>NC_060284.1:15826302-17251915 GCF_021613505.1 Equus quagga | reverse complement strand
TTGGGATTTTTCTAATTACTAATGAAGTTGACCATCTTTCCATACATTTATTTACCATTTGAGTTCCCTTTTCTGCGAAATGACTGCCGATATTTTCAGCCATTTCTAGTTTTATTCTTTCTCTTATTGAATTGTAGGAGTTTTAATAAATGTTTTGGATACTTTGTCTAGTTTGTGTCTTACAAATATCCCAGTTTGTGGCTTGTCTTCAGTTGTAAGTAGCAGCCGTGACTTCTGCTTTTCACACCACATCTTACCTTCTCAGGAAGAGCAACATTTTTGTTCAAATTCATCTTGTCTAATCTTTTTCTCTCTATGCTTAACAATTATAGGACACTCATTAGTGTATTTCTTTTATGGGCTTTTCTAACCTTCACTCGTGCTCAGCTGTAATCCATAGCAAATACAGAAACTATTTCACTTTATCAAGAAGTTTAAAATAAAGATGTGCTGGAAATATGTGCATTTCACAGAAAACAAAGTGGGGTTGGGGGCCAGAGTCCCCAGTTTATATTGCCAGATGGTAGCAACTGAACAATTAACTTTTGGAGGCAAGACCAGAGGTATGAGGTAGAAACTGGTCTCTTGCAGAATGAGACATGCAATAGGTAAGTTGTTTGCCCCTGGTTCTATAACTCTTTTCAGAGACCCAGTCAACTGGATTTATCTCCCCCAAATCGATGTTTATCTCCCCCACAGTGCTGGAATTCTCATAATTCAAAATTGATTAGAGTTAGTAGACAAAATCCACAGGTAACCAGTTTTTGTGGCCTTTGTTTGCTTACTTTAAAGTGCCAAGTCTGAGGAAAAGAGTCTGTTTAAATTAATTTACACCTTGGGGATAGGAGCTTTATTTGGGGCTTGGAGAATTCCACTTAAATGGAATTCCACTTAAATGTGTGAGAGTGGCTTCTGGGAAGGAAAGAAGCAGCAGCATTTTATAATCCCAGCCAGGGAGAAAACTTGGACTATAGCTACTGCTGTTGAAGGAGTGGAGGCACCTGTGACTTCCTCGAAATTTGAAAAATTGTCTGTTCTGTCCAACTTTTCCTATTTTCCCTCAGATTAGGCTAGCAATACTTTAATTACTTGGGTAAAATAAATGTGATTATAGTCATTCACATGCCTGTTCAACATTCATCTAATAACCACATAGCAGAATAATGATTTCAGATATTGTTGAACATGTATTGAATTATCTTGTTGTCAGTTTCATTTGGTTATGATATTAATGTGAGCAATATCTTTGACCTTTAGTTGAGCCAGGTGGTATGGATGAATGATCACAGGCAGTGCAGCAGAGTAAAAAACATTAGATTTGGGGCCAGCCTGGTGGCACGGCAGTTAAGTTTGCATGTTCCACTTCGGCGGCCCGGGGTTCACTGGTTCCGATCCCCTGTGTGGACCTATGCACCACTTGTCAAGCCATGCTGTGATAGGCGTCCCACATATAAAGCAGGGGAAGATGGGCATGGAGGTTACTTCAGAGCCAGTCTTCCTCAGCAAAAAAAGAGGAGGATTGGTGGCAGATGTTATCTCAGGGCTAATCTTCCTCAAAAAATACCCCAAAAAACGAAAAACATTAGATTTGTGGTGGGGCGGGGAATGTTAACTGCAAGGTCAGAAAGAACTGGATTCAAAATCAGCCTCCAACAATCTCCAGCTTTGTGACTACTCTTTTGAGAGTCCATTCCATAGCGTTTGAAATGGGCCTAATATCTAACTTCCAGTGGTGCTGTGAGGATGAGTAGAGACTTGAGCTTAAAGTCTGACAACAAATAGATGCTTAAAATGGTAACTATAATTTATCTATGACTGATTTCTTTTTTTTAATCAAAAATATTTAGGATTCTTTTAAAGGATTTTTCCTTCACTAAATAAAGCTGTAACCATCTAATTCTCCTCCCCTGATTATGAGAATGAGGCAATTTTCAGGCGAACTTGTAGACCCTTTGAAAGCTAGGATGGGATTATAGCTCTTTAAAATACTTAAACTAACTTTTTTCTTTTACTAATCTCTGTGGGAAACATTACTGAGAGTGTGTGCTGAGGAAAAAGAAAGCTTTTTTTTAAATGGATCCTGTAAGGTTTACAGAAATGACTGATGATTGTTTAATTGCCAAATCTCAGAGAATTAGCTGGAATATAAAGCAATCAATCATTTAACCAACATTTATTGAAATACTGTGAAAAGGGCATGGGCTTTGGAATCAGACAGGACTGGGTTTGAATCCTGGTTCTGTTATTTTCTATTTGTTCAAACTCTAACGTTATTGTTTCACCCTTCGAGTCACAATTTCCTTGTCTGTGACATGGAAACTATTGGGAATTTTAAATAATGCTTGTGAAATTCATAGTATAAAACTTGGAAAAATGTAGGCTCTTGATATATAGCAAATGTCGTGAGAATACTAATGAAGATAATTGGTTAAATGTGGAAGCATATTATTAGGACAAAGATAAATAAAATACAGCAGTTTCCCTCAAGCAATCTGAGATATTATTCCAGTAAAGAAATAATCAAAGTATAATTGGACACATGCTAGAATAAGCCTATGTATCTATGTACAGAAAGTTGTAAAATTATGGAGGAGAGAGTTATAAATTGAATTGGATGTAAAAGAATGGTAATTTAATGAGCAGAAGGCAGCGAGGACATTATTGGCAGTGGAATTGCCTTTTTAAAGGTAGTAAGGCAAGGAATAATAAGTGTAGGCAACAGCAAGATGTTTGATATGGCCTAGCAAACTCTGGAATTTTACCTCTCAAAATTTACTATACGTAAAGATTACCTGGAAAAATTCTTAAAAACACAGTTTTCTGGGCATTTCCTCAAGGAACTATGATTTAGTACTTGTGTGCAGTAGGCCAAAATCGACGTTTTTAAAAATAAGCACCCAAGTGGTTTTGATGTAGATTGTCTTCTGACAACCCTTTTAAATAAAAGACCTAACAAGACGTAAAGGACAAATTGGAGGCCTTTGAGTCAGAGAGTCAAATTATGAGTAGTGTTCCAGTGAGGCAGAATCAGACTGTGCTAGAGAAAAGGTTTTATAAGATGTGAAGAACACAGAAGATAAGAAACCTTGGTGATATGTGGGATATAGAAAGTGAGGGAGAATTCAGCCTTGAGAAAAACTCTACATTCCTCTCAGAACTACCATTCTTAAACTAGTGAGAACCTGATCTTCTAAATTAAGGTTTACCTCATTTGGTCCAATGTGAAAAAAACATTGATTGGAATTTCAATAATCACATACATTAACTAAGAATAGACTGGGATAAACTTTATATTATTAGAAGTGATATTAATTCCTTTCTTACAGAGGGACCATAATCATCATTTTGAATGATTTTTATCTTCTAATGCATCCAAGCATGTTGAGGGCAACTAGGAGAAGTTGAAATTCCCGTGGTTAATGCTTATCTCCTATTTATTTGTTTGTTTTTAATGTAAGACTCCTCGCTTATATTTCTTCTTCTCTACCTCTCATTCTCCCCTCTTTTTAAGGGAGACTTACATTTACTACAGTGATGCTCACACAGAGAAATGCGTTTATTAGCATTTCATTTCTGTGAGTCATTCCCTTTTGAAATGCAAATATAACTGCAAATGGTGATACATTAAAGATTCATTACCAATTCATACCTAGGTTGGGTGAATTTATAAAATCCTTTACTCTAGGCTATCTAGATAAAGCAGTTCCCTACATATGATATAGTATGATATTGAGCCCCCCAAAAAATGATAAAAGAGTGTCCAGAGTTGTTCTTTGTCAAGGAAGGGGGAGGAATTCTGTTAGTCCTCTGTATGGGGTTCTAGTGTCATTACCACCAGAGACCATGATGGCCATTAAATATATTAAAAATAAAGAAACCTTCCTAGTTAGGGAAAAACAAATTGAAACAATAGCATACTATTCTATAAAAATAAAGCAACAGACACATCAGATAAACAAAAATGAGCAGTATCGATACATTTTCAGTGCTGTTAAGAGGAGCATGAAAAATCCTTGCTTAAATAGAGCTGGGAATGTAGACTGCTACAACCATATTGGAAAGTAATTCGTTAGCATCTATAAAAATTTAAATATGAACAAACTTGTAAAACAGTATTCTTAATTTTAGGAACTGGTAATAAAAATATAAAATCACCAATATGGGAGCTTATATGTATAAAGATATTTAATACATTATTGGTTCTAGTAGCTCTCAAACTGGAAACATCTTGGGCGTCTATTGATAGGAGAATGGTTAAAAAGTTGTAGTACATGTCCATTAAGAAATATTAGTCAGCAATTAAAAAAATAAATTGGTTCTATATGTATTGACCCAAGGGAATGTCCATGATATATCATAAGTGAAAAGAGCAAAAGGAGGAGTTCAGGATATAGACTGTTGTGCTCTTTGTGATAAATGAGGTTTGGAAAGCCAGCTACCCTGCTCTCATAATTTTGGTTGCTTCAGAGTGGTAAAATTGAGAGTGTTTATTATACTATTCGTATTTTTATGTAACTGTGCATTACTGAGTTTAATATGAAAAAGTGTAACATATAAGATGAGTTTTGGTAAGGAAGATAAAACCTACTGATGATAGGGTCCAATATAAACAACCTGTTACAGGTGACCCACATATGCACAATGAAGACTCAACTTTGCATATCAAAAGTTGGCCGTTGTATTTTGGCACGAACAATATTTGGTGCCAAAACTAGAAGTGCATTTTTGATCAATTTCTTGCAATATTTATTTATTTTTTAATTAAATCTTTTCTTGCAAAAACAGGAGATTATTGCTGAGAAAGCTGAAATTTTCAACAGAAATTCCGGGAAGCCAGAAGTCTCTGGGTAATGTATGAGTCACACGGAAGGAATTTATCGCTATCTGGACAAAGCTTTTCTCTAAAAACATAAGCAGGTCAATAGGTCATGAGCAGTCGATTACTTTATTTGTAATGACATAAATAAATATTAACAAGACCACTTTCTTCAGAATAATTGATGACTAGTTAAAAAGAAATAATCATGTGTTTATTATTCAGAGTTTTAAGGGGTTGATTTGACCTCCCTCTTTCTTCTTCTTTCACCACTCCTTTCTCAGAGGTAGATCTTTAGAGGAGATTTTCTGGGAAATCAAGAAAGTGAGAGACTTCCTAATGAGGAGTTATTTTTCACACCCAGGGAAGGGAAAGATACTATGCCCTGAGAAATTCTCATTTTTATCAGTTAATTTTATAATTAACTTAACACTTAGATCAGAATCCTTTTCCACAAAATCTTGTTGATATGAATTTGATCACATTAATGTTGCTTGACCATCATGTCACGCTTTTTCATTAATTTGTATATTTCATTCAGCACATACTTATGGATCATCACACTTAAGGAAAGGTATTGGGACTAAAGTAAACAAGAAAAGAAAGCCCCTGCCCTCATGGAACTTGCCTTTTATCAAAGTAATTATCCAACTGAGATAGATATATAGAGATCTATATCATATGACATCTGCATTTGACTCAAGGACATGACTTCAGATTTTCTACCCTCTATGAATTCAACATTCTAGCTGATATTTTACATTTTATACCATATTAAACATAATTTGAAATCTGAAATTTTCATATATTTAATAATGCCTCATTTAATTATTTTATTCTCCTATTTACTTTTTTAAAAATTCCTGTTTGCTAATGAAGAAACTAAAGCTTAGATGGGTTAATATCATTTATTTATTTATTATTCACTCAGTCAAAAAATAATGAGAGCTTACTAAGTCAGGCACTATGCTAGGCATTGAGATGATAACTCTAAGCAGAAGTTACAGCCCATTAGGGAGAAGAGGAAAAGGAAGTTGGTAGTTAAATGCTATATGGGGACAGGGCCTGCTTCATGGGTGTGCAACCCATACAGTCACATACGTAGTTTAATGCTCTGCTCTGTCTGGAAATTTTTAATAATTTTATTTTGAACTTGTATTTTGTACGTGAAGTTCATTGGAACAATGGAGGATGCGTGTTTGTGTAGGAGACAATGCACTATGCATGTCCACTGTCATTCATTGCTTCCCCAGTGGCATATAGCATTTGTGATGCCCTGAGAGCACAGAATTCTGGTGAGTCCATTATGCAGGAGAGTTCAACAAGACTCAGAAAGAGTACGAGAGAACTGTGTTATGTCATGACAAGTTTAGGATACCTAGAGTCCTGCAAGGCCACATTTTCTGAACTTGCTTCAAACACAGAAAATAGCCAATGATGTTCTAAGAAATGCAAACGATCAAGAGACCCTATCATATCCTTTTTCCCATGTTACTTCCCTGTGTTAACCAACCAGTTGAATATAAAGACACAAATGAAAAGGGAAAGTTAGGGTAACTCAGTTCCTTTTCCTGTCTTACTTACTCATCAGTGAGATGGATGGAAAGAGTATTAGTAGAATTTGTGTGTATCAAAAAGTGTAATAAAAAGCTGAGATAGTTTTGTGTAGTATTTCTGTTCTGTCAAGAACAAAATACATAAGCATACACAAGCTAGGAAATATAAAATGCATAATATCACTGATTCTGCATTTGAGTTAAATCTTCCCATATTTTCACTTGAAACTGGCATTGTCCAACATAAAGAATAATGGTAAAATGCTTGCTAATAAATATTTATATTAAAAAGTTAGAGTGACATTAAGTAGCAGAAAAAAACAACACCATCATAATGCAAGAGAGAGAGAGAACATGGAATAAAGAAAAAAGTCTTATATTTTTTTACCTTTATTAGCAACTTTTTCTTGTTTTTTGAGCAAAGGATCCCATATTTTTATGTTTTACTGGGCCCCACAAATTATGTAACTCGCCTTAGATACAAGTACAAGATTTTCCTGATGACACTTGTCAGAGGGGCAGAGCTGGTTTTCAAGTCTCGATCTAGCTAGTTTCGATGCCTTTAAGCACTATAAAATATTGTACGAAGCTTAGCCATGCTCTTACAATGATGATAGAGACCCATCAGAATAAAGAGAGAGAAAAGGAACTGGACCATAGATTATGAAGGGGGATGTCTAGTTTTCCCTCTTGACGACACTGCTAGAAAGCTAACTCTAGATAAATGGCATTAGGGAATTTGACTGTCGGCCTTCAGGTTCATCACTTTCCCTGTGACTACTGCAGTTGGCCCTGTGGCAGGAGGGGGATGTTTGCATGCAAAACCGCTTGTTTCTCAAACACATCTTACAGGCCACTTTCTTATTCTATTTGCAAATAAATCGGGTCCTGAAAGGTGATTAGATTACGTTTATACTCTGGATTCATCATCTGTTGATCATCCCCTTATAATAATAGATAATATTTCATAAGTATTATATTTTTAGAAAGTAAATATATAGATAAATATTAACGAAGGAAACTTCAGGATATTTTGATGATTGTATTTCCTTTACCTGCCCTTGAAGGAGCCTATTCTGAACTTGATTTTATTCTACCACTACCCTTTGGCCTATAGCATTAACAGAAAAGGTGCATGGTGCCACAGTCATGGTGTAGCATAAACAAAAGTCGACATAGAGAAAACAATGATTTGAACACAAAACATGGACTCTGGAATTTATATGAAAAGTCAGAGAAGAAAGAAGAAAGAAAAGAATGCTATTCCAATGTGACTTGAAGGAAAGTTAAAGTAAGTGGCATGTAGTTTACCGATGTGGAATTAAATCAGATTAGAAGGTTTATGTCTCATGCTTTTTAATAAGCACAATGTTGTTCTCTAATTCCTCCAAATGGTAGCAATTAAAAAAGACAACTGCCTCTAAATAGTCCTAGATACTATCCCAAAATAGAATCACATGGATACACAATTTTCAGATATGAAGGTTGTGCAATTTTTCACAAGTCTAATTGCATTTTATTACTTTTAGTAAGCTAATAACGTACATGATACGGAGCTTGAGATACTCAAACTATACCGGGTTATTTTCATATTGTTTTTCAAAAGGATTCATAATCACTATGTAAAGAATGAAAAGAAAAATATAACTAATTAGGAATGAAAATAGAAAATTTTTATATTATTTTACCTCTAGAATGATTGAAACATTTAAGAATGATTTGTCCACTGATTTAGGAAACAAAACACCAAAACCCAAAACTTCCCTTTTTAAAGGCATTTTTCTTGGTAGGTATATTGGATTGCTAGGTCAAAGGGAAGCTAGAGATTTAACAATATCTCATTTATTGTTTTCATGGCACGACAGAGAAGTATGAACTTGATGATAAAACCAGTGGCTGAATTAGTAACTGCTTGAGCTGTACTCCTAAGAGATTTATGAATAAATGGATGTCAACCATTAGGACAGGAGTGGTGTGGCAAGGCTGCTGTCTGCAGACACTGGTGAAAAGTTACTGAAGAGTTAACACACGACAGTCAAGGCTGGAAGAGATCTCAACGGATGAAAGAATAGATTGAAAGCAATGAGATAAAATCCTATAGGAATAATTGTAAAGTCTGGTGACTTGGTTCAAAATATTTATTGTGTAAGTGTAGGATAGAAAAGAAATGTTCCACATTGTCATACTTAGTGGCTTCATTGAGCGATTTAATATTTGTCAACAGTGAGTTATTATGCTAGAAAGGACAATGCAATCATAGGCTGCACTAATAGAAGTAGAGTGTCTAAAACAAGGAAGGGAATTATCCCAGGAGATCAGAGAACAGTGGCACTGAGTGCACTAGTAACATTACATGGGGAACATCATATTGCAAGACGTGGCAGATAAATATGTGAAGAAAATGGGAATATTTTGTCTGTAGAAAGAAAGTTATTGGAGGTGCATGATGGCTGCCTTAGCTGTTTAACGGGATCGTATATACAAGATAGATAAAATTTATTCTTCATGACTCAGGCATATGGCTTCTGAAAGGAAGCCAAAGGGAAGCCACTTTTGGTCCAAAAGAAGGAACACATTAATTGGAACTCTTAAAAAAGTAAACCGGACGCTTTTCCAGGCAGTGAATTCGCTTGCACCAAAAGCACCTAAGAAGATACTGGAAATTCAAGTTACAATTATAAAAGAGTCCTTCACTGAGTGACAGGCTGATAACCTGTCAGCTAACCTCTTAGCTTCTTTCCAAGTGGTAACATATTTCAAGAACCAAATTAAGACCGGGAATTAGGCACCTTGTGAATGATGACTACAAAGCTAGTAAGGCAGCATCTTTGCCATAATACAAGTTTTATTGCCTACACATTCCATTGGAATAGGCCTTTCTTGTCTGCTGTGGCATCTGTAGACTATTATTCATTATCTACCATGTATTTTAACTATAGGATACTTATTTGGGAAACATTTTACGGAACTGAATTCACAACAGAAATCTTTGTTTCTGGAATAATTGAAACATACATCTAGGTGTTATGATGATGATTAAATTGTGTTTCCTTCCAAGATATTAGTATCTATTATTTCTCTTTATTTGTAGCCCTGACATTATTTTACACCATAAAAATATACCTTCAGGATAGTATTCAAAAAGTCTAAAATATAATTAATTATGTTCAACTGGAAAAATAATAATACAATGCTTTTTTCCTACTTTTTTCCTCTTTATTATTTGCTAGTGTGCTGTGATGTTAGACTCTAAGATAAATGCTAAAGCTGACTGGATTTGATCAAAGCCCTTTTTGTCATTTTCATCTCTTAAAAAACTCAGCAAACAGATATGGTCAAAGATCAGGCAGCCAAGTTTATCTGTTATGTTCCAGCATCTTTTGTGCAAAAAGCTGTATGCTTTAAAAGTCAAACAGATAGAGTAGAAAACAAAAATATGATTCATCTTAGTGTAAATGTAATTTTGACTTGTAGTATCCAATATAAGAAACTATAAATCACAGACATAGTCAGTCAAATTGGACCAAATTATGAAGCAAACTTTAATTTTAAATGGAGATGCTAAATTCCTCCTCTTCAGGGCCCATACACCAGCTTTAGGCAGACATTTCAATATTGGCACTAATCCAGGAACAAAAAAGCAAAGCAAAACAAACAGAAAAACAAAAAGCTCATGAAATGGAGTCTACACTACACTATACTTGCTGTTTTGTAATTGTAAAGCAAAATAATGCGTGTGCCTATGTGTGATTACTAAGTTTTATTTTCTCGGATGACGAGTTACAAGAAATACCTATGCAAGGCAGTTAACTCTTTCCAACAGAGGTAGGATCTCGAGGCAGCTAGTGGAACGAAAGTATTTGGCCGGAGGCCTAGTGCTATTGGTAAACCACAATTTCTTGCACTGCCACTATAATTTAAATTAAGTAGAAGCCAGGCTTATAAACTCACATTATGACCCAAACTTTATGGCCCTTTTATATCTCCTGGGTTCTGATCACAATGAAACTTTCTCCATCTGAAGCAATTTAATACAAACATTCCTTTGGCAGACTATAAAATGTGATTTTTCAGTCAACCTTTTATAGGTATGTTGGGTGCATATTGTGTGCCCAGTTGGAAAAGGAAAAAGAAGAAACAATGACAATGTAAGCATTGAAACATATGTGTTGTGCTCCTATAAAACAGATTTGCACATGAAAAAATACTGAGATCTTCCGAGCTCAATTTTTGTTTTTCTCTGCAGAAGGCAGATGAACAAAGTTTCAGCTGAACATCTTAGTCTGTTAAAGAGCAACACTGAAAAGCTCTACAATTAGAAATTTTCTAGCACTCAGTCATTTTATGTGTCTCCCTCTCAGCCCGAACAAAACTGTTTGCAAGTGGAAAATTCCTCTTTTGCCTGTGAGCCTAATTCTAAGCAATAACCCACAAACATTTAAGTTGCATAAAGAACAAGAAAATAGCAAAGTTTTCACCTCATAATTTTATTATAATAGGTAAGCTAAAAATAATGCCAGATGTTTTAAGAGACATGTGCCCTTAACAATATACCAGGAAAAATAGACTATTGAAAACAAGTTGTTACAATATGGAGGAGACAGGTGCAGGATTTGAGCAGGGAGAATTTGGCTAGAAAGAAATGTTTGAGTTCCATATTTACCATGTAAACACCCAGAAATATGCATTACTGATGAAACCCTTGGAAATCTGAGGCATTAGATGTAATGGCTATTTGGTTTTAGAGTGGTCGTATGATAATGCCACCATCAGTTACAGCCTTCCAAATAATTCGTAATAGCTACAGAGAGAATGAAATTGCCAATCCATTCAACTTTCACCAATTCTTTCCCTATTCTTCTCAAAAATCCGAATGTAAGGAAACAGATTGTATTTGCACGTGTGATAAAGATAATGAATTAGTCTGAAACTAAAATTGGGGGGCAGAGGCAACAATTATGGTGATTGGAGCACTCATTTGAATCCCAGTGCTTAGGATATTTTTAAACTGGGTCAGTTACTATAGAAAAAAAGTTTAAAAATAAGACATTTAATGTTAAAACAAAAGAAACCAACTAAGTTGGTGAAAATCTTTGGCTACTAACAGACGAACAATGTGTCCATTGCCTGGAGCAAGAGAAGGCTGACTGATGATGTGTAGATAAACTGAGCTCCATTCTGAATTTGTCCTGCTAAATACATTCATCATCTCTTTGTTCCATTTATCTTCCATTGTAGCTGTACTGTCACTAATGGCCTTTCTACACTTTGAGTTGTACAGCATGTGTTCAGAACTTCACTCAGTGATAATGGACCCAAACCCAAGGAGATTGATGGAGAGCCCCTTGCAGAATGGCGCTTAGTAGAGTGCCCCATTGCAGAACCATTCACCACTGGGTTGTGGTGCATAAGCTTTGCTAATACTCCAGCATTAAATATCAGCTGTTTTGAAATAAAAATAGTCTTTTTAGGGGCTGGCCTGGTGGCATAGTGGTTAAGTTCTCATGCTTCACTTCAGCAGCCCAGGGTTTGCAGATTTGGATCCCAGACGCGGACCTAGCACTGCTCGTCAAGCCATGCTGTGGCAGCATCCCACATAAAATAGAGGAAGATTGGCACAGATGTTAGCTCAGTGACAATCTTCCTCCAGCAAAAGGAGGAAGATTGGCAACAGCTGTTAGCTCAGGGGTAATCGTCTTCACACAGAAAAGAAAAAATAATCCTTTTCATTTCTCTTAAGCAAAAAAAAAAAACCCAAACAGAAAACCTCATACCTTTTTGTTTTCTCAAGTTTCTGAGAGAAGAAAATGGGTGGCACAAGGCAGTAGGAGTAGCTAAAATGAAGAGCTCCATGCCTAAGGTTTAATGAGCATTTTCTCACAGTATTTAAGATCTGTAGTATTGTCACTTTAAAACTCCAAGTCATACTGTAACATTGTTAGTCTTTGATTTATTTGAGCCTCTTTCCTCAGGTCACCAAATCTTTCTAAGTATCTTACTCCACATTCTGTCAATGAAAATTTACAGGCTGGTAGCTACCTATTGAATATGAATCCTGATTTTCCAACTGTATTGCATTTGTACTTTGACTTCCTTTTTAAAAATAAACACTTCAGTTTTCACAGTTTCTTTTACTGAGAAATTATCCAAATGCTACTAAGTCCAAGGTAATTAGCCTTTGCTTTTTCCAGAAAAACAACTGTGATGAAAAATTATAATTTTTCTCATAATGGTGCTCCTAAAAGTACTTTTCTGTGGTGCTCTCAACTGATGCTTAATGTTGTGTTTCATGGTGGAAAAACATGAATTGTTGCAATTCCATAAAATAATTAGGTTGAAAAATATCCACAGCGCTCAAAATTGATTTACAAGAAAATGTCTACTCTTTCCATCTTCAAGTTACACAAGAAAGAAATATCTTAGCACTGGAATTCAATTTGGAAACAAAATTGAACATCAAAATAAAATTGAAAAATAACACTCAATAGACTTTTCTTTCCTCCCAGTATGTGTATTTCCAAAAAGTACCACTTGGGGAACTGTGTAATTTCAAAAGTGTTTTCCAGAGGGAGAGACAGATTCTTTTGCCTTCCAGGTTGGTACAACTACTTTTAGTTTTATGGATTACTCAAAAGTGGCAGGCACTCAAATTAACAAATTGACATAAGATTCCTATGTGGACATTGCTTCAGTCCAATTTGCACTGAATTAACGCCTTGAATGAGATTGTTGTTGTATTAGAATGGCAGATGGTAATAAAGTAGCATCCACAGTAATAAGCAGATGATATAAACTGTCTGAAAAATGGCCATCATAAGGAGGAACTACAGGTCTGACACAGACTGAAGAACATGAGACAAGCATCCCAGCATTCAACATTCTCTCTATTTCCATCCACGCTGATGCCATTGGCCAGTACCTAATCCAACATTTTAAAGTGGCCAATAGGATGGTAATTTATATGGTGTAAGGTAGTGTTTTAATTATATTGGTGAGGCCATTTCTTTCTACATGACCCATTTTCTTTCAAATGGTACCTAAAAGAAAGGAGAAAAGAAAAATAAATAGAGAATTTAGGGAAGGTTCCCCAAAAAAGTTGGCTTCTGAAAGAGACAGAATAGGTTATAGGATAATTGCTTCCAAGATATGTTTCCTTTCTCATGTACGTAGCATTTTTTGTTAGTTAAGTGCTTTTTTATAATTTGTTCGTAATGATTAAAATAATATTGATGCTTTCTTCTAGGAACAAAAGAAATATCAATTAAGTCTAGAAAATTTAGAATGGAGAAAAGTATAGAGATGAAACAATGACAACTCCTAAGCAATATTTTGTTTACAATAAAAATAAATTTAGATTTAGTTCACTATATGCAAATTATTGTCCTCAACACCTTAGAAGCTGACTGTGTTTTTCTTAGGGATGCTTTGAGGCTAATACTATTTTTATTCCCAAGAGATAAAAGTGTTAACATTTTGGAATAAAACTTCACAGTTTTTTCTCAGTGCATGTCAATTTATACACATATTTAAGCACACTAAAATTTTATTTTCTCACAATTGGTATCATACTTTCTATGACGTTTTGCAATTTAAAAAAATTTGTGTAAACATTTGCCCATGTTATAAATATATTTACAGCATAACTTTTAATATTTGGTCTTTTCTTGAATACTGTAATTTTTTAACTAATCCTTATCATTCGACAAAATTTTCCCCTGTAATAAATGAGACCATACATTTTATAATTATATCTAGATTCACAAATATTTATACACATTTCAGCATTAAACTCTCCTCTTTCTTTTTTTTTTTTTTGAGGAAGGTTAGCCCTTAGCTAACTACTGCCAGTCCTCCTCTTTTTGCTGAGGAAGCCTGGCCCTGAGCTAACATCTGTGCCCATCTTCGTCTACTTTATATGTGGGATGCCTACCAGAGCATGGCATGCCATGCGGTGCCATGTCCGCACCCGGGATCCAAACCAGGGAACCCCCGGCCGCCGAGAAGCGGAACGTGTGAACTTAACTGCTGTGCCACCGGGCCAGCCCCTAAACTCTCCTCTTTTTATGAAAATGGGACACTTTAAATTGCATGGAATGTTACTTGTACTTTCAAATATTGAAAAATATCTTTGCCAAGTATATTCGAATCCAAATCTTTCCATCAGAAATTTCTTCTTTGATTAACTTATAAACTGTTTTCACATCTTTTGGACTCCTTGACCATATTTTTAAATTGCAGTGTCAATTTTGAAAATTATTTATTTTTCCAGACAACTATTTTATCTAAATTTTAAAATTTATTGGCTTAAATTATGTAGTAAAATATTGTATCTTTTTTTTAAACTTCTATGTCTGGTCTATTTCTTATTTCCAGTTTTGTGAGCTTTAGCAATATCCATCTTCATTAGATTTGGCAAAGTAGTATTTATTATATTGGAGCTTTGTTTGAAAAAACAGTTTTTTAATTCCTTTAGCAATTTTGTTGTTTTCTTGAGTTCTAGTGGCTGTGGGACAAAAGCAAAGAACAGTTATTGACTGTCAGGGACTAGTGGGGACTGTCACTTGTCTATGGTAATGAAGGGCAACCATTAGTAGCTACGTGACCAATGGCACTTATCACAGAGCTGTTTCTGATCAGAATTATCCCCTAGGTCCTCTGTGGAGGGAAACAGAATATGGCTGTGCCTGGAGGGCTCAGCTCATTCACCCCGTCTGTGAGGAGAAGAGAATCAACTTTCATTGTATACTTAATATCCTTGGGAAAGATAAAGATTAGGTTGTTTTTCTGTTACTATATATTTTACTGCGAATTTTAATAACAATTTCTAACCAGGAAATCCAATGAGGCCTTAGCTAATTATGAGTTTAGCTTATCTAATTAATTACCTTACTCATCAAACACTTTTTGAGTATCTTCTATGGCCCACATATTGAAGTATTTGTTGGCAACATTAAAGTGAAGAAAATGTAATCTTTGCTTTCAAGAAGCTTATAGTCCAATGGTGAAAATAGGCATAGATATTCACTATAAGGCAATGTGATAAGAGTTACAATTGATTATATACAAAATGCTATGGAAACCCAAAACACATTCCACTTCTTAGGGAAGTCACAGAGGAGTTTATAGAAGTAGTGAAACTTAAATTAGATGAGGAGTCATTCACCAGGTGCAAGCTTGAATGTGTCATTTAAGGAAGGGGCAAAGTTACAGAGACGCCAAAGATCTGGGCATGCACGCAGACTACTGGGAGATGTAATAGAATTTATGCTTGGAATGGCATGCAAGAGGCCAGATTCCAACATTTGGACTTCATCACTTGGGTAAAAGCAAGACAGAAGAGACTTAATCATTAACAGGGGTTTCAGATTCTTGTTCAGAATGATGAGTCTAAGGTCAGGAATTTTGTCTGCCTTGTTCATTGTCACACCCCCAGTAGAAAAAGAGTGTCTGGCACGTATTACACACATGATACATAAATGTTGATTGAATGAATGTAATTCAACTTCAATTAAGGACCATTATCTAAAGACAAAATATCACAATGTGTGTGAGAGCAGTTTGCAACGTCTGATGATACGTTTCAATGCTCAAATAGATACACTGAGAGGAACCAACATCCTTTGATTTTAGAATAATTTCCATACATTTAATTCTATTCACAATCCACATCATAATAAATTATTCTTTTCTCAAGTGAATCAATTAAAGGCTCGGAAGAATTTATTACACTACACATTACTATAGCCTTATAAAGAGCTTTGAAAGTTTCGACTACTGCTTCAATATTTCCATGAATTAGTAAATTACACACAGTGCTCCCAATGCACAGATAAGTAGGAACATGTTAATGAAGATTGCAGGAGTCAAAGTTAACAAAATATGTTTGGGATCGCTAATTCTCCTTTTGGACATCTCCTTCTGGACTCTGAAATAATAATCTCAAATAATTAGAAAAGCAACATGACCATCTTTATCTTGCATATGTTTCCCTGCTTGTATGAGAAAGGTAAAAAATAAGATAATTAAATAAATTTTTATCAGATTTATTTAGGTAATTGACCTTTTAGCAAATATATGTGGATCAATCCTTTTGATTGATGATACAACAAAACAATAGTGTACTTCAGAATAAAGTTTATGATAGGACTAAAAGAATGTCTAAAATTTCAGCTGAACCATAAAAATAGAGGAAGGCTACAGTTTTGGTTTGTATGTGTGTTTTTTGTAACCAAATTCTTTGAAAAATGCTGAAGATGTGTTAAATATCATCACATTTATTTAAATTTTGCATTTCAGAGATATCATCATTTCTTGACCCATCTTGCGTGAGTGAAAATACATCTAGTCCCTCAGCATGTTTTTACAAGTTTTTTTTATGAGGGAATGAGTAAGAGGGGAGAAACAGGGGTGGCATGAAAGAAATGGAATGGCCTATAATGGAGACCAGTTTGTTTATTTTAATTAGGTGGTGGGGAGAGTTATTTTATTTTAAATTTAACAAGGAGTTAGGAGGTTATTTTGAAATTTATTCTTACCCCACTCCCCAGATCATTAGTCTTCACTCTCCTTTACAAAACCACACAGCTTTATAGCTCATAAATTATATTTTCTCTCAGATTTATTGTAAAATGCCTTTTTAATCCTAAAGAGAAAAGTAAGGTGATATGTGTTTTAAATAAAATAAGAATTTGTCTTCAGGCTAACTTGCAGGTTAGTGATTCAGGAGACTATAAAAAAAATACATAGCTGTGGTTTATAGGAGCAAACCAGTCAGCTTCCTGAGTGGATATGCAACTGTTCAAACTGGAGCTCAGTGTATTAAATAATGTTTGGAAAAGGCCTCCTGGTTATTTGCAAACATGTTTAGATTTAAATTTAATATTTTGAGCCCATGAGAAGGGGATCACCATAAACTCATCTTATCTGTCAAATAGACAATACACAAGGGGATTCTGGTAGTATAGGAATGAAGATCTGGGAACCAGCTGCCAAAGGTGATAAGAATAAAGGAGATTTGGAGAAATTTAAATATGGCTTCATTTAACATTTAAAGCCATTAGTGAAGCGCAGACGTCACCGATAGGCTATGAATATAGAGAACGGAGGTACTGAATACTTCGTGTGGTCTGCTGTAGGTCATTTCTGAGAGAAGTTTGTGCTACATTTTTCTATGTAGTATTACGAATTTGCAAATAGCAATATTAGTACAAATTGGATTTTGCCAATGTTTTGACTTTCTAAAAATCCCAATTAACCCGGCTCCGTGCACCGAGCGAGCGAGCGCCTTCTCCGCACCAGGGAACTCCCACCTACCTGAAGCCAAGATGTCCAGCAAACGGGCCAAGGCCAAGACCACTAAGAAGCGGCCACAGCGGGCCACATCCAATGTCTTCGCAATGTTTGACCAGTCCCAGATCCAGGAGTTTAAGGAGGCCTTCAACATGATCGACCAGAACCGAGATGGCTTCATTGACAAGGAGGACTAGCATGACATGCTGGCCTCGATGGGGAAGAACCCCACGGACGAGTACCTGGAGGGCATGATGAGCGAGGCCCCGGGGCCCATCAACTTCACCATGTTCCTCACCATGTTTGGGGAGAAGCTGAATGGCACAGACCCCGAGGACGTGATCCGCAACTCCTTCGCCTGCTTCGACGAGGAGGCCTCAGGCTTCATCCATGAGGACCACCTTCGGGAGTTGCTCACCACCATGGGCGACCGCTTCACAGACGAGGAAGTGGACGAGATGTACCGAGAGGCGCCCATTGATAAGAAAGGCAACTTCAACTATGTGGATTTCACCTGCATCCTCAAACATGGCGCAAAGGACAAAGACGACTAGGCCACCCCAGCCCCCGCACGCCCAGCCCCTATCCCAGTCACCTGCTCCCCCCACACACTGTCTGCGCCAACTCCAGCCCACAACCCCACAGGACCCTCTCAGGGGATCCTCCCTCTGAGGGGTTAGGGGCCCAGCTCCCAGTGCAGGAAATGGGCCGAGAGGGCACAGTGCCAGGCAAGGGGCACACAGCCAATGTAACACAGGTGACCTTGCAAGAAAGGACAACTTCTAGGGAGTTGGGCCAGAGGGCTGGACCTGGTGGCACCGAGGGAAGGCCCCCTAAGAGAGCCCAGGCCTCAGCTGGTGCCTGCCCATTCCCGGGCTGCTCCCCACAGGAAGGGCCCTGTGTCCAGGTCTGAGACACTACTGCCCCTGCACCCCCATGCAGGGCATGAAAGCCCTTTCCCAGCCACTGCCACAAACACATGAACCTCACCAAAGTCCCTTCTCAGGGGACAGGATGCCAAGTCCCCTCCCCTACACCCTGCCCAGCCACCAGAACACACCCCCCACCACGCGGAGTGTGCTCGAGAAGACGCATGCAGGCAGGCAGGATCTAATAGAAGGCTGAGCACTGAAAAAAAAAAAAAATCCCAATTAAGATAACTAATTAAATAGAAGTATAATGTCTCAAGCACATTTGTAGCAGTGACTTGCGTCATTGCCATATGAGAATATATATGGTAACCAAAAGTAACATTAAACCTGAGGTAAGACATTTTAACCAAAATCCAATGAATGCCGATTAAATATATAATCAGATGCAAATGTGAGATGTAATAAGTCATGATAATTTTTCATCTAAATATACGGTACATTTACACAAACCCACAGACAAAGACATTGAAATGTTGTGTTCATTCTGAGTTATTTAAATCCCAGAATCTTAGAGGTGGGGACTGCCACCAGGGATCAGCTAATGTAGTATCCTGGCTGTCTTAAGGGATGGATAGTTGCCAATTCTTTTCTTTCATTTCTCCTGGGAAGAAGACTCAAGAAATCATTTCATTCATTACTTTATCATTCTTATGGCTACAAATAACTCATTATCTCAAAATCACACTTAGCCTAAATTTGTTAACCATTTTAAAAAGTGAATATATACACTTTCAGTAATGAACGTCTCTGTGGAAGTATTTCAAAGACAGAATAACATCACTCAAAGGAAGAAAATGAAAGTGAAAAAAAGTTCCCTTCACACTGAAACTTTAGAGTCAAATGGATCCCTTAATTTGTCCACCTTAGATTTAGATATGTCAATAAAAATTTCATGTATGGCAAAAAGGAATAGAAAAATAATACAGCCTAATAATTAATAACAGCTAATATTTATGAAAACAATATTCCAGACACTATTTTAAGCTCCTTAGATAAACTGACTCATCCTAGGAGAGACAGGCTATGATTACACTTCATACTGGTGAAGAGATTGTTGCAGATGTTTAATTTGCTCGGATCACCACAGCGAGTGAGCAGTAGAGCCGTTTCCAATCCAACCTCTCAGAGCCCAGAGCTCCTGCCCTGACCACCCTAATCTACTACCTCTAACACAATGACAGTAAGGGGTTTGGGGAGGAATCAATTAGATAATCCCTATTAGATCCACGGGGAAAAGTCTCTTCTATAATAAATACTCCATAAATATTAATTTACAAGATTACGATAATGATATGATGATTAGTTTGCGGTCCCTTATGAATTCCATTTTGGATAGTGTGTCTTATAAACCCAGACATCTCAAGAGTACATATTTGGTCACATTTAGCAGTAACTTTTGGTTTAATTTTTTTTCTTCCATCACTGTGTAAAACTCTCATTTGTTAATAAGTCAACAACATTTATGAAACATCTGTATTATGTGTAAAGTATGCTCAAAGAAAGTGCTTTGTCTTAGAGAAGCTCATATTTGACTTGATAAGTCAGAATATTCTACTTGCATAAAAGATTGAGTGCTTTAAAATCAACATGGAACAATTGCAAATTAGTTTAGTGCCAACTGCAGGAACGTAATAATAATTCACATTTGTATTGCTTGCCTGGCAGCACATATACAGAACTTGCATTTACATGATGCTTATAGTCTCCAAAATACTCTCACATCTATAATCTCATTTGAACCCCAACCATCTTTAGCTACTTAAATCCCTGTTGAGCTTCAGACACATATTTTCAACTGCTTCTAGAGTTCTCTACTTGTAAATTCCATATTCCACTTATTTTCAACCTTTTCAGAATCAGGCCGCTGAAACTTCCCGCTGAAACTCAGCACTTTTTCTTTACTTTCTGTCTCTTTAACTGCAAAATGATGGGTTGAGAGTATTTTTCTATTGTAAAGTTTACATATTTATTCCGTTTTTTAGAAGACATTTGATTTACCTCTGTATCCTCACACCTAGTACAGTGCTTAGCTCACAATAGATGCTCAATAAATATTTGTGGAATAAAGACATCCCAATTTTATAGGAGAAGAAACTGAGGCTGAGGGAAATTGACTAGTGTGTTGAAATAAAGTGATTTGAAAATGTGGACAGAGAAAGTAAGGAAAAGAGCAGAGTTTCAGTTTTATCATGAGATGTGTCTGAAATGCACACAAGCCAACATCTAACATATTTTCCATTGCTGCCGCACCGCCTTCTCTCTGTTTTGCTACCAGATAGCAATGCCAGCCCTGCTCAGGGTCCTTATAGTAACTTTTAGTAATCGTCTACCACAATGATGTTTTCAAGGCTTTACAGAAATGAAAATATCACTAATTTTTTTTTCTTTTTCTTTCTCCCCAAAGCCCCCCGGTACATAGTTGTATATTTTAGTTGTGGGTCCTTCCAGTTGTGCCATGTGGGACGCTGCCTCAGTATGGCTTGATGAGTGGTGCCAAGTGTATGCCCAAGATCCAAACCAGTGAAACCCTGGGCCACTGAAGCAGAGTGTGTGAACTTATCCTCTCAGCCATGGGGCTGGCCCTCACTAATTTTTTAGTACTTCAAAATTTCTGTTCTAAATGGAAACAGAGATAATCAAGTAACCTATCTTCAAATATTTACACACATCTCTACTTAAAGACACCATATTGGATTATAGATTACAAAAACCACGTAAGATATACCTCAGTAGATTTTGAGGAAAACAATGAGATTTATTTTGGCATTGACCCTGTAAAACTTTATAGGGAAATGTCAAATTCCCCTTTTGCTAAAGGTAGAGCAGGGGAATTTTTCCTGAAACTCTCTGCTGAGCTTTACTCCCAAATGGGAATGTGAATTACAGTTAAGAGTTTCTATCACTAGATTTAATCCCTCACCAGAGGCTTTTTTTTTTAAACTTCACCTGAAGCAGGGAATCTATTAATCCCTCCCCTAATGGGGCAGATTTCATCCTGCCCTGGGATGTATACAAAACAGAAGTCTTGGCATAAAGCTTTCCTTAGCTCTATTCACGTTTTGATGGAAGAAGATAAATTTCTAGATAATAAACCTTTTCTTAACCAAAAGCAAATCTGATGTTTTGTTTCAGTGTTCCAAGTTTCTGGATATTTTGGAAGACTCCATTGACTCCCAAGAAAGCTCACAAAATCTCTCTCAGTAATTTTATGACTTCAGGCCCATAATCTGCAACTTGGCCTTTTTGAGCTATTATATCAGATGATGTACACTGACCTTTGGGATTCAAAAAATTAGCTTGAATCCCATTCCACGTGCATGGGAAACTGTATCATTCCTAATATCTCTGGGGGTTCTTGTGGAGAGGGTTGGCTCGTATTTTTCTGGATCTCTTCTGGCTGACTTCCTCTATCTCTTGAAATATTGTAGTTATAGATGAACCAGTCATAGAGAATGTCCTATGCTGTTTTCTCATTCTTTGGCCTGAACAATGAATATGGCCATTTAATTTTTCCCCAAAATATTATTCACACAAGAAAGGTGTGTATCTTGCACACAAAGGCTTGAGGTAATAGAATTTACAGCATAGCACTTGCAGCATAAAAGTAAATACTGGACATTACATCTTCTTTTTCACAGAGCTCTTCAGTCTTGCTGACAATGAGCCTCTGGACATAACTGCCTTTCTGTTTCTCAGAATCCGTCTGTGATGGTTATTTTATGTGTCAACTTGTCTAGGTTATGGTGCCTGTTTGGTCAAATACTAGTCCAGATGTAGCTGTGAAGATATTTTATAAATGTGATTAATATTTAGAATCAGTTGACTTTGAGTAAAGGAGATTACTTTGAAAATGTGGGTGGGCCTCATTCAATCAGTTGAAAGCCTTAAGAGCAGAAACCGAAGTTTCCTAGAGAACAAGGAAATTCTGCTTCAAGACTATAACATAGAAATCCTGCCTGAATTTCTAGCCTGCTGGTCTGTCTTACAGATTTTAGACTCAAGACTGCAACTTCAACTCTTATCTGAAATTTTGGACTTTCCAGCCCTACAATCACGTGAGCTAATTCCTTAAAATAAATTTCTCTCTACATATTTACGTGTATTCTACTTTTTCTAGTTCTTTGTGGAATGCTGACCAATACATTCTCCCTTCTATAACTCTTTGCCTATAATTCAGATTTCCTAACTTTTCACTGTAGTATTAAATGGTTTTCTAATTCCTGCTCTGCTTTTTGCCTATTCTTGCGTATCAAAAAACTCATTGGTGTTTTCTGCTTGCCAATGAACCATTAACTGCAGGACCCAAATAGTTCAGTGCCAGAGAATAACTGGCAGAGACTTTGATATTTTGTCTTTCTCTGCTTTATGCTCCACTGGCCTCTGTGAGCTCTCTATAGGGAGCTCTATGGAGCTTGTTCATCTCTGACTTGAATTATGCCACCTCTCTCAGAATGTATGTCTCAACAGTCAATTCTCAATTTAAATAATATTTTTATCTCTATGGCACATCTAAATAGCTTCCTATAAAAATCTTTATAAAGCAACCGATATCATCTCCTGTCCTAGTCTTGACTCCTGATTTACCTCTTCAAAAACAAGATTTGTTATAACTTAGAATAGTTTAGTGATATATAGTGAAAAGAGCATAGGTTTTACAATCAGATAGGGCTTAAACTGTATTCTCACTTGAAATCTCGGTAATGTTTCTTAACCTCTATATACTTTTTTCTGCATGTGCCAAATGGGGATAATAATGCTGGGTTTATAGAATTTTTAGGAGCATTGAGTAAAATAACATGTAAAGCACCTTACCTGTGTTCTAACACTAAGTAGATACTTAACAGAATTTAATTTTTTGTTCTCTTAAGAAGAGTTTGCAGTATGGGGAAAGAGTTGTAGAAAAAGGAGATTTCTCTTCCCTGGATACAATTTTCCTTAGTTATTATAAAAATTTCATATATATACAAAGTAAACAGAATAGTATAATGAAACTCCATGTCCATCCCACAGCTTCAACACTTACCAACATTCTGCCATTCTTGTTTTCTCTCTGCCTCCCTCCATTTACTCTCCACCAACCACAAGATGATGATAGCAAATGAGTTAGGCAGAATTTACATCCATTGGAACGCATGAATCTTAGCTGTACCACTTTGACAATGGATAAACCCATATGATCCACATCTCTGCTTTGATGTTGAACATTTCCCAGAGTTCCTTCCTGTCCCTTACCAATCCTTCTCCATTCTTTACCAAACCCCGCCCCCCCCCCCACCCCCCAAATAGACAGCCTGGTAACCACTGTTCTCTCTCTCTCACTCTTTTTTAAACCTTGGATTGCTTTTGCTTGTTCTAGAATTTTCTATATGAACATTCATGTACAAGTCATTTTTTGGATATGTTTTATCATTTTTCTTAGCTAAGCATCTAAGAGTAGAATTTCTGTGTCAAAGGATAAGTGAATGTTTAACACTATAAAAAACTGCTAACACATTTTATGAAGTGATTGTACATTTTACATTCTCAGTAGCAATATATGAGAATTATGGTTGTTCCATAATCTTGCCAACATTTTATATTTTGAAACATTTTTATTTTAAACATTCTTGTGTTTTGTGGTATCTCATTTGGTTTTAATTTGAATTTTCCTGATGACTAACAATGTTGAAGACTTTTTTATGTCTTTATTGGCCATTCATTTATCTTCCTTTGTGGAGTGTCTTTTCAAACCTTTTGCCTATTTTTTAAAAAATTGTTTTTGATCTTTTTCTAATTGAGTTGTAAGAGATCTTTATATAGTCTCAATCTAAGTATTTTGTTAGATTTAGGTTATGGATACTTTATACCTGTCACTCACCTATTTGTATCCGTAATGATTTCTTTGAGCAGAATATTTTAATTTTGATGGAATCTATTTTCTTTTTTTTATTGTGCTAAGAACATTTGACATGACATCTACCCTCTTAAACTCTTAATGTACAATATATTATCATTAATTATAGGCATGATGTTATACAGCAGATCTCTAGAATTTATTCATCTTGTATAAGTAAAACTTTGTACCCATCAAACAGCAGCTCCCCATTCCCACTTTCCCCCAGGCCCTATCAAGCACAATTCTACTCTCTGCTTCTACGAGGTTAACTATTTTAGATACTGCGTATAAGTGAAGTCACGCAGTATTTGTGATTTTGTGACTGACTTAGCATAATGTCCTCAAAGTTCATTCATGTTGTTGCATATTACAAGATTTCCTTCTCTTTTTAAGGCTAAATAGTATTCCACTATATGTATATACCACCTTTGCTTTATCTATTTATCCTTCAACTGACTTCGATGGACAGGTTTTTTCCACATCTTAGCTGTTGTGAACAGTGCTGCAATGAACATGGGAGTGCTAATGCCTCTTTGAGATCTCAATTTCAATCTTTGGATAAATACCCAGAGGTGGGATTACTAGATCATGTGTTAGTTGTATTTTTGATTTTTTGAGGAAATTCCATACTATTTTACACGGTGGCTGCACCATTTTACATTCCCACCAACAATGCAAGGGTTCCAACTTCTCTACATCCTCACCAACTCTTGTTGTCTTTTGGTTTTTTTTGGTAATAGCCAACCTAACACATGTGAGGTAATATCTCATTGTGGTTTTGATTTTCATTTCCCTGAGATTAGTGAGTTTGAACATCTTTTCATGTACCTGTTGCCGTTTCTATATCTTCTTTGAAGAAATGTCTGTTCAAGCCCTTTGCCTATTTTTTAATCAAGTTATTATTTTTTTGCTATTGAGTTGTGGGAGTTCCTTAACTATTTTGGAAATTAACCTTTTATCAGATATATGGTTTACAAACGTTTTCTCAAATTCTATAGGTTTCCTTTTTACTCTTTTGATTATATCCTTTTTTGTGTAGAAATTTTTCAGTTGATGTAGTCCCATTTGTCTATATCTGCTTTTGTTGCCTGTGTATTTGGTGCCATATCCATGAAATCATTGCCAAAACCAATATCATAAAGATTTCCCCCATGTTCTTTTCTAGGAGTTTTACAGTTTCATTTCTTACATTTAGGTTTTTAATCCTTTTAAGTTGATTTTTGCATATGGTGTAAAATAAGGATCCAATTTCATTCTTTTGCATGTAAATATCCAGTTTTCCCAGCACCGCTTGTTAAAGGGACTGTCCTTTCCCCATTGTGTATTCTTGGCGTCCTTCTTTAGAATCAATTGACTGTATTTATGTGGGTTGATTTCTGGGCTATCTTTTTTGTTCCGTTGGTCTATACGTCTATCTTTCAAGGCAGTACTATACTGTTTCAATTACTGCAGCTTTTTAATATATTTTGAAATCAGGAAGTACGATGCCACCAGTTTGTTCTTTTTTCTCATGATGATTTTGCCTATATAAGATCCTTTTCATAGCATGTGATTTTAGATTTGTTTCTTCTAGTTCTGTAAAAAAATGCCATTGGAATTTTGACAGGGTTTGCAGTGACTCTGTAGATCACTTTGGGTGGTATGGACCTTTTAACAATATTAATCTTCTGATCCATGAACACGGGATATCTTTCCATTTGTTTGTGTCTTTATTTTCTTTTCAATGTTTTGTATTTTTCAATGTACACGTTTTCCTCTTTTTAATTAGTTTTACTCCTAATTATTTTATTCTTTGTGATGCTATTGTGAATGGGACTGTTTTCCTAATTACTTTTTAAGATAGTATGTTGTTAGTGTATAAAGACCTACTGAGTTTTGTATGTTGATTTTGTATCCTGCAACTTTCCTAAATTCATTTATTAGTTCCAACATTTTTGGGAAGGTCTTTAGGTCTCAGACATATAAGATTATGTTGTCTGCAAACAAAGACAATTTTACTTCTCCCTTTCCAATTTGGATGCATTTTATTTGTGTTTGTTGCATGATATCTTTGAGTAGGACTTCCAGCAGTGTGTTAAATAGAAGTGGTGAAAGTGGATATTCTTGCCTTTTTACTGATCTTAGAAGAAAATTTGAGTTTTTCCTCATGTAGTATGATGTTAACTGTGACCTTTATTATTTTGAGGTAATTCCTTTTCATCCTAATTTGTTGGGAGTTTTTATCATGAAAAGGTATTGAATTTTGTCAAATGCTTTTTCTGCATCTGTTGAGATTATTGTGAGATTTTTATCCTTTATTTTGTTAATGTGGTGCATCACAAGAACCAGCCCTGCGTCCCAGAGGCAAATCCACCCTGCTCATGGTGTACGATCCTTTTAATGTGCTGTTGAATTCAATTTGCTAGTATTTTGGTGAGGATTTTCGCATCTATATTCATCAGGGATATTGGCCTGTAGTTTTCTTTTCTTATGGTGTCTTTGTCTGGCTTTGGTATCAGAGTAATGCTGGGCTCATAAAAGGCATTTGGAAATGTTCCTTCCTCTTCACTTTTTTGGAAGAGATCGAGAAAGATTGGGAAACATTTAGTAGAGTTTACCACTGAAGCCATCTGGCCCTGGGCTTTTCTTTTTTGAGAGGTATTGATTACTGATCTAATCTTCTTGCCAGTTATGGGCCTGTTTCATTTTTATTTCTTCATGATTCAGTTTTGATATGTTGTAAGTTTCTAGGATTTTCATTTCTTCTCGGTTATCTAATTTGTTGCTGTATAATTGTTCACAGTAGTCTCTTATTATCCTTTTTATTTCTGTGGCATCTGTTGTAATGTTTCCTCTTTCTGATTTTATCTACTTGAGTCTTTTGTCTTTTTCTTTTGGTTAGTTAAAGGATTGTCTGTCTTTATCTTTTCAAAAAATGAAGCCTTAATTTCATTGATTTTTTTCTACTCTTTATTTTATTTATTTCTGCTCTAATCTTTATTTCTTTCCTTCTGCTAACTTTGGGCTGAGTTTTTGTTTTTGTCCTGGTTCCTAGAGGTGTAAAGATAGGTAATTAATTTGAGATCTTTCTTCTTTTTTAATGTAGGCTATAAATTTCTCTAACAGTACTTTTGCAGCATCCCGCAGCAAGTTTTGACATGTTATGTTTTGTTATTGTTTCTCAAGGTATTTTCTAATTTCCCATTTGATTTCTTAATTGACTCATTGATTGTTCAAAAGGTTGTTGTTAAACTTCCACATATTTGTGAGCTTACTAGCTTTCTTTCTGCTATTAATTTCTACTTTCATTCCATTATTGTGGAAAAGATACTTGATATGATTTCAATCTTAAATTTTTTTAAGACTTTTTTTGTGACCTAACATGTGATCCATCCTGGAGAATAATCTGTGTTTGCTAGAGAATAATGTATGTTCTGCTGCTGTTGGGTTGAATGTTCTATATACGTTCACTAGGTCCATTTGTTTGATGGTGTTCTTCAAGTCTGTTGTTTCCTTATTGATTTTCTGTCCAGATATTGTAACCATTATTGAAAGTGGAATGTTGAAGTTTCCTACTGCTATTGCATTGCTGTCTATTTTTCCCTTCAGTTCTATCAATATTTGCTTTGTATATTTAAGCACTCTAGCATTGAGTGCATATATAAATATATTTACAATTATATTTTCCTGATGAATTGACCATTTTATCATTATGTAATATCCTTCTTTGTGTCTTGTGACAGTTTTTGACTTAAAGTCTATTTTGTCTGATAGACATATGGCCACCCTTGCTCTCTTTTAGTTATTTGTGTGGGATATCTCTTTCCATCCCTTTAATTTCAGCCCATGTGTGTCTTTAAATCTAAAATGAATCTATTATGGACAGCATATAGCTGGATCTTTTTTTTTTTTTCTTTTCATTCATCAAGCCACTCTATGCCTTTTGATAGGAGGGTTTAATCCATTTACAATTAAAATGATTACTGATAGGGAAGTATTTGCTATTTCCATTTTGTTAGTTATTTTCTCTCTGTCTCTTTTAGTTCTTTTATTTCCCCTTTTGCTATCTTCTTTTGTGCTTCATTGATCTTTTCATTGATGTGCTTTGATTCCTTTCTATATTCCTTTTGTGTAACTTCAATAGATATAACCTTTGTGGTTACCGTAGAGCTTAAATAAAATATTAATATTATATTTAAGCTGATAGCAACTTTGCTTCAATCATACACAAAAACACTACGCTTTTATGCCCCCTTCCTAAACACTTATGTTTGATGTTACAATTTACATCTATTTATATTGTGTATCCATTGACATGTTTTTATCGTTGTAGCTATTTTTTATACTTTGTCTTTTAACTCTTTTACTTAAATTCAAGTGATTTAGCCACTGCCATAGAGTAATACAATATTCTGCATAGGCCTGTATATTTATCTTTACCAGTGAATTTATACTTTCTTATGTTATTGTGTTGCTGTTTGACATCCCTTCATTTCAACTCAAAGAGCTCCCTTTAGAATTTTTTTTAGGCTGGTTTAGTGGTGAAGAACACTCTTGTGTAAATTTTTGTGTGTTGTGTTTTTTCAAAGAATTTGTCCATTTCCTCTGAGATGTCAACTTTATTGGCATAAGGTTGTTCATAGTATTTCCTTATTATACTTTTTCTTCTATAGGATCAATAAGAATATCTCCTTTTCATTACTGATATTGGTAATTTTTATTTTTTCCATTTTTTGATTAGTCTTTCTATTGATTTATCAATTTTATTAGTTTTTTAAATGCATTCCTAAGACAGGCATTAAAAACTTTAACTCTGAATAATATTTGGATAATTTTCCTCCTATTTCTTAGTTTTTGCTTCATTTTTCTTGAAGCCAAATTACACATACACGTTTATAATTATTATGTCTTTCTGATATGTTGACAATTATCAATAAGAGTTGACCTTCTCTATGTCTTGTACTATTCCTTTCTCAAAGTCTATTTTTTATAATAGCATTCAGTTTTCTTATGCTTACTCTTTTGTATGGTTTATTTTTTCCTATCCTTTTGTTTTTAACCTATTTGTGTATTTATACTTAAAGTATTTTTCTTATAGACAACAAATAGTTGGGTCTTACATTTGTATCCAGTCTGACAAGTTTCCTTTTTATATCAAGGCTGAAAATCTTTTGTCTTTTTATTAGTGTTTTATAGTAGGCAATTTACACTTAATGCAACTATTGATATGATTGAATTTAGGTGTTAAATTTTATTTTTTCTATTATGTCATGAGTTTTTTGTTCGTCTACTCCTCTTTTCCTACCTTCTTCTAGGTTTATCTAATGTTTGTCTCCTGTACTGAATTTTGATTTTTAATTGCCTTTTTAGCTGTGTATCTTTGTATTATTTCTAATGGTTGCTCTAGGGATTAAACTATGCAAATTTACTTTATCACAATCTGCTTAGAGTTGATATTGAAGTATAGGAAACTTGTATCAGTACAGTTGCATTCTCTCAATGATTTTGCTATTATCATCGTATTGTTGTCATTCCTTTTCAGTGTGAAGACATTTCTTTTCCTTCGACTCTCTTCTGCCCTGTCTCTTGTGAGAAGTCATTGTCATTTGTGTTATTGTTCCCTTATGTTTAATGTGTAGTTTTACTCTTGCTACTTTAAAGATCATCACTTTATCTTTGGGTTTCAGCAGTTGAGTTGATTTGCTTAGATATGGTTTTCTTTTTATTTATCCTGCTTTGGTTTTCTAGAGCTTTTAGATATATTAGTTGATGTTTTTCCAAATGTGGGCTGATTTTGGTCATTATTATTTTTTTTCTCTTCCAGTTTTGACCTCTCTTAAAAGCATTCTGCTTACATGGATGCTAGATGACTAGATATTGTCTCACAGTTCCCTCAAATTCTATTTACTTTTCTGTAATCTTTTAAATCTCCACTCTTGAGGCTAGATCATTGCTACTGATATATTTTCAAATTCATTAACTCCTTTCTGCTATTTCTAATCTTCTGTTAAGTCTACAGAGAAATTTTTTTTTAATTTTCAGGTATCGTGATTTTAGTTCTAGAATTCTTCTGAGATATAATTGGCATATAATATTATATTAGTCTCAGGTGTACAACACAATGGTTCAATATTTGCATATATTGCAAAATGATCACCACAATAAGTCTAGTTAACATCCATCGCCATACATAGTTAGAATATTTTTTCTTGTGATGAGAACTTTTAAGATCTACTCTCTTAGCAATTTTCAAATATATAATACAGTTTTATTAACTGTAGAATTTCTGTTTTGTTCTTTTCTATGCTTTCTATTTTTTTGGTGTGATTCTCCATCTTTGAGTTTGTGAACATATTTATTGTAGCTGCTTTGAAATCCTTGTTGGTTGTAATATGTAGGTCCCCTCAGGGAGGTTTTTTATTTACTGCTTTTGAAAAGGAGATGGATATTATTTTCCTTTTTTAGCATATCTGTTGAGTAAATCAATGTAAAACCTCTAGATTGTGTTATGTTTCTCCAAAGAACGTCTACCAAGTTGACTTGGTTGGACTCAAACTCTATAACCTTTCTCCATTGAATATATAACAGCTTATATCTACGCTAATTTATTGCAGCTTTCAATTGAACCTTAAATTTTTTTTTGTTTTTTTTGCCATGCCCTTGAGGTTTTTGTTATGAATGAATAGTTTAGTGATCTGTCAAAAATTTGCATCAATTTTATACGCAAATGTTGCTATCTGCTAATCCCTTCTGCTAATCCCTATCTTCTTGGATTTACTCCCAGCTTTCTGGCTGCTCTGCCATCCCAACCTCTCTCCTATGACTCCTTAAGTCATTAAGGCTGTAGCATTCTGCTCTTGGAGCCAAGTGAAGACGGACGTTGACCCCAGACGCAAGGCTACAAACTCTCACATCTTACCAGTTGCTGTTTATCTTTCAATCATAGAATCCTCTGCAGGTTCTAACTGTTTTTAGCCAGTCTCCAGTGCCATCTAATAAGTACTTTTTATTATGTGTTCAGATTGTATAAATCGTTAGGAGGGTTAGTCTGACTAACCCACTTAAACACAAGTTGAAGCAGGAAACTAAGTTATTTGCTTTTGTAAGTTATTTCACAAAATGACCTCAAAAAGCAAATATTTTATTGCCATTTTACACATAAAACTAAGACTCATAAATATTATGTAGGTTACTTTAATGTTCCTATACTGGGTAGTTCAAAGACTACAACACTGTGCTAAAAAAATTGGATTCAGGACGTAAAGCTGGAAAGAGTGTGACTTCCTTGGAACACTGCTGTCACATAACTCAAGTGCAACTGCCTGTAGACCTTTAGGGCCTCCACTCTTTCAAACAAGTGGCCAAGCCTGCAAAGACGTGCTTTAGTTTCACTTTTTTCATTAAAACACTCACAAATTCTGTTATAAAAGAAAGTATGAAATGTGTGTACTCCCGGGATCTGAAGAGAAGTTGAAGATCCCCCAAAACTGAGGCTGCCACTAGAGAAAGAGTGTCAGAGAAACAGCTATTCAACCAACGTTTGAGTATCACATGTGTGGTACCCAGAGTATGGTAAGGTCTGAGAGTGAAGAAATAAATTAGACACACTCCCAAAGTATGCACAGTTTAGTGAGGAAAAGTAGACACATAAATAGATGATCAGTTTGTGGTGTGATAAATGCTATCTCAAAGTGTTAGCTGGATGCTATTTGGCAACAGAGAATGGACACCTAACCCAGAAAATGTGGTTAATAAAGGATTTGAGGTAATATCTGAGCTGTGACTTAGAGGAATTATGAGATATTATCGATGATAAAATAGGAAAAGGAATATTTTAGATAGTGGAGGGATCCTGTGGGAAGGTTTGGAGGTGTGAAACCTCTGGAAAATGGAAAGAATTTCTGGAGAGTAGATGATAAAGCAGGAAGGAGGTAGTGATAAGAGATAAGAAAGTAGAGACCTTAGGGCCTTTCATGCCATGCTAAGGATTTTGAACTTTTCTTAAGGACTCTGGGGATTTATCAAAGTGACTTGATCAGATTTGACTTTTATAAAGATCACCCTGCTTGCTGAGTAGGGCATAGATTAGAGGGTGAAAAGATTGCAGAAAAGGAAATTGCTTTATAGGTGTTTTCAGTAACTCAGGCAAGAATTGATGGGGCCTGGTCTAAATAAGTGGTGTTGACACTGGACAGGAGATGGATTTTGGAGATACTGCATACAAACCATAGACATGTGGAAAATTAGGAAGAGAAAGGAGATGTAAAGTGTTTAAACAAGGCCATGGGATAATGAAAATACCTATATTGCCCAACCTAAACTTTAGATTTAAATTATCTTTCATGTGAAAAACTGGATCACTTGAGTTTTCTTCATCCATAGCTGCCACATTCTTACAATGCCTGACAACTTATTTGTGTCCTTAATGTGTAAATAGGGTGATCTGAGAATTATATGTATGCATATACGTGTGTGTGTATACACATACATATATACATGTATATATGCTATTGTGGTAATGTGGTAAATTTGGGATTGAGAGTTACAAACTGAATCCAATCCAAGTTATGAATCAGGCTCCACTATAACATGCAATTATAACAACAAATAATTTTCTTTTTCCTGAGGAAGATTAGCCTTGAGCTAACATCTATGCCAATCTTCCTCCACTTTATGGGCCGATCGCTGCCACTGCAAGGCTGATGAGTGGTGTAGGTCCATGCCCAGGATCCAAACCTGCAAACCCAGGCCACTGAAATGGAGAGCACTGAACTTAACCATTATGCAATGGGGCTGGCCCTAATATATCAACAAATAATTTTGAGAATACAAAGTAAATTTAAAATTTAGATAATTGGAAATCGTATAAACCTACTTCAGGGAGATTTAGCAAATACTGTTTTGCTGATCGTTTGCAAAGCAAACTCAATGCAATGACTCAGGAAATGGAAGTATAGGGAGGCGAATCCTAGTCCCAGGTTTCCTAAAGCCATCTGTGTAATGTTGAGCAGGTGACATCAATTTATAGAACACACTTCGTCTATCCTTAAATGAGGAGGTTAGACTAGATGGTTTTTAAGACTATCTCCTACTTTAAAAGTTCCTGTAAGGGTTTCCTAAATAATTAGATTTACTGGGGCCACCATTACCCTAAATACCAGAAGAGGGGCAAAGGCTTCTGACATTAACATGTACAAAAATCAATATTACATGTCATTATATCAAAAATATGTAATTATACAAAATGAATGTAATTTAGATAAACAAGAGTTTTCATAGTTGAACCTGAGCTACAGAACAACCTTTTAGTACACATTAATCTGTCTGTCCATTCTTTAGCATTCATTTAGAACTATTTTACAAGGTAATTTGAAGGATTCAATTTTAAGTATAAAAATTCTTGCATTCTTGACTTTAAACAATAACAGACATAAGCACATGAGGCCTATATAAACTAGAAACATATGTCAAATGACAACAAAATTCAGATAAAAAATGTACTGCTTAAATGGTATAAATATGACCCCTTGTGTAATTTTATGAGGGGAAAATCAATAATATATAATTAGATATAGAGTACTTTATTTAGGTAACTTTATTAGTTTTCAACTTCTAAAATCTTAGTCCTATGTCCATCGACATAGGCATAGGATTAAATTAGATGCAAATCTATGTGCAGTAACTACGGCATATAGAGATTATTTTCTGTAATTCACATGAAAACAGGAAAACAATTATTATATATTCACAGAAAAACAAAAAATTCAAGCTTATATAACTAATTGGATGGCAGTGGGGTTTCAATTAAGAAAGTAGGAATTTGAGTCATAGTTCAGTCTCTTTTAGTTTAGATAACCTTGGAGAAATCACTTCATCCTTCTGGGCCTTATTTCCATCTGAGGTCATCCCAAATGAGGATAACAATATCTATCTCTAAAGTTTGTTATAAAGATTTAATTACAAAATTTACAGGAAAATGCTGCTTTACACAAGACTCTTCATTGCAATTAAAGAAAAATCACTCAGATTGACTTAGAAAATGAATAAAATTTATAATTTCAAGTAACTAGAAAGTACAAGGGGGTACATGATTCTGGCGGACCCGAGTCCAATGTGTGTAATCAGAAATGTGTCTTTAATCCCATTATTCTTCCCATTTGTTTCCGTTTTGGCTTCACTCTCTGTCAGTCTCCCTCCATGAAGTGGGAGAGGGAGAGATCCATGATAGGCTGTGGACTTAAAGCACTTTTATAGCTAACAATCCTAATGAAGATGAAATGCTATTTTCTCCAATAATTGCAGCATATTCCTGGAACTAACTTGCTTGTCTGAGGCAGGGCCAGGTACCAATTGCTGATTCATGCTATTGGTTGGACAGATAAACTCACACACTGAGAATGAGGAGGAGAGGTCTGTTGGTAATAAGACCGCACTTTGTAGACCTTGTTCCTACTGTAGGGAGCATGATTAATCAAAGGCTTCAGTTGCCATGCTTTGAAATTCATCACTGAATTTGCACCAAGGCTATCCCTCTCCTGGGCTGCTCCTAGTCAGTGACTGAGTGAGGTGGGGGGATAGGAAGACAAACCCATTCCTAGGAGGCAGATGCCTCCTGTGTTGGCCAAGGATAGCTCAAGGACTCTCTCAGAGTTTTATTGAATCTGCCACTACGTAAGTGACTATGACACTTTTACTCAACATTTTCTCCCACTTTTCTTTCTCTGTGTTCACACTTGCAAAGCAATGCAATGACTTGCCTAGTCATTCCTTGCTCTTTCCTATTGCTTTCAAACAGGCATTTCCCCCAATAAGATTGTTGCACATTTAATTCTGTTTTGGCTTCAGTTTCTCAGAATACCCCGACTCACATAGGTGATTGCAGAATGGAAAAGAGTGGGGTTCCATTTCATGCTAAGGTAGTGTATGTTCTGGGAAGGCAAAAGCAATAGAAGGTGTTGCCTACAAGGGTGTTCTAATCTATAAACTAGTCGATGATAAGAATTTTTGGTTTTGAGAGTTTTATTCTATATGAGTAACCTAGTTTAAAGTTATGATCAACAGTGTGTGGAACTAAAGATTTCAGATGTTAAATTTAGTATAAATACATATATTTACTGAATTTCTATCTAGGAGACTGATTTTAATCAGTATTTAATAATATCTTTGGTCTGTTCTTGAATAATAATCATTCCATCATTCCATCTCTGAATGCATCTAATATTATTGTAAAAATCTTCAATGTTCACTGACTGCCGTGATTTTCAAACCAGAGTACTTGAGAACTACCTGAGAATTTTCCAGAGTGCAGACCATATCTAGGACTACTGAGTCAAATTTTTCAAGGAAAACTTGGCCATGTATATTTTTAAACTTTTCCCTGTGCAATTCTAATATGTAATTCTCTCTAGGATCTGCTGGCCAAATGAGCATCTTCATGTTTTGGGTGAAGACACTAAGAACTCAAGTCTTTTAAAGTGACTTACCCAAGGTCATTTATCTATGAAGTGGTAACATTAGAAGTAAATTCTGTTATCTTCTGACTCTTCATTTCCTGCTCTTTTCTCTTCAAAATTATTAATATGGCTCCTAACTCTTGCCTTATCTTATGTCCCTCCTGCTACTTGCCATCTTCCCTCCTGAATGAGTGGTCTGCTATCTATTTTGTGCCTTCTGTAAATCTCTGTTTCCTTAGGGCCTTTGAAGTTGCTGTTTTCTACTATGTGGAACATACTTTATCCTCTTCTTTTTATACAGTGAATAAATGAACTTCGTATTATTGACTCTCTCAGACATCAGCTAATTTTGTATTAATGGAAAAATTTGTCCAACTATATTAACTTTTTAATGAGAAAAATCATTTTGACTACAAACAACATTTGTCTTATGTCCCAACTCTTCCTGCCCCATTTCCCTTTCTCCCCAGGAAATTAGAACTAGATCAGATACTTATCTAACTGAGGACACATTTCAAAAATCTTAAAACAAGGAGAAATCATACATATTTAACTGTGGATGACTATGAGTTTTGTTTGTGAGTTGTGTTGCTGTACATTTATTATGTTATTCTTTTTTTTTTTATTTATTTCTTTTCCTTCTTCTCAAAGACTAGATGCAATGACTGGCCTAGACCAGTGATACATAAAGTGTGGTCTCTAGACAGCATCAGCATGACCTGAGGAATTGTTAGAAATGCAGAGCTTTTGGTCCCATCCCTGAATTACCAAATCAGAATCTCTGGGGTTGGGAACCAAGAATCTGTGTTTAATCAGCTTTCAGATGATTTTCATGCACAGCAGTTTGAAAAGCACTGGTCTGGATTGTGTAAAAGTAAAAGAAAGCTGGATGCTTGTAAAGGGTGGTATGACAGATTTTATTTAGCACTACTGCAGCAGGAGAGAGAAAGAGACTTCAGTATCACCTGAGCTCAACCCAGATGACTGGGTATTTTCAAGGGAGAATGAGGGAGTGGAAAATTACAAAAAGCCTGAAAAGAGGGTTGGTCACTGTAATTAGGCCATCTGAGTTTGTTAATTGGCACTTATTTGAATAACGCATCTTTAGGATAGGAGGTTGTTTTGCAAATTGGAGCAATGTGCCCAATGAAGTTAGGCCCTTACCCTTCCACAAGATGAGAGGTAAGACAGCAAAAGCTATCTCCCTGGAGGTTTGCATTTCAAAGAGATGGCTCCCAGGTCCTTGAGGAGACAGTTCTGAGTGGCAGATTTATATCTCAAAGGGGCAGAGAAAGCATTTATGTTGCAAGGTTTCCAAAGGAATTTTTTTAAGTGGAGGCTCAGGGGCCTATCTTTAGATTTTGGCTGGAACAAACAATAAATTCCTTTGGCAATGTTGAGCTGTTTCAGGTGTTTTAAAATGCGCTGAGTTCATGTTAGGGACACAGCCTTGAGCTGATAGAAACTATGCTAGTGTTTGTGCAAGTCCCCTAGAGTGGGGAGTGGACAAAATCATTTGTTCTGAGAGTTGCAGTTCTAATAGACCAAAGTTGAGGCCCAGTTGAGAAGAGGGCTGAGAGGAGCCTGACTAGAGTTGGATAAAGAGAGTTATCACTTGAAATGGCTTGTGGATTCATAATTTAAATAGCTGAAGCTGGCAGCCTGCAACAAAAGTTGTAACAAGTTATTAAATTGCTGCCTAAAGGAGTCTGAACTTGGTTTGGTATGCTTTCCCTTCTCATTTTGAAATTCTCTCCTTGTCTTTTCTTTTCTCGGAATATAATTTCTTTATTTACTCTTCTGACTTTCCAGGAACGCTACCTGACAGGCTTTTTTTAAAAGGTATTTTTGATATTTACCTCTTTTCCTCACCAATCTAACAGTAATATCTTTTCTTAAAGATTTGATTTGATGTATGATCAAAAGGTTTTCATATAGTTGTCATTAAAGCTTATTCTTCCTAAGGTGTGGAATGAGGAGTTGAGCAGAATAATATTTAAAATGAAAAGTTTGTTAAACAAAAAAATCTCTAACGGAGCACATAAAAAAAGTTTTGAGAAAATGGAGCCATTTTCTCAGTGGTTTTTGCCATGTTGCGTCATATTCCTGAACTCTGATCATTTATAAGAAAGTATTTCCAAAATGTGCCTCAGACTATAGTTTTAAGATTAAGCTTTCAGCTCGTGTGTTTCATTCTTATTCCTTCTTGAAGCTATTGGAGCAACCGAAGAAATATTTACGTATGGGAAAATTATAAAATACTGTTAAAAAAAAAAGAAGGGCATATCAACTGACAGCTACTTTGAGACATTTCTGCAGGATATAGGGAGATGGAATTGGATGAGGAAATTATCTACAACCTGTTAGGCAGCATATGCAAAGGCTGGGGTTCATTCACCTCTGCTCTAATTTGTTAGGATTTCGCCACCAACCAATGCAGAATTTATAAGTGTGATGGAGAGAAAGAATAGCCTGGAACAAAAGAAGAGAGCTTTTCTGGAAAATTCTCTCTGTCTTTCTCTCTCTCATAATTTCATGAATCTGACTTTTAAAACGAGAGAAACTTCTAACATATTCTCTCAACAAGATTTTAGGTGGTATGCTATTCATGAAAAGGGAATAATCTATAATCCAGAAAAATGTCACTCAGATTCAAAATATGTTTAAAAGAAAGAACTTAGTGGAAATAGTGAGCAAGCAACTGGATACTTCGAACAACTGAATCAATGAATTAGAGCAGCACGACAATTTTCCCAGAACTCAAGGGAAATGATTAAAATGGAGAGGATGATAAAATTCAAAGACATGAAAGATCAATTTAGGAATCTGAAGAATATATAATGAGGTTTCTAGGAAACAATAGTACATATAGAGGAGAAATATTAATCAGTGTAATAACAAGAAATATTAATGTAATGAAAAGAAATATGAATCAAAGTAATATCAAAAATTACTTTCCCTGCATCCTTTAAGAGAACCATGAAAAAGAAGTAAAAAGAGATCTATACCTAAGTATATCCTAATGAATTTTTTAAATTTAAAAAACCCAGTAAACATCCAACATGGAACACTCAAACACATAAGTTATTTTTAGTTAAATAAATAAAACCAGACAACCTACAAAGGTGAAAAGAATGGTAGCATCATGATTATTTTCACACAAAAATGTTCAAAGACAATAGAGAAAAATGCCTCTGGTTTAGGGGAAAATCATGATTATCAAAAAGTGCTACGCTGGACCAAACAATCATTTATTCCAAAAGGCAACACAACAACATTTTAAGAGACATGAGGACTCAGTGAATTTATACTCCACAGTCTTTTATTTTTGATAAAAATTTGGAGAAAAAGTTTAGTTGCCTGAACTTGTGTATAAGGAAGACGTATTAAGAGAAATGGCCAGGAGAAATGCACCCAGTAATACTTGAATTTAATAAATATAATCAGAATGATTGTGAAATCAAATGTAAATATAAAGATATTTACTGAAAGAGATAAAAATAACTAATAATAATAACAATAAATCTATGCATAAAATTCAAGTTACTCAAAAATTTTAGAAGCTGTAGAGTGGGTAGGAAATGTAATGAAAACTTTTTTAAAAGCATAAATCTCATTTTAATAGGTTGTGGCGTACATGTGTATATATAAATATACACATCGATGTATATATATGTATTTTTTTTTCTTTTCACAATTGGTGGAAGAATATAGGTCCACGGATGTCTGGCACATGTACTTGAAGAGATGATTCTGATGCCGCCTGGTTTTTTAAAGGTTCTAATGGCCCTCACTACTGTTACAGATTTTGGTCACAAGGTCCCTTCCAACTCCATTGTTGTCTGGTCTGCAGATTTGCTCAAGAAGTTTACAACCTCTTAGGTTGCATCTTAGTTGTGTTGTGAAAACCAAGTTGGAGAGTCAAAGACCGTGAGATTGCCATTTATTCTACCCACCTCTAGCTAACACACTCATTTCTAAACTACCTTTTAAGGACATTCTGTTGATTGGCAAGTTTTTCCAGATTACGCTTTGAGAAGCAAGGATCACTGAAAGTTTCCTATAAACATTTGCAGGTGTGAACTATCTCAAATTTTTCCCTTTCAAAGGGAAAGGTGGTCGGTAGAGAGACAAAAACATCCTAGCTGATCTGTGCCCTGTATTTTCCTTTTCTCTGTCTCCTTCTCACCTCAGACACTCTTCTTGTAATTGTAAGGATCATTTCCTTTCTTTTCTTGTATATTGGGTGATGGGAACTTTTCTAACTGTGACCTTTGAAACTTTCCTCCTGTTCCTGGGCAATAAGCCTCAAGAACTCTAACAGTAGTTGAAAAAGAAGGTTTTGGGGGAAGTAAAAATTATATCAATTCAATATTTACAAAATGTTATTTCCATTACATTAAATTGTTCTAAAGAGTATAAAGCAATTCCTCCATTCATTTTAACAACAGGTGTCATAAAATGTCTTTTATTAATAGATTCAAAGAGGAAATTGTATTATCTTGATATATAGGGAAGGAACATACAATAATATTCAGCATATAATCATATGTATTTTAAATCAACAGTCATTCTTTACTGGTAAAACAATAGAAACACTCTCAAGGAAAATGTACCTGGCACAAGGACAACTCTTTAAGTTTTTGTAAAAGTACCAACCAATGCAATTAGATAAGGAAATATAAAAGGAATTAAAAATATTAGAACAGAGGTGGCAATATATTTATTGTTTATTTATTACTTGTAGATAATCAGATTATTCCTCAGAGAAAATACATAGGAGTCAATTGAAAAGCAGTTAAGTTAGTAAGATAATTCAGTAAGTCATCTAGTTAAAAAGTAAATATACAAAATCAATAGCTATCCCATATAGAGACAATTATTGCTAGCTACAACTTATAACAGAAAAATAGATCATTTCCATAGAAATAGCAATTATCTTAAACCTATGATTAACTTTGATCAGAAATATAAAACTATATGATGAATCTTTGAAACTTGGCTGGAGACATAAAAGGAAGACGAGCAAATGAGGACGCCTACACAGTGGGACCCCTCATCCGTGGTTTCACTTTCCGTGGTTTCACTTACTTGCAGTCAACTGCAGTCCAAAATATTAAATGGAAAATTCCAGAAATAAACAATTTATAACTTTTAAATTGCCCACCATTCTGAGTAGCATGATGAAACCTTGCGCTGTCTTGCTCACTCCCACCTGCCAGGGACGTGAACCAATCATCCATTGTCCCGTGGCTCCATGCAGTGAAAACCACCCGCCCTTTAGTCACTTAGTAGTCATCTCAGTTACCAGATCAACTGTCAAGGTATCACAGTGCTTGTGTTCAAGTAACCTTTATTTTACTTAATAATGACCCCAAAGAACAAGAGAAGTGATACTGGCAATTTGGATATGCCAAAGAGAAGTTATAGTTGTTAATTTCTCTCTATACCTAATTTATAAATTAAACTTTACTATAGGTATGTATGTATGGGAAAAAACGTAGCATATACACAGTTCAGTACTATCTGCAATTTTAGCCATCCACTGGGGGTCTTGGTCTGTATCCCCCATGGATAAAGTGGGACTGCTGTGTGTACTATATTTCAAGGAAGTACTTGCAGAATCAAAATACTCTGTGAGATAAAAATAGAGAATAGAGGATGAGAAGCTAACTTTTCCTAGCAAATCAGGAAAAGAAGACTTCTTCAAGGAAATTATGCTTGAATTGAAACTTGAAAAATAGGAGTTTCCTTTGTATGAAGGGTAGAAGAAGAGGGAATGTCAGAAAGAAGAAACAGTTTACATAAGGCAACGTTACCTTAGAGCACAGTGTTTAGAGAATAACAATTAGTTGCGTAGGGATGAAACAGAGCTGTTGGGGAAGAAATGTGAGAATTAAACATTTGTATTTATCCTTTTCTGGGGGAAAAAGAGCACGCACAGGATAAGTGCCATGAAAATACAATACTGTTCAATTTTTCAAGCCTTTCGGTTAATTCCTAGATATTAGCTATTAAGCAGTGAGCTTGTAACATATTGTGGAATTGTCTGAGGGGATCTAACTCAAAGTATCCGTTGGAGAATATCTCTTTCAGATAAGCTTGTAATTAAAGCCCACATCTTTTCATTTATAAAACAATTATAATTTATCTTATAATAAATAATGTCAAGTTAAAATAGGTATTGATTAAAATTTGCATTTCTTTACTATTTTCCAGTGGAGCTTTGTAAAATATATTCACATGATAATATTCTGCATTATTTCTCAGGAACAAAAAGTTGAATTTAATGCTTACAAGTTTTCCAAAATTACACCTGAGAATTAAGACATTACTAGCCTGTTAAAGTAGTATCAAGTATTTAGCTTCTCAAAAAGTTAATTTAAAAATATTTGCTTTGTATATGAGGTAAAATTCATTTTAAAGGGTCTGCTTCCTCTACAATTAGTAAGATAATGAGAGACAGTTAAAATTAAAGTGTTAGGTAAATAGCAAATCCCTTTATAAATAAATAATTTTTACTTGACATTGATATTTAACATTTTTATAAAATAAATTCTGTAGAAATTGCTTTATAGAAAAGAGGCACTTAATATAATGAACTGATCTGGAATACTTTTGAAATACCTGAAAATAAGAGCAATGCAAATCTCTATAGTATTAATATATCCAATCATAGAAAGGAGGATGCTTATGAATCCATTACATGCGTCCTCAAATTTGTTGAGGAAAATATTAAAATATTTTTAGATTTTTATTGAATTGATAAATAAGATATTTGTATTTCTCCCTGTTGAGTCATAAAAAGCAAATGTCACATGAGAAAATGTAAACACAGGTAAAGATTTACAATCAGATATGATGCATACAGATATTTACAAAGATTTAATGTATTCCTTTGTAAAACAAAATTCCAATAGTTTTACTAGAACTCTTGATTCACTTGTATCCCACTTGCTAAAAGTTGTGCATCTCATTATCTCCTCCTTTCTTGTCAATTTTCTATGCTTTTGGTTTTCTTCTACGTGGAATTCAAGTATATTTTGGTACTTTTATGCTATATAAGAGCAACTGGTAACTTCTAACAACTCTTTTCTCTTTCATTATCTTTTCACTTGCTCCTCAAGCTTGAACAACATAAACATTTAAAATGGTTTGGCCTAAATTCTATATGGCTTTTTTCCCCCAGATTATGATTAATTGACTATTATGGATAATTGGTTGTTTCTCCTCTTTGGCTCTTTGTGCCTCAGTAGATATGGCTGAGCTATTCTTCCCCTTTCCAGAATATCAACTCAGGGTTATACAAAGTACTATAAGTTCTAACCCATCCCTCTGGAGAGGAAATCTTATTGAATTTTCTGGTAATTCCACCTAGTCATGGAAGACCTTTTCTCATCTGCATTTATGAGCAGTATAACTCATGTGCTTACACAAATATTCTTGACTCCTGGGTGTCCCCCTGGAGCCTGCCATGTCATTTCAAAAACTCCAATTATTTCAAGGGAGTATTGCAGAATTAAAAAATAATCTCAAATAGAGCTTTTGTTCAATTAAACTAACAGTTTTCAAAGTTGTGTCTTATTCATTTTTCTAAACCCAGGACCTAAAATAGTTCTTGGCATGTATTGGGAGGCTAATACTTGTTAATAAATGATTAAAAGAAACATAAATATTTGAACAGTGGTCACGAAATCAAACTGATAAAGTATAAAAACTCTTGAAATGTTAAAACTTTGACCTGAACATAAACTTCTACTCATTCTGTACATTCTGCTCTAGATCATTTTTCTTTCCTCCTCTTTATTCTCTTTTTTCTGCTCTTTGCTGCTATCTATGAGCATCTATTTTGTATTTGTGGAGGATTTATGAAATTTACAAAGCCATATTGCTCATAGAAGCACATCTACCATTACTGACTAATTCTGGAGTCTAACAATTTAGATAATAAGAAAATTATTCATTAGAGTTATACTAAATCAGTTCAGAGAGCAAGCACGATTAACTTAATCACCAGAAAATGTGGATTTGAGCCTCAGTTCTGAAAATTACTAGCCATGGGATTTTCGAGTAATTCCTTTGATCTCTCTGAACATTGGCTTCTAAATCTCTAAAATGGGAATAATAATGCCAGTTCCATCTCAGTGATAGCCAAATGAGGATGCACATGCGAATCAATGAAACAAATATCAAGTTGCTCAAGCCTTCTGAAACTTAGGCGTCATCCCACAGCAACTAAACCATAGCAATTTCCAAATCCTGACCATGTCTTCCCGCCTATCTCTTGTTTTCTTCCCATCCTTACTACAATGATTGCAAGGAGCTTTTATTTCAGGATTTAATCATATCTTATTTGCATTACTACAATGTCCAATTCATACTACTCCATTTATAGAATTTTCCCTCCTCGTACAAATGTTACCCTGCCTCTCGCCTCCTCCAAATCATTTAGTTACTTTGTGGGCAACATAGGTTGGCTTACTCAATTTCCAGTCCTACGTGCTTCCAACCTCCGTTCCAATCTCCATTCTACCTTGCTTGCTTCCACCATAGTGACTATAAATGTGTAGTACACACAGCCAAGCTTGTACTGTGTGGGTGTTGGGAAAGCTTTTGTTTTCCTCGAGAAAGGGAAATGACATGCCATAAAAGGGAATGGTAACACTGTTAGTAATTTTCCTCTTCCTGCTTCTTTCTCTGTTGCACAGACACTTGGAATCTCCACAGACTTCTTCTGGTCGTGGGGAAAACCAAGAGAAGGCAGGGACATGTTCTCTGATATAGGTAAATTGTGGGACCTATGCTAACAGCCATACTACCTCTGGATTTTTTTGTTAGGTAAAAATGATATGCCCCTTTTTGTTGAAGTTTGGCATTTGGCATTCTAGTTTTAATCAATAATATTCTCTACTGCCTTCAGGATAAAATTCAAACTTTTTTGTTTGATGTGCAAAATCTTTTATGGATTTTTCCTGTATGTTTTCCAGCTTCCTAAGCCAGAGTATTCATGCAAAGATCCTTTATTTTTCTACATTCTTAAACATATCTGTGACTTTGAAAAGTTTTTCTTTTGGCAAATGTTCTCTCCTTTGGCAAGTTGTCTTTTTTCCCAGGTTTTCTCAGATGCCACTTATTCTTCTTGAAGATTTTGCCCAGATATTTTATTCTTTAGGAACTAGACAGATGTAGAAGCCTTGTGTGAGGGTACGCTCATGATATATATGTAAAAGGAAATGAGGAAAACAAAATTGGAGGGAAAGAGAAACTATTCCTCAAAACAGTTGCAACTGAGCCCTCAGCCAATCCCATGAGGGGTGATGATTCTGAGATGGCCGTTCAGAGTTGTCCCAAATGGAGGCAGGACGCCAGACTTTGGATCCCACATAACCTTGGGTGAAACAGTTTTGTGCATCTGAGGACAATTCTCTGTGATGGAGATATCTGTGAGTGATCACCCACCACATATCCTAGCAGCCAGGAATTGGTTATGTTGGACCTGAGGGCATCTGGGATGGAGCAGCAAAGTACCCATTACCTTGTTTCCTTATGCTCCCCTTGGTGACGGTGTCCCGGTCAATGAAAAAGTTTATTCATTGGTTTCTCCTCAGTAGATTGTGGGCTCCTCCAGGGAAGAGATCATTGCTCATTCATTGTTACACTCTCTGCTCTCCACACAAAGTCAGGTGTATGGAAGGAACACTAACTGAATGAAAACATCATCCTATAAAAGTACAGAGGATTACTATTTTGTGGAAGAAATTTTAAAGATGAATGAAGAGAAATATATAATAATTATGAATAAAGATAAAATATTTCTAAATATTCTAATGTGAAATAAATCTCATTTTCATAAAAAAATCAATGGTACTATACATACCTTTCATGAATACTTCATCAATATGGTTAAAAGAAATGTGTTGATGCTTTGTACTTTGTTACATAGTAACTATATTTTTAGTGAAACTATTGCATCATATATCTATGATGGTAACCATCCTAAGCCAAATTAAACTGTGGTATTAATGCTCTACAGTTTCCTTCTCTGTTTGGAAAATAAATACAATTTTAAAAGGAAATAAGATATTAATCAGAAAATTCTTGACATAATCATGAAGTTGCTTTATTTTGACTTGATTGACATATCCATTGCTTTTTTCTGCAAATAATAAATTATCCAACAACAGATTAAACAAATAAAGGTTTAATTCTATCCCACAATAAGTCACGTGAAAGCACACCAGCACTGCAGAGAATCTCAACAATTTATCACACTCCCAGGTGTTTTCTATCTTGTATCTTGCCAGTCTTAGCAATTGTCTTATTGCCTCATGCTTCTGCAACTCCCAGCATCATGTCCACATTCAAGGATGGAAGAAGGGAGATTGGAGGTGGTAATGGATTTTTCTCTCTCTTTTATAAGAAAAGTGAAGTCTTTCCCATAGTTTTCCAATGTACTTGAAGCAAAACTTCTACCAGATTTGTGTTTATATCTTACTGACTGTCCTAAACTGCAAGAAAGACCGACAAGATGAGTAGTAATTTTTCTAGCATCTGTATAGAGAGGTAATTAATAATGGAAGAGAGGGCTGCTGATGGGCATTAGTCTACTCAACGAACAGGATTTACCATACTTGAAGAACTGCTGTTTCAATACCTCAAATAATGAATTTTTCTCAGGGCAGTGGAGGGAAGAGGTGGATTAGGAAAGACTGAAAGCCCCTAGCAGGCTGGACTAATTTTGTGTTTGTTTCTACATTCCCATTGTCTATCACTGTGCTTTGCATTTAAGGGACATTTAATAAGTGCTTGATGAATTAAGTATTGGTGATCATATTGTCCTTCTAAATCTTGATTATAGATGTTATAGATGCATATGTTACTGCTAATTTTTATATTATCATATTTTATATGAGAGCCTGGGTGCAAGCATAACATCACTTCAACTGTACAATTATTGAGATCCAATTTAATGCTCCAAAGAGAAACTCAGCAGCACATATTTACGAAAGTCGATATTTAGAACTTGAATTAAAAAAAAATGGAGAGAAATAAATGTTGAAGACTAGTAATCTGCTTTATGAATGTCATAGCATTTGTTAAAATTCCATGTAAGTATTTCAGTGGTGGAGTGACAGTTCACCAAATGAATTAGGGCACCATATAATTATCCTTAAGTAATGCAAACTAAGATCCCATATGACTAGTGATAGTGGCATATAATGATAGTGTCATCTCTCCATTTAGGGTACAACATGCCATCAGAGAAGATGAGATGAATCCTAAATGGGTGGGTAATGCTCCATGTTACAAACTTAACAGATTATGACATCAGGCTGATACCCAATCCATCTGTTAGCTGTGGAGGACAGAGGACATATTGTTATGGTGATTAGGCCAGGTGGTACTTCATTTGATATCACAGCTGTGCTAAACTTCCACTCAGAAATCTAAAACCATGTGAAACATTCCTTGTTTGGGGTCACACTGAAAAGAAAGAGCAGCAGCTGGGATGTATTTTTAACAAGTTCCGTGTGAAGATTCTTTAGATGAAATTAAAAATAAAAAACCTTTGCAATATGTCATGAGGAGCAAAGATTTAAAGTCTAGGTTCTGCTGTTTGCTTCCAGATTATTATATGGTATAATTTTTGAATTTCTGATCGATTTATTCAGTCATGCAAAGCCAAAGGCAGTTATGACAAATGTAGAATCTGTTATTCAACAAAAAAATATTGAAATGATTTATATAAAGACCGTATTTCAGTTCCTGGGACACATTATGCTCTTAATAAACATTAGCTATTAATTTTATTATTCTTGCATGTTGTGAATTTATAATTTCTGAGTCTCCTGTCTACACCCTGGCCCATCTTTATTTATTTATTTTAGCCTTTCTGAAAATATTCGTATGTACGGCTATATACGCACATATGAAATCAAGAAATCTCTCCAAGCAGATTTTTTCTTCTGATTCAGAGGTTGAAGGAGGCTGCCTTTGCTTTGATAGGCTGGAGCACAGATTAATGGCAACCGTAGTTCATCCAAAAGTTGCCTTTATGTGAATTTTGAACAGGGTACTCCCTGCAAGCCCCATGGATCTCAGGCTTGAAGAGGGGAGATTGGGCTGGATTTCAGTATTCCCTCATCCTCCAGGAAGGCAGCCTGAGACAAGACACAACCTGCAATAACTTACTCGATGAGACATTAATGAATAAGCTGTCTGTTAGAAGCAAATATGGAAACCTGAAAGCCAGAAGTCAGTGGTGAATTTCTCATAGTAAAATTTACTCATGCCCAGTGAGCGATATGAGGATTAGAAGTGCCAAATCAATAGAACATCAAACAGTTTGCCTTGTTTGTTCATGTAGACATGTTAACCATGAAGGCATGACATGGCCTCTTCCACTTTAGGTCTATATCCTGAAAGAGATGTTGCCTGCAGATTCAACCCTATCGTATTTAATAAAGAACATCTTTATTAAATTAGTTTAAAGAAGAGAAAGAAAAGAACCAGATGTCTCACAAAGCAGTATGGCCTACCCCCTAATTTATGATAGAAGTCCTTCTTTGTACTATTTACAAGTAATCCAGAAGATAAAAACATGTAGTAAATTGGAATTTTGCTGAGACACTTCAGAACTGGTGGCTGAGACCAATCAAGCAAACTCATCTCCACATAGCTTCTTTGTACATTCCACATGTGGAATAATTCTCATAAGATGTTGAAAACAAGAACTTTCAACGTGTTTGTGTGTGTGCGTGCACGTGAGAGAGACATTGAGATTGTTCCAGTAAAGGGAAATTCAAAAGGCTAGTGATAAAAGTAAGAAGTGAAGTAATCTACAAAAGTGATGCTTTTTAGTGTTAAGAAAAATTATCCCAAATTTTGAGGCTTAAGCCTGACTGTATATCTCTCAATGTCATTCTGGACCATTGTCTAACAGGCTTTTCCAATGATTATTTGTTTTATTCCTTAGTAGATTGTGCCTTTCTTTGATGTTCCATTGATTAAGAGCTAGACTCTGTTATACTTTATGCTACTTGTGGATTTTGTCCAGTAGAAATGCAAGCGATTTCTGGCGTGTATAGAAATAGATGCTAATTTTTACTATCGTATTGCACTGTGGGACATTAACCAGTTTTGTCTTTAGCTTAGCAAGCTTACTTCAGCATGACTTTGCTCATTAGCTATATATTATCTCTGTTTCTCAGACACTCTTTGAATATGCTTTCCCACCTTGCTGTTCCCTCATTAGTAAGCTGAATAAGTTTTGGCATGTATTCATTCACTATTTGTTTGACAGTCAGATTTTAAAGTTTTTGAAAACTACGCTTTGACACCTAGATTATCTTTGGGAAAAAAAATGAACACTTCTCCCTGGTACATGGTCTTTTATCTTGCTGTTAAACATAATATTACAAAATTGAATACATTACATTATCAATACTTAACTTTAAAATAGTGAATTACTAGCATTTAATTAAACAGCACTTGGATTCATTAATGAGTATTTGAAATATATGAACTATGCAAATTTCGGGGTTTTTTTCCCCCCAATTTTGACAGCCTTCTTGAAATAAACTTTATTTCTGTTCTCCATGGGACTGGATGGCTGTATAATGGCTTTACAATGTTTACAATAATGTATTTTGTAAGGAGAACTAATTTAGAATAAACAGATTTTAACCAATGGAAGAAAACTTGTAGCATTCATGCTCCAGACCAGGAGATGTAAGAGGATGTTGCTCACTGGCAAGCAACTGAAGCAATTTTGTTATAAAATTTATCAAGTAACATTTTCTAATTTGATTTGAAAGTTAAATCCCGTTAGAATAGAGCATGTATTTTACTATGTCTACAAGTGATATTTTTTAAAATGAAGCTCTGAAATGTCATCTGCGCTTTTGTAATTCTCATGAATAGTTTCTAAAATCCCGTTCGAGAATACTACTCCTTAAAAAAAAAATTAAAAGGAACTTACTTTCAGCTAGAAAAAAATAATCGGCTTCAGTAATGTGTTTTCATCTGCACTTAGAATCCTTAAGAACCTGAAAGTGTCACTTATTATTGTTAGTGACTCTTCACTCTGCTTTATCAAGCATATTCTAGGTGACAGTGGTTCTCATAAGTTGGAGAATTAACAAGGTTATTGATGACGTCAACTCCCTACTATGTGTGAGAAATGCTGAAGGAGGCTTTCCGAGGAGTCAGAGGTCACAGTGGCCTACTGTGCCATTGTCTGAGAGGCCTCAGGAAGGAACTGAGACGTGAGCTTGACCTTGAAAGATGATGATGATTTGAATGGACACAATGTTCAAAAAGAGGGCATTTTAAAGGTGGAAAAGGGGAGCAAAGATATATTAGCACAAATATGTATGATTGTATTGGAGAAAAAGTGAGCAAAAAAAATGGTTAAAATTAAATGTTTATGTAGGGCAGAAATGGCCAACATACTTCACCTTATTTGTGAACTCCAAATAATTCTTGATAACTATCTGAATTCTAGTGTTAAGAAGGGGTCTGACATTGGATTCAGACTCAGAAGAAAAGAGGGTTGTGATTTCCTAGGATTATCTGCCATTAGCCCAGGAACTGGGTTCCACACCCTGGGAGGTGGTGATGGAGGGAGCTACGGTACCTGGTTTGCATGCTTCGGTTAGTTCTGTGTAGGGCACACTGACAGGCTTTACCTGCAGACAAAGTTAAAGACAGCAGCTCTGAGATAAGCTCAAGCTCAGCTTCCCAATTCTATTAGTTTTACATGTGATAACAGCAGATTATTAGCAAACCTATTGATTGCATGTGTATTCAGTCTTCTCAGCATACTGTAAATTTCCCTCTTCCTTTTTGAAAAACTGGACAATTTTAAATACAGTACATAGACGTTCTCCTCTCAAGCTCTAAGGTAGATTGTTAACGTGACAAAGAACATTAAAGTTACACAGAAACATCCTAAGAGCTTTTCATGTAGAAGCAAGTATCCACAGCAAGAGACGGTGTCTTAAGAGACCAAAAAGAAAGTCAGATAAAGAGCAGTGATTTATCATTCAACAAAAAGTAATTATAGGAAATGATCAGCCTTTTAATGGACAAATCTGAGACCCTAACTTTGAGATAGGCATAATTATATTGCACGAAAAACTTTCCTAACATAATTTTACATTCTTCCCTAGTAATGGAATGATTTAGTAACTGTATCAAAATGAGCATTTCTTAGAATGCTAAAAAAGCCTATTTATTTAATTGGTGTCTTAGTCTCATAGGTTATCATTAGCGTTGCGAATACTGTTAATTAGGTTTTAAATAAAATCACTATATATTCTCATTAGAATGAATTTAAAGTATTCTGAAGAACACAAGAAAGAAATCTCTGCCCTCTGTCTTTGTCACAATAGAAAGTATCGGCTTTGTTTTAATTGATAAAGGGAATAAAGTTTATCAACATAAAAAATTAATATCTAATTTAGATCTTTAGATACAAATATTTTTAACAATAATTGAATTTATACTGCACATGGAAAATTTAATACTTGTTCAAAAAATATTCCCAGCAATTGCTCTTACAGAACTAGGGTCAGTATAGATTTAGACCTTTGAAATAATTCCTTATCTTTGCAATTAAGCAGTGCTGGAAATGAAATTGAACTTCAGCAAAGACTCTGAAATAAGTGAAACTCCCTCTGCTACTCTAACGTCATCACTGTAGTGGGGATATACTCTCCCTCAAAAACACACACACACACGCAATACATACATACCTCCACGTTTCATCATTAAGAAATGGATCATGCTCTGTATATTTGTCTGCAACTTGCTTGTTACAGTTAGCAATATATCAAAGACACGTTTCAAGGTTAGTATTTGTAGATCTATCTCATTAATTTTAATCGCCACACACTATTTATTTATTGATGTACCTTTATTTATTTAAACATCCCCCAAATGATAGGCATTTGCCTTATTTCTCATTCTTTGTCATGGCAATCAGTGCTGCAATGAACATTTTTCTATGTGTGTCTGTGCAGAAACATTGTTTAATTAATTGTTTATCTATAATGGAAAGTAGAAGAGGAATTTCTGAATCCAGCAATTACAACCAAATTCCCCTCAATGGAAAGATCATTTTAACCAAAACTACTTGACAGAACTCATTTTGCCATACTTTTGCCCATGCTGGATATTACCATACTTTTAAAATTTTGCAAGTCTGATGAAAAAATATTGTTTAAATTCGCCTTCCTCTGAGTATTAGAGAGGTGGATAAATATATAGAAAATATTTACCCACATTCTCTTAATTCTTTTTCTAACTTTTGAACAACGTCTGTGTTCATACTGCAGTGCGAAAATATTCAGTAGATGTATCTATGAGTCTTTTCCATTATATATTTATGTTTTTACTTTTGCATCTCTTTTAAGACCTCTCCACTGAAAAGATTATAAATATATTCAATTTTATATGAAGCATTTCAAGTTTAATTTTATATATTTAGTTAGATTGGCTCTGAGGAAAATTGTCAGTCTGTTTTGTACATCTTTCACAAGAGATGGTCGCTGTCACAAAAAAAGTTGACTCCCAACAAATGGTTTTTGAAATGCCAACTTTATCATTTCTAGATTCAATGGGATTCTTTTTCCATTCTGTTCTATTCTATTCATGAGTACTAAAATTATTTTATGGCATGTTTTTTAACAGATACAATGAGATCTTCCCTATATTCTTCTTTTTAAATAATTTTCTTGCTATTCTCATCATTTCATATTCCAGACAGTTTTTTCATCAGCTTGTCAAACATGGAAAGGATTCCTTTAGAGTTTTGTTTAGGATGGCACTGAATTGATAGATTCTTTTGATACTTTTAAAATCATGTCTTTTTTTCCAAGAATATATGTTTCTTTTTTTATCTAGATTTTATAGATTGTTTTGTTTCATACAATTTTGTTAGCTTAAATTGCATATGGTTTATATTTTGTTTCTCTTCTGAATTAAATCATTTTTACGATGCTTATTGAACAGTAGTTGTAACAGGAGGCATAATTGTCTTGTTTCTAACTTTATAGGAATACTTTTAATGTTTTCTTCTTGTTAATTGGTTTTACTTCATGTTCTACCAAATTCCCTTTAAAAATGAGCTTTCTTCTATTGTCCCTTTATACGTGTGTGTGTATGTAAATGCATGCACATGCATCCATGTATATGAAAAAGGCATGTGCTGGTGGTTTTTAACTTAAAATGAAGTTTTAATTTTATCAATTTGTACTAAAACAACACTTTATTGAGATTTGATTTACCAATTTTTTTAACATTTACTTAAATGATTAAAACATGTAACATATTATGTTACATGTTTAAACTTTGAATCTAAACTTTTCATGTTGAGCCCTCCTTGTATGTGCTGAGATAAACTGTGCTTGGTCACGATCTGTTTTCTTTTAGTATAATACTACTGTAGTTAATTTTCTAATATTTTAAATATTTATACATATGATTGTATGTGAAATTTATCTATATTTTGTGTTTGTGTGTAATAATTTTACATCCAATATCGATGTTGGTATTACGCTATCTTTGAAACATTCATTGGAAATCTTTGCTTTTTTTCTATGCTCTTAATGCGTTTCATATATTTTAGTCCATTTTAGTGAATTTACATTTTCTATTAAACTTCTACTTAATTTGGATTTTTCAAATTTATATGTATTAAGCAGTATATAGCATAGCTTTAATTTTATGATCAAGCCCACTGTTTTTCCCGTTTCATCAAGTTCTACCTTATATCTTCATTAATTCCTTCCTTTTACTTAGTTGGGTTAATTTGACTGTTCTTGTTTCAGCCTCTTGAATTGAAAGCTGATTTTGATTTTTTCAGTCTTTTTTGTTTCCTAAACAATGCATTTATGATTACACAGTTGCCTCTGGGAAACGTTCTGGTTGCAATGATGGATTTTGATATGAGTCTTCTCATTTTCAGTCATTTCTAAATAGAGTATAACTTCCATTTACATTTTTTCTTTGATCTAAGAGTTATTTAGGTGATTATTTTTAGGTTTCCAAATGTATTCAATTATTATTTTACATGCTTTCCTTTTTTGTCAACATCTATTATATTCATATGGTTCAAAGAATGTGGCCGCTATGATTTCTAGGTTTTAGAATTAACTAAAGGTTTTTTTTTTTTCTCCTGAAACATGGTTAAATTTACTTTTATAATTTGAGTTTGAAAAGAAAATCTGAATATTCTCTTAGCTATATGACACAAGCCAAGTTAATTATATATTTTAAGATTCTTGATATTCTTACATCTTTTAACATAAGTTTTTATTCTAGTCAGATGTTTGTTAGTCTTCTACCATGATTGAGGATTTGTCAATTTCTTCTGAAATGTATATTTTTATTGTAATTCTTCCCCCACTTCTTGTAATAGGTTTACACATTCACACTCTTTCCCTTGTGGCATTGTGCTTACCCCTGGTCAAGGAGGTGGAGTACACATCCCCAGCCGTGTGACTTGCTTTTGCAGTGGACCTACTAGGGCATGCGCACAAACAGAGGCAGTAAAAATGCTCGTATGATTTGCCTTGGGATCCTGTTTATCTGCATTCTGAGAATATCATACCCGCGATGGCTATCAGACGTGCCATCAAAAAACATAAAAGGTAGTTGTTGAAAGTCCTCGATATTTTGGGATTTTAGTTTATGCAGCATTATTGCAACAGAAACATGACTAAAGCCAAAACTAGGTACAGGACGGGGTAGCTAATATAATGACAACTAAAAATACACAGGATTGGTTTGGGTAAGAGTGACGGAAAGTAATGAAACTGTTAAGGGAGGGTGGAGAACTGCTGAAATTTGTTATAACAGTGGTGAAACACATGGTCAAACTATTGCCTATGATAATCTGGAAGGCATCAAATGAACCTAATGAATCTGTGGTGTTGGACAAAAATGTTTCATGGCAGAATGTTAATAGCATGTAAATAGCATAAGCTTGTTGTTATGTACTGCATTTTAAAAAGTATTTCAAGAAGAACTGGGGTAAAGTTGATTAAAATCAAATATATTTCTAAAAAAATATAAAGTAAATTTTAAACAGAGTTCTATTACCATTCTGGATTAAAAGAGACTGTGACTTTTGGAGATTGAAAAAGACATCTACGTTGGCCGGACAGAAAGCAGACTAGGAAACTCCTCTGTTGCCAGGAAGGACATAGTCTCCCTTGTCTTTTTCAGATGTGGCCGAGGAAGGATGATGATAAGATAAGTTGCAAAGAGAACAGAATGAAGATCTACACCCAAGGACGAGAACTAAGCCTGTTAAAGGAACAGAATACGATTTCCTACCCCAGAGTCCAAAAATCTGGCGATATTTGCTCAGCAAGTTTTCTGAATTTTCATGAACCAGTTACTTTTGTATGGGTCCCATTTTCCCCTCCTCTTTAATTTCCTAACTTTTTAGCTTGCCCTGTCTCATCATTGTATTTAGAATATATAGAAGGAAAGTTATTTATCTATTTTGGTTCATAGTTCCCTGGATCAAGAGGAGCCACATTTGGACCTGACTTAAATCATGAGGTCTTGGATTTTGAGCCACTTGTCATGATTTGAGACTTTTGGGGTATCTCAGGATGAAGGGGGTGTATTTCGCGAGTGAGAGTTAAGTGAGTAATTGTGGGAAAATGCCTTACTGATCATGGATCCAGAGTTTTATAGTGCTTTTATCTATAGACCAGATAATGTCATTTGACAGTGAAATATACTAAAGGCCATTGACCTATCTCAAATAACATACATTCAGTTCTTCTTAAGCCTGTCATATTTCTTTGCACTGAAATGTATTGCAGAAATATTAACTGAAGATAATTATTAAATGATGAACATTAGTAAAGTAAAAGAACAGGAGGGCATTTACTAACATGTTCCTGTAAAGACAATAAACTGAACAGAAACTCAATAGAATTGGAAGTCCATATCCTTTTCTAATGGAAATTTTATGAACATTGGATCCATGTGAAGATTATCGCCTTATAACCTTAGAAGAAGATCGCTTTATTACCCGTTTGTGGAGAATAGTGACCAAACTAAAGAATAGAAAGATTTTTTTGAAGTCTAAAAAATCTTGAAGATTGAGAATGGTTACCTTATTGCATTATGAAAAGCTACTTTCTGTAGGCCTACAGATGATTATTTATTATTTACAAAGGGTGCTATCTACCTCCCTCACTTTCTTTATTTGTCATAGCTTTCTTTCCATATAAGTACTTTCTTGTGTACTGACATTTATTTAAAAGTGAATTCTCAAAGACTTGTAGAATAATCACAATGAGAAAAGTGCCGAACAATTTTACGAGGCAATAATCCAGTTCTCTTATTGCAAAACTCTAACCAGCCTTCAGCCTTATAGTTTATCCACACGGGAACCACATTATTGCCTCATAAAACAGCTCGGTGCTCCTATTATGGCTTAAATATAATTGTGTTTAAAGACCTTGTTGATTCCATTTAGCAAAATTAGTTTTTATCTTATTTCATCATAACAATGGCTTCTAATAACCTTGATGATATTTTGATATGTGCCCAATTACGTTTTCAAGAATAGGTTTTTTTTAAGGTAAAATTTATCCTGGAAAAACTTTTCATTATTTCTTAGTTCACTGTTATAATTCACCATCTTTTTCTCCTGAAGTAATTTATTTAACTTAATAAGAAGTTAATTATTTCCTTATTTCAACTAATAAAATAAAAATCAAGAGGTTGATTAATTTTTTTCTCTTGCACATTCAGCAAAAATAAATTGAGTTTCAGGAATATGCATTTAATGTCACACATTCTAATGTGAGACAGTTTAGATCTGAATTCAGGTTTCAGCACTTTTAAGATGTGTGACTCGTCAAACTGCTTAATAATCTAAGCATTAGCTTCCTCATTATTAAAAAAATGGGGATTTTGTAACAAAAATAGAGCTATCTCATAGGAAATTTAATGAGAATTAGATGGTCTGAGTGCTCAGTGAGTATGTTTTCCTTATGTATATTTGTTTTACCCTATTTTATATGTAAAAGCATGTACTATAGATCTCATATATGCATATAAAAGAAAGATTGTAGATAAAGGAAATTAGAGGAGAAATCTGATCAAAAGGTATTGTTATAGCAATTAAGAACATGGGCTATAGAACAGGAGTACAGAAAATAAATCATCTGCATAGAATAAATGTCAACCTTTTTTTTCTAACAAGAAGAAGGATAATTTGAGACTGAAGCAAAAATCACAGCAGAGTATGGAGATGACTGGATGTCCTCCAACTTCCCTTAGCCAATTTGTTGATAATCTGTTGTTGAGACCTAAAAAATTTAGTTTCCTGTCAATATTACCATTAATTCTAGAGCATTATGTTTTTGTGTGAAGATTCGTTTATTTCAGTATAGCAACAACTTTGGATTTTATGAATGGCTGTTTGTGCCATTCTTTTCTCTTGTGAACTGTGAAATATTCTCCGGGCACTAATTGAGTGATTGCTCATTCTCTTCTTTACTTGACCATCACAACTGTAACTCATGTGATTCAGATTTCTTTTGTACTCAAGAGTGCATTTTCCTTAAGTCAAATTTAAATATAGAAAATCATATGTTCTATTTTTCCACAAGAGCCTATGTATCGTTTAGGACCCAGTCTTTAACTTCTTTTAAAGTGAAAATTGTAGATTCTTCTAACTTCACAAAAATTATTCACCTAACACTCAGTGTGAAGTAACCACTTGAATTCTGTAAGTATAACAAAGGTTAATTATCCATTTACATTACATATCAAAGGCATGTTGGAGTGTCTGGACTGTTGTATAGTCTAATAAATTTAGTGCAATTCAAAAATACTTAAAAAAATTCCCAGCACACAGTAGGTATTGGGTTAGAGACACAAAGTATAAAAGGTTCTGCTATTTTTGTCATTTTCCCTAATGTCAACTTTCAGTTATATTCATAGCTTAGTCATTAAATATCTAGTCAGCTTAATTTTTTTTCCTGAACTTTTTAAGGAAGAGCATACTTCTGGGAGATATTATAAAGAAGCACTATTTTCCTCTTCTTTCTGATGTGTGGAAAGTTGGGAGAGGAGAAAGGTTAGTGGTTATGACTATCAACAGTGAAGCAAAGAGAAGAAAACCGGAAATAGATTCTCTTATCCCGAAGTAAAAAGTGGTAGCTTCTTTAATCAATTTTTTACCATTTCTAGAAAATCATTTTTATTATAAACAAAGGAGAAACCAGAGCGAAATCTGATTACCTGATTATGTTACACATTCCTCTTAGTGCCTAGCACTACTAAGACTGGGATTTTATGTGTTAACATTTTCTTGTTCCCTTGAAAAATGACATCAGTGAAATTCACAGAACCCATTGCCATCTCCTTCATAGGGGTATTGTGAAAATGCCCATTAACATTTATAGAGTGCTTTGAGCACCTAAAAAGAAAGACATTACCTAAGAACAAAATAAATAATTTTAAAAGCAACATTTGAATAATTTAATTGTAAATGAATCAAACACATTTGCATTAAACTTATGTAAATACAAGTATGAAGTTAAGCAATGAAGAACTTGGCCAAATCTGCTTTAGGTTTTATGAAATGAAAACATTTTTAACATAGTTTGATAGATTTCATAAACCTAATATGTAGACAAGTTTGCCAGTCCTCAATACTACAAATAAATAGTTCATTATTAGTATTCAAAAGAACTCTTCATATTTCTAATAATGATCCCACAAATTCTCAAGAGAAACTCATAATGTTAAAGAGATATTTATTTCAAGTCAAAAAAATTATTGCTTTGTTTTTATTAAATATTGATTGCAAAGATAAGAAATCCTCATTTTCTATACATTCAACTGATATTTGATTACAGATAATGGTAGACTTTATTACACCTGTTAGACATGCAACAAATATTTATTGAGTAAGTTTTTGGAGTATGAATGCTGAAATAAGAAATTACAGGTTGGCTCGAATATCAATGGAGTCAATATCTAGCCCTGGAACCTCAAACGTGACATTTAATGGACCTCAGAAGACTGAGAACTTATATGAAAATATAGTGATTACAAGTCTTGGCAGACTCCATCATTAATGAGCCTATGCAGAGACTCAATTTATGTCACCAGACAATTATGCCATTGAAGCAGAAATTGTTTTTTCTTACCTAAATCGATGAAGCTAGAGCAAGACTATAAATAAAAGATAAACTGCATTGTATTCTTTTTTTCTCCTCTTAACTCCGCTGGTAATTATTTGAGTATATTTGAGAAATACAGCTTTGAAAACTCAGATTCCTGCTCTGAATTCACAAAAGTCAGTGTGATTCTAAATGATGTATGCCATTTTGACTACTTTAAAGGTCCAGGGTTTTTATTCCTAAGGTCATTAAATTGTCAAATTTAGTACCTTGTCTTTGAAAGCATTTGTTTATAGAGATAGTTCCATAAGTAATAATTATCATAGCTTAAGATGAAGAAGGAAAGCGAGAAAGGTAAAATCATCAAGTACTAATCGTGTGCTAAGCTCTATGCTTTATGGATATTATCTTATTAAATCATAACAACTATCTAGTCAAGGTATTACTAGCATTTCGCAAAAGGGAAAATTAAATCTCTGACAGTTTGAATAAGTTGTTTAAGATTGCTTACATAGCAAGTAGGTGACAGACCTAGAATTCAAACCCAGATCTGTGTGGCTCCAGATCTAATGCTATTCTCCTTATATTCTACTTCCTACCATAATAACCCATTTTCATGGCTTTTCGGAGTTCGTTGCCACAACTGCAAACATTTTCCTAGAAGTTATTACTTTGGTAGTAGCTAAAGAAATTGTAGATGTTAGGTGTTTTCCATAAGCTTTCCAGCACAAAGAACTCACTTCCCTATGTTAACTGACTAACCTGTTGGAAAGTAGGAGTGATTTAATTTCAGTGTGACAGATAGATTAGTGTGGCCCACTTGTTTGTTGAGCTTTTACTGAATTAGGGGGAGGCCCCTGCTTCATATTAGGCTCATTTATTTTTTTGGATATATTAGAAAAAGCAGAAGTAAATGAGAAAAAACTCCTAAGAAATACACAAAATATTTATATCAATGGCATATGACATTAAGAACAAAATAGTTCTCAGAACAAAAAAGGAAAAAATGTGGCATTTCTAGTAGACCCCAGGAATACATGTGTGTTCCTCCCACTCCACCTTCAAGATGAAACTGAAGATGAAAAGAAGTCTTCAGTAATACAGGACCAGGCCCATCTTTAATTAGGTGGAGGTTTTAGGATGAGAAGGGAAGAAATACACATAAAACTAGATTGACTACATTCTCTGTTTACATGTGAATCACTTTCATGTGAAATGTTCTCATTTTATCACTTCATTCCATTTTCTACCATGTTGAAGAAAAGGTCAAAGAAGAGATTATTTGAATACAATAGTAGTTTCCCTTTTGTTGAGCACATAGTATGTTTCATTACCTTGATAAATACTTTGTACGTACCATTGTGTTGAATGTTTCAACAATCTAGTGAAATATTTTGCATCCTTGTTTCATTGAACAGGAAACAGGGTCTGGATTGAATAGGCCTGAGGTTAATCAACTGGAGAGTGGTAGACACTAGATTTCAGCCCTGTTAGGTTTGAGTCCCAAGCAGTGCTCTTGATTTCTATACTAATTCTAATAAAAATAAAAGTTTCTAAGCTGGAATTTAATTTAAAGTGACAAAAGTGGTATTCCAGTAAAACGAAGCAAGAATTTAGAAATAAAGGCCATCAAAACAGTGTTGTATGTCCTCTGGCAGGTATCTTATGGAATTTGGGAAGTGGTAAACAGCAGGATAGAGTTCAAGGACTCATATATGCTGACTTTTTATATTATGATAGTACTGACAGTATCATTATTCTTAATGTAAATGAGCAAACTCAGGCCCAGAAAGTTCTCATCACCCATCTGCCAGAATTTGGGACTTCAACAATAGTCTTCCTCTTTTTATTTTCTTTGATGACAACATTGAATATTTATGACTCGATATTTATCCTATCCCACCCACTTCTGATTGGGAAAAGAGTTTTAGCTGTCATCTTCCTTTCCCTTCTGTCTTTGTAAGCAAGCAAGGAATCAGTTTTCAACTGCTAAGTTGATAAGACAAATGAAAGAAAGTTAGATGTTTCTATTGAAACTTCAATAGTCTTTCAAAGCATGACTCTAATTCATGAAAGTATAACAATGTGTGTTTTATAGCTTATTCCTCATTATTTCCTATTAAATTTCTTTACTGTGGTCTTTTTCTCTCTTCCCAGCTATAGGCTCTAATTGAATAAGAAATATTGAACAAATAGATGGGCATGTAATTATCTACATGCAATTTATAGACTTTGTATATTAGGAGAGAGTAGACATAGGAGGAAAAATTGTTTTAAATTTATCCCAGGTAGTCTTCAGGTAAGAATGGGGATTTCAGAAGTTACTTAAAATATGAAATAGAGATATCATAAAAGATATACAAAGAAGACATTCCATTTTAAATGTGAAATCCCAAGGACAAGCAGAAAATCTGTATATGAAAATTTTTTCTAGGCGAGATCAAAGATTAAAAGAGTAAAACAAGATTGGAGAGAAAATTTAGATGGTAGAGAAATCCTTGGGGCAGGACTTTGAAACAGTAATTTATAACGTAATAGACAAACCTCAATAGGAATGATCCAGTTAAACCATCAACCTGAAAAGATCTAAAGAGCATCACTATTGTTATGCAGATGCTAAGTGGATTGGAGTACTAAAGGTCAATTTGGTTAAGGAGACATTTTACTCATTCAGAAATCAGAGATTCTCTGGAATCACTCTTTCATTCATTCATTCATTCAATGACATTTAAGTGTGCCAAGACTTTGCACCAGGCATAGTTCTAGATGCTGGGGAATAGAACACTGAACAAAACAGATGCAAATCTTTGCCCTTAGGGAGGAAGACCTACACTAAGTCTGAAGTGCCTGGAGGGGTGGAATTGCTGTCAAAGCGTATTGGTTGGACTCTTTCTTATTTCTTCTTGGGTCCCCTTAATAAAGTATGTCCTTAATTCTTAAATCTATTGTTCTAAAATCAAATCAATTCTTCTTATCTTCTGTCAACAAATCAAGGTTTTGGTTTTGTTTTTAGATTTCTCAAGCAACAACAGGTCTATTCTCCGTCTGTTTGTATTATCCAATATAATCAGATCACATCTATAATAAATGACCTAAACCCTACAGATCAGAATAAATGGCCATTCTAGAAGGAAAATAAAACCACTGAACAGTAAATTTGCAATAATTCATAAACCATAAGTTCTTATAATTTTCTCACATTTGAAGACAACGTTTCTTTGAGAAATAATAATAGGTGTTCACTGCAGTTTCTTGGTGTTCTATTTTAAGGCCTTGGGTCTTTTCTGAAATGTGATATTTTGTGAACTTGCGTTGGATGTAGCTTTTTGAAAAGGCCAAGGAGAAATTCTAAACTCCTTTTTGTGATATATTCTTGTTCCCATCAGTGACCTCTTCATTGAGGAGAGAGAGAGGAAGGAAGAAAGAAAATGAGGTTTTCTCTGATGACAAGTCAATTTAAGAGAACCCTCTGATCAATGACTGTGCTTGGCTAAGGCAAGGGTTTCTGGTTTCTTTTAAGAAAAAAAACGCCAAGACATCATTGATGGCTTGTAGTCTTTGAAAGCAGGAATACATGTTCTCAATAAAGCAAAGAAAAGTTAAGCTTGATTTTGCATAAGGACTTCATTTGCAGAGTATAAAAATATCCTCAAAGTTAGTGGCTGGGAGAGAAGAAGGGAAGCTTAAAAGTTATATTTGGAAAAATTCATTAGAAATGACTTAATAGTGAACATTGTTTTACTAGACAAAAGTTGACTTCAATTAATGGCTAAACATTTTTAAAAATATGCCTGACATTGTTTATTTCCTTATTGAACCGATGGGAGGACTGATATTGAAATTACGCTAAATTAAAAGATTTCTACATCTGTTGCCTCCCCTGAGTTTAGAAGACACAACATGAAGGATATTTGAATATGAACTGCTTACAAAATGTAAAATATCAAGAAAAATAAATGTAATTTTTTATTCTGTTTCACACAGGAAACCAAATCGCCTATTAGGTTCAACATAGTGAGGGGTGTGGAAGCACATCAAGGAGAGATTGTCATGTCTCTACCAGTGACAACTGCTTCTAGAATTGAAATTGTTTACTCTGAGCAATCTGACTACAGTAATGATTTCCTACATCCTTTATCTAGCACACAATGAGCTCATGCTTTTCTTTGTTCACAACGGTTTACAATCAGCTAAATGAATAACAGTAATAATTTGCTTTAATATAGTACTTCTCATCAAAGTATTTTAAAGTGCTTTTGCAAAGAATTAAACTGTACAAGGTCCAGTAATGCATATGCTGTGTTGCTAGTCACATTGCAAAGTGAAGATATAAAGAGCTTAAGTGGCTCTTCCCAGATCTAGGGAAAAATCAGTCAAAGATTCATGAATTAATTGCAGGAATCCTGGCTCCTACTTCATTGATCCAAAGCTGAACCTCATATTTATTAGAGAGACATATTTGTTTTTAAAGGCTAACCAGAAGCCTACATTTCTTACAGCTCTATCTTAGCTTAGTAATGAATAATAAAAAAGAATTACCAGAGTGGGGCAAGGTTAAAGGACTAGATTTGTAACAAGTTTGACAATTTTTTTCAAATATAGCACAGTCGGAAAAAAAAAAAAGATCTTTTGTGTCTATCTCACCTTTTCTCAATTTATTTGTTTATAATATGCTTTGTTCATAAAATAATTTGTCTGTCAATGAACAAAAGGGCAGTCATTCTTTTTTTATCTAAAACTTTAAATTTAGATTTAAAAAAAAAGATGATCAAGCCATGAACTTTTCTGCTGCTAAAAAGAAAAATACAGAATTTTTTAATTTGCCACAAAGTGTGACTAAGAAAATTAATAACCATTGAATTAAGAGTTCACCTGTGAACACTTCCCTTAGAAGGAAATAGTCGCTAAGGGCCTGGTATAAATATATGTGGATCTCCTTGTATGATTATACATATGCGTAAAATATTATAACATTTTTTATATGTATATAAAAATGCAAACCATTTTTCATTTGTTGCCTTATAGCAAAATGGCTTCTGGGATATTATAATCAACTCAGATATTTTAGTTGAATATTAATTTTTACTTATAAGATGAATAATACATCAGCTTGTACAATATTTTTTCTTCAATCTAGAAAACTTACTTTAAAAAACTATAAGACACTGTGCATTTTCTGAGAGTAATCTGAATATCATGACTAAGTAATATCTCATGCTTTGCTAAATATCTGTTCAGAACATACCCTTGTTGGTGTAAATGTTGAAAACTCAAAGGCCGTGATCCAGCAATCGGGCTCCTTAATATTTACCCAAAGAAGTGGAAAACTTATGTCCATATGCAAATCTGCACGCAGATGTTTATAGCAACTTTGTCCATAATTGCCCCAACTGGGAAGCAACCAAGATGTCCTCCAGTAGTGAATAGATGACTAAGCTGTGGTACATACACACAATGGAATATTATTCAGTGCTAAAAAGAAATGATCTTTCAAACTGTGAAAAGACATGAAGGAATCTTGAATGTATATTAGTAAGTGAAAGAAGCCAGCCTGAGAAGGCTACATACTGTGTGCTATACGTGGAGAAGACATATGATACTGAGGAGGAGACAATAAAAAGATCAGCGGTTGCTAGAGGTGGAGGTAGGGAGAGATGAATAGGCAGAGCACAGAGGATTTTTGGAGCAATGAAACACGCTGTATGATATTGTAATGATGTCTACATGTCGTTATACATTTGTCCAGACTTGTAGCATGCACACCACCAAGAGTAAACCCTAACATAAACTATGCATTTGGGGTGATTATAATGTGTCAATGTAGATTCAACCTCGGTAACAAATGTACCACTCTGGTGAGTGATGTTGATAACAGAGGAGGCTATGCATGTGTGGAGGCAGGAAGTAAATGGGAAATCTCTGTACCTTACTCTCAATTTTGTTGTAAACCTAAAACTGCTCTAACAAAAGAATGTCTTTAAAAAAACAAAACTCAAAGGCCCAAGTGACCCTTCTTAATTTTTTTTTTTAAAGATTTTATTTTTTTCATTTTTCTCCCCAAAGCCCCCTGGTACATAGTTGTATATTCTTCATTGTGGGTCCTTCTGGTTGTGGCATGTGGGACGCTGCCTCAGCGTGGTTTGATGAGCAGTGCCACATCCGCGCCCAGGATTCGAACCAACTGCAGCGGAGGGCGCGAACTTAACCACTCCGCCACAGGGGCCAGCCCCACCCTTCTTAATTTTTGATATTTTTGTTTGGGGCATCCAAAATGAATATCCCGGACTACTTGAGGTGAGTCTAAGTGTACCTCTTTAGGGATATTTTTCTTCCTATGATGAATTCTTTTCAGGATATTCGTGTTTCTAAAATAGATCTGAAAGGAAAGGAGTCTTTCTCTTAAGTAAACTGTATTCAACAGCTCAATCATTTGGTAAATCACTTATGCTTATTTTTAAACAATAGGGCATTGGGTAGAAATACCTGGATTCTATATAAGTTTTTTGAGTCCATTAGACTATAATATGCTTTTCTTCTACAACTTCCCTTAATTTAATCTAAGTGTTCCTTGTTTGCCTATTATGTGACTTATAGCAGGAGATACAAAGATAAATACCACCTAGTTCCTGCCCATAAAGAATTTAAAGCTTGGGCACAAAGAACACCTACAATACAAAGTAGAAATTTGTATGCCATGGGATCCAGTGGCCATTATATTCAGTATGCAGAATCAAAGATAAAATCATACAGCAAATGTCTCCTAGAAGGTCTCTGTGAGTATACAATACAGACTGAAAAATAAGGCATTTAAATAAGCAAAGATATGCAAGTAAAATTTACTAATTAAGATCTGTTTAAAATTGTTTCATTCATTCAAAAATACTTATTTGGTGCCTATAACATGTCAAATACTATTCTAGGATAGTGGAGTGAATGACAGGCATGCCATGTAGGATGCATGGAGTTTGGAGGAGGTGGGGAGTTTGGTATTATGAAAGTCCCTGTTCAATTCCAGTGGTGATCAGTGAAATGAAGGCACCCTACCGGGCATTGTGATTGTGTGTGACAAGGATATCTAAGCTGGTGTGGAGAAATATGGAAGGCTTTGCTGAGAATGCCACATTTAGGCTGAGATGAGAAAGATGAATAAGAGTTTGGAGGTCTTGAGGAAAGAAGAAAAGCTGTGCTTTGTAGGAGTTTAAAGAAGGCCAAGGCACAAGGGTGTCATTAGCCTGGAGGAGAAGAGGTGATGAGGCCAGAGAGTGAGACAAGGAGCCAGACAGTGCAATGCCTTACTAACCTTGCTACGGACTCCAGTTTTTCTGCAAAGGACAATGGGAAACGAGTGAAAAGTTTTAAGCAGGAGAATAGCATAATTAAATTCCAGTTTTTAAAAAGATTACTCTGGCTGCTCTTTGAGAGTGGCTTAGAAGTGACTGAGAATGGATGTGGGAGGACATTTAAGAGATTCTATCAGTCGTCCAGGGGAAAGAAGATGGTGGCCGGCATTAGATTCCTAGCAACATGATTTCGAGGCTACCATCTGTCTCTGGCTTTCAGCATCAGTTTCTAAAATAAAGTATACCTGTGTAATAGTAAATGACGTTTTCTGAAGTGACCTAAAGAGCAAGTGCATGTATTAGTCAAATGGGTAGTCAGTGTGTATTGATTGTGGGTCGTCGGTAGTGTGTCCCGCCTTTCTGCATGTTTTTATAATGGTCCAGGTAGTGCCTAAAGATTTCATAAATGACTCCCAAGGAGTCAGATAACGATCTTATGCCCTAAAGAGGAAGCTATGAACATGTCACCACGACTTGTGACCGTTTTCAGTAAGATGAATCTTTCAAAACTTTTTAAAATAAATAATGTATTCCTTTTGTATTTGATGTTGGGGATCAAACTTTGAATTTAAAGCTAGAATGTGCGTGTGTGGATGAACTTAAAAAAAAAAAAACCCACATCTTTTATTCCACACCTCAAAGCATACGTACAATATACGTAATAAGCTTCCAATTTTATTTTTTAATATAGCAATGTAATTTCTTCTAAAGGATTGTTTAACAATATAATGGAATATCTTTCAAATAGAAAATGCTATTCTGGTTTTTTCTGAGAAATTCTTGCATTTAAAACAAATTTGAGATTGTTACAAATATCTCACCCTACGTTTACCAAACAACACTAGGATTGATTAGAGAACAGTTTAACTGCGGCAACAATATGAATCAGCTTAACACTTCTCCTCCCCTTTATTCATCTTGGAATGAGATAATGAGGCAAGACCAAGCTAGTAGAGATATCACTTTTAGCCAAATAATTCATCTGTGAATAGCCCCAGATTGCAAAAATTACAGCATCATTTAAGCATTATTTATGGTTAGTACGAGGTTAAAACTTTGGCAATATTTCACAGCGCATGGAGAAAAACTGTTCATGGCAGCATATTTACACATTTTAGAGAAATGGATCACAATGATTCATCTTTCTAAAGTTAATTGAACCTCTTGAATAACATTACTAAATTCGTCTTCAGGTCAATGAATATTATTTTTAAAATTAGGTGAACATTATCTATTAAAGCAAATAATCTCCCATCTCGTATCTGCTCATCGAGTGTTCCTTTGTAGCCCTGGCACCTCTATTCTATCTTAAAATACAAACATAGATAATTATTAAGTAACATAAATAAATCTTACAATGCAATCTATCTCTCCAGTTCCGCTTGTCATCCTATCTATAGGACATTTTCATGCAAAGAATCTGCTGTACTTGGTAGTAATTCTATCTAACAGCCATAACTATGGAGGTTAAAAGCAAAGTGCTTAGTTAAACATGAAACATACAGAATTAGATACATGAAACATTATTTGTGTAAATTAAAAACAAACGCACAGATTCCTGTAAGATTGAATTAAATTGCACCCTATACATAAAAATTCCTAAAATGTCTTCTTTCATTCATCTATGTCCCTGGAGTCCCATTCATCAAAGTGTGGTAGCTTCCTTTGGTCATTCTTTCTAACTCCACTGATTAAAACAAAAACAAAAACAGAAACCAAACATGCTCGCAAAACAACTATGATGATGTATCATCCACTGAAGAAATTAAACAGACAGACAAACCATAAACAAACAACAAATAATCGTTCTACTGTCACCTAAGATTTAGAATAATAACATCTTGGGGATCATTTGTTTGCCAGGAAAATAAACTAATCAAATTAATTTGAAAAGAAAAATATTTATTCCTACCTGTTAACAGACTAGAAATTCCATATGAAGAGTTTGGACTTAATTCTGAAGGTTAAAATCGTCAAAAAGTATTATAGGCAGGAGCATGATGGTATGAGGTTGGTATTTTAGTTATTTCTCAATTTAATAAATGGCTGTAATCACAGAGATAATGAATATCCACTGTAGATATTTGAAAATATAATTCAGAAAAAAATATAAAGAAAAGAAAAATATAGACAAAGGAATAAAAAGAACTTTGTGGTCAGCCATTGTCTGCCTTATTGCTCTGAGACCCTTGGATGGGTTCAATGGAACACTGAAAAATTAGAACAATACTGGGCATTGCTGTACAGCACGAATTTCCTTTGAGGTTCTATAATGGATCCCTGAGTGCTGACATCATGCCTGCTCCTCACTCCTGGCCAGCTGTTGGAACCATCACAACAGTGAGGAACAAAAGGAAACACTGAGGGCCATATCCACTCTCTTATATTCCTGGTCTTGAGGATGGGCTTTGGACCAATTTTCTGCTAGTTTGGAAATGATGCAAAGTGAGAGCAACTTGAGGAGTCATCATTCCTGCTAGGTTTTCATCTTATCTGGTCTGATGGTCAGCTGAGCTCAAGTACTCGGAGTCCTAGCTCTTAGCTGAGAAAAACTTAAAGAATTGTGCTCCGAATCCTAGTCGTATTAGTCAGGGTTCTCCAGAGAAAGAGAAGCAATAGTTTACATGTGTATTTGTGTATACGACATATTTATGTCACCTGTATGTATATATGTATATTCAGCTTGAGTCTGAAGGCAGACAAAAGTTGAGATCCCAGTTCAAAGACAGTCAGGCAGCAGGAATTCTTTCTCACTTGGGGAAGGGTCATCCTTTAAGTCCTACTCAGCCCTTCAGTTGATTGGATGAGGCCCACCCACATTAGGGAGCACAATCTGCTTTATTCAGTTTACTGACTTAAATGTTAATCTCATCCAAGAACACACAGAATAACCTTTGGCTAAATATCTGGGTACTCCATGGCCCAGTCAATTTGACAGGTAAAATTAACTCTCACGTTGGTTTTCCTTGTGTGAGTAGAGACTTTTTTTTTAACCAGTAACATAGTAATTTATTATCATTATCAAGTATTATGTACTGTACTTAATTGAATGTGCTATACTTTTCTTTTTCTCTTTTTTTGCTGAGGAAGACTCACCCTGAGATAACATCTGTGCTAATCTTCCTCCACTTTATATGTGGGTTGCCACCACAGCATGACTGACAAGTGGTGTAGGTCCACACCTGGGATCTGAACCCTCAAACCTGGGCCACCGAAGCACAGCACACCAAATTTAACCACTATGCCATGGGGCCAACTCTGAGTATAGGCTTTAAACCTTCTATTTCCCCTTATCTTCCACATGGTCAATTATGTATTCTCCTTTGATCTTTCCCATTGGTATGTAAGCAAATTTTAGTGTTTACCATCTTCTGAAAATCCTGCAGTGACCCTACATCTCTCTCATGCTGTTTTACTATTTCTCTGCTCCTGTAAAAGTTTGGAAAGGATTGTCCTGATTAACTTTATTTCTGCTCTCTCTCACACTTTTGTCTTTACGCCCTGCTATCAGTCTTTTCTTTGCATTGCACTCTAATAATTACTATCAACTTGTTAACCTTTTTTATTCTTGGTCTTTTCATAACTTCTTGGGAGCATTTGATGTGTGGACCTCTGTATCTTCCTGGAATCACTTTCTTTTCTTAGCATCTCACCCTCTTTGTTTTCTCCTTCTTGAGCACTGGTTGCTATCTCACAGTTATTTTGTTGCCTCTTCTTCCTTGGTCAGACTTCTCAATTTTTTTTTTTTTTGGTAAGGAAGATTCAGCCTGAGCTAACATCTGTTGCCAATCTTCCTCTATTTTTTACTTTTTGCTTGAGGAAGACTACCCTGAGCTAGCATCTGTGCCAATCTTCCTCCATTTTTTTTCCTTTTGCTTGAGGAAGACTACCCCTGAGCTAACATCTGTGCCAGTCTTCCTCTATTTTTCTTATGTAGGATGCCTCCACAGCATGGCTGATGAGTGGAGTAGGTCTGCACCTGAGATCTGAACCCATGAACCCAGGCAGCCAAAATGGAGCGTGCAGAACTTCAACTACTCTACCACTGGGCTGGCCCCAGACTTTTCAGTTTTGAAAGTTATACAGAGTTCAGTTCTTGGTCCTCCTATTTTTCTATCTGTGCTCTTTCTTCAGGTCTTGAGCGATCTAATTCAGACCTCTGGTTTAAATACCATCTGAACATTGATTATTGATTGTTGGCAGCACTACTTTAAACTGCTCTTCCCTTAGGAAATTTGCGAAACTTCTCTCTGCTTCTGCATAGTCATATGCATATTCAAAATAATAATAGCAATTAAGACAGTTTTTGTTAGGATTGAATGGATTAATATGTGTAAATATTTCAAACTATGCCTGGTACAAAGTAAGCACAAAATAACAGCAAATGTTGTGTATGCATGTGTATGTATCTGTACATTCATTTACTTCTAGTAACACAAACCCCTGTGGGGTTTTTTCATTTGTTCTGCCTTTCTAATTATTTAGTGGATCTTTCCTCCTTTCCTTCTCAATGGAGACATTTATACATTGACATTGGCACCGGCAAGCTGTCATGGAAAAGAGCACAATCTGGAATCAAACATCACAAGTTCCAGGCAAATATTCACAATCAATAAGCTGTGTGACCTTGTGCAAGTTACTTAACCTTTCTGTAACCTCAGTAACCTCTCAGTTGCCTCATCTGTGTAAAGGAGATTAAAATAATAGCATTGCTTATTTTATGGAGTGATGAGAATTCAATTTCTTAATATGTGTAAATCACTTAGAGTTGTGTCCATAATGGAGTAGACTCTGTGTGAGATATAATTTATCATTATATGTAGTGAATCATATATGCTCATATTTTTCATTAATAAAGGTGTTTGTGGTTATCCTATTTTCCCATTGGATTATAAACCTGTTGAATATCAAGCCATATCAATGACTTTTATTACTCAGTGCCTCTACCAAGACAATGTATTGTTGATATAAATTAATCTTAGCAATTCTTTCAGTGAATAATATGCCGGTAAGATCTTCTATACACATCTTTTATTTTAGTAAACAAATTATGTATGACCTCTTATTACAGAAATATCTTATAAATAGAAGCTTACAATCAGAGGACAACTAACGCTGATGTACAGTGACAAAGTTAATGAGTTAAGATTCTTTTTTAATTTGTACATAGAATGCATTTATCATATACAATATAACGGTGTGAAGCTAGATAGGTCATAAAATTAGGACAAAAAGATGATAAGTGGTTTGTCAGAAAGGAAAAAGAACAAGATTATGAAATCAGTGTACTAAATGCTTTCAAACCCTTCTTCTGACTACTTTAATGAATGTGAACCCTAAGTAGCAATTACTGTGGGCATGCAAACCAGACTCTTTCTCATGTCATTTCTAATTTTTCTTTGTTGCCATAGAGATTAATTCTAGCTTGTTTTAAAGCCATGGCCTAAGTTCAACTGTAATTAATGTCCAAAGAGATATTAGAAATTTTGCAATTAGAGGAGTGTTTTTATCCCTACTTCTCAAGTGAGAGAATGTTTAGTTTTAACTAAGAGGCATTAATGCCTCTCAGTAAAAAAATAAATTTTGTTTCAATGTACTCTCAGTCAATATTTATGTAAATAATAAAACAGTTAGGATATGCTAGGATTTTCTTAAATTAAAAATGATTATCTTCTACAGCATGAGTATAATGACAGTCTTAAATATGTTATACACGCAATGCATTTCCTAACAACATTTTAGTAGTTTTTTGTGATTAATAAGAAGAAATATATGAGTAAGATAAATTCACCTATTTTCTTTAATGTATATATAGAAATGTGTATACTTTTTAAAAATTTACACTGTATATGGGTGTCTATGATAAATATCATGACTAGGGCCTGAAGATAGTAAATAGCTGAGGTTAAATATATCAATATTATATATATATTTATATATAATTATAATTATTTTATATAGAATTATTTCATATGTAAATATCAAAACAGATATTTATTCATCTGCTACTATGTGTAAGACACATAATTCAGGTCCTGCTTGTTCTGACATTGCTTTTAAGATGACCAATAAATATTTTCAGCCTGCCAAATATATTTCAGTCACCATCCTAGGTACTGGGGCTATTCAAGATAAAATCCTTACCCTCAGGGTGCTTATGTGCTAGGAGTAGGACAGGTAGACAAAAGTCCATGCACATAGAAAGTTGAATCAAATAAATTCTTCAGGAATGGTAAACAATATGAAGAAGCTGAAATAGTTTTATACATTTGAAAGTGGCGTGTATATGTAGGAGAGTTCTTTACATGAGGCGATAAGGAGGGTCCCTCTGCCTTGGAGCTTCTTGAAGATCTCTGTGAAGAGCATCCCAAGACAAAGCATAGGGACAAATGGTCTGAGACAGAATGCACAGAGTTATACTCCAGAGGCTGAAAGGGCAGTGTGCCTGGGGAAAGTAAGAAAGGAGAAGAGTAGGGGGAGATGACACTGAGTGAAGACCAGATCATGCAGGGTCTTGAGTGCCTTGGCAAGAAGTCAGATTTTATTTTCTTGCAGTGGGAACCTGCTGGTAGTAATTGATTACATTTAAAAAATTAGAAATAAGATTCTGGCTTCTGAATGGGCAGTAGGAGAGGAATAGTGGGAAACAGGGAGATAGCAAAGTATTTGGTGGTTGACATAAAGTGGATCAGAGATGACGGTGAATTAGACTAAGGCTGTGGTTACTAAGAAGTGGTCAGATTTGGAATATGTATATTTTGAGAGACCTTCCTGATGAACGAAATGGAAGTGAGTAAAAGAGAGGAGTCAAATATGACTATAGAAGTCCTTCCTTATCCATGGGGGATACATTTGAAGACCCTCAGTGGATGCCTGAAACCACAGATAGGACCAAATCCTATATGTACTACGTTTTTTCTAATACACGCATACCTGTGATAAAGTTTATAAATTATGCACAATAAGAGATTAACAGAAATAACATATAATAAAATAAAACAATTATAACAATACACTGTAATAAAAGTTACTGCAGATTTTAGCAACCTCAGCATCCAATTTTTTTCTTTACTTATTAAGTCTAGAACTTTCACCTTTTCACTTAAAGGAAGCACTTTACGGTTTCTCTTTGGCATACCTAAATTGCCAGCATCACTACTCTTGAGCTTTGGGGTTATTCTTAAGTGAAATAAGGGCTACTTGAACACAAGCACTGTAATATCACAATAGTTGATCTGATAACTGAGATGGCTACTAAGTGACTAATGGGTGGTAGCATTACAGCGTGGATCCGTTGCACAAAAGGAGGACTCACGTCCCAGGTGGGATGGCACAAGATTTCATCATGCCACTCAAAATGGGTCATAATTTAAAACTTACGAGTTGTTTATTTCTGGAATTTTCCATTTAATACTTTTGGTTGACCGTGGCTAACTGAAACTGTGCAAAGCCAAACTGCAGAGAAGAGGTGACTACTGTATTAGGTTTTGTTTGTTTTTCCTGAGGATCTGAGCTGATGTGGCTGCCATTTGTGAAGATGGGGAAAGTTTGAAATACAAAAAGTAAATACCTGGGCAGCATGTAATACATTGTTCTCTTTGGGCTGCATTTAGTTTGAGATGTCTACAGATGCCACAGGAAGATATCAAAAAGGAAATTAGATACATGACTTGAGAGGTGAAGGAAGAAGGCAAAACTGGAGAGATCAGTTTAGGAGTTGTCAACACTTAGAACATATATAAAGTCATAGGAGTATATGAGACAACATAGCAAGCAAGTTTACCTAGACAAGAGAAGAAAGCTAAAAATGAACACCTCGGGCATCCAAAATTTGGTGGTCTAGAAAAGAAGAAGAACCAGCAAAAAATACTGTGACAAAAGGATAGAGAAATAAGAGGTAAACCAGGAGATTGAGGGATTAAACAAATCTAAAAACAAAATAGTTTGAGAAGAAATGGTCGGCAAATCCTGCCAAGCGGCGTGAGAAGTTGAGTTAGCTTGGCTTTGGTATGATGCAATCTGTGCTGGCCTCAATTCCTTGGGGAGGAAAAGCCCCAATGGAAATGGTTAAGAAAGTATTGAAGGTCAGGATATGGAAACAGTGAAGAGAGGCAAACCTTTTGGGAAGTTCAGCTCTGAAGGAAAGCAGAGAAATGGCTAACAAGGGGACACAAATTAATTCACTTATTTCATTCAGAAAGTAAAACATGAAAGTTCTTTGGCTACAACAGTTGTCAGAGTATTTATCTTCAGGATTGGTTCAGGTAATCTAGATGGATAGGTAAGTACTATTTTCTGCGTGTTGTTATTCTTCTCTAGAGTCTTTGAACCTCCAAGCTTGGTGAAGGACAAAGACCTTCCCAGATGAGTAGATTCTTTATTAAGTATAAGGCATTTGAGTAGCTGTGAAACAGCACATAAAACATTCACCAGTTTAAACTAGTTTTGCTTCCTTAAAACAGGTTATTGATTAATCAAACCTTGCTCAATAAAAGAGACAGCACAGCACATGTGCCAGGCAGAAACCCACATCCTCAGGATGACCCAGGAACAAAGAATCTTCAGAAATGTTGCCACCAGAGCCTTTACGAAGCAAGAAGTCGTTCAACAAGGAAAATCTGGCTTCCAGCAGCCCAAGTAGCTTGATTACCATATATGGACTGATTCTAGATTAGCCAATTAGCTTCTGCTTCTAACTCCTTAAATTTAGCCCCAAACCCTGAATTGGGGAGATAGATTTGAGAGCCTTGCCTCCTGTCTCTTTGCCAGTCGACTTTGCAATACAGCTTTTCTTTTCTCAAAAGCTGGTGCCATAATATTAGCTTCTATCCACTTTGGGCAGTGAGCCCCTGCTGGGTGACAGCCACACTTTCTTAGTAGGACTTGTAGTCAAGCGCAGAGTTTGTACGACATACCCATAAGGTTGCTACATTTTGGAGATTCTAAAGTAAAAAGAAATAGCCTCAGTCATGGATGAGCTGGCAGCCTAATTACTCCTCATTAACTCCTGAGTTTGTCTTATATTTGGGATTGTAAAATTTAGTGCCATATCCATTATGTTACCTCCTTTTGGGGGAAAATACATCATTTGTTCTAGATAGATAAAAATGAATTCACTGTCATAGTTACTTTGGAATTAAAATTAAAAGTCCATCAAAAATAACTTCCATATTCAACTTTTCTGGAGAAAAGTAGAAAGCACAAAAGCATCAGCAATGTGTGCAAGTTGGCAAGTGTCCTTGTCTGCCACTTTCCAAATTGTTTTAGCAATGTTTGGCAAGAATCTATCACAAATTATGGATGCTTATAATTTTGCAGTATGGGAAAGCAGATGGAGAAGATGAATGAACAGAGAGAATATTTCTTCCTAGGAAACTGATTGGTAATAATAATAATCTTTAAAGAAGGCAAAAAAAAAAGTGAGAATGATCCACTGACTTTTATATATATTTGAGAACTTACCTATTTGAAAAAGTCTTCAACTTATACAAAATTAGAAACTAATAAAAAGTAAAATATCTGCCAAAAATTACTCTACAATGATGCACAGTGTACAAACTGAAAAATATTCTGGCTACTACAAAAGCATAATTGTTTCATTAAAATGTCTGTTTGCTAAGGAAAATAATTAAACTGGCAGTTAATTGAAGAAACAGCATACAATTGATAGTGGCTTGCTTTTCTTAGAGGTAAAATTTCTGCGCTCCTAACAAATGAGATCATTTTTCAATTTTTTTTTTTTAACTCAAGAGCAATCATATGGAAAATCATGGTAAGTTTATAAAATGACCATATTCTAGAGGAAGTAAATTGAAAATAAGCAAGTTATTATTTAAAAATAATTCATAATGGCGCTTGTGGTTTATAACCCTATTACATAATGGTACTTCTAAGGAGGACTGAGCTCTAGGGTCAGAATAGGGGTCAAATCCTGGGCCACTTAATTCTTGCAAATGACTTGGCCCCTTCGTTACCTCAGTCTCATTTACCTTCACGGTACTACACCCAGGATCCAACTGCTTCTCATCGCCTCCACCACTAGAGCCCTGGTCCATGTTGGCCACCTCTCACCTGGGTTCTTGAAATAACCTCCTAACTGGTTTCCCTGATTTGAATCTTGCTCCCTTCAGACAATTCTGAAAATGGCACTTGGAAAGATCCTGTTAAATGTAAGTCACATCATGATGCTCTTCTTTTCAGACTCTCCAGGTCTTCAGGCCCATTTGCATTCTATCCCCATGTCTTATACCTCTGCCGTCATCTTTTGTACTTCCGCCTGCTCCTGTTTCTCCACACGTGCTGGTCTCCTTGCTGTTCTTTGAACACACTGGGCATGCTCCAGTCTCTGATTCTTTCTATTTGCTACTCCCTCCACCTGGAGCACTCTTCTCTCAAGATCTTCATGACTGGCTCCCTCACTTCTTTCAGGTCTTCCTTCAGGAGAGCTTCCCTAAACATCCTCTTTCAAAACTCTGACTCACTAGGCTGTTAAGGGGATTAAGCAAGATAAAAATATCCAACTCACAGGCTAAACGCAACATTTACATGAAAGTACCTAGCACACTGCTTGGCAGATAAAAGGTGATGAATTAATGTTAATAGAATTTACATCTGAATGAAGAGAAAATGTTATGTAAATATGGAAATCATTTATTTGGGTCCTGCTTTTGTGTCTAGGAAATTATATGGCTGATTTTTTGTGGGAAATTTTGTAGAGCACAGAATCTTACCCAATTATGTGATTGTTCCTAATCTCCTTATTCATACATATTGAGATAGTTTCTATTTTTCAGTCATAAAATATTTAAGTCTTCATGAATATCTTGCCAATGTCTCATGTCCATAGACCACAGAGAACAATCCTGTGGTCAAACAGAGTTGGGTTTGTTGAGTATTGCAGTGAGGGAGCTGGAGACCACACTCCATGGGAACTGTGGCACCCTCTCAGTAAGAGGGTATTAGAATGGACTTACAGGTTTGGGCTTGTATTCAGTAATTTTAGGGGTATATTCAAGAAAGTAGTACTAGGGGTTGGGGGTGCTTTCAGGAAGGAGAGCCAATTCTGTGACTGAGTGTCTGAATTTTTATGTAAAGTGTAGGAGGAAAGAAGCGAGGCTAAAACTGTAATTGGAAAAGTAGCAGGAATCACTTATGTTAGTTGGGGCAGGGGGGTGTTTGGTTGTGTGTGGTTTCCACAACAATCTTGTTATTGTTTGTGCTCAGCCGTGACTACTGAGTGGCCTTGTTTTTTGTCTCACTTCATCATGGTCACATAGTGAGCTTGTCTGGTGTTGATGACCTGTGAGATTATTTATGTTCAACAGGAGAACACCATGGCCTCCCTTTGTGTACTGAGGCTAGCTCCTGGCAACACCCAGGCCTGACCGCTAGAGCGAGACCAGCTCCCAAATGCCATTGGGTACTTTCCCCGTTCCCAGGCTTTGTACATATGCACACATATATTGAAACTTGGTTTTGATGATTTCAGCACCGTTTTTTTACTAAGTGCTAAGCCACCCAAATTTAGATGATTTGTTCTTAAGATATATAATCCTTGGGAAAAAAGTCAGCATAATTTTATATCCAAATTCAGCTTAATTGATTTGTAATACAATTTTGGTTGAAATTGATACTCAGGCTTTCTTAGGTAAATAGTTATAAATATCCAAATATAGCCTAACTAAATAATATTTTGGAACAAAGGAGGCTCGCCAGACACATCTGTAATGTATGTATCATTTTTTAAGAATGCATTATCGCAATTAAAAATAGCATTTGTAATAAAAGTAAACAGAAATAAAAATTGCGATGCAGAACATTCTAGTAATTTAATCGTGAAGAAACATCCAATTTCCTCAAGTGCCCTTTAAATATTATTGTAGTTTGCATAAATTCACACCACTCGTTTTTTAGTTCTCTGTGAGGAGATTTGCATTTAAAAGTTATTTATTATTTATGAATATCCCATTTATTAAAAAAAGATTATGCCAGTTTATTTAAATGCTAGTCAGCTATTGATGCTTAAGATAGTAGCTATTACACTAAAGTTAAATCTTTCAGCATCATATTTTAAAATCTTGTTGGGTTAGATGATTATCAGGACAAGTGGTTCTCACATTATATATAGACAGATGGACAGGTAAATAGATAAAAAGCTTATAGGTAAACTTTATAGACTTTTAGCTCCGAATGATCGTCTGGTCAAATCCCGTTTTTTTGTAAGGAAAATGAGACACAGACATTAAATTAGACTCTAAGCCATGCAGAGCTGAAGTAGGAACTGGAGATTTTGACTTCAGAGTCAAGTCTTTTCCACTAGGACACTTGTCTTATCTCTAAGTTGAAAATCCTCTATGGATTTATTTCTCACACAGCAATTCACATAAATTCAACATTTATTATCAGGGTACCCAGGAAGAACAAGAATGAAATCATCAGGCTTCTTTTATTTCATTACATTTTGCAAGCCTGAGAAAAAGCATAATAGATGGCAAAATGTTCCAATAAAGGTAGACACAGGTGATTGTCTGTTGCATGGTATGGAATGAGAACTTCGAAAATGATAAACACTTGTGTTGACAACTCCCAAGCAGGCTATTTTTTTTTTAATTATTAGCTAATTTTTACTCAAATTGATGCCTAAATCAAGAATATTGGAGCCTCTCCAAACTTTGATAGAAATTATGACTGTTTTAGGTTAAAACACTCTAAATAAGTAGGTCAATATATTGCTTGCTCTTCATGAAGCGTGTCCTATACATGTAATAGTAGAGGAGCTTATATTATTTGAAATGCAATTCCATAGCATGTTTCATTGTTTTACAAGATGGGACTTGGGGGAATAATTGAAAGCGGATTTAGAGTAGAAAACATTATCTTTAAAGTTCTATTTTATGCAAGAAATTATTTCTTAAAGAGAATGCTTCCAACTAATCGGTAAGAAAATAAACATAAAGAAACAAACTTCTCATGGATTTCACCCTAATTTTAAAAGTTTTGGCATCTCTTTTTCTTTTAACAAGTCTTTTTTATTTTTACAAGAATTTTTAGACTCATAAATTTAGTTAGAAATTTCACGTGTTCTCCCCAAATCCCTTTTTTAAAAATCCCACATACTAGTCCACGTGCATGTGTGATACACTTTGCTAAATGAAACACTCAATTATAAGACTGTGTTTGCTGTGTGCCAATTCAGTCCATGTTTTTGCACTGATGAGGGCATCCTTATTTAACACCTCATAAAAAGAAAAGCCAGCCTCTTCCAAACGAACTAATTTATGGTACCCCAAGGATCTGTGCTTAAAAAAGGTCTCCTACTGTATGTAAAGGAGGTTTAATGCTTTTAGCCTACTTAGATACTACAGATTCCATAGACCTTGGAAATAAAGATGCAAATCACAAAACAATAAATTCCAGGTTTGTAACAAACACCCGGAAGAAAACTTTAACAAATCATAACCGTCAGCGAAATAGATGATGAAAATCTTTGTCATGCAAAAGAATACAAATCATTGTGCTGTTGCAAGCATTTCTTTCTCTCATTTCCCTCTCTCTGTCTCTCTCTCTTTCATTGCAGGCACATCATCAACCTTAATGATAAAAGCTTTCCACAAAAATAATTCTTAAGCCTTAGGAACAAACACCTCTTTGGCACCCTGAGAGAATATTCCACAAACATCATCAATCTCCTTTGGCTCATGATTTACAACCTTTCCTTTTGGCCAATTTGAGCCATTTGTGAGCATGCCCCAGCAGCGTCACACTGGGATTTTCCTCCACTTTGCCCTCTAAACACATAGCAACCTCACTGTGTGCCCCTGCCAGTTTGGAAGCACGTGCTTGACAAAGGAATCCAGTACAAACTACAGCTATTAGGCTGTAAAAGCACTTTCCAAAGCAGCTGCTTATTAATGCCTGGACTCTCCAGAAAAATGGAGAGGGGGTTAGATATTTCTATGTAGGTCTGGAGCCAATTTGTTCCGTTTCATATGTTAATTGTCAATGGCTTTCAGAAAGCCAAGTAATGATAACTTCAGGGCATGAAATACGGGTTTTTCAAAAGGAAAAAAATCAAAGTCAGTGAAATCATTTGTATGGGTGTGTATTTCTCCTAACCAAACTTGTATCTCAAGAATAGTTAACAGTTGTCTGATAAATGCCATCTTTCTGGATGTTTTCCTTGAAACTCAGGAAAGGAGTCTGTACCACAGCTGAATTCATTTAGAATGTGCCTAAACCCACTCTTACCCTGTGTGCTCACTAAAACAGATGCACATACATTATTAATTGTTGACTAACTTGCAATCATCATCAAGGGCAGAAAAACTATACCCCCATCAGGAAAGCACACAAACATTATGATTACTTGAAAACACAGGCAGATCTTTAAGATGTCTACATATATTGAGTGAAATAGTATCAACTGACATGTCTAGCAATATTTGTGAAGAAAGCTTTGCAAAGCAAAATGTTTACTATAACCAAGAGATGCAAACCAGACAAATTGTGAAGCTGGGCACTTGACAGAGGAGTCAGAATTCTTTTTCTCCTTCTCCATCCCCACCAAATAATGTGTGCTGTATATCCAGAGTGGGAGGGAGCGAATGCAATAATGACATATCACTTTGGTCTTAACTGTAAGTCTTAGATTTTTTTTTTATAGTTAGATTACATTATAGGAAGTGATGGTTCACAAACCAGATCACTCAGGTGGTCTGGTGAAGGGCAATCAGATTGTAGGACAACATCTATTTGAGGAAAATCAAATTCATGTTCATTACATAGGCAAAGGGCTTCATCTGTTCATTTTCCTCTTGCCTTGAGTTTTATATGCTCTGCGGTATGGCTGGGATGTTGTCATTCTTAAGTATCAAGTTACTGAATCAGAACCAACTATAGGTTTGGAAGATGCACTCTCTCCTGCACTGCTGGTAGCATTTTAAAGGGAAACATTTTGAAAGGCATTATCGAAATAGTTTTATACTGCCTTAAAAATATCCATATACTTTGACAGAGTAATTTCACCTTCTGAATTTATCCCAAGGACATAATCTGAAATTCATATAAAGATTTCTATAGAGACATTCACTGTGTTATAACTAAGCATTGGAGACAAATACTCAAATCATAAGAATAGTAAACTAAATTATGGTATATACATATGCTGGGATAATATGAAGCCATTAAATTACACATATGCAATATATTCAATTATATATCATATGAAAGGAAATGCATGTTATAATGTTAAGTAATAAAAAGCTACCCATGACTTCTCACACAATGTGATCTTTATCAGAAAAATATACACTTAGAAAAAATATGGAAAGAAAACATTGAAATGTTAAGAATGATTTCTCTCTGGGTGGGATTATGGATGATCCTAAGTTATTTAGTCATTTTTCACTCTTCTAAATGTTTTATTTACACAACCACAAAGATTCCTTTAGAAGTGGTTTTTATAGAGGAGAAAGTGTAGTATATTCACAAGACTATTTTATCTTTCCTGGACCCAGAAGGGAACTACCTTTTCCTGCCCCTATGTATCAAGTAGGGGTTGTGTTTCTGGATCTTATCAACAGCAGGTGGACAGAAGTGATGCGTCGCTTCCAGCCCGATGCGGTCAAGTGTGGCTGTGCCTTTTCCACGTGCATGATCTTGTCTCTTCTATGGTGGAAGTGAAAGATTCCTGGATAGTGGAGCAGCCCAGATCTATTAGCTACCACAGGAGTAAGTGCTAAACATGTGGGCCGTGGGTTTCTTTGTTACTTCAGTATAACCTAGCAGTTATCAGCTGTTTTACTGTGATACAAGTTACTTGCTAGTTTTCTTTACTTAATGATAAAATCACAGATATGTGAACAACGCAAAATAGGAGTATGTAAGATATTGCTGCTCTTATGTGCCCTCATTATTTTACGTAGGTCTGTTTAAAGCTGTGAAGAAATGTTAGAGTTTTGAGATTCTTAGCCTGATTGTTCATCTCCTTACATTGGAAGTGGCTGGCTTCCAGATTTTATATTAGTGGCAAAAATATGGCAAATATGTAGATGTTACTGCTGCAAGAGGCTTTTTTCAATTCAGGAAAATTTTTTCACACTTGCATGCTTTTATACAGATTGTTCCTTCAGCCTGTAATTTCTCCTTCTCTATGTGACAAACGCCTACTCATTCTTTACAACCAAACTCAAACACCATGCCTCGATAAAGTTTTGTTCAATCCAGCCCCCAATGTGTATGGACATCATTCTACCTAAACTCTGGGTGCAGAAATAATGATTTAAAAATATTTTATGTCCTCCAGTCCTAACAAAGAACCTAGCAGAATATACATAATCATTAAATTTGGTATGATTTCCAAAATGTTTCATTTGTAATATCCAATGTTTAGCAATTCTACTGTGACAGAAACATGAGTATTTCTCATTACAAGTTCTTCCTATCTAACTTAACTATGATAAAGATGCTCTACCTTGAGATACTATTGATTCTGAAATTTTAATATAATTCTAACTCTTTTCCTTCAGTAACTGAACTTGCTCTTAAAAGAAGCTAACCTTACTATTTACCTTTCCTAATGGTTCAAAGTCAACTTCAATGCGAACTTTTTAATGTTAAATAACAATTTCTTTAATTAAGTTTTTACTAAGTGAATATCCTAGTATATAAATCTTAGCTTACTTGTGTGATGTATGGACTACTATGCAGTCATTAAAAAGAATGTAGTAAATCTAGTTATGCTACCACAGAAATTTCCATTATATGTTTTGGAGTAAAAAAATAATGAGTGATGATATTCCATGTTAAGTTATGGACTTCTGCTTCCACTTAAGATGAAAAACTCAGGAATATATTGTTTCCACCCTAATGACACAAAAGCTAGATAATCTAAAAAATCTTACCTTTTATTTATCTTATTCAGGATGCTGAGTTCCCCAGGCAATCAGGCACATTGAATCCAAAGTCCCTCTGAGGACACAGGATACCTGGAGTTTTTTTCCTTTGGTACAACATGGAAGGAAGAGGCAGCCACAATAAAAGTGAGTAATCTGAAAATATCTAAAATGTTAACATATTGTTAAAGGCTGAGTGAAGGCTCTGTGAAAGTTTAGAATCTCTAGGAAAGTCGGCTGTCACTCAAAAGCTCTTTTCCGTGGGCCTCCATCCAGTAATTATGATGAAGACTGGGAAAGAGCAGGGCAGCTGAGAGAGTTCCCTTTGGTGGCAGACGGGCAGGGAGCCCTTCTCAACTCGCGCAGGTCCTTCCTCCTCTGAGGCAAAGCTGGTTACCTCTGAGAAAGAGGAAGGAATCTCCAGTCCTCACCACAGTCATTGAGCAAGTATCTTAATCAGCTCAAATTACTATAACAAAATACCATTGACTAAGTGGCTAAAACAGCAGACTTTTCTTTCTCAGGGTTCTGGAGCCTGGGAAGTCTGGCTCAGGGTGCCAGCACAGTCAGGTTCTGGTGAAGGCCTTTCTTGACTTGCAGATGGCTGCCTTCTTGTTGTATCCTCACGTGGCAGAGATAGGAAACTCTATTGTCTCTTCCCCTTCTTTATAAAGGCACTGATCCCATCATGCAGATTCCACCCTCACGACCTCATCTGAACCTAAGGCCCTCCCAAAGGCTCCACTTCCTGATACATTCACATTATGGGGTTAGGGTTTCAACCCATGAATTTTGGGGGAACACAGACATTCAGTCTATAACAGCAAGTAACATTGACAATAGTCTACCACCAGATTGAAAGAGCAAGAAACTTTCCTGCCAGTGGTCCTAGGCAAATGCACTCTGTTACTGAGGGAGGAGTAGAAGTCAAAGCCATCAGTCCCTAGGGAATGGGCAGGAAACCCACCTGGGCACAGGACCTTGCACTGATATAAAATGGATGTCTGCTACTACTGAGGGAGGGGCAAAAAATTCTCTGCCACCCACGACCATCCACAGAGACAAGGCAAAGTTTGGCTGCTAAAGTTTAGAGAGAAACAGGAATGCTGAGATAGTCCCACTCTTGAAGCCCAGGTTCACAGACCTAGCCTAAGACTACAGTTGCACTAAGACAACCAAGAAACTGCCATCCATCCCCCACCATAAGCTTCACGTGGAGTCACAAGCAATAGTGGCCTACAACTGCAGAAATGTCACAGCATGGAGAGGGAGCCCTCTCTGTGACGTAGGAGTTCAGAGCCCTCTGAAACAGAGTGGAGCAGAAACACTGAGAAAACCCTCCAGCACACTTAGTCCCACACTAAACACAAGGGAGCAGCAGTCCACCACTACATGAATAAATTGACTGGTTTATCTCCTCTTCATCCCCCATCAAACACACACGAACAGCCCAAGAGAAGAGTTATGCTCATTTCCAGGCATGAATGCTATGCGCCTCAGTCTCTGCTATTCTCCTCCACAATGTCAAGCATTGAGAAAATATGAAACATACAAAAAAGTAAGAGGAAACAACACCTTGTCAAGGGATTAAGCAGTCTGTGATCAAGACTTTGAGGTAATCCAAATGTTGGGTTAGGAACATCAAAATAGCTATAATTAATATTTAAAGCATCTAAAAATTGTAGGGTATAATATAATACTAATATAATTTAAATCAAGTTTTACAAAATTAAAAATAGATATTAGATTAATAGATGGGTTAATTGACAGAAAAATATTATTTTAAAATTGTCGTTCAAATTCCCCTTCGGGAGACAACTGTATTATTTTTGAAAATATTTCAATAACGCAATTGAGATTGGGTAGGATTTTAATGTCTTGAGTTATCAGGAGAAAATACGTCAGAAGAGACAGGGAAATTGTTCTTCATCTAAAATAAACATGGGAAAGACCTAAAAAGCAAGAGAAATAAAGGGATGTCCAGAAACATGGCGGTGTCTAAAGAATGACAGTGAGGAGTATTTAACTGTCTAGTAAAATTAGTTCTATAGCAGTGTGACACCCTCTCCTTTTTCTGCTCACAAACTTCTAGTAAAGTTGACCCCATATGCAACAACTTTGTGTGACGTTTGGCATGACATGTGGGGAGAAACAAGGAAAGAGTAGAAAGAAGCATACTTGAGAAAAAAAATAAATTCAGCAGAATCAGAAAGAAGTCTTTAGCAATAACCAAGGGAATTCTCAGAATTCTGGAATACACTTTGTGCAATCTACAGAACATGGAATGGGGATCCAAGCCAGTCTTTTTGATATTAAGGGCTGAGAGATCCTCAATTAATATCTGTTACATGACTACACCTAGATAAAAGACAAACATTCATCCATGAGCAATATATATTTTCATTGTGCTATTTTTAATCTAAATTGAAAGAATTTTTGCCCACTTCCTTAATTATCAAACAGGTTTTTGCCCTCATAGAGAGAAACAAAACTTTACCACAAAGCCACACCAAAAATCTGATCTTGCCATTCCTCTGGCAGGATGGTATTTAGTAAAGCTGAGGAAAGAAAGTGAAAGAGTATGGGAGAGAGTAATGGTGACGGCCTCCATTCCTCCATTTTCTATGCATTTTTGGGGCTGAGGAGAATGTAACTTTAGGATGGGTTTCACTGGAGAAGAAAATTATAATATTTTATCCACGATATTTTGTCATAGAAAGAGTACTTCCTTTTAATGGCTTCTTTTTGTGAAAGGATCAAGAGCATTAAGTATAACGTGTTTACAGCAAACCCTTACTCTACTGGTTATCTTGAATGAGTGCAAAGCTTTCAGTCTTTACTTGCATTTCCCTATTACTTTTATTGTTACAATAAGCATGTATTACTTTCACATTTAGAAATCACAGAAAATAGTAAATATTTAAATAGAAATAGACATTTTTAATCTTATTACAAATTAGGTGCTTTTACTTTATTTTTAAAGGATCTTTTCCCAAATAATTCCTTCCAACACTTGATTTTTGTCCCTCTATATAAGCTGGAAAATAGTTAACCATTATACGATAAGAGCAATTTTCTAGTTTTCACATAAGTTTTCATATGTCTATAAGTTTCATATGTCTATAAGTTTTTCTGCAGGTTGTTACATGCTCTTCATAGATGTAATGTTAGTAACTTCAAAATATTTTGATTAGGAAATGCATTGTAGTATATATATATATATTCTACTATTGTTAGACCATATAAGTTTTTCTTTTCTTCGACTTTTTCTCTGTAATGAACAATCTATTTTTAGTTAAGTTACTTTGGTTGCAAGTAACAAAAACCAAATTGACTTAGCTGACACAAAATAACAAACAAAGAAAATTTTAGGGAGGTTCTCCTTACAATCCAAGGACAAGTTGGACAGTTGTAAGTTAGATCTGAGACTGGGACAGCTCTGAGACTCTCCATAGGAAGTCGTTTTCATGTTCTCTCCTCCACTCAGCTATTCACATCAATTCTCCCAGCTCTCAACCTCTATGTCCCTCAGTTCAAATTTCGAGAAGGAGAAAACCTGATTGACTTGATTTGTGTCAGGTGTCTGCCTACCTCTAATCAGCGATATACAAACATGGCGGCTAGTGAGAGAGAGATGACCCCTTGTGAATCTGGACAAATAGTTCCTAGCAAAGGGCTGTGCAGATAGCCCACTAACCGTCTCTGAGGGTGTGATGAGCAGTTTTGAGCATAGAGCTTTTTCTGGATATAGAATTATTTCCTTTCAATAAATTTCCAGATATAGATTTTCTCAGTAAAAGGATATAAATCTTTGAACGATTTCTTTAAAGATTGATATCTTCATTTTCCTTGGTAGTGCTTGTTATAAACAACCTCCTCTGTTGATGTCATCGAAGCCAGTGCCTTCCTTACTATTTACAAGTAAATAATTTTCCAGCCTGTACCTGGAGCTCCAGTCCTACGCCTGAGCTCCGGACTCATATATCCAAGCTGCTTACTTCTAATCTCCCACGAAAGTGTCACTGGCACTTCCACACCACCAGACCTAAAATTAAACTCATAATGTTTCAGCCCACACCTACTTCTGTTCCTCTATTTACCTGAATTAAAATAGTCAATAGTTCTCCAAAAATTTAAGATACGTTTCTTCTCCATACCTAGAATGTCTTCATGGTCAGACTCCAGTCTGTTTTTCCCACTACCTGGTATGTTGTCCTCCCTCCCACTATCACATGTGTGTACGTGTGTCTTCCTGTGCTCCAGCCATGAAAAGTCAACCTCTCATTTCTCTTCTGTTCTCTCTACAGAGCCATTCTTTACCTCTCTGACTAAACAACTTCAGCTCAGCTCAAGTGCTAACTTCTCAAACATTTTTTCAAACTTATTAATTAATTGACCCACTCTGCTCCTGTAGCACCTTTTATATAACTTTAGCACAGTGTTCGTCAAGTGGAACAGTAATTATTGGTACATATGGATTTATTCCCACATAAGTGATCTCCATTTGGATGGGACTCTATTTGTCTCATGATACCTTTTAATCCTTGCTGCCCAGGAAGTGCTTGATGTACAGAAGTCACTTTGTTGTCTGATACATTTGGATGCATATTGATAAATTTCTTCCAGAAAGTCCTATGATGTCTCCTGGTTATGCTGTTCCCTACTGTCCCCTTCTGAAAAGTGTCATGGCTACACAGAGAAACGAGTTCTGCTATCAGGGACCAGAGTTTGAACCAGAGACTAGGCAATCTAGATAATCCAACAATGTTTAACCAGTACAAAAATCTTATCTTGACTTAGAGAGTTTGAGGAAGAGGGAAAGACAGAAACAGGTTATGAGAGAATGGCTAGAACTCCATTCTGCCAGGGTGTGATACAAATGAAAAACAGAACTTTCCTTTTGGCCTTACTTTCAATTATTTGAAATATGAATATAGTTTGTTTTTACTTTTTGAATTTAAAGGAGTCTGTACTTCTACCCCTTAGCCGGCCTCCTTCTGAGATTGCTGTACTTACAGTAAGAGATGGGCCAGCTCTCTCAGATCTCAACCATTTCTAGGGCAAGTCATCGTGGATCCTAACATAAGCTTTATCATTTTTCTTAAGCTTGCTTATCCCTTTGAAGCCTAGGCAGGCTACAGTAAAAATGGACTCTGGCTAAACCAAAAGGAATCGGCCAAAAAGATACTAGGGATTCAGAAAAACAATAGGAGTTAAAAGGTCCACATTTGAGTGTCACTAAGATCTCAGGGAGCTCTAAAGATTAATAAACAGAAAAAGTAGCTACTGAGTATCTACTCTGTGTTAGCAAGATCCAGGTGTCCAAGAGGAAGAAGATGAAATCTCTACCCGTGATGGTTTTCTAGCCATTTTTAGGCCTGCAGAAATCTTAGAACATACAGCAATGGGATGGGCAAGCTTCCTTTTCACCTAAATCTAGTGTAAATTTAGGAAAATAATTGCCTGTTGGTGGTCAACTAGTAAAATCTATACTTAATAAATGTGGAGTGAAGCAAATGAATTGCTTTTAAATGAATAATTACAGATCCTGTAAGACTCATCATTTCTGTGTTGCTCTGATTATTGAATGATTTCATAGACAACCAGAGAGAGAGACTATGTATGCATGAGTGAGTTCTGTGGTGGTTCAGAATGATGATAAGTTATTACTAATATTTTCAAGGAAGAGAAGTTAAGGAAGGCTTCACTTTTGAGGTTGCCCTTTGTGCTTTGAAGAAGGAATTGGACTTCCTACAAGATGGGGTTGGGAAAGGGTGTTGAAGGCAGAGATAACAGCATGTACAAAAGCACATGGACACATAAGTTCCAAGCACGCTGAAGCCTCTGAGGGTAATGCGTTGTGTCTCTACTGAATAGATGGCATCAGGGAAAAACAGTCCTCAGGACAGAAAAACAGTAGGGCAGCCTGTGAAAGCTATGAATGCGAAGGAATTGCACTTGACCATCTAGGTCATGGGTTGTAGGAGAAAGCTTTCAAAGAAAGGAATTAGATGATGACATTTACAATTCAGAAAGGTTACAATAGCATCAATGAAGCAAACAGGGACAAGGAGTAGATAATGGGAAGCAGCTGAGACGAGGGTAACTGTCAGTCAGGATTTCTTGGAAAAACAACTAAAAATAATTTCAAATATTGTAATGTAAAAAGTACTAGAAGGCAAACATAGCATAAAACTTACAAGCAAAGAGTGTCAATCATCCTTTTTAAATATTTATGAGTCAGCCTGCAAATATTTTCAGGTAGACATTTTTTAAGTCATGTTCTTTATTAAAATATTTTTAAAATTTCAAGCAGCTATCTGTATAAAACATTCTCGACTCATGTAATGCTTCATTAATGCTAGCTTGGAGTGTATTCCTAGCATAACAACACTTAATTTCCCTTTAAAAATTAAACTAATTTTTCTTGTGTATTAGAGTAATAATTCTAAATATTATTAATATCATAACAAGCCTAGGGCTAGTCACTTTTCCAGTTTACCAGACTACCTAGGGTCAAATTTTGATAAATACAATATTTTAAGGTAACGAAGAACTATAAACATTTCATTTTCTTCAGCAAATATAAGCTCTCATAATTAATATGTTACATTATAGCTCTACTATATATTATATCTTAGGAACTGCTATTATGGTTCAGATGCTGCCTGTTTAGTCAAAAACGCCAACTGTAGGCATTTGATGCAACACGAATCTGACATCTAAATGCTGGGTTTGTCTAATGTCTATCAGTGCGGGATTGTTCCTATACTTGATGCTAAGATGTCAGTTCTTCCAAAATTCCAGAATAAAGCTTTACCAATTTACTAAAAATGCACTACTAAATTATTAAATAGTTTGGTGTTCTGAAGCCAGTGCAACAGTTTAGCCTTTAATAATTTCGCAAAATCAAAATCCACTTGGTTTTTCTCCCACTTTTCTCCAGTGCTGGTCATGTATGTTTTGAAAATGAAGTACAATTTTAAATCTTCTTTTGCATCACAACTTCTTCTCCATCAATATTGAAATGATATGTTGATTTGCTTATCTTTCTCCTTCTTCCTTCTTCCTATATACTAAAAATAAGTTTTTTTTTCCTCACTTATTGAAAAAGCAGATATTGTAGCCACAAGGACAGTTCCAGGACTGCCGATAGGTACAGGTTCCTCCGTAAAACTGTAGCTGTACCGTGCCTGGAAATATACCATGGGGCCATAATTCTAACTTCCTGGAGTCCAATAGGAAAGATAAAGAAATGTTTGCGCATCGAATCAAACAGGAAATATGTATTTGCTATCTATTCTGGGTCTAGAAGTTTTTAGTTGTCTAGAAATCTTTGGTTAAGAGGCAACAAAGGAGTAATCACATTCCTGTGGAGGTTATAAAATGGATGATCAGGAAACACACACGCACACGCAAACGTAGCTAAAACACATTCATTTATAGTGACTCTTAAAGTGAATGGACTTATTATAAATATAACAATAATTTGAAAAAGCCAGAGATTACAAACAATGAGAAATAAATCATTCAAAGAATAGCACGTGAATACCCAGAGAAATAATATCGAGGAAAAATTCCTACCAACTTTGTACTGCTACATTTTATTATGTAAAAGATACTCAAGGAGAATATCAGTCAATTTGGAAGACGTGGCATATGTGGAAATGTAATTTCAGCCTAGCGTATGACTTTTTGTCATAATACACTGGTGAAAACCTTGGTTGGAGGGGGCGTAATTAGACCTACTAACTAGTGATATAAAATATCCATAAGATACTGATAATGAGTTAATGTCAATGTAGAAAGTTTCTAGTGATTTACCTTGGTTATTTTTTGACTTGTCTGGGTCATCATTTTTCATTAATGTAGTTAATAAATATTCAGAGGCCATTCTCACCACGTTTGTAACTGACACATATATCAAAGGATGTCATAACCAGGATGCAAAAACAAATCACAGCAGGATCTATTTTTTTTACAAGCTCAATTCTTTGTTATTACGTTCAACTCACAATTACATATTGGACTAGACATGATATAAATGTCAAATTATTACAGAAGTTTCTAAACGCTTGCTCTATCTTTCTGTATTTATCTTTTTGTGGTCAGGTAACACATGGTCCATGGACCAGCATTGTTTGGGGAATTATATTCCTATTTATATTTTCTATGAGTAATATAGCACTCTCTGAGTCTAGATAGGTTATTAGTTCTTGATTACTGTATATAATACCCTGTCCTTTTATTATTTTTTCAGCCTATATTTTATAAGGTGAAATTTAACAGGAGTGAATCAAATACCCTGCAAAGGAACCCTAAAGCCAATTCTACAAGTATAGGGTGAAAAAAAAGTCATAGCAGCTTCTGGAAAAATATGTAAGAGTTAAGTTTATAAGAAGATCGATATAAGCTATTGTGAGTCAATAGGAATCAATAATTAAATAGAACTTAGAAGGTTTCTTCTGATTTTCATTGCAGCATTGTGTTTGGTTCTGTGTACTCTAAACAGGAAGAAACAGAGGCCCGCAGAGGTGGGGAAAGCTCTGGGTTATTACAGAGGTGAATAGAGTTCAGGAATTTTGCAGCATATAATGCACGGGTGGGTCTGGGGAAAAATGAAGTTAGAGACTAGAAACCAGAACAGAGTGGAAAGCCAGAGGGAGACAACAAAGGGTATAAAATAAAAGAATAACGTGATTGATTTTTACTTTTTTAGAGCAATTACTCTTGCAGAAATGGGCGGCGGCAAGCCTGCAAGCAGTGAAACCAGCCTGCAGTCTAAGAGGGATGATGGAGTAAGGCACAGTGGGGAAAGACATGAGGAGACAAATCCAAGAGGAAGAAAAAGGCAAAATGTGAAGGATTTGGGGACTAATTAAATATCCAGTGAGAGTTGTATTTAATTTTTCCCTTTCCCCCAGGAAGAAAAATAGGAAAAGCCGCCAATGGGCAACTCTCAGAAGAGGAAATGCAAATGAATATTAATTAAATTTATTTGTTATATTTAACTTTACTTTGAAAAATAACACAGGGAAATTAAAACAAGGCACCAGTTTTGTCGGCTATGAGAGTTTGGCAAGTACTAGATTCTGGTCAAACCTCAACTTGCACATGAGGGTATAAAGGTAGGAAATGGAAAATATCTGTGCTGATAAGTAAACATGACCCCTTAAGTTACGTATAAAAGATAGATAACGCTGGCTACACCTACCACTGAACAAGCGTTTAGTACGTGCTAAATTTGAGATTAACTGCAACACTCAGGCTCTAGAGCCTGCCTCATCTAGAGACAAGTTGGACTGAAACTATGATGCTATTGAAGAGAAATAACTTCTGAATCATTTGAGGCAGGCCTCTAGGGGAAATTTCAAACTTATCCTCGAATGGACTTCAGAAGGACAATTTGGGACATGAGTACCTGAAGTATTACCCCTGGGGACAGACAACTTTCAGCGGCAGAGTATCCCTGGCTTCAGACTCAGGAAACCTTTACAGCTGCTGACTCTTTGACCCCTTTTTCTAAAAATGATAATAATCCGTGCCTGGCAGATGTGGGGAGATGAGCATTCACACACACTGATGAAGAAAGTAAAGATTCAAACCTTCTTTCTGGGGACCTTGACAATGAGGTGCTTTCCCTTAGTTTCAGTAATTCCTCTTCTGGCAATCTCTCTTATGGAAATAAACAGGAATGCCACGACCAGTGTTCAAAGATTTTCACTGGAGTTTTATTTATACTTACAGCTAAATATAAGAAATATTCCAACAATTCTCAACAATAGAGGGTTGGTTACAATAGAGGAATGATCACGATAAAATACCACGCCACTCAAATGTAATGTGTACAAAATGCAAGTTGCCAAACAGAGTATATATAAATATACATTTATTTTCTAAGACTTGAATATAATACATTAAAATATTAACAGTCTTTATCCCTTGGCTATAGGATTATAGATGTTCTTAAATTTTTAAGTTTTTTATGTCTCATAAAAATGAGAATTCACTGTTTGTATCATCAAGAAGAAAATAACATTTAAAAATTCCAGATAGATCAAGCCTTATTATGTTAGGTGATAATTCCCTGTTTCACAAAGTAAGTTTATCCTTTCCAGTTATAAAACTTGTTTCTGAATAGAGAAGACAGAAGGATTTGATAAGTTTAGGCTTAAATTTGTCATTTGCTAATATTGCAGAATCTGTCCACAGTAATAAGTCCTTTCTTATAGTAGCAGCAGTGGTGGTTAGAGAGAAAGAGAAAAATAGCCACAGGAAAATTTCATCCTGATTTGTATCATTTGCTGATTTCCATGTTGTATTTCCTGCTGTGGCTGATATCAAACCACCAACATTGTAGCATCCATCTTGCAAATTATCTGATGTTTAACAATTGGTCCTCCCCAGGCAGTGCCAACCAGCTCCAACTCTTCACTAGCAGATGCTCAATGAAGTTTGTTCAGCTAAATGAGTAAAGTTTTGGTTGCCTTCTTTTATGTCAAAAGATTTGTTCCTGGGGGCTTAGTTTTTCTTATGCTATCAATACTGTTTTATGTCATTTTTAGGATTTTTCCTTTGGTTATGTGCCCTCTCCTTCAATCTTTTGGACATATACTTTTATTTTCACCCATCTGAGTTGGATTCTTTAAGGAGACTGACTCTATTTTTGCACAGGTTTATTAATGGATGTACTATTAAAATCGGTTTTAATAGCCTCCTATCCTTCCCTCCTTTCAAAATCTTTGGTTGTGAGATCATGCTTAATCATTTTATAACTAAAAAAAAATCTATTTATTTAAAATTTATGGTATGTCCTACCTGTTCCAGTATTCGTTATTTTTTTTCATTAAAAATTATTTATTTTTGTTTGGGCCTATTTCACACTCTGAGTTGAGCGGTCCCTTTCTCCAGATTACTTCTTAGTCGTCAAGCATTTCTTTCTTTTTTGGTGAGTTCTACACTGGAGGAACATTCCACTTGTCCTTTCAATTATTCCCCTCCTTTTGGAATATTTCCTACTGCATACACTTATCCTTCCTAGTCATTTGATGCCTGTTAACTTCATCGTGATTATTTAAAAGACAGCAGTTCATTAAGTAGGCTCATCGTTCTTCAGTGATGGATTCAAGCCTTGTAAGTCTGCTTATTATAAATGATTTTCAAATTTTCCCATACCTGCTCAGTAGAGAAAAAAGCAATGGTATTTTTTGCATTCTTCATTATCTTTTAATTGTTTACGTTTCTTTTCTTCATTTTTTTCTGTGGAAGTCTGATAAAAGGAAGGAATTCAATAACTCAACTGCGTTATAGCATCATTAATTTTATTCTTCTGCTTATTATTAGAGGATCTATTTTTCTCTTTGTTATTTGCCTTTCACTTTATATGTTTATAAAAATCATTTAATTTTAATTAACTTCTTTAGCCATAATGATCTCATTTTTCTTATTTATTTATTTTTGCATGTCATTTTTCACCATGGAGATTAACCGAAAAATTATTACTTTTGTTTTTCTCTTCATTTCAAAACATACTCTTATGATTAGTTTTTAAAGGCAGTCTCTCTAGGTATATCAAAATGTCATGCTTTAAAAATGATTATTTTAAAGAAGCATAGCCAAGGAGTGATCAGCCCATTGTAGCTGTGCCGAAAGTTAGATGCAAAATGTTTTTTATTGTCTATATAAAGAGGACAGAGGATAAAAGAGGTGGAGAGAGGTGAGCTTGCTTAGAATTTCAGGTTCTTCACTTCTTGTCTTGAGAGCAATTGCCTCGAATACTTCTCCCTGCAAGAATTATGAACACTCTGAATTTATTTTCAGGAAGATTGCCAATCCCTTATTAAAATCACATTTTACTCAAATTTACAAAAATAAGCTATACATCTAATGGGTAAAAGTGAAATTCCCCTTGAAGAAGTTTTCCAATTTCCATATCATTGGGAGATAATTCTCCATGGGGAGCTCCCTTTTCTGCACATCTTGCAAGCAGATGCACACATTGCCCTTTGTTCTGAACTATCGTTTCAAGGATGTTTGTATAAAGGATGGCCTTAGGTGATAGAGATAGTATCTCCCTCTGGAGCAAAGGAAGGGCAGACGTTCTTACTGTCCATTATAAAACACTTGGATTCTCTATGCTTAGTATTCCTCTCCTGCAATGAAACCCACTACATGTACTGGGACCATCTGCCCCTTTTTGCCTCTCCTGGTGAGAACTGGGGCACAGATAACCAACACAAAAATGGTATTAATCTTGTTATGACTGTTGCTGTGAATAATGCAAGGTCTTTTGTCTTTGACCTAGGAATCTTGTGTCCTTGACCAGCATCCATGAAACTATGGCAGATTAACTTTGTAGCTTACCAGTAGGGTCAACTATCAGACCCTTTGCCATTCTTCACACAAATAATAAGCCATTGTTGGCTTTGAAATCAGTTTGTTGTTATCAAAAGTTCCAAACTTCCTAAAATCATTTGATTATTTCCTGATTCGTTTACTCCTGTTCTATGAATAACTCAAGATTTTGTTTTAACCATGAAGAGTGAAGAAAAGACAAAGGTATTAAAAACTAACTGCAGGGCAAGGTGATCAGGTACGTGCTGGATTGGGAACCACAAAAATGATTTAAGGGGAAACTAAAGTCTCAGCTGCATAACTCTAGGAATTAAAAGCAATACGAAGAAACCAATAGTATTTTATACATCAGAAACAGGGCGACTCCTTTGACTTAAGGTGCAGAGCTGTTTACAAGGCTAAGAAACATTACCGCACTTCTCTGGATGGCAGAGATGACGCAATCAGAATTGAGACAATAGGTGGCATTTGTGTGAATTTAAAGATGCTACCCATCTGGGCCTGTGCAGCCCACCATCTTGGAGAGCTGAAGATATCTTTGTGTAGGGATGCCCCAGGGCTTGAGATTTGGTGGCCTTGTGAGTGGAAATTTGTGATTTCAGAACTTATTCACTCCCCCAGCAGAATAGAATGTTTTAGGGAAAATCACAAAAAACTCACAATGTCAAGTAGCAGCCATGTATTCGTTCTCTTTATGTGTGCCTGTGACTTATTAATAATAAGAATGGCTACTATTTATTTAATATCTACTGTGTGCCAGGCACTATGCTAAATGCTTTAAATGAACTATCTAACTTTATTCTCAAAACAACTGCATGAAACAACTACTATTTTTAAATCATTTTGTAAATTAAGACAATGAGGTTTAGAATGACCACAAGGTGTAAGTAGCAAATGCAGGACCAGAGCTCAGGTCTGAATCCGAACCACACACTGACCCATCACACAGAATTGTCTTTGGTATCTTCATCTTCCAATCTGAAAGAAGATGATATCCAGGTTGCAACTTCTCATGACCTTTATTCCTCTCCTTTTCTCCCACTCTCAAGCTTCTCTTCAATTAATTTATACTCATAAAGTAGCTCTGCTTCTCTTTTATCAATATAATGATGTTAGAAACCAAATGCCAGAGTTTACCTTCAGTGTTAATCTCTTTATGTTGTGCTGTTTGCTTTGTCATGCTTTTATCCTGCTGGAAAGAAAAACTTGACTGTTTCTGGAACTGAACATGCTCAATCCTTTTTGTACTTTCATGTAGGTGCTGTAACCATCTAGTATTTTGAAAATAACAAAATTCTTCTTTATGTCAATTCTAATAGTCTTAATTTTATAGTGTATTTTGCCAATCTTTTTCTGTGCAAAGCATTCCTGACTTTATAATCAAACCAAATTGTCTCAATTAATTCTTTTGATTTTCTATTCTCATGTCTGGAGCAACATATCTTCTTGAATTCTCTGCTTCCCAGAATTTAGCAAAAGCTCATTAATTTTTCGGTCTCTTGAATAAAGAATTAATAATAACTTGGAAATTAAATAGGCTTAAATGATCTATATTTTAAAGTTAGGCCATGTGTCATGGGTGCAACTTGGTTCTCCTAAATCCACTGAGTTTTTCTTTCTCTTCTCTGTTGACATCCACTTGCTTCTGTAAAAGAGAATGAGGCCATCTTTTGAGGGAGTTTGCCCAACGCAGCTCTTTCTGAAGCTAAAGAGAATTCAGCTACTGAGAAACAAACCAAGCATGGACAGATCCCAGCGATGAGGCTTTACCTCACTAGTCTCCAGGCGCACATCCTTTTATGTTTGTCAATGGTTAGTCTTACTTTTTCCTTTGTAAGAGGAATCAGCTTTTCTTTTGGCATTGAGTTTTATCAGCTCCAAAAGAAAAACGGTATGTATAAATTATTAGAACATTGTGATTAATAAAGTTACTTTCCCTTAAAAATGCGTTTGAAAAAACTTAGAATAATAAGCTCCCAACTGAAACTTTTGTATCTGTAGTGACTGAATCATATTCCAAATAATACATTTTTCGTTCTTCTAATTAATTTGTGGATCATTGCTAATAATGGACTGTGGAAAAATTCAGGAATGAAATTTTATGGGCAAATTTTTAATTAAACAACAAAATTGCTCAAGGATTAATATCTATTCCTGCCATAGCATCAAATTTTTTTTTTTCAGATTGGCACCTGAGCTAACAACTGTTGCCAATCTTTTTTTTTTTCTGCGTTTTTCTCCCCAAATCCCCCCAGTACATAGTTGTATATATTTTTTAGTTGTGGGTCCTTCTAGTTGTGGCACATTGGATGCCGCCTCAACATGGCCTAATGAGCGCTGCCATGTCTGTGCCCAGGATCCAAACTCTGAGCCACCGAAGCGGAGCGCGCGGACTTAACCACTAGGCTACGGGGCGGGTCCCCCCATAGCATTACATTTAATGGTAAAAATAAGCTATGATTTTCACTATTTGCATTTACATTATTGGTTTCTTGAATGCCTAAGTTTTACTTACAGTGATTGCTTCCCAGATTGTTTTATCAATATCCTTGTATTGTCTCATTCAATGCAAACTGGTATGATAAATAAAAGTAAGGCATTACATAAATACGTTTAAAATATGAAGTTCTAATAATAGCTGTCCAATCATTGTCATCACATTCAAGATATTTACTATTGCATCTAATTCCATTGGCTGGGTATCTTAATAAAATTACCCTGCTTTGTAAGAAAGATATATAGAAAATAAGCCTCAAAAGATTTTCATGTGTAAAGGATGCCAAAATGTGATTCACATTTATTAATTTTATGAGGCATAATAATCTCTAATGATACAGGAAACCAAAAATATGCAATATTGCCATGGAGTTAAAGAATCTTCCAGTTGTGACAGCAACGGACTTAACGAGCCGATTCTAGCAATAATTGAGTTTCTGTGCTTTTCTTTTAATTTCACTACCTGATGATACCTGAGAGCAGTAGACTTTATTTCAGAATCCCATTAGGTACCATTATGAGATCCTATTTCCTGGGGTTTTAAAATCTAATTGTCAGTCAATGTGTTACAGTAAGCCTAGCTTTCGTTTGATTCTCATGGCTCTCCGCGATGGGAAAAAAACAAAAGAAGTATGTTCCATCATCCTGTCAAGGAGGTTTCTTAACAAATTACCTTTCCCCTCAAAAGAAAACACAGAGAGACTTTTTTGTTGCTTTAACAATTCTCATAGTTCATATCTTCTTTTCTAACATATTAAAGGGAACAAAAACTGAAAACCCATAGAGCACAGACATACTGACAACCGATGTCCTTCAGATTTTTGAAGAAATTTAAGTGTTTAATAACTGTATAAGAGTGAGCTGTGTTTCTTAAGGATCTTTTAGATCTGTTCATAAACCTCTGCCTTGTCTAAGAAAAAAAGTATCTAACGTACATTTCATTTGACCTGCAAGAACATTTTACTTAATGCTTGAATATTAATTATTTCCTTTTCCTTCAGACATTTTGTGATGAAAGATGCTCTCTATATCAAATGTTTTTTCCATAGGACTTCATAACTATTTTCTAGTTCTAGCGTATTGCTGGACTTTTAAATATTTTCTAAACCTTACATTTTCAGCACAAACTAGTGTTGGAAAATGCTAAGTATCAACATTGCAGCAATTCCAGAGTGAACAACCCAAAGCCAGGGAGAGCTTAAATTACAGATTAAATTAGTAGGATTTTCTGTAAACTGTGGGTAGATATGCTTAGACGAGAATTGCTTCGCATCAAAGTCATTTTGACAAAAATAAAAATTTATCTGTAGCTTGTTCAAGTCGTAGATTTCTTACTACTTTTTCATTACATGTAGAAACATCCTTCCAACGGTTTTAAATAAAAGCCTGTCAAAGATCACAGAAAGAACAAACTGGTGCTTAAACATTATGACAGCATCATGGCTCATATATCGCATTTCTTGTTGGACTAAGGAAGAAGAAATGAAGGCACATCCGTCTTCTTTCAAAATTGTAAAGATCTTGGTCGTTAGCTTTTACCTTGAATTGAGGGAGCCGGTTTATAAGTGGCCTCGAACTGATCTGTCAAAACACACTGAAGTGGCCCTGTTCCTGGTCAAGGACTTGGCCTGGCACATCTATTTCTGCCTGCCATGTATGCAGCTATCTTGCTGTGATTTTGTCCAGGTTTCACTGAATGCGTTAGGTTACGTCACTATGAGTGCAGCGCTCAGTTCCCCTCAGACAGACTGTCCCGATCTACAGCTCCATCACTCCCCCCCAGCAACAGCAGCAAGAACATAAAAGCAAGATAGGATGTGCATTCTGATCAAGAGCTAGCCACAACAGAGGACCTTCAGCCCCTCCCTTGCTGCATTTCCCATTTATCCATACAGACTTCTAAAGCCATTAAACAGCTCAGACCAGTTCCGTTTTTCCTAATGAAGGTAGAAATAAATGCAAAAAAATTATATCATCAATAAAGCAGGCCTTTGGAGAGAAGAAAGCTGGAGTAAAATCATTGCCAGAGGAACTCCTAAGATAAATCTACAAACCTCTAATAATTCTTAGAAACTATGGATGAGATTTAGTTATTGAGAAGAGTCTTAATTCATATCAATATGATTTTTTGAAAAATTACTTGTTTCAAGCACCGTGTGTAGTATGATAGATAATTTTTTTTCCCTTAACTATGCACAACAGTCTAATGAAGAAGATACGACTTTCTCCATTTTACAAACTAAAAAAATAAGATATTGCCAGAGGTTTTCAAGGTCACCTAGTTAGTAAATAGCAAAAGTGGCTTTTAAACTCAGGTCTTTGTGACTCCAAAATCTATGCTTTTTATACTCCATAGCCCATTAAAACCTAAAGCCTTAAGTCAATGAAAAAAATAAGCAATACAAATTCTAGAGAAGGAAAATTAGAAGTTTTGGTTTTGTTATATGGTTTTCTTCTGATTTTAATACATCTCTGCTTATAGCACTTTTCATTGACTTGTTTGACTTCAAAGGCATTGATAAATGCTTAACTACAAGCATTTTGTTTTGTATACTTTGCTAAACTCACTCTACTTTGGGCCTATGCCTTTGAAATATAAATAAAGTATAAACAGAATCGAAATACACCATGAGTTCCTGCTATACAAACAAAGATTTAGAACATCAGCATATCATGTTATGAGAAAAACCAGACATAAATATCAGATCAGACACCGTCCTTTAAAAGGCAGAAGGCAAATAGATATTTAGCTACGACTTTTCTTCAGTTATTAGGCCAAATAGAAGAATTCATAAGATGATACATTTACATTAACACTTCTTGGCTTCAGTCTACAAATTTAATTCTATTTCAGTGGTAGACACTATACACATAAGTTTATCTAAGGGGCAATTTGTCATTCAGCAGCTGTTTATTAATAGCTTGACCAGATAACTCATTGTCCAAGCTGGGATACTTTAAGAATGACAGGGCTGTTAATAGTATTCTGGAACAAAAGATGCAAGTGGGAATGTCCCAGGAAAATTGTGGTAAATAGTCACTCTGCTTATGAAATGCCTACTTTGCGTTTAAGATTGTTTTAGGCATTATGAAAGACACAATGAAATTAGAAGATGACCTCAAAAGTTGACAATATATTTAGGGAAATAAAATTAACCCATGGTACCACTAGAAGATGATACAAAAGAGTATACGATTAACTGTTAAACATAAGGTACTTTCTAAAAGTGCTATAGTAATTCCAATAAACAAAAATTCCTTGTGAAAAGTCTTCACACAGAAGAAATGAACTTTGCCAAGTGTAGGAATCTCAATTAATACACAAAGAAAAGGTAAAATCTAAGTAGCATTGATTGGCAACTTTCAATCTCTTTTTTACCCCCCGACCTTATTAATAATTCCTCTGATGAAAGGGTAATGAATAGATTAAAAAATTTGAAGGTTATAAAAGGAGCCTGGATTATTATCCATGGTTGAAATACCTTGGACTTAAAATTAGAAAATAGATTAATGTCTTTCAACATTATGTCGTGACTCCAAATAAATTTATCAAAATGTTTCTTTTTGCATTTAGTCAATTTTCCCTTGAGGAATTATATCAAAAACCTATTGCCACAACATGCAGCCAATGAATTACCCCAAAACTCAGCTCTTGCAGCAAAAATATATTCTCACTGGCACAAGTCTGTAGGTTGACAGTGGTTCAGCTGATCTAGATGGGGCTCGGCTGGGCAGCTCTGCTTCAGGCTGTGTATTGGCTGACTTAGATCCAGGCTGTGGTTCAAATTCAGTTTTTTTCTATTTTTGCTTGTTCTTGAACTCAAGTTAAAGGTACAGCCGCTACCTCGGGCTTTTTATTTTCAAAGTAAAGCACAGGAACACAGGCATAAACAAAACTATATAGGCATAGTGAAAGCTGCTGTGTGTGTTACATCCACTAAAATTGCATTGGCAAAAACCAGTTATATGGTCAAGCCCAGCATCACTGGGGTGGGGAGACATGCTCCACCTACAGAGGAGTATAGATATTTATTGAACAATAATGTCAACTCTTACAGGAGTTATCCATGAGGAAGCTCTCTTTCCATCCAGATTGTTTTACATATGGTTTCCATATTGCCATTTGTGACTCTGTTGTTGATTCTCCAGAATTAATTATTCTAGCGACCTCATGGTTATACAAAGGCGAGAAGGGTATCAACGTGAGGTTACATCTTTAAAGAGTTTTTACCTTTGGAGGAAAAATTTAAAATAATGCATATTATCACCATCATATTGGACATCCAAGTCAACATTTGCAGGAACAAATTCCTGTTTAAACGAACAATTATTTATTCATTCTTTCAAAAAGTTCTCTTTGAGTGTCTCCTCTATGCTAGGTCCGGTTACTAGTACGAGCTGTGAGAACAAAGACATAAACCTTGCCCTGGAGCAGCCTACAGTCTCCATCAGGAGACAATGTATGAACAAGTAAAACCTTGTGATACAAGTTTCACTTAGCTATAGCGTTGTTGATAACATTATGTATACCTGAAGATTAACCAGGGGATTACTGGGCCTCTGGTTCCTTCTGGAACTAAAGTGAAGCAGTTAGGTAATAGTGACTTTGGATAAAGGTTAGTAGAAAGCAGGCTTCCAGAAAATATCTAGGGACCCTTTCTCCTGACTGCTTGTCAGGCACAGTGTTGGAACCTTAAAAGAACACCTTAATTGTTTAATAGTGCAATTCAATCTGGAGAGGTGCTTTCCAAATATGTTTTTATTGTTCTGTTTAAATGATTTTCCCAGTATCCAAGGGATATTTAGGGTAGAAATTATCAATTTCACATTGATATTTTTACATAAAGGGGCTGAGTAATTTAAGACACTGGTTGTCAAAGTAGAGCGTGTTTAAAAATCACCCGGGACAGCAGGTTAAAGAAAGCTCCAGGCACAACTTCCAAATATCCTGAGATGGGGTGAGGCCCAGGAAAATGCACTGTTAACAATCAACCTCTCTGTCCCCAATCCCCAGGGAAAAAAAACTTGTTCAGAACGTGAATACATTACTTCATTCCAAGACATCAGTGTTAGCACTGGCAAGGGACTTGCTTTGCAAAATTCTGGCTTACTGTCATCCAACTTAATGGTTTAGAATCAGATATTCAGTTTTGTTAATGGAGAGATAGTTTCACAGGGGCCGGGGGCGGGGGGGGGGGCCATTAAAGGTTAAGTGAAAGGAAAAGAAATGACTAGATGACTTTGCCCAGAGCAGACAGTCTCCCTAACCGAACAGCACATGTGTAACTTCTGCTCGTATGTAAATATATTGAAAAGTGATTAAAAGAAATCAAATGAAAATTCATAAGCACAAGCTAAGGAAATTTGACAAAATACGTTTTAAATACAAAATTTTTGAAAGTAAAAACCAGAAGTATAAATTTCAGTAAAAGATAAAATAGTTAAGAATGAGAGACCATAAAGCAACTAAAAATAAAACTAAACACCGCAAGACAAAACTTAAATTGGTAAAAATTTTAGGAAGATAATTATGCAAAAGTTATACATGAATCTAAGAATAAAGAAAGAAAAGGCAAAATTGTATGTAAATCTAAGAATAAAGAAAGAAAAGACAAAAGAGGGAATATATTACTAAAAAAAGACAAAGCAAACTAAGAAATTTTAGATACAATGAAATAGATAAAACGATCAAGTAAGTAAAAACAAAACAAAACCTCAAAACAGAGTTACTATGAGATTTAAAGGCCATAATGGTAAAACGAACTGAAGTAATAAAAGGGAATATAAAAAAAATTGAGTGTGAAAGAGAAAAAAACTAACGGAGTAAAAAGTAAAATCCAAAGAAGCTGCTGGTAGTAAATCTAGGAGCTGACATTTGTGTGAAGCAACAACAGGGCCTTGCGTACCAGCCGCAGAAGCTTGAAAACTTATAGTCTGTTTATGAGCCAATGTTTGGAGTCCCTAGAAACATGTCTTCAGGGTTAGGGGTCAGAAAGTAAAACTCTTGGCTTTTCGTGCTTTCCCTCACACTCCTGGCAACTAGCCTATTAAATTATCTGTAGGGAGAGGCCACAACCAAACACTTGCTGGGCCCAGTTTTTAGCTGCCTGCTGCCAAACCCCACACACCCTTCCGCCGGTGAGCAGGCCTCATTTGAACAAGTTGTTTTGCTTTGTGTGCAAAATGCCCCCAAAGCCTTCATTTATTGACAAAAACGGGAGAATAATTAAGTGAATAACTTAGTTTTACTACACTTACTACTACAGAGGGTTTATTTGCATCTGAAAAAAAATTCCTTTTGATTATCAGGAAATAGCCAAAGTTTTGAGCAAAAATCTGAAATATTAATTGCTAATACAATGTTAATCAGGAGTCCCTATGTCTCCCAGATGATCTCTGATAATAGGAGTGTATTGTATTGCACTTCTGTCATCCTGACTTATTTAGCTACTTACCTGGAGATTGCTATTACCTACTAAATACTAGGGTTTCTTTTTTTCCTTCTCTTGCTTCGTTTATTGGTTGACTTGACAAATATTCCCTGAGCACCAGCCACGTGTTAGGAAATGTACTAGGTGCTGGGATACAATGGTAAACAGGACGAACCAGGTGACTATTCTAATGAAGTTTATATCTTGAAAGAAGATTCAGAGAAGAATGAAAAATAAACAGCCAAAATATCAGATGGAGATCTGGTTATGGAGAGATTTAATTGCGTTGATATGCTAGTGAGCAGTTACTTCACTAGAAGGTCCGGGGTAGATGTCTCTGAGGACCTGGTTTTGAAGGTAAGCTGTGACTCTCAAAAGTGATGCTACCCATTCATAAGGAAAAAAAGCATTGTAAGAAAAACTCTGTGAAGGGAATGAATTTGGCATGTTCTGGGAACCAAAGGACAGCCAATGTGTCAGGAGGAGAGTGGAAAAGGAGAGAGTGGTATGTGACGAGAGTGACAAGGTCAGGGAGGCCAGATGAGAACAATGAGAACGCGCTTCTTGAATGTGGTAAGAAGGTTGTATTTTATTCTAGGTACAACAGGAAGTTGTACTACTACCAATAGGTACTAAGGACCTATTAGAAGGTTTTAAACAGGGGACTTACATGACCTGATTCACATTTTAGCATGATCGCTCTTGCTACTGTGTGGCAATGGGTTAGATAGGGTAAAAATAGAAGCAGGAAATCAGATCAGTTCTGTTTGAAGCTGCAGTTCAGGCAAAGAGGTCATCTGGCGTGGAAATAGTTGGGATACACGGAGAAGTGGAAGGATCTGGATATGTCTCAGATAGCCAAGTCAACAGAGCTTACTGATCTAGAAAAAAGAGGAAATTACAGGGTTTTTTAAGCAATCAGATGAATGATTATTATTCTTATTGAGACTGGGGAGAACAGGGGACGAGAAGACATGGAGAGGAGCATGGTGGGATGGATAGGGAGCCTCCCTTTGACAGATTATGTCTGATATGTCTATGTAGTTACATCCATGCAGTAATTTGAGGTGCTAGGAATGGAGAATTTAGAGCTTGAATTGAAGATTTGGGAATTGTTGATTTGCTGATGCCTTAAAAGCTGCAGTTACTTGTTCAGCTCCTCTGTTGTCATTGTTTTCTAAGTCATTTCTTGCAGTGTATTCTTTGTAGCGATCCTTACAAGGAGTTAGTCCAGACCTGTATGTCTCCCCTCCGAAGATGTCACTTTTTCAGTCATCGTTAAGTTTGCTCATCCCTCTGACTCTTAAGTACCTATACCCTGCTGTACATGATTTGCACTCCCAGAAAGCTGGTTCTTTTATTATTTTATAAATACTCTCCACTTTGCCTATTCTACCCCATATTTTTGCTCATCCCTTGTCTGGGAAAGCTTCAAGTTCCCTGAAAACTTCAGTTTTTGGTAATGGGTTCCCTCTCTGACATCTAAACCCAACAGTAAATTTCCTATTATGCTTTCTTCATTTCTCAAAAGGGGATACAATTATTATTGGCCTCTTAGGATTGTTATGAGATCGAGATATTTAAATGAGCCTTCAATATATGTAGATTATTATTTTCAATATCATTGTTATTGTCGAAAATATTTCTTGCTGTCCATGTTTTCAAAATAGGGAAAATAAAACATGAACAATATTATCAAAAGCTTTATCTCAGGTGAAGTAGTTGTGGGCTTGGATTTACCTTGGTATGAAATTGTTTTGGTTTGCTCACCTTAGCAAAAGAGAGTTTAATGAAAGCCTATTAGGGGCTCTTATGGAATTGACAAAGACCTGGGGAGAAAGGTGCCAAGGATGAACAGGAATTAGGGGGGTTCTAGTGGGAAGAAGACTCAGAGCAGGAAGCTCAGTGACTGTCCTGAAGCTAACTGGGCCTCTCCACGACTGCTGCTGCCACTATAATGAATATTCCGAAGGGGTTTGCTTGTCCTATTTTGGCTAGATCAACTTCCAAAATTCTGGAATGGAAGACTCCTTGGTTAAGTTCCTCCGGGGTGGAGGGAAGGGAGACCTGACTCCTTTGGTCACCTTCAAGAGCACAGGCAAAGAGCAAGTAATTGCCTGAGTAGGAAAGAGTGCTGTTAAAGAGGAAGAACAGATACTAGATTACTAAAAAACTTAAATACCACTGCAGTTTTTTAGAGATAAGTGCCTTCTCCCCCATTATAGTTCTTTGGAAATTGATGTATATAAATATAATATAATTTATATGTCACATACAGGGTACATTACATACATATATCTTATATACAAGTCCCAGATTATGAAGTTTGAAAGAGATGGGTTAGAGTCTTAGTTCTTGCACTTTTTACTAGTAAATGCTACCACATTGTTTCAAGATTTTAGTGAAATTAAACCAATGAAATACTAATACAGTGCTTGGAAAATGTTCAATAAACGTAGATAATGATGATCAATTTTAACACTAATATAAACATGACACAAGCTGTTTATCATCAATATAAGAAAAGTGAAATATATGTAATTTATTTTAGAACATGGAATAGCTTAGTTTTAAAATGTAAAAAAAGAACCCAAGGCCATTATGAATCCACTATCCTTTCAAAACATATTTGTTCAAATGGGTAGGATTCATTTTGTAATAAATACATTTGTTTTTAAAGAACCAAACATATGAAATACAATTTGAAACATTAGCTCAAAATCAATAGTTCCTTTGACTGTAGTAGCTCCTTCTCCCATTATTGCGTTTTTATTTTAGCACTGTCAGTACTATGAAGCGCATTTTCACAATCTCCCAAGCTAATCAATCTTCAGAAAGATGCGCCCACCATTATTAATCAACAGAAGTTTCTGTCAATCTCAGCCCTCAAATGTTAAATTGTATTCTCCCCAGCAAGCCACAAAGCCCTTTTTGATATTAAAATATCTTTAATCTCATCATAGTCTATTGTATAGTCCATTCCTTTAAGCTATTAATCTCATTATATAACCTCCCTGGCCAAGTCACTCACTTTAAAAGGACTTCCCTTTTGCCATCATTGTAAAAAACCAAAAGAAAAGAAGATAGCTCTTTCTAAACCTCAAAAGGGAAGGAAGTGATCTATTCTTTATTACACTTTATTATGTCCTTTTAAAAATCTTATCATGTATTAGTAGTAATATTCATGACACTGGAGTACACTTACAATAGTCAGCTCTCATGGTTATCAAAAAGCTTCACTTCAGCATTTAATCAACTCTAAAAGCCATTCATTGCTTTGGATATTCCCAGGGCAACGAACATTATCCATAAGCTTTTTTTTCTTTTTTTTTGCATAGAGAGGCAAGATGGCATAGAGGATGGAACACAGCTCTAGTAGGGACGTATCCGATTTTTAAAAGGGCATTTTAATTTCCATAATGGTTTCTACAAGGAGCCTGCTGAGTGGCTGTTCAATCTACCAAGTTTAGGGAAACTTAAAAGCATTGTCTTGCTTTCTGTCGTTAGGGCTCCTGTCAGGAAATGAGCAGGTACCCTGGTGTAGCTGTGGTCTGGCAAAGCAGCATGGGGCAGGCCGGAATATGTTGTTGTAGGAGAAGCTTCTTCCTCGTATGGTGGATATTGGGACTCATAAAGGTCTGTCAAATCCCAACTCTCTCTTTCTGTGGCAGTAAGACCGCTGTTCTTTCTAATGGGCTAACTTCTCAGAAGCATGTTCACTGAACCTACGTTAAGAGATTTGAATTTCTGAAGGAGATTGAAACCCTTGGACTTCTCCTTCCGCCCCTCTTATCCCACAAAACATCTTTGAGGGCCTTGGAGAGCAATTAAGCTGTTAATGTCATCTCATTACTATTACTATATTATTATTAGCCTGTCATAAGTAGGGGCTCAATCAATGTTTCTGATAAAATAAAACCTGTTTGTCACACTGGAGCTAACAACACTGAAGGAAAAAGGTTCTCTGCTTCCTAAGCCACTCAACCAAAAATCCAAAGGTTTTTTTTGTGTGTTTGTCTTTGGTATTTATCATATGTGACATCTAGGATGCATTGGACACGATTAAATCTATTCTTATCTTTTTTATTTTCTATGTTTTCCTACTTTACTAATTCCTTTTTGTCCTTCTGTAATCTGTTTCATGGATGTTCACCAAGCTCACAGCCTCAAAAACAACAACAAAAACAAGAAAAACCCTTTTCTTTCTCTGTGTTTTTCAAATATTGTTTCTATGCCTGAGTTCTAATGTGACATCCTACACTATTTTGGACTTTATGCTGGGAATTCCTACAAGACTACCCCTTCAGCACTTCACACACAGCATTAAACATGTGCACACACAGCTATTTTTTGTGTATGTAAGTTTCTTTTCAGTTATATCGTAAGATCATTGAGAGAAGGGACAATCTCTCTTACTCCATTTATTCCATCACAATTCCTCATTACTTTAGCATAATGGATGCTGTATAAAGACTTATGATGAACTAAGTCACTCGGTATAAAATAGACTTCTGTGGACAGCCTTGTGTTTTTTATCTATTTTGTTTTATAATGATCCATGTCAGTATCTTCTAAGAACTAATGCTGATAAATATATACATAGCTACCAAACAACCAAACTTCATTACAAAGTACTTGGCAGCATGCTAAGTGATTTACATACATTATCTTATTCAGTACCACCACAGAGTCACAGCACAGTCACGCTGGTAATTTTTTATTACCTATATTAAAGTTGAAGAAATTGAGGCTCAGAGTAATTAAGCAACTTGCCCAAGGTCACACAGCAAATGAGCAGCAGAGTCAAGGGTCAAATTCCAGGTCTGGGTGACTCCAGAATTTTACATCCTAGCAACTTCTCAGGGATACAGCAAGGTTTCAGAGGGAAGAGATTCAATAGCGTGGCATGGTAAATGCATGAGTGTCAGACCTGAAGGGAACACAGCAAATGGGGTAATGATATTCACGGAACACGGATAACGGATAATGTGTTCATGAGAACTGATAACAGAAGGAGAAAGCCTTCCCTGACACATTGGCACTGGATGTGGTCCAAGTGCCTTGCCTTTCCTGGAGGATAGGCACATTAAAAAGACTAAGCCTGACTTTCTTCAGCACTGGAAGATGGGAATTCAGAGTCAAAATTAATACTATTTAGAAGAAATAGACATGGTTTATTTTTACATATATGGTTGAATTCGGAAGGATGAACTTTTTACATTTCCCCATTTATATGTGATAGCTTTATATTATAAAAACAGTTAATTGCATATAGTCTTTAAATTTGCAGAAAAATATTGCAAAATTAGCTTGTCTTTAGGGTTAAAATTTGCAAATTCAAAGTAAACAAATAATAACTTCATTCTCCTTGTCTTGTCATTTATTTCTTCTGCAATAGAGGCTGACAAGCGAAACCGGGAGCCTTGTGCTCTGCAGAAGGTACCCATGCAAGCCTTCACCTCATCTGCATTTGTGAGTGATTTGGTGGTTGAATTTCCCAACAGTAAAGTTGCACCTAAAATTGATCAACTTCAGTATCATCAACAGATGTCCCTAAAACCGTTAGCAACTAATGGATTGTTTAAAGGACGTTAATAGCTCATTTGTCTAGTCAAAACACCATCAACTCAACCTTTGAAAAACGTACTTTCCTGTCATTAGAAAATTGAGCCCATTGTCCTTTAATTTTGAAATGACATGTATTTCAAGTCAATTAAGGCAGAAAGACCAATTATCTCGTGAATTGGTGACAACCAAAGTGTTTTGAATAGCTGATGAAAAAGAGAACTACAGTACAGTAGGCTGTGTACTGATGAATCAGGTAGAGGAACCGAAAAGGAGATGTATGTAATCTTAATATAAATATGTTAGCTCCCAAAGGGCTATTAAGTAAGATGCGTGTCTTCTTCCAACGGCTCCCAGTGGTTTTTAATAATGAAAGCTTATATTTAAAGGCTTCTATCTTTTCTACGCCTCTTTGGGGGTTTTGGAAATACACATGGCTTAAAAGTTCTCTGTTCTATCACACTGTTAAACACTTTTCTCTGCCTTTTTTCTTATGTTCCAATAGCCATGCTTCTAATCTGCAATTTGTTCTGTAATTGAAACATAACTTTTATTTATAAAATTTCTTATAAAAAAATGAGAGGCTTGTCCCTTTCATGTTTCTATATTATCTGTACCGATATAACTGGCCCAAATTATGGTCAGACAAATGCGCATAGCTATGCAAAATTTCAGTATAAAAATTTTTAGAAGACTACAGTCAGGGGAAGTTAATGCACTTGTAATTGTCATAATGTCAGTGAAAAGTTAGCTATATTTAATAAGTTACTAATAACGGCTTTACTATCACTCCTGAAAAAGCGATATGAATGCAAATATGTGGTGAGGAAGCATAATTGGACATGTAAGATATCCAACTATATAATATAGTCTTGAGGTTTTTACTGTATAATAAATATCCCTTTATTTTTATTCATTCTGATCTCATTTAACATGTTTTATTGAGAAAAAAACGAAGTTTGTTAGTTAAAAATTAATTGCCTTGAATAGCATAGAAATAAGTGAAGAATGTTCTAGATTTGATTTAATACAGCCAAATTGTTGAACTTTTAATTTAATTGAGCTATTTTTTAGAGGAGACTAATTTAAATAGGTGTCTGTCAGGGAACGCCTCGTTGAATAAAATAATTTTTTCTCCCATTTTAAAAAACGGAAGTACAATTTAGACAGAGTGAAAGTAAGCCTTTTAGGGGACAATTATACAAGTTTTGGCAAATGCATATGGTTGTGTAACATCATTAAGATAAAGATATGGAACCTTGCAGCACATCAAAAAATTTTCCTCAAGGCATTTTGTAGGTAACCCCTGCTCTCATCCTCAGCCCCGAGCAACACTGATCCGTTATCTGTCCCTACAGAGTAGTCTTTTTCATATGGTATTATAAATGGAATAATTCATTATGTAGCATTTGAAATCTGACTTCTTTCACGTTGCATAATGCACTTTGGAATCATCCATATCGTATGTACCAGCAGTTCACTCCTCTTTATTGCTAAGAAGAATTCCATTTTATGGATGTACCATGGTTTGTTCAACCATTCCTCAAGAGAGCGACATTTGGGTTGTTTCCAGGTTGGGGCAATTATAAATAAAACTGCTGTAAATATTCACGTAAAGGTTTTTGTAGGAACATAAGTTTTCATTTTACTAGGCTAAATACCCAAGTGTAGGATTGTTGGATCATGTAGTAAGTGTATGCTTAATTTTGTAGGAAACTGCCAAACTGTTTTCAAGGTAGCTGTACAATTTGTCATTTCATACAAACACTGTATGAGAGTTCCAGTTGCTCTGACTCTGTGCCAGCTCTTGGTATTGCCAAATAGGTCTGTTTTGGTATCTAGATGTAGCTTTAATTTACATTTCCCTCCTGGCTAATGATGTTGGACATCTTTTCATGTTCTGATTGACAATTCTTTTGTGGAGTGCATTTAAATCTTTATTTGTGTAAGTATAGATGGACGTATGTTTTGGTTGCTAGTTTTCTTATTGAGTTTTGGAAATTTTAAAAAAATATATTCTAGATACAAGTGCATTATTTTATATGTACTTTGTATTTTCTCCCAGTCTTTCACTTTTCTTTTAACTCTTGTAACAGTGTCTTTCAAAGAGCAAATGTCCTTAATTTTGATGAAGTCTAATTTATTAGTTTTTCCTTTTATGATTCCTTCTTTGGGTGTTGTATCTTAAGAAATTTCACTTAACTTGGGCTCATAAAGATTTTCTCTTGTGTTTTCTTCTAGATGTTTTATGGTTTTAGGTATTGCATTTTGATCAGTGATTGTGAATTAATTTTTCTATATTGTATGAGGTAGAATAGTGATCCACTTCTTTGCCTATGGACATAGGCTTGTTCTTCATCATTTGTTGAAAAGACTATCCTTTCTGCATTGAATTGCCACATACCTTTGTCAAAAATCAACTGACCATACATGTGTGGGTTTATTTCTAGATTCTCAGTTCTGCTTCATTGATCTATATGTCCATCCTTTTATTTCTGCAGCTTTATAATAAATCCTGAATTCAGGCAGTGTTAGTCTTGCACTTTGCTCTTCTTTGTATTTAGCTCCTCTGTACTTTCATATACATTTTAGAACTAGCTTTTCAATTTCGACACAAAAAACCCTCTGCTTGAATTTGGATTGAAACTGTGTTGATTGTATAGAGCAGTTTAAGAAGAATTGACAACAATATTGAGTCTTCCAATCTGTGACCACAGTAAATCTCTCCAATATTTTAGGTGTTTTTCATTTCTTTAATCACTATTTTGTAGTTTCTAGCAGATAGATCTTACACATATTTTATTAGATTTGTGCATGTGTTTCTTCTATTTTATTCCTATTATAAAGGGTTCTTTCAAAATTTGAATTCTGAATTGTACATTCCTTTTATACTAAAATATAATTTATTTTCTTATGTTGACCTTGTATATGGCAACCTTGCTAAACTCACTGTTATACTACATTTTGTTTGTTTTTATAGATTCCTTAGGATTTTTTATACGGACAATCTTCCTTTCCAAGCTGTATGCAATGCATCTTTTTTTATTGTTTCTTGAACTTAATGCAACCTCCGATATGATGCTGAATAAGAATGATAGAGTGAACCTCCTTGCTCTGCTTCTGATCTTAGATCCTTTAGCATTAAGTATGAGGTCAGCTGTACATATTTTGTAGGTCACTTTTATTGACTTGGGGAGCTTTCATTCTCTTCCTAATTTACTGAGACTTTTTATTATGAATGGATGCTGAAATTTACTAAGTGCTTCTTTTATTGCATATATTGAAATGATTATATATTTTCTTCTCTTGTCTGTTAATATGGTGAATAATACTGATTGCTTTACTATATTAAATGAATCTTGCATTCCTTCCTCAAGTAAACTCTATTTAGTCATAATGTATTGTTCTTTTTGTGTATTATTGAATTAATTTGCTATGCCATATAGCCTAGGTGTGTAGTAGGATACACTATCTAGGGTTGTGTAAGTACACTCTATTATATTCACATTTCTCAGACATATCCCTGTTGTTAAGTGACCCATGACTGTATATTGTTTTTCAGGTCCATTTAATCCCTAATGATTTTCATCCACTTGTTTTGTCATTTACTAAGAAAGATATGATAAATTCTCTAGCTGTAATCGTGGAGTTGTCTGTTTCTTCTTTCGCTTCTGTCAGCTTTCTTTCATGCGATTTGAGTCTCTGTTGTTAGGTGCATATCTATTTAGGATTGTTATCAAGTCCTTTTGAATGGATACCTTTAGCATTATTCAATTTCCCTATGTATCATTTGCAATATCCCTTATTCTGAAGTCTATATTTTCCAATATCCTATTTTTCACAAATCCATTTTATCTCCATTCTTCACTCATTATGTGTAACTATTTTAAGGAATTTGGTTGTTCCCCAGATGTTACAATATGCACCTTTAATCAAATTTGCCTTCAAATAATATTGTACTTCATGTATAGTGAAAATTTCTTACAATAGCTTTTCTCTCCCATCCGTTGTGCTATTTTATCATATATTTTACTTCTATATAGACTACAAACACATAGTACATTGTGGCTATTTTTGTTTAAAGCAGTCAGTTATCAGAGCAGTTACAAGAAGGAAAAGGGATTATATATTTATCTTTATTATTCCATTTTCAACATTATTGATTTCTTTATGTAGATACAAGTTTTGGCCTGGTATCATATTCTTTATCACTGAAGTACTTCTTTTAAAATTAATTATATTCAAGTCTTTTAGTAAAGAACTGTCTTCTTTCCTGTGTCTGAAAAAAAAAGTCTTTATTTCTCCTTCATTTTTTAAAGGTATCTTCACTGAGTGGAGAATTCTGGGTTGACTTTTTTTTTTTAAGCATTACCAAGATATCACTTTATTGTATTTTCACTGATAGGAATTCTGATACAAATTTTACCTTTGTTCCTCTGCATATAATGTGTTATGTTCTCTGGCTGCCTTTAAGATTTTTCCTTTTCTTAGATTTTCATGAGTTTGGATATCATATGTCAGGTTGGTTTTTGGTTTCTCTTTTCTTAAAAAGTTTATCCTGCTTGGTGTTCTCCAAGCTTCTTGAAACTATGTTTTATTTTAAACTAATTTTAGAAAGTTTTCACATTACATCTTTGAATATTTCTCACTTTCTATAGATGTATTTGCACATATATTAGATTTATATTTTCCCACTGTCCTTGGCTGCTCTGTGCTCTCTCTCTCTTTCTTTTTAATCTTTTTCCTTTTTGCATTTCAGTTTGGGAAATTTCTATTGATGTATCATCAATTCACTGATTCTTTTCTCATCTGTTTCGTCTACTGATGTGACCACTGCAAACATTCTTCGCCTCTGTTACTGCATATTTTATCTCTAGCATTTCCAATATATTCTTTTTTATAGCTCACCATCTGATTATGTATGTTGTCCACTATTTCCACTGCAACCTTCAACTTATTAACCATATTTATTTTAAATTCCATATCTGATAGTTCCAGCAGCTTTGTCATATCTGAATCTGATTTTATTGACTGCTTTGTCTCTTGATCTTGAATTGTTTTTCTTCCCTGTGTGTCTTGTAATTTTGGGATGAAATCCCAGCATCTTATGTAGAATAGTAGAAAATTAGGTAAAGAATATTCATGCTTGGGAATGCACACACCCTGTTTTTTCTAAGTCTTTAGTGTCCGAGATTGAGTCAGCCTAGTCAGGAGTTGAGCTAAGTTTGACTTTTTGCTATGCTTCTTCAGTTTACTACAAGCTACAAATGCTCTTGAGTTACATTGTGTTGAGGTTGGAAACTGATCTTCCAGAGAGTTTTCCCATTGTTTGTTCCACCTTTAGGTTTAGGTCTTCACACTGCGCTTATCTTCAGAGAAGGTGTCTCTCTCTTGATGTTTTTTCCCCAGGATTAGACCGTTATTCTTCTTTACATAAAACTTGCAAGCCTGGTGGTGGTGAGTGGTGGGGACGTCTCTGCTCTTCTGATCCAGCTTCAGTCTTAGGCAGGTGCTATGCCCCTGGTTCTCAGGGATGGAGGCCATTCAGTGATCCTATCCCTCCTCCAGCAGTAAGCAGGGGGTGCTTTTATGTCTGGTCTCAGGTCTGCTCCTACCCCAGGAGTAGAAGGGTTTTTTTTTCTCTTCCTTTTCCTTAGCTGTAATGGATTTTCATTTATGGCTCGAGGGCAACAGTGTGTGTTATGCTTCCCTTAGAAGCTTTAGGCTTTTGTTCCATGGGAGATAAAGGGAGAATGATCTCAGTGGGGATTTGTATCTTTTCCACAGTAGCTATTTTTCTACTCCTCCAGGCTTGCATCATAAATGAAGCTTTCTCTAGAATCCTGTTCTGTAACCAGTCTTTCTTGCGAGCATATATTGAAGTCTGTGGAAAAAGGCCTTCCATGTGGGTGTGAATTCCTCTTGTGTCTGTAGCGTACCTAGTCTCTATACTCATATGTGACCTATCACACTCGGCCTTTAGATATTTATTAAAAATTTCAGCTTTCTTCTTCTTACTACCTTGTATGGCATTTAGCATCTGCTACAGGCAAGCAAGTACTCCCATCCAGTTTCTCTTTGGAAACTTCTGTCTTTTCAAATTTTGGATTATCTGATTGTCATGTAGCCTCAGGTATCAACAAAAGACATGATCTTAGAAATTAACCAGGTTTTTGGTTAGTGGTGCAGTGAAAATGATGCTGTTTCCAGTTTTCTACACCAAGCCAAAGCCAGTAGTGATAGTTGAATGAATTTTGTAATTGCGAGCAATATATAAGTTAGAAATATGAATGAAGTAACATAAATATGTCAAGATAATTGGAAGGGTTATGTTATTTTATTTTAGGTTATTTTGTGTATATGTGTCTGTGTGCGCATGTGAATGAGTGCATGAGTATCTATGTGTAAAATATAGAAGGTATTTAATGTACTTATGAAATCAGAAAATAATGATATGCTTTATTGTAAAAGAGATGCACCTCAATGATCCCCTTTCATTTGACCTAACACAAGTCCTAGTTTACATACCAAGGCAATAATTTCCTTACAAATACAAAAAGGTGAGGCTTCAGTATATCAAACATTGAACGGTTGTAGTCCATGGGAACACGAGCTTCTGAGAATTTTTAAATAAAAATCACGATGAGAATCCTAATCTCAGTATTCATAATGCCACATACACTGATATGTTTAGATGGCCTCTGTGTTTTGAATACCATGTGGGTTTTTTTCCTCCTTTTTTCAAAAGAAAGTCCACTTGGTTGTTCTGAGAAATTCAACATAAAATTTCCGTTAGAGAATATGCATAACATTTTACAAGATGGCTCTGTGATTTAAATATTTAACAATATTTTTAAAGGTGGCAAAATTGGACAAATAAATGCATTTCTATTATAAAAATAAAAAGTTATATATTCTGATTATACTGAAAAGACTGATGACAGGAATGATTTGGGGCACACATGTTGGGTCTGCTTTCTTGCAATGGATGGTTTTAATAAAAAATATTTAAATCTGAACCTTCTGGTTTTTATTCCAGAAATGGAAATATCAGAATTAAATAGCTTGTACTCCCACCCTCATGTTATATAATACAAGATGTGTATAATGGGGCACAGCTTGGGTTGGAATTTTGTCTATTAATAAAAACAAAAACTCATTATTCAAAGAGAAAATATATGCAATAGCATAAAAGAGAGCTAGGTTATACAATGAAAATATGATCACTGTGATGAAAAAAATAAAACTTCTCCCTCTCCATTCTTTTAAAAAACTTTTTATTAAAATTTAATCAGCATCCAGAAACGATCACATCTCACGCATGTACAGCTTGATGAATTTTCATAGCTAAATAGCCTAGTCTAATCAGTTCTGAGATAAAGTCCAAAAACAAAACAAGCAAACATATACCCCAGATCATTACCAACACTACAGAAGCTTCTTTCTCTTTCCTTCCAGTCACTATCTCTGCGAAAGTAAGCTCTTCTGTGATATCTAACAGCAGATTAGTTTTGTATATTTTTGTACTTTATGTGAATGGAATCGTTGTGTATGTGTTCTTTTCTTTCTGACATCTTTTGCTCAACATTACGTGTGTTAGATTTATCCATACTATTCTATGTAGTTGAAAAATCATCCATTCTTTTTGTTGTACTATGGCATTTCATTTTGTGATTATAGCACACTTTACCCAATGATAGGAATTTGGGTAATTGCCCGTTTTGGAGGATTGTGGTAAGTGCTACTATGAACATTCTAGTACATATCTTTGGTAAACATGTACATAATGTTTCAGGTATAAACCTAAGAGTAGAATTGCTTGGTCCTCAGGTATACACATTTTTAGCTTTGGTAGCTTCTGCCAGACAGACTTACGAAGTAGTTTTACCAATTGGTACCCTGGCCAGTGGGTTATGAGAGTTTCAGGTACTCCATATCCCTGTTAATCTTTTATATTTTCCATCATTTTTACTTTAACTATTCTGGTGTGTGTTTTATGATACTGCATTGTAATTTTAATTTACATTTTCCTGATAGACAATGAAGATGAATATCTTTACATATTTTTATTGGTAATTTGGATATCTTCTTTTGTGAAATGTCCTCTTAAATCTCTTGTCTATCTATTGGATAAGCTGTGTGTTTACTATGATTTGTAGGGAAATTGATATACGTGGAAACTAGTCTTGTCAGTTATATATAGTGAATATCTTCTCTCATTCTATGAACTTCTTTACATGCTATTAAAGGTGATTTCTGATAAACAGAAGTTCTTAAGTTTAAAATCATCTAATTTATCGATATTCTTCATTTTATGGTTAGCACTTTCTGTGCCCTGTTTGAGAATCTTTGCTTAATTTACCTCATAAATATTTTCTCCTACTTATCTCCCTAAAAGCTTTATTGATTTACCCTTTACATTTAAATTTTCTTTTGATCTTTAGCTGATTTTTGGTTAGGTATAAGGTAGAAATCTAGATACATTTTCTTCATTTAATGGACCCAACACCATTTATTGAAAAGATCATTCATATCTTAAAGCACCAGAGTCACATTTGACGAAAAACAGTTGAGCATTTATGTATGGGTCTGTTTTAACCCTCTATTCTATTCAAATGGTAAACATCTATTGTTGCCTCTCTATCACATTGTCCAAATTACTGTAAATTTATCTTAGATATTGATGAATACAGTACGTTTTTAAGTTATTTCTGACATCAAGATTGCTTTGGCTATTCTTAGCAATTTTCATTTCCATATGGATTTTGGAATCTGCTTGTCCATTTACATACACACATATGCACACATCCTTCCTGGCATTTTAATTAGAACTGCACTAAATCTATAGATTAATTTGTGAAGAGTTGACATTTTTGTAATTTTAAATTTCCAATCCATGGACAGGTATACTTACTCATTTATTTATCTCTTCTTTAATATTTCTCATACTCTTTTGGAGTTTTTAGCCTAGAGTTATTCTGCATCTTTTGTTAGATTTATTTAAGCATTTGATATGTTTTGCTGCAAATATAGTTATTTTTTTAATTTCAATTTTACCTGTGTTGCTAATATATAGAATACAATTTGTTTGTGTGTTAGCTCTATACACAACCTTCTGCTAAAGTCATTTATCAATTCTAAAATTTGTTTGTAGAGTCTTCTGAATTTTCAATGTAAACAATCACATTGTCCTCCAATAATGCTAGTTTCATTTCCTTTATCTAACAGCTGCTTCTCTCTCCTTTTTTCCCCGTTGCCTTCTTGTACTAACTAGTTACAGATGAATAAAATGTTGAATAGAAGTGAGAATGGTTTTGCATCCTTGTCTCATTCCCAGTTCTTGGGAGAAAGTTCACAATAATTGAGTGTGATGATTGCATTGATATTTTCTGTAATCACCTTTCTTTTACTTAATATTTTTACTCAGTCAAGATACATTTCAATGTTTATTAATTCCATTAGTTCAAAGGTGGAAAGGAGGAAGGAACAGCAGGTTGGGAGAAAATGGACAAAGGAACTATAGTGGTTTCTTTTACTAGTTCTTATCTTGCCTGTCTAGAGAATAAGAATGTTTAAAGAAAACAGGAAAGCAGGAAAAAAAGATTCAAACATGAGAAGAATTCTGAGTTGCCATTGACATCCTCTCAGAACTTGGTGCTAGGGAGAGTAAAAGAAGATAGCGAAGAAGACTTAATTCTGTGCCTTCCCATATCTCAAGCACTTCGCTTTTGAAATAGTATCCGTAATTGTCAAAAATTACAATGGAGAAGTTTAATGTGCCATAAAGAGATGCCATACTTTAAATAGTCTGTGTCTGTTACAAGATGAAATCATTCTCATAAGTTTATTTGCAATTTCACTTTGATATATATCACCATTGAAATTTTAAGGCTTGTATTAATATCTTGAGATTTTTGTTTTTCTTCTAAAGGCTTAAAACGATTAGAAATTTAGATATTATGCATTCATTTGAGAACTACAATATTTTTGGTTGTTGTAGTATGATCCATGGTTATATTACAATATAACCCAAAGATGCATATTCATCTATTAATTTGAAAATATTTATTGAAATATATTATGTCCAAAACCCATGATGATAGATGGGAATACAATGATAAAGAGAACACATCAGGTGCCTATTCATATGGAGCTTACTTTGTGGCACAGAAGTCATAAGGTAATTTCAAGTTTTTATCAAGGCATTGTCACAAGGAATTCAAGCAATGTTGTGCTAGTACATATTTAACAACTGGTTCTCTGGGGACAAAAACTCAAATTTGTAGCATTCACCAATTCCCATAGTGTAAATACTCTTCCTATAGCCAATCTAAAGCTGCCAATGGTTTAACAACTTGCTCACAGAATTCCTGAAAATTTAGACATTGGTTCTCTCAAGTCAATATGAGCTGGCTCCAGTATATCACTAGGTTTAAGGAGTAACAAAAAGCCACAAGTATGGACCAAGCATTAAATTACCGTGAGCCCTAAGAATAGTACAAAAGATTTTTGTCTCTGGACCCTGTTACAAGTTGTATTTTAGAAATGTTACCTAATGTAGCAGGAGGTCGTATGATAGATCTTACAGAAAAAACTGCATTAGATTTTAAGTAGTTAATATATCCTTGCCCAAACTAGATCTTTCTTCATGGACTACACGATATTCAGGATATTTGAGCCACAGATTTTTAGACTAATTTTCCGTTTTCCACAAGGTCAACTATACTTCACTTATTAATACAATTCTTTTTGGCAGAATTTGGATACGGACTCTAGTCTTCTGAGTTGTAAAAACTCTGAGATATAACCTGGCTAAAGATTTTTCTGAAAAAGCTTTATAGTAAGAAATATTTACGATCTAAGAGAGAAGTGTTGAAACAGACAAACAAAATCTTTCACATAACTATCTGCTCAGGTGTATCATGTGCTAGGCAATATAATAGCCTTCACCAATAACCTAATGAGGAAATCTGAAATGTCTTTTTCCTTCATGTTGTTCTTAGTTTATATGTATAGGCAATTGCCATAAAGTGCAATGCCAACCAGTAAAAAAATAGAGTAACGATGGAGATCATAACAAGGGAACATAGTCAGGAGGTGGAGTATGTTAATTATCTAGTTAATAAATTTTATTCATTCTTTTCTAATATGTATTATAGGCCTAGTATATGCTAAGCAAGATGAAAATGGTGAAAAAAATAAATATGATTTTGTCATAAAACCTAGAGTCTAGTCTTTTCAAGGAGGGAAAACAAAGGCAAAAGATCACACAAATAAATATATACTTTCAAAATGTATAAAATACTATAAAAGAAAGCTGTAACATGGTTGAGGAGAATGTAACAGGGGCCCTTACCTAATCTGTGGGTCAGAAAACTCTTTCCCAAGAAAAGGTCTTTTGAGGTGAGTTCAGAAGGATGTGTAGGAGTTAACTAAATAAGGAATGATAACAAGAGATCCTCAGCACAGATAATAGCTCTTAAAAGGTCCTGAGGCAAGGAGGAACAGAATGTTATTCAGAAAGGTCTTCGTGGCCGGAGCAAAAGAAACAAGAGGGAAGGAAGCAGGAGATGTGACTGGAAAGGTGGGCAAGGACAAGTTTAAAGGTTTTGTAAGACATGTCAATAAACTTGAACTTTATGTTAAGAGTTATGAGAATTTCTTTAAGGGTTTGGCCAAGAAAATGATCAGAAAGAAAAATATTAATAAATATTCCAGATTCCCAACATAACCTACTAATAACTTTAGGAAACTAACGTTTTTCGATTAGTCAGTGGTTGAATCTGCTCCATTGGAATTTGCTATTTAATCCAGATTTTGTAGATTGACCTTAAAGAGAATCACTGTACCCAACTCTCTCATTTAGGAATTATTCACACTAATATTTGTGGTCAAAAAACCAACAGCAAAAATGAGCTATTTACCTGAAGTTTGATTATGCCTTCAAAGCCAACTTGTAAGGACATCTTCCACCATCCTCAATTTTTGTCCCTCGCGCTGGTTTTTCCCTCTCTCTCTAAAAGTGCACAGCTGAGTAAAATAAGAATTAAGGCTGAGAATTTAATGACAGCTTCTTTAAGAGTCAAAATGAGAGTCTTAAGAGGAATTTGAGTCTGCCAGGCAGATGATACATATGGTTGCATGAGATGGGAGAAAAGAACCTTTGTCTAGTGCTGATATCTACTGATATTCACAGATATTGTTTGAACTCTTGAGCTCTAGATCTTATAAAGTAGTTATTCCTTCCTTCATTCACTGTTTACTGAGTGTCTACTATTTACCAGATGTTTGGGATACATCAGTGAACAAGTCAGACAAACATCTCAGTCATTATGGAGTTTACATATTAGTAGGGGAAGATAGATAATAAATAATAAACATCATAAATAAGTGCAAGCATATTAAAGAATGATAAATAACGTATGTTATATAATATGATGGAAGATGGAGAGTGCTATGGAATAAGAAGAAAAAACAGAGTAAGTTGAATTGAGAGTGTTAAGAGGGAAAGATGAGCAAGGATGGTGTGAAAATAGAGTGGTTAGGATAAATCTTAAAAAGATGAGATTTGCACCAGGACTTGAAGGAGGTGAGGAAGTGAGCATAAACAATGTCTGAAGACAAAGTATTCCAGGAAGAGGAGACAGCTAAAGCAAATGCTCTAAGGCAGAAGCGTATGTGGTATACTCCAGGAATAGCAAGAAAGCAGTTTGGCTGTAGATGAGTGAGTGAGGATAGAGTAGAATAAACTGAAGACAAAAGGTAATTAGGGTTCAGTCCATGGAGGGCCTTTAAGCAGTTAATATGGGCTTTTGGCTTTATTCTCAGTGAAAGGAGGAGCCGTTGGAGGGTTTTTATACAACATTCTGGCTGCTCTGTTGACAAGACATTAGGAAAGTAAGGGCAAAGTCAAGGAAAACTCTGCAACAACCCAGGTAAGAGATGATGGTGGCCCAGATCAAATGGTTACCATAATAGGTGAAGGAATAGGATTCTGGATATACTTTGAAAGGTGAACCAAGAGTATTTGTGTTATACATGTGAGACAAAGAGGGGAGTCAAAGATGACTTTACGTTTTTTATCTGAACAACTGGAAAGTTGCCATTACCTCAGATGGGGAAGGCTATAAGTGGCGCAGATTTGGGGGAAAGATTATCAAGACATGAGCCATCCCAGTAGAGGTGTCATGAAGGCAGTTGGATACATAAGTTTGAAATTTAGAAGAAAGGTCTGACTTGGTGATATTATTTTCGAAGTCATTAACATATAAATGTTATTTAAAGCAATTAGATTAGATAATATCACTAAGGGAATGAGTAGAGAAGAGAAGAGAAGACAGAATACTGAGCTTGGAGCAATTCAATGCTAAGAGGTTGGGGAGAAAATGAGAAAGCAGTAAAGTATACTGAGAAGGAGTGACCACAAAGGAAGTTAGACAACCAACAGTGTGTGGGATTCTGGTATCCAAGTTAAATTAGATTATTTAAAAAGGAGTGAGTAACCAACTATGTCAACTATTGCTGCTGGGACAATTAAAATGACTGAAATTTAACCAATGGATTTAACAAGTTGGACCCTTATTGACTTCAACAAGAGCAGCTTCAGGGTAAAAACCAGACTTCAGTGGGTTTAGGGAATAATAGTAGGAGAGTTTCCAGAAACAGTATTAAAATCATCAGGTGTTTCCTATAACAAGGAGAAAATAAATGTGGTAGTAGCCAGAAGGGGAAGGGAAAGAAATAAAAAACATTTTATAACAGGAAAAATAACAGTATATTAATGGATTGATAGTTGTAATACAATAAAAAAAGAAACACTGATGATGTGGACGAAATGGAAGAAATGGAGAGAATAGCTGGAGAAGAAATGCTGGAGCAGGTGAATGGCATCTAGTGCAGGAATTGTGGAAAATATACAGAAACGTGGCAACTGATCTACGGGCAATAGAAATGGAGGCATTCTGTGCAGGTACAGATGCTGCAAAGTGGGTCTATACGGTGTTGGGAAACTGAACGTTCTCTTCTGACTGCTTTAGTTTTCTCAGTAAAATGAAAGGTCATCAGTTGAGAGAGGAAAAGGGAGAGAATGTGTGTGGAATGCAAGGAGAGAGAGTTATAAAAATAATCCTAAAGAATAGTGAGAAAAGGTATGGATATGTTCTTAAATATGCTTAGTTTCAGCCAATGATCTTCAGGAGAAGATGAATGGGAAGATAGAGAGGTCAGAAATTTTTCTCCCCCTGCTGCCAGGCTCTAGGTTGGCTGAGATTGTGTTCCCATTGAGTAGCTTTTCCTACAGCTACAGCTCTCTCCAGAATCTTGTAATTGCTCCTTTCTCTTGCCACTTCCAGCCTCAAGATAGTAACAGATTACCACTGCCTGCTAGCCCTTAGATGCTTCATGATCCCTTGTTGGTTTACTTAAAGCAAAAATGGTGCCTACATTAAGCTTTTCCTAATTACTCCACTAGGGTGTGGCATCTGTTTTCTGACTAAAAGAGTAATTGGTACCAGGAGTAGCCCCAGGAAGGAAACCTTAAAACTAAGATTCCAGGATTCGGTTGTTTATATATTTTAGAAGCACATGTATATCCTTCTTGCAGGGTGAGGATGATAAAGGGCAAGTCTTGGCATCTCAATTCCAAAAAATAATTACCAGCAAAGAAACATGAGGAAGTGAGGAGAGAAGACAACGTTTTGTGATCAAGTGTCTGTGGTACTTAGTAACTATGGTGATAATAAGTGTTACAAAGATTGTAACATAGGAGAGCTCCCCTGAAGGTCCTAGAGAGCCAACAAAGAGAAAATGAAAAGTCGATTGTCTTGCATGCTAATTGCAGTGTTCAGATGGAAATTTTAAAAAGACAGTTTTGAAGGAGTTTCTTATCTCCTATAGAGATAGGATCAAGCCCAGGGCCTAATCATAACCACAGGAGAATTACAGAAGTAATTAAATGTGCAATTCTACCAGATTTCTGTGCTAAGAAATGGTCATGGTTTTGAAAGAGTGGGAGGCTGAGTCATTGGATGGGCACATCAGGGAAGAAACAGATAAAGCTGAGAAATTTGAATCCCCAAATACATCTGAAACTTTCTTGTTACCGGAAGCAGCTCCTGTCGACATAATCCTCAGGCCCACCTTCCAATCCTCTTATGGCCTACAGGTATAGAAAGAGCTGAATGCCAACAAGATCTAAATGGAGAAGTGCAAGTACTAATCTGGAAGGAAGTAGCTTATCCACTGAAAGAGCTGTAGGATCTTGTCAATTTGTATCATTAAGAGCATGAAGAGCATGAATGAGAGGGATTCTAAGTTTGTTAGTCCAAGTAGGATGAAATACAAGACTAGTATGGATTGAATTTTTAAAATGAATGTACTCAGTTAGCATTCACGATTTGTGTTGATTTAAGCACTGGGAGTGAACATTAGTAGTATACTAGGATGCTGAAGGCCCACCTATAGTCAATGAAATTGAGATAATGGAATTTGCAGGGCATACTGAACAGGAAAGGTAACCAAAGTTTCAAAGAATGTTGGAATGAAAGCATTATGTGGAATTTACTTAGCCAGTTCGTAGGTTCAACTCTAGGGGAGGCTGGGCAGCACATGTTCTTCAAACCTTCTTAGAAACTTTGTGGTGATGGTCCATTTATAAGCTGGAGATGATGGTGTGAGATGCTGTTAGGGAATTGGACTCCCTAGTTTCCATGGGAGTAGTGGAATTCAAACAACCGGAAGTAACAGGGATGCTTACCTGTTAGCAGAAAGATGGTGCAGTTACCATGATAAACTTCAGAGAGAAGTCACATTCAGAGTACCGTCTCAGGCAGAAATATATAGCTAACTGATCACAGCATCTCTAGGAGTAAGCTAGATGAGACTGTTTGAAATACATAGTGGGAAAATTCTAGGTCTAGTGAGCAGAAACATGATTCAAATTGCTATAGGGGATTTATAATCTCTTACTCAAGTTTTAGATCTAAACCGTTTCACAGAATTCAAGATATTTGTTTATGAAGAAAGCCAGGTCTCTTTGAGGAAAGCTTCTTCAATGCAGCCACGAGTGACTCTTCCACATTTTCTCCCAAAGAGACATATAGCAATTTATGAAAGTGACTGTGTACAGAGAAAGAGTAAAACTCAGCCCTTGGGCTTTGTAGACATTGGCTCTAGATTGATACTAATCCCTGGTGATTTGAAACACACTGGACAGATTTGGGGCATATAGAGGTCAGAAGACAAATAGTGTCTTAGTCCAAGCCAAACTCACAGTAATTGTTTTCCTAGTCCCACAGCCAACAGTGAAAATAGGTATATTTAGTACATAGCAAAATACCCACATTAGTTCCTCAACTGGTGAAATGTGCACTATAAGGGTAGAAATGGCCTAGTGGAAGCTACTGGAACATCCCACTTTCCCCTTAATAAACTAAAAGCAACACTGCATACCTAGGGAAATTTCAGAGATTAGTACCTCCATCGAAAAGTTGAAAAAAACAGGAGTAATGATTTGTATTACACCCCCATTTTCCTCCCCTATTTGGCCAGCACAAATGTCATCTAGATGGGTCTTAAAGCATGACTGGATTTTGTAAATTTAAGGCAGAGTCATTCCAAAAACAGCTACAGTTCAGATGTTGTATCCAGTCACTGACCCAGTATGCGGCTTTAGATAGAGCATTTTTTTCTAATTCCTATCAGTAAATATAATCAGAAGCCATTTGCCTTTATTTGTTAAGGAGAGCAATGTACTTTCACTGTCTTACCTGAGGGTTATTTCTGATTTTCTGCTGTCTATCATAATAGACCAGAGAGTCCTTGATTCTCTGGCTATCTGATGGATGATCACATTTGGCTCTTTTACTGATGATATTATACTAACTGAACATACCAGGCAGAAAATAGCAAGAACCCTAACTGCCTCAGTAAGGCACATGATTGCTTGGGGATGGGAGATAAACTCCAAAAACCACCTGCCAAATCAGGTGTCAGTTACATCTCAATAAATACGACAAAAAATTAAAAAATGAAGCACCAACTGACGCTCTCAAAAAAAAAAAAGAAAGAAAGAAAGAAAGAAAGAGCCTCTGATAAGCAAGAGATAAGTTACTGAGCTATTTACAACCCACAAAAAAAGTGACATATGCTTTATGAAACTCTGGATGTTGGAGATAATACCTATCACATCTAGGTGTGTAGCTCTAACTCTTTTGCTGCATAATTTAGAAAGCAGTTTAAAATTAGGAACAGAGAAATAAAGGTTCTGCACCACCTCAAGGCCATAGTATAAGCAGCCCAGCACTCGGACCTCATACATGGCAAACCCAATAGAGTAGAAAATGTCTACGGCAGATGGCAATGCTGAGTGGAGCTCCTGGCAAATTCCAATGGGGGATTCTATTATGGCAGCATCTATTCTCCATCAGAAAAGTAGGTTTTATATTTCTTCTAGACCCTGGTAGTGTCTAAACACTTGACTATGGTATACCATATAACTGACTTGAGATTCCCATTATGAAACAGGTGCTGTTTAATTAAAAGAATTCCAAAAGTGAAGGTGAACCCATGCTGTTTCAAGCACGTCTGAAAAGTGTAATTGCATAACCCACTGGCTCAGATTCACATGATATGTGCTTCTATCAAGTGCTACAGCTCTTACTCAGGGGTGACCCTAATAGACAATGATGAAGAAAAATTCTTCCCCTTGAGAAGGGACAAAGTATCTTGTCCAAGCCAAACTGAAGGAGACAAGTCCAAGGTACACTAAATTATGTGCAATGACTAACGGGTTCACTGGAAAGAACAGGACTGGAAGAATGATGACAGGGAGGTCTGAGTGATGGATATGTGAATGAACCTTTCTGAATGGGCAGAGGGTGAAGATATTTCTGTGGAAATGTCCTCACTGAATGTCTACTGCAGAGCAGCTTCTCAATAATCTGATAGACATTGTGACCCTTCCCCTGGATGTCAATCAGCTTTCTCCTCCCACCCTCCAACCCCTTGTTTCCTCACTAGGTCCATATACAAAGAGACAGAGACGGAGGTTATGTATTAGTTCAACAATATTTGACAGCATTGACTTCTCCTTACAGTGACTGATCTGACTGATCTTACAATGACTGCTTATCTGCTGAGACTCACATGGTGTAGCGTCCTTCCCCTGGCGTACCAGCCAGCCACCTGGGGGAAGTGTGGAGGCTTTCAACCATGGATGAGATAGTAATTTGTTCTCATAAGAATAGATATATTTTCACATGTGATATGCTTTACCTTAACAAAATTTTTTTCAATGCCACATTTTGTGGTCTTAAGGAATGATTTTGCTATTGCCATGGTATTTATATATCATTGCCTCTATAAAAAAACAACAAATTTTGTAAAGAAGTAAGTACAGCAGTAGCTCACACCCACAAAATGTATAGGGTCTACCATGCATCCTCTACCTGTAGCATTTAGCCATATAGAATATTGGATGGCCTGCTGAAGTCTTGGTTAAGGGACCAGTGGAGAGAGAATGCTCTGCAAAGTTAAGAAAGTTTTCCTATAGGATGCAGCATATGTATGAAACCAGGTACCAAGAGATGATGCTTTATTCCTCATAGCAAGAATTCACTAGTCTAGGAATCAATTGGTAGAGGTAAAATGGGACTTGTCTTGCTATTATACTTACTAACTGGATTAAGGGGTGTTATGTGCTGAATTGCGTCCCCCTCAAATTCATACATTGAAGCAGAAACCCCCAATATGACTGTATTTGGAGACAGGGCTTTTAGGCTGTAATTAAGGATAAATGAAATCATAATGGTGGAGTCCTAATCTGATAAGATTGATGGCCTTGTAAGAAGAGGAAGAGACCTCTCTCTGTTTCCATATACGTGACCAGGAAATGCTATGTGAGCACACAGCTGGAAGGCAGCCATCTACAAGCCCGGAAGAGAGCCCTCACTAGAACATGACTATGCTGGCACCCTGATCTCACACTTCCAGCCTTCATAACTATGAGAAAATAAATTTCAAAAGTTTAAGCCACCCAATCTATGGCATTTTGATATGATAGCCCAAGCAAACTAAGGCAAGGTTTTTTTGCTTCCATCCCATAATCTCATGCTATGTGCACTTAGAGGTGTTAGTGCTTAGGGTAGAACATAGCCCTTATTTGATTAATATGGAAGCTGAAACTTCCCTGTTACCATTTTGGATGCCACAGGCTACTCAACAACAGGCAGATAAAAGGTTCATTCTACTCTTAGGGTGGTTGAAAATGGGTTGCTTCCACACAATGTAAGCAAGGAGATGACCGAACCCAAAGGATTCACTGGGGTGTTTCTTGATACGTTAGCTAATAATCAGGTCAATGAGAAGGAGAGGCAAAAATAATGGCAGGACCACAAAAACACTTGGGTTCTGCAGGAGTCAAGAGTTGAGTCATTCTACCAAGTAAAGAAGCCTGTCCAATTGAAGTGTTGGTGGAGAGTAAAACGAATACAGAATTTGAGGAGGACCAAAGCAGGTATGATACCTACTTAGATTCACTTAATGACCAGCTAGAGAGACAAGGACTGAAACAATTAAATATGTTATTTAATTATTTTGTTTCTCTCCATTTTTTCCCTTGCTATCTTAAAAAAAAGAATGCAAATATTAGCTAACATTTTATGTTTCAAGTGTTAGTGTCACTGAATTGATAACAGTAACACAGCAAACCAAACTGATAAGATAGCTGAGAGGATTTTGTGTATTCCTTGTTTGTGGGATGCAAGGAAAGGAAGACAAAGGTAAAGGCTGAGGGACAAAGATGTGGACTCTGTCATGTATCTTCCATTTTCACCTCCAGATCCCTTCTGCCTCCCTCCTCACTTACTGTTGACCCTGGAAGGCTCACCTGTGTAGACTGGCCTCCTATGAGTTTGACTACTGCTTGGGATTGACCAACAGGAAGCCTTGGCACAATATTGGAGGGAGGGAGCAGAGTGTTGTCAGAAGCTTCAAGTCTTGAGCTCTGCCACCTCCTATTTCCACTCTTGTATGTGCTTTGTGTCCTATACACTACGCTATGTAATCTCTATGCCTATTCACGTAATATCCTCTGAAATTTCCTTCCCTCTTTTTCCTTGGGAAACACTTTATCATTCACAAGAGGTTCAGGTGTAGCCTTTTCTAGGAAGCCTTCCTTGACTCTCCAGGTCACTCTTGCTACTCTTCCTTTGGAGCTTTATTTTATTTTTGTATGTATCACGATCATTGTCCTAAATATATTATATTGTAACCACCAGTCTATGAAACTCTCTCCCTCCCTAGACCGGAGACTATGGTTTATTCATATTTGTATTCTAAGCTACAATCACAGTAGCTGACATTTAGTAGGTCCTCAATAATACTTGTTCAACCAAAGTGTCAGTAAGTGAACAGAGGGAAAGGGAGAAGTATGACTGCTGGAAGGCAGGGGCAATTGAGATTCCCAGCCTCAGGGGCTCTCAGGGTATTGGGATGGGAAGTCTCAGGTTATTGGGTAAAGGGAGGTGTCAAGGTTTTGGGATTGTGCTGGTAGGTGCAGAGACAGCTGTACAACAGACGTTATAAGCAAACCCCGCAAGTTCCGTTTTGTCTATAGATAGTTTGAAGTTCTAATGTGAAGGTTTTGATGCAATGGAGGATTCAATATATTTATCAGTAGAGGGTAAGCAAAACTGAGAGAATGAGACTTTATCTGTAAGGAACAATATCCTAGACCTGCCGATATAGATTCAACACACATTTCTCAGCCGTGCCTGTTCCTAGGTATTTCTGAGCCTACAGCAAAACTGTTTCTCAAGGCCTACTCTCAGCTTTAAATGCCCGTGCTAAATGCTAAAGGCAGTTTAAAATTGAGCAATTAAGGACTCCAGAAATCTTCATAAACATTTTAAAGACACTTATTGGCTGAGCTGCCCCTATTTTCCCTTAAACTCCTGATCTGATCTGTTCCCATGTGAACACATGAGTGTAATTCTAATAGTCCACCAACTATTTTTCGGAAAGCAGAAACAGTGAATTATCTTGACGTATAATTGTGTAACAAGTTAAATTCTGTTATATAAATTTATCTTCTGAAAAATGAAGAGAAAGGCGTTTTTAGGGAAGCTTTTTCTTTTTTTCTCAGAAATGGCTTGACCATGATGATCTAATTTAACAAAAACTCATAAATTTAAAAATTGAGAAAAAAATTCTGAAATAGAATATTTGCATTCTAAAACAAATGCATCTCTCAAAACCGAGCTTATAGGAGACATTTAATAAGTATTCGATGAGTGTATAAATCCTGGATTAAATTCAGTGAGACTGAAAATTGATGGAACCATTGCTGTTAACAGAACCCAGAGGCTTTGCCCTTCCCCTGCTGTCTCCAGATGTCCACGGCAGCACGTGGCGATACTGCTGTGCTCAAGGTAAATGTGCTGAGTCACTGCCTATAAGCAGCTATGAAGTTGTAGGTCATTTGTATATGTCCCACATATTTTTAGGCACTTCGTCTCTGGGTGCTATTTTCAAGCCTGGCCTCCCTTTCAGCTAATATGCAGAATTGCCTTTGTTATTGGATTGGCGTCTTCTTGAGAATTTTTCCTACACTCTGCTTTGAAGTAAACATAGTGTTGTGAGAAATATGGTGAGGAATGTTTCTTGGGGAATGTTAATTTTCCTCTTATCTTATTCAAAGGGATAATGAGTCATTATTGTTTTTAAGTTTAGCAACCATCTACAACAGGGTAAGCAAAACTGTACCTGCAGACACTTCAGCATGCATGGGTAACATTTCTTTAAAAACAGACAACAGCAGCGAAACTCCAGCAGATCAACCATATTCTTATACAGGAATAGTGAGTGAGCTACCGTCAACACCATACATGGGCACGCTCCATCTTACAGCCATTGGTGACTTACTGTTAAGTGAAAAAGACGTGCAGCATCCAGATGATTGAGACATCAGTTCATTCACTTCCTTTTGGGATTGGTTATTTAAATCATTAGATTTTTCTTTTCTTTTTTTTTCTTTGTGAGAATTTCTGTTGCTACTTTACAGCAAAATTAAATTTAAGCATTTAAAAAATGCTTAAAATTAAAATTAAGCAGATTTTTTTTAAAAGGTAATAAAAACACAAACCTTCTGATTTTTATTAGACAAAGCAGTTTAAGATACATAACTGATATATGGGTCAGCCAAAGAAGATGTGCATTTTACCTCTCTTTGTAATTTCTATGCATTTTCACTGAATTCTTGAAAATCATGATGCCAGGTAAAATATGTTTTATTTCTATGTAGAGAAAGTAGCTGTTATTCCTTTCTAACTTTTTCTCCATCAAAACGAGAATTTTAACATTGTCAGGCCACAGTGTGTCTGATGATGAGATGGGATACATGAGCTGATAACTGAAGTAGAAGTTGAAACGTGTCCCATGTTTGTCTCATTAATGTGTACTTCTCTATAGTCTAATTCATTTCTACAGAAAGGGGATAAATTTCAAAATAACTTTTTGAAAAACGTTTGGAATTTCAATTTCAAAAGTGTTTGTAAATTGCCTTATAAATAGCTACGAAAATTTGTTAATTAACTCTATACTTGGGAACATAAAGAACACAGAGGAAATAAAAGAGACAATATATTTGCTAGCTCTAAATAGAATGTCCAATTTTTGATTAGGTAAATAGTACTCAAACTTCTGTAAATCAGGAACGGTGTGGACAATCCCTTAAGTATTCTGACCAAGATGTAATTGTTGAATCTAAAATTATTTTATGTACTACTAAAAGAGAACATCCAATTAAACTTGACATAATGCTTTCTTATAGCATATAAATTTTATTTTATTATTTTGAAAGAGCTCTTTTAGATCATGTAGACAAATATTTTTAATCCTGTGTCAAAATTATGTATACAGATAAAGGAAAATAAGCAAAGTAAATTGGTTAAGATATTCCTAAAGTTTCTTCATATTCAGAATCTGACATTCCCAGTCACTTTCTGGCTCCAAGTCACCAATTTTTGCTTTTCCACATAATGTCATTCTTTGTGCCTTTCTTAAAAAATTGCTCCCGAATTATCAGCAGGATTTTCTCCCAAGCTGCTGATGCCCATTCTATAAGTTTTGAGCCACATGTACAAGTAATGACAACTATATCATGCCAGTAACCTGCTTTATAGCACTTGTAAGATACATCCTGATTTTAGAGATGTTGAAGGATGAAAAAGCAATGTGACTCAAAATCAACTAGATTATAATAATAACACAAGAGTAATTGGTCTGTCCTGAAATATAAAACAACCACTTGTAGCAAGGTCAACTTCCTTATTCCAGTGATCTTGCAATTTCAATATATTCTGGAAAATTTAGAGAGAGATAAAAGCAATGCAAAGTAGAAGACGAAAGATTGTGTGACTGAAGGTAATTAATATCTGATGGTAGAGGTTTTGGAAAATAAGTGAAATACTCAACTCTTCTTTTAACGGTTATGGCTTGGACTTCTGAAAATACTTTCCCATCAACTATTTTATGATTCTGTGACATCTAATTGGTAATTCTATAGATATCACTCTAAAATGCTCTGCTTCTCTTAATCGAAATACTAAATTGATCATGTCAGAGCTAATTCATTATAGTTGCTTAATTAAATCACAACACATAATAATATTTAAAAGAAAAATAAATTGGATGAAAGATTGTTATTGAAAAATCTTTATAATAATCTGAAGTCATGTTAAGGATCTTTTTTTAACTTTTATTTTTTAATCCTGAAACTTAGCTACAACATTCTTTCTAATAATTCAAAGCAAATTCAGTTGGTTTGGTTTGTCTTACATCAAGAATAGCATATACTGTCACAAAGATAAGACATGACACGACCATTCATCCTAATAAGTGGTTTGTGAAGATCTGAAAGAACACCTCTCCACAAACAAGTGCCTGAGATCATCATACTTAATGTTTAATACTTCTACCTAAATTATGAGCAAGTATTCACTTTGTCAAACTTTTTAAATCAAATTTAATTGCATTAGAAGACATTCATCATAGAGTGACAGTACATTATGTCTTCATTTGTGTTATATCCAAAATGTTTATTTAAAAACACATTGTGTATTACTCTAAATTAAATTATGACAGTTATAGCATCATTTTTCATCTTGCAGAGAAATGCAAATATAAAACATTTCTGTGTGATAGTCTAGATTACATAAAATGTGACCATGCTTCAGACTGTTCAGGAAATAGCCTTCAAACTCGGAGAACTAAAGAAGCAACAATAAATTGGATGGGGAAAAGAGAAAGAGACGTCGTTCACGTTGATGTGAAGGAAAAGAGAAGGGGGTGGGTAGACTCTGATTGACGTTCTGGAAATACCACAAAATTTCAAGCTTGAAAATTGGTTTTTAAAATGCCCAGTGTCCGCCAACAATAGGTGAAAACTAAAGATGCCTCTGCTGGGCATTTTTTGATCAGACATAGTGTTTCAGACTTGAACTTAACTATGGGCCAAGGTTAGCTACTCTGTCCAAATTCTTAGCTTTTGTTGAGGAAAGCAGCTTAAAGGCTCTCAGCTAAAATGAAAAATCATGAAAGCATTTAAATTTATGAATGTAAAATTTCCGTTTGTTGGACAGTATTTCCTTTTGTGAGCAGATTTTATAATGAAAGGACAAACATTGCACACACAAAATTTAATATTTAGTCATTTTTATTTTCCTTGTGAATAAAAAACTGTGCTACCAGGAAGAAAACCAGTCTGTAATATTATGACAAACACTTATCTGACAGCAGATTAACATCACCATCATGGGATTTTAAGGTTGTAAATGGTTATGAATTATATTTGGACAATACACTAAATAGATAGTTTAAAATTAAAATTTCCAAAGGAGTAACTGTCAGTTACTTAAAGATATTTAAAAAGTGCAATTACTCCTTAAGCAGTTTAGTGAAATTAAGAACCACATGGGTCATTTAAACACTGGTTTATTCTGTGCCATAAACTATTTTTCATTAACTTCAGCAAAAACAGAAAACATTTGGTCATCCTTTTCAGTATAAAGGAGTATGGGTGAGATTCTCATTTTATAGAGCAACTACTATGGACTCAATATTTTTGTTAATAGTATCTCATTTAATCCTCACTAAGTGATACATGTCATATACACATATATATGTGGGGGGAATTAAGGGTGCAGATATAATTAAGGTTGATAATCAATAGACCTTAAGATAAAGATATTATTCTGGATCTCCAGATGAACGCAATGTAATACCATGGGCCCTTAAAAATGGAAGAGGAAAGAAAAAGAATGGGTCAGAGACGAAAAAGGAGGAGCAATTCGAAGCATGAGAAGTATTCAACCCACTGTTGTTGGCTCTGATGAAGGAAGAGGACAATGAGCCAAGAATTGCAGGTGATCTCTAGAAGCCAGTAAAAGCCCTCAGCTGACAACCAGCCAGGAAACAGGAATCTCAGTGCTGTTATGGCAAGGAACTGGATTCTGCCAACAACTTGAATGAGCAAGGAAATAGACTCTCCCCGGGAGTCTCCAGAAAGGAACTCTGCCCTGCCCATACATTGAACTAATACGAACATAATACGTATAAACATGTAATGAATCATATATAGTATAATGAAATATTTGTAAACATATTTTACATATTATATATATATATAATTATATTTAGTGCTTCTCTGTAGAACTTTATTCTGGAACTTAGAATAGAATTAAATAAATGTTAAAGAAGCCTGCACATGTTACCAAGGGGCTGAAATCAACATTCGAAACGTTTCACAGCAAAGTGGTAGTGGTGGTTGGGGGTGTTGATAGTTGTAGATAGCTGTTCAGGCTGAAGTAAAATCGCTACGTAGAAGAAAAATCACCAATACTTTTTAAAATATTAAGCTAAACATATATTTAAGAGCATTTAAATACATATGATTTAGTGTGCTTATTTTTACTCTTCTGAAATCTAAAATAGAAGTACCTCTTCTAAAAAAAAACAATGTAGCAAACTAGGAATAAATCTAAATACGAGTTGAACATCCTGCTTATAGGACAAATAAAAGAAATTAATTTTATCATACTGAAGCAAAAATATGTATGTAGCAATTAGGGTTTTACAATGACGCTTTTAATTTTTAATAGCTGTATGGCTGTGTAACTGACGTACAATAAGCTGCACATACGTAAGTATACAATTTGACAAGTTTTGACATGCATACATACTAGAAACAATGGAGATAAGACCCCAAAGTCTCGTTGTACCTAGTGTAACCTTTTATGTCACTCCTCTCCTCCTCATCCACCCCCAGACACTTGCTTACCACCACCATAGATTTGTCTGCATCTCCTAAAATTTAACATAAATAGAATCATGAAGAACATACCCCTTCTTTGGGGCTTCTTTCACTCAGTATAATTATTTTGACTCAACCATGTGCTAGTGTATATCATTTGTTCATTTCTCTTTATTGCTGAGTAGTATTCCATTGCATAGAAATAGCATTAATGCGATCTAGGGATACCAATAGGAATATCTTCTTTTTGGGGGTAGGAGGGAAGACTTCTTTGGTGAGGAAGATTGGCCCTGAGCTAACATATGTTGCCAATTTTCTTTTTTTTTTTTCCCTTGCCCAAGCCCCAGTACATAGCTGTCTATTCTAGTTGTAAGTCGCTCTAGTTTTTCTATGTAGGATGCCTCCATACCATGGCTTGATGAGTAGTGTGTAGGTCTGTGCCCAGGATCCGAACTGGTGAAACCCTGGCTGCTAAAGCAGAGCACACGAACCTAACCACGTGAACTTAACCACTTGGCCATGGGGCTGCCCAGGAATAACTTCCGTTGATGGAAATTTGGTTTGTTTCTACTTTTTGGCTGTTGAAAATAAAGGTATGAATATTTGTTTTTCTTTGTATATACACTCTCATTTCCCTTGGATAATTACCTAGAAGTAGAATGGCTGGCTCATCTGGTAGGTATAGATTTACCTGTTTAAGAAACTGCCAAATTGTTTTCCAAAGTGATTATACTATTTCACATTTGCACCAGCTTTCTGAGAGGTACAATTCCTCCACATCCTCACCAACATTTAGAATGACTAGTCTTTAATTTTAGCTAAATTGGCCATCTGTATATCTTTGGTAATGGTCTGTTCAAATATTTTGCCCATTCACACTGAGCTGCTTGTTCTCTTGTTGAGCATTGAGAGTTCTTTATATATTCTGGAGATGAGTCTTTATCAAATACATGATTTGCAAATGTTTTCTCCTAGCCTGTGTTTTGTCTTTTCCTTCTCTTTAATAGTGATTCTTGATACAGTTTTCAATTTTGATGAACTCTAATTTATCATCTTTCTCTTTTCTGGAATGTACTTTTGATGTCACAGCTAAGAAATATTTGCCTATTTTCCTTACAGTTTCTTCTGGAAATTTTATGGTTTTAGGTTTTGCATTTAGATCTCTGTGTTAAGATCTTTGTGTTAAGTTTTCTATATGATACACGGTAGTGATCAAAACTATTTTCTTTTTTTTCATCATATGAACATCCAATTCTTACAGCAATATTTTTTGAAAAGACTATCCTTTCTCTACTGAATTGCCTATGCATCTGTTTCCTAAATTAGTTTTCCATACATGTGTTGGTCTATTTCTACACACTCTATCATACTCCATTGGTCTATTATCTACCTTAAGCTAATACAATATTGTCATTTTAGCTTTATAATGAGTCTTGGAATCAGGTTATGTTAGTTTCCTTACTTTGTTCCTCTTCTCAAAGTTGTTTGGACTTTTCTGGCTTGTTTGAATTTCCATATGAACTTTAGCGTCAGATTATCAAGTTTGACCAAAAAAAAAAAAAGAAAAGAAAAAAGAAAAAAGCCTGCTAGGATTTTCACTGGTATCACATTTAGTTAAGTTGGGAGGATTGATATAACAATACAGTCAGCCCTCGGCATCTGAGGGTTCTGCATCCATGGGTTCAACCAACTATGGAGTGTGCACTGTGTTCATGATCCACAGTTGGTGAATCCACAGGTGCAGAACACATAGACACCAAGATCCAACCAAGGGACTTGAGCATCCACAGATTTGGTATCTGTGGGGTGTCCTGGAACCAGTCTGCCTCAAACACCCAGGAATGACAATATTAAGTCTTCCGACTCATGAAAATATCACTCCATTATTTAGGCCTTCCTTAATTTCTCTCAGCAATATGCTTTGAAAGTTTCAGTGTTTAGATATTGCACATATTTTGTCAGATTTTTGCCTAAGTATTTTATATGTTTTGATAACTAATGCAAATAGTGTTCTTAAAAATTATTTTTTGGGGGCTGGCCCCGTGGCTGAATGGTTAGGTTCACGTACTGTGGTTCGGCGGCCCAGGGTTTCGTTGGTTCAGATCCTGGGCGTGGACATGACACTGCTCATCATGCCATGCTGAGGCAGTGTCCCACATGCCACAACTAGAAGGATCCACAACTATAAATACACAACTATGTACCCAGGGGGGACTTTGGGGAGAAAAAGGAAAAATAAAAAAATTATTTTTTGATTATTTGTGAAATACAGAAATACAATAGATTTTTTATATTGTTCTTGTACTCTGCAGGTCTGCTAAACTCATTTATTATTTTTGTTAGCATGTTTGCAGATTATGTTAAATTGTCTATGTAGATGATCATGAAATCTTTGGATAAAGACATTTTTACTTCTTTTCCAATCTGGATGCATTTTATTTCTTTTTCTTGCCATATTGCACAGGTAAAACCTCACAAACAATGTTGACTAGAAGTGGTGAGACTAGGAATCCTTGTCTTTTTCTTGATCATAGGGAGACAGCATTCTGTCTTCCACCATTAAGTGTGATGTTACCTGTAGGTTCTCCATAGATGTTTTTTATCAGGTTTAGGAGGTTACCCTATATATCCAGATTGCTAGGAGTTTTTACCAGGAATATACTATAGATTTTTTCAGATGCTTTCTCTCCATATATTGAGATGATCATATGGTTTAACATTTTATTTTTTTAATATGGTCAGTAATATTGATATTTGACTGCGTGAAACATATCTTGTATTCCTGGGATAAGTCCCACTCAGTTATGATAGATTATCCCTTTTATATATTACATTTGCTTTGCTAATAGTGTTTAGAATTTTTCCATCTTCGTTTACGCAATACATTGTTTTGCTTTCTTTTAATGTGCTTGTTAGGTTCTGGTATTAGAATACTGTTGACCTCAGAATAAACAAAGTATCCTATGCTTTCAGTTTTGTGGAAGAGTTTTTGGAGAATCGATATTATTTGTTCATTATATATTTTGTAGAATTTACCAATGAAGCCACTGGGGCCTGAAATTTTCTTTGTGGAAAGATTTTAACTATATTTTCAATTTCTTTAATAGACATAGAGTTATTTAGACTATTTCTTTTTCTAGAGTGAGCTTTGGAAATTTGTATCTTTCAAGGAATTTGGCCATTTCATCTAAGTTGTCAAATTTACTGGCACAAAGGTTTTTTGAAATAATATTCTTTTACTGGCCTTTTAATATCTATATAATTGTAGTGATATCACCTTTCCCAACCCCGACATTGGCAATTTTTGTTTTTCTTGGTTAATCTGGCTGAAGATTTGTTGATTTTTTAAATCTTTTTAAAGAATCAGCTTAGTTTCATTACCTTTCTCTCATTTTCTGTTTTATTTCTTTGATGTTTCTCTCTGATTTTTCTTTTTTACTCTTTCTTCTGTATACTTTGATTTTAATTTGCTCATCTCTTTCTAGGTTTTTTGTGGTAGAAACTGTGGTCATTGACTTGAGACATTTATTCTTTACTAATATGGGAACTGAATGCCATAAATCCTCTCCCCTCCAGATATTGCTTTAACAGCACCTTTTAAATTTTCATGTATGCTATTTTCCGTTTCATTCCATTTGAAATATTTTTACTTTCCTCTTTCATTTTTTGTTTGATCCATGATTTACATTCATTTATGTAGATGTACTTTTCTATTTGGTATCATTTTTCTTCTCCCTGAAGGACTTTCTTTCACTTTTCTTGTAATATTAGTCTTATGATGATGAATTCTTTCAGCTTTTGTATGTTGAAAAAGTTTTTATTTTGCCTTCATTTTTTGGAATATATTTTTGCTTTGCATAAAATTGTAGGCTGAAATATTTTTCTTTCCATATTTTAAAGATATTTCTGTACTATTTTCTCACTTGCATTGTTTCAACAGAACAGAAATCTGCTGTCATCCTTATCTTCCTTCCTCTGTAGGTAATATGTCCCCTCCAACTCTCCTATTTTCCAAATTTTCTCCTTAGCATTGGTTTTGACCAAGTGGATTATGAGAGACTTTAGTCTAGTTTTCTTCATGTTGTGTTGGGGGGGGTGTATGTGTGTGTATTTGAGGTTCATTGATCCTCTTGGATCTGTGGGTTTATAATTTTTTTATTGATTTTGGAATATACTGGCCGTTATTTCATTAACTCCCTCCATTTAGAGTTTCCAATTACACAAATATTAGGCTATTTGAAATAATTCCACAGCTCACTGACCCTCTTTTCATTTTTTTAAATTACTTTTTCTATGGCTTTCATTTTGGGTTATATTGTAATATTTTCAAGTTTACTAATATTTTCCTATGCAATATTTAATCTGTCATTAATCCCATCTACTGTGTTTTGCTCTCAGATATTTCAATTTCTACCTGTAGAAGTTTAATTTAGGACTTTAAAAAGTATTTTTCATTCCTCTACCTTTATTTTCAAACTATTTCAACTAACGGAATAGTTGTAATGATTCCATTTATTTCCTTTTCTACTGACAAGCATGTCTGTTCAGGGTCAGGTTTGATTGTTTTTTCTCCTCATCATGGGAGGGTCATGTTTTCCTGCTTTGCATGACTGGGAATGTTTCATTTGATCCTGGTCATAGTGAATTGTATGGTTTGGGATGCTGGATATTTTTGAATTTCTGTAACTATTCTGGAGTTTTGTTGTAGGATTCAGTTAAATTATTTGGAAATTGTTTGATCCTTTTGGGTATTGCTATAAAGATTTGTTAGTTGAGACCATAGTTATGTCCCATCGAATACCTAGAGTTAATTATATCCACTACTGAGTATCCCGTGCCCACACTTCTGAGCATTCTGTACAATGACCTGTGAATTATGTGGTTTTCCAGTGTGCCTGGTGAGGGCAGGCATGATTCTTATTGTCCTGTGTGAGTATTAGGCACTATTCCATTTGATACTTTTGGATTGTTTTCCTCCAACCTTGTGTCATTTCTTCGCAAGCATGAGATGATCAGTAATCTGCTGAATACATATGGGGAACCCTCTGTAGTTCTCTGGCATTCTCTCTCTCTGAAACTCTCTCCCCTTGGTTCTCTGTCCTGTGATCTCTAGCTCTCTTGGTCTTTCCAGATCGTCAGCTCCGTTTATAGAACTCAGGGAGCCTGCTAGACTCTGCTCGAGATTCCCCTCCTTGTGCCATGGCTTGGAAATTCTCTCAAGGCGGTAAGCTGGGAAGTCATAGCGCTCACCTTATTTTTTCCCATGTCTCTAGGATCACTGTGTTACAATCTCTGATAAACCATAGTTTTATATATGTATTTTTGATTTGTGTTTGTTTCAGCTGGGCGACTCTACCTTGGCTAAAAGCAGAAATCTGGATTATTTCACAAACTCCACTGGATGATTTAATTCCACCTCATCACAGAATTCACCTACGTGCTGCATTTTGTTCACAAGGGAAAGAGCTTTCACCTTTGTTTGCATATAAGTCTTCGTCATTAAAGATGGATTCTTCAAGAATCCATGGCTTGCTCTTTTGTTTTTGTCCCTAGGATCTAGCAAAATGACTAGAATATAGTAGATTTTGACTGATGGCTTGTATGAATAAAGGGCCAAATGAAAGTATGTAAAGGAGAAAAGAAAAAGTAACGTTTGATGTTGAATTTCCATATCTTCTGGACTGAATGTTTATGCCCCACCCCCGAATTCATATATTGAAGCCCTAACCCCCAGTGTGGCTGTATTTGGAGATGCGGCCCCTAAGGGGGTAACTAAGGTTAACTGACGTCACCTTAGGGTAGGGCACTAATCCACCAGGATTAGTATCCTTGTAAGAATAGACACTAGTCTCTCTCTCTCTCTGTCCTTCCTTCCCCACATGCAAACCAAAAAAGGCCTTGTCCCCACACAGTGAAAATGTGACCATTTACAAGCCAGGAAGAGAGCCCTCACCAGAAACTGACCATACTGGCACTCTGGTCTCAGACCTTTAGTCTCCAGAACTGTGAGAAAAAAAATTTCTGTCGTTTAAGCCACTCAGTCTGTGGTATTTTGTTATGCAGCCTGAGGACACTGATACACCATATAAACCAGAGAGATATTGAAAAAAATTATTTTGAAAAAGAAATAGGAATCACTTGATGACTGAGAGTCTTTTAAGTCCTATTTAAAAATTACAACTCATGAAAATGTAATTCCCCTTTTTTAATAGTCTCCTCTTCTTATGTCAATAAAATCACATTGGAGAAAAATATACCCTACTTTTTACTCAAAGGAGTTTTCCATAAAATGACTTCGTCTGTCCCAGAATAGTAGCTTTTCACATTAAGCTTACTTCCAGTTGGCATCTCTGAATTTCTGGAACCCTGTCTCAGAAACGATGTGAAAGAACCTAATCCTGGATGATAACGAACAGATGGAAATTTTTCCTGTTTTGACCTCCAGTCAAACAGTTTAATGGTGTTTCTTAATTCTATTCAGATTGGGATATTTTACATTTTTATTCGAATATTGTCAAGTACACATATCTTAAGAAGAGAAATGTCAGTTATGAAATTGATAATGTTTGAACCTGCTTCTTGCTTTTTATTTTTTTAGACAATCTGGGATCAGTTTTATTTTAAATAGGCCGTAGGGAATATGTGGACCCTCTGCTGGAGTCGCATCAGAGGCCTGGGACTGAAACAAGCTATAAAAAGTCTTCTGGCACTTCCTACTGTTGTTATTTTTAAAATTAATTCCTTGAAGAAAGAATTACTATTAACACTAACCAATGTCTTTGTTTGTGTACTTCTTTTGAGCTTGCAAAGCGCTGAGGGTTCACAAAGCCCCATCAAATCAACCTTCACTTCAACTCTCAGATAACCATGGCAAGTAACAGCCCTATTTTACAAATGACAAAACTGGAAATGGCAGAGGATAACTGGCCTATTTATGGCCACCCCATTAAAAAGTGATGAGGTCAGGCTATAACTCAGATCACGCTCAGATCCTGCTCTAGTCTTAGGACTCTACCATGGACATCTTAATTAATTAGCTCTTGTCTTCTGGTTAAAGTGGCCAATTGATAGTTTGTACAGTTACAAATCCAGGTTTATATTCTCCTCTGAATGAAACCTATTATTCTGACGTTAATGACATCACTCAAATTAAGTTGGATAATTAACATATTATTTTAGAATCAGAAAGGCAAAATGGTTTTCTTAGAACATTGAAACTGTGGTCTCATGTAGATAGAGGTTTTCCAGAAAAAAGACAGTAGCCCCTTATGACTGATGTGGTAAAGTTTCAAAAATCTTTAAAATATCTGTGATAGTAATAAAAATTATAGTATTTTTGAACAATTCTATTTCAGACAAATTTTTGAAAAGAAATCCCATTAGTAATGGACAAATATAACAAATAGTTAATAATCCAAATGGGAGAAGATGGAAGGAGTAATGAGATCTCCTAGAGGAATCTTCTTTTACTTTTTAGTTCAAGAAGGATATAGGCTTCCAATTGGGTTCTTGGCAGACAGGAAAAAAGAAAAATTCTCTTTAATTCCCATGATGCTATTGTGACACTGGGTACTGTTTCTCTATTCCAACAAAATGTAATATATCAAAGCTACATGGTATGTGATTTGAAGTAGATGAGAGAATTGTCTCATGCAGAAAAACAAATTTTCAAAAATTCTTATCACTACTTCCTCTTCTCCTCCATTATATCTTTACACGGTGACAGGTGCTGAGTTATACAGTCGTCATAATTTCATCTGAGATCAGATTATCATTCTGGGGCACTAATTACAAATAAGGGCTGAGTTTTAGATGACATGAGGCAAACACAGTGTGGCATCTTACCCATATCAGCCCAAACAGAAGTTTCCCATTTCGCCCTTCACCAGTCCCTGGTTGGTACACTGTCTGGCACATGGTTGACACTGAATAAATGGTAGAGGTTATTGCTATTACCTACTTTCCCTAAATGAGGTTTTTGTCAATTCAGCACTTAGCACAATTTCTTTAATCTGCAGTTGGTTGATTTTGTGTGACTTTCAATTTCATATACACTGAAAAAGACTTCAGAACTAGACCAAGACACATGGCCACTAGAAAAATGTTGTCATTCTTCTAGCAGCCAAGTGGAAAGATTTGTGACATACTTTACCATAAACCTTAGGGACAATTGACAGAAGATTTACCAGCCTGGAAAGGATTACTGGCCAAATCTTAAATCTCTGTCTAACATTATATCTTTAAACCCTTTAGAGATTTTATTATTCAAACTTATTTCCTATTTAGCGCAGGTCTTCATATCACAACGTTATAAAATATTTGTGACTATGCATTTTCTGACAAAAATATAATGTTATTTAAAATAATTCCTCTGAAAATAAACTCTAATTCATGTGGCATGCATGCAGGAAATGAGGTATCTAGGTTCTCGATGCATAATGTGTGATGGCCTGTTAGTTTAGCATTTCTCATATTGGCATGGTACAGTATGAAAATGGTCTTCCATGCTCAAATTAATTTGAGAATGGTTCCTTAAATAAAGCAAAGCAAGTTTCTTTACTCCAGAATTTCTTAGAGCCTTGGCTAGACGGATGCATATTATAAATCTCCTAGAGGGAGCTATAAAGCATGCAGCATTTGTCAAACACATTTGCCTGTGGAATATAGGTTTTAGGCACATTTAATAGCATCTCCCTAAGAAAAAAAAGTTGGGGATCTACCACTGTAGCAAACAGACATATTTTTGTTAGTGAATATAGTTTAATATAGAAAGAGTTCAACCGATGATTCAATACTAATAACAATACAACTCAGAGGAAAATACATTTCTTTATTTCTTAATTATTAGATTACATTATTAGATCTAAAAGGATCTATGAAAACTTATGAATAGCTTCAAATTTTAATTTTTTATGGAAAAGCTATAAAATTGCAGGTGAATATTTTATATTATTTAATGAAGTTAAGGATTTACAAAATATGAATCATAGCTTGTTTTTAAAATTCTTAAGTAAATGGGGTTTGATGTATTTAAAGTATCTTTTAATTTGGATAGATAACCTGAATTATAGATAAGATGCAGAATGAAGAAATGAAAATGATGCATTACGATGGCATAGTCAACATTCACTATATTTGTTGCTCACACATAAAATTTCTTAAACAATGAAAAATTTGATTACTATAGAATTCTCCAGCAAAAAATGAAAAATAGAATAAAATATAAAATGAAGGAAGTTTTTGTGGCCTAAAAGTAAACACGTGTCAACATGAGTGGAGTTTATTATATGCAGGGTGAAATACAATCCTTATGATTTATTTTACACTGGAAAGATTAGAATTAAGTAACTGGTTTTAGTTAGATGTTTCAAAGTTTAAAAAGACATGGAGAGGTTGGTACTGAAGAATTCATAGATTAAAAATTTGAGACACTGGCTTGGTGGCCTAGTGATGAAGTTCTCCCTTTGTTCTTTGGTGCCCTGGGCTTCGTGGGTTTGGATCCCAAGCATGGATCTACACACTGCTCATCAAGCTGTGCTGTGGTGGTGCCCCACATACAAAATAAAGGAAGACTGGCACAGATGTTAGCTCAGGGACAATATTCCTCACCACAAAAAAAAAAAAAAAAAGCTTGAAAATAAGATCTAACAACAAAAGCTTAAGAAGTATGAGTTAAGTAACTTAGGGAAGAGTGAATGAGGGCAGGCATGACTATCTTCACGATGATTCTGACATAATCCTTCTGATTGGTAAGGAATGATGAATATAACCATTGCCAACATTGGGAGAAGAATAAGAACGTATGTTGGGAATAGCTTTGTTTTTTCAGATAGAAAAGAGGACCATGAACTGTTGTTTAACATAAAACTTATGATGGAGATGGTAATTTTTTGTTACATTGAAATTCTATCCTATCTTTTTTTGGAAAATATATATATATATATATATATATATATATATATATACACACACACACACACACACAAATCATTTTATATCTGTATGTATAATATATATGTATATATAATATACATGTATATGTATATATAATATGTATATATTCAAAAGGAAATCAAAATCTTCCTATGTAAGGTGCTACCTTAAAATTTGGGGGGAGTCTGCACAAGTGAAGAGGTTTGATAATCTAACTCACGGGCAACTCAGCCAACTCAAGTTTTTAGTGATCAGTGTAACAGTGGGAAATTAGATGGAACAGAGAAAGGGAAGAGTTATGGTAAAGAGTAACAGCAGAAGCAGCGATCAACTTTCTGTGAGTTTTGCAGTACAGGGCAGTGAAAGTGTATGGGTTTAGCACTAGACAGATTTATTTTATTCGCTTCTTGGTAGTCATTTTAAAAAGACATTTCTATGAACACTGCTTCTTCATGTACAAAATGTGGATAGTAATACATACATCCTTCATAGAGTTATTACAAGAATTAAATATACCGGAGGTAAAATGTTCAGCTAATAATAATAACAGCACTATTTATTGATAATCTACTATGTGTTTTATATTTTGTAGATAAGTTAACTGAGGCTTAAAAAACAATAAGATGTACAAATAGAGAGATGGCTAAGATCTGAATCTAGCCCTCCTGACTTATAATTCAGTGCCCTGCCTACTGCACCAGAGCATCTTCTCTCCATATTTTGTAGTTCATCGCAATTTCATATTTCCTTTGTTGAGAATGTATCATCTTTTAACTTGCCTTATTATATTTTTGTGTATTATCTTTATTCACAAATTATAAGCTTTTTAAAAGCTCATCCATATTTATATCCCTCATTTTATTGCGAAAATGATTTAAATATCGTAGATGTTCCAAAATGCCTACTGAATGAATAAATTAATGAATTAGAAAAGAATGGCTGCAATAGTTAAATTCCCTTTCAATGGGTCCAAGAACTCACCTAATTCTAAGTTCTTCTTTAATGAATACAACCTTGATGTGAGGTTGCAGTATTTTAAAATCATGATAAATATCCCATCTTTACCTTCTGGCAAACACTACTTAGATATACAATCACAATGCTAATTTGAACTTTAAATTTAATACTTTTCAATGATTTTACTGCCATTGATAGTAGCACTAATTTTCTACAGTACTTGAAAGTTTAAAACTATTGTGGTTATAGAAAAAGAAACAGAAAAAAATTCAGCTCCACATTTTTAGCAGACTTATGTAATTAGTCAACAAAAAGCTGAAAAGTATACTAAGTGATATTTTGAAAAAAAATCAAAGGAATTCCTCTATTAGACAACACACATTCCTCTACTGGAAGCACAAATGACACGTATTAAACATTTGAAGGCCTAATTGAGATATGTAAAGTTAATCATTAAATTGCATTAGGAAGACAAGAAAGCCTTCTCTGGTTAATAAATAGATTACTTTCCTAAGAGAGTCTGCTATTATAATGTGGCTTTATGCTAAAAAACATCAATTATAAATTTCAAATAGCATTGTTTAAGAAACATTAGACTCATGGAGAACTATTTTAAAGATGAGAAAGAGAACAGGAAGTTTGCTCCTAATTATGTCACAAGAATCAGGCTGAATCATTTCCTTGCCTACAATCTAAGGCTGATGGGAAGCAGCTGAGTGATGATTACTGTGAAGAGATGACACCAAATGAAATGGAGACATCTGCAAGTACTCAACCTCACACCACAAAATGGTGGCATATGTAAATTCTATTGGAGCCTTTGAAAACTTATGATGAAGTGCTCAAACAGCACAGTAGCAAATGTTTTCCTCTCCTATAGACCATGTTGAAATCTTCATGCTAATTAGTAATAGGGGCAAATGTCACATATGGATGTAAGTGGAAATTTCTGAAAGATATAAAATACAGATCCTGTATTTGATTGAAAATAGTTTAAGAGAAGCACAAAGGAAGAAATAACCCTGTAGGAGATTGTTAAGACAAAATCAATAGCTCTGTGGGGGACCTTATTAATTTAATTTTATCCAGGTTCATGTCTAACACCTGGCATTTTTGTGAAACTACGGTCCTAACAATATAGAGCCAATCAGAATGTATGAGTGAAACATCATGTTGGGGAGACCAGGGAATGGTAACAGATATAGTCATAACCAAACTTTTACTGAAGGAGCCAGCCAATATACACACAATCAGTTTTCGCTTTAGCTGCCTTCATTATCCTTACATATCCCTATTCACTTTTAAGTTCCTCTAATTCCAGAAAGTGTTTAGTAATTGTTCTGCTTTTAACTAGTACTTTTCATTTTTGGCAGACCTATCAACTCAAGGGAGCTCATGAAAGGCATTGGCAAGAACTCATGACCATCAGAATAAATGAGATTTATTTAATCCATATGCAAGTATTATGGTACATTTAAAAAGAAAACACTCTATGTTAGGAATTGTGTGGATCTGAAAGGAGCATGATACGAGCTTTGTGACTGAAAGGCAGTTGCAATTTGGTTGAGTATATAGGGTAAGATGAGTCTTCCGTCTATCAGCTCTAGCCAATAGTCTTATGTCCTCATTCCTCTCATTTATTCTATCAGCAAGTCCTCTTGGCATGACCTCCAAAATCTTAGAAATCTTTCCATATCTTTGCCAACACCCCATAGTAAGTTTCCATCATTCCCTCCAGGTATAATGCCATAGCTTTCTAAAATATGCCTGTGTTGACTGTCCCCCTCTTCCACGCTCCCCTCTTCCACCTAATCCATCCTCTAAAAACAGCAAAAGTAAAGTTTTTAAGATAAATTTTTCCCATCACTGACTTTCCACCAAACTTAGAAAATGTTCAAAGTCATAGCCATGATTTCTATAGCTTTAAATAAATTGACTTCTCTCTATCTCTTCGACTTTGCTTCATACCACTTTTACTTTCTCCCAGTGTATGAACCATGTGAACCTTCTTTTTATTCTGAAGACAATGTATTTGTAATTCCTCTAGAAACTTCACATTAGCTATATGCTTTAACTGTAATACTCTTCTCTTGGTGTGTACTTGGATGTCCTCTCCGTATACTATATATATCAGCTTAAAAATTTTCTCCTTAGGTAAGCTGTATTACTTAAATATTACTGTGTAACAAATTATACCGTAATTCAGTCACTTAAAAAAAACCCATTTTTTATAGCACAGTTTTTGTGGATCAAAAATGGATTAGAGTGGCTTAGTTGAGTGCCTCTGGCTCAGGGTTTCTCACAAGGTTACAATCAAGGCATTGCCAAGGCTACAGCTCAACTCACAACTCAACTGGGCGAGAATCTACAGCAAGCTCCCTTGTGTGGCTGTTGGCAGGCCTCAGGTATTCACTGGACATTGGCCAGAGACATTAGTTTCTCATCACATGGGCCTCTTGACAGGGTTTCTTAGAAGCTGGCAGCTGATTTCCTTCAGAGTGAGCAGCAAGAGATAGAAAGCCTTCTCTTCCAGCCCAAGCTGGAAGCCATAGTCTTCTTTTTAATCTAATCTTGAATAAATGACATCTTATCACTTCTGTGGTGTTATGTTCACTAGAATCTAGTCAATAAGTCTAACCCACATTCAAGAAGAAGGTTTTCTACAAAAGTGTGAACATTAGGAAGAGAGGATAATTTGGGGCCATCTTAGAGGCTGCCTACGTCAGTCTTTCAAAGGCCCCTCACCCCCCACAATAATTCATGTTCCTCCAGCATGCAAAACACTTCCTATCCCAAGATTTCTAAAAGTCTATCACAACAATAGCTCTAAATCTAGAATCTTATCTTTTAAATAAGGCCCCTTAAGAATAGCTGCTTAAGTACAGCTATTTGAGTATGGTTTGCCTTGATCTATAAAACTATGAAATTAAAGGGACAATAAATGTTCCCCTTCCACACCAACATTAAAAATACAATGGTGGGGTGCTGGCCCGGTGGCTCAGTGGTTAAGTTTTCATGTTCTGCTTCGGCGGCCCTGGGTTCACTGGTTCGGATCCTGGATGCAGACCTACACACCGCTTGTCAAGCCATGCTGTGGCAGGCATCCCACATATAAAGTAGAGGAAGATGGGCATGGATGTTAGCTCAGGGCCAGTCTTCCTCTGCAAAAAGAGGAGAATAGATGGCAGATGTTAACTTGGCACTAATCTTGCTGAAAAAAAAATACAATGGTGGGATAGGTGTAAGATGACTGCTATAGACATTCATCTTCAAAAATGAGGTACAAAGAAACTACTGGTTCATAGTAATTCTGAAATCCAGTCAGGTAAATGCTGGAAGTTCCTTCATCAGTTTTCAAAGCCTAAAAATAATTCTTTAGACTCTCAGCTCCATACTCTGAGCCCTTGGTTTCAATCTCTGAATATTCTTTCTGTTTTCATGAAAAGTAGCATGTGCTGTAGGCTTACTAGCTTTTTTGTCCTACTTCCTACCAGAAGAATTGTGAGCTTCCAACTACCTCTTTACATTTTATACTATCTTTGTCCCCTTCACTCCATGTTGGTAGTATTTCTGTTGATATAAATCTTTCAAAAGCTTTGTGGGCTACCTATGAATCTCACTGGAGTTTACTCAAAAGCCACATCTGCAGAACTCTTCTTGACACCCTTTCCCCACATTGAGGTCCTCCTGAGATGACTGTTAGACATTGTCCTTAAGCTTCTTAAAGACCCTGTTGTTTAATTGAGAGAATCTGTGAGGCAGATCTTTAATCTCTTGAAGGGGTTTTATGTGGTTGAATATTACACTGAGACAAAACCTTTGATTTTTCACAGGTCTTAACAAAAGTCTCACAGTCACATCAGCAGCTTCATCTTTAGACAATGTTTTTCAAGCACTACCCTGGATTTGACGTTTGCTCAGAGCCATTTGTTTACTTTTATCATTTGCTATGTGGAGAGGCTGAGAATCTTCAAAACCATCAAGCCCTGGCTCCTTTTGTTTACCAGTCGTTCCTTCTATTTCTCTTTCTCATCTTGAATTTTACTATAAGCAGCAAGAAGAAACCAAGTGGCAACTTCAACATTTTGTTTTAAAATCCCCTTGGCTATATCACTCAGTTCTTTAAGCATATTTTCTACATCCCATACTTTCCACAACAACATTACTAAATATTCTGCCAATATTTCCTGAGTTTTCAAAAAGATTTTCTTATCTTTTCTGTGAGCTCTCATGTACAGCTTACTCAAAACCCAAAATTATATGAACAGTGTATTTAAGACATTTTAGCTTTTATTAAAATTCTCCTCAAAGCTTAGTGCCCAGTCCAAAACCCCTTCCACATTTTTGATATTTGTTTTTACAGCAATTCCGGGCACTCAAATGTGAATTCATTTTTTGTTGCTGTGTAATGAACATTGAAAAACATAGCATCTTAGAACAAGAAACATTACGTGTAGTTTCTGTGAATCAGAAATCCAAGTACAGCTAACTGGGTGACTGGCTCAGTGTCTCTCACAGGCTGCAATCAAACTGTCAGTCAGGACTGCAGGTGACTGAGTGTTTGACTCAGGGAGGATCCTCTTACAAGATCTTTCATGTAGCTGTGATCAGGTACCGGGTCCTCACATGGCCAGTGGCATTACTTCCTTGCCACGTGTACTCTCCAGAGAGTGAGCCCAAGACTGAGCCATAGACGTTTTGTAACCTAATCTCAGAAGCAATATCCCATCACTTTTGCTGTATTCTTTATGACAAGTGAGTCAATAAGTCCAGTCCACATTCAAGGAAGGGTATTTTTAAGGGTATGAACACTAGGAAGTAGGGATCATTGAGGGACATCTGAGAGGCTACTCACGTTAGGGCTGAGCTATCATGACCCTGTAACAAGCAACCACCCAGTCACTCCTTGTATCATCCTACATTAATTCTCTGCATTGTACTTTTTATCTGATATCTTTGATTTTTTATTTATGTCTACACTCATCTCTTTGTCACAAATTAGAGTTAGAGCACAGACTAAGGCTGCAAAAGTAGATAAAAGCAAGTTAATGCAAAACCTTATAAAGTATGTCAAGGAGAATGACATGATCAGATCTGCATTTTAGACTCACAAAAGTTGCCCCAAGATAACAAGTCCGATGTAACATAGATACAAAGACCACTCATCAGAGATAAAAAAGGTGTAGCATAAAAGATAGGAGTTGATTCATCCTTCACGAATATAGCTATCTAGATTTTGGAAGGCACAGAAGTAAGAGAAAATTTTAAATGGAGGGAGTAATACGACCGAGGGTTAGAAAAGAAAATCTCTATTCCAGGAATTGTAAAGTGTTTGATGGGAGCAGAGAGAATATTGAGAGACAAGATGCTTAAATACAAAATTGTGACATTAAGTCTTAATAGGTAATTGGGATGAACGTTTGGAAAAAAATGATTAGCCCATCTGTTCTCTTCAAAGCCATCCTGCCAAATTGTCTCTAACTATAGATTGAAACTTTATTATCTTGGATTGGAGATCCTTCTTAATATTCTGACGGGCAAAGTCCCAAGGCAGATCCAGGAAATGAAGCAGCCCGTGGGGTTTATCCAGTGTGGTCTACCTTTAACAAGTGTACTTTGGGGTATTAGGAAAGACTCTCAAAATAAGAAGAGAAGGAAGTAGATTATACTGAGTAACTCTGGAGCACCTTGGAATATTGGAGAATATGGCCAGGTAATCACCTTGAAAACCAAGAGAAGAGAACAAACCTTGTTGCAGAGTTCTCCAAGTGGAGATGCATATTTTATAATGATATCTTATTTGTCTTCAGACTCAACTGAAAATTTTTTTTAATCTATAGAGTAAAAGAAAAAACCAGATTGCTTTTGTAATACTTGTTACTCTATGCTTATTACCACATAGCATTCATAACATAGTAAAATTCAAAATTTATTCAAGTCATGTATATTTAGTGAAGAATGTGTGAAATAAATGAATGAAGCATGCATCTATTTTTAGTGGTGATACTTTTGAACAGAAAATAAAATTAATATTTCATTCAGGCCTTAAAGGTGTTGATATTTTAAATACTGATTAAAATTTATATGTATACATTTATAACAAGTATTCCACTGAGGAATCATATTCTGCCTTCATGGTTTAGTGTTTTTAGGAAGTTTAAAAATGTTTTCATATATGCTGTATTTAAAAAATACATTATTTAAGTAGGCTAAAATAAACTAACAAATGATTTATGATTAAGACTCCATGGGAAGTATAGTTAACTAAGATAAAAATAAAAAGCAATAATACCCTAAGACATATGTGTTAAAAATTGAAGAAACAAAGTTTATAATAAAAATAGATGTTTTTGAGACCTAGGTATTTTATAGCGATAAGAGGGTTTTTTTTCAGTAAAGTTGTAGAAAATAATTCGTCCAATATCTTTTTTCACTATATTATTAAAATCATCCAAAGGTTATTTTAAAGTGAGGTTATTTTAGCAATTGTCTATTCATTACTTCAGAATAGTTTTCCCAAGAGTAACAGAAGGCAGATATGTACTTCAGTATACTCCAATCTAGCAGATACAATTGTAATTATATCCATGTTGGCAAATACTATGTCACTGAAAGTTGCCAATACATTCTTTATTACTGCATCTTTGCTAAAAGTAAAAATAATTTTTCTATAAAGCACAGTATATTGGTCAAGGGCATGTCATATGGATTCATATGCTTACTTTCCCCACACTGAGTTCTAAATTGTGTTACCATCATATTACTCACAGAATTTTTTTTTTTAATTATATATAGACTTTCAAACTCAGAGTTACAATGAATCTAAAAAAATAACATCAACCAAAACCACTTTGTGCTGTTCTGTGTAATTCATTTTTTAAGTTTCAGATAAAACTTGAACATTGTAAATATCATTCACAAGATAGGGACAAAGGCCCGAATGGGTCTTATTCTCTCATAGCTAAAGGAATCATCAGTGATCTTTGATGACACTTCACTATTCTGTCCTTCTTCCCTCCAAACCACCTGTAAATCCCACTCCATTTGACAGCCCCCCTTTCTGAATCTTTAGCTGGGGCTCTGTTCATTTTTGTGATGCATTTATAAAGGATGTGTTGACATGATCTTAACAAAAACTCTGTTGTAGCAAGAGAGAAACTAGGAAGAAAAAAATGAGTTACTTTGTTCAAAATAGAACAAACCTGATGGTTTTACAAACTACAGTAGCTAAATAATATGTCATTGATTCCAGAGTGAATAATAAAGGTGTTCAGGGACTGCTCTCCGCATATATGAGGTTTCAGTCTCCAATATCTAGCAATCTGGATACTTGCCATGGTAATAATTACTTCATGTGGGTCACAAACTACTTCAAAGTAAAGGAACAGTATAATAGAAAATACTTTCAAGAGCAGTTCATGAAACTGAATAAACGGAGCATAAATTCATATCTTATTTTATAACATCAAAGATTATGTTTATTCTTAATGTTACAATTGCAGTGGACTGAACACTTCCAGCTTAAACATGTCTACTCAAATTTATAGTGAATATTACCAGGATGTGGTAGCCTGCACCATAATCACTTGTTGGGTTGTCACTCGAGTAAAGTGGAAAGTTTTGAAATTACCTGTGAAACACATTTTGATAGTTTATATACAAGTGAATTGTGGTGTTTATTACAGAAATGCTAAGCCAGAAGCTTTAAAACATTAATAATTTGTCCTTCTGGAAACCATTTTTCATTTATAGTCTATCTTTATTTGAAATACTCCAGAGTAAACAACTGTATAATTTTTTTAAAGAACTCTTATTTTAATACTCGTACTATCAAGAAAATTGAAAACCTGCTAATCTCTAACCGGTGTTTCATTCCTTTTATCGCATACCCTATCCTCAATGATGGCATGATCATATAGGTTACTCAAATAAGCAGTGCAGGCTAGGTGTGTTAGAAAGTATAGAAATCCAAATACATGTTCCACCTAAAGGAAATTCAATTTAATATTCAAACAAACATGAACAAAACACTGGGTGGTCAAACAGAATCAATGCAGGAATTGAGTTGGGGGGAGGGGAGTGGTCATCAGATTTTAACCTCATATTGACATGGCAACCATTTATCCTGGACTTGCAAGTAGAGGAAACTGTGAATAACTATTCCCTATATATCATACACTTGAAGAAATTTTTTCTATTTTCTTTTATTTTCTAGTGTTTTATTTGAAATATGGGCTGCTATTATTTCCAGAAAATGTTGCTTGGCTCTCTTTATCCTCAACTCTCTGCATGAAATTTATCATATTTATGACCACAAATTGGAGAGTTGTCAGGATCATCTCTATTCTACCCACTTTTTATTACAGGTGAGAAAACCAAGGCCTAGAGAAGTGAAATGCTTTACTCAATATCCCACCGCCAGTTAGATAAGATTCAAAGACTTTTAATTCAGGCATAGTTTATGAATACACGTGAAGAATAAACACAAAACTGGCACATGGCATATGTTCATTTATCACATTAATTAGTATAACTCTCAATTGGGATTGTGCCTTACTTGTTTTAACACTTTATTCTACATTGAGCCTGGCTGTTATTTATCAGGTAAACTACAATAAATTTTGATTAAATTTAAATTTTGGTTTTTTGAGTAAATGACAACTTTCAAAAAATTCAGGAGCATTATTGGCAAAAATGAATTTTATGAGACTGAGACTGTGCTACCTGAGAAATACAGTGATCTCTATAATCTAGCTTAGACTAAAGTTAGCTCAATTTTTCTTGTTTGTTTTATTTATTTATTTTTTTGCTGAGGGAGATTTGCCTTGAGCCGACATCCACTGCAACTCTTTCCTTTTTTTCTGTTTTACGTGTGCCACTGCCACAGCATAGCTACTAACAGACAAGTGGTGTAGGTCTATGCCCAGGAATCAAACCTGAGCCACGGCAGCAGAGCATGATGAACTTAACCAACAGGCCACCAGGGCTGCCTCTTCTTTTTTATTTTTTATACCAAACTTTGATAAATATTCAGAAGATAAAGATGTTTTCAAAAAAAACAGGTACTATAAAAAAAGAAATTATTCACTCCACACAGAATCAGCCCTGCATAAAATGGATTCAGCAGGAGACAGATGTAGCAATGGGGGATGTCTCTTTTAAAAACAGTTCAGAGACTCTCTGGAAATGAAAAGAAAAGGAGGAACTGTGAATGCTTGTAGTTCCAGTGGACAAGCAAGATGGCCTGAGAGTTGATATTCCCTCTTGGTGTTCAAGGAGCAGAAAGGTGTTAAGGTGGAAATGAACACTTTTAGCCTAGGTAACAGAGGCTGTTCATGCCAAAAGATGCTCCAGAAATCTTTAAAATGACCTATGGAGGTTTGTGAGTGAAAGGGAATATAAGCCAATATTATTGAAGTAGGATTTAAAAGGTGAAATCAAACCATGATTTAATTGAAAAAGCACAAAACATTATTTAAACAAGTGTCCAAGTTCTGACTTTGTCTTGTGCCTCAGTTACCTCATCTGAAAAACGTCAACAATAACAGAACCTATCTGTGTTAGGCAGAATTCTATGATCCCTGATGACTCTCATTCTTATAAAATCTCCTCTCCTTTGAGTGTGGGTGGAACCTATAAATATGATGAGATATTACTCTTGTGATTATGTTAAGTCATATGGCACAAGACAGATTATTTGGGTAGGCCTTATCTAATCATATGAGACCTATAAATGCAGAATTTTCTCCAGCTGGTGGCAGAAGAGGAAGTCAGAGATTCTAGGCATGATGGGGATTTCATGTACCATTGCTGGTTTTGAAGATGGAGGAAGCCATACGCCAAGGAACATTGGTGGCCTGTAAGAGTGGACTATGGCTGAGCTGTAAGCCAGCAAGGAGAGAGCAACCTCACTTCTACAATAACAAGAAACAAAATTCACCAAACCTGAATGAGCTTGGAAGTTGATTTCTCCCCAGAGCCTCCAGATCAGAGCCTAGCCTCGCCCACCTTGATTTTGGCCTTCTGAGATACTAAACAGAGAATCCAGTTAAAGCATTTTGTGCTTCTGATCTTTAGGACAGTGAGATAATAAATAAGGATTACTTTAAGCCAATAAAGTTGTGATAATTTGTCATGCGGTAATAAGAAATTAATATATTATCTCACAGGGTTGATATGCGGATTTAATGGGATAATATCTATAGAGTTATTAGAAAAACATCAGGTTGTAAGCATGCCATAAATATCTATTTTGTTTTGTTGTTGTTAGAGATGTTATTCTGAGTAAACCATAGACTCTGGAAATCTCTGGCTTCTATCCATAATCCATAAGATTCTTATGAATACTAAGCGATAATGCATAATTATTCATGTGCTAGCACAGATTAATGTGCCAGTCCAGTCTCCAAAGAATATTATTTTCCTAATTTTAGAATAGTGAAAAGTTATTATAGTGTAAACAGTGAAAGTTTGAGAAGCAAAAGCTGGACCTGAAAGAAGGGTTGATTTACATAAGAGGAAAGAACAAAAAAACACACTTGGGAGAGAATATGTGAGGAACCAGATGCCTGAACCAAGGCCCGAAAATAATATGGACATCTTGTTATTTCTTGTACCAGTGAAGAAAATAACTGCATTAGAGAAAAGTTTCCTTTCTCATTATTATTGTTATTTACCTCAGGACTTCTCAGAGATTGATTGTAACATACTCATAAGCACTATTAATCTTCAGTTGGAAGTAGAGGCAGTTTGTGAAATTTATTTGATTAGGTTCTCTCTCTCTCTCACTTTTCTCTTAAAAACATTTCCTCTTCTGGTTTCTGGTTCTGCATGAAAGAGCTTGGAAGTCACCTCTCCATCCTAACAACAAGCAAAAATCCCAACAAACTGAAAAAGGAACAATTCTTTTTAGATGCATAAGAGAGCTGGGGTCACAGGGCAAACTGCTACCTCCAAATTAGAGAGACAGGAAAATAGAGAGAGTCACATTATACAGGAACAGAAACCTCCATGAGAGTCAGTACTGGGATAGAAAAATCTGATGTAATTGACAAATTGTTGGAGGCTGGATGCAGACCAGTCTGAGTTAAAAACTCCAAAGGAACTCAGTAGAGGGAGGCCCCAACTTTTGTGAGATTTGCCTTCAGGAGCTTGGCCAGGTTCTCACAGTAAATCAGAGAAAATCTCCTTCCGTGCATGACAGAGGTAGGGGGAAAGGAACCATTTCTTTTACTAGTACATCATGTCTGGCTATCATGAAAAAATTACAAGGCATACCAAAATGCAAAAAGCACAATTTGAAGAGACAGAGCAAGCATTAGATGCAGACATGACAGAGATGTTGCATTGATCACATCAGGAATTTAAAAATCCTATAAGTAATATGTTAAGAATGCTAATGGATAAAGTGGACGGCATGCAAAATCAGATGGGCAATGTAAGCAGAGAGATGACAATCTAAAGAAAGAACCAAAAAGAAATGCTAGAGGTCAAAACCACTGCAATAGAAATGACAAATGCCTTTGATGGGCTTATTAGTAGACTGGACATGGTTCAGGAAAGAATCTCTGAGCTAGAGGATATCTCAACAGAATCCTCTAACCTGAAAAGCAAAGAGAACAAAAACTGGAAAAAACAGAACAGAATATCCAAAGAATGTGGGACAGGAGCAAAAAGTGTAGCATACGTGTATTGGGAACATCTGAAGGAGGAGAAGGAGAGAAAGGAACAGGAGAAATATTTTAAACAACAATGACAGATAATTTCCTCAAATTTATGTCAGACACCAAACCACAGATCCAGGAAGCTAACACTAAGTTTCCCAAAAAATATATATATTTTTATATATCCCAAAAAAAACCTACACCTAGGCATATCATTTTTGAATTGCAGAAAATCAACAATAAAGAAAAAAATCCTGAAAAAACGTCAAAGGAAATAAACACCTCATCTATGGAGGACTAAGTACAAGAATTTCATCTGACTTTTCCTCAGAAATCGTAGAGAGTGGAAAGAAATATTTAAAGTGTTGAGGAAAAAAATCATCTACCTAGAATTCTGCACCCTGTGAAATTATTCTTGAAAAGTAAAGGAGGAATAAAATCTTCCTCAAACAAACAGAAATTGAGGGATTTTGTTGCCAGTAGACTTGGCTTACAAGAAATCTTAAAAGGAGTTCTTTAGAGAGAAGGAAAATAGTATAGATCAGAAACTCAGATCTATGTAAATAAAGGAAGAACATCAAAGAAGAAATAAAGTTAAAATAAAGACTTTTATTTTTCTTATTTTAATTGATCTAAACACAGAGTGTTCAAATAATAATAGCAAGAATATATTTGCTTATATATGCTTATACACAGGGGAAATGAATGACTGTAATGATACAAGGGACAGGAGAGAGCAATTAGGATTATTTTGTTGAGGTTGGCCTGGTGGTTCCCTTGGTTGAAGTCACATGTTCCACTTCTTGGTGGCCTGGGGTTTGCCAGTTCAGATCCCGGGTTCGGACATGGCACCACTGGGCAAAAGCCATGCTGTCGTAGGCATCCCATGTATAAAGTAGAGGAAGATGGGCATGGATGTTAGCTCAGGGCCAGTCTTCCTCAGCAAAAAGAGGACTATTGGTAGTAGTTAGCTCAGGGCTAATCTTCCTCAAAAAAAAAAAGAATTATTTCGTTATTGTAAGGTACTCACACTACCTGTGAAGTGGTACAGTGTTATTTTAAAGTTGGCTTGGATTAGTGTAAAAGTATATTGCAAACTCTAGGCCAATCACTAAAAAAAGAAGTAAAACTGATATGCTAAGAAAGGAGAGAAAATGGAACCATATAAAATCCTCAGTTAAAATCATGAAAGGCAGAAAAAGAGTGTAAGACAAAAATAGGAATAAAGAACAAGGGCAGCAAATAGAAAATAGTAATGAATACGGTACATATTAATACAACTATATCAATTAATACTTTGAATGTCAATTGTCTAAGTGCATCAGTTAAAAGACAGAGATTGATAGACGGGTCCAAAAAACAGATCCAACTATATGTTGTCTACAAGAAACCCTTTTTAAATATAAAGACACATATGGGTTAAAAGTAAATGGATGAGAAAGATATGATAAACTAATCAAAAGAAAGCACAAGTAGCTACATTAATTCTAGACAGATCAGACTTCAAATCAAGGAAGGTAATCAAGGATAACGAGGGGCTTTACATCATAATGATAAAGGGGTCAGTTCTCCAAAAAGACATAATAATCCTTAATGTGTTTGTACCTAATAAGAGCACATCAAAATACATGAGGCAAAACCTGATAGAACTGAAAGAAGAAATCGATAAATCAACTATTATAGTTGGAGACTCTAACACCCCTCTATCATAAATAGATGGATCCAATAGGCAGAAAATCAGTAAGGACATAGTTGAGCTCAACACCACCATAAATCAATTAAATATAATGGATATATATAGAATATTTCATCCAATGAAAGCAGAATACACTTTCTTGTGAAGCTCACAGGGAACGTTCAGTAAGAGAGAGCACATTATGGACCATAAAACACACCTTAACAAATTTAAAAGAACAGAAATTATGCAATGGCTGCTCTAAGATGACAGTGGAATTAAATTAGAAATCAACAACAGACAGATAACTGGAAAATCCCCAAATACCTGGAGATTAAACAATACCCTTCTAAATAACACATGAGTCAAAGAGAAAATGTCAAAAGAAATTTAAGAATATTTTGAACTAAATGAAAATGAAAATACAACTTAAAATTTGTGAGATGCAACAAAAGAAGTGCTTAGAGGGAAATTTAGCATTGAATGTATTTATTCGAAAGAAAGAACAACCAAAACTCAATAATCTATGCTTTAACTGTTGGAAACTAGATAAAGAAAAGCAAACTAAATCCAAGTTAAGCAAAAAAAAAAAAAAAGAAGAAGAGTAAAAAGAAAAATCTGAGCAAAAATCAATGAAATTGAAAACAGAAAATCAAAGGAGAAAATTAATTAAATCAAAAGTTTGTTCTTTGAAAAGAGCAATAAAATTGTTAAGTGTTTGGCCTGGTTAACTAAGAAAAGGGCAAAGGACACAAATTACTAATATTAGAAATGAAAGAGGGGACATCACTACAGATCCTATGGACATTAAAGGACGGTAAAGAAATACTATGAACAATTCCATCCCCACAGATTTTATAACCTAGCCGAAATGGACCAATTTCTTGAAAGACAATCTGCCAAAATGCACACACAAAGGAAAAAGCAAGCTGAATAGCCCTATATCTGTTAAAGAAGTTGAATCAATAATTAACAACCTTCCAAAACACAGAGAACCTGGCCCGGATGGGATCACTGATGAAGTCTACCAAATATTTAAGGAAGAAATTATACTGATTATCTAAAATCTCTTTCAGAATATAGAAGCTGAGAGAATACTTCCTAACTCATTTTGTGATCCCATCATCAGCCTAATACCAAAACTGGACAAAGACATTACAAGAAAATTACAGACTAATATTCTCACGAACATAAATGCAAAAATCTCAAGCAAAATATTATCAAAGCAAATCCAACAGCATATAAAAAAAATTATACACCATGGCCAAATAAGATTTATTCCAGGTATGCAAGGCTGGTTCAGGTATGGTTCATCATAGTATATTAATGTAATCAATCACATCAATAGGCTAAAAAAGAAAAATCACATGATCATATCAATGGATGCACAAAAAGCATTTGACAAAATCCAACACACAGTCATGATAAAAACAAAACAAAAGGAAAAAATCCCTCTCAGTAAACTAGGAATAAAGGGGAACTTCCTCAGCTTGATAAAGGATATCTACAAAAAGCCTACTTCTAACATTATACTTGATGGGGAGAAATCACAAGCTTTCTTCTAAGATCAGGAACAAGGCAAGATTGCTCCCTCTCATCACTGCTTTTCAACCTCATACCTGAAGTCCTAGCTAAATGCATTAAGACAAGAAAAGCAATGAAAAGTATACTGATTGGGAAGAAAGCAATAAAACTTTGCTCACATGTGAACCACACAGAGAATCCAAAGAACTGACAAAAAACAAGAGAAAACTCTTGCAACTAATAAGTGATTATAGCAAGGTTGCAGGATACAGGGTTAATATATAAAAGTCAATTTCTTTCCTATACATCAGCAATGAGCAGGTGAAATTTGAAATTAAAATCATGAAAATATTTATATTAGCAAACTCTCTCAGAATTAAGTATGTAGGCATAAATCTAACAAAATATATACAAAATCTATATGAGGAAAACTATAAATCTATGATGAATGAAACCAAGAAAAACTAAATAAATGGAGAGATATTTCATGCTCCTAAGTGAGAATACTCATGGTTGTCAAAATGTCAGTTCCTCCCAACCTGTTCTGTAGATTCAATGCAATAACAGAAAGTTATTTTGCAGATATCAACAGACTGATTCTAAAATTTATATGGAGAGAGAAAAGACCTACAATAGCCAAGAAAATATTGAAGGAGAACAAAGTTGGAGGATTGATACTACCTGACTTCAAGACTTAGTATAAAGTAATATTAATCAAGACAGTCTGGTATTGGCAAAAGAACAGACAAACAGATCAATGGAACAGAATTGAGATCCAAGAAATGGACCCACATAAATATAATCAACGGACCTTTGACAAAAGAGCAAAAAGACATTACAATGGAGGAAAGATAGTCTTTTCAATAAGTGGTGCTGGAAAAACTGGATATCTACATGCCAAAATAAAAATGAATCTAAGCAAAGACTTTACTTCCATCACAAAAATTAACTCAAAATGAATCATGGACCTACATGTAAAACACAAAAATATAAAAATCCCTGAAGATACGATGGGGGAAAATCTAAATGATTTTTTAGCTACAACACCAAAATCGTAATCCATGGAAAAAAATTAATAAGCTGGACTTCATTAAAAATAAAAATTTCTGCTTTAGGAAAGACACTGTCAAGAGAATGGAAAAGACAAGCCACAGATTAGGAGAAAATATTTGCAAAAGACACATCTCATAAAGGACTGTTATCTAAAGTATACAGAGAACTCTTAAAATGCACTAGCAGAAGAAACAACCCAATTAAAATATGAGCCAAAGACCTTAACTGACATCTCACCAAAGAAGATCTACAGATGGCAAATAAGCACATGAAAAGACGCTCCACGTCATATGTCATCGGAGAAATGCAAATTAAAACAACAATGAGATACCGCTACACATCTATTAGAATGGCCAAAATCCAGAACAGTGACAACACCAAATGCTTGTGAGAATGTACAACAGAAACTCTCATTCATTGCTGGTGGGAATGCAAAACGATACAGCCACTTTGGAAGACAGTTTGGCAATTTCTTACAAAATTAAACTTGCTTTTTTCGTATAATCCTTCAATCACGCTCCTTGGTATTTACCACAAAATGTTGAAAACGTATATCTAGAAAGAAACCTGCACATAGGTGTTTATAGCACCTTTATTTGTAATTGCCCAAACTGGGAAGCAACCAAAATGTCCTTCAGTAGGTTAATGGGTAAATAAACTGTGGTACATTCAGACAACGGAATATTATTCCTTGCTAAAAAGAAATGAGCTATCAAGTCATGAAAAGAAATATAGTAAACTTAAATGCATATTACTATAAAAAGAAACAAATCTGCAACATACATTCTGTCTCTTTCCACTTATGCGACATTCTATAAAAGGCAAACTATGGAGACAGTGAAAAGATTAGCCGTTGTCAGGGGATACTGGGGAGGGATGGATGAATAGGCAGAGCACAAAGGATTTATATGGCAGTGAAAATATTCTGTATGATATTATAATGGTGGATACACGTCACTGTAAATTTATCCAAACCCATAGAATGTATAACACCAAGAATGAACTCTGATGTAAACTATCGAGTTTGGGTGATAAACATGTGTCAATGTAAGTTTATAAAATGTAATAAATGTACCACTTTGGCGGGGGATGTTGACAGTGAGAAAGGCTATGTATGTGTTGAGGGCAGGAGGTATATGTGATGTCTCTGTAGCATCCTCTCAATTTTGCTGTGAACCTAAAACTGCTCTAAAAAACAGTCTTTAAAGAAATCTCATTGGTTTTATGCATTCATTTAGCAAATATATTTTTTTTTAAATCCATGTTCTAAGTTCCATTTGAGGGCTGGAGATACAATGGAATGCAAGATATATATAATTCCAGCCCTAATAGGAGGAGAGTATAATTTCTGCTCTGATGAGAAGGAATGGATCAGGTAGTCGCTATGGTTTTTTCAAGCTCTTCAAGTCCAAGTTAATTTTTTCTTGTTATAAAACTGTGTGTTAGGCCTGCTCTCTGTCTAAAGCTTTTAGCAGCATTAGAATGTTTGATGAAGCTGATACTTCTTCCAAATAGCTGTGTCGCTACTAGCATTAATGGGAGCTAGGGACTATTTCTTCTGGCCTTAGAAAAGTTTCCTCTATAATCACATCCATGTAGAATACCCTGATATTCCAGATATAAAGAATGAGTTTTACAGTTGACATTGTGGGTTCTCTAGAACACAACTACAAGTGGATATCTTTCAGTGGTTGTGTAAAGCATAAATATCTGGTATGAGTTTCAGCTGTTAGAAGAAACGCCAATCAGAAAGAATGTGACTATTTCTCTTCTGTCCAGTTGAAAGTTTATCAGTTCTGAGCTTTATGAATAAAAGAGTTCATTGGAGAAAAGTTATTTTCCTTGTAAGGCAAGCATACATTCTGAACTAAGGATTATTCCCAAGTGTTCTTAGAAGAAATTAGCTCTTTATTTTGACTCTATCATCAAAGTAATTTTGCATATCCTATTTGGAAATATTTCTACTGTACAATACTATAAAACTTGAAGTCTTTGTTATGGAAAAATGCTGAAAATATGAAATAATTTTTGGACAAGATAATAAAAAAAGACATCTGCCCTAGGTTCTATTTCTATGCGACTATTAATAATCCCTGATAGACATAAAGTTTTGTGGATAATAGTACCCCTCAAGTGTGTATGTTTTCTTAATTTCAATGGTATTTCATCATAACATTTGTGATAATTTTAGTTGCAATTGGATAATAGCTTTTCTTTTAAAAATTGGGAAAGATATCATTAAACATGTTAGCAGTAGGATCCTTCTAGGATTAAATAATTTAAATGAATGAACACCTCAACTCTAGCAAATTCCTTACAGGCATTTGATTATATAAGAGGAAATTAATAATTTCTATTGAAAAAAAGTATTTATTAAAGCATGTATTCTAAGAATTTATCAGCAAATTTATATTTTCAAGCTATATATTTTTACAAATAATAAAACTAAAGATTTTTACTACATTCTCTGATTCATATCAACAGTCAACCAGCACTGGTCATAAGGCAAACATTCAGTGAGTTGCAATGGGAAGTACAGGAATAAGATTCTGAATGTATAATTAGGAAAAGAAAGCTTCTATATGTCAAGGTACTAACTAAATAAGATCAAAGGTGGTAGGTGCTTAGTTATACCAAGGAGAGGGGTAAAGTGAAGGTAAATGTTTAGAAAAATCAGGTCATGATTGAGATGGATCTTAAAGGAGACAGGATATCTATCTAAAGGTAATACATTACCTGATGCATTTTATAGAAATCAAGTAAGGAGGAAGATCCAAGATGGCGCCGTGAGTAGTCCTCTTTGTCTCTCGCCCTTCGAGTCTACAATTATTTGGACACTTATTGCTTGACAAAGGATATCCAGACAGCATCTCAGGACGTCTGAGACACCCACGCGACTATACATCGGAAGGCGGATGGACTTTCCTCCGGGAGGATGTGGAAATAGGTGAAAACTCTCCGACCCCGATGGGCAGCCTAGTACCCGCAAGCGGCTTTCTTCCAACGGACGCCCCCAGAGGATCCACACACATCTAGGGCAGGAGCGAGAACACAACAGAGGAGCGACGGTGGAAACAGGTGACCAGAACCCTACCTAAACCCCCCGCAATTACTCCTAAACGCAGAGGGAAACTTTGGAGTTGCACACCTGAGCCCGCGGGGAGAGTCTTTCCCCGCCATTGGCGGGGAGACCCAGCCTGGTGCTCGGGGCGCCCGGAGGGTCCCAGAGAGAGACACGGAGGGCACGGAGGTCTCCCAGCTGCCGTTGCCCGCCCCGTGGGACTAGGGATTGCCGGAGATCTCGGAGAGGACCGGGGCTGGGGGAACTTTCAAAGGCCGGTTCTGCGACCCGGAGGGGAAGCGCCGGAGCTCCGCCAGGCAGCAGACAAAACTCTCTGTCTGCCGTTAACAGAGGGGCCACGCTGAACATTCACGGCTCCGGGAGAGGCCCGGAGAGAATCCCAGAGGGCGGGGCGACCCCCAGCTGCCGTTGCCCGCCCCGTGGGACTAGGGATTGCCGGAGATCTCAGAGAGGACCGGGGCTGGGGGAACTTTCAAAGGCCGGTTCTGCGACCCGGAGGGGAAGCGCCGGAGTTCCGCCAGGCAGCAGACAAAACTCTCTGTCTGCCATTAGCAGGGGGCCCACGCCCAGCATTCAGGGCTCCCGGCAGAGGCCCGGAGAGAAGCCCTGAGGGCGGGGCAACCCCCAGCTGCCGTTGCCCGCCCCGTGGGACTAGGGATTGCCGGAGATCTCAGAGAGGACCGGGGCGGGGGTAAATTTCAAAGTCCGGTTCTGCGACCCGGAGGGGAAGCGCCGGAGCTCCGCCCGGGCAGCAGACAAAACTCTCTGTCTGCCGTTAGCAGAGGGGCCACGCTGAGCATTCACGGCTCCGGGAGAGGACCGGAGAGAATCCCAGAGGGCGGGGCGACCCCCTAGCTGCCGCTGCCCGCCCCGTGAGGCTAGGGATTGCCGGAGATCTCGGAGAGGACTGGGGCTGGAGAGAGTTCCAGAGACCCAGCTTAGTAGCCTAGGGGGAAACCCTACAGGCTCACAGCAGCCTTAGGGAAAGCCTCTGCACAGCACCAGTAGAAGGCACCCAGCCGCCAGCCACAAGGCTGGAAGACCCCAGGGCAAAAGCAGCATAGCTAGGTGCACTAACCACAGACTGTAGAAGATGCCAATAGCTCTCCTGCGACCCATAGAGGACAAGTGAGATTTGGTGGGTGCCGACAGCAACGGAGCGACAAATATAAGTGATCCCACCCCTGGCCGCTGGAAAAGCCCATAACACCGTTGCAGACCCCAAGGAGAGAGCACATCTAGGTGGGCTGCAACAGTAGGCACCTGCAGCCTGAAGCCCCCCTGTGACGGCCCCCATGGCAGAGGAGGGAATCCAAAGGGCCACTGTGGCTACGAAGAGGGGCCCAGGCCCAGTTAGCAACTACGGACAGGGTTCCTGGTTGGTGAAGTATAAACAGCTGCTCCCCCCACCACAGCAGCTGAAACAAGTGAAAGGAGCAACTAAACTCTATCTCCATGCGGAGGCACAAATCAACAACATCAAGCAATATGAAAAAATGCATTAAATCTCCAGAACAGAAAGAAAGTAACAAATACACAGAAAACAATCCCAAAGAAAATGAGATATATAACCTAAATGATGATGACTTCAAAACAGCCATCATTAAGATTCTCAATGAGTTAAGAGAGAATTCTGACCGACAACTCAACGAGTTCAGGAGCTATGTCACAAAAGAGTTTGATACGATAAAGAAGAACCAAACAGAAACATTGGAAATGAAGAACACAATAGAGGAGATTAAGAAAAATCTAGATGCTCTGAACAGTAGGGCCGATAATATGGAGGAAAGAATTAGCAATTTGGAAGATGGCAATATACAATTGTTGCAGGCAGAGGAGGAGAGAGAAGCAAGACTTAAAAGAAATGAAGAAACTCTCCGAGAATTATCAGACACAATTAGGAGATGCAACATAAGGATTATAGGTATACCAGAGGGAGAAGAGTAGGAGAAAGGGGCAGAAAACCTATTCAAAGAAATAATGGCTGAGAACTTCCCAAATCTGGTGAGGGAGATGGATCTTCAGGTGACAGAAGCCAATAGATCTCCAAACTTTATCAATGCAAGAAGACCAACTCCACGGCATATAGTAGTGAAGCTAGCAAAAGTCAACGACAAGGAGAAAATATTAAGGACAGCCAGGCAAAAGAAACTAACCTACAAAGGAACCCCCATCAGGCTATCAGCAGATTTCTCAGCAGAAACTTTACAGGCTAGAAGAGAGTGGAATGATATATTCAAAAATCTGAAGGACAAAAATCTACAGCCGAGAATTCTCTACCCAGCGAAAATATCCTTCAAATACGATGGAGAAATAAAAACTGTCCCAGATAAACAAAAATTAAGGGAGTTCATTGCCACAAAACCTCCTCTTCAGGAAATCCTCAGGAAAACCCTCATTCCTGAAAAATCCAAAAAAGGAAAGGGGCTACAAAACCAAGAGCAGAGGAGATAAGTAGAAGGACAACAACAGAGAGTAGCAGCTCTACATCAGAACAGATTAAACCATGAGACGAGAAACAAAGGAAACTGAAGAAAACCGGAAAACAAGACACAAAATGGGAGTGGTAGGCCCCCACATCTCAATAATCACTCTAAATGTAAATGGATTGAACTCCCCAATCAAAAGACACAGAGTGGCAGGATGGATCAAAGAACAAGATCCAACAATATGCTGCCTCCAGGAAACACACCTCAGCCCCAAAGACAAACACAGACTCAGAGTCAAGGGATGGAGAACAATACTCCAAGCTAATAATGAACAAAAGAAAGCAGGTGTCGCTATACTAATATCAGACAAGGTAGATTTCAAAGCAAAACAGATAAAGAAAGATAAAGAGGGACAGTATATAATGATAAAAGGGACTCTCCACCAAGAAGACATAACACTTATAAATATATACGCACCCAACACAGGAGCACCAAAATTTGTAAAGCAACTCTTAATAGAACTAAAAGAAGACATCAACAACAATACAATAATAGTAGGGGACCTCAACACACCATTAACACCAATGGACAGAACATCCAGACAGAAAATCAACAAGGAAATAATAGAATTAAATGAAAAATTAGACCAGATGGACTTAATAGATATATATAGAACACTTCATCCAAAAACAGCAGGTTACACATTCTTCTCAAGTGCACATGGAACATTCTCAAGGATTGACCATATTTTGGGAACCAAAGCAAACATCAATAAATACAAGAGAGTTGAAATAATATCAAGCATCTTTTCTGATCATAACGCTATTAAACTAGAAATCAACTACAAGAAAAAAGCAGAGAAAGATGCAAAAATGTGGAGACTAAACAACACGCTTCTCAACAAACAATGGATCATTGAAGAAATTAAAGAAGAAATCACATATTATCTGGAGACAAATGAAAATGAGAACACGACATACCAAATCATTTGGGATGCAGCAAAAGCAGTCCTAAGAGGGAAATTCATTGCAATACAGGCTCACCTCACTAAACAAGAAAAAGCTCACGTAAGCAACCTCAAACGACACCTAACAGAACTAGAAAAAGAAGAACAAACAAAGCCCAGAGTCAGTAGAAGGAGGGAAATAATAAAAATAAGAGCAGAAATAAACGATATTGAAACAAAAAAGACAATAGAAAGGATCAATGAAACAAAGAGTTGGTTCTTCGAAAGAATTAACAAAATTGACAAACCCCTAGCCAGACTCACCAAGAAAAGAAGAGAGAAAGCGCAAATTAATAAAATCAGGAATGACAGAGGAGAAATCACAACAGATACCAATGAAATACAAGAGATCATAAGAGAATACTATGAAAAACTATATGCCAACAAATTGAACAACCTGGAAGAAATGGACAAATTCCTAGACTCCTACAATCTCCCCAAACTGAATCAGGAAGAAATGGAGAATCTGAATAGACCAATCACAAGTAAGGAAATAGAAACGGTAATCAAAAACCTCCCCAAAAACAAGAGTCCAGGACCAGATGGCTTCTCTGGAGAATTCTACCAAACATTCAAAGAAGACTTAATACCTATTCTCCTCAAACTGTTCCAGAAAATTGAGAAAGATGGAGAACTCCCTAACACATTCTATGAAGCCAACATCACTCTGATCCCCAAACCTGACAAGGACAACACAAAGAAGGAGAACTACAGGCCGATATCACTGATGAACATAGATGCAAAAATCCTCAACAAAATTTTGGCAAACCGATTACAGCAATACATCAAAAAGATTATACACCATGATCAAGTGGGATTTATACCAGGGACACAGGGATGGTTCAACATCCGCAAGTCAATCAACGTGATACACTACATCAACAAAATGAAAAACAAAAACCACATGATCATCTCAATAGATGCAGAGAGAGCATTCGACAAGATCCAACACCCATTTATGATAAAAACCCTCAGTAAAATGGGTATAGAAGGAAAGTACCTCAACATAATAAAGGCCATATATGATAGACCCACAGCCAACATCATACTCAATGGACAAAAGCTGAAAGCCATCCCTCTGAGGACAGGAACAAGACAAGGGTGCCCACTTTCACCACTCCTATTCAACATAGTACTGGAGGTGCTGGCCAGAGCAATTCGGCAGGAAAAAGAAATAAAAGGAATCCAAATAGGTAACGAAGAAGTAAAACTCTCGTTGTTTGCAGACGACATGATCCTATACATAGAAAACCCCAAAGAATCCACAGAAAAACTATTAGAAATAATCAACAACTACAGCAAAGTAGCAGGGTATAAAATTAATGTGCATAAATCAGTAGCATTTCTATACACTAACAATAAACTAACAGAAAAAGAACTCAAGAACTCTATCCCATTCACAATCGCAACGAAAAGAATAAAATACCTTGGGATAAACTTAACCAAGGAAGTGAAGGATCTATACAATGAAAACTACAAGACTTTCTTGAAAGAAATAGGCGATGACATAAAGAGATGGAAAAACATTCCTTGCACATGGATTGGAAGAATAAACATAGTTAAAATGTCCATACTGCCTAAAGCAATATACAGATTCAATGCTATCCCAATCAGAATCCCAAGAACATTCTTCACAGAAATTGAACAAACAATCCTAAAATTCATATGGGGGAACAAAAGACCGCGAATTGCTAAAGCAATCCTGAGCAAGAAAAACAAAGCCGGCGGAATCACAATCCCCAATTTCAAAACATACTACAAAGCTACAGTGATCAAAACAGCATGGTACTGGTACAAAAACAGGTCCACAGATCAATGGAACAGAATTGAAAGCCCAGAGATAAAACCACACATCTATGGACAGCTAATCTTCAACAAAGGAGCAGAGGGCCTACAATGGAGAAAAGAAAGTCTCTTCAACAAATGGTGCTGGGAAAACTGGACAGCCACATGCAAAAGATTGAAAATTGACCAGTCTTTTTCACCACACACCAAAATAAACTCAAAATGGATCAAAGACCTAAAGATTAGGCCTGAGACAATAAGTCTTTTGGAAGAGAATATAGGCAGTACACTCTTTGACATCAGTTTCAAAAGAATCTTTTTGGACACTGTAACTCCTCAGTTGAGGGAAACAATAGAAAGAATAAACAAATGGGACTTCATCAGACTAAAGAGCTTCTTCAAGGCAAGGGAAAACAGAATTGAAACAAAAAAACAGCTCAGTAATTGGGAAAAAATATTTACAAGCCACTTATCCGACAAAGGGTTAATCTCCATAATATACAAAGAACTCACACTGCTTAACAACAAAAAAACAAACAACCCGATCAAAAAATGGGCAGAGGACATGAACAGACATTTCTCAAAAGGAGATGAGTATGGCTAATAGACACATGAAAAGATGTTCATCATCGCTAATCATCAGGGAAATGCAAATGAAAACTACACTAAGATATCACCTTACCCCCGTTAGATTGGCAAAAACATCCAAAACCAAGAACGACAAATGTTGGAGAGGTTGTGGAGAAAGAGGAACCCTCATACACTGTTGGTGGGAATGCAAACTGGTACAGCCACTATGGAAAACAGTATGGAGATTTCTCAAAAAGTTAAAAATAGAAATACCCTATGACCCAGCCATCCCATTACTGGGTATCTATCCTAAGAACCTGATATCAGATATCTCAAGAGTCCGTTGCACCCCTATGTTCATCACAGCATTATTTACAATAGCCAAGACGTGGAACCAGCCTACATGCCCAGAAACTGATGATTGGATAAAGAAGATGTGGTATATATACACAATGGAATACTACTCAGCCAAAAAAAAAGACGAAATTGGCCCATTCACAACAACGTGGATGGACCTCGAGGGCATTATGTTAAGCAAAATAAGTCAGTCAGAGAAAGACGAACTCTATATGACTCCACTCATAGGTGGAAATTAGTATATTGAGAAGGAGATCTGATTGGTGGTTACCAGGGAAAAGGGGGGGTGGGGGGAGGGTACAGAGGGGGAAGTGGTGTACCCACAACATGACTAACAAAAATGTACAACTGAAATCTCACAAGGTTGTAATCTATCATAACATTAATAAAAAAAAAGACAAAAAAAAAAAAAAGAAATCAAGTAAATACCAACTTGTAGCCTCTTATGAAGTTGAGATTTTCATTAAAATTGTAGACCATTTTACATTCCATGACTCAGAATGTATCTTCAGATCCAGTAGATTTTGCCTGTCCTATGCCTTTGCATTATCTTCATTAATGTTTATTCCCTCTGCCAACTATCCACATGAGACCTATCTCACCCTGAATATTGCAATAGCCTTATTGAGTTTCTACTTTCCTTGCAGGCCAAGGAAAGGAAAGCTATATAATATACTGTTAAATTGTGGCTTTTGCATTAGGAAAGCTGGCTTTATGCCCTGTCTCATTTTTAGTTAGCTCTGCGATATTAGACAAATTACTTAATGTCTCTGCAAATTGAGGATTAAAAATATCACATACTTCATGTGATTGTGACTATCAGATGCAATAATGCAATAGAGTGTTTCATGTCTGGCATGTAATAACCAATGATTTATTCACTATTAGTACTGTATCTTATAAAAATGGGAAAATATTAGACACATCTGAGTAGAAAAGTGACAAAGTGGCATCCTTTGTAATATCTAATCACAGAATCCTAAATAGATAGTATGAAGAAGAGACGTAGTTATAATCCCATTAAATACGTTGATATAATATTCCAGGCAAAAGGTAATTGTCTTAGCTCAGGCTGCCATGACAAAATACCACAGATCGGGTCGCTTAAACAACAGACATTTATTTTCTCACAGTTCTGGAGGCTAGAAGTCGGAGATCAGAGTACCAGCATGGCTGGTTTCCCCTCCTGGCTTGTAGGTGACTGCTTCTTGCTGTGTGTTCGCATGACCTCTTCTTTTTGCACTCAGAGAGAGCAAGAGAAAGTGAGAGAGAGGGCAGGAGAGAGAAGGAGAGTGCCCTCTAGTGTCTTTTCTTATATTGAATCATGGCCCCATACTTGGGATCCCATTTAACCTTATTTACCTCCTTGTAGGCCCCATCTCCAATTATGGTCACATTGAGGGTTAGGTCTTCAACATATGGATTTGTAAGAGGGTGGGGGGAGGGTGGAACACAGTTCAATCCGTAGCATTAATGAAGGCCTAAAATAGAATATTGACAGTGGGAATGATATGAGAAGATAAATGGGAGATGTGACTCAATTTTGTTAAAGATTGACAGTTTTGACATCTATCTGGCAAAGGCCATGAAGATGGCAATCAAACCGAACATGACTTGAAGATTGGTGACAGAGGTTACTGGAAGAGAGTGATGCACTAACAGAGATTAAAATGGAAGAGAAGCAATTTGGCATGAGAAGATGATGACTTTAGTTGTCACTTTCTAGAAGGCAGTTAAAAATTCAGTCACTGAGTCTTATATGTACTGATCCCTGACCATGTGCATTCTACTAGGACCTTAAAAACAAACAGTGAATAAGAGATGGTCCTATCTTCAAGGAACTCATAGTCTAGTGAACTGTTGGACTAGAACTTAGTGGGAAAGTCAGAGCTGGAGTCTGGAGACTCACACACATTGAGGTGTTAGTGGAAATCATGTGTTTGGCAAAGAACCAGGATGAATTACAGAGAATGCTTTGCTTAATTGTTCCAAATATTACTGTTCCACAGTAATTTTTGCTGCATAAAAACTGTATGTGTGTATAAATGAAACTTTGTAAAGACTAAATTATTTTTGTTTAAGGAAAAAATTTTTAAACAACTGTATTTGGAGGTCAATGCAGACATTTCACCCCTAGTGAAATGAAACAAAAATCACAGTCCCATTAACATTTGTTTATAAAGAATGGTGATGGCTAACTGTTACACGCTTCAGGTAAGTTGTGCATTCGTGACTATTAAATATCTGGTTATGCATAAATCCAGTAAATATTCTCCCAACTCTTCTCTACGTGTAGTTTATAGGTTCTTTGTCTTTTTCCCATAAAGGTGAAATTCATCAAACTCTTGCCACAGACATGAAACAACATCCAGTTCTCCAAAGTGATTCCAGGAAGTCTTGATTAGTTCTTTACACAAAGTGGCAGACATTCAAAGCAGTTCATGGACACTTTGTGTTTTACTTAGCTTTCCAATAAAAATTCTTTGTAACCCAGGGTGAAAGTGGAAGGTAAGTTGGGATTTTACAGCAAAAGGCAGAGAGAGTTCAGGGAGAACAGGTCGTAACTTTTTTTTAAAATGAACTTGTCAGTGGGAAGAGGGTGGGGGCAGTTTGTACAGCTGCAACAGACACTGTGAGAAAGTCTACAGCAACTTAATAAATGTACTGTCTTCATTCACATTTCAATGAAAACTGGAGTATGGTTAGAAAACATTCCTTCCCTCATTCTCTTCATCTTAAGATGAATGGATTAATAGAAAAATGTAGGAACACATCACCATTCACATGTCTGTGAGAACTGTCTCTTTTTGTCAAGAAGGAAAATTATAGACAATCCTCCTTGCCATCCTGTTCACATGAACAATGAAGACGTAAGGTATTAGGCATCAGTTATTGGGCTCAAATGCTTTGTAACGTAAGAGTTTTGACAGTTGAATGATTTTATTAATGACTTTATTTTGTACTAACTTAAAAATTTATGATTTCCATTTCAATAAGTTTTTCTGAATACCACGGAGTATTTTTGCTAACAAGAAATTCAAGCAAAACCTTTGGGAAAATTAAAAACTTTTCCAGGTATCTTTCCCATAAATAAGCATAGACAATTCCAAAGGGTCTTGATCCTGTTTTATGTGTGTGTATGTTTCAAATAATGAAAGGATTTGCTGACAACTTAAAAAACATATATTGTACACTAAAAGATAAGAGGTTGTATTACTCTGAATACTATAGATCTGTACTGTCCAAAATATTAAACACTGGTTATATGCAGCTATTTATACATAAAATAACATTTTTACAAAATTGAAATTTCAGTTCATCATTTGCATGAGCTGCATTTCATGTTCTCATTAGCCACACAAGTCTAATGGCTATCATGAGGGACAGCAGAGAAGTTATAGAACATTTTCATCATCACAGAGAATTATGTTCAATAGTACTGTGATTTTCTAAACTTATTTTATTTATTTATTTATTTGTTTATTTATTTGTTTATTTATTGTGAGGAGGATTGGCCCTGAGCTAACATCTGTTGCCAATCTTCCTCTTTTTGCTTGAGGAAGATTGCCACTGAGCTAACATTGGTGCCAGTCTTCCTCTATTTTATGTGGGATGCCACCACAGCATGGCTTGACGAGTGGTGTTAGCTCTGTGCCTGGGATCCGAACCTGTGGATTCCGGGTTGCCGAAGCAGAGCATGTAAATTTAACCACTACGCCACCAGGCTGGCCCCTAAACTTTATTTTAGACAAAGGCCCTACTCTCAAAGAGTCAACTGCCTAATGGAGAGAAGTGAGATTTACTAATTCATTAAAATCTTTATTAAAAACTTCCTTTGAGACAGGCCAAGTGGTAGAAATAAATGAGAAAGGTCAGTTATCTGCTGTGGCAGTTTACCATTCTGAAAATTAACATTTTTCTAAACATCAGCCTCTTCTAGGAATCATTTCTTCCTCAGGATTCAGCCTGGCATATTAATTCTAACCTTGTTAGACTATGAACTTGGTGCATGGGAATCCTCATAGTCACCTTAGCCCTTTGAGGGTGCTGCTCTAAACATAACTCAAAAAGCAGGCCTCGATAATTATTGAACTACAAGTCTTGTGATAAACATTTTCCTCTGTTTCCAAACTGCTATCTCAAATTCACTCATAAGCCATATATGAAACCAAGGAGGAAGATGAAATGATTCACAAGTTGTGACCAACTGGGCACTCTGTGCTCTGCAGCCTGTTTATTATGTTATGGAGTATTGGATTACTGTAGAATTCCAAGTAATTGAGGGCAGAGGAGTTACTTTGAAGTAAACTTCAGCTGTGTGGACAGAGAAATGTTAACATGCTGCAACACAGCTATACGCAGCCCTGAATTTGACAGCAGTAGACAGATTCACCTGGCACGTAACAGGACAACATCAGGTGACTCTGTTTGAGGTAAGGCTCCATGCAGCCAGAGAGATGAAGAGACTAAGCCACAGAATGTGACGAGTCTTAAATATTAGTGTCCCTAGCCAAGCTTGTATTTGTTGGCACAAGGATTACCTGTCACACCAAGGATCTTAGTCCCACCTTTACATATGCATCATGATCCTGTCACTGACATTTACAGACAAATTATGAACACTTGAAAGAGAGGACACTTCATTAATGGTTTGATAGAATCATTTTCCTTGTCCTTTAATAACATTTACTTTACAGATTGCAGAAATAATATGGAACATTATAAAGGGTCACAGTCAAGTTTTAATTCTATTCATTTGCATCTTTTTATTTGGTTCCATGTGCGAATGAAATTTACACAGTTATCTCAATCTTTATCATGATTCCGGGAATGCTCAATCCACCGAGAACTATTAACCATTTGTGAACGCCATATGCCATTTACACCTACAAGCTTTTACTCACCATCCATTTCTGGAATCCCCTTTGCCCAGGCAATATTTTTATTCATCCTTCATGATCAAACTCAAGTACCAACTCTTCTTTCATTCACACATTTCAGAAATGTGTATTGGGTAATCACTATGTTCTTAGCACATTTCTCAGCTTTGGGAATCAACAGTGAAAATAAGAAACAAGTCCTTGCCTCACGAAGCTTACTGTCTTTGGAAGATGTAATAAAAATATAAAAAATAAATATATAATTTTAAAGACAAGGTGGTATTACATGAATAAAACTAATGCAGGGTAGAGAATATGCGTGGATTTTCTCAGGTAGGTGGTCCTGGAGGCAGTTTTGAGGAGGGGATAGTTCAGAAAAGTTCCAAATGGAATGATGCAGTCAGGCATGTGACATCTATGAGAAGAGTAGGCCTGACAAAGGTAACAGGAAATGTAAAGATTCTAAGTTTGCACGCAAAGTTGAACAGTAGAAGCAAAGCGCTGAGGAGGACAGAGTGGAAGGATGAGCTCAGAGAATGAGGCAGAGGCCAGTTGAAGTCAGGCATTGTAGGGTCTCGGTGTTGAGTTTAAACTGCGTTTGACTGGAAGCCATTGGAAATTTTGAGAGAAGGAGTGATATGATCTGTTTTAAGGTTTAGAAAGAGCACTTGGTTGCCAAGTGGGGGATAGATTAAAGGGTCAGGAATGGAAGCCAGGAGGCCAGCTGGGAGATTATTGAAGTAGGTGTATGAAAGATGATGGAGGCTTGAACTAAAGTGAGAACAGTGAACACTATGGAAACTAATCAAATGTAGGGTAAATTTAAAAGTTACAGGCTCAAGTACTTGCTGATATATTGGGTATGGCATATAAGGAAAAGATAGGAACAAAAGATAAAGTTTTGGCCTGAGCAGCTGGATGAATGTGTTTAACTAGGGTAGGAGCAGGTTCTGTGTGGAGGGGTCATATATCCAGAGCTATGTTTTAACCATGATCATCTTGAGGTGCCTTATAGGCATAAAGGTGGAAATGTCAGGTCGATTGTTTAATATGAGTATTTGAAGGTTGGGAGTCATCGGTGTATTTGTGACCCTTAAAGGCCAAGGGAGTGACTGAGATTACCTAGGCAGAAAATGTAGATAGAGAAGGGGGGAGGTTCAAAAACTAAATCATTGGACTCTATATCATACATAAATTGGCAAGAAAAGGAGCTTGCAAAGAAGCAATCACTTCTTTCAACAAGCTACCAAATAAAGTGTAGGTCTATTAATATAGGTCCTATAATATAGGGTCCATGATATAGGTCCTATAATATAGGAACCAGTCACATTATACTGTGGTTATTATATTTTTATTCCTTATATCTCCCTAATAGATTTCTTATTTATTTTTGTATCAGAAAGGTCCCTCCCTGAGCTTACCACATGGGAAATACTCAATAAATATTTACAGAATAAATATATTCCTGAATAAATTTTCTGTGACTTGGCCAAGAAAATTTTTAAAACATATTTATGGAAAAAATAAATGGTACAAAGCAACACTTAAATCTCCCATTACAGGAAGACAGTGATAATGAATTCCTGTGTAGATCAAACATTTTATTTTCTCTAAATTTTCATAATTCATTATTGACACCTCAACTATCTTTCAATTTGTTTTTGCCTCATTGCTTCCATATTTATAACTCTTTCCTATTCTGTTACTTATTACTTTTCTTTCTTTAGAGACCAAGCATCTTTTCCATCATCAACTTTATTTCTTTCACTGACCATGCCCTCCCCACCATTCCAGATGTACAAGATGCTCGGTCACTCTCTATTGGCTCAATGGGCCAAACTTTAAGTTATACATAACATGTGAAACTCAACACCGTAGACTTAGAGTGTACAGGGCCTCTGATAGCACTCCTATGCCTGTGGGCAGGTATCTGCAGATGATTGGCTTCAGGTGTTTGCCCGCGGGAGCTCATTGAAAGTCAATGCAAATGAGGCCATTTTCCCTAGCAGAAGACATTAAACTGCAGGAACCTTGTAGGCACAGGTGTATTTTGGGACCATAATAGTGTACTTCTTAAACACATGTATAACATTATACATTAATCATAAATACTAGGTCAAGAAAGTGAGGAGTACTCCATAAAGCAGGCAAAAGAGGGGATGTTTCAATAAGCAGAATGGCACAATTAGAATGTTTTTGTCTACCTCTCTAACTTCTATGCTTCATCTCAGCCACCGTTCTGGCTCTCATTCTGCCATAATTGTAAGAGAAGATAATTTCATAAATAACCTTAAGACATGTTGATAAATGTAAAATATAAGTGAACCAAAGGCAACTTATTTGAAATTCTCTTGTGTTTTAAATACAATAAATTAATTAAATTTAAGCTAAGCCACATAGGGTTCAAAAGCATTTTTCTATTTCGGAATTATACCAAGTGTTCAATGCTAAAGTTTAATAATTCTACAAGGTCACATTGAGCTGCAAATCTGGGTAGTAATTGAAAAGCCGTTCTGTAGTTTCTGCTTTTTAAAATTGTTGGTACTTTTAGATACATTTTATCAGTGAAAGCATTAAATAAACTCACCTCCTTCCCTAATTAACCACCTCCTGGTGATCTTTTCCTAACCAAGAATCCACTCAGTACTGTCATAGTATGCACTTCATTGTCATGCACATACTTAAAAGTTACCTAAGGAACCAACTCTTTCACTTACATAAGGTTTTTTTTCCACCTGTTCACTTACATTATAACTTTCCTTAAACTAGGAAACATATTCTCCATCTTCTATACATCTTTCACCCCTGGCTCCACAACATGCATTCTTATTGAATTGAATTGTATAGAAAATTCTTAAAAATAAGCCACTTCTTTGAATGTACAATGGAGTTTAGTATATGTGATATTCTTGAGATTCAAGACAGTATTGGAGGGGATCAAAGAGAAGTTACAATGCTTTATGCGTATTATGCAGCACACAAATTAAAACATATATTTGACATTTGCAAGACTCTGCTATAATTTCATATGCAGGTGGGTGCTTAATAAATAATTTTTGGTGATAAGCCAAGAATGTGCTGTATATAAGATTTGAGCATATGCTCCATGATATTAATGATAAAACATATGTTTAAAAACATTTCCATCCAAGCCTGAGACATATTGCCTCCATCCTTGACTGATCATCTCCAAAAAGGCATCCTCATCTTGAAATAAAAACCTTTTAAAATCTAGGAACCTTCTCCTCCTCTAGTTCTTTTTCCCACTTGCCAATAGCATAACCTTCAAAAATATGAGTCTGATAGTGCCTGTCCTCCTTAAAAACTTTCCAGGTCTGTAACATGGCACCTGGGACCCTTCACACAGTTATAGACTGATCCTAATCTACTATGCTTTCCCTGTCTTGTTCTTCGCTATCCCCTCCACCCACTCTATTATGCAGCTATATTGTTCATTGCTCTCCGAACACATCATGAAGTTTCACACCTCCATGCTCCTTTCAGTACTATTTAATCAGCCTGGAATGGGTTTTCCAACTTTCTCTGCTTCGTGAGCTCATCTGAGACTCCAATTCCCTTTTGAGAAAGTTTTCTCTTCTGAACGTTCTTCCCTGAATTCATGACCCTTGCTCTGCCCTGTCCCACTTCGTCTACCAGCTTAGCTGTTTCAACTTGGTGACCCTCTTATTTGTGCTCTCATGCTCTCCTTGTCTTATCTTCATGCAGTGTAGCCTATGGCCGAGGTGACAGGGACAACCACGGTTAAGCCAGATTGTCTAGGAGAGTCTCCCCGTCGACTTTGCTCATTCGGGATACTCCATTTATTTATTCATTTATTTTGGTAACTAGCTTTTAAACTTCAAAAGTAACATGTTTTTGTAGGAAGAATGTAATCAGTAAAGTTGTACACGATAGATATGGAAAAAACATGTAGAGAAAGTAGAAAAGTATTCAGCGACTTCAGTTCCTTAATTCAGAAGTAAACGTTTTAAACAGCCTGATGTAGATTCTTTCAGAGCTCTTTTCTTTTTCTACACCCCCTTTCAGATATAGAAAGCCAGCTAGATTTTTTAATTGCACCGTTTTAATATGCAGCTTAATGTTATTCAATTTTGGTCCTCTTTGTATGTCGGAACATCCAGATCTGCTTCCTATCTTTATATCTTGTACTATATACCTTAAACCTTTAACGTCTGCATAGGTGACCCTAAATTACTTATTTATTGTTTTTATAGGTATTTAGGCTGTTTCCACTTATTTATTATAGTCAACAATGCTACAGTGTATTTCCTTGGATATGTGTCTTTCCCCATCTGGGACACCAAAAACTACAGCTTACTTTGTTCAGCTTTCTATCCATAAGAATAACAACAAAATGGATTAATCCAGAAAAAATAAGTATAAAAGAGGGAATAGCAGAGATACCATGAAACACAAATTGTGTATATGGTTTCCTTATTCAGGCATGATTATATAGAGCAAACCATAAACAATAAGTGGCAGAGTTCTCTATACTATTATACACTTCCCCCTCACTTAATCTTTGAAGCCCTTAGCCTTGTGGCTAAGAAATTGCCTTTGACCTGATCTGATTTGAAGCATTTCTTTTCCTTAACAATAAACAGTCTTCCCTTTTTTGTTTTCTTTTTCTTTTTTCTTTTCTTTTTTAACTCTATAAGGTAGTTGTTCCAGGCCCATTTAAACTAGAGTAGTCAGTTTTTCGTATTGGAGTTCTTAATATTAATTACAGATTGTTCCCAGTTCCTGCATCACTGTTGCTGAGGGGTTGAACAGAGTTTTCAGTCACTGCATAGAACAGGAGTTACTCTCCTTTACTATATTGCAAAATGCCCATTTCTTTTCATCAGATCATGAAGGCTGCTGCCATGTTCAGGGCTCTGAGGCATTTTGCTTTTTTTTTTTTCCTTAAGCTTTCCTTATGTCTCTGACCAGTTGTATGTTTGGATGGACAGCGACTTTTAATTTCTTTTCTGCTATTTGCCACTCTTCAGGAACAGAAAATAGTGTTCCTTTTCGGAAAAAAGTACTCCCAGACTGGGGATGGTCTGTCAGGCAGATCCTTGTGGGGAAGCACCGTTGTGCACCTCTGTAGCCACAGCAGCCTCTGCTTTCACTGTTTAACCGTTTCCTACTACCATGTCGTAGGCTATAATGACATCTGTGCTCACACAATATTGTATCTATTTGTACTCACGTCTTTCTCCCCAGCAGAAATATGAGCTACTGGTAGGAAAGACAAATTCCTCTTTGTTCCTTTGTGTTGGGGCAGAAAGCTTGACCCAATTTGTAGCTCAATCAACTTTTGATGAAAGAAATAATGTATATATAAATGAATAAAATTTCTCTTTATTAAAGATGGAATTATACAGATAGTGCATTTTTAATTTATTTAATGATGTCGATCAGATTGATTACGTTGAAATTGTATGTGTCGTTTAGAAAGAGAAAGGCAGCTGTAGCTTAGAATTTTTATTCTCAAATATAGTGTTTAAAATTTGTCGTAAGAGTTTCAACAATCTTTTGGGTATAGCTTTTTCAAAGATAAGAATGAGAAGGAAGTTCTGGAAAAAACCTCTTGCTATGAAGCATTGAAATCCAAAGGCCATTTTTTAACCTTTTTCACAGAAACAAGATTTTTTTCCTGAAAAAAAGTTCATGAAAGAAAAGTTACAGGGCAACTATTCTTTGGAGAAAATAATGCTTATTTGGAAAAAGGAGACTGCGTATGCTTCAACTTGACGAATCATTTTCCCTCATCATAATTAGAGCTTATTCTTTGCAGTTGTTTTCTTCATCTTTATCTTAGAAGACAAATTAGGAGGCAGCTAGAAGGGGCAATCTATGATTTTGTCACAGCCAACTGTTCATCCATGTTCCCTGTGAATATGTTGACCATCTGATGATAGAATGAGCATATAATGGAGGCAGCAGACGATGAGGGCTCTTCAAACCCTTCATTTTCATTTCTGCTAGTTGCCTCTACCGCACTTCTGCAAATAATTATATTTCCCTGTAGGAACAATTTGACTATCATTGCTCCTAGCAGATTTCTTTAAATGCGCTCTTTGAAAAATCTAGCTGGAAATGATTTCTAAAACCATATATACACAGTGCCTTAACGTCAGAGTCCAAATGGACCATTGCTTCTCTTGAATGAGAGTAGGAACTAGGAAATGCATTGCCCCCTGAATTCAATCTCCTCTGTAAGCACGAGGCTAATCCATGTTTTCTTTTCTAGAATATACTTTATGGTCACTGGTAGTAGCTTCTACTGTAAAAGAATTCTGGACACATCCGTTGACCTTTGCAGATGTTCTCTCTGATCACTTTGTATATTTTAACAAGTGCTATTGAATATATATGTGACTACTTTGATTTTGTACAATCACCAATTAATTTGCTTTCACAATTGCCTTTTGTTGTGTGCTTTCTCAATCTCATTTTTTTGGTAAGTGAACTGTAAAAGTGGAAACATCAGCTTCCAAGTCACTTAGATAGAAAATATTAGATGTGAGTTTTTATTTATGATTCATTTGTTCAGTAGACTACTAATATATTTTATTTTTTATTTTGAATTCTTTCCCCACCATGCTAATTGTGAGTAAAACACAGTCAGAATTCTCCAGCTTTGCTTAAAGACATGTAACCCACTGAAATTCATCATCCTCTATGTCAGGCATTTTATGTGGGTCTGTGCATTTACAAAATGTTTCCTGCCCCTGGAAAATGAGCAAGAGTAGGACTATAATATATTCACTACATAATATTAGGTTTAAAAATATCTGCATAACACATTGGGATAATAGCAAATGTTTTTAGCCTTTAACATAAGCATTTTGACAGTATGCAGGAATCTTTGAAATACAAGGCAATTACACACCTTTACTGAAACATTTTTTTTTTCTTGACTAAAAGTATTTACCTAGAAACCCCATGGAATTATTCCAAACGGGTACTAGACAACCAATTGTGAATTTTAGTTGACATATTAATCCATCTGTCCCTTGGCTACGCTTTAGTAAGTCAACTGCATTGTGTTAATCAGAGGGCCAGTGGATGGGACCGGATAACAACTTTGTAAAAGGGGGAGAATGTGGGGACAATGCATATCCATATCTAACTTAGCATCAAAGTAGAAAGTTCTAAATAAATCTACGAGTTAGCTGTCAGTTTGTATGCACTAAAATCAGAAAACAGCAATCTCCAAAGATACTAGCTGATTCAAATGAATATAATTTTCAAAGAATTTGGAAATATAGTAGGCACTTATTTCTTATGAGCAGACATTTCGATATACGCAGTCATGCACACCAGAAAAACAATAATGAAAGTGCAATGCACCTTAATTTAGCATGGTGGCCATTCTGAGCCTGTTCAGTAGTTCTCAGTTAACCCCAAACTCAACTTGATATTTCCTATTAAATGACATTTGAAAATCTAATTTCTAGCCATTTTTTATTTTCTGGTTTATGGTGGGTGCCTAGACGGTGAAGAACACTCTTCAGGTCATTATTAATTCAAAACATATTTGTTAATTCTAATCAAGAATTTAGCAGTGCTTTCATTAGTTCTGCCTCTGTTTCTTCCCAAACAGATGTATTGTGTGGAGTTATCAAGTTCATATATTTTTATGACTTATTGGGCTTGTAGTAATAGAACATTCAAATATAAGTTTAATGTAACCAAGTGGCCAAAGTGAGAAATAATGTTTTCTACTTTTCCAGTTCTGATATTTTGGAGTGAAAAATAAAAAAAAGGAAGCTTCTTCTTACTCATCCTTTAAGTAGCCTTAAAATATTTGGCCACGTTAAAATAATGAGTAAAAATTCACAAAATGTTTTATCTTTGGTACAAACTTGTAGTCAGGAACGCGTTTGGGATAAATATGAAAAGACTGAAGAACAGGAGGACTTGGCGCGTTAGTAGGAATTCACAGTTTTAATTGTTCCTCACAAAGATACTTTCAAATTATTTTGTAGGTTTGGAATCTACATTTTACACATAATTTTTTTATTCAGATGACAGAAAATACTTTAACTTATGATTATATCTAATTAGGAGACATTTAGCCATTTTAATTTTACAGAGGGGTTTTCTGGGATGATTTTATACCATCTCCCAATATGTCTGTAAATATTTAAAAAAAAAGAGAAAAACTGAAGCAATCAGCTCCCTAGTGAATTATAAGTTACAACACTTCTCATCTATATTTCAATCTCAAGTGTCATTTTTCAATCTCTAAATTTTTTTTTGTATATTGTTAATAACATACCATCTGGATCTTAGGCAGGGAAAGAAGAGGAAAATATTGAGTAAATGGAATGGAATGTCTCTCTGAGTCATGTTCACTAAAATGTACATATATGGCTCCAATTCTAAGAATGCTGCTTTGAGTTGAATGTTATGGTCCAATACAATTATTGATAAATTCTAGAATAAAATTTAAAAAGTAACAGGCTTATACTTGTAGCATCTGAAAGTTCTGTGTTTGCAGATAGAGAGTTTGTGGATTTCTACATGACAGTAGGAAAAGCTTTCAGCAATGAAGTAATTGTGGGCAGAAACAGTGTAGTTCATTAACAGGCAGTTCTTCAAGACCCCAGGGAGGGGATGGTCAGAGCCAATTCTCTATGGGTAGTAGAGTATCTCTTAAAGATGTAACTGCAAAATTAACGCTAACTTAGAAATGGATGCCCAAGGCTGTATTACCATCTTACAAATAAACATGTATCTTTCTGAACACTAATATTTTACAGTGAGCAAATAATTCACAATTTAGATAGAGAGACAAAAAGACATAAACATAAGCTTCTCTCATACTTGAAGGGGAATTTAAAAATATCTTGCTGGTAAATTCTTTGTGTGCGGGGCTATAATATATTCTCTCGCTTGAGATAAAACATTTACTTGAACCCAAATTACTAAAGAAAGTCCAATTTTCAACAGCAATTTTGGACAATTTTAGATCATCATAAAGATAAGCCCACACTCAACAGTGCCCCTGAAGTTTCTGGAGTGACTGCCTCAGCTGCTTGTGTAGTAGCTGTACCCTAGCTTCTTTTTTTTTTTTTTAAGATTTTATTTTATCCTTTTTCTCCCCAAAGCCCCCTGGTACATAGTTGTATATTCTTTGTTGTGGGTCCTTCTAGTTGTGGCATGTGGGACGCTGCCTCAGCGTGGTTTGATGAGCAGTGCCATGTCCGCGCCCAGGATTCAAACCAACGAAACACTGGGCCGCCTGCAGCGGAGTGCGTGAACTTAACCACTTGGCCACAGGGCCAGCCCCCCTAGCTTCTTAATATATATTGTTTTACAATATGTAGCCTCTGAAAATATGTCCAATCCAAAATAAAATTCTACTTAGTTCTTTTGTTCTTTCTACCATATAACTTTAAATCCTTTCTTAGACATGATCAGCAGTTTGATTTCCAATTTCCCAGATTTCAGAGGGAAATCAAATTTCTTCTTGTTGAGCTGTTTATTTTGCATGAACTTATGCATTTAATTTGTTATACCATTTTCCTGCTACTGGAACACACATTCAGCAGGATTTTGTGTTTGTTTATTTCTGGCGTTGCTTTGACTTTTTGTTTGTCTCAACCGCTGATCCCTAATGATAGGACAACGAGCACCAGTGCAGGATCTAGGAAATTTGTTATAACCTCAGACAGTGCTTTTTAAAAGACTAAATCAGTACAGAGAATGCTGGGGGTTGGAGGGGCATCCAAAAATTACGCAAATTCAAATAAAGTGAGTGCCATTGGACAGATATAGCACATAATTGACAGACTTTGAATGCTGGCCCTCAGAAAGTTGGCTGCTGAGGCTCTGTTCAGTTACAAACCTAATTTATAAGTCAACTCCATACAGACAAAATCAGTGCTAAATAAGGATTTTTAATAATTACCTGTGAGCTTAATCTGGAACCAGGTAATTCATAGTTTACAAAACCTTAGTTTAAATGGGTATTAGTTCACAAAGGATGTTCTAGGGCCTTTTTGCCTTTCAGCTACTGTCAGCATAGCAATTAAATTAGGTAGCACAAAAAAATAAAAAGGAAGGAGCATTTTCACAAAGCCATCGATCAAACTAAAAAACTAGCTCTCATTATGTTACAAAATCAAATTGTCTTCCTGCTAATTTTCTTTGTTCTTATTTATTCACTGGCTATATAGTCAAATCCAGGCCTCTCTATTGGGTCATTAATTATTTATAAATGAATACAGTTACAGTAACCTTTCTGCAACATCCAACTAAAATATCTAAGAAAAGATGTATTCTGGGACTAAATTGACAAAGAGATAGTAAAGGTATTGGTGAATCGGCTAAACATGCCATAGCGGTTAGAGTCAGCAGTTAGGTTTCACCTACACAAAAATCTAGTTTTCTTTACCCAAGTGACCGTCAGTTTTTTAAAATGGCATGTTAAACTGTTGCTTCTGCTCTTTCCTAAATGTTTATTTGAAAATGATTGGGTACTGTCGATTAAAATCACGCAGGAAAGGGTTTCTCTACCAAAGAAGCTATGTTGCTATGTTAATTAGGACCTAACATTTGAAGGTCTTATATTATCATATATGTTTAAAGATTTGCTGCTGACAGATGATCGTTGTGATGAATGTGTCTGGCTCTGTATAGACTTTAGGAGAGCAAATTTACTGTGGCCATAAAAATCAGCTTTGATTTCTGCCTGTTTTGACCTCTTTTACTGAGATAACCACTAGATCAGGCTAACTTGGAATTGATTTATTATACTGGGTTCCAACGTACCTCCGAAGTGCATGTTGTTTTCTACTGTTTCCCTCCAACTTCCTTTTCAGCTCTTCCTTTTCCAATTTCTTTCTCTCTCAGGTCTAATTCTTAGGCAAATCCTAAGCATTCTCGTTTCCCTTCAGACTATTTCCATCTCTTCTCTATCCCCCCAAATCTCCAAAGTTGTATTCTGCACATTAAGTCATTCGGCGGATCAGATAGACATAAAAGGAAAATGGTCCTGCTCTTTATTGTTCCTGCCCCTTCAAACTCTGTCAAATTTCATAATAAACATGAAACTTGCTGCGTTTTTCTATCAAGACTTTATTGCTATGCTTAACATTTTAATACTACATCTAAAGTTTCTGACATTTTAATTCCATTTGCTTCACAAAGTCTATATTAATTTTGCTTTATTTTAAGAGATTTGACTGGTATATCACGTCTCCAGACAATACAGGATTATAACAATCTTCAGAATTACAGAGTCTGCTGACTTGGTGTGAGGTATGTCAGATCTATAGTACATAGCATTGGCAGGTGTCCAACTAAGATTGTGATATCAGATTCATATTTTGCTCTCATTTTAAGATACAAATAACCTCCTAAAATATTAAAAAATTTCACATGAGAATTATTTTAGAAACTGGGAAAAATAGAAAAGATAAAGAAAAAGAGAAGCAATCATTCATAATAAATTAGTACTCATTTGCACAATTCTTTTCAGTATTTCCTTTATGCATTTTTTCCATCACAGTGTGAAACATCCTGGACATGCAAGTCAATATCCTGCTTAAAAAAAAAATCTATTAATGTAGTTTCATATCACAAGCACCTTCTAAAGACATTTTATGTAGTAATTAGAACATAGGCTCTGGAGCCCATCTTCTTAGGTTTTACTCCTGGCTCTGCCACTTATTAGCTAAATGTGAAGTAGTCAATTCCTGTCATGTAATTAGTGCTGTATAAAGGTAAGCTATTATTCTTTATAAACATTTTAGAGCATTTAGTATTCCAACATAAGTTTTGATATATTGTGTTAATATTTTTCATAATATTTAACACAGGCTATATTTAGTTTTTGCTTTTTATAGTTTTTTAGTTTTTATTCTTAGTTTTGCTTATACAGTTTTACTATATACAATGCTGCAAAGAACATCTTTGAAAGGCATCTTTCTTTTTTTCTAAATTTATCTTTGTTTTCCTGAGGAGAGATTCATAGGTGTAGAATTATTGGGTCAAGGAGAATTACTATTTAAATGCTCCTGATACATCTGCATACTCCTTCATACAAACTGCTACATACTAAATCCTGCAAATTGGTTTCTGTAGGTGTCACCACATTATTCTCAAGCAATCTACGAAGGAGCCACTTTCAGTACATCCATGTTACATGCTGTCCTTTTGAAGCGATTCTCCTTTTTGTTTCTCTATTGACATAAATTGTGCTTCTCATATTGAGAGAAGATTTTTCTCCAAGAGAAGGTTCTGGAAAAACTATGTGTTATTGTATCATGTGCAGTGTACTATGTACTGGTCTTGCATCTGGAACTTCTTTAGTGAACCAGAATTGCTTTCCAGAATATAAAAACGATTTTGGCGTTTTTGTTTGTCTGTCCATGCATGCTTATTTACATGAGTAAAAAAAACATATTTCTACATCAGAGCTGCTTCGACATATGCTAGCCAATCTATTTACTCAAAAACCTATTTTACAATTTTATAGGTAATGGTTAATGTTCTTCTTACTTGGCAAATTTGTAGATTCACCTCCCTTATAAATCATTAGTTGACTTTCCTAAACACTTTGCTCAGGGTTCTCTTATTGCACCATGTGTGTGTGTTCATGGGCATTTGTGTGTGTGTTTTAATTTATTTTGTGGTATATCAGGTCCCTATGATCTAACTTCCAGGCTCTCTACCAGAAAGTGAACTCCGCAAAGGAAGATATATAATCACCTTTATTTTACGTAAGAAATGTGTTACGGAAATAAAAAATGTGCCGAGGTTTACAAGTAAGTATGTAGTAACACTGTAAATATGTTTTATTCTTTGTGTGCACTGAAACGTGCTGATGAGTGACTTGATTGTTTCAAGGATTACCTGAAGAATTGGTAAGCATTTGAAGCTAAAGAAAAATTAAGGCTTCTAAAATATGCCTTGACCTCACGTGAGAATGATGAAGGAGTTCTTTCTCATAATTTACTACTCCAATATCATCCTCCAGGGTTTTAGAGATCGTCACTCCTTTGAGCATTAAAACAACAAAAAAAATTCTTGCAAGAAGTGTAGACAAAAGGATGGATTTGAGAGTTCTAAAAATTAACTGGAGACTAATTCTTTTAGTTTCAGTTTGTGAATTATCTTGCTAGAAATAAGTTGCTGCTAATGAAGTTTCATATTCCCCCAAATTTTTGTTGCTTTCGGTAAGCATTCATGTAGAAGATTCATGTTTTAAAGTGACCTTATCGTCATAAGCCAAATGCTGTTAGCTTTAGAAATTCTTAATGTTCCGTGAAATTTTTTTTATGGAAGATTACAAAGAGTCTCAAAGTAGAACTCACTTTTTAAAATAAATTAATTTAATATTTTGGATGGTCTGAGATCACTAAGTAACCTGTCATACAGTCCAACCTTATAAAGTAACAACAACAAAATACTTAGAAAAAGCTGCTATATGGGGAAGCTTTAGGATAGTAGTTACTGTATAATGGAACCAGGGCAGGGAGACAAAATGTAGCAGGACCTACTTGATGGAAGAAGGGGGGTTGGTTGAGTACATCTCGGACTTATTTACATCAGGGAATATTATATTCATTAGCCTGGCTTCCTTAATGCTAAGAAGAGCACCAGGCTCTCTGACTTCTCAGTAAATTTGAATTAAATCAAATGAAACAAATTTAATTGAGTAAAATAATCTTAGTAATTTCTTCTACTATATTGTTCATAATGTATATCATTATTTTAGTTAGCAATCATGTCACTGTGAATAATAATGATAATGGCTAATATTATTTTAGTGGTTTCTAGGTTTCGAGCATAATATTGAGTATTATATGTAGATTATTCCTTTTAATTGGCCCTCACAGCAATGCCATGAGGTAGGTTGTTAATGATACAGATGAGAAAACTGAAGTTAACTTGCAAATAGTAGAACAGGGATGTAAGAAATATGCAATAGAAGGCAGCAAAATTATGTAAAATGAGCTATGAAAATACAAGTTCAGGATAAAAGTCCATTTTTCGTGTCGAGCAGCATTGCTTCCTCTGCTCTGTATTTCCTCATAGAAGACTGTTTTGAGGTCTCCAACTTCACTTGTCAGTGCAGACTTGATCTGTTCACCTTAGAGAGGAACAGCCCCCATGTCATTCTCAAACTTTCTAGGTTGATGGGACCCTTGATGTTTCAGTAATTATTTCATGACATTCTGAGGCCCAAAATACCTAACATTCTCATTTATTGAATAGTTAGGTCCAAGCAACTTAATAAACATTTGAAAAAATAGTACATAGAAATTAAAATTAAAAAAAATTATTTTTTACATATGATGACATAAATGGGATGTCTGTGCCTGCTGAGTACTCTACATTTAAACAGTATAATCTGATCTGATACCATCATCTTAATTTCCTGTTACACACTGTTTTTTGCTTGGCACTTTCTTTCTATCACAGCAATTGCCAAAATCCCAGCTTTGCAAAAATATGACATCATGGAAATGAAAGTAACAATCTAATGTTGAAACCGTGATCGTCTCAAGCTGGTAGTTTGCATGATATTTGACAGATATTGAATCAAAGAATAGTTCAAATTTTTGAATGTGTCACAGTGGTTCTGTGAGTTTCTCACAATACTCAGGAAAATCTCAACACAAAGATTAGAATCTGTGAGACTATACCTCGTGGGCTGGTCTTCAGGGCACATCATGCATGTGCCTCTCTCATACTGGAAGAGAATTTTCAGAAATTGACACTTTTATTTAGATACTTCCAACTATGGCTGAGAGAAAAAAAAGTCATACAAACGTCGTTAAAATTGGACTCTAGCACGAATTTCTGACTCAGTTTCCTTTCAGATTAAGAGAGAGAGAAGGAGGCAATAATACTGACCCAGTGGTTCATTAGAGGTTCTCAATTAAATAGTAGCTCCATTCTGGTTCCTTCTATCTGACATTAATAGCCACAAAACCACGGGCAAGCACTTTGCCTCTGTGGCTTTAAGTTTCCTCATGTATGAAATGAGGGAATTGAGCTAGGTAGTCTCTGAAGAAAGTTCCAACTCTAAAATTCTTTGTTTCCCTGACACTAAGTATATCGATTTCTTTGACTCTGTTTCCTCAGCTCAAAATACCTTGCTAGTATTCTGTAGGTGTTGGCATTTACTAGTAATTAAAACCACAAAACTGACTTGATTTATCCTATTTCTAGATACACTTGTTTTCAATTATTTTCCTTTCTTAGCAATTTCTTTTGATTGAATTTATATCATAGGCAGCAGTTTTGGGTTTTTTTAATCTTTTGAACTGCTACACGCACACACAAAATCTATCAAAATCTTCAATAATGGAAAAGTCAGCAGTTTGGAACTATGATTTTCTTTCACAGTAAGTTATGTAGGTCAAATTTGTTTTAGAAAAAAGGATTTCAACAACTATTGTTAATTCGTATGTGATATACCATCAGACATAATTTAGTCAGCAAAATTTTGGTTCTTTTTGACTACATTTTCCTGGCATGCTTAAAAAGGGAGAAATCAGAAGCAGAATCTCAGTTTACTCTATCAAACAAGGAAAGAGAAAGAATAATGTATATCTCTAATAAGGATGGGTTATAACAAATTGTAACCAACCAAAATTGAAAGAAGGGAGTTTAACTTACATATTGATGAGTGTCTGTTACCCCTTGAAAAATACTACAAATTCTGGAAGTTTGCTAAACCCTGTTGACCAATTTAGAATGAGGAACATGTTCAAGAGGGAAATTTGCTCATAAAAAGCTTAATTAAATATTCTTAAATGTATCCCTTGAGTTTTCCAAACCTCATCAGGTAGTGGGTAGAAAGAAGTCTAAATTAACAGAAGCAATTCAGACGGTTCTGACTCCCTTCAAAATCTTATCCAGTATTTTGTAAAAGTCCTCAGGAGCATCTCAATGACCTAAAAAATACTTTTCTTGTCCTTATCAACTTCTATTCTCTCCATTACTTCTCAGTATTTTAGAAGCTACTTGTATGTGGTTCATAACTGTTGCAAAAATTGTTGGTCCTGCATGAGATCCATTGTGACAAATAGCAATGGGGGCATTATTATTGCTTAAAATGGCAGACAGCTGCCATCTCCAATTTCTAAATATGACTCTGAAATCTGCATTTATAATCTTGGCTTCAATTTTGACCTCAAGTCTTTAAAAATCTATGGGGCATCTATGACTGGATCTTATACAGGTATTTCCAGTGCAGCAAATCAAAACAGAATTCAATAAATTTTCGATCACATCTCCTAGATCCATGTGCTTCCCATTGTAGCTACCGGCACCATCATGCTTCTAGTAATTTAATTTAGAAAATTCAAAGCTATTTTCAAGTCCAACTTTTTCATCAACTTTCACATTCAATAAGAAACCAAGCCCTTGATTTTTGCTCCATGGTGTCTATGAGATCTATCTGCCATTCTTCATTCTTAAGTATTTCCCTGGGGATACTCCCTTCTATGGTGTTAACCCCATAATTAGTCTTCATACTCTTATCTTTCTCACATTTAATTTAATCTACACACTGGCTCCACAACACTCTTCCTGTAACTTAGATCTGTCACTCTTTGTTGCCTACAAAAAACAAACAAACAAACAAATAACCTCTAAACCAACTTTGCACTTCGTTCTCAATGCAATCTGATCTCCAGCCTGCTTTCCTAGAGTTATTCCCTAGATCTCCCTTTCTCACTCTACATTTTCCAGTCATGGACAAATTCAACATTCATCTGTGTTTATTAGACAGCCCCTTTGCCCAAGCACTGAATTCTAATACCTCAACCTGAAATGGTGAGGAACCTTTCCTTACGACCTAAATTCTTTGTTAAAATTCTGCTGAGTTTTCTCTATTTAAGGCTCCATGTTTATGGAATCTTATACAATACCAAATAGAATTAATCAATTCTTTTTAGTTCCTGTAGCATTTAATTTTTAGTTCCATTACATTAGTCTCACATATCATAGGTCTCTCCAGAAGATTGGGAGATCTTTGAACAAAGGAATCATATCATCTTCATTTTTGTACTGATATATAGTTTTACATGGGGCAGGTGCAGAATAAAATGTTTGTTAGATTGAAGTTAGTTAAATTGTAGACTGACAGAAAAGAATCGTTCTAAGGACTGAGTGATTTGGTCATGCTCAAAGTGGAGAAAGAAATTTCCCCGTTCCCCAAATCCCAGTGCCTCTGATATGAACAGCAAAACTGCCATTGCCATTGGAAGAAGCCACTGAATCTGGAAGCTGCAAACTACAGAACCTCACTGTCTTTGCTCCAGTGGAGAATGCTGCCCACACTATTGCAGGGAGTCATCTAATGAGGATCCTTGATGCTTCTGCTACAAACCTTATCAAAATGGATGCATCATGTTCCGCATCTCTTGCCACATAACTCAGTTCCAAATCTAAGACATAAAATGCATTTGGCAGAAACTAAATTACAACAGAACTCTAGATATGAGGAGACGGGGAAATGGAGTTTTTCATTTTCTAGCCTCGGCAGTACAAGACAGCATAGCAAAGAGTGTTTGGAGCCAAGGTTGTGTGAGCCAATGCACGGGACCTAAAAGTCCTCCCCTGGAAATACTTGCCATCCATATATACTCTTCATCCTAAATGTAAGTTTCAAAACGAGAACAACTGGAACAACAATATGATCCCAGATAACATGATGCAGTTATCCCTCTGTTAATGAAAATGACGCTTATCAAGCACTGTTCCCATCTCTGTGTAGTTATTTTGCCTCTAATTCAATCACAGTCCTGTCTTGATATCTTGTAAACCAAGGATAAAATTATAAAGTTAACCACCACTAACACTGAATATAAAAATTGTAGGAGAAAGAAAAATATGGAGGAAAAAAGTAGAGATAGTTAATATAAATATGTATATAGATCACAGAACAAGGAGGAATACATGGTTACCTACTGGAGGCTTCATTTGTACAGCTGGTAGTGAGGCATGATTGGTATGTGTAATTTCCCTCCTCCTCCTTTAAGTCCATGTTTCATTTGTTTCTCATCCCCAGCCTCACAGGATTCTTTGTTTGGATGAGTGACTCAAACATTCATATCTACAGGGTCTGAACTCTCAGACATCCTCCCTATGTTGAGGTGCTGTAGTTTTTCCATTAACTTTTTAGCAAAGGATATGACAGTTCTGTCAGGCACACCAGATTAGTCTTTCCTATGTCCTAACGTGCAATGGCCATCTTCTTTCCCCTGATGAATGAGGATCAGTCACCGTAACCCACACAGTAAGCTTCCTTTGTGTATGTTGGTTAAATGTCATGAGAATCTCGAATGACGAGGTGGCAGACTCAACTTTGAGTCCAGTAGAGCTAACGGGGGGTCCCCTGGTGGAAGAATTTCTTCCTTGGAGACTAAGATCTCTAACCTAGAAGAAGCCAAGGTCACAGGGAGTGGCAGTCACTTTTTGTGAATGGGTCATAAAGTGAAATAGTGATAAATGCCACTCCCCTTCCCACGCTTGCTTCCCGCACCCATGTATTCCAGTGGTGGCAAAAACAGCACCATTATACTAGCTGTTGGTTCAGAAGATTATCCATATGCACACAGCAGCAAAACTTACAAGATTCTTTTTCACTTGGCACCATTACTGAGTAGCGAATATGGTCTTCCATTTTTTTATAAGGCTCACTGTCTCTGGCTGTTGGAGCACATGGTATCACTATTGAATCCCATGATAACTATTCCCTTGCTTCACTTTTCTTGCTATAAAGTGAGATCCTTGGTCAGAAGCAATAATGTGTGGGATATATTGGAGTGAAGCAGGCAATCAGTAAGTTTATGGATATTTGCAGAATCATTGTGGGCAGGAAAGACAAATCTATATGCAGAATAAATGTTTGTTCCAGTGTGGGCAATTTGCTGTTTATTCTATTATCAAAGAGGTACAATGTAAGCAAGATTTTGCCAGGCAGTAGGTGGTTTTTCCCGGTTATGATGCCATATGAGAGGCTTACCACTGCTTTTTTCTCTGCTAGTAAACAGAGCACGGAGGCTAGGAAATACAGCATTTGTTCCAGATGTCCATGTGGCCAGCTAGAAACCAGGAATTCTATTGCTAAGGAGGATGTCAGGAAGCGATTGGTAGGCTTCTCCACAACACTTAATCCAATGATGCTGATGTAAATCTAGTCTCAGTTTAAATTCAAATTATTTTGACAACAGATTGAAGTGAAATTTATAAAGCATTATGAATGAAATGCTTATATAACTTTCTTGAGGCATGATGCTAGGTCATTTCACATACTATCTCACTGGATTTTCACAATGGTCCCTAAGCCTTGTTATAAGAAAAGTACCTAAAGTATGTGTTGTAATATAGGCATTTGATATAGGCACTTAAAAGGCTAAGAGATTTTAAAGATTTGGCCTAGGATCAGAGGGTCAGAATTAGAAGACAAGCCCAGTGCTTTTCAAACTCTGACGCTATTTCTTAAGCAGAGATACTGCTTGACTTATTTTGTGGTTGCATTGAGTGGCTAAAATTTATTGAATATTTACAATGTAGTACACTGTTGTACCAGGCACTAGGTTAGCATATTATATAGTTTCTCATTTAATCTTCTTATTGACCACATGAAATACATGTTATCATCTTCATTTTGTAGTTGACAAAGTTGAGGCTTAAAGAGTTTAAACAATTTTCCAAAGATCATATAGCTAACAAGCAAGATTTGGCCCAAGGGCATAAGACATCGGGGCACAACATTGCCTTTGGAAGTAAGATGAGACGGGAACCAGGTAACAGCTTAGACGCCGGCATAATTTGTTTCAGGAGTTAAGAAACTGTAAATTAGGGATGTTACCATAAAGAAATACCTATTTCTACCTGAAGAGTTATATATACACAGTATGAAAAATAGTGTAAACAAAAATTCAACATAATTTATATCCCACAAAAATGTTGAAGCATGAATTTCAATAAATTCCTTTTAAATCCAATTTGTTTCTATGGAAAATGAGCAATGCACATCCTGTGGGTCATCCTCCTAAAGATAAAAGGCATTCAATTTTATATAAATATGTCTGTATAAAAGTCTTGTTTCTAACAGCCATTTTATGACCTAGATTTATGCTCTACAAACGATTGAGAATTGATGTTTAAATCAGACATTTGTGTTGAGAATTACAATTTTTTAAAAATAATTCGACATCATTTCTATGGAATGCAAGTTTAAATATTCTGACATATTTTAGGAGCTTCTAAATGATTAAGAAAATCTTCGAGTGTCTTATTGTGCTCTACATGTAGAAAAGACTCATGTACAATACAGATCAGAGCAAATATTTCATCTGAAAGAAAAAACAGTCGGTGCAGCAGCACTCCGAGAAGAGTCAAATGCTTAGTTTCCATGGAATGTGTTTGACAGTAAGATTTTTAAAAGATCTAAGAGGCTGACCTTTCTCTCCCCCAAACTAAGTAGACTTTTTAAAATGAGCACATCTGGTTTATGTTCCTAAACCTCTGGCCTTTAAAAGCTTTGTTCCCAATTCACACAAAATACCATTCAGGATTGCTTGACATGGTGACCCTTCCTGTGGGTGCTTAGTGGAATAAAGTGATTAAATAGAATCGGGAGTTTAACATACATCCAGCAAGTTAACATTTGCATCCCCAAATGATTAGTAAACAGTTGCTGTTCATGGGCTTATCTTAAGCAATTTTACTTTTTTGAAGTTCTAATTATAAAATATTGTTTTTCAAGTAGCAAATTTGTCTTTTTTGTAAATAGTTCTAGTGGCCCTACGATCTGGTAATTTAGAACAAAGCACATAGTGTTAAAAACTGAAGCTTTTTTGTTTTATTTCGAAGCTCCAATGCTGTCACTAGAAAAAGAGCCACTAAAAGGGTAGTCAGGTTGGATCCATAAATCCAGATGGCCATTCACCATTTAACAAACTCTTTGGTACTCAATTGAGTTAAACATTAAATGGTGCATTGGCAAGGAAGATTTCATTTCTATGAGGCCCACTAATAAAATGCTCTGAGTTATTTGTGTAGAGCGTAATTCCTTCTGACTTTGCCTTCCATTTGCCTTGAGGACATACCAGTTTAAAAGTGTTCAGCACACTACACCATGCATAACAGGTAATCTGCCTAATTAAGTCCTATAAGGATGTTCTAAGTAAAATGCTGAAGAGCTCCCATAACCTCTGCTTCACCCTCCCCATGCACCAGAGCTTCTGAGAGTGAGAAACCCCAGCCATTAACTCAAGTGTTTACACTTGAAGCTTGAATTCTACTTTGCCAGAATGGCTCATTTCACATTTTACAAATCTGTTTTCTCATTTGTAGGCAGAAAGAATCCGTCAATTTTTTATATTCTAATTCTCAACTCGTTCTGATAACGAATGATCCAACATATAACTCAATTCATATTGCAAAAATCACACTGTGACTGGGACTGCTATAGTCAGGGACCTAATAAGATTTACATCCATATTTTGAGTGCATTCATTTGGTATATTTCAATGAATTATTAATTATGACCAACAATAAAATATTATTTTGCTCAGATGCACAGCAACAGGAAAGATGCCCAAGAGAAATTTATCTGACAGCTCAAAACAAAATGGCCAAAACCCACTCGTAGGTTACTCATCCAACACAGCATGAAGCATATTCGCCCATCAAATGCACTCAGTGAATGTTTTTCTCAACTTGTCAATGTTTTATCAAGAGAATAAAAGCCAAATGTAGGGATTCAGATAACGAAACCTCAATTTCATGATTAAAAATAAAATATGATGGGTGAATAATAAGCTTTTTGGAAAGCTCCTCAATTATACTAGAAATAGATAACACTGATTTTTATGCATCTCACATAAATATGGCTAGAATCATTATACCACACAACCAAACAGTATATATCTCATTTAATCTACCTCTATTGACACAAAATACTCACTACCTCTTATCATACTCCTGTGTAATCATATCCTCCATTCTACTCAGTAAAATTCTAAAAGAGAAACCTCATACTAGTCACTGACTCATCCTTTTTTCCTTTACTGCGCACCTGATCTGATTGCCAAGTCAATCCTCCTTATTCGTTCTACAAACATCTTTCAAGTTTGTTTCTTCTTTATTTATCCTTTGATGGACTGATTCAAACTGGGCTTTTGGTGTCAACTGTTTTCTCACCTGTGCAACCAGCTCAGTAATAAACCTTCCAGTCTGTTGCCTGGCAGCTATCTTAGAGATATTTCAGAGATGTCAGCTAGGGTACCAGCAGGTACTGGTAGGCTTCCTCAGGCCACCTCAGTTGAGTTGCCAGTGTCTAATGACTAATCACTAGTTTTCTAGCCCCAGAAGGAAGTTAATCATAAACTCCTAGAAACAATGTGTCCTATGAAGAGATGACGTGAGTCAGCTAAACATACACAACCCTGATTTTAGACCCGAATAATTAGAGGCGCACTTTATAGTCCAGAAGACCCGGATTTTCTTGCTATGCAAGGACCTTGGGGAAAGGTTCTTCATTCTTATGTATCAGTTGCTTCATCTGAAATAATAACACTTACCATGTAGGTCCATTCAGAAAATTGAGAAAATATTTGTGGAATGTTTGCAATGCCAGGCACATAGACATAGACAGCACTAATAAAATGTAGTAATTATAATGAGGTCAACTCTTAAAGTTTTAAAATCACTCCTTTATGTCAAAATAGTTCTTTCTTGTCATTGCTTAGACTATATCTGCCATTAATTCATCTTTAAATTTCCACAAACCCCTCATGATCTTCAAGCTGGGAGTTCAAAACAGGTATGCTGAATTTTCCACTTATCTCCAACTGTTGCTCTTAATTTTACTTTCCCTCACTTATTTAAATTATTTTTTTATAAAAGCCTTAGGAAAGAATCAGAGATGGCCAATTGATGTTGGGATTATTTTTAACCTTAAATTTTTTTTGGAATTATTTGAAATTTTAAAATACAGTGTGAGTTTTTACATAAAAATCTGGATTTTTGCCTTCTCTTGAAAAATCTGAATTCAAGTAGTATTGGGCTCACATTAGCTCATTATAGAAATCAGTTGGGCCTAAGTAATGGCTTTCCTCTTTCAGCAGTTTATCCATCGTAATTCAACCTGTTTCCCATATATCTGTTACCTGTGTGGCCCTCACAGGCATTTAACCTTGTGTTCCCTGCCTCAGAATCTGGTCCTAAGGCTGAATTTTGAGTTTAAAATGCACGTATATTAGGTTTTTCTTTTCTGTTTTCCTCCTTATTTTGAGTGTTCTGCCTGTTTTCTTCTAGAATTTTTATGGTTTCACATCTTACGCTCAAGTCTTTAATCCATTTTGAATTAATTTTTGTATATAGTGAAAGATAATGATCTACTTTCATTCTTTCACATGTGGCTGTCTAGTTTTCCCAACATCATTTATCAAAGAGACTTTCCTTTCTTTATTGTATGTTCTTGGCTTTTTTGTCAAAAATTAGCTGTCCATAGACATGCGGATTTATTTCTGGGCTCTCGATTCTGTTCCGTTGATCTGTGTGTCTGTGTTGTGCCAGTATCATGCTGTTTTGCTTACTATGGCTCTGTAGCATATTTTGAAATCAGGGAGTGTGAAACCTCCAGCTTTGTTCTTTTTCCTCAGGATTCCTTTGTCTATTCAAGGTCTTTTTTGTTCTATATATATTTTAGGATTCTTTGTTCTATTTCTGTGAAAATTGTTGTTGGAACTTTGATAGGGATTGCATTGAATCTGTAGATTGCTTTACAAAATATGGACATTTTAACTATGTTAATTCTTCAAATCCAAGAGAACAAAATATCTTTCCATTTCTTTGTGTCTGCCACAATTTCTTTCAACAACATTTTATAGTTTTCAGTGTACAGATCTTTCACCTCTTTGGTTAAGGTTATTCCTAGATATTTTATTCTTTGTGTTGCAATTGTAAATGGTATTGTATTCTTAATTTCTCTTTCTGCTTCTTCGTTAGTAGTGTACAGAAAAGCAATTAATTTTTGTATATTGACTTTGCACCCTGCAACTTTATTGTATTCATTTCTTATTTCTAAAAGTTTTTTGGTGGATTTTTTATGGTTTTCTATATATAAAATCATGTCATCTGCAAATAGTGACAGTTTCACTTCTTCTTTTCCCATTTGGATGAATTTTATTTCTTTTTCTTGCCTGATTGCTCTGGCTAGGCAATACTTCCAATACTATGTTAAATAAGAGTGGTGAAAGTTGGTATCCTTATTTGGTTCCTGTTCTTAGAGGGATAGCTTTCAGTTTTTCTCCATTGAGAATATTAGCTGTCAGTTTGTCATGTATGGCCTTTATCATGTTAAGGTACTTTCCTTCTTTACTCATGTTATTCAGAGTTTTTATCATAAGGGGGTGCTATATCTTGTCAAATGCTTTCTCTGTGTTTATTGAGATTGTCGTGTGATTTTTATTCTTCATTTTGTTAACATAGTCTATCATGTTGATTGATTACAGATGTTGAACCATCCCTGCATCCCTGAAATAAAACCCACTTGATCATGATGTATGATCTTTTTAATGTATTGTTGTATTCCATTTGCTAGTATTTTGTTGAGGATTTTTGCATTGATGTTCATCAGTGATGTTGGCCCTTACTTTTCTTTTTTTGTGTTATCCTCATCTGGTTTTGGTATCAGGGTAATGTTGGCTTCGTAGAATGAGTTGGGAAGCTTCCCCTCCTCTTCAATTCTTTTTTTTTTTTTTTTTAGAGTTTTTATTTTTTTCTTTTTCTCCCCAACGCCCCCCAGTACATAGTTGTATATTCTTCGTTGTGGGTACTTCTAGTTGTGGCATGTGGGACGCTGCCTCAGCGTGGTCTGATGAGCAGTGCCATGTCCGCGCCCAGGATTCGAACCAACGAAACACTGGGCCGCCTGCAGCGGAGCGCGTGAACTTAACCACTCGGCCACAGGGCCAGCCCCCCCTCTTCAATTCTTTTGACAAATTTGAGAAGCATAGGTACTAAGTCTTCTTTGAATGTTTGGTAGAATTCACCAGGGAAGCCATTTGGTCCTGGACTATTATTTTTGGGGAGGTTTTTGATTACTGTTTCAAGGTTCTTACTGGTGATTGGTCTATTCAAATTCTCTATTTATTCTTGATTCAGTTTTGGAAGGTTGTGTGACTCTAAGAATTGATCCATTTCTTCTAGATTATCCAATTTGATGGCCTATGGCTTTTTGTTTTATTCTCTTACAATCTTTTGTATTTTTCACCATTGTAATTGTCAGATGTCCCTTGTAGATGTCAGATGTAATTGTAAATGTCCGTTGCAATTTCTCCTCTTTCATTTCTGATTTTATTTATTTGAGCCTTCTCTCTTTTTTTTCTTGGTGATTCTAGCTAAAGATTTGTCAATTTTGTTTACCTTTTCAAAGAACCAGCTGTTAGTTTCATTGATTTATTTCTTAATTTTTTTGTCTCTATTTCACCTTTTTCTGATATGATTTTTATTATTTCCTTCTTTCTTCTGATTTTGGGCTTTGTTTTTTCTTATTTTTCAGGTTTCTTTAGATCCATTGTTAGAATGTTTATCTGATATTTTTCTTGTTTGTTGAGGTAGGCCTGTATTGCTATAAACTTCCCTCTTAGAACTGCTTTTGCTGTGTCCCATAAATTTTGGCATGCTGTATTTTCATTTTCTTTTGTATCCAGGTATTTTTTGATTTCTTCATTGACCCAATCATTGTTCACTAGCATTTTATTTAATCTCCACAGATTTATGGTTGATTTCTCGTTTCATACCATTGTGGTCAAAAAAGCTGCATGGGATTATTTCAATCTTCTTAAATTTATTGAGACTTGTTTTGTGGCCTAATATGTGATCTATCCTGGAGAATGTTCCATGAGCATTTGAAAAAGACTGTGTATTCTGCAGTTTTTGGGTGGAATGTTCTGTATATGTCTACCAAGTCCATCTGGTTTAGTGTTTCATTTAAGGCCAATGTTTCCTTATTGATTATCTGTTTAGATGATCTATCCATCAGTGTAAGTGGAGTCTTGAAGTCCCCTGCTATTATCATGTTACTGTCTAATTCTTCTTTTACGGCTGTTAATAATTGCTTTATATATTTAGGTGCTCCTACGTTGGGTGCATAGATATTTACAAGTGTTATATCCTTTTGTTGGATTGTTAACTTTATCATTATGTGGCGCCCTTCATTGTCTCTTGCTACAGTTTTTGTTTTAAAGTCTATTTTGTCTGATATAAGTATTGCTACCCCAGCTTTCTTTTCCTTGCCATTTGCATGGAGTATCTTTTTCCATCCCTTCACTTTCAGTTTGTGAGCGTCTTTATGTCTGAACTGTGGCTCTTCTATGCAGCATATATGGGTCTTGTTTTTTTATCCAATCGACCACCCTATGCCTTTTGATTGGAGCATTTAGCCCATTGACATTTAAAGTAGCTATTGATTAGTATGTGCTTATTGCCATTTTGCTACTTTTTTTTCTGGGTGTTTTAGTAGTTCTTCCCTTGCTCTCTTCCCTTGAGGTTTAATGGCTTTCTTTAGTATTATGTTTGGGTTCCTTACTCTTAATTTTTTGTGTATTTAATATATATTTCAGGTTTGTGATTACGATGAGGTTCATATATAATAACCTACGTTTATAGCAATCTGTGTTAAGTTGATGGTCTCTTTAGTTTGCTCTCTTGCTAAAAGCTCTACTCTTTTGCTCCCCTCCTCCTACATTTTATGTTTTTGATATCATATCTAACCTCTTTTTTTGTGTGTTTGTATCTGCTACCATCTTATCCTGGAAATAGATAATTTTAGTACTCTCGTCTTTTGACCTTCATATTATCTTCATAGGTGGTTGATCTGCTAGCTTTATTGTATATTTACCTTTATCAGTTATTTAATTGCCTTTTTAAAAAATTTTCTTATTCTTATTTATGGTCTTCTCTTTCCCGCTTAAATAAGTCCCTTTAGCATTTCTTGTGGAGCTAGTTTCTTGGTGATAAAGTCCTTTAGTTTTTGCTTGTTCAAGAAACTCTGTATCTCTCCTCCCATTCTGCATGATAACCTTACTGGGTAGAGTATTCTTGGCTATAGGATTTTTCATTTAAGCACTTTAAATATATCCTACCACTCCCTCATAGACAGTAAGTTTTCTGCTGAGAAGTCAACTGATTAGCTTTATGGGGTTTCCTTTGTATGTAACTTGTTGCCTTTCTCTTGTGGATTTTAGGATCCTTGGTTTATCTTTAATTCTTGACATTTTAATTATAATTTGTCTTGGTGTGGGCCTCTTTGGGTTTATCTTATTTGATGCTGTCTGTGCTTCCTGTACCTGGATGTCTCTTTCCTTCCTTGGGTTAGGAAAGTTTTCAGCTATTATTTCTTCCAATAGAGTCTCTGCCACTTTGTCTCTCTTTTCCTTCTGGGACACCTATAATATGAATGTTAGTGTGCTCAATCTTATCCCAGATGTCCCTTAGATTATCCTCATTCTTTTCAATTCTTTTTTTTTTTTTTTTTGGTATCTGATCTGCTTCAGTGATTTCCTCTAGTCTTTCATCCGGCTCCCTGATATGTTCCTCTGTATCATCTACTCCGTTATTGGGTCGCTCTAGTGAATTTTTCATTTCCAGTATTGTATTCTTCATTTCTGATTGGTTCTTTTTCATATTTTCCAGACCTTTGTTGAAGTTCTCACTGAGGTCATCCATTCTCTCAAGATCAGTGAGCTTTATTATTACTTTCTGTTGGAACTCTTTGTCTGGTAGATTGTTTATTTCTGTTTCATTTAGTTCTTTTTCTGAAGTTTTGTGCTGTTCCTTTACTTGGGACATATTCCTTTGTCTCCTGATTTTGCCCTTTTCTCTGTGCTTATATCTATATATTAGGTAGATCAGCTACATCTCCCAATCTTGTAGAGGCAGCCTCATGTAAGAGATGCCTTATGAAGTGCAGCAGTGTGCTTCCTTCTTCTCACTAGTTCCAAATGTTCCAGGAATGTCCCAGATGTGGACTATGTGTGTCCTTCTGTTGTGACAGAGTTGCTCTTGCTGCAGAGGCCCAGGGAAGCTAGGCTATCCCCCTGACTGCCTGGTTGTAATGCTTAACTGCATATGGCTGCTATGGACTATCAGTTACTTTATCGGGCATGGGGAGCCTCAGTACAGTTGGCTGCAAGTTCTGACAGCACACTCCTGTTACAGTTTTTCTGTTAAGTGAGCAGACCCCCAGTGTGTCTGGTTGCTAAGCTCAGGGGCTTACAATTGCTGTAGGTCTCTGAGTTACAAGACTGTTGTTGCCTCTCTCAGGATTGCAGCTGGGTGGAGCTGGCCCCAGGCATGAGAGCACCCAATTGTTTCAGGCTATGGAAGGTGGGGCCAATCTCTTATGTGGCTGTGTGAGAAGTACAAGTCTGCTACAGCTGATGAGCCCCAATACCCAAAGGACCACACACCCTGTCAATGCAGTCCTGCCCTGTGTGTGTGCCCTGACCCACCAAAGCAGACCCAGTCGCCCCACTGCAGAGGTCCCATACACTTCACCTGCTCCTTGCTTTTGTCCTTCCCCACAGAGCTGGATGCACTCACCTGGCTGCAGAGGTTCCAGGCACAGGACCTATGAGGGCCCACAAGTTGCCTCAGGGCTTACTGTTGGATAGGGCCAATCCTTATGGCAAGCTGCCTTCCCTGGCTGAGCTGGATTAAATCTGTGCTCTAGTGGGTGCGGCAGATCCTTGGGCTAACAGGCCAGAGGAAGAACTCCAATGGCATCTGCAAGCATCTGTGCCAGCATACCTGTACCAGTCACAATAATGGCTGCCACCAAAGTCTCAGTCCCTGGAGAGGTCTCACCTCTCACCAAGATGTACCCAAAGCCTATCAGTTGAGCCACTTTTCACGAAAGGACTGTGTACCTTTCTTTCTGGTGATTTTAGTTTGCTTTCTAAAACAGGTGAATTTGTGCATGAGCTCTTTAAAAGCCAGTTTTTCCCCCTTATGTCTGATAGCTTTTCTGGGGGTATTCCTCATTGTAGTTAATAACCTGCAAAGCCAAATATTATGACACTTGTCTCAGTTGTGCTGACTCCAAAAGCTGCTTATAGCAGTAACAATGCCATGCTCAGATCCCCTGCTCCTCCAGGGAAGGCTGCATACTGTAGAATTGCTCCTAGCTGGCCCTGAAGTGTGGTGGCTCATGAAGGTGGCCTTTTTTCTCTCCAGAAAGGAATTTCTGTCTCTTCCACCTCAGTCAACATTGTCCCTGTTGCAAGGGTTCTTTTTATCCAGTTTTCAGTTCTCTCTCAAGGGTAATTGTTCCCAGAGTAGTTGTAAATTTGTTGCATCTGTGGGAGGAGGTAAGTTCAGAGTCCACCTCCACCACCATTTTGACCGACCTCCTCCTCCTTATTTTGAAAAGATATTTTGGCATTACTTAACTCAGTCTTGTCTAGACATAAAACTTACAATTAAATTAACCTCTCTTAACTGAGAATATATATATATATATATATATATATATATATATTCTGAGCTTCTAAAATTCATTAAAATCAGCAGACATTAAGTGATGGCCATGAAATATATGAATATTATGAATATATGAAAGGTGATACAATTTAAAGGAAAACAAATATAGCACAGAACCGAGTCTTAATGGGGAGAAATGAAAGTTTGAAATAAAATTCTAATACAGGGCTCAATATAATGTGATATACTAGTGATGTGAACAAGAACACTGGAAGCACAGAGGAAAAAGCTCATGGCAGCATGAGAGAAGGTACCTGGAGACAGTGACATTTGAGCCAGGCCTTGAAAAGTAGCATTGATTGAAAGAAGAGGAAATAAGGGGCAGGGCAATGGAATAGCAAGTTAATAGTTTGCTAAGTCATATCTGCAAGACATGGTTGCTATTTAGAGATCAAGATGTGATGGGATGTGGGTGGAGGATACTGGAAGATAACCATGTTAAGAACTTTGCAACTAGAATGGCCATTTACTTGACTGCTAGGCCAAAGAGTTGTTATTTTCAAGACAATAGGTAAATACCCCAGAAGGTTTTGGGAAAAAAAGTCAAATGAAGTTAGTTTCATTCTATTTTGCCACAATAAGATTTCACAAGCATCAGGTGACGGTAATTTCATAAGCACAAGGTAATCGAACCATCTCCAATATAAATTTCCACTTATTTAAACATATACTACCCAGTATTGACAAGATCTTGGGCATCCTTCTCTAGCTGCGAGAAACTGAAAAAGGTAAAAATTTTGGAATGTCAGGGACAAGCACTATATTAAATGTTGGTTTCCAGTTTTGTTCTGTAATTTGCAAGATCTGTAATAGCAATCCATTTTAATGTCCATTCTGGACATAAGTGCCATTAAGTGCCATAAATTGCCAGTCATCCTGTGCTACACAAGAACGAGCATGGCTCTTCAAAAAACCCTTTCCAAACCCGATCATTTTGTCTTCTATTTTTAATTTTAATTCATCCCGTTTGCAAAAAGTTTTAAAATCTTGTGATAATATATTAATGTGCAGCCCTCTTTATTATGTTAAAACCGTTTTCTTTTTCAAGATCACAGAAAATATTATTATTCATACATTTTATCTCTCTGGCATTAGAATTTGCAGGATCAACATTACTAATACATATTCCACTAAAAGTAAACAGACTTCCGTTACTTTCAAGGTTACTATAAGAGGTATTTTCCCCTTGCTATGAACAAATAATACTAGCAAAATTGAATTTTGTTGCTTTTTTATTATAAGTGAAAAGACTGAAGAGAAAAACTGGGAAGTAAGACCTTCTAAAAGTGATTTGTATGTGTAACTCCAGATGTCTTTATTGTCCTTGACTTACATCGGCTGTTTTTTTTACTTCTAATGTCAGAATGTAAAATAATTTTTATTTTTGATGATATATATTTTAAAATTACTTGAAAAATAATTATGTGCTCTTGATATCTTTGTTTAATGTTATCCCAGTAATCCACGTGTTAGTTCTGCTTTACATGTAAGATTATTTTACAATAAATCTTCAAGATTGAGATCTTAAAGAGATTCACCTTTTATCAACATTTTAGAAAAAAAAGAATGACGATTCCTTTATAGTTCAAAATATTAAAATATTTGGTCTTCTTCATTCTAATCCTCACCATTGACCAACTAGAGTTAAACTTCATCCGCAAGAAAATCTACGACACAGGTAAAGCTTTTGTAAATCTAGAAATAGTTAATTAGATTAAACTAATTAGAATTCAGGACATATCAATAATTAATATAATTTAATAATTAGCTGTGGGGTATCCCTAAAAGGGATGCTTTTTTGTTCTATGTTATATAACCACTCTATAAAACATACATGTGCCCTGGGACATAATGAAACTTTTTCTATCTGGAAAGCAGTCACTATTCTTTATCAAGACATGTGGACACCTCCAGGTCATCTAGGTTGTTGTGGTTTACAATCCTTGTCTCTTGCCTTGCTCCTTCACTTTGGTACATGAGTTTTTGTTCAGTTATCTGCTCTTAGCTAATATGCACTATCTTTGGTTTGTACATTTGTAGCAAGACAGTCATTCTTTAGCATAAATTATCCTAATATCACAATATTGTAAATATTACAAACATTTGGACTCAGGTCTCTGCTAGAATGTTAACTTCAGGAAAGAGAGTGGTTATTTCTCCACTACTGTATCTCCAGCATTTCAGCTGGCTTTCTTTGATAACACTCCAGCAAAAGAAGTAGACATGTTGCCTCATTTCTTTCATGTGTTTATAAAAGCCCAGGTTCCTCAGTCAGCCTCCAGTGATAGCTGAGACCTCTCATGACACAACACTGGAGGAGGGATTGGGGTTACAGCATAGAGAGGATGGAAGTCTCAGCTCACCACTTAGCCTTTGCTGGCATGGAGAGGCTGAGGCAATATTTTTTCCTCAGTGCTTGAATGAAATAGAGTGCTCTGAAAGTATTATCTTGCTAGGCTGACCATTTCCTGATCATTTGGTTAGACAGAGCACACTTTTGTTGCTGTTGTTTTGATTTGTTTGGCATTTTTTGGTCTGCATCCATTGGTTTGTCTAGAGTGCTAGCTTTTTCTGCTCTGAGGCTGGGATATTAGAAGCAAGAAGAAAATGGAACAAACTCACTACTGTATTTTTCCTTGGGTCCTGAGGTCCCTAGCCATTCTTCCACCTTCTATCTACTTTCAGAGTTGTCTTATGTTTGTTTTATGTATAATGCTCATGGCTTAGAGTTGTACTTAGAAGGATAAATAGAGAAAAATACATTGACTCCACTTTCCAGACACTTGGGAACTAAACAATACACTTGTAAACAATTCATGGGTCAAAGGGGAAATTTTGAAGATAAAAATACATTAAGACATGAATAAATCTACCTGAGTAACTGACAGGGCAGTGCGTGAGAGCCATCTCAAAGACATCTGAAGCTACCAACAGCCTGAGATCTAGGCCTGCAACCAAGGGACACTGTTGCTGAGAAGACTACTAACCTGCCTTTGTCTGATAGCCATTGCCAAGATGTGACCATTGATGGAAATTTTAGCCAACAGAAATCACCATGGAGAAATACAAGTTGAAACAGAATGGAAGGAGATATAATAACTTATTCCTTAAAGAATGTTTCCATTGCCTCCTAGATAGCTACGATAGGGTAGCCATTGTTGATTTTTTTTTTTTTTTTGGTGAAGGGTATGCTTTTTGCTGAAGAGAAAGCATATAATCTTGGCAGTGTTGCAGGCTCAGTATTAACTATAACATTTGGTAGTGTTGAAGGCCCAAGATTCATTTCATGTTCTAAATGCCTACACATTGAAAGATTATACTCAAGTTGCATATTGATGAAAGATACTTAAAATAAGACATTCTTTACATCCCCAGAACTTTTAGGCAAGAAATTTTAAATTAAAATTTTATTTTTTATTTTACATACTTCACACTTACTTTTTGTTTTAAAGTTAATTCAAGAATTCTAAGTTTCCTTTGTAATGTATAGGTTATTATATAATGGGATTTCGTTCTCAATTGATATACCTTTGAGCTTCCTTTCCTACAGAGTCACATAATGCAAAAGAGTCTAGTATGCTCCAGGTTCTAGAAATGCCCTGAACTGCTTCTGAGGAAAATTGCCTGCTCAAGGCTTGCAGCATTTCAGCGACTCCAGATAGCTGTTTATATACTTTCTGTACCAAATCACCCTTTCCCCAGCCATAATTCTTTGGGCCAAGAATAGAAATTGATTAACTAAATAGGAAATCCGAAGGTTCATGACTTCTAAACTAGCAGGAGATAAGGTTAAATTGCTTGAGAATATAATTTTCTGGATGATATAGTAACAGAAAATTGTCAATATATTAAGCAGCTATTGGATTTCAGGAACCATTGCTGTGCCCTGATGACACTATTTGCTGTTCAACTTTGTCTGGGAAGGTATAAACCCCAGAGATGACTGTCATGGAAGGGCAATGAGTACTTGGATCACTGCAGTCCAAGGACATAGGAAGACAAGCCTCTGCCTGTTCTCTCTGTCTGTAGTTTCTTGCATGCAACTAAGTAAATAGGTGAAGCAAATGGAATGATAATGACACGTTATCAACTATATTGACCTGTCCACAGCCAGGCATAGAAGCAAGACTTTCACAGTATCTCCAGAGTTTTCAAGTATATATGTTAGAATTTAGATATTTATATAAAACTCAAAACCATGCCTTCATATTCCCTTTTTAACTATACTTATCTTTCTTTGTAGTGTCACTCTTGAGAAAGTCAGTACCACCTCTCGGTGGCCCATGGTGCTGACTACTTCCATACCAAACTTTGGTTTATACATGGTCTAACCATGGCCTTAGTATATAGAGATGCAGGGATGTCCTGTGTGACCTTGTTTGGTGCTTGCTTGTTCGTTTCTCATTAGAGCTAATTCTAAAGCTTCTTGACTTTATTTTCAAATATGTGCAAATCATATTGTACTGTTTATGTCAATAAGCAGGTTTTTACTTTCTATTATATTTTATGGAGAGCAATTGAAGTTAAATTGACCTATTTTTGTCTTTCATTGTCTTTGTACTGCTGGTTTTATTTCCGTTTTACAACTTTCTTCAAAAAGTCATCTACTTATTTCTCTAATGTCATTTAGATATCAACATACTAATATATTTTATTATCAACTTTATTCCCTATCAGTGAGATTGAGGAGTTCATACAATATAAATAAAAGCAACGGGTATGTTATGAAAGGCAAATATAAGACCATTTGTTTAGCTCTCCTTTTCAACCAGATATCCTATCGAAAACTCTTGCAATATGGAAACTCTGGAGATCGTTGCAATAAAACTTCATTACTTGAAATAACCTAAGTGAGGCCTTTGTTTCTTGCATCCAAAAGTGCTTACCTCATGCAATTCTTAATGCCATAAAGATACACACATCCTTTCCTCTTAAGACTTTCCTATTCGCTTTATAAAACTAGCAGACTTGCTGTGAAAGATTCCAGTAATAAAATTCTTCCCTTAATCATTAATAATACCTACATTTTTATAAGTATAAGACTAATGTTTGCTTTTAGAATTTCTAGTACTTAGCTGATACTAGAATAAATCATGTTGCTTCTAACTAAATTATGTCACGAAACTTTTTAGAGAAACTATGTTTTTGATACTCTCCAATATTTATTCTCTAAATAAGACAGGATAATATTTTGGGGTATTAATTTATGTTTAATTTTTCTCTTTCCATTCTCTTTACTAAGACAGTTAGCTGGCTGTGTGCTTCATTGCCTCAGTAGAGCTATGTAGCTTCATTGGACACAGTGGTAACCTATAAAATATCCAGCAATTTGTTTTCTAATATCTTAGAATATGAGAGAAAAATAGGTCCTGGTGGAAGCAGTGGGACTCCAGAGAGATAAAGCTCCAGAAGGCATCTCTAGATACAGTACCAGAGGCATCAACAATTCTGTTCACACGTGATCAGCGTATCCCAAGTGACACCATAGGGAGGCAACAAATCTCCCAGACCTGATGGATGTCAAGTTTGTGAAGTGTTGACTGTTGAACAGAGAGACTGCCTCACCCCACCCAACTAATAGACCCAGTGTGAGATTTGAGAATCTTGAACATGGTGTCAAGTTGAGGATTGGGTAGAAACTCCAACAATGACTAAGATTAAATTTGTTCTAATTTAATGGCATGTAAGCTAGATAGCTGAACTCAAATTAATTTACAAAATAAGACAATACATTTTCCACATATCTTATCTTTTTAACTGAGATTTTCACTTTTTGTATAAATTATCAGAAGCCTATCATATTTATACCATAAAGTATAACTCTGCTTTAAAATACATTGTACTATTGATTTTGTGATACACAATTTAATCATATTTTTTAATGGGGATAGTAGGAAGCATTTAAAATAGTCAGTATTTACATAGTGTCTTTTATCCATGTTCACAGGGATATCAGCATTTTAAAGATGACACACTTACATCTTAAGCCAACACCATTATTTTGTTACACAGGATGCGTTAGTGCCAAACCTAGAATTAAGGCCTAAAGAAATGGGTTAATTTCAGAAAAATAAGATCTTAAGAAAGATCTCATTATACTTGGAGTGTCTAAAGATTTCTCAGAGCATGTTAGATTCTACAATCTTTCCTAGATTTCAAAGGTTCAACAGTTGATAGTTTCCTCTGTTTCTTTCTTCTCATGAGACCAAATGTTTTGGAGAAATGACCTTCTAATGTGGTAAATTGAGATCTAACTACTAATTACTAATTGTTATTGCAATACTTGACCTGATCTCTAGAGCTGGAAATCAAATTCTTGTCTCTGGAGTGTAACCAGATCTAATAGACAGTTTCTGAGTTGATGGAGAGAGAGCATATTAACAATTGAGTGACTTTTAAAGTGTTACCTTAATGAACAGCATTGGGTGTAATGTGTTTTGAACCTCAAACTAGGTGAATGGACTTTCCTTTTCATTGACAGTAGTAAAGTACAAAATTTCTCTATTCTTTTATTTAGAGTGGGAAAGCATATTAGTGAAAAAAAGTATAAGAAAGTTCCCCATTGGTATATTTTTAATAGCTTCAAGCTGTTAACAGTTACATTGTCCCTAGGTATGGGGTGGCACATGTTATGGTTAACTGATTAGCACAGAGCCTCTTGACATCCAGACATTTTTCTGTAACCGGTATCAGCCATGAAAATGTATTTCCAAGCAATTAAGCCTTAACTCCTGCTGGTTTGGAAGCCAGGAACCTTCAAATTCCCATCCAAATTATTCAACACCTACCACTGGTAGAAAAAAAAATACAACTTCATTAGTAAAAGCCACAAAGAAATCTATTGATACGTTTTTAAAGTTTCTTTAACATGGGAAAAATGCAAAAGTACTCACATTGTAAATTAGCCACACAACTCCAAAATGACCTCACTTTCTTTTTTCATAACTCTAAGGAGTTACTTTATGAGGTCTTAGATTTAACAACATACTCAAGAAGAATGTGGACAGCAAAATAAATATATGAAAGGTTACACGTAGGGGAGCAGAGAGAAACCAGGGCAAAAGAAGTATAAAACTGTGTAGTTTCTAGTTTTTTCAAAGTTCTATGTGAATGAGATATCCACTTGGCCATTCTAAAATTAGAACAATTGGATATTGAAGAAGTAGATATAGTATTTGCTAAATGATTTCCATTATGCTTATGGACAATTTCTTCCTCCCTTTCTCACTCTTCTAGAAGTTTGTCAAGCCCTGTAGAGACGTTTCTACATAAATCTGTTTTCTTGTCTCTTAAAACAGTAGAACAGGAGGGTAATGTGAGGTGGGAATGGAGAGGAGCTCTTATCAATAATACATAGGATTGGGGGACATGATAGGGGTATATGTTTTATCCTAGAGGATTGTAATATTGTTTTCTGTGCCTTATGAATCAATTTGTTCCAATATCCCATAAGCAGATTCACCTCTACAAAGGTAGCATTATTTTAAAACATATGTGATAATGTTAGATGAACTAGACTTCACAACATGTTAGTGGGAACTGGAATGTGTAACTTTACCCAATTATTGATAATAAAATGCTCTGTTAGTGATTTTCCTTATGTTTTCTGTTCATATTAGACTCCTTGATAGTAGTTTGCTATTTTCATTCCATATGTAAACTTTAAAACTTCTTTTTTTGCTGAGGAAGATTCACACTGAGCTAATGCCTGTTGCAAATCTTCCTCTTTTTTCACTTGAGGAAGCTTAGCCCTGAGCTAACATCTGTGCCCATCTTCCTCTATTTTATATGTGGGTCGCTGCAACAGCAGGGCTGATGACCGGTGTAGGTCCACGTCCAGGATCTGAATCTGTGAACCTGGTCTGCTGAAACGGAGAGCACCAAACTTAACAACTAGGCCGCAGGGCTGTCCCCCAAAAGTTCTATTTTTGAATGAAGTCAAACCATTATAAGCCCTGCATAGGTAGATGACTTACTCTTTTTCTTTTTTAATGGTTCAAAGCTCTGCAGTAGAGTTGGTAGATGATCTGGGGCCATTATGTTAAACATTCTCTCATTTAGGTTTTAACTTTGGACTTTGAGTTGTTAGTCTTTTATTCTCACAATAATGAAAAGTTATCATGTTTTCAGCTCTTCAAGTAGAAGTTATTATCTACACACTATCAAATTATCTCGACAACTTCCTGGGTAGATCTTTGATGGGTAAGAAAGGAGGACTAGCCAAGTAGAAGATCTGTAAGAAAACTACAACATTGAAATGCTCTCTGGAGAAGTAAATCCCTAGTTTAAGTGTATTTTCTCAATTGACTACCGGAACTTATATTTATGACATCAGCATGGAAACGATCCTCCTGAATGAGTTGACTGATCATTACAGGGTCCATCACAGCAGATTTGGAAATTTGCCAAAGTTTGTCATCTTTTCTCGCTTTCCCCATTGTTGCTTTTATCCATGTGACTCTAGATGTTTCAGAAAACTCTGTTAAAATCTACCAAAGGTCCTCTGTAGATCTTAAAAATACCAAAGAAGTGAGGACTCCTCTTCAGGAACTTAGAGTTCTCCTCAGGGAGACAAAACAAGCATACCAAATTTTAAGTATTAGCCTACCAAGAATAAAATGAGTCAAACAAGTAGTAAGAAAAATGAAGAATTAAAAGGAGACCTCACTTACACATCATTGTCGGGGTAAAGCCTCACAGAGGAGATAGGATTTGAGTTCGGTGTTGGATGATGATTGGAACTGCCCCTGTGAAGCTCAATTCTAAGTACGTCGGGGGAAGATAGTAAGGGGCACAGAAACTATTTGAGATTTATTGTTATTATATTAATAAAGGAGAGGTTCATTGAAGCTTGATTGTAGAGGGCACTGAATATCAGTTTAAGGTGTTTCACTTTTTCCTGACAAAGAAAGAAGAATATTTAATTATTTTGAGCATGGAGAGTAACATGACAAATATTTTGCCTTACAAGCTTAATCTTCCGGAAGAGAAGTTTGAAGGGAAGACGATGAACGCAGGAAAGTCTCTGACAGTCTTCTAGGTATAGGGTAATAAGGCTCTGAACTGGAACCGTGGCAGGAAGAATGGAAGAGAGGGGCTATTGGAAGAGGCCTTATCTGAGCAGAGTCTGTATGACTTGGTTATTGATTCTATGGATGAGACAGAGAAATTAACCAACTTGATTTTGAGGTTATGATTCTTTGCAACTGAGAAAATAATAATACCCTTAGAAATATAGAGGCATTATATATAATAGGGTGTTATGTTAAAACTGAGGTTTAATCACAATGATGTAAATTATTATGAACTCAATAAAAAAAAAACAAAATAAAAACTACCAAACGAGAAAAAAAATTGAGGTTTCAGCTAAGTACAGAGATACAATAGATGGTATATACAACATAATCAACGAACCTCATACTTAGTGATAACTGAAACAAGTCAGACACAAAGAGTACCTACTATATGACTCCATTTACATGGTGTTCAAAAATAAGCAAAGCTAATATGTGGTGATAGAAGTCAGAATACGTGTTAACCTTGGTGAATGTTGATGGAGAGGGGTAGCAGAGAATATTCTGAGGTGCTGAAAATGTACATTTTGGTCTGGATTGCGTTTATATAGGTATACATCTAAGTAAAAATTCATCAACTTGCACCCTTAAAGCTTGTGCATTTTACTGCATACAAGTATTCAGGCAAAAATATACAAAGAAGATGATTTATAAAGAAATGACAGGAAACTAATCAATAAAAACACTGTTTTCTAAGTTTTGTGGTGCTTAGAGTATTTACCATCATTTAAAATTTTTAAATTTCTGTCTCAGTCATAATAAATATTCACTTTGGGACCTAAATTAAAGAAGGTGGATAAGAGGTCTCAAATTCCAAAGGGAAATGCCAAAACTCAACTTGCAGATATTCAAAGGATATCTGTGAAAACCACTTCCACGACTGTTGGATCCTTCAGCAGAACAAGGATATAGAGAGGAAGGATATATAGATGATAAAAACACTTTAAAAATATATTTTTTAGAGCTACTACCATTCTATGAATCTCTACTCACTTCTAGTTGTGGGGGAGGGTGGCTACCTCCTTTGTACAAACTTAATTAGGAAATTTGCAAAGGATATAAACATGCATTTCACTGAGGAAGAGATACAGTTGGCAAATAAGCACATGAAAAGATGTTCAACATCATTAGCCATTAAGTAAATACAAATTAAAACAAGAATGAGATTTTACTACACACCCTTAAGAAATAGAAAACAAAGAAGAAACCACCAAAGGTTACCAAAACAGACTAACTAGTAAGAAGAGCATTGTGTGAACCACATGAAGAAAGTGCATTAATGGCATGAACTGTATGGAATGCTGCCGATGGGTCAAGTAGGCTAAGAACTGAGAGTTAACCAATAGATGTGACTTGCTTCTGTATCAATCTGCCCAGCGGTGCCTTAACACATAACCACACAGTGCAGCAGATAGAATCTCTAGAAATAGGGGTTGATTGGGAGGTGCAGTTGTGGTGCTCCAGTGTGATATTGTAATTTATAATAAGAAATACGTTTGGTCTTTATCCCCATTTTTGGCACAGGGCTCCTAAAACTCTTGGAATTTCCTGGGTGATGAGAGCAGTAAAGGTGTCACATTAAAGAGCTGACTTTTAGAAAGCACCGAAAGATGGGAGTTTGTTGCCAGGAGAGCCAACCATGTAATTAGAGGTTTGGAATTTTCAGACCCAACCCCCAACATCCTGGAAGAGGAGACAGGCTGGAGATTGAGTTGAGTCAACCAATGGCCAATGATTTAATCAATCTTGCCTACATAACAAAGCTTCCATAAACCCCCAAAAGTTTGGGATTCAGAAAGCTTCCAGATTGGTTAATATTTGGAGATTCAGGGAGAATATTTGGAGATTCAGGAAGAATGGTACACCTGGAGAGGGCATGGAAGGCCTCTGCTCTTTTTCCATACCTATGTATCTTTTCCATCTGGCTGTTCCTAAATTATATCCTTTTATAATAAATGAGTAACCTAGTAAGTAGAATGTTTCTCTGAGTTTTGTGAGCCACTCTAGCAAGTTAATCAAAACTGAGGAGGGTGTTGTGGGAATCTCCACTCTACAGGGGCTTGTGACCGTCATCTGAAGATGGGGGGTGGAGAATTCTTGGGGGACTAAGTCCTTAACTTGTGGAATCTGATGCTGTCTCCAGGCAAATAGTGTCAGAATTGAGTTGAATTGTAGAACACCCTGCCAATGTCCAAGAATTACTCGATGATATAGGGAAAACCACCGCCTACGTGTTGGAATTGGGTCCCAGGACTTTCATTCAGTATCCCAGAAGCTGCAACCTAACAATTGACTCTCTGGGGGAGAAAAAGTCCTAGTATGAAACATTCACTGATTTCCTTGGTATATACCATTACCTTGACCTTCCTCAAACTACCAAAATGATGCCATTGAACATTGAGTTGGGGAAAGAGATGCATCAACTCTAGCACACTAACCCCAGCACACAATGTAGAAAGATGCAAAGCCATCAGTCATTAAGTCTACCATTAAAAACAGCTCGTTCATTTAAGTGAAGTTCAAGGTAGTGTTTTCCTATGGTTCTCTCAAGTAGTAGGTATATGTCAAATCTATTGACAAATATTTCCATTTTATAATGAAAGGAACATTAACCCTATTCATGTGCTAGATGTGATAACAAATAATGCTTCATTCCATTCTCCAGTCTTGGCAAACGTTCACATATATATTTCTAACTGTTTGGAACTACTATTTTCAGATGCATATCTGCAGAAAGAAAGAGTTTTATGTTGGTGAGACTTTTTTTTTAACCAGTTTCATTACGTGTCTTTTAGAAAGAAAACCTCCTCCATCATTACTGTAGCAATAACAACAGAGCACACTTTTACTTTAGAAAGGTCATCGTGAAGTTGCATTTGGAATCTCAGGGAGAAGTAACCTACGAGAAAACTTTCATGACCTCTTTCCATAGGTCGTGTCTTTTTTGAAAAGTGATTCTAAGATTACAGAGCATGATATAGAAATAAGTTTGAAAAACTTCAGCATAACAAAAACATGTTGCACAACTGATTTTGTATACCTTGCCTCAGTTTCTACATATTCTTTGAGAGCACCTTCTAGTCTCAATTGTTCCTGACCCTCTTTGGAAAATCATAAGCTAAAAATTGGGTAAGAACTGAAGGAAGTGTGACCTAGGTATCCTTGACTCAACTATCTAAAACTAACTATCTCAGGTTACAATTTGTGAAAACAGGTAATCATCTAGTTTCCCAAGTGGTTTTAGTTATGAAAAACTAGTTTGATTGGTAGAGCAGCAATTTCACTTGAATTTTAAAAATCCAAGTCAAAAATATATATTATTTCAAATTATATCTTTTCAAAGTTTTTCTATAACTAGGTTTTATATTTGCCCAGGGAAAAAGAATAGTTTAACATGTTCTAAGTAGTTCTCCAGGAAAAAGAATTTTAAATTCTCTGTAAAACTAGATGACGTGAAAGGAAATATGCCCAATCACTCACTCATGGTTCTAGGAGGAAGCAGAAAAAAAACAAAGAAAGCAGGACAAGTTTTTCCAATATTTTTTCCTACAATAATGCCATTTCAACATTTCATTAGCGAGCGTCACTGTTGGTACTCAGAATTATGAATGTGAAATATTTTGTCATAAAATTGATTATTTCTTGCTTCTTACATTTACATGTGGTGCTGAGAAGTTTCTGAGCTTCCTGGAAATTCTATGAAGAATTTAGATATTCCAGTAAAATTTCGAAATACTGAAGCTTCTGATAATAAAGCAAGCTTAAGTTAAATAAGCATCAGCCTAAACAATTTAAAATTTTCCATTTGTTTCACAATGCTTTGTTTTCAAGTGTCATGCACACACTGCCTTTTTTTCTGTAAATATTTTAATTTCCTTTCTTTTCCAGAATGGGCTGTATAACCAAATTTCCCTAATAAGCTTTGGTGAGAAATAGCTAATGAAATAAGACATTACAGTGCTATGCAATTGCTTAATAGTGATATTTTTGTTATTAAAACATCTATATTGCATTCTGTTCAACGTTTAAGGATCCTTGCCTCATTCTGTCAAACTACTTCACACTATTCTCATTATTTCTTAGAGCAACACAATGAGATTTTAAAGTGGCAACCAGTACTATTTTATTTCAGTAATGGGAGAAACTGAGGCAAAAAGAGTATAAACGTGGGGTCATCCAGTGGCATATTGGTCAAGTTCCTGTGCTCTGCTTCGGTGGCCTGTGGTTCGCAGGTTTGGATCCCAGGCATGGACCTAGCACTGCTCATCAAGCCATGCTGTAGTGGCATCCTACATAAAAAAATAATAGAGAGAAAGATTGGCACAGATGTTAGCTCAGTGACTATTTTCCTGAAGCAAAAAGAGGAAGATTGGCAAGAGATGTTAGCTCAGGACCAATCTTCCTCAGACACACACACACAAAAGAGTATAAATGCATCACACAGCATGTTGGTGGCAGACCCGGGGACAAAACCAACATCTGTAATTTTCCTGCCAAAAACATACTCTAAAAATGGAAGAAATTGCTTTATCTCAAACAAAAAAAAATGGGTAAAAAATGATACAGTAATAAAATATCACAATTGCTGGGTGTTATAAGGAATAATTAGTGTTTTTAAAAAATGTCTATAAGATTTATTCATTGCTAACAATACATTTATTATTTAACAACTGTATAGAGACTTTCTAGTGTTTAGATGTAGAGTAACCACAAAACAACAGATTATGAGAAAAAGCACATATAAAATGAACACATCATCTTGAGTTACTTAATTTTACATCTCAACTTATAAATTATCACTTTGTAAAACAATTACATTATTTTCCCAACCCCTCTCAAACACACATACATGACACTAATCCCTTTGCTTAACAGGACTTTAAAATAAAATTTAAATTATTAATTGACGCTTATGGATAAACAGAAACACATCTTCACAAAGTGATCAACAGATAGTAGTGGATAAGCTTAATCTAGTTTCTATTTTAGTGCAAAATATAATGCCTGAAATGTCCAGTTTAGGTTGAGCGCTCTGTGAGGCAGTCTGTCTACTGCTTTGTCTTGATTAAGGACTTGTTAACAAAGCGCTGTGGGCTGTTCACTTAAGAGAAGCTGCCTTGTCTGCTGGACATTAATATCATACATATGATAAAAGAGTTCCCTTAGAGTCTTTCTTGTGAGTTAAATCACCTGTATTTCCTATATTTTCCGGGGCTGAAAGCTGAAAATCCTCATAACTGATAAGTGGGTAGACTGTGGAAGTTTGTTGTAGAAACTGTCTGACAATAAACATATGCAATCCTTTCCAATTTGATTCTACTTTATTTATGAAAACTCAATATTGTTTCTTCAAAATGTCCTGGTTTCATTTCCTCCTTCTTGGAACGCACTTATATTTTATTTAATCAGCGTTACTGAAGCATTGTTATTCTCTTACTCTGGTTAGTTTGTTGTGGGAATTTGTTTTTGGAATATCAAATAATTGTACTTCTTATGAACTTAGCATTTTAAATGTTATCAAATAGTTTACCGTTATCTATGAATTTGGAAATATGATAGAATACATTATTTTTAGCAAAATTTTTACATTTTTTATACAAATGGGGGTTGCATTTCCTTTGCTTTTGTGATATCATCAGATATGAATTCTTGTTGGGATTTCACATTTACTTTTAATTATTTTTGTTTAGTTGTTTAAAAGTTAGAACTAATTTCACTTATTTGCTCATCTTTAGTTTACTTGCACACTTTATTTCATGCCACAGTAGTGATTTTTTTTATTGCGGTTAAGAAAAAAAATACATAATGTGATCTACCCTCTTAAGATTTTAAGTGTGCAGTACAGTCTTGGTACTATCAGGACAATATTGAACAGCAGATCTCTAGACCTTTTTCGTCATGCATGACTGAAATTTTATACCCATTGAAGAGCAGATCCTCATTTCCTCCTCTCGCCTCTTGCCATTTATCTCCTCTTCTCTGCTTCTATTTTTTGTTTCATTTCCTTTTAGGCCTCCCAGTGGCTTTTATACCCTTCAGTTTTCCGATACTTGTACACCCCCTCTGCCCTTTCAACACTATTGGAAACTTCCAACCCTCCTATTGCCACCATCATTCTCACAAGAATTTGTTGTCTTATTTCTCTTGGATATTATTATGAAAATCAAGGTTAACAACTGAGAACAAGAGCCGGAAGAGTGCAAAACCTGTGAGTTGACACTGGAAAGAGCAATTGAAAAACGTAAATCTAGGAACAGTGAAAAGAATGGATCAAGAGTATCAAGAGCCAATGTGGACTTGGCAAAAGGTGGAGGTTTTTAGATTTTTAGAGAGATTTTGGAAGTGAGAATTGAAAATATTTTGTAATGCAGAATTAATCAACTCCTTTTTGCAATTTTTCAAGGGAGACTAAAATCAAGATTCAAATTGCTTCAATTTGGTTTTAGTTGATAGTTTATTGTTTCTGGAATTTGGATAGCTATCTATATTTGGGGGGCAATTATTTGAGATTTTACATATAAGGTAATTTACTATATCTTCTACAAGTATACATGAATCAAAAACTTACTTTCACAATTACCACCAAACTGTTATTAGGCAAAGAATGCAAGTTGATAAAAAAGACCATAGTGTTTCCTGGAATGTGACAGCATTATCGGAAGAAGTTTCAGACAACTCTTTGAATTATACTTTTGAAGGGCAAAGAGATCATCAGGAATGGAAGGTGCAAATGCAGAGCTAAACTTTTGATGTTTACTAAGTTAACACAATCCAATACAGTCCCTCACAGAATTGTGAAATTTTTTTAACCCATCTTCCATGGACTCTCATGTTCATAGAAGGTAGAATCCTAGTGGATGGAAATACATCAAAAGCAGATGCTTCTGTCCCACGTCCCTTCACAGAGAACTGACACTGTGAGTACTTAGGTGCCGTTGTAGGATTATTAACTACTTTCAACCAATAGAGGGTTATGCTGTCAGAAGACTAAGAAGGGAAGAAGTGATGGGAACAAAGAACAATAGAAAGTCAGTACTGGGGCCCTGGACATTTATCTATGATTTTCTTCTCTCTCATAAACTTACGTACACACACACTTGGCAAAATTCATTAAATTGTCCTCTTCTTGAATCTGTACAACTGAATTCTTGTCTGTATCTTTCCCCACAATTCTTGAATTATCTTCATTGATACATGTGGCAGGCCTTGTAAATCACCTACCCATTATCTATTCACAGCTTCTTCCTTGCTAACAAGATGCTCCTATTGTTGTATACAGCAATATCCATGACTGGCTTACCTGGTATGTAGAAAACATGACAATCATGTTTTTCCTTCTTCAACTTCCCTGGCTATTTGACCAAATATCTCTAATGGGGGTAATAGCATATATTTATGAGAAGCTTCTACTCTGTTAATAAAAAGGAATGATTGCTGCTGGCACTGCCCATTACCATGTTTTCCTGTGTTAAATTCAGATATGATAATGAGATGTCTGAACTGGAGCACTTATCTTGCAACAACAAGGTGACAAATGTGAGGAAAGCCAATGAGTCAATGACTGTCTGGTGGAAAGATAAGAAGAACCTGGTTCCGTTAGTGTAAACCCCTGTATATGTAGCCTCCATCTAGGCCACTAGAATGGTCCCTGAGGGACTAGGAGCATGGGAAATGGGTGTGAACATGAAAGTCATGCTGCTTACTTTATCATGATCAATAAATCCTTTCTTTCTGACCTAGAGTCTCATGTTTTCCACCAGCACCCAGAATACTGTGGCAGATTAATTTGTTAACTTGAAAGTAGGGTAAAATATCAGACACTTCAGAGTTCTTGACACTAAGTACTATGTTTTAAAGTTTTCTTCATGTTGCCATGTGTACATTTAATTCATTATTTCTAATTGTTGCCTAATAGCTCTCATAATGTTGTATAAACAACTTTGTATATGGATTTGTGAGAGAGTAATTATTGTTTGTTTGTTTAGGAGGTTGTTATAAAGCCAAGAATAGTACTGCTATAAGTACATATATATACTTAATTTGTGCTCTAGGGCCAGAAGGGCTGCATCACTCTATACTGCCACCAGCAATTCATGTACATATCACCTTCAATATTTGGCATTATTCAGTTTTCTATTTTTTTGCCAATATAACTATCATAAGTTATGTATCATTTTAGCTCTAATTTACATTTCTTTTATTACTAATGATTTTGAGCATCTCTTCATCTGCTTCTTAGCTTTTGGGATTTCCTCTGTAAATTGCCTGGACACATCCTTTTGTTTGCAAACTCTGAAAAAAAAAAAAACACTTAATCCTCTGCTAGAAATCACACTAAAGATTACCCTTCCCTGAATTGGTCCTCCTATTTAAGAACTTTGTATAATGTACTTGACTCATTTCACTCTTTGGACCTAATTTAAATGTCACCCTTCACCTCGGCAGATCTTTTTGTTGGTACTGCAATATTACCAGGTTGTGCAAATCTATATTTTGATGTGATTCTTAGTTCCTAATAACAAGAACCATTCTTTGTTCAGAAAAAGAAAAAGAAAAGTGCTATTGCCTTGAAGCTGATAAAGAGGGATATTATGTCACAACTTCTTGGGTTGGATCTCAACTCTCCTTTAATTTAGAAGACTTCTGTAGTAGCGGCCATTGCCTCTCAAAAGAGGAACCTGGGAACCAGAGAGACGTATGATTCCCTTAAGCCATTCCTTCACTTGCATATGAAATACCCTCGGCCACAGCAGAGACTCTGGCACTTTAATAGAAATAAACTAACAATGGACGGTGGAGACTTACCTAGCAATATTTGTTGGAGCCAGCTTAGCTTGAGAACTTCTCAGGCAAGGATATGCTTCATTTACCTTTGTCCACTCTGATGCCACATTGTTTGGCATCAGAATGAATGGGTAAACAAATCAAAGATTGTTATTCTCAAGATTCTTACTTCTTAGATACAACTTTATAGTAGTTCTACTCTAAAAGCAACGAAGTCTGAAAGTTAGACTGTGCTGGGAGGCATACTGCTGGGTAGTTTCTTATTTGTTTATAGAAGTTACTGGAATATTAGAAGTAGGTAAGTTTAAATACAGAGTCTAACATCAATTTTTCTAAATCAGGATGTTTTGCAAGGAGCTGAGTCCCATCCCCTGCCCCTTTTTTAATCAAACTTACACATTCATACATTGAAGGCAGTTTCCAATTATCTATGGGTGTGGTTAGGTAGTTGAATTGAAAGATGTGAGGCAAGGGAAGGAAAAAAGAGGAGAGGTGCAGGTTGAGGCATGTAGAGAAGCTAGCCTGGAGAGAAGCAGGATATTCTGGTTTGGGCTGGAGAGGAGAATGGAGGGGATAGGATAAGTATAATGATTTACATATTTTGACCAGAGTTTAACGTATGCATAGAAGAGTGGTAGAAGATAAATTCAGAATGTTATCTTATAGAAGTATTATAGACAACTAAAAATGATGTAGGACCTGGGGAATAAGTGCAATACTGTGAGCAGCAGAGCGATTTAATAAGAAGTATGTTTGAGAATTTCATTCTGGCCCTTTCCTGCAGTGTGAGTTTATGTGGAGTAGAACTGGTAGCAAGGAGACCGTTTGACAGATTGTGGTCATTGTCCTGCTGGCAGGGCAGAAGTAGTCAAGGTACTGAGGATGGAAATAAAGGGATGGCAGATGCTGTGGAATTTGGAAGTTCTCAGATGAAGGCAAAAGGAGAGAGAGAGAAGAATTTATGATGACTTCTATGTTTAAGTGTGGGTGGCTGAGAATATGGTGGCTCTATAAAAAAAGAATCAGAGAGAACTATTTTTATAAGTAAATAGTTAAGTTTGATTTAGTATCAACAATATTCATCATGGTGATAAGATAGCTGAATGTAGATACTTATCTGGCCTTTAAAGACATTTATTCTGGATAATAAATAAATAGAATGATTGGGCTAGGTTCACAAATTAGATAAACATTAGATTAGAATTGACAATTAATCTGTGATCAAGGATAAGTTTGCTGAGGAAAAGGTAGAAAGAAAGAAAATAAACTCTTTGGGAAATACCCTTATTTAGAGATGAAAACACCTCTTTATCCCATCTTTTGTGAGAGAGATTGTCTTATAAAACGCCATGTCACTGAACCACTAAAGGAAAATTGTACTCAGCATTGACGAAATATTTTCCTGGTCAAATTCAGTGAGATTTCATCAAAGGATATTTTAGTCATGGAAACAAAATTTAGCAGCGGAAATGCTTTAGAGTGAGGGATATTACACAGTACTGTTTTTGCAGGAGAACGAGAAATCAAATTATTGGCTTAGATTTGAAACAAATTTAAGCCATCATAAAATTTATATAATCAAAACTATAAATTAATCTCTCCCTTTATTTTTGGAAACTTGATAAACTCTATTAGGTAGTCGCTGTGTGTGGAGAGGAGGAGGGCTAGTTAGCAGTTATGGAAGAATATGTTATTCATCAATCTGTTGTCTTTTTATCCACAGCTAGTCATATGAAATGCAGTTTTACAAAGAACAAGGCCGTCTGACTCTCAAGGGGATATTCCAAGGCCAATTGAAAAGGTTAGTTTTACTAATTTATTCAACACTTATTCTCAAAAGGCTTACCATGTCTCAGATACTCCTAGACACAGCAGACAGTGATTCTTAAAGTTTTATTGGTAGAAATATTCAATAATAGAAATTTATAATAGAAATTTATTGGTAGAAACCTGCCTAAGTTGTTGAAAATTCAGATTTACAGCATACCTCTAACTCTTTGATGAAGAAATTTTTCGTTGTAAGTCATAGTGGTACCTGTAATTCCACATTTTCTAGTGTGCATTCTTGGATGATTCTGATAGAGGTTTTCTATGGGAAGCAACATGAAGGCAAATAAGGCGCAGGCCCCGCCTCCAGTACCTAATACGGAAAGCAAACAGCAAACTAGTAAGTGTTACAGAATGGGATTCTTTAGAAACATCTATATAGAAGTATGTGAAAGGTATGAGTAGAAATATGCAATCTACCACAGTAGGGGCAAGAGGAGGGTATTACCAGTTATCTTCACTGTAATCACAGAAGTGACTCATGTGTTTGTCTTTTATATGCATATCCACCATGGAGGTCAAAGTGGAACATAATCTAAGCAAAGTGAGCAGGAACACCAAAACCATGGAAATATATACCAGAAATGTATACTACTAATATACTAGTCATTGAAAACCTTTTGCGTGTTTTTAATTTGGGTTGTGGTAAAAGATGAGAGCTGTCATTTTAAGAAGTTAGGATTCGTGCTGTAGGCATGGGAAGCAATTGAAAGATTGGAGGCAAAGTAGTGAATATTATCAGAGCTGTATTTCAGAAAGCCTGTGGCAACAGAGTGGAAGAAGATGTTCTGGAAGGCAGGGAAGTGACCTGGGTAAGGTTGAGGTAATCTAGACAAGAAGCCATTGTAGTTTGAAAATATTTTAATGCATCAGTTCAATCCTTGCTAAGAACCATACTAAGGTCATAAGAACCTCTACGTCTACTAAAAGATAAAAGATAATTTGCTTTAGGAATTTGATTAGGCAAATGCTTTTTAAACTTATTCGAAAAATTGTTTTCAAACAACAACTTTTTCCCAATAACCTTCTCACAACCGTAACAGTTAAACACAGAACAATGGAGCTGCTGTGCTTGTGGCGGGCATGATAGGAGGTAGACTTTCCCCATGGCATGTCTTCATCTCAGCTCCTGACACGGCTTTTTAGGAAATTTCATGAAATATTAGGGTTGTGAAATAGTCTGAAATGACAAGATTAGACATACTACAGGCATTTTAAAGTTTTATTATTTAGACTATTATTTAGATCATAAATTAAGATGACCACAGCACCATTGTTTTAAGAATGGAAAGATGCATGTAACGGAAACTCGTTTCTACAGGTTTCATACACATATGGAATATATATTCCACATAAGATGTGAGGTGTAAAGTTGACTAAAAAGGCAGAGGTAGGGTACTGTTAACTGTTTTCATGGAATTTAAACATTACAATTTTAGACCAACTCAGTTTTACATTTAAAATGGACTGAATTGTGAATAAAATATTCTGTCTTTCCACGTCTTTATCATGTTTAATAAATATGGATTCCACCAGCTCCAGTCTCAGAAACAAATCACTGCTATTTTCTCTTAAGCCTTAGTCTTTTTTGTCTTTCTGTGTAACACTGTACTATAATAGCCTAATCATTCTCAACTCCTTTGGTATTTATTGCAAGGACATTAATTCTGATGGGCTCATTTAGTATTAATGTGGATGTCATAAGTACTTCAGCAGGAATAGGATTTCTACTGGAATTCAGCATTAATTAGCCAGATCATTACTTCAAAGTGTTACTCTTTCCCTTCAGAACAGCTGCACTTCAGCATCCTCCTTGCAAAGTACATCAAATCTCTTTCTCTTAGAAGGGGCACTTCTAAGTACTTAAATCTATTGAGAGAAAGTTGTGGAAGTGAACACGACACAATAGACAAGGTGTGGCAATTCCTAGACAACTGATTAGTACCAAGCTGATGTTTTAATTGAGTTTCTGTGGTCCCTACAATAGCTTGAAGTGAGTAAGGGACTTGATTGCTCTTTAAATTTCTCTGGAGCATAAAGAAGCAACAGCATAAATAAAAGGTTTAAATAAGTCCTTCAATTTTTCATTGGAAAGTTAAAAGAAAAATACATCCCAAACCATAGCAATTGGTGCATTAATCAGGGACTGTCTCGGACTGGAATTACTTGTATATTCATAACTGAAGGTATTTTTTAACACTTAAAATATGTTTTTGAATGTAGTGGTACTTGTCTGAAGAAATATAAATTTCTTATGTTATTGTAATTTTACTACATTATTGTAACATGCTTTTTGATATCGTAGAAGAGTTATTTTTGTGTGTATCCATGGTGCCAAGGTCAGCCTATTATTCATTAAAATATCCAGGTAGTTGTGTCTTAACTTCCTATATTATTGGGATGTCTATCACATTATATATCTTTATGAAAAGAATTGACTTGATAAAATGAAAAATTATTTTAGACTCATATAAATGGGAGGGTAAATTCACTTTTCCCTCCAGTGACCTGTAAGTAACTAATTCTCTAAGCATTATGGCATTGTAGCAATGTCTTTTTAAAAATTCTGCATTTTATTTAAAGCAAGGGCCACTCTTCCACTGCCACCTAAGAATGACATTTAGATTCCTAACTTAACTATACTGATTACTGCTTTAGTTTCAAAATAATTCTAGGTATTCTTTTTACAAAATCATCTTTGTTAGATTTACTTTCAAGTTTTCTATGACCTATCAATGACCATGATTAAAGGAACTTATCAATTCTAACAAGTGGTAACCATTTCGCTTATGCTACAAAAATACCAAAACAAATTTCTAAGTCAACTGAAGGCAGAGTTTATAAATTTCTTAATAAATTTTCTAACCGGTAAACTAACAAACTATTTGATATTGTTTAACACAGAGTAACCATCTTGATTTTGAAATACTTTCAATTTAGAAAGAGGTTGGATGGTACAGTGAAAAGAACACTAGACGGAGTGCCAGACTGGCTAAATTCTGATTCTGGATCTACCACTAATTGCTTAAGCTTACGGGTCATCATTAACCGTGATTAAACCTCATGTCTCCTCTTGGTAACAGAGAAAGGACCAAGATCCTAGGATCTACTCAGTTCTAAAACATTGTGATAGATATTACCAGTGACAATTTCATTCTGATATTTAAAAATATTATGAAATCTTTCATGGCATATGTTTCTCCATATTTGGAATTGGAAGGCTTCTTTTGCTTCTTAAAAATGTGGACAGATTCACCCATAACACTTAGGATCCAAAGCCTTTTGAGAGGAAATTCTGTAAAAACGTTTCCGCTTTCTTTCAGTTATTGCTCTGTTCAGCTTTTCACTCAATTCATTCTTACCTTTCCTACCTCTGAATGCTGAATGCCTCAGTTTCCCCTCTTAGGACCACCTCTCTTTTCTCTTTACATTCTCTCCTTTGGTAATATCATCTGTTCTCAAGGAGTTGATTACATTTTCATGTTGACAATTACAAAATATATTTCTCCAACCTCAAATTTTTCTAGAACTTACTTAATATACAGCAGTCTTTTTTACTCCTCCAGTTGAATTGCTTTAATAGAAATCTCAGATTGACAAGACCCAAACCAAACTCCTAATTCTCAGTCAAACTAGTCTCACCTCAATCTTTCCTGTCGCATAAAGTGGCACCTCCGTTCATACAGCTACACCCTTTCTCTCATATCACACTTTCAATCCATCAACAGATATTGAAAGGAGGTAAGAGATCAACACTGAAGCTTGAAAAAAACAAAAATATTGAGATAAATTTAAAAAGCCAATTTTGAAATCCTTTTAATATCTGTTAAAGAAACAAAGATTGGATAGATAGCTTTCTGGAAAGGAAAGAGCTATTTCAAGCTATGTGGATGATTGTCTTTGAATTTTTTTCCTGTGGGGTCAATTGCGTGGCCCAGGCAGTGGGCTACTATGGTGTGTGTGGGGGTGGGGCAAGGAGGGCAGAGGAGAATACTAAGAAACCAGAGGGGCTTTTACATTCCCTCAAGACTTGTATGACAAGTTTGGAGACCTGAAAGGGTCGTGGGCACATGGCTAATTTTCCCTAGAGAAGATTTGCTGAAATCTGAGACTGTGCACAGAGCACAGTCATGCTGAAAATGTCCAAAAGCCAGAAAAATGCACCTCAAAGTCTCATACTGTTTAAGAAGCAAATGCCCACCATGGAAAGGTGGCCTTATAAATGAAACAGCCAATTAATACAAGACTTGGAGGGAGAGAGAAATTACAACTAAGATTTGTATTCCTTTTTACTAGGGGCTCTTACAGCATCTGGTACAGCTAAGGGTGCATATCCACGCTTGACTCTAGCAGAAGACCTTCTTGGAAACAGATAAACCAAGAGTGACTTTGCCATTCACAATGAAATAGCTTAAATCACATGACTTGTCTTCCTATCAATAAATTTGCAAATTTTGAAACTGCACGGGGCAGGAAGATAAAGAGCTGGGGTTAAAGCCTCTTAAACGTAGAATGGAATATTCTATACAATTATTTGGGACTAAGGAGCCAAAGAATCAAAAGGCCCACAATTAAAAGGAACAAAAAGTAAACTATAATTGGACATTTACCCAATCTCCAGCCAAAATCCAACCCACCTCCATCCCCAATTAGGCTGCAGGGAGAGCCCTTCTACCTTATATATCCTCCTAAAGAGAAATGCAATTGTCCGTTGTGGAAGAAACATCATGTGGAAGATCCTCACCCTTTTATTATATAGTATCTGAGATTTAATCAATAGTAGATTGAATTAATGGTTCAATCATTAATAGTTCATTTTACAGCTACTATAAGAGAAGCAAATGAAGAGAAACCAAATATATAAAAGAGAAAATCAACAGACACCATAGACTGTTCTTTGAAAAGATTAATAAAATTGATTAACTACAAGCAAGACTAACAAAAAGGAGAGGATATATAAATTTCCAGTATCAAAAGTGAAAAGGAGAATATCACTACAGATCCTATAGACATTAGAGACATAACAAGATATTATGAACATCTTTAGAAATTTAGATATTTATAAGATATGACAAATTCACAATAATAAATTTGATAATTCATATAAAATGAATTTATTTACACATTTGAATAGTTTATCTTTTAAAAAAATGTGAAGCTGTTGTTAAACACCGTGCCACAAAGATGCCAGCAACAGTAGTCTTCACTAACAAAGTCTTTCAAAAAGGTGAAGAATAATGACCAGTTTGACACATATGTTTATAGATAACAGAATAAGAGTGAAAACTTTTCAGCTCATATTATGAGACAAAGACAAGGCCAACATAAGAATATTATAGGAATAAAAAATTACGGATCATGAAAAATTCTAAACAAAACATTAGCAAATGGAATCTGGTAACGTGGAAAAGAGAGAGATACATAAAACCAAGCAGAGGTTAATCCAAGAACACAAGAGTCATTTAAACATTCAAATGTAATTAATATAATTAATCACCATAATGAAATAAAAGAGAAAATCATTTGATCATCTTCATAAATATGAAAGATTGGATAAAATTCAAAACTCATTTTTGAAAATATCTTTTAAACTAGGAACAGAATAAAACTTGTTAATCTGATGAAGGATATCTACATACATCTACTGCCAAAGCAGTTTCTTAATAAATGTTTCCCCTTTAAATCTGGATATCTACTATCACTAGTCCTACTCGACATTATACTCACAGTCCTAGCTAGTGCAATTAGGCAAGAAAATAAAATAAAAAACATAAAGTTTTAAATGGGAAAAAATTTTATTGTTCAAAGATGATTTGATTGTGTCTAGAAAATATCAAAATACAGAAAAACTATGGAATTTTTAAGCAAATTTATTAAGCACACTGGCCAATATGAAAATAAAATAATATATTTATATAACTGCAATAAATAGACAATAAAATTTTAAAAAGATATCACAGTAGAATAGAAATCCTTCAAATACCAAGGAATAAATGTAACAAAAATATGTGTAAGGTCTCTACATTGACTACTGAAAATTAAAGAAACTAAATACCTAAATGTATGTAAAAATATACCATATACATGGATCAAAAGACTCAATGCAGTAAAGATGTCAAGTGAAATTTCTCAATATGAATCTATAGATTCAACACACTCTCAGAGAGTGGAGTCACAAACCACAGATGATTTTTCCCCAGGCCTTGAAATTTAATGCCCAGCTGAATTTCAAAATTGCTTGGAACCAATGACTGTTTTCTTCCTTCCATTTTCTCCCCTTTGAAATGGGAATACCTATAATTGGAATCCTATGCCTCTCTCATCATTGTGTTTTGGGGATCAGATCGCTTGTTTCTTGAGTTTCACAGGTCCATAGATATAGGAAAATTTTGCCCAAGTCTCTTGTACTCAGAGACTCACTGATACCTGATTTATATGGCGAAATTTGAGACTTCTGAGCTAGTGAGATTTAAGTGAGATTTTTGGAGTTTGAGTTGATGTTGCAATATGTTAAGTCATTGGGTATGTCAGGATGGGTTGAATGTCTTTTACACGTGGGGCCTGCAAATCTTTGTGGGCCAGAAGATAGACCATGGTAGGCAGAATAATGCTCCCCCACAAAGCAGTCTACATCCTAATTCTCAAAAACTGAATATGTTCCCTTACATGGCAAAAGAGACTTTGCAGATGTGATTAAAGTAAGGATTTTAAGATGGGAAGATTGTGTCTGGGTAGACCCAATGTGGTTACTAGGGTTCTTATATTAGAATTCTCAGAGTCAGAGAGAGACCTGAAAAAGTTATGCTGATGGCTTTGAAGATAGAAGAAGGGGCCCTGAGCCAAGGCATGTTGGCAGCCTCTAGAATCTGGAAAAGACAAGGAAACAGAGTCTTACCAAGAGCTTCCAGAAGGAATGCAGCCCTGCTGACACACTGATTTTTGCTCAGTAAGACCCATTCCAGATTTCTGCTCTCTAGAACTATAAGATGAAAAATTTAATTTCTTATGTTCTTTTTTATTGTGGTAAAAATCACAGGTCTTCTCTCACCAATTTTTAAGTATATGGTACACTATTGTTAACTATAATCACAATGTCATATAGCAGATCTCTATGACTTTATCATTTTGAGTAATTGAATATAACCATTAAACAGCCACACCGCATTTCTCTCCCCCTAGCCTCTGGAAACCACTAAACCACCATTGTATGTTCTGCTTCTATGAGTTTGACTACTTTAGTTACCTCACGTAAGTGGAACCATGTAGTATCTGTCCTTTTGTGACTGGCTTATTTCACTTAGCATAATGTCATCAAGATTCATCCATGATGTCACCTAAGACAGTATTTCTTTCTTTTTTATGGCTAAATAATATTTCATTGTATATTTGTACCACATTTTCTTCATCATTCACTCATCTTTTAATATATACACTTAGGTCACTTCACATCTTGGCTGTTGTGAATATTCTTACAATGAACATGGAAGTACAAATATCTCCTCAAAATCCTGATTTTGATTCTTTCGGATAAATGCCCAGAGGTGGAATTGCTGGATGGATCATATGGTAGTATTATTTTTAATTTTTTGAGGAACTTTCATTAAGTTCCATAGCAGCTGCACCATTTTACATTCCCATCAACACTGCATCACATTTCTAATTTATCCATTGCCTTGCTGACACTTGTTATCTTCTGTTTTATTTTTTGTAAATAACGAGCATTCTAACAGGTGTGAGGTAATATATCATTGTCCTTTTGATTTGCATTTCTCTGATGATTAGTGATGTTGAGCATCTTTTCATGTACCTGTTGGCCGTTTATAAGTCTTTGAAAAAATGTCTATTTAGGTTCTTTGCTGATTTTTTAATTGGATTATTTGATTTTTTGCTATTGAGTTATATGCATTCCATGTATGTTTTGGATGTTAACCCCTTATCAGATACGTGGTTTGCAAATATTTTCTGCCATTCCATGGGTTGACTTTTTATTTTGTTGATGATTTCTCTTGTTTTGCAGAAGCTTTTAAATTTGATGTAGTCCCACTTGGCTATTTTTCCTTTTGTTGCTTGTGTTTCTGGTGTCAAACTCCAAAATCATTTTCAAGACCAATGTCAAATAGCGTTCCCTCTATATTTTCTTCCAGGAGTTTTACAGGTTCAGGTCTTATGTTCAAGTCTTTAATTCATTTTGAGTTGATGTTTGTGTATCGAGTAAGATAGAGTCCTAGAGTCCTAGTTTCACTCTTTGTATATGGCTATCCGTTTTCCCAGCTCCATTAATTGAAGGGATCATCCTTTCCTCATTGCATATACTTGGCTTCTTTGTCAACAATTAATTGACCATGTATGCATAGGTTTATTTCTGGGCTTTTTATTCTGTTTCATTGATCTATGTGTCTATTTTTATGCCAATACCATATTGTTTCGATTACTATAGGTTGTGATACAGTTTGAAATCAGAAAGTGTGATATCTCTAACTTTGTTCTTCTTTCTCAAGATTGCTTTGGTTATTTGAGACTTTTCTGGTTCCATACAAATTTTAGGATCATTTGCTCTATTTCTGTGAAAAATACCATTAGAATTTTGATAGGAATTGCATCGAATCTGTAGATCACTTTGGATATTATAGATATTTTTATAATTTTAATTCTTCCAATCCATGAACATGGAATATCTTTCCATCTATTTTTGTCATCTTCAATTTCTTTCATCAGTGTTTTATAGTTTTCAACGTAGAGATATTTCACCTCCTTGGATAAATTTGTTTCTAGATATTTTATTCTTTTTGATGCTATTATAAATGGGATTCTTTTCTTAATTTCTCTGATAGCTTGTTAGTAATGTATAGAAGCACAACCAATTTTTGTATATTGGTTTTGTATCCTGCAACTTTACTGAACTTGTTTATTAGCCTAACAGTTTTGTTGGTGGAGTCTTTAGGGTTTTCTACATATAATATAACGTCACCTAAAAACAGAGACAATTCTACTTCTGCCTTTCCTATTTGGATGTGTTTTCTTTCTTTTTCTTACCTAATTACTCTACCTATGTCTTCCAATTTCTATGTTGATTAAAAGTGCAAGAGTGGGCCTTCTTGTCTGGTCCCTGATCTTAAAAAAAAGCTTTTAGCTTTTCAACATTGAGTGTGATATCAGCGGTGGGTTTGTCATATATGGTCCTTATTTTGTTGAGGTACATTCCTTATATACGCAGTTTGTTGAGAATTTTTATCATGAAAAGATGTTGAATTTTGTCAAATGCTTTTTCTGCATCTATTGAGATGACCATATGACTTTTTCCTCATTTTGTTAATGTGATGTATCACACTGATTGATATGCAGATGTTGAACCATCCTTGCATCCCTGGAATAACTCCTGCTGAACCATGGTGTACGATCTTTTTAACGTGTGATTGAATTCGGTTTGCTAATATATTGTTGAGGATTTTTGCATCTATGTTCATAAGGGATATTGACCTGAAATTTTCTTTCTTGTAGTGTTTTTGTCTGGTTTTGGTGTCAGAGTAGCACTGGCATTGTAAATTGAGTTTGCAAGTGTTCCATGCTCTTCCATTTTTTGCAAGAGTTTGAGAAGAATTGGCATTAATTCTTCCTTAAATGTTTGGTAGAATTCACCAGTGAAGCCATCTGGTCCAGGACTTTTGTTTGTTGGGAGGTTTTTGATTACTGATTAATCTCCTTACTAGGAGTCAATCTGTTCAAATTTTCAATTTCTTCATGATTCAGTCTTTGTAGGTTGTATGTTTCCAGGAATTTATCCACTTCTTCTAGGTCATCCAATTTAATGGCATATAATTGTTCATAGTGGTCTCTTATGATCCTTTGGATCTCTGTGGTATCAGTTGTAATATCTCCTCCATCATTTCTAATTTTATTTATTTGAGTCCTCTTTTTCCCTTGGTGAGTCTAGCTAAAGGTTTGTCTGTTGCTTATTTTTGAAAAAAACAATTCCTTGTTTGATTGATCTTTTCTATTGTCTTTTTAGTCTCTATCTCATGTATTTCCTCTGATTATTGTTGTTTCCTTCCTTTGGTAACTTTGGGCTTAATTTGTTCTCCTATTTCTAGTTCCTTGAAGTGCAAAGTTAGGTTATTTATTTGAAAGCTTTGATTTTTCTTAATGCAGCCATTTATCACTATAAATTTCCCTCTTAGAACTATTTTTGCTGCTTACATAAAACATCTTTTATTTATACTAGTTGATTTTAACTTGATAATGACTTAACTTCAAACACAAACTAAAACTCTATCTTTTAATACTCACTCCTAAATTTTATGTTTTAATGTCACAATTTATTCCTTTTTTGTACTGTGTATCCATTAACAAATTATTGTTTTTATAGTTATTTATAGCAATTTTATCTGTTAACCTTCATACTTGAGTTATAAGTGATTTACCCACCAATATTACAATATTAGAGTTCTCTGAATTTAACTATATATTTACCTTTTACCAGTGAGTTTTATAATTTCACGCGTTTTCCTGTCACTAATTAGTGTCCTTTTGTTATAGCTTAAAGAATTCCCTTTAGAATTTCTTAAGGCCAGTCTATTGATGATGAACTCCTTGATCTTTTGTTTGTCTGCAAAACTGTTTATCTCTCCTTCAGTTTTGAAGGACAACATCACTAGGTAGAGTATTCCTGATCACCAGTGTTTTTTTCTTTCAGCACTTGGAATATATTATTCTACTACTTTCTCACATGTAAAGTTTTTCCTGCAACAGCTCCTTATACAATTATGGGAGTTCAAGTACAAGTTGTTTTTCTCTTACTGCTTTTTTTTTGAGGAAGATTAGCCCTGAGCTAAGTGCTGCCAATCCTCCTTTTATCACTGAGGAAGACTGGCCCTGAGCTAACATCCATGCTCGTCTTCCTCTACTTTATATGTGACATGCCTACCCCAGCATGGCATGCCAAGTAGTGCCATGTCCGCACCCAGGATCCAAACTGGCGAACCCCGGGCCACAGAAGTGGAGCGTGCACACTTAACCACTGAGCCACCAGGCCGGCCCTCTCTTGCTGCTTTTAAGATTTTCTCCTTGTCTTTAACTTTTGACAATTTAATTACAATGTGTCTCACTGTGGGCTTCTTTGAACTCATTTTATTTGGTACTTAATGAGCTTTTTGGATCTGGATGTCTGTTTCTTTCCCCTAGTTAGGGAAGTTTTCTGCCATTATTTCTTTGAATAAGGTTTTTGCCCCTTTTCTCTCTTTTCACCTTCTGAGATCCCTATAATGCACATATGGGTCTTCTTGTTGGTGTCTGATATGTCTCTTAAGCTATCTTCACTCTTTTGCATTCTTTTTGTTTCTCTGATTGGATGAATTCCACTGCTGTGTCTTTGAGTTCATTGATCTTTTCTTCTGCTTCTTCCAGCCTGTTGTTGAAGCTCTCTATCGAATTTTTCAATTGAGTTATTACGTTCTTCAGCTCTATGATTTCTGTTTGGTACTTTTTTTTATTTTCCATCTCTGTTGAAATTCTCACTTTGCTTATGCATTTTTCTCCTTTCCCTGGTGAGCATGTTTATAACTTATTTTGAACTCTCAGGTAAATTGCTTATCATCATTTTATTAAGATCTGTTGCTGGAGATTTATCTTGTGCTTTTGTTTGGAATATTTTCCTCTATTTCTTCATCATTCTTGACTCTCTGTGTTGGTTTCTGCACTTTAAATAAAACAACTACCTCTACCAATCTTGACAGAGTGGTTTTCTTTTTTTTAAAGATTGGCACCTGAGCTAACATCTGTTGCCAATCTTCTTTTCTTTTCCTTCTCCCCAAAGCCCCCCAGTACATAGTTGTATATTCCAGTTTTAGCTCCTTCTGGTTGTGCTATGTGGGATGCCAGCATGGCCTGATGAGTGCTGCTATGTCCACACCCAGGATCCAAACTGGTGAAACCCCAGGCCAATGAAGCAGAGCATGCGAGCTTAACCACTAGGCCACAGGGCCGGCTGCAGAGTGGTCTTATGTAGATTAATTTAATCTATCAGCCTGGCCTGAGCTCCTGGCTGTCTCTCAAACCTTTGTGATTGTCCAAGTCACCTTCCTTGTTATTAGTGGCTTCTAATAGTTGAGGGTGTGCTAGCACCTCTCAGTGTCCCTAAGGAAAAATTTGCAGTTAGTAACTAGACTGGGCTATTAGAAGTTAGACACTCAGCCAGAAGCTAGGAAAGTACATAGTTAAGCCCTTTCAAGGGTAAATGGGAGATGGGTATTTTTGTTTTTGGAGGAAGATTAGTTCTGAGCTAACATGTGCTGCCAATCCTCCTATTTTTGCTGAGGAAGACTGGCCCTGAGCTAATATCCATGCCCATCTTCCTTCATTTTATATGTGGGACACCTGCCACAACATGGCTTGACAAGCAGTGCATAGGTCCACACCCAGGATCCAAACTGGTGAACCCTGGGCTGCCAAACTGGATCATGTGAACTTAACTGCTGTATCACTGGGCCAGCCCCAGAGATGGGTATTTTTGCCTGCTCCCTCTGCACTGAGCCCAGGTGTATCATTGTGGATGGCTGGGTGCTTTGACACTGGTTTAAAAACTGCTGTTTGTTTGCTATAGTCTTGTGGGACTCATGATGTAGGCCTTGTTGGATACCAGAGCTAGATGGCTTGGGGGACTGTTCCTCAGGTGGCAACTGCAAACTTGGGGCACCAGACATGTGTCCAAGCTCTTTCCATGAATATCCTGGTGGCTCAGGACTCTCGTTATGTGTATATTGGATCACTTTATGACGTCTCATAAGCCCTTTAGACTTTCTTCATGCTTTTTTCTTCCTTTTTCTTTTTCTCCTCTGACTGTATAATTTCAAATGACCTATGTTCAAGTTTGCTAATTCTTTCTTCTGCTTGATCAAGTCTATGTTGAATTTGTCTAGTGAAATTTTCAATTCTGTTCTTCAGCTCCAAAATTTGTTTCTTTTTTATATTTTCTATCTCTTTGTTAAAATTCTCATTTTGTTTATGCATTTTCCTGAAGTCATTGAACACATTTCTGATGGTTATTTTGAATTCTTTGTCATATAATTCATATACTTCTATTTCTTTATGGTAGGTTTATGGAGATTTATGTTTTCATTTTATTGGGACATATTTCCTTGTTTCTTCATGTTCCTTGTAGGTTTTCATTGATACCTACATACTTGAAGGAACACCAACCTCTCCCAGACTTTACAGACTGGCTTCAACAGGGAAAGACTTTAACCAATCAGCCTGACTGAAGATTCTGGGGCTTCTCAAACCTTTTCTGTTGATGTGTGCTCTATGAACTTGTTCATATAGACTCCTAATTAGAGGATTTGCTGTTTCTTGGGTTTTAGGGGTTCATTTTGGTTGGGAGCTTGTAATCTCTTGCTTCCTCTAGTGTCTGTCTGCTGTATCACATCACCTCTGAAAAATCAGCATGCCACCCAACTCTTTTTTGTTCTCAGCAGCTCCAAGGCATCCAGAGTATGTGGGGTTTTATTACCATGCCGAGTCAGGCGTGACACAAACCAGTTCCTTGGGGCAGCCACCACAAAAGTCATAGTGTTGTATGTGCATACCACTTCTCTCCCTCCCTCCTGAGAGAGAATCCTGAAGTTGTGTGCCTTCTTCCAATTGCACAAAGGCATGTCAGGAACAGTAAGCCACTCACTGCTTTCCTTTGTTCTCGTCGGCTCCCAGGTGTCCAAACTATGCCAGTTTAGTCAATGCTCCAAGTGAAGTGATACAGAGATCTAGCCATAGGCAGTGCTCCAAATGATTTGGAGGTTAAACTCATGCTCCACTCTCTTTCGCTCTGAGGAAGAAGTCACGGGCCAGGATATTTTCTCTTGGCACTGAGCTTTGCTGGCTTGGAGGAGAGACTGATGCAAGTAAATTGAAATTGCTTTTCTTACGCATTTCAGTGTGGCTGTCCTCATCTTTGTATTTTCCTGGGGCACTGCAACTTCCTAACAGGATTCTGGAATTCACATACAGGCTGTTTGGTCTGTATATCATTGTTAAACCTGTGTTTCTGTGAAAGAACAAGGGCTGGGACTTCTATTCTGCCATCTCGATGTCATTCTCAAACTTGCATTGTTTTAAGCCACTAAGTTTGTGGTACTTTGTTACAACAGCAATAGGAAATTAATATATGGAAAATTTAATATACTAGATATGAAGACATACAATAAATATTTACGATTAGGAAGGCAGTGTATAATCAATACAATAAATAGGAAGGCAGATCACTAAAATGAATAGAGTACCCCAAAATAGACCATATATGGTCACCTAATGTATAAGAAAAGTACTATTGTACTGCAGTTAGGACAAGAGTGATCTTTTCAATAAATTGTGTAGAGTAAATTAAATATCCATATCAAAAAAGTTTTGAGTTCTACTTCATGCCATACACAGAAATCAACTCTAGATATATTATAAATGTAAATATGGACAGCAAAACAATTAAGATTGTAGAAGAAAACATTGGAAAGCATCTTTGTGATCTAGGAATAGGCAAATATTTCTTAATCAGGCATGAAATTGCTAAATATGACTAAAAATTAATAATGAGACTATATTAAAGTAGAAACTCTATTCTTCAAAGCACGTCATTAAGGGACTGAAAAGGGAACTTACCAAATGGGAGAAAACATTTTCAACATATATATCCAATAAAGGACAAATATTCTATTAAAGCTCTATTAAAGCAAAATATTTGAATAGAGATTTCACAAAAAATGATATACAAAAGGTCACTAATATATGTAAAGTTGTCCCACTTTAGTAGTTTTCAGAGAAATGCAAATTAAAACCAGAATGTGATATCACACTTTCATGAGAATGGTTAAAATGTGAAAGATAAAAAATACCAAGTATAAGCAAGGATGTGGAAATTCATGTGGGGCTAGTGGAAGATAAAACGTTGTAACTACTTCAGTAGCTATTAAAACTGAATGTGTATCTACCTACAACTGAATAATTTCACTCCATGGCATATGCCTCACAAGACTGCATTCGTACGTTCTCCCAAAGACATGTATTGGAATCTTCATGTCAGTACTATTCCTGGAAAATGCTTACTTTCCTTAACCCTGAAGGTGGCATGTCCCAGATAAGACCTGCTCTTTACTATAAGGCTCAGAATCAAGAAAAAGTGAAGACCAGCAGCCAAACATGATGGATATAACATGAGAAATCTTTGTTGTCATAAGACATTGATATTTGGAGTTTGTTTGTTACCACAGCCTAATCTGATAAATATATTATTCCTAACAACAGTAATATTACTATATATTGTTTTACAATTTTTACTGTGTTAAGAGTATTTAGGTTGTCTAAAAAGAAAAATTATTGTGTTCTATTCAAAAAGAAGTAGTAAGTGGTATTTTAACTAATTGAAAAAGCTCCTTTATTTACTAGGACGATCAACCATCAGAAAGCATCTACTAAAGGAAACTGTTGATGCTTAATATATATGTGACCTTAGTTAAATTTAAGCTGTGGTTATAATCTCTTGTTAAATTTAAAGTGGAAATGAAATCCAAATGTAATCTTAAATATTCTGACTGTGCATATCTGCAGAACTCATTGAATCCTTAAAATGTGTTTTTCTTTTATAGAAATTCATATTTGAATTTTCAGGTATCACTAAAATAATTTTTATTTGTGAATAGAATTAGATGGGGATTAATACTGCTTAGTGACATCTCTTCCTGTCTGGAGTCTTTAGTAATTGGTGTATAGCAAAAAGAGATTTTTGTTTTTTGAGGAAGATTGACCCTGAGCTAACATCTGTTGCCAATCTTCCTCTTTTTCCTTGGGGAAGATTGTCCCTGAGCTAACATCCATGCCGATCTTCCTCTATTTTGTATGTGGGATGCCACCATAGCATGGCTTGATGAGTGATGTGTAGGTCCACGCCTGGGATCTGAACCCACAAGCCCCAGGCTGCCAAAGCAGAGTGTATGAACTTTTAACCATTATGCAAGTGGGCCAGCCCCAAGAGATTTTTAATTATGTATTTAATTATAAATATTGATAATTGCTGGATAATTTAAGTAAGTCATGTATTCTGAAGAACTTTCAGGATAAGCTTCAAGCAGCTCTAGGAAATGAGACGTTACAAATGAGCTCTTGATGACAGTGTGACTTAAATTTCTTATAATTAGAAAAAATTAAAATCACAGAATAAGAATTTTTAAAAGGTAGAAAATTATTCATCTGAGCATAATGTAATAAAACTAGAAATCAATAACAAAAGTATAAACAAAACAACTCAGCCACTTAAAAGTTTTAAAAATGCTTTCAAGAGGTTATTGATTTAAAAGAAAAACCAAAGTTGCAAATATAAAATAGTGGCACAACAATAATTATAAGAAGCTCACTTATCTTAAGAGGTTTGTAATACGTATCATCCAGGGACGCAAAGTTATAAATTATTAGTGTAGAAGTTGCCACATTATGCATTGCAGTTTCTTTGCAATTTCACCTGGATTCGTCTTTTCATTCTTGCATTTCTGCCTAGCATTTTAACATTTGGAACTGTTTAACAAGGCAGAATGTTAATGGGATTAGTTTGTTAAATAGTACAATGTTATTTTTGTATAGACTTGTGTGGGATTGCTTTCATCACTTCCTTCTCAGAATTTTGTAAACTGAAAAAATGAAGATTTCGTTTTTCGAGGAATTGGATAAAGCTGTTTTAACCAAACACATGCTATATAACTTTCGTATCAAATACCACATGTTTATACACATTGAATGTCTATATAGTAAAATGTATAATATTTTCTTAAATGATCTTGTCTGCAATTCCTTTTCCCTTTTATTGGTAAAGTCTATCATTTCATAGCCAACAGTAATGGGGAAATAGCAAATGAAAAAGAGACTGGGGGAAACACTATACAGAATTATCATTTATTATTATTACTATTTTCTATCTTCTGAAACATAGGTGAGTTTATTGTAAAGATCAAAGAGTGTGCCAGGGATCTCAAGAGACAAGGATGTATCCTAGCTTTGGGAATGAGCTGGCAGCTGAACTTCAACTTGACACGTCTCCCTGCCGCTAACCTCTGCTCATCTCTATTTCTTTCTTTCTTTGTTTTTTGACTTCAATTTTTTACAGCAGTTTTAGATTCACAACAAATTTAAGAGAGAGGTACAGAGATTTCCCATATACCTCCTGTCCCCGCACATGCATAGACTCCCCCATTATTAACATCACTCACAAGAATGACATGTTTGTTACCAGGAAAAAACCTACACTGACACATCATAATCACAGAGTCCACACCTTACATTAGGATTTACTCTTGGTGTTGTACATTCTACGGGTTTGGACAAATGTATAATGACATGTATGTATCGTTATAACATCATACAGTGTATTTTCATTGCCCTAAAATACCTCTGTGCGCTGTCTATTCATCCCTCCCCACCCCGTCCCTGCAGTGCTAATCCTTTTATTTTCTCCTTAGTTTTGACTTTTCCAGAATGTCATATAGTTGGAATCATACAGTATGTTGATTTTTCATATTGGCTTTCTTCACTTAGTAATATGCATTTAGATTCTTCTGTGTCTTTTCATGGCTTGATAGCTCAGTTTTTTGAGCACTGAATAATATTCCACTGTCTGGATGTACCACAATTTATTTTCCATTTACTTACTGAAGGACATCTTGATTGCTTCTGAATTTTAGAAATTATAAACAAAGCCTCTATAAACATTTGTGTTGAAGTTTTTGTGTGGATATAATTTTTATTTCCTTTGGGTACATACCAAAGAGTGTGATTGTTGGATTATGTGGTAAAAGTATGTTCAGTTTCATAAAAAATCACCAAATTGTTTTCAAGGTATCCATACCATCTTACACTCCCACCAGCAATGAATGAGAGTTCCTGTTGCTCAACATCTTTGTCAGCATTTGGTGTTGTCAGTGTTCTGAGCTTTGGCCAGTCTAATAGCTGTATGATGATCTTATTATTTTAATATGCATGACGTATGATGTGATTTTTTTCATATGCTTATTTGGCATCTGTATATCTTCTTTGGTGAAGTGTCTGTTAAGGTCTTTGGCTAAGTTTTTATCAGATTGTTTTCTTATTGTTGAGATTTAAAATTTCTTTATATAGCTTATCAGATATTTCTTTTGCAAATACTTCCTCCCGGTCTGTGGCTTGTCTTCTCCTTCTTTTGACATTGTTTTTCACAGAGCAAAAGTGTTTAATTTTAATGAAGTCCAGCTTATCAACTATTTATGTCATGGATTGTATCTTTCACGTTGTATCTAAAAAGGCATCACCATACATATGGACATCTGGGGCTCTCCTGTGTCATCTTCTAGGAGTTTTATACTTTCACATTTTACCTTTAGGTCTGTGATCCATTATAAGTTAATTTTTGTGAAAGGTATAAAGTCTGTGTCTAGATTCACTTTTTTGCATGTGACTATTCAGTTGTTCCAGAACCATTTGTTGAAAGCTTATCTTTGCTCCATTGTATTATTTTTGCTCCTCTGCCAAAGATCGGTTGCCTATATTTATGAGGGTCTATTCCTGGGCTCTCTATTCTATTCTATTGATCTATTTCTTTATCCTTTTGCTAATACCACTGTCTAGATTACTCTAGCTTTATAGTAAGTCTTGAAGTTGGGTAGCATCAGTCCTCCCACTTTGTTCTTTTCCACCAATACCGTCTTGACTATTCTGCATCTTTTGCCTCTCTATATAAACTTTAGAATCAGTTTGTCAATATCCACAAAATAACTTGCTGGGATTTTGATTATTTTACTTTTTAAGTAAACGAGAACTCTATTGTGCTTTGCCCTAAAAATACTTCTTCCACTTCTTCTCAGATCTGAGTTAAAGGAAAAGATATTGCCTTAAGTGAAAACTGCTATTGGTCCACCTTTGTACTCCTTTTTTCTGAAAGAAAAGTCATGGAAGTTATGAGCATGTACTTGCCGGTTATCACCAGTAGTAAGAAGTTTATATGCTTATGGGAAGAGAGGCAATATGTCAGATGTCTTTTAATTAATTATTTTTCATACAAAGGAAGATATCGGGGGCTGGCCCTGTGGCCAAGTGGTTAAAGTTCCACACACTTTTCTTTGGTGGTCTGGGTTCAGACCCCAGGTGCAGACTTATACCACTTGTCAAGCCATGCTGTGGCAGCGACCCACATACAAAATAGAGGAAGATTGTCACAGATGTTAGCTCAGGGCCAATCTTCCTCAGGCAAAAAATGAGGAAGATTGGCAACAGATGTTAACTCAGGGTGAATCTTTGTCAGCAAAAAAAAAAAAAAAAAAAGGTATCATGTTTATTTAGCATCTTAATTAATATATATTAAACTGTTTTATATATTTTGTTCATTAGGCTTAAAAAGTTAAAATCACTTATCTAACAAGTAAAAAATAAACAAACCTAGTTAAGAGCAATTTGAAGGGTTAGTATATCTGGCTTTTAAAAAAGTTTAATAGAGTACTGGAGCAGTCTCATAAATTCTTATGGGATAAATGATAGCATTCTGGGAGATTAATAACCATTGTCTACTTCTATAACTAATACTATGTAAAAATGACACCTAGAAAGCATTTTCTAAACTCCACAGAGAAGCATATGCTAAATTTTGGACGGTACCTATCTGCCCATCTGTCTCTGCACAGTGGCATCTTTAGAGGCCTTGGCTTGCTCCAGAAAGCCCACTGTTTAGCTGCTGAACATTCAACTGAGAATGTTTGTAGGGCTGTTGACCTGAAATCCGTTTATCAAAACAACTCCCTGAAGAATTGTCTTTTTGTATATTTCGTTATGGTAAATGTTTTAAATTGTAGGAAATAGAGACTGATGGAGCAAACACCTGGATAGCTACCATCCAGAATTAACAAATGCTTCTGCCATTCAGAATTAACAAATACTAACATTTATGTTTCCGTTTCAGAAGGATTAGTTAAAAAGACTCATAAAGAAGTAAAGACCTTTTAAAAATCCCCTCCTTTTTTTTATTTACCACTCAATCTTCCACAGATATAACTCTTTTATAAATTTACTGTACATTCTTTTTGCCTATGTTTTTATTTCACTACATATTTATTATCTATGAATAATATATACTATTATTTAATGAGTTTTTAAACTTTTTCACACATGCTATTACACCGAATTTTCTAAGATAGATCTTTAGACAAGTCTCTTGTTTAATGAGTGAATCTTTGTGACATACATAGGAGACCCATAAGTTTCTTGGGAATTTTATATCAGCAGAAACACTGCCAGGTTAGACTAAAAGGGGCAGAAAAGACATAAAATAAATAAAAGATTTTGGATTCCCAAAGTTCTAGAAGCAAGAAACAAGCTGATAAAAACTTTAGCTGCAAAGACCTGCTACGTTTTATGAAGAAAGGAGGATGATTAAGAGGCCAGAGCATTGAACCAGAGGGCAAGCTGTAGAGAATTATTTCTAAGCCTTGAAACCTAATGGAATTTGCATGACTGAATTTCACAATTACTTGAGATCAGTACCTCCATTTTTCCTTCTATTATCTCCTATTCTTAACTGATACACTAACTTTTATTCTATGCTTGTCCTATCATTGCATTTTCACAGCATATAACATGTTTCTTTAATTTCACAGGTCTTCAGATGGAGAGGAATTGTGCCATAGGATGGATTATACTGAGACTCACCCATACTTAATTTAGATGGTAAAATTTCGGACTTTTGTGATTATGAAACTTCATTGAGATTATGGGACTTTTAATTGATGGTATAATGGGTTGGGAATCTTAGGATGAGGATAACTATATTTGGGATGGATGTGAACTTTTGAGGCCCAGAGGTTGGACTGTATGGCAGGAAGAATAATTGCCCCCCGGGATGTCCATGCCCTATTTATTGGAATCTGTGAATATGTTTCAGAGAAAAAGGAATCTTGCAGTTCTCATTAAGGTAAAGGACTTTGAGATGGGGAGATTATCCCGGATTATTCAGGTGGGCATAATCTAAGCACATGAGTCCTAAAAATTGAAGAATATTTCCTGGCTGTAGTCAGAGAGAAGCAATTACAGAAGGCAAAAGAGTGAGTCTTAAGATATCAGTGTCAGAAGGATTTGACATCTGTTGTTGGTTCTGAGATGTGGTAGTTATGTGCAAAGATCAGAGAGAGATGTTAAGGGCAGATCCCAGACTGACAGGCAACAAGAAAATGGACACCTCAGTTCTACATCCACAGGAACTGAATTTTGCCAATGCCTGAATGATCAAGGAAAAGATTCTCCCCTAGAGCCTACAAAAAGGAAGACAGCTCTGATACCATGTTGATCTTAGCCTGATGAGACCCATGTCAGATTCCTGAACTTAGGAACTATAACATAATACATTTGCATTGTTTAAGCCACTATGTTTGTGGTAGATTTTTATGGTAGCATAGAAAACCAAATTAATATGGCTAACTCAATAGTATACTTTTGGATCTGTCTACTTCTATATTCCCAGATAAAGTTTATTCATTTTAATTGCTGTATGATATTTTAACATAGAAATAAATCACACATTATCCATTTCTGTCCTGATGGAGAATTATATTGTTTTCAGTTTCTCTCTATAACAAACAATGTAGGAGTAAACAAAAACATCCTTCTTTATGTCTGCTAGTACTCAATGCAAAAGTTTCTTGACCACATCTAGAGAAATAAAAGTATTGGGTCATTAATTTGCATGTTTTAGAATTTATTAGATATTTCCAATGCACTCTTGGTTGGTTATACCAATTTTAACTTATGATGATTACTGATATATTTAATTCCCTCTGCCATTCTTTTCCTACCTTTTGTTGGATTGATCTAGTTTTCATCTCTCCCATTCTATCCTACCCAACTTTAGAAGTTTCTCATTTTATTCCCAGTCATTTATTTTAACCCATAAATTTGAACATGAATGTTTAACAAAATCTCTCTATTTTTGCCCTAATTTCTTTCAGAATAATACAAAGACATTAGTTCACTGTAAGTCTGCTTCCCCCCATCCTATTTCCCTGTAATTTAATTTTAGTTTTATTTTGTTTTTAAGTACCCCATTGGTCATTTTTATTAAGTTTTCAGTTATTCTTTTTTAAATATACCATCGTTTTATAATTTATTTGATAATCACTAATTCTTGCATAAACCTCCTTTCTCTTGAATTCAATTACCTTCTTCCTAAAGTGCATCCTTTGGTAATTCTCTAAGGGATGGTCTGTGAATAGCTCACTTGAAATTGATACCCATTTTACATTAGTATTTTAACGTTATTAGCCACCATTTTCTGACATTTATTTTTGCTAATGAGAACTCTGCTGTAATTCTAATTATTGTTTTTCTATGAGAAATCTTTCTTAATTTTTGGTAGATTTTTAAGGTTTGCGAGGTCTTGCAAATTAATCATTACATATTAAAGAGTGGAATGTTTTTGAGCTTTTTAATTCTGATTAGGACTTGAATGGCTTCCTCAGTCTAAGAATTCATGTATTTCTTTAACTCTGAAAATATTTCTCTACTATCATCACTTGAAACTCTGCTTCTTTACTATCGTCTCAATTTTCTTCTTCTGAAATGCCTATTAATGTTCAGGACCTTCCCATCGTGTATATCATGTTCAATTTACATTTTTTATTTTGTATCCCTTTAATTTCTCTTGTTGCATTCTAGGTGATTTCCTCAAATCTATATTTAAATTCTTCAATCCTCTTCTCAGCTGCTTTATTATATTCAACACTTCCGTTGTATTCACTTTTGATTTTTTAATGTAATTCTATTATTCTAAATTTAATTTTATTATTCATTTCTAGAGTTTCTTTTTTTGTTCTTTATTAAATTGTTCTGTTCCTTTTACGTACTGATCTTATGTCGAGCAAGTGGCATCTGTTGCCTATTATCAGGAGTAGAAGTCTGAACACTTCTGTCCGCTGATCTTGGTGTCAGAGTCACCAAGGAAAACACAACAGAATCAAGCACTGGATGGAATGATGCATTACTAATAGAGAGACGAGAGAAAGCAAGATCAGCTTCAATAGTGTGTATCTGCACGTCCCACGGCCAGCAGGTCTTTCCTGGCGACTGACGCAATTGGCCTGTATGTGCCTTTCTTATGCTACATCAGAAGGACCCCACCCCTCCACAGAGGACAAATATGGTAGCGGGATTGGCCAGGTGCCATATGACATAGATGCTGAAGCAGGAAAAGGAGTATACACTGAGTCTGAAACAGGGAAAGATATTCCCACACAAGACAATAAACCCAGGACAGGTTGTGAGGACTCTATCTTTTGGTAAGGAAATCTTCCAGGACCAAGGCCCATTCTTATGGGGTCAAGAAGGGGTTGCAAAACTGTGCACATAATGCTGCTTTCTCAACATCTTTTATTTCCTGTGCCTTTTTTGTCTTCTTTGATGATTTTCAACTCATGTCTCCAAACCTTGATTTATCTAGTATATTTCCTCTTCTGGTTGATAAAATGTCAGTATAAGTTTATTTGCTGTAGCATTTGGTTTCCATAGCATCCTGTGTTGAGGAATTGTTTCCATGAAGTATGTTGGTAGGTGACCCTGACCAGGGCCCTATATTTTTTACCGGTTCCAAACTTGACTTTAATTTCTTAACTTTGGGTTTCTGCATCCTTCTTGCAGAGTGAAGTATATCCCACACACATGAGTAACAACGAACTGAATTTCATGATTTTTCTCACCAGGCCTTAGGTGGATGTAAAATTTTCTCTGCTTCCAAAGGTTTGTGTCCAGATCCTGCAGCCTGAACCTATTCTAGAAGCAAATGTTATAGTCTCAGACTCACCCTTAGAGTTTATATCCGAATCATGTGTTACTGATTCTTCCAGATGTAATTCCCAGTTTCTTCTTCTAATTTTGAAATTTCTTTTGAATTCTGGAAATTAGTATTTCCCTTTCTTTGACTTAAATTTAGCTATGCATTTATTATTCCTAGCTATTGGGCTTGAAGTCAAGCTTTTCTGAGTCAGATTGGGCTACCATGTTTTTCACTTTAAAGAAATCTCTTTACTTTAACATATATCAGTGGCAAAAGATAGTAAGCCTCCAATTATGAGCTAGTTTTAACTATTTTCTTGCTTTTCTCTTGTAGACAATGATAAAAGGGAAGGAGACTATTTTTTAAAATAGCATGCTATTGGCTACTCCCTTTAAATTGTTTATTTAGAATAGAAGCTGATTCTGGCATCTCTTCCCAATTGCTGGTGCCCACTTAGACAGCTGTGCTACATGGCAGCAAACCAGAAATGTTGGTACCACTGCTGGTACTCATTAAGGTGATGAGGTATTTTGGTCTAGAATGTATTCAGCTATTCCCACACAGAACATCTCATGTGCAGGATCATAGGGATGAAATGACTAGTTCCAGGAACAAATATGAATGGCTGTAAGGTTTATGGAGGAAAAGGAGAGTGGAACAAATAATAATTTAAATAGCAATGTAAATCATGTGACATTTAACCTATTCCAGGGTGAAAATTAAATACAAAATAGTATTTCTCTGATTTTTCCCCTTGTGAGTATTGCAGGACTTCCAACCATTTCTCCCCAGCTAGCTTGTAGATTTCTGATGGGTGACTTACATTTGCCATTGAGTTGTTCTCCTTTATGGCTACATGGTTCCTAGCATTTTTTTGTCTGCTCCTTTTTGAGCTTACTGTGATCCTGTGTCCTCATGTTCCTGGTGCTGAAATTCACTAGTGCCACCAAGGCCTGCCGAAGGCACAAAGAAGGCAGCAAAATATCCCCTTCTGCCTTTCCACTATTCCAGTTGTAAGCAAGTCCAGCTTCCAGCGTAGCCTGTTAAGCTTATTGCTCTAACACAAAGCAACAGTGTTTTAATGCTTTTAACAGCTTCTAGCAATAACCGGAATAATTTAACTAATATTTGTTATGAAGTTAATATGTGCTTGGCATATAAGTGTATTGCTTGTATTATCTCATCCAAACAGAGCTGATGTAGGTACTTTATTATTCATTTTTGCATTGGAAGAAAGAAAAATATGGAAATTTTGAAAAACTTTCCCAATGTCTCTCAGTCAGTAAGTAGCAAATCTTAGATGGGAAATCAAGGGGGCCAGTCTGGTGGCGCAGCGGTTAAGCGCACACATTCTGTTTCTTGGCGGCCCGCGGTTCACTGGTTTGGATCCTGGGTGCGGACATGGCACCTCTTGGCAAAAGCCATGCTGTGGTAGGTGTCCCACCTATAAAGTAGAGGAAGATGGGCACGGATGTTAGCTCAGGGCCAGTCTTCCTCAGCAAAAAGAGGAGGATTGGCATTAATTAGCTCAGGGCTAATCTTCCTCCAAAAAAAGAAAATCAAATTAGCCTGAAAACAGTCTTCAAGCACTTATACAATATGCCTTTTTATATATTTTAAAAACCAAAGTTTTGAAAACTTGTTTGTGCCACCACTATGTTAATGTTTTATATACGGTATTGAATCTTTTTCCTTGGTAGTAAACCAGAGAAAAAAGAAAAGAAAGAAAAAATAGAGACTTTGTTGTAATCCTAATCCAGAAATTCAATTAAACATCAGAGACAGCAAGTAACTGACCCATGATCACACAAAATTAGTAGCAAACGTTATTTAAATCAAAATCTGTCAGGTGCTTTCAGTCTTAGGCATTATTTGGTCACATATTCTCCCAAACAATGCTGTCTTGAATTCTCAATGACTTGCTGAATTTTAAATAAATTCTTTATATTATCATTTGTGTTTTATTTCAGGTTCTTATTTGAAGACTGAAGTTGAAAGAAAAACATTGGTGCTATAATGAAATAGATCTTCCTTATCTATACTGATCCTGAATCACTATACCAACATTTTATGCTTAATAAATCTTCCAAAGAATAAATTATTTACCTCAAAATTTAATGTAAAAAAATATCCCCCTGCACTGAGCATCAAAATCCAGGGATGACCACAGTTTGGTTTCAATCTTGGGAAAGGCAATATAACGTCTTTATTTTGAACATAAGATTTGAGCGTAAAAACAGAGGTGGGACGTGTACATTAAGAGATCTCAACCCCATAACAAAAACATCAAAGACATTTCATACACTTTCTTTTCCTTTGGAAGCAATAGGACTTTTCTTAAGGTCCATTCTAGTTGGCAGTTTATATAACAGCTTACAATATGTCATCTGTACATTTTGATTTCAGTTGTTTTAAACTGTTTCCAGAAAAGAAATTGAGAGAACCTAATATTCCTTCTATGATTTGATATAGGTATAGAAAAATACAAAATCGTTAATTGATCATTTGAAGAAACGTTGATTTGAAATGGATTTTGTTATTGATGCTATCTTTTAGTCTTTATCAATCCATATGTTGCCAAAAAATTCCAAGTTTAGGGGCCGGCCCAATGACATAGTAGTTAAGTTCACATGCTCCACTTTCATGGCCCAGGGTTCGCCAGTTCGGATCCTGGGTACAGACCTACGCCCTGTTTATCAAGCCATACTGTGGCAGGCGTCCCACATATAAAAAATAGAAGAAGATGGGTACAGATGTTAGCTCAGGGCTAATCTTCCTCAAAAAAAAAGAAAAATGCAAAGTTTACTAAGTCAAAAGTATTCTCAGTAATAATACTAAGTCCAAAGTATTATTTCTCAAATGTAATTAAAACCAAGTAACAGTTCAAGATTTTTTTTTTTTCTGTGCTCTTCTACAATATAGCACTAAAAATCCCTGGAGGAAGTTATAAATATTTCCAACAAACAAAATGAAGAGAAACATTAGTCAGTTTCAAGCCTCATTTCCTCAATGATGGGCGGTAACAATGTCATAAATCACTGACTACCTTTTAAGTCATATGATTTTTCGTGCCATAGGCCTTTCAATAATCTTTTTCTTTAACCAACGTGGATATGTTTGAAAAATAAATATTTTTAAGGGCCCAAGAACATGGAATATGAGCAATACGTTAGAGTAATGAAGAGTTCCAAGAAACAGTCCAAGGCCGTTGAAGGCTGCGGTTGATAAGTGTCACTTATTAACGATACTTGATAAAACCATCTCTATTAAGAAAAATCTATCGAAGAAATGCATATTTAATAACCAGTAAAAACATGTGCTGCGGTGCCTTAAGAGAGAATTCCAGTCTTTCCAAAGTGAGGTAGATCTTCGTTTTGACTAAACAATGTGACGCTATTGCTTAACTAATGAACTACATACGCTTCACACCATATCTTAAGGATCTGTTCTAATATTTAGGATGGAAACAAGACATTTTTATGGAGGTGTAAGATTATGAACAATGATTTATACTTCAAAGCGAAACCCTGTAATGAGAGAACATATTTTGAATAGTACAGCCCTTTTTAAATGCCAGATTTGAAATTGTAAATCATATGCAATTTGCTTAAAGCTTAGATTCGTTCCTCATTTTAAAATGTTACTTCCTTTTATTAATGGGAAACAATATTTAAAAGCCAAAGGCATTGCTAAAAGAAAATGGTATGTCTGGAAAAATCATAAATAACTCTAAGTACTTTACATGTTAAATCTACCACTAATGCAAAATAATTACCTACAAGTACTGTTTAAGGACCATTATACATTTGAACAGTTTATTGATACTTTTGAAAACTTTGAAATAACTATGAGAAAATTCTGTATCATTTTATGCCTCTGTATCGATTATAAGTTAAAATAAAGCTTGTGCTCCAAAAGGGAGTTATTGAAAATATATCAGTACATTCACATATCTTTAAGTTTAAATTTAAACATAATGTGTATATATGTCTCTTTCATATACAATTCTTGGTTATTTTTTCCCTCCACTTTAATAGTACAGACTCTCATTTTCTTACTGGTTTTGTTGCCGAATATATTCTCCGATGTGGGGTTGTAAATTGCTAGTGCAGAAAAGGATGAAAATTTGGCTCATTTGAAGATGGCACAGAAGTCATATCTTTCATGGCAAAAGGAGGTTTTAGACTTTCTGACTGTCTTGGCAGAGTTTATTGCAATCGGTTTCATACTTTGATAGCATTGAATTCAGAGAACAAATGACTGCTTTTGTAGGAAATGTTCACTTGTCCTCTTCTGTCTTCTGAGAATGGAGTGAAAAAACGAAATTCTATAGAAACTAACCTCTCTGGTCTTTGTTGAATGTGGATACATTTTTTTCCTTCTGTATAGCCAATTTACTCAATGCACAATCTAAAAATATAGATTGCTTAAAAATGGTTTCAATCCTTGTTTTTTGAAATTATTACAAAGCTTTAAAAATTCCTTTTTAAAGATAGGTTGCATAAAACCCACTCTCTAATATAGCAAGATATTTATAATTTCCCTGACGTACTGGGAAATGTCAATTGGTGGCTAAATTACTATTTTACAAAAACAAATATTTTCATATTGACATCGTATTCTTCTTATTAGACATATAAAACATAATATTGCTGGTAGAATAAGTGTTTAGCAACAATAATATCAAGGACCAAATTAAAGTTTTAATTTGAAAAATAAAAAGTAACTGCTTTAGAGTCGGTATTCACACTGGTAGTGAGTGCTCCAGAAACTGAAAAGGAAAGAGGATTTTTTAAAAATCTAATGAAGCTAAATTGCTTCTGCTATGTTCCTACTCAAATGTGGTTGGAAAGTTAGAAAATAGGGTTTGAGTACATCATTGCTACCCATTTATCATCATTACCACCATCAACGTCATCACCGCCATCATCATCCAAAACAAAAACAATTCCCTTTAGAGAAGTTATTTAGTTATTATGTATAAGAGAATGTTCCAGGGCCTTTGGAAGTAGATAATTTGGGGTTCAAATTCCTGTTCTGCTTCTTGAACTATTTGAGTGAGCTGGGCAATCTCCTGGGTTTCTCATTTTGCTTTGGGTAAGATGGTGAGAACACTGCCTAGTACATAGCAACTAATAAATACTATCTATCACTACTCCTTTGACTGTTATTATTAATAATAATATATTTTGTTCCAAAAATAGTTCTATGAGATAGCTACTATAATTATGTCCTTTTTATAGATAAAGAAACTATTTTAAAAATTGTTTTAGGTGATATATCTAGAAAGAAGTAAGAGAGGAACATAAACACAGGCAGTCAGCTGACTCCAGAGCCCAAGATACCTAAATGTAAAAATAATGTCAATTTTTCTCTCTTAGTGAACAATGAGCTCACTGAAGACAGGATTCATGTCTGAAAAGTAGGATATTGTCGATAAATACGTATTGGATAAACAACTTCCCGTAAAGCCTGTTGTGTGCTCAAGTGCAAGGCAAACATACAAGTAGATCTGCTTAAAATGAAGAGGTAAATCTGGTTAAAACAAAATGAAAGCAATTAGTTAAATTTATAAAGCAAATCTCATTCAAACACATTTTGAGGAAAAAATGGTCATGGTTCCAATTTTACTCTTTCTTTTTCTAAAAGAATTTAGATATAAACAAATCTAACCACAATGAAAGCAGAGGCAACGGGAGGAAAATAAGTCACTCATCATCATCTGTAGAATTAGCAACGAATACAGAAAAATTCCCATCAGATGATGAGCAATAAATATTTCAGCCTGAGTTTAAAGAAAACTAAATAAAGGAATAAGAATCAGGAACATTCACTCTCAGAAAGATTTGCAATCTAGTCCTGTGGAAAATTAAAACAAAACAAAATTTAAGATCAAACCTACTGGTTAACAATCTTCTAGAAAAAGAACAGAAGCAAAACTGAGATTAAGTTAGTGATAGATAAGACGTAAGATAACAGATTGCCCAGGGCAATTTCTGGGAAGGGATTTGTCCACATGAACTGGGAATATAGCATTAAGACAGAACAGGCTGTATTTTATCGATCCTTTCATACATGCCTAAGGTGCATTCTGAGGCAGAAGGCCACAGGCTATTACCTAAAATATTTTTAAATGGAATCATTTCACAGCACAAAAAGAATGTATATATAGATATATACATATCTATATATATGATTAGTTACACATATTCTGAGCCAAAATATACCTTAAAAAAAGAAAATGAGAATAAATTTAAATTTAAGTGGCTCTCCAAGTGATTGAAGTGAAGTTTCTCTAGATATGCAAATTAATCCCTAAGGAGTAAATACAGTTCGACCAAGAAAGATGCTGTACTGGGAATAAGGAAAGAATATCTTGGTAAAATAGTAAAGAAATCTTCGTCTTATGCATTTGCATTAAACGTCAATTTTCCAGAAAGTCGTCAGTAAGGATCTAATTGCACTCATTAAAAATACTTTTATTTTGAAATCACATAGGATATTTAAGTAAAGATCAGGAAAAATAGTGAAGACAATAAAGAGACAGCTTGATAGAGAAGAAAAAAGTGATAGTTATAAGACTTGAGTGTCTGTATAAAATAAATGTTACAATAAAACACTTCATCAAATATGATTGATGTTTATACCATTGGGAAGCATCTCATCCATGTAAATGCATTCCAGAAGTATTGGTGAATATAGAGTAATCAATGCATCTGTTGGATTGCCCAGTGGAGGAAGTCAAAGACAGTTGTGAACTCAATGATATTCTGCCCTGAAGACTTTGATTAAATTATGTGGTTCTCTGCCTAATATTCTAGATATATCTTCAGCAGTCCCTAGAGTAGTCTGGCCACTCAGAATCAACTTTCTGTCGTGGAGCATTAGTGAATCTTGCTGACCCAGCTCCATATGATGATCACTATACATAAGTTCAAAGAGAATGCAGATACAGATAGATAGTTTGGTCAGATCCCCTCCCAAAGTTCATTAACAGAATAACAGCAAGACTTACACAGGAGGGAGAGAGGGACAGAATTTGGGAGGGAGAGAAAGAAAAAAGCCATAACCAAAGGGCTGGCAGCTGAGAAGTGGAGAGAGACTATATACATAATAAATGGCCGCATGAAGTCACTGCGTTGCTTACAGTCCGTTTCTCCTCATTTGTGTGCTATTCATTAACATCCAGCTTCCATCAGAGTATGGAGTGCTTTATAAATACAGTTTTGTTTTAGAACATTCCAATTCCAGTGTCTTTTCCTGGAAGGAATACTCAGCAGAGCTTTCAGCCAAATTCCTTTTAGTCCCTCATTGTTTTGAAACATCCTCAAATACATTAAGGGAAGAATTAGAGAGTTTTAAATGAGCTCTAACCCATTTTCTCCCTCTGACTAATATGACAACATACTGAGGCAAAAATTCTTGTACACCTTGTTGCATATTGCCTATCCCTCTAGGCCAAAACATTCTATATCATCTGACTCTTGAAATTTTTTACCTAATAGTCCTTTGGGAATTTTTTTCTCCCATAGTAAAATACAAATCCCTTTATTCGTATCCGACACATTATCTTCTTTTTCATTGTTCAATTACATGATTTAGTTAAAAAGATTCATGTAGTCAACAGTCTCTGTATACTTAGCATTCTTTAACATTGTAATAATTATTATAATAGCATCGGTGATGACAATACCCATATTAGTTTCCTACTGCTGCTATAACAATTTGCCACAAATTTAGATGCTTAAAATATGCTTAAAAATGCTTAAAATAAGACATATTTATTTTCTTACAGTTCCGGCGGTTGGAAGTCCTATAATTAATGTGTCAGCAGGGCTGCATTCCTTCTGGAGGCTCTAGGCAAGAATCTGTTTCCTTGCCAAGCCCAAAGTGATGGTATTTGGACGTGGGGCTTTTGCGATGTGATTTTGGAGGTGACCGGGAAGCTCTGCCCTCATAATGGAATTAGTGCCCTTATAAAAGAGATCTCAGAGTGCTCCCTTGCCCCTTCCACCATGTGAGCAGACAGCTATCTACGAACCAGGAAACAAGTCCTCACCACACACCGAGTCTGCCGGAGGCCTTGATCTTGGACTTCCCAGCCTCTAGAACTGTGAGAAATAAATTTCTGTCGTTTATAAACCATCCAGTCTAAGGTATTTTTGTTATAGCAGCCGGATTGAACTAAGACACACAGTTACCATACCACCCAAATATAACTGGGAAGATCAGAACCTCTTTTGGTTCTACCACATCTTAGTTATATGGGGATGTTTTGCCTTTATTCTGTGGAGGTTCAGTGCCAGCTACACAGATAGCAAGCTAATTCCTTATAAACTCTTTGACATGCTCATAAGCTGGTTGGGGATGAAGACAAATATATATGCAATGCCAAAGAGAGCATTAATAGAGATTAACCATGTAATATCATTCTCCCTTACTATGATAAATGCTAGGATATTTTCTCTTCTTTTATCAGGTAAAAACAATGAAGCAGATTTAAAGCGGCAGGGTTCAGAAGACAGAGAAATCACTCACCAGTGGGAATCTCCAGGAATTTCACAAAAGAAGTGGCATTTGAACTAAACCTTGCATGTTTTTTGTTGTAATTAGCAGAGGGAAAGCTTTGGAAATTCTACAAACATCAGAGAAAGGCAGGGGTTTATATTTGAGACACAGAAAATAATCCTTTGTGGATGCGGCATAAGTCATGAGAAGGGTCAAAGTTAGAAATAAGGGAAGAAATAGTATTGAAGACAGACCACAGGAGCGTTAAGAACCAGGCAAGACAACTTTGGCTCCCTTCTCTAGGTGGTGAGGAGGCACGGAGAGCTTTTGAGCAGGCACTGATGTGATTGGATGAGTGTTTTGGGGTGATTCATTTGGCATATATCTGCAGAATATATTGAGTAAAGTGTTTGAAAGATGACAAAAACATCTGAAAGATTTATTTGATAAGAGTGATACACATTACTTACATTGTTTTTCTTCTGCTTAGAACATTCATTCTCCAGACGTTCACAAGACTGGTGCCCTAATGGGACTCCAATTCCTGTTTAATCGTCTCCTCCTCGGTTCCTGACTATCAATCTCCTTCTCTGAGACGTTCCCTCAGTCACTTTCTTACTTAGCTTTATTCTTCTCAGGACTTACTGCTGCCTATTTATGTGTCTAACTTGCTTAATTTGTCCTCCTTACTAGTAACCAAGCCCTAAGAGGACAGTGACTTGGTTTGTCTTGTTTACCACAAGACCTCTAGCCTAAAAGAGTTTCTGGCACATAAGAAACTACTTTTTTATTAAAATGAATAAATGACTTGAACACTAATAATCCAGATCGAGGCAATAGAGTCATTAACAGAAAACAGGACACCAACATCACCAACTATACTAGAAAGCTAAAAACATACAATTTCCCCCTGCCCTCACTAAGCCTAAGGCGTTTTAGGAGATCTACATAAATGTATCCAAATGTATTTGAAGATAAACTCAGAATTTAGTAACACCTAGCTCCCAAACCTATCTTTACTTGATCCTAGCATACTTTCCCCTCAGTTCATCAGCCTTAATTTTTTTAATTCCTTGGCCCCAAATTCAATCTGCCACCATCATTCTGGTTTGGCTTTCATTCTGACTTTTATTTGGAATTTAGATCTAAAATGGCCTGTTGAGACATCCTTGCTCCAAGTTTTGTTACCCAGAAACCAGAACCTTTTTCTGGGCTCTAGATAATGCCCCAAGGGTAGGGGAAATGTGGATTGAAATTCAATGAACTATCAATCTTCAGATTTAAGGAAGTGCACAGGGTGTGGTGTCATTTTCCTGCCCTGTTGAAACTTTCCATGTTTAGTGTCCATTCAAAAGTATTTAATTAGTACCTAATACAAGTAGAATCTGGCCAACTTAGATTTAAGATGAAAATGCACTTTTCAAATGCAAATCAGATAAAAATTAGTAGCACTCATTTAGATTTTGGGGGTAGGTTCAATTTAAGGTAGGGAAAAAAAGTCCATATCAGAAACCTGGAAAATAACTATATTATATGAAGCTCCCATGTGTTGAAGTGTCCATATGTATACATTACGCCAATATAAACTTAATCAATACATTCAAAATATATAATGTATATTGCTTTTTCAGTTTTTCATTGTCACTATAGAAAAATTGAGAGTGTTCTTTGTTTTCTAACATAGCTTTGAAGTGTGTCCTTAGCACATGTAATGATCAAAATTGTACATTTAGCCTAATAGCTTTGTTTCATTCATAGCCTTAAATCACAAGGCAGCTCTTTGTGCTTTAAATAAATACATACAAGCTGTTAGTTTTGTAAAATGCATTTATTTTGAGATTAAAAAATACACTAATTGCTAATCAACTAATATGTAGGTTTCCATGATAAAGGTGAGGTTTAGGCATAGTAAGAATTATCTAGTAAGAATTATCTAGGTAAGGAATGCTGATTAATATGATGAAAACATAATGTAACTTCTTTTCTATTGCTTGAAATTTGATTTACCATAGATTTGAGATTCTGGTGCTGTAAACTGCCTGTGATATCTGAAAAACTTATTAAACAAGAAGGAAATTTGATCTAAGGAAATCATTCACATCACTTGTGTATCCTGCAAATCCAAAAATAAGAGATGAGCAAGGGTTTAAGCAATAAACCGAGATTTTGAAGCACTCATTTATTTTTCTGCCATTTAAAAATGTCTATGTATAAAAAAGGGAAGAAAGCTTTTAGCCTTAATAGCCATTCTTTTTCATGAACAGCTAAACCTTAAGCCGTCATTCCATTATTGGGCAATTTCTTCTTTTGAGATCTTGCAAACACTTCAAGAGTAAGAAGGCTGATGTGTTCCTGACTTAAATCTTTTGGTAAATAAAGGACTTGAGCACCTATCTACATAGCTACAGGCTTTTTGGTTTTTTTAGTTTCCTGAGTAGAAATAATTTTATTTATTTTTTTTGTGTGAGGAAGATTGGCCCTGAGCTAACATCTGTTGCCAATCTTCCTGTTTTTGCTTGAGGATGATTTTCACTGAGCCAACATCTGTGCCAATCTTTCTCTATTTTTTATGTGGGATGCCACCACAGCATGGCTTGATGACTGGTGTCAGGTCCACGTCTGGAATCTGAACCTGTGAACCCAGACTGCTGGAATGGAGTGCGCAAACTCAACCACTATGTGACTGGGCCAGCCCCCTTTCTTTTGTTTTTTGTTTTTGCTGAGGGAAATTCACCCTGAGCTAGCCTCTGCTGCCAATCTTCCTCTTTTTGTATGTGAGCCACCATCGCCACATGTTCTCTGACTGACAAGTGGTGTAGGTCTGTGCGTAGGAAGTGAGCCTGGGCCACCAAAGCGGAATGTGCTAAACTTAACCACTAGGCCACTGGCACTGGCCTCAAATAATTTCTTTCTTTCTTTTTTTCTTTTCTTGCTGAGTAAGATTAGCCCAGAGCTAACATCCATTGCCAATCCTCCTCTTTTTTTGCTTGAGGAAGATTAGCCCTGAGCTAACATCTGCACCAGTCTTCCTCCACTTTTTATATGTGGGTCACCACCATAGCATGGCTGACAAGTGATGCAGGTCTGCACCCGGAATCCAAACCCATGAACCCAGGCTGCTGAAATGGAGCACATCAAACTTAACCACTATGCCATGGGGCTGGCAGCCAGATAACTTTTTCTAATCGGATACTTTTATATTCTAGCCCTGCCTTTCAGTTAATGTAGTTATACAATTATCAAAAAGCTATCATTTCTCTTACTAATACCTGGCTTACTGTGGCTTTTTATAGGAGTCAATTAGTTCTAGTCACTAGCTGACTTATATATGGGAGCCTAGGAGAGAATGAGTGAGAATAAGTAATAATTTTTTGTAAGAAGAAAACAAACTACCATGTTATACTGAAATTATTTGTTTCATGTCTTTTTTCCTCCTGGGACAATAAAATTCTACATAATCATATTATTCACTTTTTTCAGCTTTATCTCCAGTGCATAGCACAGACCATGGCATATAATAGTTGCATATTAAATGCTATTTTAACAAGTCTTGCAACTACAAATCATAGAAAAATTGTTTGAAAGTAGTAGAAAAGTTTCACATGAAGAAGAATAAGCAAAGGATTTTCATGATTTTCTCTAAATGTTTCAAGTTCATTTATCAAAATGATTAATATTATTGCTGTCATTAATCCTATGGGACTGATATGGATTTCTATTTTACAGATGAGGAAACTGAGATTTAAAGAGGTTTAGTAATTTTCCCAAGTTTGTAACTCTAGCAAGTAGATGCTGCTGGACCAGGAACATACTGAGATCTAGCTCCAGAATGTAAACTCTTACTTACTCCTACACTGCTTCCACCGTTGCATGGATGAGTAACTAAACCAGAATCGACCTTACTCCGATGTATTGAATGGGAAACCATCGAGTGCCTCTATCTACACCAGCACAAAATCAACCCTTTTCCATCAGCTTTCTAGGCAAGTTTCATTATTTCTTTGTTTATGATCACTTTCCCCAACTAGAATATAGATTCCTCAAGAGTAAGGAATGTGTGTGTCTTTTTAACCAATATATGTTGTGCTAGAAGTGGAGTAAAACCTAGTCTTGTCTTAGTTCATTCGGACTGCTGTAACACAATAACGCAGACTGAGTGGCTTATAAACAAAGGGAATTTATTTCTCACACTTCTGGAAGCTGGGAAGTCCAGAATCAAGGCACCAGCATGGTTGCGTTTTGGTGCGAGCCCTCTTCCAGGCTGAGGACTATTGACTTCTTGCTGTGTTCTCACATGGCGGAAAAGTCTTGTGAGCTCAATGGGGCCTCTTTTATAAGGGCACTAATCCCAACCATCAGGGCACTGCCCTCATGACCTAATCACCTCCCAAAGGCCCTGCCTCCTCATACCATCACCTTGGGGGTTAGGTTCAACGTACAAATTTTGGAGAAACATAACATTCAAACCATCGCAATATTGCACTAGAATTGTACCTAGTAAGAGCTCAGTACATCTTTATTGAATTAATGAGTGTGTGGTAATACAAGAAATGAATGTTAGTAATGACTAATCTAAGTTCATTGTTGACTTGTGACAAAAATATTATTATAATATTGCTTCTCAGCTATTGGCCTAACATAAAATGTGATGCTAGAATACAGGGCCAATATGAAAAACATTTTTTATACTCTTAACACCTTTCATATTTAAGAGGCCAAAACATGCTGGTGGCTTGGTTATGAGGCAGTTCTCTGTAGCCTGATGGAGTCAAGGAGTAAAGTCAAATAACCTAGCTTCAAAATAGAGCTCAAACATGTCTTTGTTGTGTGGCTTCTGAGAAATCACTTAATTCCATCTGTAAATGGCAGTAATAATAGTATCTGACTCTTAGATCTGCTCTGGACTAATATGTTATTAGAAAATAACTCAGCCCTTAACTCAGCACTTCGTATATAATAATCATTTAAAAGAATTGTTATTGTTTGAGAGTAAACTCTAGCTTTCAATTACATTCAATTACTTTATAAAACCCTGCTTCAAAAATAAAAGATAATTTACATATTTAGTAACATGCTTTTAACCTCCTTTATAGCTAAAAGAAGTTTTAGTTTTGTTATTTCTGAGAGAGTGATTTGCACATTTTTGGTTAAGTCTTTGTATTGGGCAATGCTAAATTGCTAAATGTAAACTGTTTCATCTACACTTTTAATTTTAATAGTTGTAATATGCATTAATAATTGCATCAGACTGCTAAACCAAGTAATACAAAGTAACATTATTGTAGCCAGTTTTTAGGCCTGTTTACTATATCTTATTTTGCTAAGGTTTCCCTTTAGACTTCTGCTTACCTGAGCAGAATTTAGCTATGCAAAGTTATCTAGCATGCCAAAGGAAACTTTGAAAGGAGAAAATAAACAAAACTTTATTTCTTCAGACCATTTGTTTACTGTATTAACACACTTATAAAAGCTATCTGACCCAGATTAGTTCTAACTAAAGCAACCCAAGGCATTAACATCCGTGACTTGTTTCGAGGATCCGGAAATGAATCAATTATATTAGTGGGTTAAGTATATTTATTCACTGTACACTTTTATTGGATAATTAAGAAAAATCACTGATTTAATTTATGAATCAATATTTATTTCCTAATTCCATCATATGAAATTTCAAATTTCAAAAGTTTTGTTAATTTTTTGTACAAAGTTATTCTTTACAATCTTATTTTTTAATATATGATTCTAAATGTGTTCAAACTTACTAATTAACAAGAAAAAAATTGGACAGTACTAATTCATTGTCACTGTCAAGCTGGTTGTTTGCTGATATTCATGTAGAATTTAGCAATGGCCCCAATGAATGCTTTAAAGGATTTGATGATTGTTAAGGTCTAAATAGGTCCATACCGTTGGAAAAATTTGTCTTATCAAACATTTTTGGTAATTTTGTTTTCTCTTTGGGAAAACCTTATGAATCGCAGTGAAGCATTGTCTGCTATAGGACCAAAAGATGAGAGGAAGGAGCAAAAAAAAAACAAGGGAGGGTTCTGCTCTGCTGTACACAGAGTCGCTAGGAGTCAGAATTGACTGGAAGCACTGACAACAAATGGTCTTACTATCAGTTCACTGGGAAGCGTAGAGGTCTTAAACTTCCTTATCACACTCTTGTCAATAGGAGAAAAAAAGAAAGCTTCAGAAACCTTTGCTTCTATGTATTTCTGCCAATCAAGCTAATCCAGGAGATAAATGCAACAATAAGAAAAGACCCTATTCCTTTGTTCACCACTAATTCATCACACTTTTCACAGCTGGATCTCAATGGAAGCCACACAGATTTGACCTTTAAATCTTAGCTAGGTTGCATTTGATCTTATCTCCCACAGGTATAACTTGGATGTATTCACTACTTCCATTGCCCTTTTTCCATAATTTGACTTTGATTTATCTTTTAACTATCAGCAGTCAACATTAACACACGAAACCATCGGTGTGAAAATCAAGCGGTGTGTTTTATCGGGCCTGGAATGAGATATTTCTATTCAATACCATTCTATTAACTTTGAGGCAAAAATGCAATTTGATTTTATTGATTTACCAACAGAACAAATTTGCGCTATTAGTTATCTCTTGTTATAACTACTTCATCTGCGCTGGGATTTTGAAACCGAGGTACACTTACAGGCAGAAAATACAGTCATTAATGAGGCCAAAAGATATCCATGGTTCAGGTATAATATTCGGTTATTCTTATGATTTCACATAAAACATTTTTATTGATGTGTTTCTGTATTTTTTCCCCTCTAACAGACACTTGGTGCATTCTAAAACTTCACTGAAAGTTAATTCAAGGAGGTTTACTGAACAATAAAAACTTAAATCCTTATGGACCATTTTTTCCTAATAATGGTTTCTTTTAAACTGGTGTAAACCTACCTGACCCTCCAGTAATTTTTTACTTCTAACCAACTGAAAGTTAATGAACCACAAATTACACTGGGGAAGTGAATTACTTTTTTACAAGGAGCCGGAATGTGTTGAATGTGGTGAGAGAACATTAACAAATCTGTCAATTAGCCTGGAAGGTATTTTGACTTTTATGTGTTCTGTTTGCTTGCTCAATATATCAAATGAATTCCCTTCATTTTGCTTAGTAGTATTTCTAATAATAACAATACCCAAACAGCCTTTTTCTCAGTCTATAATTTATCTTTCATGACAGTCTTCTGAGAAGTTTTGGAGACCTAAGCACCAACTTTTCAGACTCACAGTGCAATTTTTGTAGTTGTGGTCCTACTTCATGACTCTTAGGCCAGTAATTTTGGGGGAGGAGGTAGTTATTTTTCCATAAGTTCCTTATCCATTTATGACAGTAACTGATCTTAATTTGAACCAAGATCTTAACCATACCATCTAACAAATCTCAAATGGAGAGCAAGATCTTATAGCATTTCCTCACGCTTTCAAAGGTATTTTATTGATAACTCTATTCTAATACCTAATGAGATTGTCCATTCATTAGTGACATGGTCAATTATTATTTATAACATTAATAGTTTTAATAAAAACTTTCCCAAGTGTAAAGGGAAGAAAATCTATCTACTAATACCGTCCACTACCTACTAATACCCACCCCACCCCCACCGCGGACATGAAAATGCTTTAGTTGGCCCTCGGTATCCATGGGTTCCACGTGCATGGATTCAACCAACCACGGATCATACACACACACAACCCACTGCTGGTTGAATCTGTGGATGCGGAACTCACGTATATGGACGGCCGACTGTACTCAGCTCTACTCTAAATATTTCTCATCCTCCAGTAAGCTAGCCTGGGCTTGTTTCCATGGTGGCAACTGTGTTCCAAGAAAGTGGAAATGAGAAAGCGCTTCTCAAGTCTGCGCTTGTATCAAGCTTGCCACCATTACAGTGGCAAAGAAAGTCATGTGACTAATCCCAGAGTTAATTTGGAAAAATAGACACCACCTCTTGAAGGAAATAGGTGCAATGCCAAATTGTCCATAATTTAGATATTTATCTAGATAGAGTGCTGCTAGAACTTTTGCCAAGAATCCATTAAACTCAACATCTATTTGGTTATCAGTTCCCTCTGAATATAAAAGCATATGGTCTTTGTGGTTCCTTCCTGACTGGTTTCTAATATTACCACCCTAATGTAAGATCTTGTTAATGCTCGCCTGAACCATGATATTGATCTTAAAACTAGATTTCATTGTGTCTAGCTCCTCCTCAACGTTTCCTACACACATTTCAGGTATTTCAGGGTTTTTTTGTTTTTTGTTTTGCTTATCTTTTCTACCATGTTTAATGACATTAATTTGAGCATAGGATTGTGATGTATCTTTTTATATCTTTCACAGTATTTGCACATATTGGACCCAAAATATACTTACTTGTTTTCCAGCTAGCAAAATAGATGAATGAATAAAAGGAAAAGAAATCACAAAATAATCAAATCTAAAATCTCAACTTCAAATATATTCAGGCATAATTATTTCCTTGGGATCCCTATGAATTCAGGTCATCTTTCAAACCCTTAGAAGTATGATTTTACTCAAGTCTTAATCATATGCCTTATTGACTGCTAGATACTAGATGCCAATTTTGTGACATTCTGAAACTTTCTGAATATAGTTATGCTCACTCCTTTCTGCCTTATTATTGTCTCTTACATCTATGAAATAGAGTGGGATATTTATACTAGAAGTGGCGGTGTGCTTCATGTTACATTTGAGTTTGCAGAAGGTATAGTCCTGAGAGAATTCTTATAGCAGTGAAAAAGTAATGTTAAAACAAATACTCATTTCTGTCTTTGATTGATTGTTATCATAATTATTGTTCCAGATCCTCTCAGTATGTAAATCACCCTTGAGGAGTAAATTAGTCCTTTGGGAAGTTTCATCAACTCCTTAAAGCATATACTTCATGTAATTATTATTTTAAGAAATCAATTGATACCAATGTGGCTTAAAGAGTCTTATGATTTTTCCCAAAGGCTTAACTACATCAGCTAATAATGCATTTACTGGTATTTTATGACTCACTGCAGGTTGTGAATACATAGTCTGTGTCAGAGAATCCACGGAAGTCAATCTTTTCCTCAAAATACCTACATCATGATGGATCAGACACCAGTAGTGTTAAAGTAATCAAGCAAGGAAGCCATTGGACTGAGGTGGCTCAAATGCCTTGGTAGCCTATATAAGCAGACCAAAACCTAAGCCACAGTCAATTCCTGTAAATGCTTAGGGTTAGAAGAGCAACCAAACACAGCCAAATAGCCTTTCCCAAACAATGCAACTGCTTAAGCTATAGCCAATCAAATCATTTCCTTGCTTTGTTTCCACGTCTTTTCTACAAAAACCTTCCCGCTAGCTTCTGTCAGTAGAGCACTTCTAACCACTTCTGCTTCGGCATTGCCCAATTGGAATTAATTTGTGTTCAAATAAACTCTTAAAATTTGTAATATGCCCCAGTTTGTTTTCTGACAGTAGAGAGACCAAATAATTTATCCAAACCAGGACACTATTGAGAGTGAAAAGAGTTCTATTAATATCTATAACAAAAAAATTCAGGATTTTCTAGGCAAAATGAGACATATGGTCACCACAGATATCAGCAGCCTTTATAATAAAATTCCTAGATCAACCTGGAGGGTGCAATGTGTGCATTTCTAGGTGGGGGTATTTGGAGTGAGAGCCTGTGATATTAAAGGAAACCAGAGCCAGACAGTGGTTAAAGCAGTAAAAAGATATTCCATTCCAGAACTGTTTCAATAGAGGAAAAGAGATCTCAGGTTAGAACTGGGCTCAGTTCTGAATACAGCAAGGACACGGTGGGGATTTACAGCCAAGGAGAAGGATGAAGGGTCAGAGGTTGGAAAATTACTAACAGGAGAAATCAAGGAAGGATAGGGGAATTCTTGCTAAAGTGATCTAACAGGATTCTTGCTGAAGGAAGGCCAGAGTGATAAGACACCAAGGGTGGGAGATGAGGAATTTGATCAGATATTGAGAGGGATCAGATATCAAGGGTGAAAAGTTCTCTCTAAATTGACTTATGCAGGATTCTTGCTAAAACTGGGATCTGCAGGCCAGTAAAGATGAGGGGACCAAGGTTGAGGCCTAATTGAGGAAAAGATATAGAGGAACCTATCTAAAGTATAGTAAGGAGGGAGTCTGTCAGTGGGCACATTTCTGCCATCCCAGTGGAATTTATTCAGTAGAGCTTGGAGATTAGAGTATGAACATACACTGAAGAAGAGAAGGAATGAGATATTCAGTGTTGCAGTAGAATTGGCTAATTGGCTAATAGCTACAGCTTCCCTCAAGTTTTGTTCTTTCCTTCCTTTCTTTCAAAATTATCTATCAAGCAGGCTATGAGGGATATAATAATAATCAATATACAATTAGTCCCTGTCCTCAAGAAATCCACATTTTAGGTAGGAATTTGTCAAATAAAAATTACACAATTGAAAGGTACTTACTTTAAAAATTACTTTTACAGAGAAGCACAGAATAATAGAAGATCTGCTAGGAACCAAACTCATAGGCTTGGGAAAGATTTAATCAGAAAACTATTTTCTAAGAAAGTGAGGTTACACTATGATCTATCAAACAATTAGAATTGAGATACCCAAAAGAAGGGGGAAATGATTTTCAGCTAAAGGACTCAGATAAAGCTACTGATGTGAAAAACAAAAACAAACAACAAACATAAAACACACACACACACACACACACCATGAAGAGAACGACTGGGAATAATAGCCAAGAGGATATTGAGAAATGAAGAAAGAGTTCAGACCATTGAGAGCAATTTAGGCCACTTTAAGGATTCTAATTTAATACAAAGATCATGGTAAGTTAGAAAAAATAAGATGAGATAAATCCCAATATTTCATTGACTTAATGCAATTAAATACCATTTTTGTCTGATATGAGGATCTGATATGAGGTTGGTAGGTGTTGGCGCATTGTGTGGGGAGACAGCAGCAGGGTGAGGTGGGAGGCCTGCTCCATGCAGTCATTCAAGGACTCCGTCTGCCACAGTGCGCTCATAGCTCCAAATGTTGCCGTAGGTTTCAACGTCCAGCCACCAAATGAGGGACAAAAGAGTGTATGGAGATTTGTGCAGGGTATTTTATAGGCCAGTGTATATTTCTACCTCATTCCATTGACCAGAACTCAATTAGTCGGCCCTAACTAATTGAAGAAGAGGATGAGAATTGTAGTTTAGCTGTGTTTCCAGTGTATGTAGGAGAGAAATGAAACAAGTTTGGTGTGTACATAGCATCTTTGTGAGGATTGAAACCAGCTGTCTCCTCAAGAACAGAAACTATACCTACTGTCTACACACCATACGTACTGTATGGTATGACTTTGATATTTCACTTCATTCATTAACATTTCTTTCCTTTTCCAGGAGTTTCTTGATTAGCAAATGGTTTGCTTTTTCATCATGGGAACTTTCTAAAAGATTCATCGACTCTTCAGTGGAAAGCATTAAAAGACAGTTATGTCCTAGGATTCTTTAAGTATCTCACATCAAAATCCTCACTTTGCTGTTTCCACCCATCCTGCACTGTATTAAAGTGAGCCTTACCAATTTGCAATCAATACTGTGTGTGAAAAATCCACCTGAAACCAAACTTCCAATTCTTACCTAATTCTGACCTTACCTTTCTTCTTCTAGGATACTGCCATGGCTCTAAAGAGGCGGTGTTCTCTCCCTTACAACAGTAAAGAATAAACTCTGGCTTGTGATATCAGCAATTTGTGTCGGTAATATTTGGAGGAGCTGCATTCAACATTTGTTGAATGAGAGCTTTTATTTATTTATTTGTTTATGATATACAGGCATACCTCAGAGATATTGCAGGCTCCACTCCAGACCACTGAAATAAAGTGAGTCACAAATTTTTTCCCAGTGTATATAAAAATTATATTTATACTGTACTGTAATCTATTAAGTGTGCAAATGTATTACGTCTAAAAAACAATGTACATATCTTAATTAAAAATATTTTGTTTCTAAAAATTACTAACCATCATCTGAGCCTTCAGCTTTTTGTTGGTGGAGGGATTTGCCTCGATGTTGATGGTGACTGACTAATCAGGGCAGTGGTTGCTGAAGGTTGGAGTGGCTGTGGCAGTTTCTTAATATAAGACAGCAATGAAGTTAGCTGCATTGATTCGCTCTTCTTTTCACAATTTCTCTGTAGCGTGTAATGCTGTTTGATAGCATTTTACCCACAGTAGAATTTCTTTCAAAATTGGAGTCAATCCTCTCAAACCCTGGAGTTGTTTTATCAACTAAGTTTATGTAATGTTCTAAATCCTTTGTTGTCGTTTCGACAAGCTTCACAGCATCATCGCCAGAGTGATTCCATCTCAAGAAACCATTTTCTTTGCTCATCCATAAGCAACTCCTCATTTGCTAAAGTTTTATCATGAGATTGCAACAATTCAGCCACATCTTCAGGCTCCACTTTGAATTCTAGTTCTCTTGCTATTCCCACCACTTCTCCAGTTACTTCCTCCACTGAAGTCTTGAACCCCTCAAAGTCGTCCATGAGGACGGAAGTCAACCTCTTCCAATTAACATCCCTGTTAATGTTGATATTTTGACCTTTTCCCATGAATCATGAATGTTCTTAATGCCATCTAAAAAGGTGAATTCTTTCCAGAAGGTTTTCACTTTACCGACATCCGTCAGAGGAATCACTGTCTGTGACAACTACAGCCTTAAGAAATGTGCTTCTTAAATAATAAGAGTTGAAAGTCAAAATTACTCCTTGATCCATGGGTTGCAGAATGGATGCTGTGTTAGCAGGCATGAAAACAGCATTCATCTCATTCTACATCTCCATCAGAGCTCTTGGTGACCAGGTACATTGTCAATGAGCCTTAAGAGGAATCTTTTTTTCTGAGCAGTAGGTCTCAACAGTGGGCTTAAAATATTCAGTAAGCCATGTTGTAAACAGATGTGCTGTCCTCAGGGTTTGTTGTTCCACTTATAGAGCACAGGCAGAGTAGATTTAGCATAATTCTTAAGGGCCCTAGGATTTGCCAAATGGTAAATGAGCCTTGGCTTCAACTTAAAGTCACCAGATGCATTAGCTCCTAACAAGAAAGTCAGCCTGTCCTTCGAAGCTTTGAAGCCATCTCTCTAGCTGTGTAAGTCCTAGATGGCATCTTATAATATAAGGCTGTTTTGTCTACATTGAAAATCTGTTGTTTGGTGTGGCCACCTTCATTAGTTATCTTAATTAGATGCTCTGGATAACTTGCTGCAGCTTCTATATCAGCACTTGTGGCTTCGCCTCGCACTTTTAAGTTATAGAGATGGCTTCTTTCCTTAAACCTCATGAATCAACCTCTGTTAGCTTCAAACTTTTCTTCTCTAGCTTCCTTACTTCTCTGAGCCTTCATACAATTGAAGAGTTAGGGCTTTGCTCTGGATTAGTCTTTGGCTGAAGGAAACGTTGTGGCTGTATTGATCCTCTAGCCAGAACACTAAAACTTTTTCCACATCAGCAATTAGGCTGTTTTACCTTCTTATCATTTCTGTATTCACTAGAGTAGCACTTTTAATTTTCTTCAAGAATTTTCCCTTTGCATTCATAACTTGGCTAACTGTTTGGCACAAGAGGCCTAGCTTTTGACCTGTCTCAGCTTTCAACACGCCTTCCTCATTAAACTTAATCATTTCTATCTTTTGATTTAAAGTGAGAGACGTGAAACTCTTCCTTCCACTTGAACACTTAGAGGCCATTGTAGGCTTATTAATTGGCCTAATTTAGTATTGTCGCATCTCAGGGAATAGGGAGGCCTGGGGAGTGAGGGAAAGATGAAGAAATTGCCAGACAGTGGAGCAATCAGAACACACAGTATTTATAGATGAAGTTTGTAGGCATATGGATGTGGTTTGTGGTGCCCCCAAACAATTATAATAGTGACATCAAAGATCACTGAGCACAGATCACCATAACAAATATAATAATAATGAAAAAGTTTGAAATATTGCAAGAATTACCAAAACAGATTGTGATACAGAGACACGAGGTGAACAAATGCTGTTGGTAAAATGGTGCCAATAGACTTGGTCAACACAGGGTTGCCACCAACCTTCAATCTGTAAAAAATGCAGTATCTGTAAGGCACTATAAAGAAAGCACAATAAAATGTTGTATGCCTATGGAATGATATGTCTGATTTATGTCTGCTGAAAAGTCCTTGTGGTATAGTTTATCTTTTAAAAATTTTGCTAAGATTTACACATGCTCGTGTAGCCTATAGCAAATATAAATATATAAATAACCAAACTCTAGGAGATTAGAACCAAATGCTAGGGAGTTATATCCAGCAGGATGACTTGTAGTGTTAAACAAAAGGTGTTATAAAGTCAAAATGTTTCTAAATTGTAGGGAGAGAAAAAAATATTTTCAGATTATACTAAATCTGGCAAATGCTCCCATTCCATAAAAATGTAAAGTGGACAAGTAAAGGCATTTTATAACTGAAGTGAATTTCAGAACTTATCTAGAACTGAAAACCAAAACAAACAGACAAAATCAAGAGACACAGCATAAGTAGATAAAATCTACTCCTTGAGAAATTTCCCTAAGAAATTGTCATTTGAAGCAAGAGTTATGCTGGGTACCCACTGAAGAATGATAAGGTATTTTACAAAGCTGCATAGATCTCTATAGAAGTTGTGTAACGGGGATACCTACCATTATAGAAAGAGCACTGTTGATGACTGTAGGTCAAATTCTTCACTTTGAGCAAAAGTAGAGGTTGAAGCTGAAATTACTTTGCCAGTGTTTCTTCAAAGAATTGACCATTCTAGTACAAACCATTGAAAGCAAGCATATTGAACATTGTTTAGATACAAGTATATTCTGTCTACAAGAGACTCACTTTAGATCTAAGGTCACAGATAGGCTGAAATTGAAATGATGGGCAGAGATATTCCATGAAAATAGTAACCAAAATAAAACAGGAGTAGTTACATTAATATGAGAAAAAATTAAGTTAAAAACTGTCACGAGAGACAAAGAAGAACATTATATGATGATTAAAGGGTCAACTCACCGAGAAGATGTAACATTTATATGCATATGTACACTCCAAATATCAGAGCTTCTAAATATATAAAGCAAACGTTAGTAGAATTGAAGAGGGAACAGGTAGATCTACCACTATTATTGAGATTTCAACACCCCACTTTAAATAATAGATGGAATAATCAGACAGAAGATGAATAAGGGAAAAAAGGACTTAAGACTGCTGGCCAAGTGAATGTAACAGACATATGTGAAATACTCCACCCACCAACAGCACAATGCACATTCTTCTCAAGTGTAATGGAGCCTTCTCCAGGATAGGCCACAGGTTAAGCCACAAAACAAGTCTTAATACATTTAAATTGATGAAAGTCATACACAGTATCTTTTCCGATCATAATGGAAGAAACTAGAAATCAACAGCTAAACAAAGACTGAGAAAGCCACAAATATGTGGAAATTAAACAACACACTCTTATGTAACCCATGGGTCAAAAAAGAAATCACAAGGGAATTTAGAAAATATCTTGAGACAAAGGAAAATAAAAACATAACATGCCAAACTAATGGGAGACAGTGAAAACAGTGCCAAAAGGGAATTTTTTTGCTGTAACCACTCATGTTAGAAAAGAAGAAAGCTCTCAAATGATCAACATAACTTTACACCTTAAGGAATTGAAAAAAAAGAACAAACTAACCCACAGCTAGGAGTGGGAAGGAAATAATAAAGATTAGAGCAGAGATAAATGAAATAGAGAATAGAAAAATAGAGAGAAATCAATTAAACCAAGAGTTGATTCTTGAAAAACATCAATAAAATTGACAAACTTTAGCTAAATGAACTTTATATATACCCCGTAGTTTGGGATATAGGATTTGGAAACAACACACTTTACCAAAAAGCACTCATTTGCAGTTGGTTCTATGAGGCTAGTAGCAGAATTGTTTGTCATCTCTTCTCTTATGATTATTAGCATCTACAAATTTAAATATTTTTCTAATAACAAAAGTATTATTACTCTGATCTCCCCAAATCACCAATTAAAGTTCAAAGATGCTCAAATATTTCAGTGAAATAAAAGGAGTGCTATCTAAGTATGAATTCCACCTGAAAACAGAACATGAAACAAAAACCTAGTGGCCAGCAGTTTGGGGGAAATGATTGACCCCAGGAAATAGAAGTAAAGCACTGAAGAAAGTGGGACAGGAAATGCAGTAGAACCAGAAAAGCGTGCATTAACGAACTGCTTACTGCTGAGGGCAACTGGGGCTCAGTCCTGCTGAGATCTTCTAAGGAAATGAGTAGAATGTACTTCAGAATTTTCCCACCAGTCTAAGGGAGAGTTGAGGTATTTATCTACAGTTCCTGTGCCCCCTAAGTCGAGGGTTGCCCTGAGGAACATTAACACTTTCTGTGGCATCTACATGTGATTAAGTGGCCTACTGCTGCTTTGAGGAGAGTGAGCTAAGACGTGCAGAGACTAAAGCATACTTGATTGTTTGATAGAGGACATTAACGATGATGCATTGGAATTGTCCATTGTAAAACTACTGCAAGTGGGTGACAACCAGGATGTGGCATTGTGTGCCCAAAGTATCTGCTAAAGCCCATCCTTTGCACCACTCAGATCTATTCCTGCTGTACATTATCCTATCACTGCCTTTTCAGAGTGGTGGATGGTCACAATGTCAGAAAATTTAAAGGAAGACAATTATCTTTAATAAGAGAGTTCATAAATATATTTCAAATTAGAATCCATTTTGACACTGAAAATTCAAACTTATAGCAATAAAATATGTAAATTTCCTCAAAAATATCCTGAAATAAGGTAAAAGTTTCACTATTCTATCACAGTACTATATACAATGATACATTTCTTTAACAAAAGCCCAGAAAGTGGCAATATAACTGTTGCAACTTTTTAATTGAAGCTTTTAAAATGATTCAGAAAATTGGAAAATTATAAAAAGAATTTATTTGTCAAAAGTGTTTGTTTTTTGGATAGAATGAATTGTTATAACTTTAGTCAAAATATTTATCTCACTTTTTCTTTCCTCATATCAAAGAACCACGGATAAGCTAAAACTAACAGAATTTTCAGTCTCACTTTCAAGGAATAGAGATTTCATGGCACACAGAAACAGATTTTAAGACATTTTTGTAGTCTGCATAAAATTGTGTTATTATTCAATATTAATTTGAGATTTGTTAATTTCTCATTTATACCTCATCTATATCACAAACTGATTTAAAAATACTACTGAACTGAGGGATATTCAAAAATAAAAGAATGACTTTTTCCATTGATGTTTTAATTTCACGTATTTCACACCAACCAAAATAATGCCATGTCAGTATCATGCAGTGTTTGGTAAGATGTCTCCCTTTTCAATCATTGTATATTGTAACTTTAAATATTTGGAAATAAAATTTGGAAGAAATACATCATTGTTGAGCAGTAATTTATATTAGGTAATAAACTAAAGGAGTTGGGAGAAAAGTTTTCCTCTCTTCACTCGGCAAATCTGTATCTTTGCCGGAGAAAAGTAAATACAGCCAATATTTTCTGAATTAGAACTCCAAATGAATAACAAAGGAGAAATCATCAATAGTAATCAAAAGAGCAAAAATAAAAACAAACCACTTGGAAAACAAAACAACTCCTAGTTATTCTTGAGTCAAAGAAAAATCAAAACTACTCTTAGATAACAAGGACACATGTCAAAACAAATGGAATGAAATGGAAGGTATATTAGAGAAAAATTTATAGCATCAAATGTTTATGGAAAAAACTAAAGAAAATAAACTAATAACTAAACACATTTTGCTAAAAAAGAAATACCAAATATAAAATATGAAATAAACATTCCAAAAAGCAAAATTTCCATTTGATAAAAATACAAATCTTGCATATTTGGTCTTTGAAAAAAAAAATAAAAATGCAAGCTGATATCAATAGAGAAAATAAATATAGAATGCGACAAATGTTAAAAATGATAGTACAGGGCCAGCCCCGTGGCTGAGTGGTTAAGTTCACATGCTCCCCTTTGGTAGCCCAGGGTTTTACCGGTTCCGATCCTGGGCGTGGACATGGCACCACTCATCATGCCACACTGAGGTGGTGTCCTACACGCCACAAATAGAAGGACCCACAACTAAAAAAAATATGCAACTATGTACTCAGGGGATTTAGGGAGAAAAAGCAGAAAAAACAAAAAAGATTGGCAACAGTTGTTAGCTCAGGTGCCAATCTTTAAAAAAAAATGATTGTACAATAGAGACTGTTATTAAACATATGGCAATTAAAATATATCATTTTTAGCAATAATTTAAAAGTCTTGAAATAATTATTTTATTGGTCAATGTTAATTGAACCAAGAGGTAAAATAATTGAATACCATGTTCAAAAGTTGACACATTTTTCAAAACTCTAACTCCCAAATAGATGTTGGTCTCAGGTAGTTTCATAAGAAAGTTTGTCAAGAAACAGATCACAATCCAGCTACTATCATCCTTCTTAGTTTTGAAATACTAGACAATTATAATAAAGAGTTGAAGGAAATGAAGGATGTCTACAACTACGATTTTATCCGACATTCTTCAATACCTACAAAAAAGAAATGAAATATAAAATAGGATTTTACTGGAAGAACCAAGAAAATTAATTTTAAAATACTTACAATTAAGAATATTCAGCACAGCATCTAGATATAAAATAAAATGGTAAAAAAGATAGTTAATATATTGCTAGTGAGACAGTAAATTCAACACTACTCTGTGAACTAATTTTATAGTATATATCAACATACTTAAATTGCATATATGCATAGAACTAGCAATTAGTCTTCTAGAAATTTATACTAATGAAATAATGAGATAAATGTGCTAAAATTTATGCACACACATGTGTATTTAACTTGGTGTATAATCGCAAAATGTGGAAAATATATTAAATGTCTGTCAATGAAGATGCATTAACAATATGGAACTTTACATAATTTTATATGCAGTGGTTTCAATTTAGGTTTCAGTAGGTGGGTGTAGAAAATGAAAATATATATATTTTTGCATACATGCTACACTTAAGGATTTAAAATATACTAATTACACTGTTTGGAAGCATGTTCACCAAAATCTTAAATATGACTGTCTCTTGTGGGATAATTTACTTTTTTTTTCTTCCATTTTGTTAGTGTATTTAAATAAGTAAAAAGAAGGGCGGAAGGGAGGAAGGAAGGAAGGTAGGAAGGAAGGAAAGAAATTGCTTTTTATTTCACAGGAGAGGAAAACAAAAGCTGCTGGGACTATAACCCACCCAATTGATTCAGTATGGAGCCCATCGGAGTATTGGGATAATGATGCAAAGGCCAATACTTCCTCAACATAAATGCCATTCATTGACTAAAAGCCACATCAGTCAGCATTTTGCATAGAACCATAAAAGCAAACTGCTTAATTGAAAACACAGATTAATGTGACCTTTGAAAATTGATAAATAGAAATGTTCTCTGCAATTAGTACTAAGCAACTATATATGAAGACGATTTTGTTATGATACAGACAATCATAAGACATAGATAAGGTCAATAAGAAATCCTAAATAAGAACAGGAGAGAGACTTTTCCCGTAGTGTTCTTTGTGTAGCTGGTGAGCAGGATGTGGAAACGCTATCACGCTGACATTACAGCAGCCCGAGAGCTTTTTGTCTTTGTAGTTCTTCTTCACTTAACTATTTAGTTGCAGAGTTTTCATTCCATATTAGGATTTTTACTCTTTCAGTAGTTCTGTGTCTATTATCAAGTACCAAAAGTAGATCTTTGATTGCAGCCAAAATTATTTTATCAAAGCCTAGTTGGAGGCTATTTGACATTCATTCAATAATAACTTTTAATAAATATTCTTTTGGGACCGGCCCCATGGCCAAGTGGTTAAGTTTGTGTGCTCCACTTCGGCGGCCCAGGGTTAGCCAGTTCAGTCCTGGGCGTGGACCTACACACCATTCCTCAAGCTATGCTATGGTGGCATCTCACATAGAAGAACTAGAATGACTTACAACTAGAATATAGATCTATGGACTGGGGCTTTGGGGAGAAAAAAAAGAGGGAGATTGGCAACAAATGTTAGCTCATGGCCAATCTTCCTTACCAAAGAACAAAAATAAATAATAAATAAAACAGCGGGTTTGGATTCCCTCCCTCTTTAAAAATAAATAAATATTCTTGAGTACCTACTGTGTGCCATTTATGTCTCTATAGCACTCGATACGCCCCCATAAACAGCCTCATAATCTTTCCACACACACTCAGTCTTCTTCTTCTTGGGAACTATACATACAGTTATGAAATCAAGAAATGTTTCTAGGAATCCTGGATGATTACCTGAACACGATATGCAATCCATCACTAAGTCCTATCCCTTTGCTACCTAAATTGTTCTTGGGCTCATCTACCCTTCTCCAATGCCAGCGTCACTGTCATTGCACGAGCCCAAGTCTCCATTATTTTTCTTCTGGACTACTGCATTGTCTTCTGACTTGTTTTTCCTTCCTTCACTGTTGCTTTTCTTTTAGATATTTCTTCTATCTTCCTTAAATTCAAAGAAATATATTATCATGGTACTCTATCTCTCGTCTCCACTTAAAATTCTAGAATGACTTTCTCTTTGCTCATCAGATAAATATGAAAGTCTTCAAAGGCCCCTGTAGCCTTCCTACTTTCTCTTCACTCATTGCCTCATTCTCTGTGCTCCAGGACTATTTTTTCACGTTTCTTGAAAGTACCATGCCCCACTCAGTCATCCTTGAGATCAACTCCCATAGTACCTTTACTCCCTAACACTCATCAAATTTATATTGACAAATGTTTAATATAATTGTTTCTCAAATGTCTTTCACATTAGACTATAAGCTGCTTGAGGGTAAAAATGTGTAGTTTTATCCAATGATATTCTTAGCACATACCCCATCCCATTCCTGGCACTTATTAAGTATGCCATATTTCTTGTTACTTAATGAAGCCACATACACAAAACACTCATTAATGCAATGGTTCTTTTTTTAAAAAATTGGGATATAATTCACCCACCATAAATTTCACCCCTTTAAAGTATACAATTCAATGATTTTTAGTATATTCACAAAGTTCTCCCACTATCATCACCATATAATTTTACGACATTTTTACCACTCCCAAAACAAGGACTCACTAGCAGTCATTCCTCATTGTACCCTCCCTCTAGCCCCTGGAAAATATCCATTTACATTGTATCTCTATAGATTTATCTATTTTTGACATAGAATAGAATAGAATAATACAGTATATGGCTTTTCCGTTTGGCTTCCCTTACTTAGCATAACGGTTTCAATGTCCATCCATGTTGCAGCATGTGTTAATACTTTATTCCTGTTTACAACTAAATAATATTTCATTGTATAGATATGCCACATTTTGTTTATTCTTTCGTCAACTGGTGGACATTATGGGTTCTTTCTAGTTTTTGACAATTACGAATAATACTGCACAAACAAATGTGTACGTTTGTGGGGACTCACTTTTTCATTTCCTTCGAGTATGTATCTAGGAGTAGAATTCTAGATCATATGATAACTCAATTTTTAACTTTTTTAGGAATTGCCAAGTTGTTTTCCAAAGCAGCCACACCATTTACATTCCCACCAGTAACGTATGAGGTTTCCAATTCTCCACATCCTTGACAACATGTTTGTCTTTTTTATTATAGTCACTCTAGTTGGTATGAAATGATATCTCATTCTGATTTTGATTTTCATTTTCTTAAGAACTAATTATATTGAGATCTTTCCAAATGCTTATTGGCCATTTGTACATCTTTGGAAAAATGTCTATTCAAACCCTTTCCCCATTTTTAAATCGTTACTTGTCTTTTTTATCACTGAGTTGAAAGCGTTCTTCATATATTCTCCATACTAGTCTAGTACCTTGTCAAACACATGATTTACAGACATTTTCTTCCATTCTATGAACAGTTTTCTCATTTCTTTCTTGATAGTAACCCCTGAAAGACAAAAGATTTTAATTTTGATCGGGTACAATGTAGATTTCTTTTCATTCTTGTTGTGTGTACTTTTGATGTTATATCTAAAAAACCATGGCTGAATCTAAAATCACAGAGATTTGCACCTAGCTTTTTTGTCTAAGAGTTTTATAGTTTTAGCTCTTACATTTAGGTCTTTAATCGATTTTGAATTAGTTTTTTGGGTTAGGTAATTTTGCTCCTTCATTCTTTTGCATGTGGATATCCAGTTGTCCCAGGACCATTTGTTGAGCAAACTAGGTTTTCCCTATTATCTTGGCAACCTTGTTGAAAATCTATTTGCCATAAGTAAAGGTTTATTTCTGAACTCTCAATTCTATTCCACTGATATATATGTTTATTCTTATGCCAGTACCACAATGTTTTGTAGATGTGTAGTGTGTTTTTAAATCAGAAAGTGTGACTCCTTAAATTTATTTTTCTTCAAGTTCATTTTGGTAGCCTGGATCCATTGCAATTCCATATAGATGTTAGAATTAGTTTGCCACTTCTTGCAAAATGATAGTTGAGATTTTCATAGAGATTGTGTTGAACCCATAGATCAATTTGGGGAGTACTGACATCTTAATAATAGTAAGTCTTTCAATCCATGAATACAAGATATCTTTCCATTCTTTTAGGTTTTCTTTAATTCCTTTCAAGGATGTTTTGTAGTTTTCAGTGTATGATACTTGTACTTCTTTTGTTAAATTCATTCCTAATTATTGTATTCTGTTTGATTCTATTTAATGTATTTTATTCTGTTCAAATAAATGGAATTGCTTCTCTTAATTTAGTCTTTGATTGTTCATTGCTAGCATGTTAGAAATACAATTAATTTTTGTATATTTATCTTGTAAATAAGGTCCTGCAAACTTGCTGAGCTAGTTTATTAGCTCTCACAGCTTTTTGGTGGATTTCTGAGTATTTTAAATTCACAAAATCATGTCATCTACCAATCTATCAATAGAGATAACTGGACTTCTTCCTTTTCAATTGGATGCCTTTTATTCATTTTTCCTGACTCGTTGTCCCTGTTAAAATCTCAGGAACAATGTTGAATAGAAGTGGCAAGAGTGTATATCCTTGCTTTGTTCCTTACTTTAGGGGGAAAGTTTCGGTCTTTCACCATCAAGGGTGATGTTAACTCTGGGTTTTTCATGCATGCCCTTATTAGGTTGAAGAAGCTCCTTTCTATTCCTACCTTGTTGAGTGTTTTTATATATACTTGCATTGCCTCTCCCCTCCTTTATGCTAATATTTCATAAATTACATCTTTATGTATTATATGTCAATCAATCCATATTTATAATTATTGTTTTATGCAATTATCTTTTAAATTGTATATTTTAAAAAGAGTTAAAAACAAGTAAAAATACATTTATACTGTCTTTTATATTTACCTATGTAGTTATGTTTACTGGTGCTCTTTATTTCTTCACTTGAATTAGAGTTACTGTCTGCTGGTCTTTTATTTAATCTTAAAGAATTCCTTTTAATAGTTTTTGTAGGGTAGGTCCTTTAGTGATAAATACTCCTGGTTTTTATCTATCTAGGAATGTCTGAATTCCTCCTTCATTTCTGATAAATAGTGTTGCTGGATATAGTATTATTGGTTGGCAGTCTATTTCTTTCAGGACTTTGAATATTCCATGCCTCTGTCTTCTAGCCTACTTTATTTCTCATTAAAAATTAGCTGTTAACTTATTGACAATCCCTTGCTCATGATGAGTTGCTTCCCTTTTGTTGCTTTCAAGATTCAACATTTGTGTTGTTCTTTTGACAGTTAGATTATGCTGTGTCTAGATGTGGCTCCCTTTGAGTTCAGCCTAGTTTGTTGAGCTCTTGGATTTGTAGATTAATGTTTTTCAACAAATTTGGGAAGTTTTTGCCCAATATTTCTCCAAATACATTTTCTGCTCCTTTTCTTTTTCTTTCCCTTCTGAGACCCTCATTATATGTATCTTGGCATACTTGATGTTGTTTCACACGTCTCTAAGGCTCTGTTCATTTTTCTTCATTCTTTTTATTTCTTTTCCAATAATGGAGTAACCATAATTGACCTATCTTCAAGTTTGTGATTCTTTCTTCTGTCAGTTTAAATCTGATGTTGAGCCTCTCTAGTAAATTTTTCATTTCAATTATTGTATTTGTTAACTCCACAATTTTTCACTTGGTTAATTTTTTTTTTTTAATTTATCCCTTAATTGGTATTTTCTATCTGGTGAGACGTTGTTTCATATTCTTCTTCGGTTCTTTACCCATGGTTTCCTTAGTTCTTTGGACATACTTAAAATAGTTTATTTAAAATCTTTTTTTAGGGGCTGGCCCCATGGCCTAGTGGTTAAGTTCAGCACTCTTTGCTTTGATATCCTGGGTTCACAGTTTTGCTTGTTGGACGTGGACCTACACAACTTGTCAGCCATGCTGTGGTGGCTACCCACATAAAAAGGGAGGAAGATTGGCACAAATGTTAGCTCAGGGCTAATCTTCCCCAAGGAAAACAAAACAGGAAGGTTGGAAACAGATGTTTCCTCAGGGCTAATCTTCCTCAGCAAAAAAAAAATATATATATATATATTTTACTATGACCAATGACTGGGCCTCCTCAGGAACAGTTTCTATTGACTGTTTTTTTTTTTTTTTCTGGTGTATGAGACCTACTTATTTCTTTGCGTGCCTTATAAGGTTTTATTGAAAATTGGATATTGTAAATGACATAGTGTGGCATCTCTAGAAATCAGATTCTCACATTTACCCAGGGCTTGCTGTTGTTATTTTGTTTTTTTAGTGACTTTGCTGAAATAATTCTAAGTCTGTATTCACTGAGATTTGTGGCCACTGAAGTCTCTGTTTAATTAGCTTAGTGGTCAGCTAATTATTAGACAGAGATTTACTTAAATGCTTAATACCAATAAGTCCCCTAGTCTTTGTCAAGCAGCACCATGTGTGTGTTGGGGCATGCCTTCAATATTTAGGCAGGCAGGTTACAACTCTGCCTTAATCTTCATTATCTGATTTCACAAAGCCTCAAGGTCAACCAGAGGTCACAGCATAGGACCCTCTCAGGTTCTTCCTGGGCATGTGCTAAGCCATATGAATGAACATAATCTTTAAGATTCTCAGGAATAGGTCAGATCTTTTCAAATTACCCTACAGATATCATACTCCTCAGCTTTTCCTTTTAAAAGTTTTTGGTCAGCTTCTTGTTGGCCTCAACTGTTATCATTGCCTCAGGCATGGGTGATGTTAAACAATTGCTGCTGATTGTCTTTGACAATCGCCCCTGAGGAAAGGGCTGATCTCACTGGGAGAGCTCTGAGTCAGGTCAAATAAAGGCAAGCCTTGTGAGCTGGATTTTCCACAGACTTTCCAGAGAGATCAAAAATGACAATTCTCTAAGACTAATGTTTTTGTGGAATTCTATATCTGTTCTGTCTTCTCCAGTGGCAGCCAGGCTGCTCATTTCCACCAGAATTGTAAGCTGTTGGTTTTCAAGAGTACTGTGGAGCTAGAAAGAGGGGGTTTAAAATAAGGTGAGTTAAAGTGCCATGAAGCTCACTGTTGTAAATAATATTGAGCTGCTTTGCTGAGTAAATGCTCCCTGGATTGTTCCATGTTTAAATTTAATTTCTGGAGTTCTAAAAAGTTGATTTCACAATTTTTTCTTGTGTTCTCATTGCTTTTATGGAGGAGAGGATTTTTTCAGATTTGGGACATCTTTATTCTATGGTTCCTACTCATATCACTCATAAGAGGTTCCTAACCCTTGTTGAATCACCAACATTCTTGGGATTCTAACAGATATTGTACTCTTAACATGCCAAGCATTACATTTCCTCAGACCTATGCTAATAATAATGATGATGATGATGATGATAGTAAACAGTTATTATGTGCTAGTCATTGTTTAACACTTTACATGTATTAAGTCATTTAATTTCTTATCAGTCTTATCATTTTCAAGTTGATATAACCGAGGCACAGAGGTTAAGCAACATGATGAAAGAAGTTTGGAAGCCAGTGTATCTCAATAAATACTTACTGAATGAATAAAATTCCAGAAAATGTACATAGAATGTACAGGGGTTGGATAGCCCCTGAGGCCTGTGAAGGTGCCAAAGATTAAGCAGCACTGAATTACAAAATGCTATTTTATCAAATATTTCTATCATTTTTGCTTGATATTAAACATTAATGGACATTAACAGGCATTCATAGACGTTAATAAAGATGAATAGGTAGCAGATGCATGATTTAATGCCTAAATTTAAATTAATGTGTGCCAGAAAAAAGTTTTTAGTGAAGACCTAATGTGTGTCAGTCATTGAGCTATTTGTTCCAGGCATCAAGCAGTGAACAAAACAGACATGCTAATGAAAACATATTGCATATTATTGAACTTTCAATGTCACTCTGCATATTAATGATGGAGTGAGAATTTGAACTAAGTTATATCTGATTCAACATGTCTTATCATTGAAATCTGCTACACCTAAGATCTTAATCATTCTTTGAATTAACAATTATATCAATAATGTCCCATGTCCATAACCATCTCTAGGTACAGAAATGAAGTTGTGTCTACAACGACAGGAGTAACTTAGAGGCTTTTGACAAGTAAAATGTTGAGTACATTTTTAAAGACTTTCTTAATTCCTTTAAATAAGAGGGAAATTCTGTACTCGTAAGAAGGTTAACTCATCTAATTATAACTCTAGGCCAGAGCCCAGCAAAACCTGGACTGATTCTATTTGAACCCTCGTCAATTGTCACACCATCCCTCACCTTTTCAACAGCTTTAAACATAATTCAGGAATATAATTCCAAAACTATACTGTGGTTTTGTACACTAATTTAAAGTGGTTAATAATGTTTCTATATTCTGAAAGTCTAGACTATAATATAGTCAAAGAAGGACAGAAAAAATTGAATATCTACTTTTTCAAACTTCACACTTTTTTTAATTTAAAAATTGCTTTTCCACTTATTTTCTCATTTTATTTGTATTATTTTTACTTTTAAAATACAAATTAGTTTGGAAATACTCAACTTTTACATTAAGTCTCTTAAATCTGTAAATTTTGGATTTATCATATTTTATTGTGCTATTCACAAAATATTGCAGTTAATTATCTTGCATTGTGCTGTCCTCATAAAATCTTAACTGCAGAACTTCTGACATTGACTGACAGGAAACACAGAGCCTATTAGAAGCCTGTAGTTTAGGAACCACACAGCCAATCACCTGTTCAGGTTCCATAGTGCATCAAGATCACATTTTACATACTACTCCTATGAGCAAAGTAATATTTTGGGTATTTATTTTCCAAATGATAGAACATATTTCTTTGTCTTTCCTTAAAAATGTAATTATTTTGACACTTTTTAAAATTTCACAGAAGAACTTACTTTAGGTTTTGATAGATTTTTAAAATCATGTTTGTTCAAGGAATTTCTATTAGCTATCCGAGAGCATGAACTGGGTAAATATGAGCTTCCTGCATATTGTGCAATCAATTTCATTTAAATTCCATTAGAAATGTATTAATAAATATATTTACAATCTCTTTCATGGGAATAAATAAATTATTTTCAATAGCTTCACAGCACAGTAACAATTATTTGTGGATGATGCGAGATGTACTTTGTGAGCAGTCCTTCGTTTTGATAAATATTAAAGCCTACATTTATAATAGTTAGCAACTATCTTTAGATGACTATTGTAATGACTTGGGATGGGTATTACCAAGATAACAACTGCCTGAACTTCAAGAATTAATACTTGGTTTCATTATAAAGAGTGCAGTGTTGAGCTCAGAAGTACTTTTGTTTCATATTGTCTTCTCAACACAAGCCTAATTATGGCATTACAGAATAAATTTGATTGCACACTGTTTATCACTATCTGTGGGTAGCAGAGAGGATTTATTAGGAAAATGTCACCATTTTCCTAGACAGTTACTGATTTAATAATCAAGCTGAATGCTCCATCACAATGATCGTACAACACATTAAAAGCTGTGCCACTGTTATAACATTGATATCTTAATGACCTAGTCCACCATCTGTATCTCAGATAGCACCATTATATTTCAATAATATTCTAGTTACATATTAGTAGAGTGTATTTTCCTGTAAGTATATGTGGTCATAAAAAGTTATTATGTTAGTGATTGAGACATCCAAGATTTTTTCCATGGTTGATCCTCTAATAGGGATTAATTGACTGACACTGTTGACTTCCTATAGGGTTAATGATCACCAATGACTATCACATTAATAAATCACAATTTAAACACCAAGAATAGCTTTTAAGTTTTCATAGATATGATGCATTAATATGGAGAGTGTCTGTGACTTAATCCTTTATAATTTGAGAACTGACAAACTCAACACTTGCTGACATAACCCTCTGTGGTTCAAGTATTATTGGATTGGCAGATTTTTGCCACCGATGCTCTTTCCATTTGCACATAATTAATTAGTAATAAGTGTGGAAATTGTATTATGACCTAGTTATATATCTCTGAGGACATCTGTGTATTTAGAGAAAATGATAGTTCTAGATAGAATGCCTGAAACTAATTTCAAATGCCATTCAGGTGATTTTCAGTTTATAAATGTACTTGTGGGTGAGATGGAACTCATTGGAACTTTCTAAAACTGTTATCCCTGAACATGCCTTAAATATTATGGAACATATTGACATTTTGAACTTGTAGTTCAGTATCTTTGGATGTAAACTATCACCTTTAATGAGATTATTATTGATCTAAACAGCATCTAAAACTACTTGGATGTTTGGAAAAAGCATGGGGTTTTCTGGTTTACTTTTTTTACTTAATACGTATGAAGCCTATTAGAAGTCTCTAAACTACACACCTTGAGTAAAATTCTAGATTGATGATATATGATCCTTCTAACCAGGCTAACTGACAAAATTCTTAAGCACAGGTGACACCCCTCCCTCATTATTTGTGGAACATTTTGGGTAAATTTGTCTGATGGAATCTTATACGTGGACACTTAAGAAAACTGAAGCATTCAACCCTGAAATATTAAAAAAGTGGTATTTTGTATAAAGGTTGTTAGAGATATGACTGTATATATGTCTATGTTTTGAAATGTATTACAGTCATGTGTCAGCTAACGACGAAGATACATTCTGAGAAATGCATCGTTAGGCAATGTCGCCATTGCGCAAACATCATAGTGTGTGCTTACACAAACCTAGACAATATAGCCTGCTACACACTTAGGTTATATGGTACTAATCTTACGGGACCACCACAGTATATGAGATCGATTGTTGACTGAAACATCCTTATGTGGCACATGACTGCACATGTAAATTAATAAAGAGCTGTGATTTCATTTAAAGATGATTTCACTGAACTTCTTTCTGTGGAGCTGTAACTTATGGCAAAATCCCGTGAAGAAGGGGGGACTAAAATAATGCAACGAAACAAAATAATTTCCTCTTTTATATCAGTCAATGCCCAGGTTTTTGGACACAAAAAGGCCCATACAATGTATGAGCTATATTCATTTTATTAAATACCTATTCTTCACGTCAGGAGCATACTCTCAGTTTCTCTTCTTTATATTCATTTAAAATATTTCAAGAATTACATCCTGTGATTGCTGTATAATTGCCACCAAATAGTATCTGGTGTTCTGCAAGACTTTCCAATTTCCAGAGTCACCTCATGAAACACATACTGCAAGGGATGTTTATTTTTGTTAGTTTTTTTTTTTAAAGAGAATTTTACTGAATTTCAGCATAAAGAGCTTCTAAGAAAAAATAATAGAAACTATCCTTAATGAAATTTATTGATTAGCAGTAAATATTGACAAAAAGATGATCAACACACATTTTTTAATGGTACTCTCAATTTTTGCAATCATCCACTATCCATTTATCTAAAAGATATTTATGGAGCATTTACAAATGTTGGTTGCTGTGCTTATTGCTGGAGATATAGCGAAAAGAGGTCTCTGTTCTCTCAGAACTCCCAGTCTGTCGAAGCATTGGCCTCAGACAAATCATAACCTTCCAAAATATTTAATTACAATTGTGATATGTGTTAGGAACCTGGCATAGAAGGTGCAATGAAAACATACAAAAGGAAACTTGCCAGATCTGTGGGGATGGTTCAGAAAAAGACTGCCCTGAAGAAGTTACATATAAACTGAGAGTTGATGAATCATAGTCATTCAGGCAAGAATAAGGAGATGGGTGTTCGAGGGAGATGGCACAGCAAATGTAAGGCTTGTCAAAACCCTCTCCCTCCACATATCAGGAAGAAGCGTAGCATATTAAAAATAGAACAACCTCTACTTTATGAAATGGTTTAACTTATACAAGGAGATTTTATAATAGCTGTACGTGCACATTGTAATGGCATATAATTTATTCATCTTTAAAATAACGATATTGAAAGAGTATCTTAAAAGCAACATATTTCCCATACAAACGTATATTTAATTGTGGGATAATATGTATTATTCTGTGTTCAGAATTTAGACCTTCGTTGCAAGTTCCAAGCTGTATGACTCATAAACGCATCAACTAGTGTAAAAAAAAAAAAAAAAAGGCACACACAACTTACTCCCTGCTCCATGAAATGTCTTTTATGATAGAGTAGAATGAACACTTGACAGAAAGTTAGAACATGCAGGATCCAGTTGCAATTCTACTGTGACCAGCCTGAACTTCAGTTTCCTTTTGTATAATAGGGAATAATATTATCTTAAAGTGACATTGAGAGAGTAAAATTTGATAATATCTGCTATGCATTTTGAAAATTAAATATAATACACATATATATAAAACCATAACTATATATACACATAACCTATATAAATATAATGCTTTATGATTATTTTTTCCTGAGCATTCCTTACATCTTTGGATTTTCTTTTTATCTTTGATCAAATATATTCTCTTTATTGGAATGTTTTCAACACGTTCTTTTCTTTCCCTCTCCAAAGGCCCAATTGAAATCCCATTACTTCTTTTAGGCTTTTCCCCCTATAGCAGAAGTTACTTACTTCTCCCACTTCTAATCTTCCTTAGCACTTACAAGTTATTTGATGACTGACATTTATTGACTTGCATAGTTATTTTAACGTTCATTTCAAAAGTAGAATATTCTGATGATGAAAGAGAAATTAAAGTTCATTTGGTCCACCAGATTTCAGAGGTTGGGCTCTCCTCAGAATCATTTCAACCCACTTGTCAAATAAATTTTTCTTAAACAGCTCTACTGACAGATAGCTTGGCATCTTTTGATTAAATATATTTTACTTCTTGACATCTCTGAGAGAAAGTTATTCTGTAAATTTAGAATAAATATGTCAACTTGCTTTCATACCTAGCACCTATCTCCTGATGCTCTCTGTTATCTTCTTCCCTTTTCCTGGGAAAGCTAGCTTTCAGGGACTTTAGTGGTACTGATCACTCTTTTCTGAATATATATGTCCAACTAAAGTTGTCTTAAAATGTACCATTTACCTACAATAAAGCAACTTTTATTTTCAATATTATAATTCTGGCATTGCGCACTAAAACCCCAGTATACTTTTGATACACATTTCGAGTTGATCTTACTTTATATTAAATCCCATGCCTCATTCATATGTGATCCTATTAAATCATACACAGATCTTCCTCAACTTACAATGAGTTTATGAGTATGGGTACTCATAAACCCATCTTAAGTTGAAAATATGGTTAAGTCAAAATGCATTTACTATATCTACCCTGTCTAACATCATAGCTTAGCCTAGCCTACCTCAAACATGACCAGAACAATTATATTAGGCTAGAGTTGGGCAAAATCATCTAACACAAAGCCTATTTTATAATAAAATGTTGAGTATCTCATGCAACATATTGAATACTGTACTGAAAGTAAAAAACAAAATAATTGGTTTGGTACAGAATGGTTGTAAGTATATCAGTTGTTTACCCTCATGATCACGTGGTTAACTGAGAGCTGTGATTTTCTACCACTGCCCAGAATCACAAGAAAGTATCATATCACATATTGCTAGCCCAGAAAAGATCAAAATTCAAAATCTGAAATGTGGTTTTTACTGAATGCATATCACTTTCACACCATTGTAAAGTCAAAATATCTTAAGTCGAACCATCTTTAAGTCAGGGACTGCCTGTATATCTGTAAAAGACATCACTGATTATTGAAATGTATTTTTTAAATATAATTTCCAGGAAGCTAAAATACATCCTATTAGTTCTGATAGTAGACATTAGACAGCAAACTAGCAATCTAAAATAGAAAAAAAAATTTCCTTTTATTAAACATACTTCAAGTATCATATAACAAGAAAGCTTATTTGCTTTCTCATCGTAATGCCATTACACAATAAACTTCGTAGCAAATAAGTGCTCATTACATTTCTAAGGAAGATATGATGATATTTATTTATGTGTACTTTTTGTTCATATATAGGTATACATATATGTGTTTGAATATATTTGCATATTCATTGTGAAAATGAATAGAATTTTAGACTAAATGATGACCTGCTCAAGAACATCTTATTTATGTATACATGAAGGTAAATTTGGCATACTTTTTTTAATATGGAGAAATAATAAGGCATGTCTCACTACTCTGTAAGAGTTATATAAACATGGCTTTAATTTTTCATTCTGTAAATGGCAAGGGGCACATACCTATTTGGGTTACTGATAGGAACTAATAAGAAAGATTCTACCATATTGTGAAACACTTAGAGTTTCATATTTCCAGCATAATAGTATATCATAAACTGAATATAGTATAGTTAAGTGAGTGTATTATGTTTGCTATACTTTATTCTTTCCAATCTCATGCTTACTTTTCTCATGATAAGTAGCATTGAGATCTACCTCAATTGCCATGTCTTATTGTCAGCCTTTAGTTTTTAACCTTCTCCCTTCCAAATCAGCAAAGACCAAAACAGCTTAAAAAATTCTAATACTCCTTTATGCTATATAAAGTTGAAAGAATCTAATACATTTCCACTCCACTAAAAAAACACTTTTGGAAGTGAATCAGCATTGTGGTACAGTGAACTCTCCCTGTAAACTGTCCTCCTCTAAGATATAAATAAAAGGACATTCACATTCCAACAGAGGACATCCACACAACATAAAATATGTCTGAGAGACCCACATAGCCATACATCAGGAGATGGAGGTGCTGGAGCCCGCACCCTGAGGAACTGGAATGAGACAAAAGAAAGCTTCTCTTCCTCCCCAAAGGGCAGTGACTGAGAGATTGCATGCAGCTTCTGAGAGTAAAGGGAGGAGGGAGCAGTGGCCCTCCACAGGGACACCACTGATCTCTGAGGTCTCTCATAGCCCAGGGGAAAGTCCCACACAGAAGTGTCTATCTATCATGGGAATGTCTTCATCAAACCAACACCCCAGGAGAGCAGATAGTGAGAGCAGAGGGAGAAGCCCCCAAGACCACACAGGAGAAAGAAAGCACCCCTTACCCCACCGAGTGCCAAGCCCAGAACCTGGGAGCTGTCTTGTCAATTGTAGCAGGTTCAGAATACACAGGTCTTGACCCCCAACCAGTGGTGACAGGTGGAAGTGGTAATCAAATACTTCCACAAAGGGGAAGCACAAATACATGCCATACAGCAGAGTGAAAAATATATTAAATATCCACACCAGAAGGAAAATGACAAGTACCCAGAAATCAATCCTGAAGACACAGAATTCTATTAGATAAATGACAAAGAATTCAAAATAGTTATCATTAAAAAACTCAGTAAGTTACAAGAGAATGCAGATAGACAATTCCATGAAGTAAGGAGCTACTTCACAAAAGAAATTGAAAGTATAAAGAAGAACCAAGCAGAAATATTAGAGATGAAAAACACAATGGATGAGGTAAAATGGAATATGGATTCTCTGAATAATAGAGTTGACATCATGAAGGATGAATCAGCAACATTGAGGAAAGAAATATAGAAATGCTTCCAGTGGAGAAGTAGAGAGAGCTAAGACTAAAAAGAAATGAAGAAAGTCTTGGAGAATATCTAACTCAATTAGGAAATGCAACATAAGGATTATAGGCATTCAAGAGGGAGAAGAGAAGGAGAATGGAGAAGAAAGCTTGTTCAGAAAATAATGGTGGAGAACTTCCCCAACCTGGGTAAGGAGATCGAAATTCAAGTGAAAGAACCCAACAGATCTATTAAGTATATCAATGTAAAAAGACCTACAGCAAGACATATAATAGTGAGGGTGGCAAAAATAAATGACAAAGAAAAATACTAAGGGCAGTAAGGCATAAGAAAATGACTTACAAAAGAATTCCTATAGGCTTTCAGTAGATTTCTCAGCAGAACCCTTACAGGCTAGGAGGGAGTGGAAAGATATATTAAAATGTTTGAAAGACAAAAACTTTCAGGTAAGAATACTCTATGCAGTAAAAATATCCTTCAGATATGAGGGAGAAATAAAAACTTTCCCCGATAAACAAAAGCTAAGAGAGTTCATCATGACAAGACCACCCTTAGAAGAAATCCTCAAGAAGGCCTTTATACCTGAAAAAAAAAAAAAAAGAAGAAGAAGAAGAAAGGGGTTACAAAGCCCTGAGGAAAGAGAGAAATAAGTAGACAAAATCAGAAAATTGTAGCTATCCATCATAACAGATTAGCAAATACTTAAGTAAAACGTTGAAGTGAAGGAAAACAACAAAACAAAGATGATCTGTCATTTTAATGATGAACTCACAACATAAGATGGAATAAAATGGGACAAAAACAACTTAGGAGGAGACAAGCAAGGGGATTGAATTGGCTTAGTCTAAGGAAATAACAAGTCATCAAAAAATGGATTATCTCATCTATGAAATTTTGCATACAAATCTCAAGGTAACCAGTAAACAAAAAAGTAGAGCAGAGACACAAAAAATAAATAGGGAGGAAACTAAGAAAACCAGCATGAAAAACTACGTAACCGAATTGGTAGTCTGAAATACATGGGATGAGAAAAAAAAGAAAATGCAGAAGAACTGGAAAAGGAGCACTAAAATGGCTGCAGTAAGCTATCATATATCAATAATCGCTGTAAATGTAAATGGATTGAATTCTCCAATAAAAAGAGACAGAGTGGTGAGATGGATTAAAGAAAATGACCCAACAATATGCTGCCTCCAGGAAACACATCACAGCTCCAACGATAAACACAGGCTCAGAGCAAAGGGATGGAAGACGATACTCCAAGCTAATGGCAAACAAAAGAAAGCAAGTGTTGTAATACTTATATCAGACAAAGTAGACCTTAAGATAAGACACATAAAGTGACATAAAGAGGCATAGTATACAATGATCAAAGGGATACTCTACCAAGAATACATAACACTTATAAATATCTATTCACCCAACACAGGAGCACCTAAGTTCATAAAGCAACTAATAACAAACCTAAAAGGAGACATTAACAACAGCATCATAATAGTAGAGGTCCTCAATACTCCACACACATCAATGGATAGATCATCCAGACAGGAAGTCAACAAGGAAACAGTGGAGTTAAATGAAAAACTAGACCGGATGGACTTAATAGATGTATATAGAATACTCCATCCCAAAGCAGCAGAATACACATTTTTCTCAAGTGCATATGGAATAGTCTCAAGGATAGACCATATCTTGGGAAACAAGGCAAGCATCAATAAATTTAAGAAGATTGAAATAACAACAAGTATCTTTTCCTAAATAAAGCTATGAAATTAGAAATTAACTACAAGAAAAATGTTGAGAAAGAGAGAAAGATGTGGACACTAAACAACATGCTACTGAACAACCAATGGCTCACTGAAGAAATTAGAGGAGAAATTAAAAAAAAATCTCCAGACAACTGAAAATGAAAACATACCATACCAACTCATATGGGATGCAGCAAAAATGGTACTAAGAGGAAAATTCATCGTAATACAGGCTCAGCTTAACAAACAAGAAAAACCCCAGATAAGCAATCTCAAACTACACCAAACAGAATTAAAAAAAAGAAGAACAATGCCTAATGTCAGTAGAAGGAAGGAAATAATAAAAATCAGAGAAGAAATAAATGTAATTGAAACAAAAAAGACAGTAGAAACGATCAATGAAACAAAGAGCTTGTTCTTTGAGAAGATGCACAAAATTGAGAAAGCCTTAGCCAGACTTACAAAGACAAAAAGACAGAAAGCTCAAATAAATAAAATTAGAAAGGCAAGAGGAAAAATTACAATGGATATCATAGAAATACAACAGATAAGAGAATACTATGAAAAGCTATATGCCAACAAATTGGACAATCTAGAAGAAATGAATAAATTCTTAGACTCTTACAACCTCCCAAAGCTGAATCAAGAAGAAATAACCTGAAAAGACCAATCACAAAGAAAGACATTGAAAGAGTAATCAAAGACATCCCAAATAATAAAACGCCAGGACCAGACAGCTTCCATGGAGAAGTCTACAAAACATTCAAAGAGGATTTAATGCCTATACTTCTCAAAGTATTCCAAAAAATTAGGGAAGATGGAAACAACACATTCTATGAGGCCAACATCACCCTGATACAAAAGCCTGACAAGAACAACACAAAAAAGGAAAACTACAGGCCAATATTGATGATGAACATAGATGCAAAAATTGTCAACAAAATACTGGCAATCCAAATTCAGCAACACGTCAAAAAGATCATACACCACGATCAAGTGGGATTTATACCAGGGACAAGGGATGGTTCAACATCTTCAAATCAATCAATGTGATACACCACATTAACAAAATTAGGAGTAAAAATCACATGATCATTTCAATAGATGCAGAGAAAGCATTTGACAAGATCGAACATCCATTTATGATAAAAACTCTTAACAAAATTGGGATAGAAGGAAAGTACCTCAACATAATAAAGGCCATATATGACAAACCCACAACCAACTTCATACTTAATGGGGAGAAACTGTAAGCCATCCCTTCTGAGAACAGGAACAAGACAAGCGTGCCCACTCTCACCACTTGTATTCAACATTGTACTGGAAGTTTTGGTCAGAGCAATTAGGCAATAAAAAGGAATAAAAGGAATCCAAATAGGAAATGAAGAAGTGAAACTCTTTCTATTTACAGATGACATGATTTTATATATATAGAAAACCCTAAAGAATCCTTTGGAAAACGACTAGAAGTAATAAAAAATTACAGTAAAGTTGGAGGGTACAAAATCAACTTACAAAAATCAGTTACATTTCTACACTTTAATAACGAGCTAACAGAAAGAGAACTCAAGAACACAATCTCATTTATAAGGGCAACAAAAAGGATAAAATATCTAGGAATAAATTTAACCAAGGAGGCAAAAGACCTCTACAAGGAAAACTATACGACATCATTGAAAGAAATCAAATCGATCATGACATAAATAAATGGAAAGATATTCCATGCACATGGATTGGAAGAATAAACATAGTTAAAATGTCCCATACTATCCAAAACAATCTACAGATTCAATGCAATCCCAATCAGAATCCCAATGATATTCTTCATGGAAATACAACAAAGTGTTCTAAAATTCATGTAGGATAACAAAAGACCCTGAATAGTTAAAGCAATCCCGAGAAAAAGAACAAAGCTGGAGGCACCACAATCTTTGACTTCAAAATGCACTACAAAACTACAGCAATCAAAAGAGCACGGTACTGGTACAAAAACAGACACACAGATTAATGGAACAGAATTGAAAGTCGAGAAATAAAACCACACATCTATGGATAGCTAATCTTTGACAAAGGTGCTAAGAACATACAATGGAGAAAAGATAGTCTCTTCAATAAATTCTTTGGAGAAAACTGGGCAGTCACATGTAAAAGAATGAAAGTAGACCATTATCTTATGCCATGCACAAAAATAAACTCAAAATGGATCAAAGAATTGAAGGACCTGAAGGCATTAAACTTCTTGAGGAATATATAAGTAGTACACTCTTTGACACAGATCTTAAAAGGATCTTTTCGAATACCATGTCTTCTCACACAAGAGAAACAAAAGAAAAAATAAACAAGCAGGGCTTTATCAGACTACAGAGCTTCTGCAAGGCAAAGGAAACCAGGATCAAAACTAAAAGACAACCCACAAACTGAGAGAAAATATTTGGAAATCACGTATCCAAAAGGGGTTAATCTCCATAATATATAAAAACCTCACACAGCTGAACAACACAAAAAAAGCCTGATCAAAAAATGGACAGAGAATATGAACAGACATTTCTCCAAAGAAAATATACAGATGGCCAATAGGGACATGAAAATATCTTCAACACCTATAATCATCAGAGAAATGCAAATCAGAACTCCACCAAGATATCACCTTACACCTGTTTAAATGGCTATAATCACTAAGACAAAAAGTAACAAATATCGGAGAGGTTGTGGGGGAAAGGGAACCCTCATACACTGCAGGTGGGAATGCAAACTGGTACAGCCACTGTGGAAAACTACATGGAGGTTTTACAAAAAACTAAAAATAGAAATACCATATGACCCAGCTATCCCACTACTGGGTATCTACCCAAAGAACTTGAACAATTCAGTGACTTATGCACCTCTATGTTCGTTGCAGTATTATTCACAGTATCCAAGATGCAGAAGCAACCCAAGTGCCCATCAATCCATAATTGGATAAAGAAGATGTGGTATATATATATACAATGAAATACTACTCAGCCATCAAAAAAGGCAAAATCGTCCCATTCGCAACAAGATGGGTGGACCTGGAGGGTATTATGTTCAGTGAAATAAGCTAGACAGAAAAAGACAAACACCATACAATTTCACTCATATGTGGAAGGTAAACAACACATGGACAAAGAGAACAGTTCAGTGGTCACCAGGGGGAAGGGAGAGGGGGCTGGGCGCAAAGAATGAAGGGGGGCACTTATATGGTGACAGACAAATAATAATGTACAACTGAAATTTCACAATGTTGTAAACTGTCATAAACTCAAAAAAAAAAAAAAAAGAAAGAAACCAAACCGCTTTCTCTTTCTATCTTGGTAGAGTTCTAGTTTAAACAGCATAAGTACACAACGGCGTTTTCCATGCTGGCATATTCCCTAAATTGTATATCATGTTCAGAACTTAGAGATTAGGCCATATTTTGACAGAAAAACAATACCATCTTCTGCACTTTAAGAAAAAAATCTAAAAATCACACCAACTGTTTCAGTCAGCAGTTGGTTACAGAGAACAAAATCTGCTCTAGTTTTAAAGAGAGAGGAATTTGTTACAGGCTGTTACTAAGAAAGCCACACATCAGAACTTGACCAGCAATAAAACTGCTGCCTGAGCCATGATTAGCAATATGTATAATCAGAAAGTCAAGTATAGAATTTAGACACTGCCGCTATATCTTCTACTCCAGAATTACACACCTCTGTCACAATCTTCATCAGCAAAATGGATATCTTCTCCCCTGCCTTTAATCTCATGAAGCTCCAAATTGAGTCTTACTCCCAAGACCCAGGTAAGGGAAACTAGGCAATATAAATATTTTAAGCTTTCCAGCCTTTCCAGCACAAGAAAACAGACTAGAAAGGGACTGGAGTGGAGGTTAAGAAGGCAGATCTATCACATAAACATTTATCTTCAAATTCCCATGTTGATCGATTTTAAAAGTAATACTCCATATTAAGAAATCTCTATAATAATTTGTCTATATTATTAAAATTAAGGGCTTACAACTCCCAAATTCACTTATTTCCAAATTACCATTCCTTTTTTTCTCCCTATAGTGCGAGAGAAAGTGAGTCCTTGGGAGGGAGACCATTCTAGACAGAAAGAACGGCAAAGTTGAACAATTTGTGTCTGAAATAAAAAAAAAAAATTAAGGAGAGCAAGTAAGTCAATGACATTGGAGAAGAGTGAGCAAGTAGGAAATTAAAAGAAAATGAAGTCAGAGTAATAGTGGTAAAACCTTGTCACTGGAAGGAATTTGCCTTTTGCTCCAAGATAGAAAGCCTTTAGGGTTTTGAGCAAAGAAGGCACATGATCTGCCTTATGTTTAACTAGATCACTGGACTTCCATGTTGAGAGCAGACTGCAAGGAATTAATCAAGGGCAGAATAAGCAGCTGGTTAGCAGACTATTATAGTAACCCTGGAGAGAAAGGATGGTGGGATGTATCTGATTGATATCAATGGAGGTAGCAAAAAGTCATTGGATTCGTGATATATGTGAAATTAGAGGCAACAGGAATTTGATGAGAGAAAGAGGACATTCCAAAGTCTTTTGAACAATTGGAAGAATCATGTTGCTATCACTGAAATCAATGTGTCTTGGTCCATTTGGGCTGCTATAACAAAGTATCAGAGACTTGGTGACTTATTAAAAACAGAAATTTATTTCTCACAGTTGTGGAGGCTGAAAGGCTGATATCAAGGTGCCAGCACGGTCTGTTTCTGGTGAGAATTCTCCTCTGGGTTTTAAACTACCACTTCTTATTGTATCCTCATATGGCAAAAAAGATCTAGCTAGCTCTCTGGTCTTTTGTTACAAAGGCACTAATCCTGTTAATGGGGGCTCCACTCTTGTGATGTAATTACCTCCCAGAGGCTCTACCTTCCAATACCATCATATTTAGGATTAGAGTTTCAACATATGAACTGTGGGGCAACACATCTATTCCCTAACATCAAGGTTATAAAAACAGCAATTTTTGATAATAGGGATATGAAGAGCTCAATTATGGATTGGAAATCTAGGCAAGTCTAAGAAGAAAATGCTTCAAGGAGGACAATCTGTTATGTGACGTTGATAGGTAAAATAAATGAGGTTGAGAAATAGCCATAGGATTTCTCAACATGGAATACACAGATGACCTTGAGAATGGTAATTTCAATGGAGCACTTGGGAGTGAAAACCTGATTGGAATAGGTTGAATAAAGAATGAGAAGAGAGGAACTTAGGATGAACATAGATAACTGCTTTAAGAACTTTTACTGTAAAGTGAATAAAATTAGTATGGCAGTAGTTGGAGAGGAAAGTAACATACTAGATTTTTTGTTTGTTTTTTTTGTTTTACTTTTATTTAGATTGGGGAAAAAACAGCATTGTCGTTTGCCAATGAGAATTATTTTATTTTGCCAGTCACTTCTATGAAATGTTGAGAGTGATTTACAATAGTTTTGTGATTCTTAGAAAGAAAAAAAAGATAGAATGCATATATCCATATCCATAAATACCAGTATCATTTAATTCTTCCACCATGCAGAAGCAGGAGGCTCCTACGGGATATAAAACGCTACTTGATCTCCCAGTTACTAAAAGAATAAAACTAAAAAATAGAAAAAATAAATATCTTTGCTACACGAACCACATTGTACTTAAATTTGGCACTGTAAGAAATAGGATCAAAGTACACAGGATTACAAGCGTGTTAGATGTCAAGAAAGCAAGCTATTGTGAATCAAAAATAATGTGAGATAGAAATTCTATTAGCAGAGAAGACAGGTATAGCCTAGGATAATGCTACTAATTAAAGCATAACAGATTACATTTCCTCTAAAAATAGAGGGATTTGAAGATCAAATAACTTTATGAGATGCTGTTCAGTAACTGGAGGTAACAGAAAGTTGAAGAAAGGAACATCTGTAGAAGGAACCAATTAAAAACAGAGAACTAAAGTTTGCAAGGACAAGTCTGAAGGTTTCTAAAATAATCATGGATTACTCTTAGCAAAAGAAATTCAAGGAAATAATATGTATAATATGTGATTTTATCCATTTATATTGAGAAAAGAAGATAATCAAGAGAAAATAGTTTTTCTAATGAATACATAAGGGCATATAATTTCTGATAATTTGAAAATGATTAAAATAGTACAGTGGTATAAAGTTTCCTTTTCTGAAAATGAATTAAGAAAAATATGGTCTAATAAGGCATGATTAAGAGCTTAAAGAAATAGCTATTGCATAACAGGGAGTATAAGGAATGTAATGGATATTTAGTAATTTAGATACGTTAAACATTTCCTTTCAAAATATAATGTCAGTGGCTTAAATTGGTTAGTTAACACAATGTCAAGTAGATGACCTCCATCTTTTGCTAGGTGTTTGACTTAAGGCAATGTAGTCAACTTTCAGTGCTGTGTTCTCATTTACAGAGTGGACATTAAAATAGCATCTAACTCTTGGACTTGTGATGTTTAAATGAGTTAGTGTATATAAAGTGTTTAGAATAGTCTGTGGCACTTAGGGAGGGTTCGATATATGTTAAAAATCATCATCATTATTATTACTATTCTAAATTTTTACCGTATAACTGAGCAGAATCTAACACACTGGGGATTGATTCTGTATTCTGTGTTATGTACAGTCAGCATTAATTTAACAACTCTTTATTGTTTACCTCCATTGTTTGTCTGTGCTAAATGTTGGAATAACAGCAATGAACAGGATAGACACTGTCTTACTGTCTTATTATTGCTGGGGACACGCAATTAAGTGAGTTCAAAGTGAAAAACAAATGCCCTAAAACAGACAAGTGTGGACAAATGTGCTTTAAGAGTTAAGTCTTTACAAGCAGTAATTTCAGAGATGTGGCCTGATATTTGTAAAGCTAATGATACTTTCATTAAGAGGTAGAAGTCTCAGTTACTGCCCATTTCTTAATCCAATTAAGACCAAGAAAACATAAATTGATAAAGTGACTAGAAGGTAATGAATTATGATGGGAAAAAGAAGTTACCATAGGAGAAACTGATAGGAGCCAAAAAAAAGGTTGTGGAAAAAGAGAGTAAGGTATGCACCACCCCAAAGAAAGATCAAGAAAACTATATTCCTTTAATTGTTTTGTAGACCTATCATAAGAATACTATACTAAAGGACATCCTTTAAAACTAATGATATATTAAGGAAATGGAAAGATTGATTAATAAGACTAAAGAACTTGAGTAGATAAACAGTAGGATGGGATAACTGGTATTTAAGCTGTGTTTGACAAAAACTGGAAAAAACATTTGAAAAAAAAATGAGGGAGTAAAAATTGTAATTTAGTATTAGGAATATCAAAATAGTGTTTTATCCTCCAACTGCTTCCGTAAACTCCAACATTATTAGGATTACTAGATGCCATTACTGTGAAATATATTTTCTCTCTTCACTCCCACTGCCACCACTCTACCAAACACAGTGCCTCATATGGTCATTATCTGAAGAAATGACAGAGAAAAGATCAATCAACTCATGAAATTCACAATATAAAGATCTTGGACATAAGCACAGTAGAAATTGAAAAGGATACATATCTCATGTTAGAGAAAATTCTTTACCTTGACCAGTATTGTCAGTAAACACCATATTTATTTTGGGGATCATTTTTTTTGGTCTCCATTCCTTCTCCTCTACCCTACTTCATGAGGAGAATGGAGAATATTATACCAGTAAACCTCATATTTATCTGGAAGATAATTTCAATACTCAAAAAATCTATAGCTGATTTGTAGTCTATTTAAAATCACCCTTGAAAAAAAAAACCCTGGCAAAAACCTGAATATAATTTGTCAAGTATAGGTGCGCTTAAGACATTGTTGAAGTCCGTCCTGTTAACCTTTAACCTCTTGGTGTTTGCACAACTTATTCATTAAACCGTTAACTCCGTTTCCAGCAGGATTTGCCTATGAATTTTTAACAGAGGGCAAACCTTCAGATGTCTTCCTCCTCCAAATAAGTTCTTAGCATTTCTTTTCTACCAGGCTTAACTGCTCACCTCTTACTTCCCATAACGAATTAGTTAATATCTAGGAGCCCAGTCTGTATAACTTCCCAACTAAATGTGACATCATTCTGAAAGTTCAGCACTCTTTAGAACTATAAAAATATTTTAAGCTTTGTACATGATGTATCATAGGCTTGTATTTACTTATGTTTTGCCTCCATTCTAATAATCGTATGTTTCCAGGTATTGAAGTAGAGTATAATAGTCTCTTAACACCCATCTGTAATTCTACTTCCCTTTATGCTCAAATCCCCTGAATAGGCTCACATGTACTTTTCATAACCTCCTAGAGATGATCTAAGGAGGAACTATAAAGTCAAAGACCAATTATCTGACTCTTATGAGTCATTTTGTCCTCTACAATGACTGTGTATTACTTAATTTTACTGTCTAGTGTCCAGATCTGCCTTTGAGTAGTCCCATAGTATCTAGCACATTTTGTCACTTTTTAAATAATATTTGTGATTATTGTTATTATTGCTAGTTTCCTAGGTCTATGTGAAACTAGTTTTTAGCCTGATGATATGGCAACTATTTTAGCTATAACTTTTATCTCTTGCATTCATGTAAACAGAATATTTTAAACACTTTTGACAGTGAATAAAGCCAAGTGTGTGTGAGTGTGTGTGTATGTGTGTGTGTGTGAATGGAGTAAGAGTGAGAGTTTAATCTAGGTGTTAACCCTAGGGTCTTGGAAAAGTTCCCATCTGAGTAATTGAATTTTTATTAACTCACTTCCTCTTGCAGGTATTCTCCATTTAATGCAGTACCCTGCTCTGTATTATTTCTAGCTGTTAAGCTGTTGCTGAATTTCTCCCTGCGGTGACTACATTTCATCAATGAATAAAGCATTAATGGATAAATGAAATCATTTTATTTTAGTAAGTGTACTGGGGAATCTGCCCTTATTTAAAACAGACACTGGAAAAGAAAAGAAAGATGATAGCAACATTAGTAGAGGAAATCAAGATATTTGGGGAATTCCTATTGTTTGAAAAATAGTCTATATTTTATTTCAGTATTGTCCCCTAATTCTGTACATTTTTGTTCCAGAAAATAATGGAAGTGAATGATTTTACTCTTTTACTGTGATCCATTTAGGGAGTCTGTGGGAAACAATAGAATGGGCTTAAAAAATGAAGTTTAGTAAGAGACAGATAAGGCTGTTTGTTTTTTGTCCTCTGAATAATGGCTGGTGACAACACAGATGTTAAACACAAAATATTACAGGGATTAATTCATAGTGCTCTAGTTTGCATCGAAGGGCATGTGCAGTGCAAACAATAAGTTACAGCCAGGGAGTCTGTACTGGCAATTAAGGACCACCTACGGTGGGGGTGAAGCTGAAGGTGGCTCCAACACTAGGAGGTCTGCCGTCACTTCGGCGTACCTCCTTGGAATGCCTTCTTGTTCATATAAATTAAACAAAAGCGAATTTTCTCCCCTTTAGGGAACAAACAATCCGTGGCTCAGATCCTGCAGCCTAAGCATTTCTTTCTTTAGAATTGCTACTGAATCTCCACTCTACAGCAATTAGCATTTTAATAGTATTAATAACATTCGTGATTTTAACAATCCGAAGCTTTCCGCTTTTTATTGATGTGTTTTGTTGCAATTTTGTCTAATAGCGTGCCCAGGGTAGCAAAACATAACCAATTAGAACATTCGCCAAACAGCAAGGAAGCTGGATAGTTTCAATGCTACTCAACTAAAAATGAAAATGGTTGTATGAAAGCAACCTTTCCAGCCAACAAGACTAGGGGATATACTGGAAATAGAAATTGGGCAGTCCCCTTATCTTACTATTCTGCATCAAAACTAAAGTGACTTGATCAATGTTACATAGCAGTGCCAGATTAGAAAGATCAACACTGGCAGTCTAGAGAGTCTTCTGAAGCCTAAACTTACTCTTTACAGAAAGTGTAAACACATAGAAAACCGGAGAGTTTTAATTTAATACCAGATTGCACTATTTGTCTAGGAAGACTTCTTTAAATCTAATTTTAATTAAATTTCCTTATTTTATAGTCTCTTAACACCTTGCATTTTTCTTTCAATTAACTCAGTATACCTATTTATATAATGATAATAAAGTAACTAACATTCATTGAGAGCTCACTGTATGCCAAGCATTAAGTCAAAAATAATGTGATTTCACTATTTTGATCTTCACAACAACCCTTATTCTGGGGTCTATTATCTTTTTCTTTTTTTAAATTACAGACATCAATGCTTAGAGAGGATATTTGTCCAAGATCAGAAAGCTAGTAAATAATAGAGCAAGGATTTGATCCCAGGTTCCCCTGCCTTCAGAGTCCATACCCAACATTATATTGCCTCCCTGTGTGTCTTTTTGATGGGGGTAGGAGAGTGTTGCTTTTATTTTGTTTTTGTAAAACATCTGCCTCAAGTCTATGAGGGTAAAAATTGTTTCTATTTACTTTACTCCTTTCTCTCTAAATTGGCATAGTGCTTGGTACATAGAAAGAGATTATCAGATCTTTTTTGAATGAATGAATGAGTCTGGGTCCTTGTGCTTTGTTTAATCAGATTGTCATGTGGCTTTTGTTCTCTTGCTCAGTGTGATTTAGATCCTCTGAGTCCCTGATTCCTAAGGGAAGCATAAGAAGTTGGAGCAATTACTGGTACTCCATCTTCTGGCTGATGTTCATTTTCCTCTAGGTTTGTGTGTTTGTAGATGTGAATATCATTATATCCCGTATTGGTTCCAAAAAGGAAGTTTAGTGATTACACCCTTTGGTAGTCTTTCTCTCTCAAGTTGGTACATGCACATACTCCTGTGTTTGCTGGGAAAGAAATAGGAGTTATGAGGAATGGTGTTGGAGCACTTTGGTGTTGCTCTTACCCAATCTGACCCAAGTGAGCTGAGAGTGTTATTATATAAAGTCTATTAGTCTATTCGAAAGCAGTGGTATTCTATTGCAAATATGAAAAGCTATAAAGGTACATATTTTTTACATGATGGGATAGTCAGATGAGTAATAGCATTGGAATAATTTATCCAAGAAAAAGCCAAGAAAATTCAGGAAATAGAGGAATAGATGATTAATTATGGAAAGCAAGGACTTTCTCAAATGGCAGAATAAATTCTTAGGAACTTATATCCTTTGATAGCCATGTTTCTCAAACTTAAGCATGAGAAACACCTGGAGATCTTGTTAAAATGCAAATTCTAGGGCCCATACACCAAAAATTTTGAATCAATCTGAGATGGGAGTTGAGAATTTGCATTTCTAAGAAGTTCCCAGGGGATGCTGCAAGACTACACTTTAAGTAGCTTTGAATTAGAGTATATTAGAGCGACTGTAGGTCTGAAATCAGACATCAAGAGATGAGTCATAGAGATGCTTCCCATTCTCTGCCACATGGTGTCTCAGCCACAGTAGATCAAATGTCTACTGCTAGTTGCCAGTCAAGCAGTGTGATACTCTTGTGTGTCCCTTCCAAAAGGAAATGCAGAACAGTTTTTTAAAAAGAGCATCTCTCTCCCGTTCTTTCTCCTGATTCTGGGTTCGAACACCTATATGGGCCCTCATGGAATTTGACTCATTCATATTGCCATGAGTTTCTGCCATAACCATAGTACTCTGGTTTCCTTCTTCTTATGCTGATAGTCCACAGTGGTGGTTAGGAGCATGACTGAAGAAGTAGATTGCCTTGGATCGAGTCCACCTCTGCTCTGTTCTAGCTTTCTAGCTTTTTGTCATTGTGTAAGTTGCTTAACTTCTCTTTTTTCCTTAATAATAATATTGGGAGAATAATAGTAACTATCTCATGTTATTGTTATCAATATACATTAAACATGAAACAATCATGTTTTTATCTTAGCAAATAGCTATTTAATCTTTTTATTCAATTTCCTATTCATGGTGATTACTCTTGCTAAACCCTAGACTCAGCTAATCATGACCCCCTCTTTGATTTTCCAGCCTTTCTCTTATTTTGGCTTTTGTAAATTATATTATTGGGAACTTTAGGCAGAAATGACATTTCAATCCATGGCCAAGTATATGTTTTGTATATCAATTGTGAACATTCTAATTTGGGTCTTCACTAGACCGTAACTCCTAGTCCAAAGGTTCAAATTAAAACAAAAGCAAACAAGGGTGATGTCACTCCATGCTGATTCAATCTGTGTAGGGAAAAAAGGAGGAAACTGCTTCCCATAATTTCCTTAGTATAACCTCCTCATAGCATTTACTCTTAGCATTGATGCTACTGACATATTGAATCCTCCACTTGACAGGAAGCACTTTGATGGAAAAAAAAATATGATTTGTTTATCACTGTATCTCTAGTGCATAGCACAGACTGTAGCACACTGTACATGCTAACTTTCTGTTTAATGAATCAGATCAAACTCCTTCCTTGAAAGTCAACTTGTGTTCTAATACTATTTTAACATGGGATTTGAGTACCCCCAAATTTCAAGTGAAAACTTGGTGGGAAAGAAATGATGAATTCCTTTTCATTTCAAATTTCCCATGTTTGATGTTAAAACTTAAATGGTATATTATTTTAAAAACTATTGAGTTATTCACAGTAATTATCATGAATATGAAAATCAAAAATAATTTGGTTGCCCATTCAGCTTTTGACACAAGCTTTCTTTGTTCCTTTTTGATCCACTAAGATCTCCTAAATGAACTCACATACTTTGTTGCTGTTGTTATATGAAGTACTGGGCATTCTAAGTTTTATATACTTTGCATCTAGTTGTTGCTAGCTAGGGAACTCATTAACAGTTACTTCTTGCTGTGAATAAACTGCCCCATGAGAAACAGGAACACCCCGATTCACAAGTACACATTCTTCTGAGAGGTCACTGAACTTGCCAATTATGGAACATATATATATATATACATTTCCGTATATATATAGAATACATATAATTCCAGTTATAGAATGCTAACAATTCTCTGCTTCGAAAGATTATTTTTTCATGGACGGAGTTGTAACTCTTTAAGGCATGGCCAGAAAGGCAGGCTACATCATTCAGGTCTGTCTGAAAAGGCAGGGTTAAATTCGTTTCAAATGAGATGCAAGGTATCAAGGGAAATACCTCACAGTTATTTTGACTGCTATAGCATCAATATTCAAAATAATATCTGGAAATGATGAAAAAAGAACAGTAATGAAATTATCCTTTTGTATTAAGTTAACGCCATGATTGTGAGAAGTACAAGACTGACAGTCCGGGCGTCTGAAGTATTCTTTTCAAAGAGCAGATAACATATTCCCAGCAGATAGGTAAATTTCCTCTCTGTACAGTACGTTTCAATGCTTTTGAGAGTGAAGTGATAAGAGGAGTGCTATCTTTGGATAGCGTTGTTGCATATTAACATGAGTACTCATAAAATTACTGATAATAAATGCAGTAAGTAGGGTAGACTCAGCCCTCGGCATGGTCTAAACACATTAGCACCTGCATTCTGAACTAATCCTTCACATTTCCAGAGGGTCATAATTGTGAGCCATTTCAACTGTAGACTTAAGAACAATATAAAATAAGCCTCCACAACTTCAGTCTCCCTTAAATAGAAAAGAGATGGGGGTGAAAGAGAACCTTGATTGCATTTGTGCAGCAATGAGGGGAGGTGCAAAATATCTACGGAGTTACCAATCCCCTGAGCCTCCCAGGGTAGCATATTTTGACTAGCATGACTCTAAAACTTCAAGTAATGTGGGAATTAATATTTTAAAAGTTCTCATGCATCAGGGAATATGACTCTTTTAATAAAATTTCGTTTACAATACAGTTGAAATAATGCTCTTTAAATAGAAACCAAACAGATTTAGGACATAGTTATTATTTTTTTAACTTCATTCTTAGAATGTTGAAAAATTCTTCAAGAAAAAAACATTTGAATCTTGGGCTGGTCTGGTGGTGTAGTGGTTAAGTTCGTGTGCTCTGCTTCAGGGTCCCGCGTTCATGGGTTCAGATCCTGAGTGTGGACCTACCCATTGCTTATCAGGCCATGCTGTGGCACCATCCCACATACAAAATGGAGGAAGACTGAGACAGATGCTAGCTCAGTGCCAATCTTCCTCACAAAAGAAAAAAAAATTGAATCTTACAAAAGCACAACACACCTGATATGGCATTGTAAGCCACATATTCTACAATGAGTTGGTGTTTTACCTGAGATTTTATTAACTTTGAGTGTTGCAATTTAATAATTTGTTTTGAATTTACAACATTCATAGAGTAGTGCCAAGGGCTTTGGAGAATGCCTACAAAAGAGTCATCGTAATTTGACACCCCCACATCAAATGCTGCCGTGTTTACTTGAAACTGCAACTCTATATTGCTCGCTCAAGTAGTTTTAGTTTAGATTCTAACCAAAGGATGCCTCTGAGAAAATGGAGAGCAAGAATCTTGCTCCTTTAAAAACGTACCCCAGGGGCCCACCCCTGTGGCTGAGTGGTTAAGTTTGCGCGCTCTGCTTCGGTGGCCCAGGGTTTTGCTGGTTTGGATCTTGGGTGCAGACCTGGCACCGCTCATCAGGCCAGGCTGAGGTGGAGTCCCACATAGCAGAACCATAATGATCTGCAACTAGAATATACAGCTATGTACTGAGGGGCTTTGGGGAGAAGAAACAAAAAAAAGATTGGCAACAGATGTTAGCCCAGGTGCCAATCTTTAAAATAAAAAAAAAAAAATGTACCCCAGAGACAGGGACTCCACATATGGTTGTACCCAGCCCAAGTGGCAAATCTGTTACTTTGCAAGGGGAGAAAAGATAATATTATGCACTCTACTACCTTTACAGGTTCTGTGACTCTAAAGTCAATCAGGACATAAGGAAATAATTTGGGATTATTTCTTTCTGGAAAACCAACCATTCTCTGTTGATGCTTTCTGCAATTTTCGTATAGTGAAACTATTTCTTGGACTTTTTTTATTGGACAACCAACCAGGGGATCTATGATTTCTTTATATAATGTGTTTTCCCACCTACAATTCCAAGTTTCCAGCACAAGGAGGGACGTTTCAAATCTTGTATAACTATGATATTCTTCTGTTAAAAGCACCAGTGTGGTGAAGGCCTGTTGTCTGTTTTAAAGTGTTGGTGTCAGTGCTCAACTTACTGTAAGCATGAGAATTCCTAGGCAGAGCAGGGAGGCCACAGCATTGCTCTTGCTAAGAGTAAGAGGTAAAGGGAAAAAAAGTTAAAAATCATCCCTAGGTATAATTTGCACAGCTCTAGAATAGACACGAAACAGAGTGACGGTTCGTGCTCCAGTGGTGCCCAGACTCTGCCGTGCATTAATTCATATCACACCCCACAAAACCTGTGGTAGAACAATTGACAAGAAACCTAAAGACTAAGAACATGGAAAAGGAGAATGTCTCTAGTTCTTCCTGTTGGGCAAGCTCATTGTATTGGTGATAAAGAAGCTGGCTTGTTGACAGATTCATCACATGATTACATCACTAATTCACCTTTTTTATCATCAAAAATGAGTCCAGATGAACCAAGCATTAACTGAAAACTTCTTGAATAGATTGAAGAGTCATACATTTGATATCAGCTTTGATAAAGACCAAGATTTATATAATAAAATGGTTATAGATTCTATTCATCCAAAAGCTCTTCTAATTTAACCTTCTTTAAATTTTAAGAAGTTAATAACATATTCAGTTTTCTGTAAAATATTTGTATCCGTCTTTGCTCATTAAAATGCTTTAAAGCAGTGGATACATGAAATCTTCAAGTGCAACAGTAGATAGATTTTAACATATTCAATAATATATTATGTAAATTCCTGAGTAAAATAAACATTTTGTTTAATTATTATAAAGTCATTTAAGATAATAATATTAATACTGTATTTGCCATTGAAAATGAAATGTTAATAAGCCATGGTCAGAAGCATATCACGCCAGTTTTTACTGGTCTTGGAGAAATATTAGTCAGATATTACCAACTGAGGATGAAAACATCATTTCTCTAGCCTGATTTTTTAGAACAGTCAATGTCTTGAAGTACAGTAACTATTGTTTTACTTGTGGTATAAAGGATAAAAAAATTATTGAAATTCTAATCATCATTCTGATACCCTTAAATTTTCTTTTGGTGAGGAAGATTGGCCCTGATGCCAGTCTTCCTCTTTTTGCTTGAGGAAGAATGGCCCTGAGCTAACATCTGTGCCCACCTTCCTTTAATTTTCTATGCTGGTTGCTGCGACAGTGGCATGAGTGAGATAGGTCCGTGCCCAGGACCCAAACCCATGTACCTGGGCTGCCGAAACTGAGCAGCCAACCTTAACCACTGTGCCATTGAGCCAGCTCCTAATTTTTTAATCTCTTAATGTTTTAGTTTCTTTGTTGATATAGAGGGGATTTAAAAAAGTGCCATGCACATAGTGACAATAGTAATTAATTATTTATTGTTTAGAAAGAGCTCTGAATTATTATGAACCTCTTAGGGATTAGGACTTATTACTAAAATGTCATTCACTAAATAAATGCAAGCGATAAATGTCGAGTCACAATGGACTCAACACTAAACTATTTTTCCAACATGAAAGAATCAGTTTCTCTATTATTTTGATCAACGTATTGTTTTAATAATGGTCTCTTTTATTTTTCCTTGTCTCATTTGAGCTTTGAAATTTAAAACATCTGTTTAGAAATACTTCAGTTCTTCAATTGGAATTATATTATTTCTCAAGTGAGAAAAAATGATGATAATATTAACATATAGACATAACCATCAACAGGCAATCTTGGTGCCTACTTTGCTAATATGACAGCTAAGAGCCAAAGTTCCTTAAATCTGAGTGAATCTTTCCAACCCATGTTCTCTTATGGTGATTAAAGAGCAGAATTTTTAGAAGCAGAGAGATCACAGGAAGAAATATCAAAAGCCAAGGCTGATGTCAAATCAATGCCTAGGTTTTGTTGATTTTTGCAATATTTGGATTCAGCATTGATCTACTCTAGAAAGTGCTGAGTTCACTCTGAGATTCAAACAATGTGTTTTTTATGTAGCGGTATGTTTGATAATAAACTAAAACACAACCTATCAAATGCAAAGTAAAATACCATCAAAATAAACATAAATAAAAGAGTATCTTGTTCAGTATTTAAAAAGAGAGTACAAAAATCTCTCGTTTTTTCTCTGTTCTCTGTGCAGAATGCTTATCACTGAGGAGTCTAGCAATCAGCTTCTTAAAAAGAAGAATCGTCGTATCTTTCTTGTCCTTCTTAGCCTCCAAATCTGTATTTTATATTATTTTTATCACACTTTAGACCCGTGGGATATTTGGTACCCTTTAGCAGCAAAATCTTATCAAGAAGGAAACATGCTGATTTGTTCTAGATTTTATTGCAAATTATCCTTCTGCTATGGAAGGTAGTTGAACCAGTCCCTCTTTCTCCTTCATGCACAAATGTTGCATACCAATTGGTTTTGAGCTTAGGTTGGATGACGAACAAAGTTTTCAGAGCTAGCTCTTAGCTCATGGGCAAATATTGAAGAATTCACTATTTGGTGGTGAGGGTACTAAGAACATAGATCACTTACTTTTCTAGCTATTTGTAAAGAAAAAAAATCACTGAGTAGGTCTTACACCTCTTAATTGTGCAAAGATTCTTTAGGTACAAATTTGTTTTTGTTTTGGGACGTCTCAATTACATGAAAGACATTCATCTTATGGCAACCAGAAGCAAAATGATGAAAATAATATGCATAGAGTTGGAAAATCAGAGTTTGTAGTTCTAGTAAAAATGCCTGTGAAAACAAAAATAAGAATGTGTAACCTATTTAGTAAATAACTTTTATCTCCTTTCCCTCCTGTAGAAGGAATTCAATAACATAATGATTGATTTTGAATATAGAATTGAATTTTTTTGCAAGTCTATTAGTCATTAATACTCACTAGCATGTTACAACAGATGTAATAAACCCTGATTCGATACATTTTGTACTTTCCTAAAACGGTTATTTATATGAGCACCTAAAACTAAACCTTAACATAATTGACCTTAATTTCATGAATTAGTGTGAATAGTCTTTTTGAGTAAGGGCACTAAGAATGAAGACGGGTAAATAGATAGGCAGACTGATTAGATAGATCAATCAATATCTCTTTCCCACTTCTATTTAACGTGAAAATCAGTTTTGTTTACATGGGTCAGAATGTTCTGAGTTTTACAGTGGTGGCAAAAAATCTCTCTCATTTTAAGGATAGTTCCATCTCCTCTGCTAAACACTTGCATTCATTCCAAAACAAGACTCTGACTCATGAGTAACAATTAGTATTAAATAAAGCCCAGTTGTATTCCGGTGCAGGGTTTGCATGCCCCAAGCCTCTTGTGGTTCCGCTATCCAGGTGACAACTTCTCAGGTTTTAGGAGTATGTCAAAGTTCACAGAGAAGAAACCTATTAAGTAGTGAAGGGCCATTGCAACATCTTCCAAAAGGTAATGGAAAAACCAAAGCGCCATTAGAACAAAGCCTGAGTATGGCTCTCAGAGCAGGAAATCTACAACCCTGAGGTCTGGGAGTCCTGTAAGTCTTATGATGTCTCTGGATGCCAGCTCATACCCCTGGGAGCAGTCTTGCTTCTGTGTGGTATGATTTTGACAAATGAAACTTCACATTCCTCTCAAACAAGTGGTCCTTTTGAGGATTAACGTCTTTAATGGAATGAGTAGGAAAAGAAAATCATTTTCACAGAAAGATGGTAATGAATCAACATGAGAGAATGTACTATTTGGAGTGGATTATGGAAGTTAGATTATTGTTGACTCAGGTAGATGATAAAAGAGGAATTGAGAAAAGGAAATAGAGCAGGCTTGTCCAAGGTATTTTTACATAATCCTTTAGCAGCACAATAAACGTGTGGTTCACGGAATTTAGTAAAAATGCCGAGATTTCATGATAAAGTCAACTTTGATAATGAAATTAAAACTCTGGATTTAATAAGCTGCAAGATTTTTTAAATTTCCATACTATTGGTTAAATATTCAGAAATGTGCCAAGAAGTGACAATGAGTAGTTTTCATCAATTGAATGTTTTGCAATATGATAATGAACCAAACTGTAGAAAAATAAATTGGTTGAAAATTGGGAAAAAAAATTACTTGATTTTTTTTTTTCCTTGAGTGAATAAGACCATCAATTTATTGCTGAAGCACTTCATGGTGATATATATATGTATATATACACAAGCCAACTGGTTTTTATTCATGTAAAATAAATAAGACAATATCAGCTACAGAGATAATTAGAATTGTGGATAATTTTTATTATCATTTTATAGATTTGGTTCCAGCATGTATGAAAAGAGCAGGAATTATCTATTCCTGCTTGATGACTAGTCACCATTTCCTTTCTTCATTTCAGAGATGGGTATCAAGATACATAAAAATTGAAGGTCATGTTTTTCCAAAGCATAACACTGATCTACTCTTTTAGACCAACATGTAGCTGCCCATTTATGACTTGTTATCACCCTGAGCTATGTACTGCTGTCTTCTAGTGCTGTATTTCTTGAAAATTTGACACAGAAATCTGTGACACAAACTGTCAGCTTAGTGTGGAAAAAATCTCAAGTTCTCTCATTAATATTAAACTTCCAGGGGAAAAATGTGTTGCTGAAACAAGCATTTCTTTTAAGGATGAAGGGATTCATATATTACTATTGACATGATAATTGAAATCATATTCGGCAAAATGAATGATGAAGAAATTATACTCATATATTCTAAAAGAAGGGACAAAAATGGATCAGAAGAAGGAAAAGCGTGTTGTCACAAAATATGCAAGGACTCAGACATCCTTATCAAAATGATGAAACAATGAAAAGGAAAGTTATTGTGACCATCTATTATTGTTTCTAATGAGCATCAAAGGGATTGTGATAAAGAAAAATTATCGTCAGTCATTGCAACAGGATATAGCTGAATAGCGACATCTTTTTATGACAATGCAGGCAAGTATAATTTATACGTAAATCATGTCTCTTGTCCCCCACTTTATAATGGACTTTCATTATACTTTATGCAAAATCCAAGAAGGGGAAGAGACAGAAAGTCAGATACTTGTTGCTGCCTTCCTCTCTCAGGACTCCTTATGCAGAACTCCTAGTGACTTCAGATGACACTAAAAATTGTGGATAGTGTAAGATCTGCTATTGGGAGCTAAAGAGAAATGGCACTCCTCTTTCAGCCTCTTTTTTTCACATGACATAAAAACTGGAGGCAATTTTTGTTTCTCTCTTTACCTCAACTCATGATATTCCTTTGAAGTTAAATATGGATATGGTGATTTTTTTTTTTTTAACATGCCAGGTTTTTTCTTCTTCTTTTCCCTTTGGATATGTTCTGTTCATTTGAAGTAAGAAAAGTTTTATTTTGGAAAGAAATCTTTTGGGTGCAAAAGAAAATAAACCTTTGTCTTGTTAGACAAGTGATTAAAGGAATTAAATGTTCCTATATTAGCATACATCATCATTGTTAAAATAATAAAATCCTGTGCGTGTCAAGGCAAATTATCTTCCAGAACCAATGCATTTAACAGTAACTAATTTAAGGTGAGCAGAACATATTAACGTACCTTGCTTCCTATGGACATCATAATAACAATGTGTTAAGGACGCTATGCTATTGTCACTTTAAAGGTAAGAAAATTGGATTTCAAAGACATTCTTGGTGTCATACACGTAGTAAGCAGCAGAGCTGGGTGTCTTTAACACAAGATTTCTGATTTAAAACTGGGTTCCTTCTACTATATCACATAACATCAACTGATTTTTTATATCATAGTAGATTTTTTATATTGTCAAGTTAGACAAGAATTAAAATTTTGGTGATTGCCAGTATTTTTCTAAGGCCTGGTAACTACCTAAAAGGATGAGCATTGTTTTCATAATTAATATATTTTTTGAAGAATTGAGGGAAAACCAAATTCAATATGTGAAGAATTAGTTGGAGTGCTTATTAAGAATGCATAATCCTGGTCCTAACCCCCCAAAGGCTCTGATTCAGTATAGCTAAATGAAACTCTATGATCTGAGTTTTAAATAAAGAACTACATTTGGAAAAACGTTGCTCTAGAATATAGTTTGATAACTCAGTGTCACAGATCCATACTCCAATTTTTTGACTCTACAACCAACACATTTTCTTTTCTTTCCTTTTCCTTTATTCTTTTATTTTCTCTTTTCTTTTCTGTTTGTTTTTTATTCATCAGACTGATGTTCTCCAATTGTATTACCTCTTTTTACCTGCTAAGAAAATGATTTTAAAAGTTTACAGGTATATAAAACCAGTGTACAATATGGCCAAGATTCGTGTAGAAGTTATTTATTTCCTGATTGAAAATGGACACATATTTCTTGGAACAAGGTGAACAGTGGCAACTGGCGAGAGTAAGGTAACCAGGGTTGAAATAAAGTCTCTGTTCTTGCTACCTGGCTGAATTTTCAATCTCTTCATTCCTTCATTTCCCCATCTGTAAAATTGGAATAATAGCATTTTATGTCATAGGGATTTTATGAATATTAAATAAAGTCATCGTTAACCTTTATCCAATACATAGCACTGTGCCCAGAATATGGATAATGCTCAATAACAGTAGCTATTGTTATAGTTTTTACTGAAGTTGCTATTATTATTAATTAGCCAATTTTATCTTTAGCAAAAAAATTGATGCTCCCACTGATCCTCCATTTCTGATTTTTGGAACATCTCCCAAGAACAATTAACTAAATTAATTTTCAGAATAACATTACTTGATATGACTGTTGGTCTTTGGAGAATGATGGCCAAAATCAAAGATATTCCTTCCATACAGTCATGATCGACACATTCTTCTTAGTCCAATAGCATGAATAGTCACATGTTAAACCATGCCTGGGCCACCATATGTTTTTATATTATTTGATGATTTTTTATTTTTGCAGTTATTGATTTTGTGGTTTAGCAAGTTATATAAACCCTTTGTGCTACATGTGCCTGTATAATGTCAACATTTGAAGTGTGGTTAGTACTTAATCATAGGGAAGGAAATCTATCAGAGACCTAATTATATTAGGTCATGAAATTCTAAGACATATTTTCTCAAAGAACAGTGGGACTGTACTTTCACATGGTAACCTCAGTCAATGAATCTGCAAGTATCCAGTGGTTGCATAAAAATACCATCCATTAATGTAAAAATATTGACATTTATAGGTGTCAGATGAACAGGTGGGTGATAATTTTAAGAATTTCATGTCTTTCTGAGAAAGACATTTGTTTTCTTAATCTTTATGAAATTAAGCTATCACATATAATATTAAACTTGTGCTACCTGTTTTGACCTTTAATAGAGTGTATACAATAAGAATTATAACCTCCTCTGAACATGTATTTACTAAGCCAATATTTTTTAGGCATTTTAAGCATGTATTCATTTATTTAAAGATTTAAATATTCTAAGAAGTATAAAACTGTCTGAATTGAGTGTAAATACTATGAGAACCCTTAAAGGAAATACAAATGAAGTATTAGAAAAGGAGTTAAATGAAAGAAGACAGGGAACATTGAAAAAAGAAAAAAATATATAATGAAAAACAATGAAATGCCATGAGAAAAATAAAAGAGAAATAAGCATATGGGGTTAAAGAAGTCAACTTATTTCACCCTCAGGCTATTTGCACTTGCCATTCCATCTACTTAAATTGCTTTTCATCTAGATAAATTCATGATTTGCTTCTTTTTAATTACATCTCTCCGCTCAGATGTTGCCTATTAAAAGAGACTTTCCTAGACCATGCCACTAGTAGCAACATAAATTCCCAATTGCTCTCTCATTATTTTGCTCTTATATCTGAAAATATCTTCCTCATTAAATGTAAGTAACATGAGGACTGATTAGTTTCTACCAGTCAACATGGGAGAGTACAGCATACACACACACACACACAACACACACACACACACATTTGCTGCTTGATCATTGCAGTTTAGGATATTGGGGAGAAGTATAAAGCATAAAATAAATACACTGTATATTGACACAATATAGTGATGGAACAGTTTCACATGACTCATTCTCTGAAACACCTTCTCTATTATGAGAACTGCTGTTTACAGGGAACACAGTAAATTGAAAACATACACACAAAAAGAATTAACTAGAAGTGAAATTAACTAGGAGAAGCTGTGTTTGATCTTGGGTCATTAAATCTCTTTAAGAGGAAGAATATTGTTTATTATAGTTATATATCTATACACACACACACATATCATCTAATAATACTCAATAATAATATATAACAATTGGGTACTAGTCTTAGTAGTTTACATGGATTTTCTCATTTAATCCTCAAGCCATCCTATGAAGGAAACAGCATAATCTATCCTTTGTAATGTGTTGACTTGACTAGGTTCAGTCCCCAAATCTCCTTCTGGGTATGTTTCCTGTAAATGAAGAAAAGAGAGATTCTTGTGCAAGATTTGGAGAACAGAAATGAAATAGCAGCCATTTAGTAACTCACACACGTTGCTTGTCTGATGATCTATCTCTGTGATATGGGGCAGTAGAGGGTCTGCAACTGCCCCACCTCCTCTACATCCTCCTGTAGTTTCTCTACTGCTAGATCAGATGTGTGTTTATTTCCACAAAGAAGGTGCCAGATTCTTCTGTGAGCACAAATACCATCAGGATAAGAGGTAGCAAGAACTGACAGCTCATGCTCATGGATTTAAACTTGTCCTTGCTCCCCTATTTTATATCCATCTTCTGTCCTGACTGCCTGTTCTGCAGATTGGAAGCTACAGCATCAGAAGTGAAAACAATAATCTTACAGAGACTTTTAACCAGTTCTCACAATTGAGTAAGGTCAAATCTCTGTTACAAATCTATTTATCTATGATCTATTGATTGATGGATCGATCTACCTCCTATCTGTCTATCTTTCTAGCTACTTACTATCTATCTAGTATCCAACTAGCCACCTATCTATCTACCTACCTATCATCTGTCTATATCATACACCTCCTAGTTGTTCTGCTTCTCTGATTGAACACAGACTAATGAAATCATCCTTTAACGGGTAAGGAAACTGTGACACAAGGTCATACAGTTAGTGAAGACGTTTCAATGGCATATGGTAACCCAAGAATGACTAGTGGTTAAGTAATAAGTTACAGATACCTCAAAAGTTGTCAGTAATAAGTTTATCTGCAGGTGCTTTTTTATCTACTTTGTTTGCCCCATGATAGAAATGGGGGGAGGGAATCAGCATTTATTTGATAGCTATTACATGAAAAACAACTTAATCGTTCTCAACAATTCCTATTTTAACTATCTTTACTAAATCTCCTAGTAAAGACTTACATGGGTCATGAAATGTATTTCAAAGACAATAGTTTCAAAGGGTATGAGCTCCTGGGCAGGGGTGTATGAGTAAAGGCTTAAGAAAAAATCTATTTCATTAGTCTTTTTAGACTAAATGTTTGACTTTGCTGTTCTTCTACCTTGCGTGTTTAATTTTTTCCCACTAATCACAGCTTTTATCATAACATAGATTCTACTTTCATTACGTATGTTATGTTTTCTACTCCCAAATTTTTAATTTGAATTTTTGAAAATTTATATTTATTTAACAAAAACTTGTATAGTGTACGTTGTATGCCAGGCACTGTTCTAAGAACTTTGCAAATATTAATTTATAAAATATTCTTGACAACCTTACAAAGTAGGTAGTATTGTTTTGTCTATTTTACATATAAGGAAACTGACATGCAGAAAAGGTAAGTAGCTTGTCTGAGACCATCCAACTATAAGTTGACAAAATGGATTTGAACTCAGAATGTCTGGCTCCAGAGTTCACACCTCTTTCCTAATATAAGCATTTAAAGCAATACCTTACTTTCAAAGTTCTACTTTATATCATAGGAACAGGATATGATGACTTTTAAACAGAGACCTAAAGAAATGAGGAAGAAGCCATATGGATACATGGAAGAAGGGCATTCTAGACAAAGGAGAGTAAGGGCAAATGTTTGAGGAGGGAGTTTTGTTTGATCTGCTTGGGAAGTTTGAGGAAGATCAAGGAAGACAGTTTGTATCCGCATGAGGGAGGTAGGAATGGTAGAAGATAGGTTCATAAACATAGAAGGGGACCAGACCATGTTGGCCCATATAGATATGGTGATATGTATCCTTGTCTGCCCAAGACCTCTCATTTTTATACCTGTTGCCCTGACATAATTATTAATAGTTCTCCCTTCTGAGAACTATTGAGAAAATTATTCACGTTTGGATTATAAATTGTAGGGTCACCTTTCTTACAGACTTTGTTTTTAATCTAATGAGATGGGAATTCACTCCAGTTGTTCTATGCATAATAAAATGTAGGGAAGTCAGGGCAAAACATGGATACCAATTCAAAGGCAATATTTCAGATGAGACAACTGATGGTAGCTCAGACCAGGCCAGTTGTGGTGAAGGTGTCAAGCAGTGGTGAGATTCTGTATGTACTTTGAAGGTTAAGGCAGTAGATTTGCTGATGGATTGGATGCTAGGTGTGAGAGAAAGAGAAATAAAAAATGATTGCAATATTTGGGCTTGAGCAACTAAAAGTTTGAAGCTGCCATTTAATGAAAGAAGAAAGACTGAGGGAAGGGCTGGATCAAGGGGAGGATTATGAATTCAGTTTTGGATATGTAAAATTTGAGATAAAATTTAATAGATATCTGAGTGTTGATGTGAGCTAGATATAGGGCTCTAGAGTTCATGACAGAGGTCTGGGTTAGGGTTTATGTTTGAAAGTTAGTAGGTTATAGATGATATTTAAAGTCACAAGGTAGGATGACTTCACTCAGAGAGAGCTGTGTGAATTAACTTTGAATGATTCTGTTATCTTCTAAGCAAGTGGATAGTTGATGTTAGAGATATCTAGACAGATAGTTTAGATAAATCCATTAATATTGGGGTCTAAGAGACTAGAGAAAGTCTATCTGGAAGTGACAGGGAATGGAGAAAGTTCTGGTAAAGCAAGGCAGAAATGTAGTGTTGGTTCAGCTTGTCGACAGCTGCAGTAAACGTTTGCAGATGCCCACAGATTGTACTGAATGATACTTGGTTTTCCCCCACTTTACCTATTTCTGTCACTGAGTTTCCCCATTTAATTATCTGTCTCCCTTACCAGAATTTGAACTCCTTTGGGTCAAGGATTGTGATTTATTCTTCTTTGTAGACCCATGACTGCCATATAGTCATGGCTATTTAATAGGGTGAATATTCAATTGTCTTTTAACCTATGAAACAACAATTTCCTATGATTTGACCTAATAGATACATGACAACTAGTAATTGAACAATGACATGAATGAATTGGAGGATAAGACCTGCTAAAGTAGGTCACAAGGCATTCAGAGCTATTAATATTGTCAGTAAGCGCTGGGACAAAAGATCTGTGTACTTACTGGGCAGGATTTGCAGAACATCCATTTTAATGATGGTCCAGTTAAAAACTACTTAAGATTCTGGAAATTTCCTCAAGTTTTGTTCAGAATTGTCTCCGGTTTAAGGGTTGGGAGATATAGACAGGTTGAAGGGAAGCAGTCCAAAAGCTAAGGGATAAAAGAGTAACAAAACAAACAGATTATATACCCAACATTCTTCTGAACTTTAATAATTTAGATTTACAGATGATGAAAATATTCAGTAAATGACGTTATAAGCAAATTTATTAAATTCATGCAATTAAAAACAATTTAATAAAATACGTTTACTTTTGATAGAAAGATAACTGTTAAATGGCAAGTAGGACTAACATATTTTTCTGCTATGAGAAGAAAATAACTTTGGCCTTCAAATATAACTCACAGATTAATTATGTCAACACATGGTCTAAATTACAAAAATTTAAAAACTGCATGGGCTGAGGCCGGCCCAGTGGCACGGTGGTTAAGTGCACACGTTCCACTTTGGTGGCCCGGAGTTCACCAGTTCGGATCCTGGGCACAGACTTCGCACTGCTTGGCAAGCCATGCTGTGGTAGACATCCCAAATATAAAGTAGAGGAAGATGGGCATGGATGTTGGCTCAGGGCCAGTCTTCCTCAGCGAAAAAAGGAGTATTGGCAACAGATGTTAGTTCAGGGCTAATCTTCCTCACAAAAAGAACAAAAAGGGAGAGAGAGACAAAAAAACTGCATGGACATCTTACAAAAATTTTGTACATATACTCAATATGTAAAATGATTTTGCATACGTATTTTATTAATTTGTTATCAAAACTTTTTTTCTCATGTTTTATTCTTTTTAATTGATTGCCTAAAGATTATCTTTGGAGTCTGCTATAAACTAAATGTGTATATCCCCTCCAAAATTCATTGTGAAATCCTCATGAATGGAATTAGTGTCCTTCGAAAAGAGACCCCAGGGAGATCCCTCATGCCTTTCCACCATGTTAGGTTACAACAAAAAGACAGCTGTCTAGGAAGCAGTTTCTCACCAGACACTGAATGTGCTGGCACCTTGATCATGGACTTCCAGCCTCCAGAACAGTGAGAAATAAGTTTCTGTTGTTTATAAGCTACCCAGCCTGTGGTATTTTGTAATAGCAGCCCAAACAGATTAAGACAATGTCTATCTTCAAATATTTCCAAATATCCCTTATAATAGATTGATTTTTCCAGGTTATCAAATAGTGACATAAAAAATATATCCTTTGTAGTCATGGCTAAACAAAGAGACCTTAAAAAACTTATGTCAGTATTTTTAGGAAAACATAAAGTACGTGTATGTAATAATGCTATTCAACATTTATGTTTTTACATCCATAATATTTCAGAAACTATAACATGATATGCAAGTTATTTTAAATAATAACCTGGAAAAGCAACAGAAGCTTAAAAAAATTACTTGTCTTCATGAAGATCAAGCCCTGTCTAACTAATCTTTTACAGAGTAGAAGACCCATCAGATTGAGTAAATTAAAGAGAAATAATAGACATACGCCATCTTGACTTTGATTTTTGTCTTGCATAGCTTAATTTCCTTAACACTTGTCAAAATTGACTCTGGTGGAGACATTTTAAAATGGAGTCAGAGCTGCCTTTTCAGAGAAACTACTTTACTGTCTTGAACCTTGGCCTGGGCCAAACCTTTGGACTAGATTAAAAAGGCAATTGTTTCACAAGCAATTGTTTGAGAAGTCAGCAAAAGAATGGCCATCCTGATAACAAAGACTGACAATTGCGGACTTTCTGAAGATAGAATTGATAGTCAGTCAATGTTTAGCCAAGGCTAGCTCTCTGCCTCCAACTCCAATTAAAATTCTTTGTAATACAACCTGCCCTCTTTGCCTTTAAAAGCCCCTGAGTTTTACGCCCTAGAGGGACACTATTTGGATTTCTACTTGAATCTATGCTCCCCAAGTTGCAATTCTTTGACCCCAAATAAACACTTTGCCTCTTAGACTGATTTCTATTTTTGTGGGTTGACACACTAAACAGAGAAATACAGATTTTGATAAGGTGAATATTAAGGAGTGATCACCTAAGGTGGTTTTCCATACTTCTTACAGTTATTAACATATTACGGTTAACCTAAAGGGGCGTAATTCACAAATTGATTCCTTTTACATATACTTACTGAATACCTATGTAAGAGAAAGCTTTTCTTATTAAAAAGAGAGTCCTCCAAGATTAGAGTGGAGAATTGTTTCAGAAAGACACATCCAGCTTGGAAGGGGGTGGAGATTAATTTATCCCTGAACCATTCCTTAGCCCTGAGTGTTCTCTCATATTGATTTCCACTGCCGCAGAGGAGAAACTATTCCCCCTTAACATCTAGTCAAAAACAGAATAAACAAAAGCAATCTTTTTTAACTTTCAACACATTCGTAGACATAAGATGAAAGCAAAAGTTAAACATAAAAAAAGTTTCTGGGTTAGCCCCAGTGGCCTAGTGGTTAAGTTTGGTGTGCTCCACTTTGGTGGCCCAGGTTCAGTTCCTGGGCCCAGACCTACACCACTTGTTGGTCAGTGGCCATGCTGTGGTGGGCCCACATACAGGAAAAGAGGAAGATTGGCAGTGGTTGTTACCTCAGGGAAAATCTTCCTCAGCAAAAAAAAAGAAGAAAAAGGAAAAGTTTCTGTTCTCAATGAGTGAGTATTTTAGTCCTATGTTTATTACACACACACAAGCAATTGATATATGAGAGTAATTAGTAGTGCCCTAATAGAGAAACACAGAGAACAATACAGAAGTACAGAAGAGACCAAGTTAGTTGTGTTTGGGGGCTATACAATGGTGAGGAGATGGACGAAGAAAATAGGCTTTGGGATAAGGTGGTTTTGAATTGTGCGTAAAATTTGGGTGGGGTTTTATAGCGACAGCTATAGATGGTGGTTGTTCCAGACAGTGGAAATATCCTGACCAAATATTTGGAGATGGGAGTATGTGGGGCATCTATGGAGAACTATAGTAAGCTCAATCTAAGCCTTGGGTAGGGTGCACGAAGGAGTACAGTGGGAGGGAAGGCTTGCCAAAACCAGCTGTGAATCTTGAGTATCATTCTAAGGTAAAATGCATGTTATTTTGTAAAGATAGGGGGGTAAGCTTGGTATTTTTTCACAGTAAGAAGAGTTACAGAAATTAAATGTATCATCAGAGGAAGGAAGAAGATAGGTCGGGCTTTCCATGTGGAAAGAAAAAAAGTGTATTTATTTATTGAATGGTTTTCTCTGAATCCAGAATTTAACACAAGTTGTCTCATGTAATCCTTACATTTTGTGAGGCAGGGGATATAATGTCCATTTTATATATGAAAATATTGGTTCTGAATGATGTTATGGAACATGCAGTATGTAACACAATACCTGTGCCCATATTTAAACCTAGCTTCTAACCCTGGTTGCTCATTAGAATCATCTAGAGAGCTTCTTAATCAGTATTTGAAAATACTGATGCCTATACCCATTCTAAGAGATTGCAATTTAATTGACCAGTAGTCTGGACCATAGTTCCTCATAAAGATAAGGTTAAAACTCATTGATTTTCTTAACTGAAGGAATTGTTATGAATAAAAAGAGAGAGATTCAATAAAATTAAGAGTAATAGAGCTTGGAATTAGAAAGCAAAAGTAAAGTTGGGACAAAATAATTAGAAGATTGTTTCCCAAGATCCCCCAAATGTAGGTGATGCAGAAAAATAAAACAAATTTCTAACTGAAGTATTTGTATTGGAAAATGTACGCGCATGCACACACGCACACGCACACACAGACACAACTGCTCCTCATTATTCCTGGATTCTGTATTTCTTTCCTTCTCTGCTCATTTCCTTTTCCCTCACTCTTGTATGTCACTGGGAATGTCCTTCCTAATAACAGCATTTTATGTAAGCTTTCTCTTAGGCTCTGTTTTCTAGAGAACTTAGACCAAGAACTGGTTATTTCACATTACAACTTGATCCAGTTCACCCTGTGTATAATAGATTCATTTCTCCTTTATTTACTAACTTTCTTTCTTTTTTCCACTTATTCATTAAATATTTATGGAAAATACTTAGAGTAATACAAAAGGAAAAACAAACTTAATTATGCTTCCAGGAGGTTATTTCCAGTGGCTCTGTTTCTTCATACTTTAAATAAGGATAACAGAACAAATCTCTTAGTATTGTTGTGAGGATTAAGTGTGATAATGCATGTACAATGCTTGGCACAGTGGTATTATGTGCTCAGTAGATGGATACTATTTATTACTGTTGTTGTCATTGTTATCATTACTAAAATTTACTGGATACGTTGTTTGATTCATTAACAGATGGATTGGCCAGGAAGCAGCTAAGATAGTTTGCTTTGTAATGCAAAGGTAAGATTCAGACTGGAAAGATATCTATAAGAGTAATAATAAAATGAATGTAGAATCACTTCATAGAAAAGAAAAAGGATATAGGCTAGTTTTTTAAAAACATTTTCCAATTATCATACAGAGGTTTGTGATTATGTAGAGGCCAGTAGTTTCTATTTTCACTGAGCTTATAAATAATATAGGCAAAAAGATTTAAAAAAGAACATTTGTAGTTCTCTCTAGAGAAAAGGCAAAAATGTTAAACCTTTAACAAATTATAATTGAAACTTAAGTATTCACCTTAGGGTGTCTTTTAAAAATAGTTGATTACTCTTGGTTGAGAATGCTTTGAATAAGTACACGATTTAAGGACGGGACTATAGAAGAGTTACAGGGGTTCCCACTCAAGCATTTGACTTTAGAGACTCTAAAGTTTGTATTTCTGTGTTGTGCATTTGTTGTATATGGACATTAAATAAAAGACGAAGCAACTGAGTAATTATGAGATAGCCAAATTATATCATGTCCTGCATATTTGAGAACCAGACTCTCAATGTAGAAGGAAACACATGTGATATAAAACAGATTAAGGAAAATTATGCACTCCAGATTTATAATTGGATATCCATATGAATTTATGAGGTATTTTCTCCTCATATCTATAACCTGTCCACTGAAAAAGTCTGGAAACAATGACTAACCTAGGACAATACCTATACATTGAACCCTCATTGTGGTTTGGAAATGCCTTTTTTTATTAAAAGAAGGAAAACAGGATTTCTTAGAGAATAGTTGAGTCCAAGTTTGGGACAAGAAATGTGCAAGATAAGCCTGGCACCAATCTTGTCATTATGTTTAGCAAGACTACTAAAGACTAATGGAGTCATGTACAAAGGTTCTTATATTTCTCCAATGGGTCGATCTGAGATTCTATAAATGAAGCATTTTAATAGATTGAAACCATTAACCAGTTTAAATCTGAGTTCAAATTTGGTTATTTTATTTGTTATTTATTACTATGTTGCAAATTACCCCCAAATTTAACAACTGAAACCAACAACATTTTTTATCTCACAGTTTCAAGGCTCTGGTGGGACAGAATCTGTTCTCAAATTCACTCTCATGGCTATTGACAGACCTTGGGTCCTTACTGGCTGTTGGCTGAAGACATCAGTTCTTTGCCACATCATCTGTCCATAGGGCATTTCACAACATGGCGGCTGGCTTCTGTCATGGCTAGTGAAGGAGAGAGCAAGGCAATGTAAAATAGAAGACATAGTCTTTTTGAAACCTAATCTCAGATATGGCATTCATATTTGGCCGTATTGTGTTCATTATAAGTGAGTCACTAGGTCCAGCCCATACTCAATAAGGGAGAAATCCTTGGGGGCCATCTTAGAAGTTGTCTTTCATGAATAGAATCGATTCATCATCTTAAAGCTGGGTCAAGAAATAAAGTCTTTGGAGAAAGAATCCAGCCTTTCTTATATTACTAAGTAACTAGTAGATGAGACAAAAGTATCTTTTTTTTTTTTTTTTTTGAGGAAGATTAGCCATGAGCTAACATCTGCCACCAATCCTCCTCTTTTTGCTGAGGAAGACTGGCCCCGAGCTAACATCCGTGCCCATCTTCCTCTACTTTATATGTGGGATGCCTACCACAGCATGGCGTGCCAAGCGGTGCCATGACTGCACCTGGGATCCAAACTGGCGAACCCCAGGCCGCTGAAGCAGAATGTGTGCACTTCACCGCTGCACCACTGGGCCGGCCCCAAAAGTATCTTCTTAAAATCATTCCAGCAAATAAATTAAATGAAGTTATAGAATTAAAATACCAATATTTTCCAACTCGTATTGAATTAATGGATATAGGTATTGAATGTCATTTTTTCTTAATTTTTTAAAAAGAATGATTAGGTAATCCACGAAGAACCCAGTTTCTTCAGCAGATTAAAAAAAAAAAAAGAAGGAAGAAGAGGCTGCAGATTAAAAGACTTAACCAACTGTAATCAAGTTAAAAAAACAGACAACATTAAACCATAGTGTCTAGGGATGTATATGGGAGATAAAAGCATAAGGAACGGATAACATTAGTAGCCTAAAGCCAGTGAAGCAGTCAATTTGAAGGAGGGAAGGGGCTATGATAGGGTGGAGTGCACGAAGAGGCTTCTGGGGAGGTATTTTCAAGATCGTTCACCTTATAAGTCATTAAGATACTCATTTGTTTTGAGCATGTTTCTGTACCTGTATTATTATATAATTTTTTTAAAAAGTTAAAGACGCCTCCTAAAATCTTCAATATTTTATACAGGGAAGGGCATGTTAACACGCCTCACCAAATCAGGAAGACATAATCTCAGAATAAAAAGCTGATCTCTCAAGAAAGATTAGTTGGCAACTTTGCAATATTGCTGCCCTCCTAGCACCCTCGGTGGGTGTTTTCTTTTGTTTCCTGGCATACATGCTACATGCAATATCTCAAATTTCCTGGATCATTCTGTGAGAATTATGAGATAAGATATATTGTCTAAAAGTGTCCTCAGTGACAACTTCTATGTCACATGAACTTCTGTGATGAGATCTTGTCCCCTCATGAAGAGATGGGGTCTAATCCTTTTTGCCTGAACCGAGGTGACTTAGTGACTTTCTTGACCAATAGAATCTGGCACAAGTGACATTCTGCAAATTCCAAATCCCAATTCCTTAAGAGAATGGCAGCTTCTGACTAGGTCTCTTGGAATACTGACTGTTAGGACACTTCTTGGAAACCAACAGTCATGGTGTAAGAGGCCCAGGCTACACTGAGAGGCCACAAGTAGGCACTTGGTAAAGTCTCAGCTGAGTACTCAGCCAACAGCCAGCATCAAGCACCAGTCATGGAAGTGAGCCATCTTGACATTCCAGACCAATTGAATCCCCATGTGACTGCAGCTTCATGCAACATGACATGAAAGAGAAGAATGACCAACTTAAGCCCAGTCAACATAAGAATAGTAAGAGATAATAAATAGTTGTTATAAACCACTAAGTTTTGGGATGGCTTGTTATGCAGCAATAGATACCAAGCACAGGAGTCTTTAGGGGTAAATTACTATTCAGGATCCCCTTTATACCACATGGCAGAGTTCAACTCAAATGTATTGATATTACCTAGACTTTTTTTTTTTTGGCAGTCTTTATTATTAAGAATATTATCATTGGCAAAAATGTAATCCATCATAATTGCATTACACCTGCCCTGAAAGCAAACTTATAATTTTGTTTGATATAATGATAAATCTATATGCTCCTTTCTGTGGATGGTGCAATTCCTGATACAGATAGACATCCTCTTCTTTTCTTCTTCATTTCTCACGTTTTTGAAGAAACCCTTCAACCACTGCCTAAACATTTGTAACATTTTTAATTTATTTTTCTGATTTTGGGTAGTGCTGAACAGATAGAAATAGAGAGACAAACAGACAGACAGAGACAGAGAAATAGCAGCATTTTCATTGCATCATTTTCCCCGAAAAATCTATCTTTTTATTTTCTGCACTTCACCAATACTGCCTGCTGGCACATGGCTACTTAATGCTTGGATTATTCTCAAACTTCCTTTTGTCCCCAATGAAATATGGAATTTGTACCAAAATTTAGTGAGTTATCAATTCAAAATACACTTAAGATTTTTCTTTGTTTTCATTAGTAGTTGCCAAGACAATAGCAAGTCAATGAGCTGAAATACTTTCAAACACCACAAAATTTAAAGAATTGATGAATTTGCACTAAAAGTTCACATAAAAGAACTTTCCTGTGTTTACTTTGTGTCTACTTCTATCTCAAACTTTATTCTTCTAAATATATACCAAGCCAGTCAAATACCAGTATCTAAGTTGAATTTGTTTATGATCAGTATAAACAAATGTGTGGCCAAGTGAGGCATCTGGGGAAGTCTTCAAATGTTAACCTCAATATTTTAACAAAACACATTTTGATATTTTTTATTGTTGTTGCAATCTTTGCTGTAGAGATGGGCCAAGGTTATGCCCTTTCCTTTTCTTATAATCTTTGACTCAAGAAAGAAGAAGGATAATTAACGCTTGGTATAGTCTGGGAAATGCTATCAGCTTTTAGCAGACTTATTAAAAGTATGTTTGGTTTTTAAAAACATACTGCATGTTTTAACTGGCTGTCTATTGAAACTCTCATGAGTTCATGAGGTCGTATAAACGTATGAGGATGTAAATACTCTGTGAGAATCAAAGTGAAGAAAATGAAGAGGATCAAAGTGATCTAGTTTACAGCTTTCGTGGAATGTAAGGCCAGATTTTGAATTCTTTCCCTGATGATATTAACCATAGACTTTGTAGATCAATGCATTTCTGGTGGTATGCTGCTAAAAATGCTATTTAACTTATCGAAGTATAAGCCTACTCCATTTTTCCTAAACTGACATGAAAAAAATGAGACTTAAAACTGGAACAAATTAGGAATATTGGAATAAACTGGAAACTTCAAATACAATCCAAAAGTCTTTGAGGGGAGAGGTGTTGAGAAAGAACAGGATAGATTCTTTCAATATTTCCTTCACAATTGAGCACAGATATATTTTTCCACAAAAGCAATAGATTGTAATAATTAAATCAATATTGATTATGGAATTGAAAGTGGACAGGATATTTAAAAGGTTGTAAATTTCTTGCGAGTATTAGAAATATTTTTAAAAGAAATCGAAACACCTCCAAAGTCAAAATGTTCCTTTAAAAAAAATAAAAGATTTTAGTCAATAAACAGGAACTATCCATATGTACAACAGCGAATAGTAAATATGAGGACACATAGTGAACACGAGGAACATGAGAAGCGTGATTGACTGGAATGCCCATTTACCACCCTCCATCATTTTTCCCCACTTCCCCAGCTCAGAGGATTTCAAGCATTAGAAATAGCTCCTCCCACTTTAAATTCCTACTTATGAGCTCTGCTAGCAGGCCCACTGTACTGCTTTCTTACAGTGTGTTCTCAGAGCTGAGAAAAGAAATGAAGAGTACTTTGTAGTGAAAAGGATCATTTCAAGTGGAAGAATGCACTTTACTTCATCAATTTGTCCAATCACTTAGGTGATCCTCCAACACCTCCTGTCCTTCAATATCTGTCGTCTCCTTCTTCCATCATAATAGTTTCTTTTCTTTTCTTTTTTTTTTTTAAATCTTTGGCAGTTTGCAGTTAGATATGTTCAAGTAACTAGGTTCTTAAGTGGGAATGTTTTAAGTGAGTGTCCTGGGGCAGCTTTCAGAAAGCTTCTTTAAGAGTCAACTGGCCCATGCACTTTGCGCTCTTTTTCTCGTTAGCTCTCTTCCCATGTGCAGCCTTTATGAACACCAGCTTGGGCCATAAGGAGGAAGGACACACCTGGAGGTGATGAAGGAGTGAGTTGGAAGGAATTTTAAGTTTCTGAGGACTTGTTAGAATAGAACCACCATACCAGTTCCAGACTATCAAGCTATGGACCTGTATGAAAGAGAGAAATACATTTTTATGAAAAAGAGAAATACATTTCTATCTCATTTAAGCCAATGCACCCCCCCCCTTTTCTTGAGTACAGGCATTTTTTTTCCTCCAGTGGAACATAATTCCAATGAATATAGTCACAATCAGATTTGTCTATAGTCTATGGATTCGTGATTATATTTAGCCCTTGTTTGGGATTTACATTCTAGACCAAATGTTATTTAAAATTTATCAAGAAATTATTGAACACTTATCATATGTAAAGTAATTTGGGGTATAGGATGGTGAGTTGACAGTTATGAAAATAAAATGGACTCGATAGTCATCTATATCCTGCATGCTGAGGCAGCAGCCTGGGGAATGCGACAAAAAAAAAAAAAAAAAGTTTGAATTTAAATCTGTGCCTCCTCATCCCCTCTCCCGCCATTCTTCCTGTCAACTAAAAAGACATGAAAGCCATATTAACCTTGCTAATAAGTATGGCATTTACCAGAATGCTTTTTCCCTCCATTTTTACCTCACTAGCTTTGTGCAAGGAGGAAAACAAGTATTAAAATCAGCATCCAGAACTTCTCACCTAGCACAAACTTTACTGGACTCAGGAGAGCAGGTAGAATTGCTTTTAGCAAAAGTTTAGAGTGCTTGTTATTGCGTAAGTTATATGCATCCTTCCAAGTAACATCCTACGGAGTTGAATGACCTTTTCTGATTCTCTTGTGTCTTTCAATAGGATACCTATGCTAAATTCCAAAGATCATGCAATATTTTTTTAAAAGCAACGATAGTTTAGCCCAGAGATCAATATCAAATGTGAACCAACTTCAGCACTTTATCTTTTTCACGGGTTCGTTGAACGTCGCATTTTCTCACACAGTAGGTTCCCCAGGAAAACTTTTTCACCTTCAAGATGGCTGCCAGGTAGGACATTTTATAGAGAGCTGGTGTCAGTGTCTCAACAGAGACTGATTTTTGAACCAGAGCAAACCAGGGCCCGCCAGCCTCACAAACACCCTACCGTTTCCCCTTAGGCGTATCTGGCAGAGAGGCAGCTCCTGTGACACTGAGCGCTGGGGTCCCGTCCCGCAGCTCCTGGGATGAAACAAGCATGTGAGATGGATGTGAAAGAGCAGCCGCCAGGTGGACGCACAGGGCGAGGCTGTCTTTTTCACATATTTATATGAAACAGTTCTGTGAACCAGGGGGAAAAAACAGAGATGAAGTAGGATTTTACAGCAGGGAGAACTGACTATGTGAGAGCCGATTTTCCCTTTCATCTTTTATTTTAAATTTGACAGTGTCTGCTTATGTGTTTGTAAAATGAGTCTCTGTAAACAAACCTGAGCAGATGCCCTGAAGGGTTAAAGGAAATATGGGAGAAATAATTTCCCAGTTCTTATTACTGTGTTTAAGTAGTTTTCTACACGGAAATGGATCCGTCATTAAAATACATCTTTCTTTATCCTGTTTCCTTTTCTGAGGAAAAAGTGTAATTTGTAGCAAGTTTTAATGACTGTGTTTTAAGTGATCTATTTTTCAAAGAGATTATGGCTCAGGTAAAGGAAAATGAACCTACCTTCCAATGTATACTGGGCTTTCATGGGGTCTTTTTAAAAGGTCTGAGATACAATTTCATTCATTTTCATAGCAGACTGAAGAACTGCTCCCTCACAGCCAACGTGTCCTGTCACATCTGAGAAAGTCCGCTGGAGATGGCAAGATGTTTTTCAGTTTATTCCCAATTTGATAATAATATTTCTTTGACAGAAAATTATTTTGAGGGAGAATTAATGGAATATCTGAAGGAAAATTAAGGACTGGTGGGAAAAGACTGAGAATGAGATGAGAATAAACTATAGGGTTTTGGTTTTTCTGAAAAGGAGAAAATTCACAATAGCTACCTTTGTCTTCCCTAACTTCCCCCAATTCTCCTTCACTTTTCCTTCAAATCCTTTACCTTTCTGTTCTGAACACACACACACACACACACACACACACACACAGGTTCCTTCAGGCCGGTGCTCGATTCCCTTACCTGTTTTGACAAGAAATGCATACTGCAGTCACACGCCAGAGGCCACGGTGATACAAAAGTCAGAGGTCAATAAAGATCACTTACATTTCTTATGAGTCTTTTCATCTTCCTTTCCTCCTATGTGGGCAGGGCCAGCAGAACCGGAAAGACGGAAATGTCAAGGGGCCTGGCTGTCCAATTCTTAGAGAAACTCCCACTCCCTCCAAATAATTTGATGGTCCTTAAACTTTTGTTACCTTGCCTTAGGAAAAATGGCCTTCTCTCTTCTCATTTCAAAGTGTTCTTCTCTCTTTCAAAATGAAGTTAAAATCTTGACCCTCTTCCTTGATGATATACAATAAAGTGAGAAAAGATTAGCAGGTTTCCTTTAAAATTGTCCTTTAAAAGAAACAAGAAAAACGATCTACATTGTACTTTAACATAGTTGACATATGTTTTGTAAGTTCATACATGTTTCTTGAAGGTCACAAAGCCAGGTTTTGACAACTAAATTAACTTTACATTGGGGAATTTTTGGTACCTTTTCTAATGTATTTATATATTACTAGTATTTACATAGTCATTTTTTTTTCATAAGTGACCATAAGCATGATTGGAGATTATGGCTGGAAATAATATTATCATTGTCAAATCCATGCTATTCAAATAACAATGAAGATAAAAGAAATAGTTAACCATCCAGCCACTCCTTATTTCTTTATTTTGGACATTTAAAAATGTTATTAAAATGGGGGCTTTTCTATCTCAATTTTCTGCTTCAATAATGTACTATAAAACAATACGTTGTTTTAAAAAAGCCACGTTCAAAAGGTGGCTCAGGGATCTCAGTAATTCTCAAGGAATGTCCTAAAGTTGATCCCAGGGATCATTTAATACAGTTTCAGTATCATGAAAAAATAATAGCATATGGTAAGGTCAAAATTATTATTAGAAATAGAACTCAGATCCTGATTCCCATTTAAGTATGTAAAGTCAGATCACGTTTATGTATATGTGCTTGTACATAGGTGAGTATTTGTGTTTTTGTCTTTAAATTATACATGAGAGAGAACGAGAACTGGTTTTCAATGTTTAGTGGACAATGGAATCTTTAGGGTAACTTACAGATTGTAATAAAAGCAGTAGAAAGATTTGGCTACCCGTTTCTCTTCTCTCTTCTTTTCAATGAATGGAGCAAGAGAATTTTTCCCAAATTAGATGGAGGGTAAAGGTTACCAACTAAAGAGAGAGGCAAAGGGAAGCAGATTGTTCCGGAAAATATTCCTTTCTAGGAAAACTGGGAGATATTGAGTGAGATAAAAGAATGTAATCATCGTTAATAAACTATTAGAACAGTTGAAAAGATGCAGGTTTGCTTTTTTTCTTGTGAGATAAATGTGCTTGTGTATAATAGTAAATATGTCAGAAGTCGATTATAAGCTAGGACTCTGACCTATGGACCTGAAAGTGAAACTTGTCTTACCAAATGTAATGGATGAAGAATTGAGAAAGTTGAGGATACTGCCCATGGTCATATAGTTATAAGTTCAAAAGCAGTAGGATTAAGATTAGTATTTTGTTCTCCTGATAACTTACATTTATTCATTCAGTCTTAATAGAAGAGTTACTGTGGGTTTAGGTTGCCTGTTTATTTAAAAATCTGATCTGTAGAATATGAATAAAATTAAAAAAGAATAAACAATGATCGGATAAGTTTTGTGGTTTGCACACATGGAGAGACATTTTGGGAACTTCACTCATTACTTGTGATATTTGCTTAATTTTATGAGGATTATATTTCGGTAACTTATTTTGCTTCCATGGTAGTCTTTTTTTCAAAGAACATTTATTATTGTACAAGTGACTTATTGGTATTAATTATCTTAGCTTGTCACCTAATCAAATGCACTGCATCGATTCAGCAAGAGAGAAAGATATAAGTTGGAGAAAGTTTTGGTTTTCTAGAAGATACATATCTCATCTCACATTGTAGAGGTTTTACAACAAAGTGTTTACATTCGATCCTGTGCAATAGATCCTCAAATATAGGTTTAGTCATGAATTAAAATATCATAAAAGATGATTCTTCCTCATAGATAGTGTGACAATTTATTTCCAAACCCTAAAATCACTGACACTTTAGTTAAAGGAAAATAGGTAATTTTATGATTAGCATGCTCATGGAAATAATGAAATGCATATTCACTTTGCCTAGGAATATGGCTCAGGAAATAAATTAGCAAGCTGTTTGAAACTTCTTGTCACTTAATTCATCTTCAGACATTTCCTATAGTGACTTTTTAAAAATCATGAGAGAAAAGCCTATTTATTCATGCCCTATTTCAAGGGTTTTTTTTTTTTTTTTTACAGTGCTGGAATCTTTATTTTAAATTGATTTTTATAATTATATTCATAATTGCCCTCACTTTGGCATACTTAGCATTGACTGCTTCCCTTTTAAATCAAGATAGATAAAAAAATAGACAAATTCTGTTCAAGAGTACAAAAGGTCCTGCTTAATTTCCAACCACAAGCTGTCAAAACCCTGGTGTTCTCCTAGCCCAGTCGTTTCATCCTTAATAAGTAAACCCACTTGAGGGATGTTTATATGCCCTGACGCTTTTGGACAAGTTCACTGACAGAACACATTCTTTGAAGAAATTTATCACAACTGTTTATCTCCCTGAGTGTTACCCTAAACCCTGTCAGTGCTAATGATATCAGGACATGGATTACAGAAATCCTTTGAGAGTGCCTATGGGTATTTGTGTGTTCGAATCACAAATAGAGGAATTTTGGGCGTGAAAGTGGGCAACAGATATTTCAACATGCACAGCATCCTGCTCGTGTGAAAAGCTTTAATAAAGAAGTGGTCCAGAGAAGCACTGAGTCCCTCTTGGTTTTAACACACAACTGCTCCCTTGTATAAGCTGGAGAGAAAGGTACACATTTGCACAGACTGTGTATGTGTGCAGCACAGTTCTGTCACAGGGAAACAAAAGAAAATAATACAGTTATTTTTGTAGTGATGAATATACAGGTAATGCTGGTTGTCTAAGTGATGCTGGTGAGTGCAAATTGTCTGCCCTCCCCTCCTCTGTTTTCTCATACCCTAAATAAAGATACGCTGTTTTTACCTTTCTATTAATGGAATCAAGCCATTGAACTCTATAGGAATGATACTGTGAATTCTGAGACTAAATCTATTATCTTTATTTTCAGCACAATGACATCTTTTTCCTTTTTTTCAGTGAAAATTGTTTTTTAAGGAATTGCCGTTTTTCAATATCGTTTCTCTGGATGTAAGTAATCATTTATTTTAAAACAATCCCTAATAAATGTTTTCCAACAAAAGCTAACTTTGTAAAAATAATTTACATGCATTTTGTCTCCACAGGCTTCTGTGATAGTGATTGTTATGATAAGCCCTTTCTACTTAGTTTTATTTACTTTATTTAGTTAGTAGAAATAATTATCAGATGTTCACAGGTGACAAAATAGCATCAAAATGTATATGTTTAATGTGTACATTAAATGCTAGAAGTACTTAAAAGTGTTTTAGTCCTAAACAACAAATAAACTTGCTTTTATTTATAGTGGCTTTTATTATAAAGGTATCGTTTGACTTTTATTTCTCAAGTATTTTAAAAATTAAATGTGACGCAAATTCTCACAGCTTTTATTTACACTCTGGAATCAGTTGATTTATTGTGTTAGAAGCCCTTTTTAAAAATCCATAGAAAATAGGTATTTCACCTGTTTTCAAGGTAATCACATATTTCTTTGTGTGTTACCCAAATGAAGAGTTTTTTTTCTGACTACAAAGTCAGGTCTTCTATTGTTTATGATTGGCATTGCAGATGAAATTATTTTTTAAATTATTTTTATATTGGATATCTAAAGCATTATGAAAAGTACATTTCTTAAAGTCTAGGAGAAAATATAACATCCTACTAATTTGAGAATTAATCTCACAATTGAGTGATATTGCAAAATTTGAAATTATTCAGCTGCTGACAGCAATTTCAGTAACAGTTTTGAAATTTTAATAAGCAAACAACTGAATGAAGAAATTCACAAATAATAGAAATAGTGGATTCTGCTCTTTAAACTACTTTTTATGTCTGATCTTCTTAAATATAGTATGAATAAAGCTCTTCCTTATGTACTAGTATATAATTGGCACTAAGTGAAAGAACCAGATAGTTTTTGGAATCATTTGACCTTTTATATCTAATATTATAAATAATCTTTAAGAATGAAATAATCTTGCAGAAAAGTTAAAGAGTGGTTACATATATAAAGTCAAATCAAAATGCACGTAAAATATTTTAAAAATCTATTTTAGCTGTATAAGTAAAACATATATGATATTATAATTGCACCTGTAAGGTAGCATTTTCGATCTCTTTCCAACAGTTTTTATCAGTATTTATAAAATAGACAAGAAAAACCCACCATAGACAGCTGCATAACAGCCCATTAAGCCAGAGCTCTCCATTACTGTAACTAACTCTTTGAAACTGATGTGGCGCTGACTGTGGAGGGCTTCAATGAAAAAAGGAATTTCAAAAACAAACAGTATGTTGTATTTATTTTTTTATTTTTTGATATTCATGATATTCAGAACTAAGTTCTGAACAGAAGAAAAGAAACTTTAACAAAAAGCAGATTTCTTTTTGATTGCCAGCTTCAGCCCAAACCATGTTAGTTTCAAAGAGACAGTCGAGTTGATAAGCTGCAGTTTAAATGGTTGGTGTGGGGCTACTTACTGAAGGCTGTGTTTTTTATTCTGTAGACTGTCTAAACCCCACTAGAGTTTAAATGTTTCATCTTAGAAGAAATACTCTGTGTTGATAAATTGAAAGTAAATGAATGAAACAAGTTCTAGAAGAAAAAAATAACTAAATTTTATCAGTATTCATTTCTCTTTTTAGAGATTAACATCTTTGTGTTCACTTATTTCTTATCTTAACTAATACCCGTAAAATGCCTTTTCTCTAATATCAATAATATATATATAGACACACTCGTATATATCATTATATATTTTTATATCACTCTGGTTCAGTTCTAACTGAAATTCCTAGGCGTTAATACAGTTTTCTCATACCCTATTTCTCTTCTACTCAGTACATTTGATACCATTCTTAGGAAGAAGCTTTAAAGACTATTTTAGAGTACTGCTTTCTATCTTAAATAATTCATTTCATAGAGTACAGAATAATGAACATAAATTTTTAAAAATAATTCTTTAACTGAGTTTTTAAAACAGAATTCAGTCTTCGTATATTATGTCCAGAGTTTAATTTAATATATAATTGTATATTATTATTTTAGAGATTTTTCTATTCAAGTATATGATATTGTTTTTTGCTCACTGAAATTAGAAAAATATTATATTGAACCAAAATTCAAAGGAAATATAAAAACAAAGACTAATTCTGTATTTGTAATTTTTTCTTTTTATGTAATTGAAATTATTTTTAATGAACACATTTTTTACACTCATTTTATTTACTTATTATGATGCGGAAGCCATTAACACCATGTTCATAACTGATTTGTTAGGAACATTCTAAATAAATAGGGTAAATAGTGGGATATTTACCATGAAATGAGAGAAGAAGTAAAGATTAGTTGACTGCCTATACGCTTTCTGATGTACCTTCTAAAATGACTCTAAGCAGCAAGTCTAAAATGTCCTGATGTATTTCCAAAAATCACTACAGAAGCCAAAATTGAAGATTAAGTTTCTCTGCAATCCTACACTCAGTTTTATTTACAACAAAACAAACGAAACAATCTCTCATTGCTTTCTTGATACTTTCAATTTATTTCTGAATAAGGCTTTGTGTCTTCTAAAATTTGTTATGTTGGTTTAACCCAGGATAAATCTATGAGACTGAAGGACGTGATTTATAAATATGATGACTTAACATGCCGGAGTTCAAACATACAAATTTCTGAATACATGACGTATGTATTGGTCTGGAGCACAAATGTTCCATATTCGAATATTATAATAATAAATGATATCCTACTTTTTAAAATATTAAGTATTGGTTATACATTTGTCAGTCAAGATTTCTAATCACAGAGGAGTTGGTTAAGTATAACCAATTTTTTCTACTTCTGATATACTATGTAACTTCAAGATGGGGAATACAGACACAATACTACGGAGATAATTAACCAAAAATATTTTATGCTACCAATTCAGTTCTTTTGGTGAGTCAGATGTTATTTTCCATGTAGAATCTGCTTTTTAGTGGACTAACTCTTACTGAGCAGGCTTATCTGCAATTTTAGCTGCCCACATATAAACATTCCAGATCAAATGGGACTGAACTTCTTCCCATTAACTGTGAATTGGTACTGTTGTTACACAATAGGATTTAAGATTTCCCCTTCTTAATTTAAAGTTCTGTCCTTTTGCTACCTCTGCAATTTATATTCATTGCTTTCCGTGTCAATATTAGTATATGATGAACTATTCTGAAAGTAATTATGCATCCGTGAATTACTTTTTCAGATCGTGTTGTACATATATATCAAGCAAACTCAAGATCATAGATGTTTTTAAAATTTCCATGTCCCAATATCTTGAATTTTTCAAGGCTTTGACTTAGATTCTGACTTCATTGCTTTAGGTTACAAGCAACATAGGACTCTGAGATGAGCATATACGCAAAACAGTCCTGGCTTAACAGCACATTTCTGCATTCACTTTAATGACTACTCATGGAAATCATATGAGAATATTTAAATCAATGCAGCCCAGTGCATTTGAGTGCCGTATCATCCATTCTAATGAATGTGCATTGATTCAAAGGTTGAACAATCACATCGTTCCTTTTCCTCATTTTTCATGTGAAAAGCAAGGACATTCTATTTGAAAATAACAGTAACACAACGTCATGATTGAGTATTTAAATGAACAAAAGTCAAGAAAATCATTTTCTCATTTGTCTAGGGCTGTAGCTTGGCAACATAGTATATATCTTGAGGAATAAAACTGCTAAAAAAGCACGAGATGTTCCTAAATAAAGCAACCATTTATTTCATTTTCCTTGCTGAACATTTTTAAAGAGAAGAAAAGGTAATCTCAAGTCTTTGACAAGCTGATATTAAGAATGCAGCAAACCAAATGAAAAATCCTTAAATTCTTTTAGTCAATTCAATAAAACTTTGCCCAAGGCATGTAAAAATATAGATGGTTGCAAACTAAAATAAGTCAGTCACATGGGTTAGGAGGAAATAATTGTAATCTGATGACCCACCTGCTCTCTCAAAGTGAATTATTTGTATTCAATATTCAGCAAAGATTGCCTGGGATTTTCCCATGAACATTCAATATTTCTAAAGTCATCCCATATTTACTCAAAATTAACACAATGATTGAAGTGGAAAAATTCTTCAAGTTTTTCTATTTAGCTAATTATCCCACTGTCTTACTTAAATCTTCTACAACATAATTCAGTGTGACAACAAACAAGTCCCGTTCTCCATAACTAGATATTTGTCTTTGTAACCTGGATTTCTTCAGAAAAGAAAAAAAAGGAATGAATTCTAATTTTCATGATCTTAAGTGAACATTTTACCTCCAAGTGTATTTGATTACTTTTTCTCCCTAGAAAAATTTAATGCTCAGGAAACCATTGGATGAGATAGATTGAAATCAGAACATTGAACCACTTTGATTCTACTGAAGTTATAGGAATAAGGCACATGAAAAGTGGCAGTATAAATAAACCCTGGCAACTCAGAATGACTGTCTTGAGCTTAACCCAAGACAATTTTGCTATACTCTTACAGCCGTGTCTGGAGTGTATGGCATAAGTATTGGAGATGGAAACATTTGATCATAATATTTTGAAAAAATAGAAAAGGATTTGTTGGGGATTTGGAATAAGAAAAGATAGGTGAAATGGATGAAATAGGATAAGGTCAATATGTACTCTGTGAACACGTGGGTTCTCTGATCAAAAAGTCTCTATATTATATTATATCATTTCTTTAGAGAATAACAATATGAAGTGTATTTTAGGTCCTGGGCAATTTTACAGTAATGTAATACATTTAACTTTATTTAATTATCATATACCACGTTGTTTGACATTGGAAACATTTATTTAAGAAATAGATAATACTATATCAGCATATTTTTTTGTCCAGATCATAATTTGGACAAATCAGATATAAAATTAAGAGCACAATTACCATTATCGGCAAACTACATAAGTCAGGATGGTTGAATTATAGAATGATTAGACCAAGAATTGTAGGAGAAGAACTTAGAGAAGTCAGTAAAATAAAAGGTCTTGAATATCATTGCCAAGGAATTTATGCATTATCCACAGGCTGTGAGCCTATGAGGAATTGTGAAGGAATTTCTAACAGGCATCTGATATGATTGGATTTACATTTTAGAAATATCCCTGGATGAATATTTAGAATATAATTGGGGAAACAAGAATTAGGACTGATAACACTGAAGCCAGAGAGACCAGTTAAAAATCCATTGCAAAAAGAAGAGAAAAATAAAGGCCTAAAATGTTGCTTTGGAGATGGGGCTAAAATGAGAGGAATAGAATTAAGAGATATTAATGGTAGAATTAACAGCATTAAGTGGCCAAATTGAATGTAGGAGATGAGTGACTTTTTCGAATCTGGGTGAATCCCAAGTCATCATTGAAAGGTCAGGTAGCTCAGATAGGCAGGGGAGGGTGGTGGTAGAACTTTTAAATTGTTTTTGCAATGACTTTTTAACCTAAATCTCCTTGACTAAAGACATTGGAAAGCTTAATGGAGTGGTTAAGGTCTCTAGCGCATCATTAAAGATTATAGTACAGCAGCATAGTCCGTCCTCGTTGTGGCTTAGTAGGAGAATTCAAACTCCTTCTTTCTAGTTCCATCATGGAAATGAATGAAAATTTCTGTCGTGCTACAAGCATGTGCCCAACTCTCTACTTTTATTTCATCGAGCTGTGCTCCTGGAGGGGTTATTCATATGGGAAAGTGTTGAATCATGCAGCTAGATGAAATCTCTGGCTATGGGTAAGCATTTTTACATGTTGAGAGCCCAAGGGGTAGAAAGTTCACTTCTAAGGATTGGTACTTCTTACTAGATGAGAAGGAATAGAAACCTGAGCATTGACTCTTGTTCTGTGGAGCTTTCTGGCCCTAATTACACTTCCTCATGGCTTCTTAATCTCATCCTGTCCTGTCTAATAATACCTAACCCCCAAATCTTTTCCCTTGATTAGGATCTGGTTTTCAAAAGAATCTTAGGCAACAACATGGCATCAGGGAACAAGGAAGGGAAAGAGATTTGATTCTATTCTATGATCATCTTCAGTCCCTTTTAGCCTCCAGTTGAGACATGGTTTGACCTTCCTTCACTTGCACATTAGCCTCTCAACACTCTTTATGTTGCTGATGAATATGGTCCCATCTCAGCCTCTTTTGTCACTCCACATTTTCAATATCATCTTCCCTTTTCCTACTAAAGGTCTACTCTTATTCACTGTCATCTTACTTTCTCTCTTCTTCCAAGGAAAGAGAACACCTTTATGCTCTCCTATGCTGCTCATGGAAACCCAAAGGAAGAGTGTTACATCTTCTCTGTGACTAAATCAGGGGACCGAAAACTATGGCTCATGGCCCATATCTGACTCATGTCACATTTTCGTATGGTCTATGAGCTGAGAATGGTTTTTACTTTTTTAAATGGTCAAAAAATGTCGAGAAGAATGCTATTTTGTGATATCTAAAAATTATATGAAATTCAAATTTGTTTCCATAAAGAAAGTTTTCTTCATTCCATCATTTATTATCCATTATTTTTTTTCTCACTAATAGGGCAGTTATAAAAGTTGAAAAGTTGTGATAGAAATTATATAGCATGTAAAGCCTAAAATATTTACCATCTAGCTCTTCACGGAGTTTGTCAACTTCTGGTCTAGATCATTCTTTCCTCTGTTAATACCTTACTATTTCAGCAGCATTCAGGACATGAAGCCTCTCTATAGGGCTTACCATCCCAGAAGGTGAGACAATAGCCTTTATTTTGATGATTTCCTAAACTTATATGACGTTTCTGTCACCCTTGTGACTCATCCTGAGAAGAAGATGAAAGCAGCAACTAATTTGACAACCATGTTTTAGCTCTCTTTTAGCGTTCTCCTCCTTTCTTCAAGTCCCTTGCACCAGCGTAGGAAGAGCTTTTAATCTCCACTTTGTACCACTGCTCTTAGCCTTTTGAAGAAAACAAAACATCTTTCTCAGTCACCAAGAAGTCTGGCTCCTATGATAGAAACCCTATATTTCAAGGTTATTATTTCTGCTATGAATTTATAAATTCAGTTTCAAAACCCAAAATTTGCTTTTATGTAGACATCATCCTGAGGATAATGTTTATAGAAAGCAACTGGTTAAGTGTGAATTGTGGATTAAGAAAAACGGGTGCACTGAGCCTGGGGGAGATCCCCAAATTTCCTCTTGCTACCATTTATTTAATATGAACTGTTCATTTATTCGTTTTCAGTCACTATGGTGAATGGTTTACCTGTGTTTTGCTTTATTTGATTGTAACAGCAATTCTGTAAGTTAGATTCTATTATTATATTATTTAACAAATAAGGTGATAGAGATACAGAAATATGAAGTAAATTACCAAAACTTGCTTACTTGATAAATGATGGGGGTAAGACTTGAACCTTTTTCTGTATGACTCCAAGTCTGTGTGTGTGTGAGAGAGAGAGAGAGAGACAGAAAGAGAGAGAGAGGGAGAAAGAGAGGGAAAGAGAAGGAAAGAGAGAAAGAGAGGGAGAAAGAGAAAGACACTCTGGAAACCTTGCTTAAAGTCAGAAAAGGCAGCTTATTATACTAATCCAGGGTAAGAGTTTTGCTCACATCGTTATTCTAAGGTGTATTTGGTGTGTATAAAACAAAATTTTATACACTTTAGAGAATAGTTTTCAATGCCTCCATAGTCATTATAATAGTTAAACATTTGACGGTAGTTTGTTAAAAGCCATAATCATTCTGAAGTTATTATCGATATGTGTAACAGTGAATTGAAAGGTTGAACACTTCAACTGAGTAGGTCTGGAAAGCATACTTCTCATGATGATGTGTTGATGGTAGTGGCATGGACAGAAATGGCAGAAGGAAAATGTAGTAAAATATATAAACAGGGAAATTTTCTGATAACTTCTGTGTACTGAGAATGCATTTACCTTTCTTTTGTTAATCTATGTGAGGCTTTCCTTTCATGTTGATGCCCTTTCAAAAATATTTTCTGTTCATACCTGAAGCTGATCTTTTAATTAGATTTTAGTGCTCTGGAGGTTTTGGTGAGGGAGCATTTTAGAAATGTTTTGATATGCAATGGTATCACCGGCTTCCTAGGCCGAATCCAACATAAAATAAAGTTTTTCCACAGCATGATTTCCTGGAATTTATAGTTCACAGTATTCATGCTTTCAGAGAAAATGTGAATAAAGAATTTTTAAACTTTAAACTAAATAAATATCTATATATCTACATCTCTGTCTGTAAATGTGCATAAAAACATGATCCACATGTAATAGGTGATAAACATTACCCTGTTGACACATGTAGGGCCTAATGATACGTACACATACGAATAACAAAACATAAAAGTCAACACACTAATTAAAAGAAGAAAAACATTTTTTCATCACCTCATGGAATAGTGTTTGATATTGCTAAGAATGGTTTCCTGGATTATACCTGAGAAATAACAAGGTTTTCATATTATAAATAGAAAATAACTGAGAAAATTAAATCTGAATTACTCATTGTGGTTTAATTTGCTTTCTTACTTGGCATAAAAGATTTGGGGCATATTGCATTCAAGACAATACCATTGTATTAGTCTTTGTAAGACTACCATAACAAAGTACCACAAATTTGGGGCTTAAAAAAACAAAAAAGTTTTCCTGCATAGTTCTGGAGACTAGAAATACAAAATCAAATTATTGGCGGGGCCATGATGTCTCTGAAGGTTCTAGGGGTGGAGCTTTCCTTGCCTTTTCCTAGCTTCTGACGGTTGCGAGTAATCCTTGGCATTCCTTGTATTATAGACACACCGCTCCATGGCTGCCTCCATGGTTACATAACATTATTCTTGTGTGTCTGTGCCACTGTGTCCAAATTGCGCTCTTTTTATAAAGACACCAATCACTAGATTAGGCCCCATACTCATCCAGTATGACCTTATTTTAACTTGATTACTTCTGCAAAGACCCTGTTTCCAAATAAGATCACATTCACAGATACACAGATTCAACGTATTTTTGAGGGGACACAACACAATTCAACCTACAACAACCATAAGAATTTTTCAATCTAATAATTTTTAAAGAGATGATGGACATAGATGATTAGGTTGAATATGCTATCTGAATAGCAAATCTAGTTCAAATGCATTAGTATCACAGCTCATTGGAAATTCAGGTATCTTTTTTTTTTTGAAATTCTTACTAAGATAATTTTAGGTTAATATTTTAAAATGATTTTTTAAATTAAAATTATTAAAAAATAATGCAGAGAGATCTCATGTACTCTTTATGCAGTTTCGTTCAGTGGTAACATCCTGAAAACAATAGTGAAATATCACAGCAAGGATACTGACATTGAAATATACCACCAATCTTATTCAGATTTCCTTAGTTTTATTTGTACTCATGTATGTGTGTCTATTTAGATCTATACAATTTTATAACATAGTTCTATTTGTGTATCCATCACCCCAGTCAAGACACAGAACAGTTGTAGTTCCACAGGTATCTCATGTGTTACTCTTTTATAATCATACTCCTTCTTTCCTTCCCCCACCTCCCCACCCCTAACTCCTGGCAATAACTAACGAGTTCTCCATTTCTAAAATGCTGTCATTTAAAAAACGTATATAAGTGGAATACATGGTACGTAACCTTTAGGGAATAGCTTTTCCACTTAGTATAATTCCCTACAGATCTAAGCAAGTTGTTGCCTGTTATCAATAGTTCCTCCCTTTTTTTTTTGCTGACCAGCATTCGTGGTATGCATGTATTAGTTTGTTTAACCATTCCAGCTATCCTATTTCTAAGAGTAGAATTTTACTTTAGTTGCTGTTCAGATAGAAATAACTTTCCTGAGTTCATTCCAAATATTCCTATCTTTTGTTCCCCCAAAGTTCTTAGGTCATTATGTTTTAAAGTTTAGTGTAAGAGCTTTGCATTGGTACTCAGATTTTTTGTGATGGGCTTGAGTGAGGACAATTCGAAATCACAGATTGCTAAACCAGAGAGAATGGTAGAGAACTTTGGATAATGTTCACTTCCCTTCTCCTTCTCCCTTCCAGCTTTTTCCAATGATATATTAAGTGTAATGAATACAATGTGAAATCTTCTTCCCCTTCAAAAGAGTGAGAGAGGGGATATTTCTTACATAAAAGATGTTTATATTATTTGTTATAACTGTGTGAAAAAGAGATATTAGTTAATGTTATATGAAAAAATGACCTCATCATGTAGAACTTTAAAAAAATGGTAGTCATCTTAATCAGATTTTTCCCAAATGCAAAAAAAAAGAGAAGAGCTTATATTATTAACATTAGGGAAATAACCAAGATGTGTTGTCAACATTTGTCAAAAATATTTGTTCTCCAATACAATGCTTGTTATATCTTGATCTTTTCTCTCTTTCACGTTATTTATTTTTGGCATTGAACTTGATCTTCTCTTTAAGGAAAGATAAAAGAGGAAATTATAATTTATTGAGTTAATTTTGTGTCAGAAACTTTATTCACATTGTTATCCCAATTAGTCTTCACAAAATCTCCGTGAGAAAGTAATTTTGTGTCTATTTTTACAGACGTTAAATTGTTCAGAACAAATATTGTTCAGAACCAATATAGAACATGAATAGGATTAAGAGCACAGATTTTGGACATACATATCTGGGTTCAACTTACTTCTGCTGCTACTGACTATTAGAACATAAGCAAGTTACATAAATTCTTCTGAATTCCAATTTTCTCATCTGTTTCGTGGGGCTGACAATACCTATGTATCAAACTTTTCATAAATAAGTGAATATATATAAAATGCACTGGAGATATTTCCTGGAGTGAGCTCACTTCCCGGAATTTAAAATAAGTATTTAATAACATTTAAAAGATAATAGCTGGAAAATTACAGAGAACTTTAAATGTAGGTCTAGGTGTATTTCAGTTAGGCTGAGCTGGGTTTTGTTGCAGTAACAAATCACCCTAAATGTCACAGGATAGAAATAACAAAGAAATATTTCCTACTATTGCTACATGTCCATCTTGGGTCAGCAGTGTTTTCTTCTCATCTAAGTCACTTAGAAACATAGTTTAAAGGTGCTCACAACATCTTGAATGTTGCTAGTCACTGTATCAGAGAAAAAGCAATTTTGTCAAGTACCCATTGTCTCTTAAGACTGTCTACAAATGACTCCTCACTTTTGTTCATATTTCATGAGTAAAAGCAAATTACATGCTACACCTGAAATCAAAAAAAAAGAGAAGTGCTATCATATCTTGTACACAGAATGTGAAAGAGAACTGGTAGTTTTGTTAACAAGCTTAATGCCTTTTTCCATTATAACTGCAATAACTCAAATTCTTTATCTTCCTCTTTTTTTCAGCCTGCTGACAAAAGAAAGATGTGGAAAATTAGTAATCTCATCTAAAACATTTTGTGGCCACAAAATGATAGGAAAGATGATTTTTCAAAAAGTAATGGAATGGCATTTTTCTTCCTTGCTTCCACATATATATCCACATAATCCTTCTTAAAATGAGCCTTGAGCCCCCAGTATGTATGGGGCATTCACTAGATCACTCATTATCTCATGCTGTAAGTCAGGGCAGATATTACTTATTGCATCACCAAGTAGAAGAGGAGAGAGATGAAACCAGCAATCCAATTCGCAGTGAAACAACTGGCAGAAAAACAAACAACCACCACCCAAAACATAAAACCAAAAAGTGATTATGCTCAGCCAACCCAAATGATGTGAAATGAAAAAAAAAAAAATGACTCATCATTGTCTAACCTGTTCAGCAGTTGAAAATGATATATCTTTCTCAGGCCACCTGACAATAAAACATAGAATTTGTAAGCGAAATCTTACTGGAAACTCTGCAACTGAGAGCTAGTTAGTATGTTGGCAAAGCTGTCAGCTAAGACTTTTTCTTTATATCAGTGGAAAATAAACGAGAGTAGATGTTAGAGAAATATGAATACAATTTGGTGTCACATGTACTTGTATAAATATCCTTTATTTCACACCTTTGAGAAACTAACAAAAATTGTTGCTTTAATTTGTCACTTGTACTTGATAAATGGAGATAAAATGTGCTCATATAAAATAATTCATTCTTTTATTTAAATATACAATATAGGCCCAGTTATAGCAACTAGTATAAGTATGTACATAAAAATGAAATCTATTCAGAGCACACAGGTTGTGCTTGATTACTCTACCTCAAAGGACTTAAATAGGAGACTTAAATTCCTTGATTGGCAAAGGTATTGAGCGTGAGGAAGAGAAGATGAAGCCTGTGGAGCTGGGAGTAATGGTAGGGATTTTCTCTTGCCAGCTGTATGTTTTAGGGTGCAGCACACAATCACTAACAAATGCCAAAAGACTCTGAGGGTGCAGCTAAAACCACTCTCAACTGACCTTCTAATCACAAGCACATATTTAATAATGTTGCTAGTCTTTCACTTTATATATTTTTAATCATCCCAAAACTCCATGAAATATTATCTGGGAGTAATGAACAAGAAACTTACTCAGAGAAGGTAAGCAATGTCTTCAAGGTCTGAAGTGAACAGTGATTTGAATTCGAGTTCTCACACATACTTTAGGCATGCTGGACTTTATTCAGTTTCAGGGATGTTCCCAGCCCTTGCTCCCACAGGGCTCCGAACCTCTGTACATGTAGTACCCTCTTCCTCTCACTCTGACCGGCCAAACTCCTACTTTTTCCAATTTCCAGCTAAACTGTAGCCCTAATTATGTCCATCAATATCTTGAGGCAATTAGGAAATCATAGCATAGTAAACTGAATAATGGCCCCCAAAGACATCCAGGTCCTATTCCTCAGAAACTGCATTGGATTTTGCAGACGTTAAGGGTCTTGAGATGGAAGATTATTATCCTGGTAGACCCAATGCAAGACACAAGTGTCCTTATAAGAGGAAGATGGGAAGGTCAAAAGAAGAAGGATGTGACAACAGAAGCAGAGGTTGGAACGATAGGCTTTGAAGATGGGAAAAGGGGTCACAAGCCCGGAATTGCAGGTGACCCCTGGAAGCTGGAAATAGATTCTCTTCTAAATCCTGCAGAAGGGACTCAACTCTGCTGACACATTGATCTTAGCCCATAGGAGGTATTTTAGACTCTGACCTCCAGAACTGTAAGATAATATATTTGTGTTGTTTCAAGTTACTAGCATTGTGGTAATTTGTTACATCAGCAATAGGAAACTAATACACATAGCTCATCAAAGTCTCAACTGATCACTTAAGCCTAACTTAATGTCTTTCCTCCTCTAAAAGGTCCTCATAAATAAAAATTGTGCATGGCAGTGAGGTCAAGATTCAGAAGCATGGTCTTATGGAGAAAGAAAAAAGTCCTTGTAAATAGATTATGAACCTTTGCTTTAACTGGTCTTATCTATTTTCTTGTGCCTTTCCCTTTATCTGCCTCAAATACCTATATTCCATGGGAAAGAGAAGGCTACTTGATAAAACTAAAAGAAGATTGTAGCTCTAAGTCCTAGTTCTTTGACTGTGGAAACCCTCTAGAAAAAGCTACAGTCTGAAGAAGCGATTTTTTAAGTATCATCTAGAGACTTGATCAACAGGGCGAGTAAAGAATCTCCTGAAAGAGAAGATGGCAAGGTAGAGGGCACTGGAAACATATATCAAAACAGCATAACCACACAGATTGCATTTGTACATCAATACAGAGTTTAATTAGCTGAAGTTGTAAGAGTTTTCAGTACCATTATACATACATTTTTAGCTTCATTTTTATAAATAACCTTTACCATGTTATGGTAAATATTATTTGAACCAAGGTACAATCATAATCCAATGACATGTTTAAGTTCACATGTCTACTAGGTGGTGGTGACAAGATCTAAATTCGGCATTGCTTGATTCCAAAGTCTTTATTCTTAACCACTAATGGGAAAAGAGCCTAGACATTTGATTCTAATGTCTATGTAGAAATATCTTTTCAATGTTAGACAATAAAAATGCTCAGGGTTCTCTTGCACTTCCACAAAAGAAAAACCATGAAATGGAAACCCTAGTAATCAAAGGAAAGTTTCAGGTCAGGGTTTCTCACACTCTGTCAGGAAGAATCAGGTTTTGGTTTCTTTGTTTTAGTTTCTTTTGTTTTCCCAATCTCTTGCAAGACCAATGCTTTGTAAAACACTGTAAAAACAACTTAATTTCAAATTTTAACTTATCATTGCTGACTGGTAAAAACAAGTTAATGACTGACAATAGTTTGCAAGTCATACTTTATATAGCATTGTTTTAGATGACACAGTGATCAACACAATGTATTTTTTCAGAGTGTGTCTGGGTAACACAAATCAACAGGTGTCCCGCATAACTGAATCAATGTCTCCTGTGCATTCAAAGGAAAAGCACTTTGATGCTAAAACCCTTGCTGAATATCATATATACCTCCAAGTTACTATGGGGAGAGAGAGACAGACAATTGCTCAGAACTCCATATAGAAAGTTTCCTAAAATGTATATTCAGATTTTTGCTCTTCAATTATTTCAACTTACAGTAGCAGCTAAAACAGTTTCCTCTGTCTGTCTATGCTTCCCTCCTTTTATAAATAATCTTTGTATCACCCTGTGCCACCTCTCTCCCTAAAACTGCCCCACCAGCTGACCCAAATGTGCCAATGTTGTATAGTCTAAGAACTTGGTGATTCTGTAGCTTCCAGTCCAAGCTCATTTCTCTCTATTCTTCAGTCTCCTCATCTGAAAAAAAAGGGGGTGAGGGTGGCATGACAACAGCCTCCACCTCATATGATTATTACAAATGTTAATATGTGCTGTATTTGGCATAAGACAAATGCTATGTAAGTGTTAGGTAATATTATTTCTGATAAAGGTAAGTTGAAATGATTTCCTGGGAAGTATAGTCCATTTTCTTTAAAGAGGGTTTAAAAAAATTCTTGCTTTTTTATCCAACCTTAAAAATCTCTGTCTTTTAATTGGGAGTCTTTAGACCACTTACTTTTAATATAATTGTTGACATGGTTAAGTTTAGATCTACCATATTCCTCTTTGTTTCCTAGTTATCTCAGTTATCTGTTCCCAGTTTCCTCTTATCATGCCTTCTTCTGTATTAACTGAATACTTTTCTGATTCCCTTTTTATCTCCTATGTTGGCTATTAAGCTATAACTCTTTCTTGTGATATTTTAATGGTTGCTTTATGATTTGTAGTATACATTTTTAACCTGTCATAATCCACTTTCAAATTAATACTACAATTCTAACATGTAGTGTAAGAATCTTACAATAGTATACTTCCATTTTTCCCTCCCAATCTTTGTGTTATTATTGTCATGCATTTTAATTTTCCATATGTTAAAAAACCTACAATACATTGTAGTTATTTTTGCTTTACATAATCCATAATTCTTTAAAGATGTTATAAATGCTAAGAAAAGACTTTTATGCTTATCTTTATAGTTATCATTCTAATGCTTTACCAATACAGGCATCCCTGTGATATCATTTTCCAATTGCCTGATGGACTTCATTCAGCATTTATTATAGTGAAGGTCTGCTGGTGATAATTTATTTCAAAATTTGTATGTCTAAAAAATCTTTATTTTGCTTTTGTCTTTGAAAGATATTATTGTTGGGTATTGAAATGTAGATTGACAGCAATTTTTGTTCAGTAGTTTAAAGATGCTGCTCTACTGTCTGCTGGCTTGCATTTTCTAAAAAGAAATCTGCTACCTCTCATTTTTGTTCCTTTGTACAAAATCTGTTTTTTCTCTGGCTACTTTTATGATTTTCTCTCTGTTATTGGCCATTTAGAATGTAGTTTCTTCATATTTGTTGTAATTGGGTTTGTTGAGCCCCTTTAATGTGTGGTTTATAGTTTTCACCAAATTTGGCAAAATTCAGGCATTATTCTTCAAATGCATTTCTGACCCCTTCTCTGGAATATAATTACATCCACTTAAAGTTGTCTCACAACTCACTGATACATTTTTCATTCTTTTGATTCCTCTTTCTCTCTGTATTTCATTATGGATAGTTTCTATTGCTGTGTTTTCAGGTTCACTATAATTTCTTTGGCCATGTCTAAACTGTTGTTGTGTAGAGTATTTTTCACAGAACAAGTGATATGCAACTGCTAGGGAATATTGTTATTTCTATCTCAGATATTGTAGTTTTCAACTCTAAAATTTCAAGTTGGGTCTCTTGTATTTCTGTGTCTCTTCTTAACTTTCTGAACATATAAAATATAGTTATGATAGCAGTTTTAGTGTCCTTTTCTCTGCTGATTCTAACACTTGTGTCAGGATTTCCATTAATTAATTTATCTATTTAGTATGGGTTGTATTTTCCTGCTTTGAATGCTTGGAATTTTTTTATATGTTACTAAACTTTGTGAATTTCAGCTTATTGAATACTGGATATTTTTGAATGCTACAAATATTCTTGAACTTTGATTTTCAATGAAGTTATATTACTCAGAAACATTTTGATCCTTCAGGGCTTGCTTTTAATCTTTTTTATACAAAGACAGAACAGCAGTTAGTCTAGATATAATTTGTCCCACTTCTGAGGCAGAACCATTCTGAGTATTCTACATGTTGGTCCTCTGTGAATTAAGAAGTTTTCTACTCTGTAAAGAGACATCTCCAGTACTATAAGAATTCAGAAGATTCTTCCCTCTAATCCTTTCAATTGTTTCTCTGGGTTTGGAGTGTCTTTTCTCACACAAACATGCTGATCAGTATACAAAGCTCAAGACATGATAAGTTTCCTCTATAGTCTCTGGAGTTCTTTCTCTGAAGAGTTCTCTCCTTTCTGGTACTCTATTTGGCAAACTCTAGCTGCTTTGTCCTTCATGAATAACAGTTCTACTCATCTTAGAGGGAGTACGTGGTTCCCTGGGTCCCCATTCCCCTGCCACAGACAAGAAACTCTCTCCAGCCAGAAAGTTGGGGCACTCATAGGGCTCATCTGATTTGTTTCCCACATCTCATGGATTACTGTCTCTTGTTGCCCAATAGCTAACATCTTTAGTACTGTTTTTTCTTTTTTTTAAGATATTCTGTAATTTGTTTTAGTTGGTTCACACAGGAGGGTAAATCTGACCCCTATTATTCTCTCTTGGCTGGAGCAAAAGTTCTCTTGAACATCATTTTATCTTAGTTTTCTTCTGGAAATTTCTTATATACATGATACTCATTATATCACATTAGATAAAAAAATTCAGGGAAAACATTGAAATTTCTATTCTATATTCATAGACCTTGCAAAAATACAAAACCTTTTTAAATAATCAGATTTTAACGATTAAAGAGCAAGTTTAGTAAGCTTAGAAATTCATCAGTAACTTAAGACTGTTGTTTATGGGTTAGTGATTGTATCATAGTGATCAAAGCTTTAAGTAATGTCTGAAATAATGGCTAAAGTAGGCATGAATAATAGCTATTGCTTTTAAAAATATTTCCTATAGTAATGCTCACACAACAAGATAACAGAATTCTGATATCAGAATACATTTTAAAAATATAGGCACCTTCTTATCAGTAGGTTATGAACACCACCAAAATCCATGAAGGTGATCAACAGAAAATTGTTACATTATACAATACAATAGTCTCTTACTACATGTGGCTAATGAGCACTTGAAATGAGGTTAGTGTGACTAAGGAATTGGATTTTTAAATTTATTTAATTTTTATTTAAAATTTAATTTTAAAACAAATGTTTTTAAGTATGATTAGAACCACTTGAGTTTGTGAATCTAAGTTTTCATGTGTAAATACACATTGATATTTCTGATGAAAGCTTAGAATCCAAATTGAGACATCCTGTAAGTGTAAAATAGACACTGCATTTTATAGACTTTATAAGAAAGGAAAGATCCTAAAATGTTTTTTTAAATAATTTTTTCATATTGATTACATGCTTAAACAATAACATTTTGGATATATTGGATTAAATAAAATGTATTATTACAATTACTTTTTCATCTGTTTCTTTTTACTTCTTTTTAACGTAGTTACTGGAAAATATAGGAGCCTCTTATTATATTTCTATTGGATTAGTGCTGATATAAATAATTATGTTTTGAAATGTATATCAAATATTCAATTTATTAAGACATGCTTTGAAAAGTCAGCAAATTCTATAATTGCGATAAGCTAAGGGAATTGAAACTATCATAACTCTCCAATATAAGAGAAGTTGTACATACTAAGAATTTTATGGGAATTGCAGATCTGAAACCTGTCACTGAATTTTGCTACTTAGGCATGCATTTTTAAATGATGCATTAATCACCATAAGTGAAAGAGTTGAAAAAATGAGACAACCAGTCTGTCTTTTGCAAAACCTAGGGAGAGAAGGGCCAAAGTGTCATCAAGCCTCCAGACATTGCTAACTAGCAGTTTAATGTTCAACAATTTATTCAGACCTTGAGTCCCTAGAGAATTTAACTAGGTGATAAACTCCTTTCCACATTAATTTCATAAAAATGAAAAGAAATAAATCAGCAAATATATATTGAGTACCACTATGTGGAGAACACGTTTTAAAATTATAGTTAGGAAAGTAAGATTTAAACAACAATTTGTGATCCAATGCATTTAATATGATAGTAATCCTTGAGATGTAATGAAATAGCCTTGACTGGTTTGACTTGAGTAAAATGTGTTATGCTAAAGGCTAAGCTACTTTAACAAAGTAAATGAAATAGAAGATTATCTCCCTTTTAAGTACTGTCTGATCTATCCAGGCTTGGAGAGCAAGTGTGACTAAACACTGCCATTTAGTGGCCCAGGCCAAGTCTTTATTTCTGTATGATCATCCAGGGTGCTAACCTTGTCTACATGGTTAAATCTAGATTGCTGCAGTATCCATATGCTGATTCATGGGAAGAAGAGAAAATAAATTCAGATCAATCAATTTACTTTTAAGCAAGTCATGTGGAAGTTGTACATATTATTTCTGCTCACATAACAGGGGTGAGAATTTAGTGATATAGCCGTATAAGCTATAAGAGAGGATGGAAAATATATTCCCACGTGGGTAGTTATGTGCCCAGCTAAAATTCTTTTATTGTGCAATAGAGGGAATAACGAAGCCCATTAGAGATAGAGAAACCTGGTTCTGATTGACTATCTAAGAGTATGAGTAATTTATTGTGGGGAAGGTAGTCTTAAGCAGAACCCCAGAATTGTGATAAATTCTGATTCTCTTCAATCTGCTTGCATCGTCATTTGTCATTGCACTACATCTACAGAGATCTTTGGGAAAAAAGGAAAATAGGTTTTGCAGAACAATTTGAAATTTTATTTCTGCATTTGTCATTTCAAAGTTGTTTAACCTTGAGTAGGTTCTTAGTTTCTCTGAGTCTCACTTTTCTATATATAAAATTGAAAGAAAAGAACACATTTGCAATAGTTTTTGTGGAGATTAAATGAGAAAATATATGTGAAACTACCTAGAATGTGATTGGCATTCAGTATTTGTTATGTGGATGAATAAATCAAGACGCTTAAGTATCTCTAATTGGGTTTTATGTTGTGTACGATAATAACCACATGTATATTTTCATAAAAAGCTTCAACAAGGATTGTTCGAAAGAAATTAGGTCATATGTCTTGCAGGCCCTGATAAGGGTTTCAGACTTTATCATTGAAGCAATAAGAAGCCATTGAAGGTTTAAAAGAGGGCAATTACAGGATTAAAATTCTAAATTTCACAAAGACTACTCTAGCTGCTATGTGTAGAGAAATTAAAACATATTTTGAACTAAATTAAAATGAAAATATAACATCAAAATTTGTGGGATCTAGCAAAATCAGTGCTTAAAGAGAAATTTATGGTATTGAATGTATAACTTAGAAAAGAAGAAAGATCTAAAATCAGTAATCTAAGTTTCCACCTCATGAAACTAGAAAAAGAAGAGAATATTAAACCCAAAATAAGGAGAAGAAAAAAAATAATAAGTAGGGAGGAAATCAATGAAACTGAAAATAGGAGATCAATAGGAAAAAAATCAATGAAACCAAATGCTGGTTCATTGAAAAAATCAATAGAATTGATAAGCTTCTATCCAGGCTAACTAATAAGAAAAGAAAGAGGACACAAATTTCTAATATCAGAAATGAAAGAGGAGACTTCATTACAGATCCCATGGAGATTGAAAAGATACTAAAGAAATACTGTGAGCAACTCTATGCCCAGAAATTTGATAACCTAGATGAAATGGACCAATTCCTAAAAGACACAATCTGCTAAAACTCGAACAGGAAGAAATAGATGATCTGAATATGTCTATATCTATCAAAGGAATTGATAACCTTCCAAGACAGAATGGACCAGGCCTAGATGGGTTCACTGCTGAATTTTACCAAACATTTGAAGAAGAAATTATACCAAATCTCTACAATTTTTTGTAAAGAAGAAAAGAAGTATTTCCTATCTTTGTAGGATAGTAAGCAGAAGACATACTTCCTGACTCATTCTACGAGGCCAGCATTACCTAATACCAAAATCAGGCAAAGACATTACAAGGAAAGAAACTACAAACCAATGTCTCTCATGAGTATTGATGCAGAAATCCTCAATAATATGTTAGCAAATCAAAGCCAACAATGTATAAAGATAAATTTTATACTATGACCAAGTGGCATTAGTCCCAGGTATGCAAGGCTGGTTTAACATTTGACAATCAATTAATGTAATCCATCACATTAATAAGCTAAAAAAGAAAAATCACAGGATCATACAATAGTAGAAACAACACTTAGTAAAGTCCTTCACCAACTCATAATGAAAAGTTTCAGTAAACTAGGAATAGAGAGGAACTTCTTCAATATGATAAAGAATATCTCCAAAAAACCTATAGCTAACATCACACTTAATGGTGAGAAACTTGAAGATTTCTCATTAAGATCAGGAACAAGGCAAAGATGTCCCCTCTCCCTACTCCTCTTTGACACTGTGTTGTAAGTTCCAGCTAATGTAATAAGACAGGAAAAGGAAATAAAAGATATACAGGTTGAGAAGGAAGGAATAATATTGTCTTTTTTTTGCAGATGAAATGACCATCTATGTAGAAAATCTGAAATAGTTGGCAGAAAATCTCTTGGGATTAATAAGTGATTATAGCAAGGTTGCAGGATACAAGGATAATATACAAAAGTCAATTACTTTCCTATGTACCAGCAATAAGCAAGTGGAATTTGAAATTTAAACTGTAGTCACGTTTATATTAGCATCCCCCCAAAATGAAATACTTAGGTATAAATTTAACAAAATAAGCATAAGATCTATATGAGGAAGACTACAAAACTCTGATGAATGAAATCAAAGAACTGAATAAAAGGAGGAATATTCTATGTTCATGGATAGAAAAACTGAATATGGTCAAGATTTCATTTATTCCCAAATTGACTTACAGATTCAATGAAATCCCAATCAAAATCCCAGCAAGTTATTTTGTGAATATTGACAAACTGATTCTAAAGTTTATTTGGAGAGACAAAAGACCCAGAATAGCCAACGCAACATAGGAGAAAAATAAAGTTGGAGGACTGACACTTCTTGACTTCAAGACTTATTATAAAGCTGCAGTAATCAAGATGGTGTGGTATTGGTGAAAGAATAGACACATCAACGCAACTGAATAGAGAGCTCAGAAATAGACTCACATAAATATAGCCAACAGATCTTTGAGAAAGGAGCAAAGGCAATACAGTGAAGCAAAGATAGACTTCTCAACAAATAGTTCTAAACAACTGGACATCCACATGCAAAAAAATGAATACAGGCCTAGACCTTACACTCTTCACAAAAACTAACTCAAAATGTATCATAGACCTAAATGTAAAATGCAAAATTTTAAAACTCCTAGTAGATAACATAGGAGAAAACCTAGACGACCTTGATTGTGGTGATGACTTTTTAAGATACAACCTGAAGGAATGATTCATAAAAGAAAAAACTGATAAGCTGTACTTCATTAAAATTAAAAACTCTGCTCTGCAACAGAAAACATCAAGAGAATGAAAAGATAAGCCATAGACTGGGAGAAAATATTTGCAAAAGAGACAACTGATAAAGGACTGTTCTCCAAAAAACACAAAAAACTTAATAATAAGAAAAAATCTCAATTAAGAAATGAGCCAAAGACCTTAACAGACACCTCACCAAAGAAGATATACAGATGGCAAATAAGCATATTAAATGATGCACCACATCATATGCCATCTGGGAAATGCAAATTAAAATGGCATGTTAAATGTGTTTAAAAAACACACCTATTAGAATGACTAAAATCCGGAACACTGACAACAGCAAATGCTGGTAAAGATGTGGAGCAACAGGAACTCTCACACTTTGCTGGTGGAAGTGCTAAATGATACAATTACTTTGAAAGACAGTTTGGTAGATTTCTTACAAAAGAAAACATACTCTTACCGTATGATCCAGCAATCATACTCCTTGGTATTTACCCAAAGGAGTTGAAACATGTCAGCACAACAACCTGCACACAGATGTTTATAACAGCTTTTTCATAATTTCCCATACTTGGAAGCAACCAGGATGTCCTTCAGTAGGTGAATGGAAAATAAACTGTGTTACATCCAGACAAGGGAAAATTATTCAACACTCAAAAGAAATGAGCTATCAAGCCATGGGAAAACATAGAATAAGCTTAAATGCATATTACTAAGTGAAAGAAATCAAACTGAAAAGGCTACATACTGTATGATTCAAATTATATGATATTCTGAAACAGGCAAAACTGAGGAAACAGTAGAAAGATCAATGGTTGCCAGGAGATGGGCGAGGGGGAAGAGGAAAGATAAATAGGCAAAGTATGGAGGATTTTTAGGGCAGTGAAAATACTCTGCATGGTGCTATAAGATACACGTCACTCTACATTTCTCCGTACTCATAGAATGTACAATACCAAGAGTGAGCCATAGTGTAAACTGTGGACTTTAGGTGATGATGATGTGTCAATACAGATTCATCAGTTTTAATAAAGGTCCCACTTTGGTGGAGGATGTTGAGTTGGGGAGGCATGTGTAGACTCAGGCAGTGTGTGTGAAATCTCTGTACTTTCCTCTCAATTTTGCTTTGAACCTAAAACTACTCTAATAAGAAAAGTCTTTCAAAAAAAACCACACACACATGCCATACAATTCCATTTATATAAAGTTCAACACTATTCCATTCCATTATAAAATGACATTGGTTACCTTTCTTGAAAAGGCCTGGGACAGTGGTTGGGAGAGGTCACCAGGGATCTTCTTGGGCATAGGTTATGTTGTATTTCTTGACCTTGTTGATAGTTTCCTGAGTTTGTTCATTTCATGATGATTTACAGGACTTTCCCTTTAGGATGTTTGCACTTCAATAAAAAATAAAAAGAAAGAAAGAAAGGAATATCTAACCCAGAATCCCTGTTCTTATTTTACTCTCTCCAAGTAGAAACTATTGTTTAACTCCTATTCTTGATTATAACCTAAGAATTCATGCTTTAAATTTAGAGCATGGCTAAACAGAATGGAAGGCTGTGAGATCCATGCTGAAATCAGGGTCACAGGATATGAAAGAAATACAAATGACCTAAATGATTGTTATCTTGGGCCAAAAATCAAAGTATACATAGGAAAATGCACTTATTTTAATTTCCAGGGAATCTGGAAAATGTGGCATCACAGGCAATTTAAGGTATACAGGATATTACTTACCACAGTCACATTCCCACTACAATAATTTTTATTGGGGAACATGGATGTATATAATGTCTTTGGGAAAAAGAGTTTAATTGTAGCAAAAGAAAATAATGTTAGTATTCATTTGAATGTGTGAACATTTAATATTGACCACATAGAATTTTCAGTGGAGATTTAAAATGTGATATATGAGGGAATTTTAAGAGCAATAAATTTAATAAAATGAAGGTTCCCTGTTCTACTAGCAAGAACTAAGTTTTCCTCATTTACACAACATACTTAGCAATGTTAATGTTCTTTTCTTATGGCTACAAATAATATTTAGAAACATGATAAAATATCTCATCGTATTCAAAGTAATGCTGACACTGATGTAGTTAGGTACGGTTATATCCTTTTAATGACTCATTTCATGGGAAAATAATCATTCTCTGGAACTTCCTGGAGAAAGTAGAAAATCTCTTCTGTTGTATGGAGAAAGAAATCTATGCAAGGGCTATTATATTAAAGAAGGGGGAGAAGAAAAAGACCCTTGATAATTTTCACCTCTGAAGAAGATGTCTATTTATTGATTGACATTTTCTTGACAGTAGGTTACTGAGATATAATGTGGAAACTTGGCAAAAGATGCATAGATTTTTTTTCTAAATTGTTCTTTATTGAATTTTATACTTTATGTCAAACAGCTAGAGGCTGGAGGAAGGATATGCAACCTTAACAAAGACAGTCTCTGATGTGACCTTGACATTTTGGCTCTATCAAATAGCAAAATAATGAATTATTATGGGCAATAGAGGAGAATAGTTGTTATTAAAAGAAGGAAGATTCCTTTCATCTGGTCTACAAGAGCTTTAATTCTGAAACACATTTTGCCAGGTATAGCACAAAGTCCTATGGAGACTCAATCACAGAATCTGGTCATACTTGTTAAGGTATAGTTCCAAAGTATGTCTATAGGATCAAGTATAAGTGGAGATTCTAAAGATTTATTTAAGAGTGTCTCACCTTTCCACAGTTTTCCTTTGTTTATAATATGTCTAAGATGCTCTTAAAGCTTCCATTGGGGGCTACTAGCAATCAGCCATTGTGATCAGCTGTGGCCCATCCATGAGTATAGTCCATGTAGCAGGAAATCAAACACATTTGTTCTCACCTCAGTTCCCTTCCCAACCTTTGCCATCACTTTAATTTTCCAACTTCATTTACTGTCATGACTTGAACGCAATATTATTTTGCAGTTATAGTTTTAAACAATAGCTTACTGTAAAATTTGTGCAAGCTTCATTTCAACTTGTAGATAAGGAAATTGAAAATCATATGTCACATATTTGGATTATAAGTGACACAGTTGGAGAAAACATGGTTTAAGACCAAGTTTGTCTGTTTCCAGAGCCAACCTTTATTTACTATTTGACTCATGCCATTCTCCTTAAGGAAAATTTTTAAAAAACAAAACAAAAAAGCATGCCTATTACAGACTGCTAATAGTACACGTCAGTGACCAGTGGCATCTATCTGTGACATGGTTAATCTTAGGAGTACCATCCAACTTAAGGAGTGGATTAAACTAAGTGCTTTTGGTGGTGACAAACTCATTGTTAATACATTAAAAATAAATAGGTCGGCCTTTGAGGAGATGACTCAAGATGGCAGCCATTATGGGCTTGGGAGTAGAAGTCCTTTATGTTGGAAGTACTCAAAGAAAGCCAGAAAATAATAGGAGATGGCAAGATTAGCTGGGGTCTGAAAGATAATAGATATGACACTGATAAGATGGACAGGGGTGCTAACTGGTCCTCCAAAGAAAATTTATGAAAACTGAATATCCAGCCTTAAATAGAGTGTGGACCTAAATACCTAGAAGTACCCCCCAGTAAAATTTATAACATTAATTAAGATGAAAGGAGTTAATAGTTTTAATGGATTGGGGAACTCAGGAGACATTCCAGTGCTAGCAAAATGGAAGAATTCGTATAGCATCACAATTGTCCTACAAGAGCTTTACCATCGAATAATGTTGAAGGAAAAAACGAAATTCCCTCAGCCATCTGAAGAACAGTGTTGCAGTAATTAATCAAAAAGAAAAAATACAGACACTCCCCTGCCTCTCTATTCAATTTAGGCAGTCTTCATTTTCCGCAGCAGTAAATCTTTCAGATACACCTTATAGACCTTAAAATACTGGAAAGGAAATTCCCATTCAAAGCAATTTATCTTAAGATATTATAAATGTTACTAATTTTTTGTCCATTTGAAATATATAAGTTGTGCTATAACAGATAACCCTGTCAAGTGTAACCACTGTCCACTTAGTTGAACTTCTAGGATCAAGAAAATATATTTAACTTGATTTACATCCTAACTGGCGGCGCATCTAACTCAACTGTGAAAAGACTCCACCCAATCACCTTGCTGCTGAGTAGATGGCCTGGGTCTCCGCCTTCTCTCCCATCACCTCCCCATGCCTCCCTGCCTCCCTCCTCCCCTGCAATAGCCTTCGAGCTTGAGGTGGTTTGTTAGATGTGAAAGGTTCAGGTGGCAACCTGTGAGACTACTTTTGGGTGCTTTGTTTGCATTCTTGCTTTCTTTTGTTTTGAGTCTTAAAATATGCCCACCTTCCAAGTTATTGCTTTTTCCTCATTCTCCTCTGCTACCACGCTTGGCCGAAGCATAGAATATAATGCCTTCAGCTTCGCTCTGAAACTGGCCTTTGGTGAGGAATTCAGGACATTTCCCTCATCTTCTCTCCCCTACTTTTGTTGAGGAGTGCTGCGTTTTCTTTCCTCCTCCTCAGATTACTTTTTGCACTGTCACCACCCAACACTTTCTGTGACATTTTCATACTTTGACCAGAGGCCATCAGGTAAGTTTGGAAAGAATCTCTGACCTCCCTTATTTAGTTTTGGAACTGCATTTAATTACTCTCCAACAGTCTTGGAAATGAATATTAGGTCCTTAGGCCTGCCATGCTCTGCTGGGGATTAAGAAAGAACCCAGTGTACACAGCAGATCCCCAAATTAGAAGGATTGACTTCCTGGAAAATTGCTGCATTTTTACACTCTTCTGATAAAGACTACTAAATGCTGAAAATATAGATGCATACTGAAATAAAAGTAATTCATTGTATTCTAATACATACATACATACATACATACTGTGGTTTAAGAAAGATATTTAGTCTTTTCTTTGGTTCCTGGAACGTAGCTCCTAAAACCCGTGTAATTTCCTGAGTTATAAGGGTGATAGGAATATCTTTTGCTCTAATGAGGTGATTCTTGGCAGATCCCTAGATGTCTTTAGAATTGGGCATGGTTACCAGAAAGACCAAGCCTTGGTTAGAAGCTTGGAAAGTTAAGCCCCACCCACCAACCTCCTAGGAAGAGAGAGGGCCTGGAGATTGAGCTAATCACTAATATCCAATGATGTAATCAATCATGCCTATGTAATGAAAGTTCCATAAAAATCCCTAACTGATGGAGTTTGAGGAGCTTCCAGATTGGCTAGCATATCCATGTGCTGGGAGGATGGCATACCAGAACTCCCCAGAAACTGAAACTCTTGCTTTGGGGATCCTTCTAGATCTTGACCTATGTAAATCTTGATCTGTCTGTTCATTTGTATCCTTGATGATAAACTGGTAAAATAAATAAAGTGTCTTCCTCGGTTCTGTAAACCATTCCAGAAAATTTTCGAAGGGGAATGTGCGAACTTCAAATCATAGCTGGTCAGTCAGAATGACAGGTGACCTGCTGCTTCTGATTGACATCTGAAGTGAGGACAGTCTTGTGGGACTGAACCCTAAACCTGTGGAGTCTGACACTAACTCCAGGTAGTTAGTATTAGAATTGAATTGAATTGTAAGACACTTAGATTGTGTCAGAGAATTGGAGAGTGAGAGAAGAGGTGTTGGCAAAGATGCCACATATTTGGTATCAGGAGGGGAAAAAAGCTCTCACAAATAAATGAATAAATAAATAATCATTCCAGACACATGGAAGAAATTTTTATGCCAAATCTCAAAATCTCAATCTCTGTGTGTTTATTTACTGAAAGGTACTTTCCATCTTTAAGCCATGATTTTTAATACATCAGCTATGTCTGACATAATATCCAATATTCACTTAACAATGAATTCATTTAAAAATGAAAGAATGAATTTATCTTAAGAAACTATAACTACTACTAATTTAACAGGTCCTAATTATTTGCATGGGTTTACAGAAAATTTATGACTCTGCCCTAGCAGTGATTATTTTATTGGGTAGGCTAAATCCCATCAAACTATTATAAAATTATGTAATAATTAACATGGCAAAAGAACTACAAAGTGAGATGGAAACTTATGGCATAGGCAACGTACTCAATTCTAGTGCATGAGATAAGAACTTACCCATAGACAAAATAAATAAATGAATAAAAATTATATACAATGTTAGAGGGTAATATATGCTTTGGAAGAAAAGAAAAACAGTAAGCAAGCGTTGCAATTTTAAATATTCTGTTCATAAAGCAGATGTAGTATGAGCAAAGACCCGAAGGAAGAACAAGAATTATCCAAGAAGTTATTTGGATGAAGAGGGTCCCCTGAAGATAGAACAGCAGTGGAAATACATGCCTGAGGGTCACAGCACACACGGAATTTTGGAGGAAATGCAAGGAGGTCAGTGTGGCTGGAACAGAGTGAACAAGGATATGTTCAGTGGCGACGAAGTTAGGTCATGGAGAGACAGATCTTAAGCCATTATGGAATTTGGCTTTTTCTCTAACAGTTTCTTATAGGATGTTGAGCAGAGGAAAGATAAGCTCTCTGGCAGCAGTGTTGAAAATGAAGAGGAGAGGAGAGTCTAGACGGGAAGGCCAGATGGAGAGCTTTTACAGTAATTCTGGGGCGAGGAATGATGGCGACCCTCACTATAGTTGCAGCAGTGGAGGCAGTGAGAAGTGAGTAGATTGTGATAACTTTTAAAGGTAAGAGAACATCGTGTTATTACACACTGATGACCCAGTTGATTTTGTTCTCTATCTTTACTATTTCAGCACATTGATCATTGATGGCAATAAAAGAACTGAAGCCCGGAGTGTATTTCAAAAGCGGATGGCACAAGAATGGAAAAACACGGCCACTGGCTGCAGAAGGAGTTTTTTGTGAGCCCTCTCCTAGGGACTTTCAGAAATAGAGTGAGAGCCAGTCTGAAGAATGTGGAGGTGCTGCAGTAGTAAATAATCCAGGGAAAGTGTTAATTCTGCATCCCTATTCTCCAGTAAGATTTACTTAGTATATGTTTTATAAAGGCATGAATGAATAAATGTGTCAATCAATCAGAGCAGCTACTAACCCAACATGCTAGTGGTCAGGTCACTTTTAACATGTAAACTGAAACTAACAAGATGATACTTCAGGATTTTATACATATTTATGTATAGATATTATAAAATATTTATTTTACATAATTTTATTTTCTCCAACTTTAGCATTTATTTTTCAATTTTTCTGATTATATTTTATTCAAAATGTTCTATATGAAGATAATTTCTTCTTAAAGTCTATATAACTTATTTATTGGCACAAACAAAACATTTGGTTGTGTCTATCTTGATATAGTGATGTGGCAATTATGAGTTTTGAAGATCTAAAATATGTCAGAAGACACAATAAGTAAGTACTACCTGAATGATTAATGAATATGTGATTCATAGTAAGATCTTTAAATAAAATATGTAAACCATACACATTTTATGCCAGGTCTATAATTCCTATAATCCTCCTATATGTCTCCTCTACTCTCAATACTTTATTTCTGACATTTCTGAGACCAGATATGTGGGGAGTTTTCTCACACCAAGCAATTCTTCCACACCAGTTGGGCATCCTACTCATCATAGTACTGACGCTATCTAACTGGAGTTAGCATTAGGTTCCAGAGGTTAAGGGCTCAGTTGCACAAAACTGCCAGCACGCCCCCTACCCCCCCTTCAGGCGCCCATTGCAGGTCCAGGTTATTACCTGTGCTTCTGACCAACTGGCTATAAATCAGACGTTCCCATGAGCCCCTCCTTAAATTCAATTATTTTGCTAGAGCTGCTCACAGGAAAACAGTTTACTTATTAGATTACCAGTTTATTATTAAAAAATAACTCCATCAAGAACAGCCAGATGGAAGAGATGCAAAGGGCAAGGTGTGTGCCCTCTAGGGTGCCGTCACTCTCTTAGCATCTCCACTTGTTCACTGACCTGGAAGCTCCCTGAACCCTGTTCCTTTGGTTTTTGGAGAGACTTCATTACATACATGATATTGAGCAAATCATTGGTCAGTGGTGATTAAGTTCATCTCCAGCCCCTCTCTCCTCCCTTGAGGTGGGAGAGGTGGTTGGACTGAAAGTTCCCACCTTTTAATCACATGGTTGGTTCCCCTAACAACCAGCCCCGATTCTTAGAGGCTTTCTAAAAGTCACCTCATTAATATAGACTCAGGGGGGTTGAAACAAGCGAGCTTGTTATGAATAGCAAAAGACATCTTTATTGCCCTTATCACTTAGGAAATTCCAAAGGCTTTAGGAGCTCTGTGCCAGGAACTGGGATAAAGACCAAATATATATTTCTTACTGCAAATCATAATATCACAACCATACAAACTTTATGCCAGGTTTACAATTTCTATCAGTAATTTATGATCAGATTCTTAAAATCAGAAATCCTCTACTTCATGTTTTATTTTACGAATTTTGAAAACAATTTTTTCACATAGGTAACTTTTGAACTTCTCAAATTACACACGCTAGTTAAACTATTTGAAATGTGGGAACAGTTTCTTTTTCTTTTTGTTTCTGGCATGTTAAATATACCAAAATAAAATAACCCATTAATTTTATACAAAAAAGTATTAAACTGTACTAAATAGGCCTCAAGGAAAGTTGCATACACCAATGCATATTAAAAGTGTCAAAAATGCAGTGGTACCCCACTGCCAATCCTACTGCAATGTGGTCTTCAGAAAGCCTAATATGATTGGCAAGTAAAACTTTTCCAAGAGAGAATATGAGAGAAATACAAGGATTCTGGGGTTATTTCTTGAAATGCACTCTACCACATTTCAACTGCATCCTGCACAACTGTACGACCAAAGGAAGCTATCTGTTCACTTTATTAGCAGAGAGAAAGGCAGATTTGTCAGTGATTCAAATGTGTTAATGTCAGAAAATTCAGAGTTTTTGCTTAGGGTGTTGTAGAAAGTAAATAAACTAAGGCACAAATATGGTCAAGAACATTTTGAGGGTCCAAATGGATAGAATGGTCTGCCTTAGGTATTGAATGTAGGGAAGAAAGAAGTGGAAACAAATATCAAGGAGTGCCCTTGGGTAGCTGACAAAATTGTGGAAATAAATTATGCAAAATATACTTTTGACCAAGTAATAGATAAATTACTACAGCAGGGATAATCAAAACATATTATTAATGTTAATTTATGCTTGCCTAAACTTTTAGTTATTAGAGACTAAAATACTGTATTTGGCAATGAGACTTTCAGTCATTTTAATAAGAAATATAAATTTATAGCAGACGTAATCCAATTTATAAAAATAGTGAATTACAGTGTCTTCAAATACATCAACAAAGATTTGGCTGATCATCCAAAGCCAATATTTAATATTCCTGGTATTTCTATGGAAATTCTTGGTACTTTAGAAGAAAAACATAATTTGTTTTAAGTCTTAAGCATAACTGAGATGCAAGAAAATTGTAGGTTTGGTGGTAGTGTTTCAAAGGTGCCTGAAGTTGCGGAAAACAGAAACAAAACCAGTTGTGGGAATAGGCCCCGACAAGCTATGAATAAGTAATTGTATTTTTCACAGTTTGATCTACAAAAGTTTTGTTGTCGTCTTTCTCAGATAGAGCACATTTTACGGCTTATTGTATTTTATACTGACTTTGCGTAGTTGGTTCTTCCGATTTTACACTTAAAAATTACAAATGCTTTACTACTGGTTTTTCCAGGCCAATTAATCACCAAAATTCAAGTCAGAGAGGAGCTATTGGTCATCTAAATAAGGAAATAAATTTCAAAACTTTGAAAAAATGTTTCGTGCCGGAAGGAATTCTCCTTCCGAACATTGATCATTTCACAAATCCGTTCAGATAGGAGACCTTTGACGACACTGACAATCAGCCCTTCATCTGGCTATTTGGAGGCCTTTACTTTCTTGTCAGAACCAATCAGTGGCCTTCAGAACAAAACCTCGGCAGCGATGAAACTGAGAGAAAGGAAGGGGGCATGTTGTGGCCCAGGATGCATTTCAATAAGCTTAAACTCTAAGTGACAGATGAGGAATTTCAGCTGCTCAGTATAATTCTACAAATGAGGTGTGTGAGAGAGGTTTTCATTAAAATGAGTCTCACTTCACACAGGCTTATGTGTCTTCCTGATGTGTTCGCTGACTCTCATGAAAGGACTTGCAGAGTGTAAAACTTCTCCAACATAGTTTTTCACACTCACTCTCTATATGTTTATGGATATGTGATATATGAATTTCACCAGGAAAACATTTGAAAGAGTATTTGAACTGAAAAGTGTATTCATCAAATGAATTAAACAAGAGTTCTGTTTGATCTTTCCTTGAGAGAAGTGCATTTACATTTTCAAATGTGATCATTTATTAAAGTGCCACAGCTTGTGTTAGACATTGCAGAAAAAGATCATGCCTGCTTACTGGGACACAGACTTTGGCAACAAGTGAATAGATTAACAATTGAGTCTTAGGGTACATTTTTATTTTTCAGGAAATTGTTTAATTCCTTGTAAAGTTATACTTATTAGAAATATGCTTTTAATGAATATCTCCAGATGATGAATAATAAAATAAGTGAAAATCAGTACTTAGAAGTCCAGATTAATACTATCATCATGTCACTTGAATTATTTTAAATGGAATGCTTCTAATCAGATTCCTCTTGTGGCTTCTTTTATTCTTATTATTTTCAACACATTTGTATTACTCTTTATAAATAAGTACATGTGTGTGCACAAGCTATATTTCAACAGGAAAATATGTTTAATGTCCGGGTATTTAAATTTTGAGAACGATAAGGAGACATTGAGAGAATACTGAAACCTAAAGACTAATAGTATTATTAGAAAATTGTTTTTTATTGTGATGAATTAAGAGAATTTGCTGTTTCATATTTGCATAAAGAAATAATTATTTTTGTTTAGCTATTTTTATGTAAATGAATTCACATGCCTTTTTAAAAATTCAATTTATATAACAGAAAACTAAATGACACCGAGATTGCCATGACTTACCTTGGTGACTTTTATACTCTGAAAGTTTTAGTCTTATGATTTATGTTTAATAATTTAACACATTAATAATATTTTAGATGTGGATTGTTGAACATAAGCATGCAGATTATTTAAATGAATATTTAATTTTTATTCACCTTGACAGAAGACAGAACATGCATTTAATTGCCCAATATGAAAAATGGATAAAAGATCAGAAAAATGGTAATGTAAAAAAAGTTTAAAATAAAATATGTACTTTCTTACTTTTTGGGCTACAAAATAAATAACAATTGGCTTTGCATTTTATATTATATAATAAAAATTATAGTACAATTTCACCTTACTTTTCAACTGGAAAACATTGGGTCTCTATGAGGCACACACTCAAAATGTACATTTTAATTTGAATCGATGTTTTTTATTCTGAGTATCTTACATAACATTATGAATATTTTATATAATGAGTCTAGTACTGTGCATAGAATGGACAGCTAATGAATAATACTTCTTTTGTCTTTTTCTTCTGTGCTGATTTCCAAAAATACACTCTAGAGAAAACCATCATTAAGGCAGGGTGGGACCCTGACCCCTTCTGATAGATAGTCAGGATGTGGCTGTGAGCAACATTCTGAATATTGCAGAAATGAATGTTTCAATGCTAATACAGAAGAGTAAATTTTATGATGGAATTAAAGTCTAAAATATACAATCCAGGGCCAGCTGTGGTGGCCCAGTGGTTACATTTGGCACACTCTGCTCTGTGACCTGGGTTTGGCTCCTGGGTGTGGACCTACACCACTGGTCTGTCAGTGACCATGCTGTGGTGATGGCTCACATACAAAAAAAAGGAAAAAGGAGGAAGATTGGCAGTAGATGTTAGCTAGGGTGAATCTTCCTCATCAAAAAGATAAATTAAATTAAATACACAGTCCACATTTCTATATACTGGATATTTTCCTATTTTCTTTGGAGTAAATCACCAATTTAGTAAACAATGTATTACACACACGTACACATGCACACACATACAGCTTTGCTGTGTCTAGGCAAGCTCATACAAGGTGAGTTATAATGATTTCCCTTTGCAAACTAAAATTCTTTGACCATGGTTCACATGCTGAATTCTGCTCTATAACAAATACTGTTGAAGGACCCTCCAGTGCACTTAGAGTACTTAACGTAGCAGGCAGTGACTGGCGAGAGCTGATATGGTAACAGCTACTCTGGAGAATTTACAAATCAAGCTGTAGCATTTCCCCTGGTGTCCATTTTCACTCACCTTCTCCGTTTTTTTCCCTTTATGCTCTTTTCCACTCTCATCTTTTTAGTTTTAAAAACCAAAATTGTGGGTGAGGGCATAATCAGGACTAAAGAATATTATTGCCATTTAGGCTGCTTCCTTTCCCCGCCTACCCCACACCTCACCACACCAATCTTGTCCTGCTCTCACTTTTAACCTCCATTCTTTAGTACATATGACTTGATTTAAATTGTCCCAGTTTTGAAGATACACTATAAATAAAGAACATACAGTCTGTCCTTCCCCAGTAAGCTGTAATTTAAAGGAAGAGAAGAACACTCACTATAAACCCATTTTTTGTATATGGAAATTGTTGGGGTGAAATTACCCCTGTAACCTCAACTGCAACTTTCTCTGATTGGGGAAAATTATTTCTATCTTATTCCATTCAGCTACAGGCAAACTTAGCTTCAGGAACTGAAATTGGAGACCACTGGGATGTTTCAGGTACCAATCTCTACATTTTACTGTCTTATGAACCAACAGTATATTTAATTAAAGTGAATAGAACTGACTATGCTCATAAAAAAGGAGTAAGCGGCTATCTTTACAGAGTTTAATTAACTCAATCTAAGCATCTAGGTTTTTTTTTTTGCTAAAATGCATGATTTATTACCCTCCCATTTAAGAATAAAACCCCAATTTCTCCTTTCTTTCTCTTTTAATAGTACACATATCTCCATGAAAGAAAACATAGAGAAAAACTCCCCATGAAAATTCTATAATTGATGCACTGATAGAGAATTTTCAATTCAATCTAAGTCTCAAACTTCCTTGAAACTCTCACAGCAATATGTCATGTAACAATTTAGGTAGCTCTTGGAGGCACTGACTGGCTGGAAATTTTTCCACTTCGAATTTATACACAGTACACCAGACTAGTTCTCATTTGTAAGAACTTCATGAAAAATAAGAAATAGAAGTATTTTTTGGTTACTGTTTTCTTTTCTTTTAATCAAGGGAGAATTCAGATGTCATGATGAAAGTCACTGTTGAGTTTTATAGTCATATCATTGGGTGATATTTTGATTTTAAACAAATATGCAAGCTGCAAGTTGGTGAGCCGGGAGCTTCTGAGTTCTGATCCCAGAGCTGTCATTAGTTTCCTGAACTGTAATGGATATGTCATCTGAGCCCTGTCTCCCTGCATCTGCTTATCAGTAACACCAGAATGAGACTATAGTACTTACTGACCCCAGAGGGGTAAAATAACAAGTATTTCAATGTAAGAAATGTACATTTTAAATGTCTGGGAAAATTGCCTAGCTTTTTTCATAAATATACCACAAAAAATATGTTAGTCTTTTTTCATCATTAAAAAACAAAGTCTTTTGTACTTATCGCCAAAAATAAGGCATGTATTTGTGGGCTAAAAAAGAACTAAAACGTTTTTTTTTCTTTGAGTTTCTTGGCTTCCAACACAAAGACTTCAGAATGTAACCTGACTCCCAGTCTACTAGATGATGCCTGATATTTGTGAGGTTTTCATTCCATAAAATAAATTGTTGCTATCATTCTCAAAAGATTCAGTAAAATAGTAAGGTTTTGTGTCTGTATTGAACTGTGGAAGCTATAGCGTTAAAAAATCTATTTAAATGCAAAGCGAGTAAATAAGTTTAACAAAGTTAATATAACCAGGAAGAAAGACAACACTTCAAACCATTAATTGCATGAGGGGCCTCAAAATTCATTAGGCTATACCACTTTCTCTCCTTCAATGGTATGGGTCCTTTTAGAAATGTATCTTCTCCAATATCTGCTACAATAACTCCTCTTAGGGATTATGAGAATTCAAGCCTTTCCTCCTGTGACATTCGCTCCTTTATAGCTTAGAGCCAAAGTGAATTAATTCTTCCCACACAAAGAAAATATCAAATTTCAAGAAACGCAAGTTTAGTGTTCATATATAGTCCTATAAAACACCCTGAGTTAAAGATATTTGATGTGTTTAAATAATCTCTTGCTTAAATCAAACCTTTAACCCTTAAAGTATCGTGTCTGAAACCATAGGTCTATATTTGGTAAAGGAATATTTTAATATTTTTTCCTCCATATAATTCGTGTAACTCTGGGTGAATCAAATGTCTTTGCAATTTGCAATTGGTCTCTTACCTACAGTGAACTAAGACTTGAAGGCCCCTTATATATAAAGGAGAATAAACATCACACATTGATTGAGTTGGATAAAGTTTAAAGATTATCTGAATTTTTTGTGTTTGTATAAATTCGTTATTTTGGTGAGATAATATTAAATATATACATGAAATATGCATATTTTAATATTTATGCATCTTAACATAAAGTGCAAATTAATGACAGCAATTGTTGGAGATAGGGACCTTGCTTATTGACTCTTTTTAGCCTTAGACCAGGTATCTTACGGCATTATTAATTATCTATAATACTTTTGTTGAATGAATGAATTATTCATTTTGGATTATGTGTATTGGTTAATATTGGAAGGTTTAAACTGCATATGAATACAATATGGGTTCCATAAAACAGAAGAAGAGCCACATTGATAATGCAAAAGCCTAAAATATATTAAAAAATTCATATTCAGGAATAATGTCAACCTCCACAAAAATTAAACTTCTTCCCAAGTGAAAAGTAGTTGCTTTTTAATAGAATTAAAGCAAACTGCAAAACACGGAGTGTCAGAAACTTTGAAATTCTAATCTCTACTGTGCTTCCTACTTCTACTTACTGTGTGGCCTCAGGCAAGGCACTGACTCTCTCATTTCATTCAGTTGTGGGATAATAATGCTTACCTACTTTATATGGTTATGGCGTGTATTAAGTAAATAATGATTGCAAAGCTCTCAGAAGACCAGAATATACTATAAATGCTGAGCCAAATTCTTCCACTTGGTATCTTCCATTGAATTATAGTCACAGAGAATTCCATATACATTGGAAAAATATGTGTGAGGAGTAACTGACAGTGAGACTTTGGGAGAATTTTTGGTGGACAGAATGTTATTGTCAAATTAAGAAGCTACTCTTTGTCCTATATATTAAAGCTAATGTTTCTCAATTGCTGAGGCAAGCCATGGGACTTCTAACCATCAACAACTGGTTACAAAATCCATTTTAAATATTGAGTTTTATAGTAGAGAAATAATATATATAGAATAAATTTAAGATATACTTAACAATTATATTCATCAGATGCCTGATAAGTTAGCATTAGAATTAGTTGTGAGTTGCAAATAACCCCAAATTAAAGTATCTTATATAAAATAAAGCCTATTTCTCTCTGCTGATTACCTCCAGGTCATTGATCCAGGCCTGGGATGGATTGCCATAGTGTCAGATACAGTTCTTCTATCTTATCATTTGCCCATCCTCGACATGTGGCTTCCACAATGCAGTATAAAATGATTTATCCAGATCTAACAATCACCTTCCCTTTCTAGACAGAAAGACAAAGAAAAGGATTAAGAAGAGACAGAAAGGACATAACCAGCAGAATCTCTAGGAAATCTCACAGAAGCTGCCACATGACTCTGCATATATCCCATGGAATAGTACCGAGTCACATGACTGAACCCTGTTAATGGGGTTCAGGACACGCTACTCCAAAACATGGCACCCTGGCATATTAAATACCTGAAGCTGAAGGAATTTTAAAAGATGCAAAAACAGGAAGGTCCCTCTGACCTCTGCCCCTCACCTTTCTTCCCTGAAACAGATCATAAAACTCCCATGTGAAACACACCCTCTCTGAACCAGGAGGAGGGAAGACCCTCCTATCACCAAAGATAGGACCTTTGGGGCCAAGAAACCTATACCAACGAACCTTGTTAAACTAGCATTTATCTATTCTAGTTATTTCTTTACCATTTACTACCCTAGCCCAAACCCCTCTCTCTTGTCCACTCTTCACAAATTTATTGTTTCTTTGTCCAAAAGGTGGAAAAGCTTCCTGCACTGGTAAGTTCTTTGGGTCTTCATTCTCTTGGGAGGGCTCCCACATAAATATAAACATTTAATAAGGGTATATGCTCCTCTCCTCTTCATGTGTCTTTGTAAGTTTGATTTTCAGATGCAGCTAGGGACCCTAAGAGGAAGAAAGAACACTTCTTCCTCCCCTGCACTAGGTACAAAGGAAGATGGGAAATATATTCTTTTCTGAGTGCCATGTGCCAAACTACAACTTCTCTTATGCTGGAAGGAGAGAATAGATACTGCGGTGCAACTAACAGTCCTGTAGCATAGCCTCTATTGACAGGCAATTCCACATGATTAAAATACATAGCCATATCTCACGATGTGAAGAGCCACAGAATATCTACAAAAGGAAAGAAATTACAGACGGAGAGTTGTTAGTCTAGTGCTAAATGTATCACATGGTAAATTTAAAAAAATATTAATAATAAATTAAATGGTAAATCTGGTTTGTTTATTCTTACCGAACCTCTTACCCAAAAGAGGGCTTTGGTCCTAGAAAGATGACAATAGGAGTCTAGGTTAGAAAATTACTAAAAGAGGAACCATAATTTAAATTCCCCGGAATGATTATAATTGGAAAGTTTTGTTGGAGCCAGTACCATGTTCTTGAGGATAAGGTGGATGTGTGATTCCCATATCAGGGACCAGCTGAGATGGATCCCTTTTGGGTCTAGACAGAACTCTAGACTTTAGCAGCTTGTATTAGAAACACGTTGTTTATTGCATTAAAGAAATTAAGGATTAGAGACACTGGACGGGAAAATGAAAAGTTTATTTCCTCCACTGGGAAGAGAGTTGAAAGCCGTATTGAAATTAAATAAATCCAGGACAAGAGAAAAAGTCTAACATTTATTAATCAGCTACTATGTGCTATACATGCTGAGTACCTCTTCACATGTTGCCCATTTATTCATGGCAACACACTTAGGAGATAGAGATTATAATACTCATTTTCTGCTAAATATTTGGAAATATACAAAGCTTAAACTATCTCATTAAAATCTGATAGCATGTTGAATCACAAACTCAGAATTCAAAGCCAGATACATTGGGCTGTCAAGTGAGTGTTCCTTCTACCACTGTGATACATCCCCAAAGAGGTCCAGTAGAATCATCTTTACATTTGAAGATACCTTCAAATAAATAGCATACATATTTTGTAAATCAACATAAAAAAAGTTGTAAGTTCATTGTATATGCTTGTTTTTTGGGTTTGTGTGTGGTTTGTTATTTTTGGTGAGGAAGATTGGCCTTGAGCTAAGCTGTTGCCAATTTTTTTCTTTTTGCTTGAGGAAGATTGTCCTTGAGGTAACAATTGTGTCAGTCTTCCTCTATTTTGTATGTGAGACACCACCACAGCATGCCTTGATGAGCAGTGTGTAGGTCCACACTGGGGATCTGAACCTGAGAACCCCAGGCCACTGAAAAGGAGCCAACTTAACCACTACACCACTTGGCCAGCCCCATAAAATCGTTGTTGTAAGTATCCATATATCATCAGTTACATAATGGTTCAAGAATAATCCATTTTTTTACCAAAAGTATGTAATTATTTCAGTGTTTGATTTAGATGATTCTCTAAAGGTGAACTAAAAGGAGATATTAAACATCAGTTAAAATATTCATACTCAATAATAAATTAATCAATAATATATACATTTTTATCTGTAAAATTGTGAAATACTTATTTGACAAATAATTATACTGCGGTTTGGGGAAAGTGGCTTAAGTAGGCCCTATTAGTGGGAGGGTAATTTGATACCCCCTTTTAGGAGAGCAGATTAGCAGTGTAACAAGAGTGTTCAAAATCACCCTACCCTTTGATCATGCCCTTTGAATTCTAGTCTAGGAATCTACTACATAACAAATAATTGCGGATTAGGGCACAGATTCATATATAAGGATGTCCATTGCAGGAGTATTTAAATTACTAAATAAGATCAAACTTAAATATCCCAAAAGATAAATACTGTCTAAACCATAGCACAGTAATGTTTTAGGATAATATATTATTAAAATTATGCTTTAATATTATTTGATAACATGGTGAAATGTGGCACAGTGAATTGGCAAGAAAGCCAATGTCTTACCAATAATTTTGGGGCTCTTTTCACAATGCCAAAAATTCACTAGATTTTTACAGAAGAAGAGGGGATTTCTAGGTCATATTGCTGTGCTTTAACCAAAGGAAGAATGATTAAGAAATAAATCTCTTTCTCTTCTTCAGAAAATCTGGATGGATAAGATTAGAAGGGTCTTTAAAATAACCTAGTGATTTTTTTCCTCCTGAATATAATTTGGCTACTGTAATATTTTATTCTGTGCATACCTATTATGGTAAAAGGATTGTGTCAAGAGCTTGGAATTTATAAAAATGTAGTTTCTACATTTTTCAGTTTATATCTTTTTAGAAGAACTTGACCAAATAATTTTATCTTTCCCTGTGCCTTGGTTTCCACATTACAAGACAAAGACATCAATGATAAACTACCTCCCAGGGATACTTTTGAGCATTAGTTAATGTTTACAAAGCCTCCTCAGAGAGCAGAGGATGAATAATGAAATAGACTCTCAAAGTAGTATTTTCATTCTCGTCTTTCTCATTAGTCTCTAAGAGGCTTCACGCCAACTGTTAGCATTTCAGCTGCCAGAATGAGGGGTTTCTATTTTAATTTTGTCTAGAAAAGTAAGCGTGCCTTGAACATCTGGGGTTCACCTCGGCCTAATTCCAAGAATGCTTCTATGGAATCAGGTATGTGAAGTGTGGTGACCAGTACCACAAAGGAATTCAGATCTAATTTTAGGCCTGCTGTTTCAATTTATAATTTAGCTTACATTTTAAACCTATTAGGAAAAGCAGTATCTAAGTAACACATTTATTTGAAGTTTTTATGTGAGAAAATTTTGCTTTAAATTAAATTACATTAAAACCATGTCCATGGGGAGGGGGCAAACTGAATGGGATTAGGGTTTTGGCCAGTTCCTTCCACCTTATTCTTCTCTATATACTGTGTCATGGCCAAGACATAAAACAATAAATACAAATAGAAAAAAATAATGTATTCACTCATTCATTCAAAAATATATCTTAGAGATGCTTATTGTATATGAAATGACACGAGCGATACACCAGGGTATAAAGCCAGTGAAAAGCCTACCCCCAAGGAGGACACGTTCTAGTACCAGCTATAAGATCCAGGATGACCTGACTATATTTTTTATATTCCCTGTGCCTCTCTCACTTCCTGTCACAAGTAGTCACTTGGTTCAAGTTTGATGAAAGGAGGAATGAATGAGTGACTCAAGTGCAACAAGGTTTTATGGACACAGCCAAGAATTTAATTTGCCTTAGCTAATTTCTGGTGACTTATTGGCACTGGACCATATGGGCCGATCCGAATTAAATAAATATTAATTTTACAAGGTAGTTGTTGTTGTTTTTAAGATGAAGGTGTTTCCACTAATGGAATAAACGCTAGACACCTAAAGGTAATTGATGAGCATAGCTGAGTTATTCTCAGGATTCGGGGAATTAATTTTTATGAGTGATAACTAAGGAACATGGAGGGAATCAAGTAGAATCAAATCACACTATAGTGGTTCAAAGAACATAGATTATGGTCAGAGCAGCTATGACTCAAACTGCTCTTCAGTGCAGTGCTGTAAAAATTCTATCTGATTTTTAGAATATATTAAAGTCAAGAACAATGGTATCCAACAGAACTTTCTCAATAGTGGCCACGTTCTATATGTCTGCTGTCAAATATGGTAGCCTCAAGCCACATGCAGCTTTTGAGCGCTTGAAATGTAACTAGTACACGTGGGAAACTGAAGTTTTAGCTTTAATTAATTTAAATTTAGATAGCCACGTATGGCTAGAGGCTACCATATTGGACAGCAACTCTAGAAGAAAAATGGAGTAACAACGGAAAGAACTGTTTTGCTAAAATACCTTTGTGATGGCTGCAGCACATATCCGATTACGGTGGTAACAACTTCAGAAGTGATGGGTCATAACTTGGCAGCTGAGAGGTGGGAAGGCAGAGAGCAGGGAGCAGTATATCCTGTGGTTCGAAGCACCAACTAAGGAAAGAGACAGACCTGGGTTTAAATTCTGATTTCAGAACTTCTAGCAATGAGACTTGTGGGCAAATTAACATGACAAAAATCAACTGTGAGGCAGAGATAATAATATCCATACCTGTATCATCAGGTTGGCATGAGAATTAAATGAGATAAAGCAGGCGTAGTGCCTGGCATTCTGTCAGTGTGCAGTATAGGATTGCAATTATTATTATTATGCTATCATTACCCACTCTGAAGTCTTCTCAGATGATATGTATATAAAGGGACTAACATTATAAAATGATGTGTTATTTGCTCTGATATTCATTCTGCCTGCATGCCTGCTTCTCTCTGCCTCTTCTCCCTAGTGAAATTATGTTTCATTAAGTCTTGGCTAAAATAACGTACACTGAAGGTTTACTACTGGAAAAGAGTAAAGAAAATGTAATCACTCTTTTCAGGAAGGGGAAAGAGCAATACACACATGGTACTCAGTGGTATGGTGTTCATATTTCTGCCATGCTATTTAGGATATACCATTTAGGATTTTTAGATGGTTAACTTCCGTACTGTTTTTACTCCTATTTTATAAACTAGGAAATACGGGCTCAGAGCTCTTCATTCCAGAAGTATTACTACTTTGGCTGTCATCATTAGCCCCTTGTGAATAGAATGCAATGCAGAAATTTGACATTCCTGTTCTTGAAGATGTAATGCTCCAGTTTGTCCTAGAGTTGGTGATACTGTAGTCAGTCTATAACAGCCAAGAGGCATGGTTTAGGCAATTCCAGATGCACGTTTAGCAGGTAGCCAGAGGGGCCAGTAGATGACGTTGGCCTGTGTACCCTATACAGTCCGTATTCTAAGATGTCAGATGGCTGGAGTGAGTTACTTTAAAGCGAAGTTGTGAAATAAATTCAATTGTTTGTGACCAGCATTTTACAAACAAATATGATTAAATATGAGAGTGCATTACACAAATAAAGATTTTTCACAAAACTTTTGTTTTCATTACCTAAGCTTATATGTGAGTCTGTACTAAGTCATGATTATAAAATATTTTTTATTTGGATCACAGTCAAAAAACCTTGCAGTCTTATCCTTGAGGATGCTATGTACCAAAACGTATTTTTAGGAAATGCGTGGCCAAAGAGAGAATGCAGCATTGGACAATTATAATGAGAACAATATAAGATCATAGACTGTGCTTAAGGGCAGTACAATATTGTATGCTGCATGGAGGTTCAGAGACATTAAAACGATAAAAATGAGGAGAGAAAATAGGAAATAAATCGTGATAGATAAGAAGGAAAGAGGATGGGCCGGCCCAGTAGTGCAGCGGTTAAGTGCACCTGTTCCGCTTCGGTGGCCTGGGGTTCGTGTGTTTGGATCCTGGGTGTAGACATGGCATCGATTGGCAAGACATGCTGTGGTAGGAGTCCCACCATAGAAAGTAGAGGAAGATGGGCACGGGTGTTAGCTCAGGGCCAGTCTTCCTCAGCAGAAAGAGTAGCTTTGGCAGCAGATGTTAGCTCAGGGCTGATCTTCCTCAAAAAAAAAAAAAAAAAAGGAAAGAGGAAAGGAAGAAATAAAGTCATCCAGTAAGTCTAATAATAAAGAGGAGCTTTCCAGTAAGGTTTGTAAGTCTTTGCAGCATAATAACTGGACTGAAAACTGTGCTGAGAAAATCTCAGTATCTGCAGAAGTAAATGTATTATTTTGCTCCTAGCACCAGGAATTCACTTCCCAACTCCCCAAATTTGCCTTTCCCCTCCCACCCCACCTCTTTTGGGAACTGTTGCACATACTTCTACAAAGATCTCCCTCTCAGGGAAGCTGCCATTATCCTATGTGACCTTCCCCAGTAACCCTTGATTGATCGAGAGTTAGGCGTATGACTAAACCAAGTGGAATTTTTTAATTGAGACTGAGAAAGGGTTACTCTCCAGTGAAGGATCTCCTAAGATTTAAAAACAATGTTTTCCAGCATATTTGGGCAGCTGTTCTTCAGAGACAGAATGAATCTGACACCTACAGAGAAGCGAAGATGAGAAAGAGACAGGGCCCTGGTGGATTTGGAGTCATTGGCCCATGTGCTCCCGAGGCCCAGCTGTGTCTCTACCCTTCCTAAGGTTTCAGTTTCCAATCCTTTTTGGGTTCTGAGATCCAACAAATCCCTTTTTTTAGTGTAAAGTGTGAGAGGAGGCACTATTACTTGACTAATACAGTTGTTATGGAAGAACCCCCAACAAGGACAGTCAGAAAAGGCAGTGCAAGAACATGAAAAGTGGAGCAAAGATCAGCACAGCATTAAGACACACGAAGACAAGAAGGAAGGCAGAAACCACATGACTAGAAATAGTCTCAATACTTGAGGGTGAAAGACTGGTGGTCAAGATGAGAAATCAATCTGAAGAGATTTTAATTACTTTGCTTTATATACATATGTAGAAAACTAGGCATGTCTATATGACACATACATCTAAGAATTTAATAAACATGTTCATAAAGCTGAGGCTGAGAAGGCTTTGTGTTTACCAAACTCTGTTTCCTTCTTCTCCCAGGCTCGGAACGATGCTATGTTTCCCAGTCCTTCTTGCACTTTGGACTGGCCGTCCCATTGAGCTCTGACCTAGGAAATACGTGCGTTGTGATGTGTCCAACTTACAACACTGGCCTCTGGAAACGTCCCTCAGGTGATTCTCTCTTTCCCACCTATTAGCTGAATATAGAGGACTGTGATGGAGAGTAGGGGAGAAGTGACTATGAAAAGAGCCCAAGGTCACTAAAGGACCACATGGAAGGCTGCCCAACAGAAACAACTGCGTGGACTAGGACATGCACTGAAAATATACCTAGTGACAGCCACTGACTTAGGAGAGGAGGAGTTATCTGTTGCAGACGTCAGTGGTAGCTTAAAGAAGACAGTGCTGTTCAGATACTTTGAAATAATTCATTTGTACATAATGTTCAATTGAAGGACTAAACTTTAAGACACTGTTAGGCCAGCAATAGCTGAATGACTGGATCCCACGCATTAGCAAGAGGCTGACAATGGATAGTGTACCTGAATCTGAAATTGTGTTTACGTCCCCGCTTCAGTTTGCTCAACTTTTAGTAGACTAGAAAGAATAGCCTTATTCTCAAATGGCTGCAGAAAAACTGAAGTTTAAGTCTGATATTTTTCTCTATCTGCAAGGAATTTCTGAATATATTCCACACTTGTAACATGATTCCATTGATTCTCATACATCATGTTATTGGCAAACAAAGGTACCTAAGGGGTAGATGGAGTTTGATAGTCCCAATCATCGATGACTATGTGAGAGCTGCTGAGAATTTCAAGGTGCTACTTAGATACGAGCATGCCCTGAGAGCTTTGTGCTTATTGGTGAAATTATCTGCAGAGGGCATCTTTGAAGAATATAAGAATCTTAATGAATTTCTAAATGCACCTATAAAACGTTATTTGATTTCTCCTTGTTGAAAAAAAAGCAATCTATGTACTTCTTCCAAGTTTATTTTATTCATTACAATTGCTGAGCTTTGAGACAGTCTGCTAAAGAAAATGAGTAGTTTAGGAAGTATATTTGGGTGTCCATATATTTTATTGTAGAAATAAAATATTGTAGATGTTTACTAGAAGTGGGAAAGCCATAATTTTGCCTCATACTTAGACTGCCAATGCTTGCAGGAGAATTGATGTCAACTGACAGAATAAAGCTATTTGCCTTGCTTTGTGTGTCTTAGATAAAGGCAGGGCTTTCTATTAATTCAGGTAATTGTCTCAATTTTCCAACTTTCTTCGAGTTTAGTGACCAGACTTTGTCTCTTCATTGTCCTTTGTCAACTCTAAACGCTATATTATATCAAATGCCAAATGGTGGATTTCATTCATGTTATCTCTGGAATTGTGTTTTCTTTATCTATTCGGTCTACTAAATTACTTTAAGCTGGATCTCTGTGGTCTGCACATTTCTCTTTATTTTATCAGAAATGGTGATACCAAATAACTTTCCATTATGTAAATCAATGCCTTGGCAAAGTTAATTTTACACATATTAATTCCTTTACCTGGGAAACTGGTATTGCATAGTAGTATAGCAAAGTTTAGGTACAAAGATCAGCTGGGTTCAAACCAACTATGTTCTACTTGTGTAACCTTGGACAAGCTACTTAGCCTCTTTGGAGCTCAGTTCTTTTATCTGTATAATGGGAGTAGTAATAGTGCGTACCTCATCATGATATTGGGAGGATAACATGAGCAAGTGTATACTATGTGCTTAGAACAGTGTCTTAATAGACACTAATGTTTGCTGGCGGTTTTCTTTTTTTTTTAAAGATTTGATTTTTTTCCTTTTTCTCCCCGAAGCCCCCAGGTACATAGTTGTATATTATTCGTTGTGGGTCCTTCTAGTTGTGGCATGTGGGACGCTGCCTCAGCGTGATTTGATGAGCAGTGCCATGTGCACTCCCAGGATTCGAACCAACGAAACACTGGGCCGCCTGCAGCGGAGCCCGCAGACTTAACCACTCGGCCACGGGGCCAGCCCCAGTTTGCTGGTGTTTTTTGTTACTGTTGCTGCTATTGATTTTACTAGATATAATGTGTGATATTGGGCATGTATGACTGGGAAAAAAGGGACCAGATAACTTCCCGCCCTTAGATACTTTGAATTACAGTAGAGAAAATTTGCTACACAATTGATTATTATGTAATATGACATGGGTACATATATAGTACTCTAAGAGTTTAGAAAAAGAAGTGACTTACTATTTTGGAATATCAGAAATTTCACTGTGAGTTACATTTGTTTAGCTTAAAGAATAACTGTTGTGCTAGATAAAGACAGGAAACCATTGAAAGCACAGAAAGCAATGGGCAAAGCACGGAATAGTAAAACTTCATGCATGTTCAGGAAATAAAAAGTAATTCATTAATTCAAAAGTAGTTCAGCAGTTCACCGAGCTTAGAGCAGTGGTTCTCAAGGGGTAGCAATTTTGCTCCCTCCCAAGAAACATATGGCAATGTCTGGAGACATTTTTTATTTTCATGACAGGGAGGTGCTACTGGTATTTAGCATGTAGAAGCCAGGCATGCTGGTAAACACCCACATACACAGGACAGCCTCCGACGATAAAGAATTATCTGGCCCAAGACATCAGTAATGCTGTTAAGTGAGAAGCCCTGAGGGAGAGGATCGGGCAGGTGGGAGAGTAGGGGACCATATAGATAAGAATTTGAGTTGGGATCTGCTTCAAAAGAGCCTGATAAAATTACAAAGATGCTACATTATGATGGCTATCTGAACTCTGGCCCATTCACTTGCTGAGGTTCCAGAGCATTTATCATTTGCTAATTGACATATTAATAATCTCCTATCAAATTTATTTAGAGGGTCTTCAACTCTAGTCCATAAAACTCCACATTTTCTTCAGAAATCGACTTTCCTTATTCATTGAAACCAGGTTTATCATCATTTAAGGTAAAATTTCTGCCCTCAACTGTGTCTTTCTTGTCCCTCTCAGGCCTTAGAATATATTTCAAAACCACTTTTTCCATGAAACCTTTCCCTCCCTCCCAGTCCTTTCAGTCTTTGCAGTGGGCTCTTTCTCCACCTGTCCCCCTCCAGCAGATGCTCCTGGACTCTGTGGTATTCCATTCCCTTGATTCCTGTTAGTCTTGGAAAAACAAAAGAAGTAGAGTCTTTTTCATACACTTTTGTTTGTCTTTTTAGGTAATCGAAGGCACAAAGAGAGAGAGAGAGCGAGGAAGGAAGAGATGTGAAAGGATCAGAGTAAACAATGACTTTGAAGGCTTGAGCTTTTTAGTAAAAATGTTTCTCTAACAACACACTGCTGTATAACTAAAGGCATTCAGGAACATTTAGATAACAGGAACAACAAAACAACATCGTTTGCTGCTTTTCCAGAAGAAAATCAAAGTATTGCTGAGGGTCTGCTACTTCCTGCTGATTTTGTTTTTCTAAAAATGTGTATTGATTTCTTCCACCTCAGAGATTCATAAATGTTATTAAAAATGAATGGCAGGTCTGATTTAAATTAAATGTCAGGTGGTTGATAGGTTTCATAATACTTTTTTTAAATTTTAATGACATTCTTACTTGATTTTGTATTAGAGGCATGCAAAACATAGAATACCAAAATCCACAATAGTTTGCGCTAAATGAATGCATGAATAATGAAGCTTTTGCTTTTTTAAAATCAAAAGGAACGGTATATCTGTATTTGTTATGGCTTATTCCAAAGCTGCACAAGCTAAACAACGCCAAGGTTCTACTCATTACATAAGGCAGATACCCCACCTTTGACTTTTTTGCTCCTATTCTTGTCTTTTAAGCACAATAATTACGTGAGCATTATCAAATTCCTTGCTGAATTGGAAACTACTGCCAGATATCAGGATGTAAAAAGTAGGAAAAGGGGTTGCATTTTATTGCAGTCTATTACAACCTCTTTGGGGTGAATGTCAGCCTTTCAAAATGCCACATTGTATAAGACTCAGAAAATTCCTTTTGTTTGCCCAAAGTGGCTTGTCCTATGTTTTGAAGTTCTCGAAGGTAAAATACACTTTCCATGTATAGAAAGATAGTTTCTTTTCCACTCGTTTCTTTCGCCCCAGTTAGCGTTCACCGGACATAACCACTTAGACATTATACATTTTCGAATGTTTTGTCCTCAAACATTTGATTACTCTAACTACAACCCCTGCACTGAATCGCCCCCACCTGAAAGGATTCAATTGACCAGAAGGAAGAAGCGAGGATGTTCTGAAACCACTACTCCAGGAACTTGACTAGTTTATCACAGGTAGACAATTTGTGTTATTTTCTCTCTTTGTGGAGTTCACCCCATGCTGCTCCTTACAATCCAAAGCAGCACTTTCATTTTTTCTGCTAGTGCTCCCACGGGAGGCTGAGACACTGCCACCTCCACTTTACTTATGTGTGGGTTTTGCCCCCCTGTGAATTACCTCTGTTGAATTTTCTTTTGCCTTTTTTTCAGGCTCCTGCTGACAAAACCTGCAGACAGCAATGTACATCCTTAACAGACAGAGCACCCTGCTCCCAGCAGGGAAACCCAGGCGTTCACAGCTCACACACATTGTTTGTCAAGCGCTCCACCGAGAAAGCTGTCTCTGTGCCACAGGCAGAGGGTGAAAAATCTTTGGCAATTCTCAGAGGACTCACCCACTCACCCCTGCATATTTCTTTTAAAGCGGGAAAGAAAGCATAAAGTCCATGATATCGTACATAAAGACCTTTTCAGATTTGTTCTTCCTTTGTCTGAAATAAATCTGTGTTCTAGGGTCCGACATTAAGAAATGAAAAGGCTTCATAGAGTGTAAATGTGAATTCATACTTAATTGCATGCCCACTCTATCATTCATTCATTGAACAAATATTTTTGAACCTCTGCTATCTGTCAGCCACTGTTCTACACCTAATGGAGTCTTTAAAATTTGTCCTCTTACTTTTATTTGTAAACATATTGGTTTTTCCCTGTTACTATAAATATCTCCAGAAAAACAAATGTAATCCATCACATGTGCTATTCGCTGTGGCATTGCCCCTCCTTTTGGGCAGCATGGAACTCTCTGACTTTTTCAGCGGTTTTAAAATTAAGAGTTCTACATAGAATTGTGGTGCTGAGTAGCACTGGAAATATCCATCACCCACTGCACCTTATTTTAGTGTCACTTTAACTCAAAAGTCTACATAAATGATGCAGAAATTATCTAATGGACCTTACAGAAATAGAAATAACTCATCATATTGTGTCAAAAGATTGTTTATATAGATTCATTTGGAGATAATTGCTTTTTTTCTTTTTTTTTTTTTGCCGAGGAACATTCACCCTTAGCTAACATCTGTTAACAATCCTCCTCTTTGCTTGAGAAAGGTTAGCCCCAAGCTTATATCTGTGCCAATCTTCCTCTATTTTTTTGTATGTGGGACACCTCCACAGCATGGCTGGTGAAGAGAGTAGGTCTGTGCCCAGTATCTGAACTTGCAAACCCAGGCTACTGAAGCAGAGTGCACAGAACTTTAACCACTTAGTCCCTGGGCCGGGCCTGATAATTGCAATAATACACTTATGTTGGCAGAAATTATGATTGCAAATTAATTATCTTTTCCTTGCTTTTCGAAGCTTAGGTCAAATGCTAGGATTGTTTTCCTTTACAAAATTCTTTTTATAGCCTATGTTTATCATAATGGCTCTGTTTATATAACACCAAAACTGCCAATTAATTCATTGGGGAAAGGAAGAACAGGTAAAACAAATCTTTACTATGACATTTCTTTACAAAGAGCTATTTAAACTTTTTCTTTTTAAATGAGAATTTGAAAAATCTACTAATAGTATAGCAAAAGAACCAGATTACAACATAAGTCAACGCAGAATAGCCTTCTGATGTTGTAGAAAGAATTTAAGACTATGACTTTGAAATCACACAGAGCTGCTGGAGTACAAATCCTAGTCCTAGAAATTAGTCAATCCATTGCTTTAATCTTTCAGAGTGTGTTTTCTTGTTTTTCATGTAAACTCAATATGTCTCCTGCTGGGTTGTGTGAGGTTTAAATGAGATGTGATAGAGGAAATGAAGAAATCACAAGGCCAGCTGTACTATAGAAGCTAGAAACTTTACTTGTCACTATTTAAGGAATAATAGTGTCAATTTTACTCTTTTTTTAAAGTTAATTGTTCCTCTTTCCCAATCAACTATGAGTTTTGTGATAATAGTCTTGTTGTCTAACATTTTATTAGTACTGTCTCCCAGTACCTGGTAGCGTATCTGGCATGATTGTTTTCTAGCTGGTAACAAAACCTCAGATAACAGCTGGAGTTGATACAGATGAAACCTTTTTCCATCTCTGATCAGATTCATGAAGATGCAAACTTTTTGGTGTGCTGCATTGTTGAAGGATATATTCTTTCATACAAAGGCTGTGACTCTTCCTAACAAATGAAAAATAACTAACTTGTTTTGTTTGAGATCTAACTTTACCATCACTGTCAATCACAAAGACTAAATTGACTAAGTTATAATTCACATTCATTAAGATGATGCAAGTAAATTAAGCAATTAGACATGTGTTCAATCATCCTTGAATGAGTGATCTCAATATTTAAAAGTAGCAAAACTTGGAGAGTGACTAAAGGTGCAAATGATTCAGTTCATTGCAATTTCACAAAACTGATTTCAGAAAATGGTGGAGAAGATAGGTGTTAAGCAACTTGAATTGGAGTTTCAGTTTTGGCCACGTAGTCTTGAAGAAGTCACTTTCTCAGCCATTGCTATTCTTCATCTGTGAAAGTAAGAATTATCATACCTTCTCTCCCCCCAGACAAGACTTCTGAGAAAGATAATGTCCTACTTCACTTTATAAACTCTTAGGCATCATTCAAGCGAATTCTATCATTGTTACGTGCATGCCATTGTGAAAAGCCTCACAGAGGATTCAAATATGAATAAGATACGATCTTTATCCACAGGGGGTTTATAATCAAAGGAGTTATTAGACTCTAAGAAGTTATTAGCTATACTATCTTAGGCAGATATTCACATGAATATCATTTTTCTTTGTTGATTCATTCTTCATTTTATCATTTAGACTGCATTCAATTTGAACTGTGTCTTTTAATTTGAGCTTGACTTCTATTTGCATTTAATATAAGAACTGATGAACTTTGGTTTAATTCCTCATCTTATTCTGCAATTTCTGTCGGTGCCTTTGTTTCTGTTTCTCTCCTTTCTTCCTTTTGGATTACCTTTGATTATTGCATTTTTTCTCCGTCAGTTCAGAAGTATGATTTTTTACTATGCTAGTCATAAGTACTTTTGACTTATAAAAATTGAATGTACGTTGCTACTTTTACCCTCATCCCATGCATCAGTGGTAACTTGGGACACTGTATCTCCAATTTATTCCTAATTATATCCTATTTTTCATACACTTTAATTCTCTATATACATTGCACTCCATAAAGCATTATAAATACTATTGTATATAAGTATATTCGATTAGATTTATCCAAACATTATCATAGTCATTTTTCTCCATTCTTTCTCTCCTTCCTTTGTAGGAGTCTTTTTTCATATTTATTACATATTATATATATAAATATGTATTGATCTATATTGAACATATCATATATATATATGTATATATGATAGAGAGATTTCAAGGAATTTGCTCATACAGTTTTAAGGAGGAGAGGGGGCTGGCAAGTCTGAAATCTATTAGGTAAGTCCATCAGGCTGAAAATTCAGGTAAAAGTTGATGTTGCAGCCTTGAGTGTATAATCTGTGGGTCATGTCAACAGCTGGGAAACTAAGGCAGGTAGTCTAAATTGTAGTCTTGAGGAGAAATTACTTCTTCCTCAGGAAATCTCAGTCTTTTATCTTAAGGTCTTTAACTGATTGGATGAGCACCATCCACATTATGGACGATTATTTACTTTACTTAAAGTTAACTGATTGATAATTATTAATCTCCTCCACAAATACCTTCACAGGAACATCTATAGCCGTGTTTGACCGAACAACTGGGCATCGTAGCCTATCAAAGTTTACACATAAAATAAAATACTACACTAGACAAAACTATGAGAATTCTGAGACCGGCCCCATGGCCAAGTGGTTAAATTGGCACTCTCTGCTTCAGTGGCCTGGGGTTTCGCTGGTTCGGATCCTGGGAGCGGACATGGCACTGCTCATCAGTCCATGCTGAGGCAGCATCCTACACAGCACAACCCAAGGACCTACAACTAGAATATACAAGTATGTACTAGGGGACTTTAGGGAAAAGGAAAAAAAACAAGATTGGCAACAGATCTCAGCTCAGGCACCAATCTTAAAAAAATAAATAAACTGTGAGAATTCTAATTTGTATAAGACACTAGTAAGTCAATGTTGTGTATGATAATCACCAGGTTAACTACAAAATGTTTCATAAAAAAATATATATAATATTAAGCTAATTAGGGATATGGGACAATAAAAGGAACATTTAACCCAAAAGATGCAGAAAACATGAACACAAAAAAATTAAGTCAATAATAAACACATAACAAAAGAGTAGATGTATCAGTAGTTACACTAAACGTAACAGATCATAATCTATTCAAAACAGTTTGTATGACTCAATGTAAAAGCTATGATCTGCTTATAAGAGAAACTGTTCAAATATAACAATTGAAAAAGTTTTAAAATAAAAAGAAAAAAGATAGGCTATACGAATACTCCCAAAGGAGAGAGAGAAGGAAAGAGAGAGAGAAAGAAAAAAAGAAAGCTGATACAATTATATTGATTTTAGAAAAAATGCATTTTCATGCAAAAAGTATCTTTAGATGTAAGTGGAACATTTTCTCATTATAAAAAGAGTCAATTAATCAGGAAGCTAAAACATAAGAGAAATTACAGAACGTACTAAGAGAATAATACTAGGAGGTTTAAAATATCATTCTATTTAGGACCAAATTGGTTACAATGTGTAAAGGACTTTGACTAGGAAATGACAAGGATCTTTCTTTCCAGGTAGTTAGCACACACAAAAATATACTAATTAAGATATCCACTTCAGCATAACTTTCGGTGACATGAAATACATGGTTGTGGGAAAGATGGCTGATCATTGACACTGGCCAAGTTAGAGAGATGTCCCTGTTTACGAGATACACGTTGCCTTCTTCTTCTCAACATAGAAGAACATTATTGTTGTATGATGTCTGATTAGAACTTCTTCAGACTCATGGTGGGGGATGTATTTGGGAAAAAGGTCACTCTTTTGAAATAGAAGAGGAAAATTCTAAAAAGCTCAAATTTTGAAAGATTCTCATTTGGATGAAAGATCTAAAATTTAAAATTTATAGTTTTGGGAAAGGATTAAATCTAGTCATTTGAAAAAATTTTTTAAAAATTGTAAGTTGTTTTGCAATATATTGCAAATATGTTATGAACTGAATTTACTCAGGACTATAAATAAAACAAACACATCATTTTACTAGATTAATATATTGTTTGAACTGTGACTATTTAGTTCAATCAAAACTATGTAACCAGAGTTTCTTCTAAACCTAAGATCTTTTTTAGTACTTCAAGCAGTTCTTTTGAGGTGCAGGAGACTTTCCACATTGCTCTTAATAATATTATAAAAACAAGTCAGAAACTTAAAAAGTTCTAGAAAGTTGTGGTTACGTCTGGCCTCAGAATCCCCAAAAGAATAATTAAGGCAGAAAGAGCTGACATGATAACTCTGTTAAATTCAGTCTATAATATCTGCTTGGAAATCAATATATTTCAATTAATTTCAACAGCAATTATTAAATATTGTTATGTGCTTGGCACTATGCTAACTGGGAAGTTATATGATAACTAAGAAAAGGAAGTTCCTTTCCTTTAGAAGTTGACACTCCATGAAATATACAATAAACAAAAATACTTGGAGCATATTTTTAACATAAACAAATAAACCAGGTTAAGATCATGTGTTGCACTTTAGGCTATTAGATAAATAGTATATAAAAGAGAGTTTATTTCAACACTAATCCGGCAAATGCTTTGTCTCTCACTCCTAGCCAACTATCTTTCTAAATTTGACTTAGCTTTAAGGGACAAGACAGAACAAATATATTTTGAAATAAATCTCCATTTGTTTCTGGAATGTTCCGTCCTATCATTCTGTTTAGTAAACACAGGAATAGTCGTGATTATAAATTGCATTATTCACTCCCTGAGATGATTAAAAGATCATGGCATGATATCTATGATAGCTAAAAGAATATTTACTTTTAAAGTAAATTTGTATCATTACAATTCCATTTTAATGAGCTATATTTTTTAGCTATGCTCACTGCAAAATGAGAAAATATCTTTTTAAACTTACTGTAAGAAGAGAAATTAGCTAGCAAGCATTTTGATTCAAGGGATCTCTTAGTGCTAATACAGAAGCATCATTATTTCAAAAAGGTAGCAATATTCAGCCAAAGAATTTGATCTATGGTCAGGTTCTTTCCTCAAGGACTAATTAATAAGTTGAACAATAAAAAGCTTAACACTGAGGAAATAAAGTATCTAACACAAGGACAAATTCTCAGAGGTGAGGCTGCTCTGGTTGACTATCTTGCGCATTAACCTGGAATCATCTTAAGAAGACATCATATTGTCTGGCTTCAGGGATGAGAGTCAGATGATCTGAATCACCACAATATTGGAACAGAAGGTAGGACTGTTACTACGTGAACACTTGTTGAGTTGTATACAGTTTGCATCCTTCACATTGAGAAGGATAATGTCAACTGAGAAGAATTGTGAATGTATGTGACATAAGCAATAATTGAGGAAATCCAATATTATTTGGCTCTCAGTGAAAAAAAACCCCTTTGGTTAGAGATGACAGTTTAATTCAAACTATTTAGCAGACTGTCCTGAGGAAGGAGGAAATATTCTGAGTACTTCCAAAAGACAATGGGTAAAAATTCTACAGAAGGCATACTTAAGGTCATAATAAGGCCCAAATTTTAATTACATAAATGTATCCAGTCATGAATACGGAATGCTATATATGATATTTTTACATACAGAGGTAGATTTATGATAAAGCTAATGAAGCTTATGCTTCACTCAACTTTACCAGTCTGTTCCAATGACCTGAACTTAATTTTGTACTTCTAATTTTTTATATGTTTTTTAATATGAGTTCTTCAAATATCAATGTTTGGTGCTTGAATACAATCACACATGCATTTGCATAGCTTACATTTAGACATGACAGGACAAAACGATGTTCTGTATTATTACGTTAATTGTAGTGCATTTGACAGCTTTCTTTTATGTGAATATATTTTGCTATAATTTTAGAAGGAAAATATTGACAAATATTGCAAACACAAGTGCTATTCTTTTTTAACTATCATCTTCCTAATATTAACAAAAAAGTACACAAATATACTCATACTTTAGAAATTGAGGCAAAAGACGGACTCAAATATTTTGAGGAAGTTCTAATGACTAATTCATTAGGTTCAAAAATGATTTAGAGATGGATACAGTATCAAATTGAGTTCATCTTGACATAACATATGGAATCAATACAGAAAAGTAATAAAGTGGAACTCTTAAGAAAGGAAAATTGGTACTGAGGAAGAAAGTGGTAGAAACCAAGGCAGTATTATTGTGAAGAATACTATTTGTATAGTGCTTTATAGTGAAAAAACACTTTCATCAACGTTAGGTAAAACAAATATATTAGACATGACCTCTAACTAGAGGGGATTTGATTTGTGAACACCAATTTTAAAACCGTTCTTGTTGGGGCTGGCCCGGTGGCGCAGCGGTTAAATGCAAATGTTCTGCTCAGCAGCCCGGGGTTCACAAGTTCAGATGCCAGGTGCCGACATGGCACCACTCAGCAAGCCATGCTGTGGTAGGCATGCCACAGATAAAGTAGAGGAAGATGGGCATGGATATTAGCTCAGGGCCAGTCTTCCTCATCAAAAAGAGGAGGATTGGCAGCAGATGTTAGTTCAGGGCTAATCTTCCTCAAAAACAAAAAAACCAAAAAACTATTCTTGTTGTAAACCTCCACATAATAGACCAACACTCTATGTATGTGGACAATGTGGACATGTGAAGTCTCTAACCGATAGCAAATATAATACTGTGCCAAACTGATTGATTTTAGGCCATTGCAATTAATAAGTCAACACCAATAAGAAAACATGATGGCTGATCCAAAAGGCAAGAATCTAGATTTCATCTACGCCTGATTGGAAGCAATGAATAAATATGGTTCTGCCAAGCAATGATTTGCACGAGAGGTAGAGTATCCCTGAAAAACATTTCTAGTGAGATAAAAGTATGGTGTAATTGATTCAGGAGCATAACAGAAGAGCATAACAGAATTTAAAGAATTAACAATGCTCCTCTCTTTAAGAAGTTTTAATTTTTTTGAAAAAAAAAAGCAAAGCTAAATCCATTAATGAGGAAGAATGCTTTTTGTAGTGGTTATTTAATATCTATGAAATAGAGAGTAAGGGGTCATTGAAGGACAAAAACTTTCCAGTGAAAGTGCCAAGATCTAAACATGAAAATATTTTTTGAAGAAATTCTAGTAAACTAAATCGATAATAAAAGTTTTCAAGACAGCTGGCCCTAATTTTGAATGCATTTCAGAAGTACGTATAAAATGAATGTACCAATTCTTCTCACAAAAGATTTACCATGAAAAGAAGCCCCCTTTATTTCATTCTAAGATGAAAATTTCTGTTAAAAAAAACACTTATGATGTAGCTTTCATATTGTGTTTAGTTCCACAGATCTTAAGATGTTTTTTAGAAGGCTATATTGTGTTTAATTTTACAAATTTCTTTTGGTGACCAGTGTGGTGAAAGGCCTAAAATCAAGATTCAATGTCATGTATGACCTTGACAAATGGTACAGTTGGAAGGGCAGTGAGGACGTAACTGCAAGTTCTCCTCCCACTTTGCTTCCAAGGGCCTGTAAACAACTCTCTTATCAAGGGAACCAGGCACAGTTCCTGCTTATCTCTGAGTAGCGGGTTGCAGGTCCTTCCCAGCCCACTGAGTTATTCAAACAGGCCAATCACATCTTCCCACAGGAACCAGAATGTCACCTGACCTTCTTGATTATCCAAAGCATGACTCCAACAGCCCCTGATTATTCACTCTCTTCCCAAGTACAACCTCTGTATGGACCTTGGTGGCTTTGGGTGTCCTCTCTGTGTTGTGAGTATATGTGACTAATAAAATCTTGTGTATCTCATCTGCCAGCATCAGGTGTCACGTGTTTGACCATCTCCGTAGCCCTAGGGTGCAAATCTCTCCTCATCAATTTGGAGTGAAAAAAGAGGTCATAGAAATGACAAGAGAAAGGTGTATTATTTTTATGATATGAATTTTATTTTCAGACACAGAATCTCAAGGACATGAATATAGGAAATAAGATTTAGGCTTATTTTGTAATTTGTGATCACTCTCTAGAAACTAATTAGATTCTAAGTCAGAGAGTACATTTTATAAATGGATATACTGAGTCACATTAATTTTTGAGACCAAGTTACTTACAGAGTAAATTATGGAAAAGGACATAGATCACAGCTCTCCTCACTCCAACGTTTGTTTTCTTTCTGTCATTCTGAATGGTCAGAGTATTATGGAGACTTGAATATAAGAATCCATTTTCGATAATAATCCAATACCAAAAAATGTATTTGACACGTTTCTCCAATTTTTCATTAAAATCCTTCCTTTGAACATTCTCAGCATTGTCCATGACAAAGTCAATTGCAGTTTTGTTTTAGTCAAGAATGCTTGCTCCGTAAGATTTTCTCTTAAATCAAATGGAATCTTGGAATAACTATTCTCTTCTTTCCACTCTCTCTTCATTATGATTCTACAACAAAATCATTGATTTTTTTCTAGTATTCAATCAAGATATAAATAGAACAGTAACTGTCAAGTGTGTACAATTCCTGACCCTAAGTCTGTTCCCATGCTTAGTAAAATGTCAACTCTTTCAGTATTTCAGATTCTGGTTATTTGAAGGGTAGAGGAAGTAGAAATGTAGTCTTATTCATGACAAAAAAAAAATATACTGTGGCAAACTGAGTAAACTGTTTACTTCACCTCTAAACAAATGTTGGAGATACTTCGTTTCCTTTCAAAGGGAGCATTTGCTCTTTGCTTCCCTTGATATAGGTGTTTATGCACTGCCATGAAAGTTAGGGTAGAAAAAAAGAGCAATTAGAAAAAACCCAGCAAGTAAGCCAAATGCAACTATTTTTGACTTATCTTTAAAGAAATCTATGTCTTAATGTTTGGACAATATTATGGATTATTTTGAAGAATATATCTTTCTGAAATATTTCTTATGGATGCCAATAGCTGATTTGGTTATGACATATTAGAAATCACCTTAAAGGATACTTGTTCTGCTGTCTAATAATTTCTTTAAAATTTTTGTTATTAACTAGTCTAAAATTAACATATTCATTGACATGGTATTCAATATTTAATTATTTATACACAATAATCCTAGACATCAGGGAAAAATTATAGTTACCTAGAAGTACAGTTTATGTATCCAGTTCCTATTATGGAGTTCACCATATAGTTGGATTGTACAAAAAGTTACTTTAGTGTCTTTTTCAAGGTTGCGATGGAAAACTCATTGTATCTGCTCTAAATATTTCTAGACTAAAATTATTAAAGCTATTCCTAAAGTAGTAGATCTTTGGTTGTTGACTGTCCATTTGCCAATGTGTTGGTTTAGACTCAGAGCAGTTATCTGAGGCAAGTTTCTACTTGCTCATCTACATGCTCTGTGCCAGCTTGTGTGGATGTTGGATGGTTTTCCGTTCAGGCACGTGTTCTAGCTAGTGTTTTTGCTAACCATAAGATAATGCACTCCATTGTCAAAGCATACACATCAGCCCTTACTCGGTAATAGAAATTATAGAGTCCAGGTACTTAACGGATAATATAATCTTGGTTCTCTGCTCTTTGTTTTTTTTCCCCAAAAGAATTTTGTTGTGAGAAATAACATTCATGGAGATGTCCTAAGTCACATTAAGTTTATCCAGTCTTTTATGTCATAATATTTATCCTAAAATCATGTCAATTCATCAGAGATTTTGCATATTTTGAATAAATTACTTTGAATTTTTAAGACATGTTCCTTACAGAACTTCACCATGTAGTCATATGGTTATAATGTGTTGATAAAAATGTAATTATTTACATAATACAGTGGTGTACCCCACATGAGGATCAAAATTTTTTTAACTTGTTTGATTTTCTTGTAAATGTGATTTTTTTAAACCTTGAATATATTGCTTATATCCTTTCCACTTAATTATGCACCTGATAGAATTCAGTTCCATGCCTGTTCTCCGGACTCTATTGATGAGGTCCTGCTGCTCCAATTGGGTGTAGTCATTTCCCTCCCTTATTAGGTCTAACATATCCCTGTTTTGGTCATGTTGTTCACATCGTTGTGACTTAACCTTAGTTATTTGCTTAGTGTTCAGTAGGGGAGGTAAGGACAAACTGTAAGGAGGGGTGCATTTTGTGAATGTTTTAGCAGTTGCACTGGTACCTTGTGCCTGGAGCTGTCTATGTTACTCTCACCACCAGTGATGGAGTTTTTGTTACCAGCCAGATGGCAGACAACAATGCAGTTCCCAAATCCCATTCCATCATCTCCATTCTCAGACCACACCTGGCACCCACTGTTACAGGTTGGGTTCCCAGGAAGTAGCTGGAGATCAGGAAGCAGGTGGTGTATTAGGGAGTACTCCTAGGATCAACACTTAGAGAGGAGAGGCTAGTAAATAGGATTAGGGAAGGGTTCGGATGCAGTTTTAATGGAGGCCTCAGCCAACGTGACTGGGGAATCTGAAGCTGGCACAACTCTTCACTGTTGTCCTGAGTTGGGACAAAGCATGCAGGCCTTTATGCCCCTGCCTCAGTCAGTCATTGGTTTCTGAATATAACCATGGACAAGGCAGTTCTCTTCAGTTGATGCGTTCCCTCAGATTCCTCAAGGGAGGCTGACAGCTGAGGGCTCTCCTATGGCAGCATTTCCTGCAGCTGAGGACATGAAAGTCCATTCCTGAGGGGGATCTGGGAAATGCTTCACAGCATCCTCATAAGAGAATTAAAAGGCAGTCCAATTTTTCTACTTTTGCAAAGGTTGTAAATGTTTAGCATTCAACAGAAATCTCATAAAATTTTCTAAGCCTGATGGATTTTGCAGGATGTGAGATATAGATGTATTAGTTCTGATTCTACTGATTCAATTTTGTTAATGGTTACGAGTCTATTCAAAGTTTTCCTTGAGTCAATTTTAAGTGATTGTGAGTATGGATGTGTGTTGGAGGTCGGGGGTGGGTTGTTGCTTCTAATTTTAGAATTTATTTACCCGAAGTTTGTCTGTAGTAGACTTTCATCATTTCAAATTTATCAGCTGTATCTGTATTTTGACATATTCTTAATTCCTAAAATTGTTTATTTGATCTTTCTCTATTTTTTGATCCCTTCTAAAAAATAACCTTTTCTTTTTTATTAGTCTTTACAAATCACTAAATACAGGCTTTGCTGATCCTCTCTGTTTTGTGTTGATTATCATTATTTTCTATCTTCATATTTTTTCTTTCATATATTATTTAAGTATGTTCCATTTTTTCTAACATCTTAAATTGGATTCTAGTCTTATTAATATTCAACCTTCCTCCTTCACTATAAACATTTAATGCTAATAATTTCTCTCTCTGTGTATTCTCTGGTAAAATTCTTTCTGATGAATTTCAATCCTTATCAGTAAATAGTGACTCTTCTTAACCCTAAAATCCCATTTTGCCTTTAGGAAAGCAACACCAGCATTTTCTTGCTTGGTATTTGCCTGATATATCTGTTTTTCTACCTTCCCATTATCGACAACTCTCTGCCTTTAGATATGTTAGATTGTTTGCTAACAGTTTATAACTGGATTTTGTTATCTTTTTTAATCCATTCTGATAATATGTCATTGAAAGAATAAATTCACTTTATTTATATTTACATTTCATTTATAATCCAAATTCAGTTTATTTGGATTTTGTATCTTAGAGTTTTCTCTTTACCCTCCCTTTTCAATGCTTCATATTTCTTTTTCTTTTTAATCTTCTTTTAGATTGGCAATTTCATTTTTAATTCCACATTATCACTGCTACTTGATTTTTAAAAATCTTTCAGTTGCTATCTATTGAATTTTTACATTCTATTTGATTTCATTATATCTATCTGAACATAATTTCTGTACTCCTTCCCCAAACACACAGGACTTGAGGATGATACTTCTCACACTATCCGTAGTAAATTACTTTTTTTCTCAAAATCTCCAATTCTTCATGGACTGATAGATCTGTAAAATAAAATGGGCATATATCACTAGAAAAGTGAAATGATAAAATACACACTAAATACAATCTCACCTTTTGATTACTAGATTTAACAGACACAAAATTACTCTGTCAAAATGCTTTTAAAGTTTCTAAACTCTTACTCTCAATTTCTATCTATTCCTTTCACAGTTCAGTAAAAGATAGTTTGTGGACTGGTACTGGTCAAGCAAAGTAGGTTGAACAGCACTGGCTTAGAGTACTTTAACAGTAATCAATTTCTTCTCCCTCATACAGAATTGTTGTCAGGTATTTTGGTCCACTTTTGTTTTTTAACCCCAGATTATTATTATTTGAACTATCTCATATAGTTACTATTTGTTTAGAATTATTCATATATTTCTCAATTTCATTGCATCCTTTTTTTTTTTGCATCTCAGACCTTCCGTTTGTGACACAGCCTTTCCTTCTGAAATAATCCTTTAAGATTTCCTTTACTGAGGGTAGGTTAGTGGCAAATTCTTTCAGTTTTTGTTTGTCTGAAATGCCCTTATTTCTTCCAAAATCTTTAGTGACAGCTTAGTTTGATGTCTAATTCCAAATTGACAGTTTTCTCCCTCCAAACTCTTTCACAGAACTTTGAGGATGTTATTATACTGCCTGTTTACATTCATTGTGGTGTTGCAAATTCTGTAAGTAATCTTACTTTTCTCTTTCACTACTTTTAAGTTTTTCCTTCTGTACCTGATATGCTTACTTATGATTATAATGTGTCTTCGTGTGAATCTCCTTTTTTTATTCTTCTTGGAAACACATGCATTTACTGAACTCAAGTGTTCTTGTTACTCATCAATTTTGCAAAATTCTCATCCATTATATTTGCCAATATTGCCTCTCTCGTATTCTCTATTATCTTCTTCTGCAAATGAAATTTAGACATTTCCATTCTATTCTCCATGTCTCTTAGTCTTCTGTTTCCTGTCTTTTGAATTTCTGTGATGCATTCTGGGAAATATTTTTCAGTTCTTACCAATTCTTACCAATTCTCTCCACAGTTTGTTTTTCTATTCACTTGCCTACTGATTGTTTTGTTTCAATGATTACGTAATTTTTATTTATAGATGATCTATTTGATTATTCAAATCTGTAATATTTCACATCATTTTTAATTTTGTAGATGTTTGTTTCCATCTTATATTTCTGTAAACATTTTAAAGATCAGTTGTTATTCTGCATTTATTAATTCAACTTAAGCTTAGGGGTTTACTTCTGCTGAACAGCACTTATGGTGTCATTTTTATAAACGTTTGTAACTTTGGACTGTGAATTTAGGTTTGGTGGTCTTTTGTGTGAGAATGATACGGGGCCATATTTGAGCTCTATTTTGAAGATAATATTTTAAAACATAGGTGCCCTGTAAGTGTCCATAAGTCATGATTATTTTATGTTAATTTACCAATTTGCTCTTCTGCCAGATACATAGCATTAATCTGGTCATCACAACCCTGATATGAGAGCAGGCTTGCGTTTATGAATTCTTGCAAATTTGTTTTCACTACAACACAGGCTAAGTCAGGTAAGTAGGTTTGCAGTGTTTATTTATGGGCTTATTTTCTTTTATAACCTTTCCCAGGATATATGGTTCTTTCCTGGGAATGGAAGATGGAGTTATGGAGAAGTCTCAATTCCATCATCTCTCCTCCCTACCTCACATTCCAACTGCAAGGGCCAAAGTTCATTGCCTATCTTCCCATTAAAATTCGATTTCTGACATTGGTAAAGCTATAGCTTTTAGCTTCCCATTCTAGTTTTTACCTTTCTCTTTGATTTCAGTCCTTAGGTTTTTTTCTTATTTGAGGTAGAATTGGGCTTAACTCCATTAAGAAATGTTTATTATTATCTGAAACATTAAAATAATGTTTATTACATTTTGTCCAGAATTTCTAGCTGTATTATAGTGCGATATTTTTATGGATATTTATCTTGTCTTAGTGCCAGAATAGTAAGCATGCAGTTCAATTCGTGTTCTCTTTTCTTTCTGTGCTCTAGTCACACTGTACATCTTTCAGTAACTCCCAAATCCTTACTCTCCAACTCACACTATTCTGGTGAGGGTAAGATTAACCACTCTACACCTGTAAAACTACGCTCCCAAATTTTAGTGGCTTAAAAAGAATAGATCCTTTTTGTTTACTCATCTAGCAACCTAATCTGGGTGTTTCTTGTAGGCTAGTGACTTTCCTTCATGTGGTGTTTGAGGTATCCAGGCTCCTGTCATCCTAGGGCTCAGTCGGGGAGAAGAAATCATGCGCGCGCCCACACACACACACAGAGAACATTTGCATTCAAACTCCTTGGATAGGGATTGGTCCCATAGCCGCCTGTGGATGCAAGAGGAGGATCAGAAACCATCCCTGTCCGGTCAAGGCGACCTCTAGTGAAGGCTGCACATTATGATGGAGGAAACTTCCATTGTTGATGTACAGATGCTCATTTCTGTCACAGATGCTTTTGTGTATGAAATTCCCCCATTTTAACCTCTCTAACACACCACTTTGCACTTTTGCTCCTAATCACAATCTAGGAAAGCCTTCCCAGATTAAGTCAGGGCCTGGTTTCATAAGGATGACCTAATAAATTCTCCACTCCTTCTTAGCACTCTAAAATTGTAATTGATTTAATATCTGTGCAATTGTTTCCTCAATCTCTAATTCCCCCACTTAAACATAAGCTCTGCAAAGGTAAAGCTCTTCTCCCTCTCTCTTACCATGATATTCCTAGTTTCTGGCAAATTGTGAACACTCAATGAATGTTTGTTGAATGCATAATAAAAAAAGAGATTTGTATAAAATAATCAACAAATTTATAGTGGAAACCATAACATTTATATCATCAAACCATTAAATGCTTAGCTTGTATATGTAAGTTAATCAATCCACCAGATATTTTTATGAACAATGCACTCAACAGAGCAGGTTCTGTGACAGAGCCAAATACTTATTCTCTGTCATTAAGCATCTCTTATCTATTTGGGGGAGAGTGGGGAGGCATCCCCAAGCTGGAGCATAAAAATTCTCCCATAAAAATTTTAAATTAGTAAAATATAGGTTACGGTTATACCAAGATATGCCAGCCTTGCTGTTGCCACAAATATTATTTTAGTCTTCTTATTGGAAACTCTGAATATAAGCTCCAGGAGGGCGGAGACTCTGTCCCCTGAAGACTGTTTATTCAACCAATTACTCAATAAATAGTTTGCCAAATAAAGAACGTACTGTCAGGATATAGTTTTACTTTATACCTTATGAGAGAAGGGACTTGTCCAGAGTTAAAGAATTAATAATAGCTGTAGAAATCTGTTCCCTCTACTTCCTTCACAGGGTCATTCCTGAGGTCAACACTGCTAAAGCCACACACAAGAGACTCATGCTGGAAAATCCACTCAGCATCAGTGGGCCAGAAATAGCTAATGCTTTAGACATTGCTGATGGCATTCTCAATAGCACAGATATGATGGTAGATATTGTAACAGTGGTTAGAGCTGCATGTCTCCAACAGCTATGTAAGAACAGAAAGTTCATTTTGACAGGATCTGGTAAGTAGAGGGCTAACATGGTGCTAGTTCGGAAGCAATGGTAGGTGTCCTTCTTGGTTTTCGTTTCTCCTGCCATGCTTTCATTATGCTGTCTGAGAGGAGTAAGCACTTTACAGGAATTAGTTGTCAAGAGGAAATAAGGCAACTCTTCTTATTTATAGGTGAGTTTTCTTGAGGACATTTTAGAGAAAGACTGACACCAATATCCTTATGATAAACCAATGTAAATTACCAATTTGACCCAAGCTAAGTTCAAGCTATGCTCAGTTACTGGACATATACGATTTCCTATACCTCCTTACTCTGGGAACCACATTTCCTGTCTTATAGAAAGAATAAAACTTGTTCCATTTAGAGATCCCACAAAAGGAATATCATATAATTAAATATGCTCTTGCTCCCACAATCATTATCTAAAATGTTCCAGTTGAGGATTTTAATGTGCTCATTCATTCTCTCTAATTTCAAGTATTAAAATCCAGGTTGTTTTTTTTTTCCTCTAAAATAAAATTACATTTTAAAGCAAATAAAATGAATGCCGAAGTATATTATTTCATTAAAGACAGTAATATGCCAAATATTTGTTCATATTTTTTCTTCAAATATGCTTAAAATCCTGATATTAATAAAATATTTTGTAGGCTTTTATTTTTGACTTCTTTTCTTAAGTTTTTCCTTCTGTCTTTTCTTTTTTAATAGGTTTCCCGGCTTCTCTAAGGAGCTCCTTGCTTTCATGCTGCTAGACTTCTCCAGACCAGGTAAAAAGAAGGCAATGAACTAATCTGAACTCTCCTGGTGGAAACTCAGTGGCATTTGTTAGCACACTTTCTAGTCAGCCTCTCTGACATACATACACCACTATTGACCAGCGTTACTGTCTCTCTCTTAAGCTAGTCATTGGTAGACAGCTTCTCGTTGCTGTTTCATTTTTTCACCTATGTGATTTTGCTTCGAATGTATGTTATGCTTTTTTCTTTTTTTTCTAACCATTCAAATTAGCCTTGAATTATATCAGGAGAGCAGCCTTCTAGAAATCAAGGTCAATAGGAATCTCCAGTCCTAATAAGTCATGTAAAGCCTTTGCTGTGTGCCATTGCACAGGGCAGAGAAGAGCTGTTTTATTGACCAACCTTCCTAAGGGGACTTGTAGCATTTACAATTTTTGCCCTCGGGGTGCTGGTACAGGAGACCTCTGCTGCTCTTTTAATCAGTACCAGAATCAGCAATTAACCTATAACTGGAGCTGCTGTCCTAGAAATGAGGCAATGTAATCTTTTCTCATTATTTCTTATGGGAAAATTGCCTTTGACATGTGTTTTAAAGTTGCTCACACTTTTCAAGAAATACCCCTTTAGTCTACGTCAAACAGCACACGTTACCTCCTCTATAGATAGTCACATTTTGGCCTACCTGACCTAAACTGGTCTGCATTGTATTTCCCCTTTATGCTTCCAAGGGTACTTTGTGCGTATTTCTATTGTAATAATTATCATAATGTGTTTTAATCATCATTTTACTCCCTTAAGTCTTTTGAGGTTAGAGAGCATTTATCTTGATAAACTCAGTTACTAGTAAAGTGTCTGGTTTTTCTTAATACTGGTGTTTCAGCTCAACCTTAGGAAATATTTCTCTGCACAATGAAGAGTCCTAGCACATAGTAATCTCTCAATAAATATTTCTTGAATGAGTTTCTTCATAATAACACCTAACACACAACACTTCTTTTATGATAGGCACAATTCTTTCTTTACATATATTAATTCATATAACCCTCAAAAGTACCCTAATAGGTAGGGCTGGTATTATACTCATTTTACAAATGAGTAACTGGTGCAGAAGAGAGCGAGTAGGTTTCCACAGGGCACATAGCAAGGAAGCGGTGGCGCCGTCAGTGAAATCTAGTCAGTTCCGCTCCCAAGTCCTTTCTCCTAACCTTACTGTAGCAAAAGTCAGTCTGAGTAGAAAGAAATGACTTGGTAATGAAACATTTTCACATACAAGAGGAAGAAATATTTGCTCATATACAAAAGACTAGCACTAAGTATAAATATATGTTCTCATAGGTTATATGAGAGGTAAAGGCAAATTTATTATTTGTATGCATGCTTATTTTTCATGTAACAAAATTACGTATCTTTTTTCTAGAGAAGTTTATGACTAAAATTAAGTCTCTGTATGTTTTATATCTGGGATTAAAAGATCCAGGGTATAATTAGAAGTGATGAAAAGATTTTCAGTTCTTAATGTTGGACTATTACAAGTTTTGGGTAGTATCTAAATTAATATTACCATGATAATAAAATACTACAAGAGAATGAAGATATGCATCATCAAAATTTTCTCATTAATGAATAGTGTTTTAAGCTCTCATACTAATGAAATGAGACTTAGAATAAAGACACATCAGGAAATATTCAGTCAGTGTATTCTTGATAATAAAATAAAAGATCTATGTAATAGTAGACCGTGATACATTTTATAATTAATTGTAAAATTTTTTATTTTCATAGAGCCCAGAAATATTTGATTCAATTGCATTAGGAAACATGTACAAAATTTACTTTAAAATATATTACTTTAAAAATTATAATGCACCTCAGAAGGCTTTAACAGAAAAAGAAACAAATCTTATAGACATACCCAAAAATTGGGTTTGAGAGACAGCGTGCTAATCTGACATGTGCGTGTTCTTATTAAATGTATTCTAGTTAAAAATGGTTGACTGTGTAGATACACGCCCTGCATACATTTCTAAGGACAAAACATCAATCTTTAAATTTTGTTTTAGGAGTTGTTACAAGAGGAATCATCTTGAAGTTAAAATGAGTTTTGTTCCCCCACTGAAGTTTGAATTTTTGCATGCAATAATCTGAGTTTTCCTAAATTTTAAAGATAAAATTAATTGAAGTTTAAGGTAATTGCTAATTTTACACATGGCATATAGTTTGTTTTTAAATTTGACTGAAATTAGCTACTTATATTATATTACATTACCTTATGTTTTCATTACAGATAAACATAAAACCATAAAGATAGATACAAAATTAAGATGATCCATCTTTTCAGATGTGACACTTTATCCTTCAGCTTTTCCCCTACACTGACCAGCTTCAAATGGCTCCCTCTCTCTCCCTCCCTTCCTCTCCCTCCCTCTCTCTCTCTCTTTCTTTTCTCAGTATTATTTTGAGCTTGTATTTGGATTGATGGAATTTTGCATTAAATTACTTGAATAATATGTTTTCAATTTTGGTTTGGCTTTTTGTTTTTGTATTTGATTTTAAGATACAAAAAATGAGGCCTGAGGTAACACTAACACCACCATTTTTAGATTCTGCTTTGAATCACATATCCAAAGACTTTCAAGAGGGAACCAAGCTATATCTCCTTTCCTAAGAATTATAGACTCTCGGCTTTTCCAGACAGATTTGTTAGCACCTTGAGATACCATAAGCCCTTAAATTCCTAACATTATTTTCCACAATCACTGAAGGACATGCATTTATGGATCATTGTACATTTTCCAAATGATTTGCAGGCTCCTTACAGATTAGCCAGTGAAAAAGAATAGCAATTCTTCCATTTGACAGTTGTGCGGTTACAATGCTACTATTTGGTAATATAGGAGTAAGTGGCAATCTTCTTTACACCATGTTCTTTTTCTCATAACTTCTATGTCCTTATTTCTTTTAAACAATGTATATCTGAGTCTTTTACTTCCTGAAAACTCTATTTCTACTGTGATGACATTCTTGGAATTTCCCCACATAGAATCTCTCATGGTCCTCAAGGATATCATTATTGTTGGACCACCAGGATGTTTTAAACCTTATCTTTGTGGAAATTGTGTAGATTAAGCATATATACCAAAAGTTTACCACCTTCGATTCAGTGGACATTCTCTGCAAAGACTACAAAGAAAATAGTTATGGCATGGCTTGGGGACATGTGATAATGCTCCACAGAGAAAAACATGAGTAATTGAGAAAGTCCTGCATATAAATACTATTAGCTGGTTGGGATTCTTTAGAAACAATAGAACCTAATCAGAATGTCTCTCAGTGGTAGTAAATGTTACGCCTTTCCATGTAACCTGAGTCTGTTATTAAATATAATTAAATTCAATACAGTACAGTATACAATAGTTTTCATTCTAATTTACTCAAAATTATAGAGGATAAACAGACAAGGTAAAAGGTATAGATGTGTGTTCTTTGAACTTTTCTGAACTTTTCGAATATCAAAGAAAAAACTAGTACCATATCTCTTATAGATTAACATAAGCAGTATAGCAATAATAAGTAAAATTTACATAATCTAGAATTTAAGAGTATGGGTTAAGCACCCCATAAATACTTAGTAACTTTGTGACTTTCAGCAAAATATACTGATCTCTAAGCCTTGTTTTGCCTATTTGTAAAATGAAAATAATAAGTGTCTACTTTATACGATTTTTCTAAAATTCAAATCACAATAGTAGGACAATTGTAAATATTAAATGAAATGCATGCAAATTGCTAAGCAGAGTAACTAGCATTTGGTAAGGGCTCAATAATTATTTGTTGTTATTACGATGATTTACATACACATTTGTAATTTATCAAGTATACATAGTTTGCATATAGTTCACTAAATTCTTTTAACAATGAATTCGATAGCACATATATTTTATTTATTTTACAGTGTAGGAAATTGAGGTTCAAAAAGTTAGGTCAATTGTACAGCATCACATAGTAGTTGGAACTGTGACTTGAACCCATTGTTTATGATTCTAAGAATCATGCTGGAGGCAAATGAACTAAATAAATTATTCATTTAAAAATATATTCCACAAAATATCTACATCACAAAATAATCTTGTAACATGAAAATCCTGATTTAACCTCTTTTGAATGTTCATCCCATTAGGAATCATGTTTGAAAATTATAAATTATCTTAGGTAGTGACGTCCAATTTATTCAAGTTGTATTCTGTTGCCTTGATAAGTTTCTGACAGTCTTTTGTTGGTAAGTTTCAGCTCCTCACAGACCTGGTTTGGAATCCTGGCTCTACTAATTACAAGCCACATGTGTGTTGGGGATATTTGGAGAATGAAGCAAAGCAGAGCTGCTGTTATTGTGAAACTTTGGAGTGTCTGGCACAGAGTAAAAGATTAGAAGGCACAATTCCTGCTATCATTAGAATATTTCAATGGTTGAAGAGCAGAACTCATTAATTTCTATACAATATCAAAGTGGATTTTATTTTTAAATGTATATATTCAACTATATATTCAATATGATAAATACTTTGTAATCTCAAGAGTATATTCATATCACAATTGCATTTTTCTTGTAATATACTGTCTTAAAACTCGGAACTATCCCAGGGTCTCTGAGCTAACTCATTGACTCCTTGTTGCAATCAATGCTGTCTTCTGCTTGGGACCAAGTGAGTACCTCCATGAGTTTCCCAGACTTTTCACACAAAATTCATTTATTCCTTCTTTAACTTTCTATTTCGCAAGGTAAATGTCCTTGGTTTCTTCAGTTATTTTTCATGTGACCTGTTTTGAGAACCATCCCACCCTGCTTACTCTTTTTCTAAAAGTGCTTCAGTTTGTCAATAAGAATTCCACTCCCAGTTACCAGCCTCAGAGGCATGGGGCAGCTGTGACATTGGAAGTCCGTTCCTGACATTTCAGATTTCTAAGTAACTGTAGCAACTTCCTGACCGCAGGATAGGATTTAAAGAGGCATAACTTAAATGCTAGTGGCAAAGTCCCTGACTTTTCCTTCTCCAGTCTGATCATTGCTTCAATAAACCCACAAATTCTTGAAATGCCTCGCTGTTTTTGTTTTCTTTCACTGAACTCTGAATTGTCAAGTTGTGAAATGTGTATAGGGTCCAAACCATAGAGCCTAGCACTTAGTATATTAAGTGTAAGTACTTTAATGAGTTTAATTTCACTTCATTTCCTTTGACAAGCATCCTTATTACAAATCATTGATAAAATAGTGAGAGCATATTTTTAATATGCTTGATCAGAGAAAATAAGTTTGAGTGATACCTTCTCATGTGTAAATTCACTTAGCAAATATTTATTGAAGGCCTATTATGTTCTGGAAATTGTGAACATGATAGTTAGCAAAATAGACACAGTTCATGTCTTCATATATTCCATCTCAGTTTGAAAATGTACTCTACGGAAACACAAATGAAAGAATTAGGGACAGATTTTCTCTTTCTGATCAGGATTACATTTCTCATCATCTGGAAAATCTAATGAACCTTGTTTGACTTTAATAAGAATATCCAGGTGGGTTTTTTTTGTATGTCTGTTCAGTCAGTGAGTTCAGTCACAGATGTCTTTCCCATCCTAGATGTGGCCAAACACTATCATACAGGCATGTGTGGGCTTTGTAGAAAACACTTCCTTTTTGATAGCCCAGCATCTACAACTTCATATTGCACAAATCTAGGATGACTTTTTATGTTTTAATGATTTCTCATTGCCTTTTCTTATTATACACATCACATGGTACTACTGATGATGCTTCCTCAGATTGCCTGATCAAGTCTTCATGGATTTCCATTCTAACGTTTCTTTGGGAGCCAAGGAAATTTGTACCCAATCTCCTTCCCCATCTCCTGTCTATTTGGAGCAACAACACTTGTTGTCTTGAAAGCTGGCCAGTGGCTAGAGCTTTTTTTCACTTTGCCTTCAACCAAGTGCATGATTCCTCTCAACCATCATTAAAATCAGATCCCTGGTTTAGGGTCCAAGAGAATTTAGTTTCATAGATACTTGTGACTCATGGTTCATGTGCAGACGAGATAGAGGATTTAGAGTTCCGGCCCATTTTGAAATATTTAAGATGGTAAAAGTTGGGTAAATCAGCTTTTGTGGTCCTGCCTCAGGACCAATAACATCTTTACATTTACTTTTAGGTGGAAGTGAGTTTTGAGATTTAAAAAAAAAATTTACAAGTGAATGTTTTTGGATTTGACTAATTTTTAAATTGGATCTTGTAAGTTTGACTAAAATAATAATTCTCTGAGTTTTACAGTGTTGAGTGGTACACCCATTTGTATAATCTATGATCCCAAGTAAAACTGTCTCAAATTAAGCTAACACTGAGATAAATGAGGCTACAGCAGTTGTATATCTATGGAGAAAACTATACTGAAACATTGAATGGAAAGTGCTAGAAACTAAGGATTTGATTATTTTCTCAAACATATCTAGTTTGAGATTATTTAATCTGGTATATTTAGTCTTGCTTTGGAGAAGTTTTTTCAAATCTACCCTCTGAGTACTTTAATTTTTCCCCCTTCCTCAGGAATCATTTCTGTACTTTTCCTCCTTATGATGATCCCAAGATTTGTGTACCCACCTGACTGCATAGGGAGCTGAATATCAGTATTCAAGGGTAGAATTGGGCCCATAATGGGTACTGAAATAAAAAGAATAATGAATTGAAAACCTGTGTACTTAAATGTGTGTTTCCCATTTCTGACTGAAAATCCTGCTCAAATGAAAGCCAATTTTCTTTTTATGAACTGAGCTCATAATTAGGAACCTGAATTATAATAGTCATAGAAATGGTGGTTATAATATAGACATATTACATTTGATTAGATTTTGCACAAGGGAAATTTTCCTTTGTATTAACTGGGCATTTAATTCCAACTCCACAGAAGGTAACTTTGAAACTGCAGGCCGTGGACTGCGCCCTGTCCAGCATTCTGGCTCAGTCACGGCAGGAGCATCAGGGCCAGCCGCTAAAGACTGTTTGACTCGAAAATTGCCATTTCAATTTTTCTGGGTTTCATTTTAAATTCTCTTTTAATAGGGCCGTTGCTTTGTCCATGGCATAAATCTGGGAGCAGGATTTGCATTTAGAATGCTATAAAATACACTATTCCTTCAGGTATACTAAGGAGGGTACCCTATACCCATTCACATAAATCAAGATAAGAATACTAAAAGCAAGGCAATTTGATTAGGCACTAAATTCAAAACATTACAAGATTGTGGTCTAACAGCCACCAGGAACTTAAGTCATCCTGCATCTATAGCATTGTCTAGTGTGGAAAATTAAAATGACAGTTTTAAGAGATAAAGGCAATCTTGTTCCTATTGAGCTTTAGGGTTCTTGCCAGTTTATCTCGGTTATGAGGTGTAATGTAATATTATATACACATCTACTATAAACATTCAGACTTTTATAGACATGTCAAAAGGGTACCACTTGATGTAAAATAAAATGAATTACAACCTTGTAAAAAGTTCCATGATTTACTCTAACGTGGGTACACTCTTTCTCTACTCTTTCTGCCATCTTAAATCCCCAGGAGAAACTGAAGAGAAACAACTGTAAATTTTACTTTAAGAGTTATCACGGCAATAATGTGTAGTTTGCCAATGTCAGGGATCAACATCTACTTTTGCTTTTATTAGGAAATAATATCATCAAAGTTTATACATTACAAATGAATAAATTCTCTGAAGATTTTCAAGCTTATATTCCTGTAATGTATCTACGTAATTTTCTTTTCAGATGTCTTACAAAAATCTTACCTATATTGAATTTGCCACAAAAATATGCTCTTTTTATTTCAAATGGTATCATAAGTCCATAATTTCCTTGCATTTCTGAAACAGATATAAAAAAACTCATGCATCTAGAATATAGAGTAGGAGCATTCTCTTTTCAATGTGTCCTCTTTAAAGCTAACAATGTTTTTCTCTCTTATACTCTGTCAATGACACTGCTGTGGGCCTGATTTTTTTTTTTTTTTAATGTGTAGGAGATGTTTGGCAAGTAATAGCATTCCTTTCCTATCAAGTTTTACAGCTTTTATATAGCCAGCACAACCCATTTAAACTCATATTCATTCTATACATACTCGCTTTTAGTCATATTTCTTCTTTGTATGCCCTCTTGTAATTAGGAAGAAGGCCCCGAAGGGCCCAATTAGCCAACATGTGAATGTAATTATAACTCTTGACTTTTTTCTTTTTTCTCCTTGTATATATGTCTGTGTAGTATATAGCATAACCTACTTGGGACAAAATTCCAACCAGGAATAAATTACATATTGAGCTTTTAGCTAATTTATGGCAAACTTTCATCACTGTTGCCTAAGAGACGCTGATTCCTTTCGCCTATATTAAGGACAGTAGGAAGAGTAGAACCGCCTTATGTAGAGGGCTTCTTCTCTCCTTTGGAAGTTGAACCAAACAACCAAGCTTCCAGTTAATCGTGTGCCTAGTGTCAAATTATCATGGAAGTCCAGGCTTGCCACCTGAGGGATTCGTAAGAGGGCTGAAGTTCCAGCAGTGACTTGGTGAAAGACGTGTGCTGGGCCAGCATTGTTTTAAAGAAGACAAATTATAACTACAGGAAGTTAAAACCTGAGGGCAAGAGTCAAGACTTTACTATTCCGTAGTATGAATTTTGGGGACCAAGTTTCCCAATTGTGATTGCCCTGTTATGAGATCTTCAAGGACTGTCCCAGGCACTAACAGCCACCACTCTGAGAAGGTCTTCTCTCTCATATTTAAGAGCTTCTTTCACTCTTGGGACATTTAAAGTTGTTCTCAATGCATGCAACATTTTCAGAGACGATATATCTTGTTCCAAAATAATGCATTTTCAACATATTTGGGATTAGAAAGAACTTTTAGTCTCAGTTCATATTGAACAGGCAAATGAATGACCAAATAAATGTTTCATGTGCCTTTGTTTTATAACCTAGAGAAATAACATATTAATATCAGCATCTTGTACCAGGACCACTAGGTACAACTATGCAAATTGTTCACTGTCTCTATCCAGGAGGTGCCTTCCACATAAATTCCGATGTTAATGATGCCCTCTAGAGGTCTGAAATGTGGTAATTTGGGCTTCTACTCTGTTTGCTTTCTAATTCTCTTGTTTTTATTCCCAGTCAGAATCAACTATCCTAATCTGTCACCATCATAGTCCAGTTGTTCACCTTTTATTCTTATCTCATTTCCTTAGATCGATTATCATAATAGTTAATAAGAGGTAACATTATGTAACTGCATTATCAAATTTAATTCTCATTACAATTCTCTAAACCAGATTTTACTACTACACTCATTTTATGGAGGAGAAAATAAAAACGTTCAAGGATAAGGCTCTTAAATTGTGGAGCAGGAATTTTTAACCCAGATTTTTCTGACTTCAGAACTAGAGACTTTCATCATCCACTCACTGACAAACTGCTATTACCTCCTAAACAATATTTGTGCTGCGTACAAGTGGGTTCTTTCCTCTGCCCCTTCTTCTCCCTGGGCCTTGGTCACCTGCTTAGCTCCTTTGTTGCCTGCTCTAAACATCCTCCTGTACGTTACCACTCACATTGCCCCTCCAACTGCCTTACTTTGCCAATCCTTAGTCAGATGTATTTAAATAGATTAATGTATTATGGAGAGAAAACACTTAGACAATTCAGGCCCATCCTGCCGAGTGAAAAATCTTAATCTTAAACAATGTCAGAATTTATTTTTCCCTAGAACAATATCTGGGCATTTGGGGAACTATGGATCAACATTAACGAATTAAGTGTGTAATGGGTTCACCCATATCTGGAAAGGTTTATTTTATTTTATTTTAGCCTGAGAGTACTTGGCTGAATTATCCTTTGTGTCCTTGCCACTCAGTCTGGGTGATGTAGCTTCATCATGTGGATTCAACATGAGGCTCTCACAAACACTGGAGGATGCTGGCTCTTGGGGGTAGTCTCCTCTTGAGTGCTGCAGCTGGGCGCCTTTCAGAAGAAGTGTATCAAGTGAAGGGAGGATGTAGGAAAATCACAGGGGGCTCAGTCAGAGAGCGAAGAAATACAACATTTAGAATATGCAGAGAAAACATCAGAACTGAAACAAAAAATAGTGATGTTTTATGACGGGCAACTGAAAAGTTCTAAGAAACCAAACATGCTGACCAGCCTAAAAGGAAAAAAATGACCTGTTTGGGTGAAATATCCTTAGGTATAACTTTATGTACTTGATATTAAATTCAATTTAACCAATATTTACTAAGCAATTGAGGAATAACAAAATTATGTCAGGTTCTTCTATAGGTTATCTGAAAATTTCAAAGGGTAAAAAGACGTATGCCAGAAATATTTATAAATTAAACTTCTTAATGAGGTTAGTAAGTATTATGAGAGGTCATAGAAGAGAAAAGTTAGTGTGGACCACAATAAGGCCCACAGCGTCATTTTATTTACTCTCAAATTATCTGTTTTCTGTCAAGTATAAAAATGTTAATGTCATTTTGTGGGCTGCCGGATACTATTTTTTAGTACTTGTCATATAATAGCATATTGTTCTGATATTAATCTAGTTGATTTATTTTCTCTTCTATGCTTTGGAAATATCTACATATTATCTCAGTTCTAGAGCAAGATAAATAGCTAACTATCAGCATGTAACTTGAACTACCCAGGTCTGAATGCAAAATAGAAATGCATTAATTAGCATTCAACTAGCATGGTCATTTGCTATATTTTCATCCATTGAAAATATTGTATATTTTAGTTCCTTATCAATGATTAAAACAATAATTGAGACAGTATCAAATGGCTGACTATTCAATCCCTCGAACCCTAGAAATAACATATAAATTGTGAATTTTAAAGACTAGTTTCATAGTGATTGGTGCAATAATAACGAGTAGGTTCTGTGGCCCACTGACTTGAGGACTCAAACAAATTGGACCAGATTTATAGATAAAACACATGCTGAGGAAAAGGAAAGAATGATTTTAGAGAGAAGGAGCAGGAGGAGGGTAGGCTTTTAGTGGAATTACACCCAGAGATTTGATACTAATCTGTCCTCCTTACTTCTCAGTTTGTCTGCAACAGTATTCAGCAAAAATATTTTTCTCAGAGGCTGAACTTGAAAGTGCAGCCATTTGAGATAGAAAGGAAGAAGTGTGCCCCTCATAGATAATGACGTTCTTAAAGGGTAGGAGATTTCTATAGAAATCAAGATATCAAACTTGCACCCAACCCAGTAGCACTTTATGCTTTTCTCCTAAATCACTGTAAACATCCTATAAGCAGAGCTGGCATTCCCAGACACACTCAAATAGCTTTTCCAACACAGAAAGAGAGCATATAAGCATGAATTACTAAAATAAACACTACAGATTATAACCCAGGAAAATGGAAAATGAATCTGAGAAAGAAGAACGCATCAGATAAAAATAAATATTGGTGCACAAAGAGGCCAATAAAGTTTATAAATAAATCCAAATACTTATTGGCACATGATATGAAAACACTAAAATAACATGAAACTGAACTACCAGATAATGTCAACATGGAAGTATTGGGACAAGAAAAAGAAGGAAATTAGAAGCTGTTTCTGAGATGAATATATCTAGTGGCATGAAAAACTCTAAATAGTGATAAAAATATATTTAAATAGGTGTGTTAAATATTAAAAGATAATCATCAGAAAAGATAGTGTGAATTTCATTTACACACAATGCACACACAGACATCTCAAATCTCTAAAATAAAAAAAAAATGAATAAATGCTAAGAAAAATAGAAGGAATAAATCCTAACTAAGTATATTACTAATGCCAAAAAAATGTGAGGAGTGAAAATACTACCTGAAATGACAGACTCCTGGAATATATGTGCAGGTAAGGGGAATAATCAATAAGAAACACAACCGTAGATCAAATCCCAGTTATATGCTGCTTATAAGAGACACATTTAATAAAGAAATTGTTGTATTTAAAGACATGGAAAAGTATTTTTCAGACAAATAATAACAAGTAGAAGCAAACAAAGAATTACTACCATCAGGCAAAGTAGAAGTCAAGGTGAAATTCTGCATACACCTTGAATTCCATAGACAATACCTATCATTTTACTTCTGCCTGGAGAATGACCTTTTATTTTTCTTTTAGTGCAGGTCAGTTGGTGGCACATTTTCTCAGTTTTTGTTCTGAAAGTTCTTATTTTGCCTTTATGTTGAAGGGTGTTTTTGTTGCGTATGGAAATCTCAGTTGGCAATTATTTTCTTTAAACCTTTAAAGAACTCATTCCATCGTTTTCTGACTTTTTGTGGAGAAGTCACTTGCTAATCATATGGTTGCTCCTTTGAAGGTAATAAGTGATTTCTCCTCTTTTAGCTGCTTTTAATCTTCTTTTTTTTCAGTTTTTAGCAGTTTGTTATTCTATGTCTAGCTGTTGTTTTCTTTTGTATTTATGCATTTGGGGTTTATAGAACTTCTACAAACTGTGTTTATTGTCTTTCATCAGCTTTTGGAACTCATGGGGATTATTTCTTCAAATATTATTTCAGTTCCATTCACAAATGGATTCCAATTGTCCATTGGTTATACTTTTAAAGAATGTCCCATTTGTCACTTATGCTCTTATATTTTAAAATTCTTCTCTTAAAATTTACTATTCTTCTCTCCACGTCAGTTTGTATATTTTCTATCAGTGTATCTTCCAGCTTACTGGTCTTGTGTTCTGCTGTGCCAATATGCTGTTAAACCTCTTTCTCAAGTTCTTAATTTAATGTATTGTACTTCTTGGGTCTAGAATTTCCATTTTATTTTTTCTAAATGCTATTATCTTGTTAAATTTCCATATTTCCCCAATTTTCATACCCACACACACATACACATACACTCAACCACCATATTTCTATAGTCCTGCCTCTTGGCTCTCCTGGTAATTTTTAAAAGTGAATATTGGGTATTGTATGTAAAAACTACAGAGGATCCAGATGATATCGTTGATCTCTAGAGAGTTTCTTTCCTTTCTGCTGTTAGGAGGCTAATCACCTGAATCCATTCAGAGACTGAGCTGAGGTGAGGCTGGGTTATGGTTTTGGTTTTGATGAGGTTCCATCTCACTCCAGTTACCATGTCCTCCCAGGTCAGAGTCATTCAGAGCATTCACTGAGAACCTTATGCCTTCACTGGAGCTCCTCACCTGACTGTCCCTACATTCTAATATGAATCGCCTTAGAAGGGAAAGAAAGTTCCCTGATTCGTTTCTTGGCCTGTCGTCTTTCCATTTTTAGACTGTGACAAATGCCTTAGGAAAAAGCCTCCTGTGAATCAAACTCAGTTTTCTGTCCACCATTCTCACTGGCATCTTGGCCAACTTTGTATTTTCAGCCCCCAAAGAGCACCATAAACTGTTGGTTTTTCTGTCTCTCAGCAATGGCCGTTTGCCCAGGCAAAGTGCTTATTCTCAGATTTATGTCCTGCACTCAGATTTGGCAATTCCCCAGAGGAAAAGGCAGCTACAGAAGCTCAGCTCAATTCTTTCAGTTCTCTTCCCCTTAGGATCTTGGCCCTGGAGGCCTGATTGTGTTCAGCAGCAATGCTTCCTGCATTCTAGCTGGCTTATTTTCAGTGGCTTCAGTAGGAATGTTTGTCCTCCAAAACCTCCTTTAACCTTTCTGGAAGTAGAACCTCTTGAACCAGTTTTCTGAAAAAATATTTATGTAAAGAAATATTTGTTGAATGTTTACTGAATTATATACTATTTTACTTATTCCTCACAATAAATTTGAGGAATATATGTAATTAAAAATATGTAATTTTTAATCAATGAATTAAAATTACTCCCCAATCCACATAATCTCACAAAAGCAGATTCTTACAGCACCTCCCTGTTTTAGGAAGGGAAATCCCGGGCTTCTCCTACAATATCTTCCTGATGCTGATTACAATGAAGGAAACATGGTGCACTTTCAGAAGCCCCAAGTCAGAGAAATTTGTGACTCTCTAAGAAGTTTGCACTCGTCTCATGGATCAATTCTGGGGTGCCACACTCTTTAATCTCTGTCCAGGTAAATCTACTGGAGTAATTTGTAGCCAACCAGCCATGGAAAAAAAAATCTGGGAAATAAGTTACCATAATTGTATCATACATAACATGGATTAAGGATTATTGATATGCCAAACTCTCTATATGTATTAACATGTTTAAAGCTCCCAGCAGTTCTATGACCTAGATCCCTTATTTATTCTCATTTTATTGAGGTTAAAACTAAGCCTCAGAGACAGTAATAACTTAGCCAGGCCTCATAAGATAGTAGGGTGAATGGTTTAGCTCCAAAGCCCGAATGTTATCCACTATATGCTCTGCCTCAAACGTGAGAAGCCATTCTCTTTTTCTTGATTAGGAAACTAAAACACCCCAACTTAGGAGAACCAAGGAGACAAATTTTTGTTGATATCTTGCAGTGATTAAATCTAAAAAATTTTACCTTTATATCTAGAAATTTATATTGGGAAATGATTCACTAATATTTTACTCTTTTCTGTGTTTTACATTATTAATACTTTCTCTAAAAAATACAACTCACTCCATACATTTGAGTATGAAAATATTTTGGACACTATATGTAAAGATTTTACATCAATTTGTGAGTGAACAACAAAATAATATGTTCTATATTGTAGAATACAACTCTAAAGAGATGGAACAGGGCCTATTTATGGGATGAAATCTTTCCATTTTCTATGATTTTTATTATTACAAGTTGGTTACAACGGATTCATTACCTTATGAATGAAAATAATTCTGATTCAAAGATCTCCTCTGAGGTATAACAAATTACAATTGTAGAAAAAGATCTACTGTATCAGAGACAGTTATGACTGCCCCTTTCCATTTTCATAAAAAATGAAGTTCTGCAGCAGATGGGCTTCAAAGATATTTTAAAGATTTAAGTGCTAATGCTTGGGAGAATTCCATTGCAAACAGTTCCTTTAAAGTACTTCAGTGCATGCTGGGCTGTGGGAGGGACCTGAAGAGGCCTCTTAATCTTGCTTAGATCTTTCCATTAATAGAGTGCTATAAAATTGCCTTCAACATTCATGAGAAAAGTAATCTTACTGAGAGAAGCTTGGCTTCTTCCTGAATTATCTTCCCCTCAATTAAAATTTAGTAAACCATTCTAAATAAAGAAACAAATCCAGCTGCAATGGATGAGTTTCAGTTTGGGGTTATTTTATTAAATATTGAATATTTTATTTTTTGAAAGCATATGGCGTACAAATGTTGAGAATTTCCAAGGAAGCCAACTTCTCATTGCAATAGCATTTCATTTTTTTTTTCAGTGCATAAATAATTGGTTAAAGTTAAGTATTTAAAATGGAAATATCTTGTTGGAATTTCAGAGAGAAGTTGTATCACCACAAAGTTTGAGTCTATATAAATGTCTAGCCAAGTCAATGCAGGCTCACCATAGTCATATAAAGAATCATGGTAGTTCAAATTGTGAGGTTGTTAAAGGTGATAATCTATAGTACATATGACACATGCTTATGAGCATTCTTCATGCCACAAAATCTAGATGGAGGAGAATTTGGACAAGCAAATAACTAGTTCAACATAAGCAAAGAAGTTGCTAAAGAAAAAAAGACAAATTCTTTCATCTCCAGAAAGCTACATTTGTTCCATGATCAAATTCTTCTTCACTTTTACCTTTTTAGTTATGCAAAATATTACAAAATAATTTCATATGCTAATTTGCTCCTGATGAAAATGTTTTTATACTTAAGAATTAGATTTTGAAGTGATATTAGCTTCTATTTTTCTTTATATTTTTTACTCTAACCATTACACAGATTAAGTGCAGAAAAATCAAATCATGACAAAATGTAAATGAAACATAGCTTTGTGTTTACAAGAGGATGAATGTGCTTCTGGTTTTCTATCTTATTTTCACTTCATCCAACTTTGCAATGGAGATTTGGTATCTCGTTATGAACAGACTCTCCTCTTGTCCATGCATATTGGGCGTGACCAACATGATGAAGTAAATTCCATTCCAGGTTCTGCCACTTACAGGTAATCTCGCATATGTAACAAATTTTGATAAATCACACCTTTGTATCTGCAGTGTGAAAATACTTATAGGTATACTGTAATATATTTGTGGAAGTGAAGTTAGTAATATTTTGAAGTGACTTTTTAAATGATAAAATCCTACAAAATTGTTAGTAATTATTTCTACATTGCTCCTATATTGGGTCATGGCAAACTCTTCTCCCTGCCTTTCTAGTTTACAGCTAGCCAACTTCACTCCCCTCCACTTTATTTTATAGAGTGGGGAGTCCAGCTGTGAAAGCCTCCACTAAATTAGATGAGTAGAAAAACAAAGATCAGGAGCAACGTTCTCATTCCATTGTTGCCACTCACCCAAGTTATCCCCGCCATCACCCCACATTTATATCAAGAGTTTTACTTGATGAATTGCCTCATAAATCAAATTGAGGATTTACAAGAAGTCTTTTTATTTCATAGATTTAAACATAGATTGAATGCTTGGGTAAATATTGTACCATTTTTATAAAATACTAGCCTAACCAAAATACCATTAAATAGTACAGAGCCAATAAATAAACCAGCATTCCAATCCAGACATATTATTAAGGGAGGAAGCAATCAGATCTATAAAGGAGTTCTACACTATAGGAGGGTGAACTCTTACAAACCAGATGTTTCAGTTTCTGTGTGGCCTTTGTATAACGCAACGTGTTCTAAGGTACTTTGTAGTCACTAATTAGTAAAGGCTCACTTAAACCAAATACTTTTGTTCCTCCCAGTTCTGAGTGATGTGCACAATTTACAATGCTCTAGCATTGACCTTCAGTGGCCTCTCAGATGAATAATGTGCATCTGAGATGGATGTTTTTCTTTGATGTCAACAGTGTCCCTAAAGTAAAAAAGCAACACATTTTGTTCTTATCTTTTCCTGTGCCAATGTCTTATCTGTTTGATGTAAATTGGAATCTCAGAATTCTTCAATATTTTGGTCCTCTTGTAGATATGTTGCTATTCCTAATCCGTTATAAGGAATGCTTGATGCGGAGTATTTTCAGACATCTGGTTTAGTATAGATTTACCTTGTGTTGGTATCTTTGTTAGATGTTTAGAACTGAAAAGTAAGTAAATGGAACAGAGAACAGAGCCCCACAAGGATCAACACATATTTACCGAGGATTTCTTTGGAAGACTTATAGAGTGGGAATTACTCTGGCTCCTGCTGTGAAGGTAGTAATGACCTGACAAGAAAAATGGTCGTGTACGAGCGTTAGTCAAGGTGAATGAGAGCAGTATAAAGAAAACTCGCTTTGGAATCTGTAGACCTAGTTTAGAATCTTTACTAACTATCTGACTCTGGCGAATTATGTAATCCCTCTAAATATCAATTTCCACTGAATAAATAAAAGTATTGTCATTAATGAACAATTCTGAATAGGATTAAATTTTTTTTGTCTTAATCATACGTGTGTGTGTCACTTGCTCTGTGACAGGGGCAATCATCCATGCAGTCTGGTTCCCTATCAGTAAAATGCTGTGAGTTCCCTTGAAGGAGCTACAAGCCTGCAGGAAGGAAAGTGCTACATAAATCCAATTATTGTGTGCAGAATGGTAAGGGACAGTGCAGTTAAAGTCCAATTATAATTTAACAGTAAGCATGTGCTTTCAGAGAAACAGATGATGGTTTTACTAATGTCTTCTCCAGCCCTGCAAATTAACCAAGATCCAAGAGCAGCTTCTGTGAAAAAACATGGTGCATTAGTCTGCTAGGGCTGCCATAGCAGAATACCACAGCCCGTGTGGCTTACACAACAGAAATTTATTTTCTCACATTTCTGGAGTCTAAAGGCCCAAGATCAAGGTGCCGTCGGGTCTGGTTTCTTTCAAAGCCTCTCTCTTTGGCTTGCAGATGGCTGCCTTCTAGTTGCATCCTTACTTAGTCCTCCCTTGGTGGATATGTTGTCTGTGTCATAATTTCTTCTTGTAGAGACACTAGTCACATTAGAGTAGAGCCCTACCCATATTACTTCATTTTACAACAATCATCTCTTTAGAGGCCATATCGCCAAATACAGCCGTGTTCTAAGGTATTGAGAGTTAGGATTTCAATGTATGAATTTGAACTCTTCAGGCCGTAACAAATGGTTTTCCACAAAATCCTAAAGCCAGTGTCATTGGGGGCAATCTCTTAAGCAACCAAAGAGAGAATGTGAGTGACTGTGTGTGTTGGGGGTAGGGGTAATCCTGCAAAGGAGGACAACTGGGTCAGAGTGGGCAACCTGTTCCGGGACTTTTACTTCTTCATATTAATTCATGCATTTGTCACTAGGCTATATTTATATATATACCACATGATTTTATTCTGTTGGTCCCTTTTGCTCCCAGATAACCCAAGTGAGTACAATATTTGATATGTGTCTCATAGGAAAGAAAAAAAAAAGTAAAGTACGAATGTATGCAGAAAATGGATAATGGTCCTAAAAGAAATTCTGGTGGACCAATGCGAATTTTTACAATAAGAAAATATGGACTTTTGCTAAATGTTGAAAATGAGAACTACAGATACGCCTTAGTTGTTTGACATCCATGACTGTGAGAACTTGAGAAAATAATAGAAGTGGTTGTATTTTGTGGGATCATAGATTTTTAAAAAAGAAAAGCCTCTAAAACTTATTTAACTTTACTAGCATGTATTTGGCCAAATACAGCCTTTCTGTTCATATTCATAAGTTCATTGCATTATCACTAGTCATGCATTTATGGTTTTATACAAACGAATAATAACATGACTGCTATGGTGCTACTTGTGGTTGTGTTTTTGTTCTTGAGTAGATAAACTACAAGGCAGTAAGGTGAGAAGTGTATTCTGCTAAAGGAAGTGATTCTCACTGTATATGAAACACTATGGTGTGTCTTTGATTATGGACAAGTTTCAAGTCTTTGAAATCTAACTCAAAGTAAACACTGAAAGCACTGAGCAAGAACTTTCATTGTAAAAAATGTAGGAAGGAGTGGGATACAAAGAGAATATGAGTTTCATATACTCCTATGCCAAAATCAAATTTTAAAATATTATTAGGTATTTATTCATGGGATTAAATCACTAAAGACATAAGCGCTTTTTAGTTGGCTGAGTAAATCAAATATCTCTACTTGATTTCATATGTTACTTATTTGCATTGTTAATTTTTTCCATATATCATTTTAATCAAAGGTCAGAATAAACTCAATTCAGCGTAGCTATTTGTAAAATGCAAGAGAAGAACATTTGAACTATATAGATAATGATTCATAATTAGAAGTCTGATAAATTATTTTTTTACATATTTTAAGATGCATCTTTGGAAAAGTTTTAAAAGACATTCCAAGCAATTTCTTTTTCATGAAAAATTAAGGTTAATACTACATTAATATAAAATCTCACTCAAAATGCACCAGGGTTTGAGTTAAAAGGGATGAAAATTCTCTTTTCACTAAAGGTACTTTTTAACTGTCTCACTGTGTAGTTTCTTATTTTAAAGGAGGGAAGCACTAAACTGTTATATACCAGCTGTTTAAGGAGAAACCCTGTTTTTCTAGTTTCAATGAATCCCCCTAGCCTATATTCTATGGGATATCCAATGATCTCCACTCTTACTTATTTTACTAATTCCTGTTTCTTATTTCAAGTTTTTGCTCCAGCGAACTCTAGATTTCACCAGCATCTCATCTCCACTTATGATTATCTCTTTTTGTTCATCATTGACCCAGAGGAAGATTCAGACCCATATTCTTGTTCTCCAGGCCCATCTCTCAGACTACCCCAAGGACGTTCACTAGGCATGTGATGTAACAGGCTTTGCTGAGTTTTGAAGCATGGCGGGGTTTTAGATGGAAACAGTGTAACTAACTTAGAAATGAATGCTGGGCCCTCCAGCCACTCCACCAACAGAAATTCTTTGTTAGACAATATCATCTTCCAGCTATAACTTCTTGTCATTCCTTAGGCTTTTGTCTCTGTGTCTCTACATTTTCTCTCTTCCTTATTGATTCTCCCCTCTATCCAAGCCTGAACTCTTGCTCTCTACTCATCTTGGTAGACTAGCTGTCACACTGTCAAATCTTTCTACTTCCAATATGTGCCCTGTTAAATGCTTACACAATGAGGGACATTGCCATCAATCCCTTCCTAAGACTTTGACATTAAAAGTTTTCCATGTCATCTGGATCTAAGAAGGAAAGACATTTTAAAAACTTCTCCGGGAGCCCACCCCCACGGTTGAATGGTTAAGTTCGTGTGCTCCACTCGGGCGGCCCAGGGTTTTGCCGGTTTGGATCCTGGGCACGGACATGGCACCTCTCATCAGGCCATGCTGAAGTGGTGTCCCACATAGCACAACCAGAAGGACCTGCATCTAGAATATACAACTATATACGGTGGGGCTTTAGGGAGAATAAAAAAAAAAAAGGAAAGAAGCTTGGCAGCAGCTGTTAGCTCAAGTGCCAATCTTTAAAAAAAAAACCTCTCTGGATTATGGGGACTGTGCTGTCAGTGCCACCATAAACTGCCAGAACACTGACATGTGATTATTTGGGCAGTGGGAAATGAATGGATAAACAAATTTCAAGTCATTGGTTTAACCTATAATCTCTGCTTATGTCCTTTTTCTTTTCAATCTACAGAGATAAAATAATGATCTGAGCCAATTTCGCTTTTATCTTTTTGTTCTCCTTTGCCCTGATAGGAAGACCACCTCACTCTGTAACCTATAGGATTTCAGACAGATTACAGGCTGCAGAAGGAGGATGCAGAATCTGGTTAATCAGCCACTGAGTGATTCAGTGATAGCTGTTTGAATGAAAACATGGAATTCATAGGAGTAAAGTTGAAACTAGCCTAAGGGATGGCTCTGAGAAGGCTGTGACAAAGCAATTTGCCTGCAGACCCCATTTGATATCCTGCAACATCTTTTCTTATGATTTAACCTTCGTTAGCTGTGTATTTCCCTTCTGCACATTTTGAAGTTTGCATTAAAAAATCATGGCATAGTAAATGGTTTTAATGCAATATTAAGGAAGGTTAAGGTTATGATTGTTTAAAAAACACTAGAATTTCAGAAGTGTGAGAAGGGAATGGGAACTCAGGATTGCTGGAGGCCATCACTTTTGTCCTGTTTACTTTGTTCTAACAGGGTCAGCCCTCGGGAAAATCAAGAAGAAGGTGAATAAGTTCCTTGACTTTTCTGATCAAATCACCTTTTTCCCCCAAATTTAGTGATGCTTCTCTGTGATCGAATGTCTTTTCAAGAAACTTTATCTCAGTTTGTTCTTCTTTAAATATACAGTTTGCAGATAAAACACTTACTTTGTGTTTACCATTTGCTAGATATTGCATTTAGCATTTAATATGTAATTCACACACTTCCAAAAAGTAGGTAATACTACTATGATCGTGTTATAAATGACGTATCTAAGATTTAGAGAAGTTAAGCAAATTGCCTAAGATCAAAGAGTTAGTTAGCGGCAATGTTGTATCGAAATACTTGAACAGTATTTCCACAACCTGAATTCAGAGTATTACCTCCTGTGGTAGCTGGTAGCTGCTAAAGAAGGACTCATTCATGTGAAGTGTGTGTTTGTGTGTGTGCCTGTGTGTGTGTGTGTGTGATTACTGAGGGTGAAAGTGTTGATGATCCAATGGAAAAATATCTGTAGCAGTGACAGGAAACATGGTGATGTTTTGTGATGTTGGCAAGTGTAGTTGGTATAAGGGACAGGGTGAGGTGGCTGCCCTGGTCATCCAAAATCCCGCACCATTCTCTTCTTCTTAAAATAGACTGTGCTCTAACTCCGGAAACATTCATTGACCAAAAACTGAAAATGTTTCATTATCAAAGAGAGAAATCAACTGTTGTCTATTATACTAAAAATGACTTGCTAAACGGCAACAACAGAAATAACAAACAATCATGGGAGAAAATATTCATTCATAAATCTTTATTAAGAGCCTACTGTATGCTGTGTACTATTTTAAGGATACAGTAGTGAAGACTGATATTGTCTCAGTTTAGCAACTTTTGGGGAAATACAAGAAAACGAAAAATTATAAGGAATAAGAGATAAAAAGATATCAATAAGAAAATTAAAAAGAAAAGAAAAAAATTGGCATCAACAATGAAAGGAGAAGCTAGTCTAAACCTCCACCTGTAAGAGATAACTGTCATATACTGTAAAAGTTGCACCAAACCAAGGACAGGCTCAGGTAGTATAGACCTTTACAGATCTTAAACAGGTGGTCTATTCTGGAAATGGAGACTTAAAGAGGGGGACTAAATCCTTTGTCTGGGTCAGCAGTGTTCTTGGCAGGGCATGGATGAGTCACAGCATTGTAAATCAGTACAGAAATATCTTGTAGTTGCAAGGAGTGGGGAGAGAGGTCAGGGGAAGAGTTCACTGAGAGCCATGTAGATCTCTGCTTTCCCCAAAGACGAAACACGAATTTAAGAGAACTCAGCAAATTTGTTGAGAAAAACTCTGAAACAAGAAGCAAAGAAGCACTCATTTAACTCAACCCTGTGTACATAAAATTTATTTCACAAATTGTAAAAAATAATTATTTGTCTAAGAAAATATAACTTTCCAAAATTTAAATTTCAAAAATTAGGTGTTCATAAGCAAAACACCTAAACTGACCCAAATGACTGGAAAAAAATTGGGAAAATTATCACAGAGTGCCAACCACAAAGTACTAGCCCCAAAAGGATCCAGAGGGCATGTTAACAAATGTCCATAGACAGGTATTTCAAATGCTTTTAAATGCTTTCCACAACACAGAGAAAGAAGAGAGAACCCACCACACCTTTTTAGAAAGAAAGCATGACATTACTATGAAAACCTTCGAAAGATAGTTTAACAATAAAGAAAAAATAACCACTGACAGATTTAACTATGAATATCTACACATTCCTAAGAAAGCAAAGAAAAGTAAGTATATGTTCGTTTCAATAGATGTTAAATAGGAATTTTTAAAATTTTAATATGTATCCTTCATTAAGACTTCTAAATAAAATCCAAATAGATAGGAATTCTTTAACACGATGCAAGGATGATTATAATGCCTGTAACTAACGTTTATTAAGCACTTACTATGATGCCTGGCACTCTTCTAACAACTCTTTCATATACTGTATACAAGCCCGTGATCTAGGTCATATGATCATCCTTATTTTACAGATAACAAAACCATGGCATGGAATGCCAAGTACCTTTCCAAGGTTGATGATCTAGTAACTGGTAGAAGTAGATAGAAACCAAAGTGGGCAGACTTTAGAACTCTTACATGTAGCAGAAATCATCTTTAGACAGGGTGGTCCCAGAACACTCCATGCATGGAGAACTGCATGAAGGATGCTTCAACTCTCTTCGGAGAAGCAGCAGGGAGGGGAGGCAGGCTTGAATAAATGAAAAAACATTTTGTTCTTAGAAAGGAAGACAATATTGCACATGTACGCAAAGCTTTTTACATATACAATGTTTATTACAGCAATGTTTGTAAATATCCTAACCGTAGCAGTGACTGGAAATATCCTAAAATTCCATCTGTAAACGAATGTTTAAATAAATTTGGTATATCCATATGATAGAATAGTATGCCACTAGTTTAAAAAACATAAAGTTGATTGGTATGCATTGACGTGAGAAGATAGCCAAGATTTATTGGTAAACGAGAAAAAGAAGGTACGGAAGAGTATATATAATACTCCAGTTAATCTAGAAAAAGGAGATTTATAGCTGTAAGTTTACCACAGATACATAAAAATATGAAAAATTCTGTAAGGATATACAAGAAACTAGCAACATTGTCTAGCTCCGAGGAGTTCACCTGGGGTTTGGGTGGCACAAGAAGTAGAGACATGTAATTTTTAAGAATTTTTCTGTGATTCTTTAATTATAAAAAGTATATATATTAAAATGATCAGCCCAAGGGCTGGCCCAGTGGCGTAGTGGTTAAGTTCATGTGCTCCTCTTTGGTGGCGGGGTGTTCACTGATTTGGATCCCAGGCGCTGACCTACACATCACTTATCAAGCCATGCTGTGCCAGGCGTCCCACATATAAAAGAACAGAGGAAGATGAGGATGGATGTTTGCTCAGGGCAGTCTTCCTCAGCGAAAAAAGGAGGACTGGTGGCAGATGTCAGCTCAAGGATAGTCTTCCTCCAAAAAAAAGGTCAGCCCGGGTGAGGCTGTGTTAGGAGCGCAAAGCAGCAGCAAAGAAAGTATCTGGAAAGGCCCTAAAATGAAGGATATTAAGGAAACTTAGGAAATAAAAAGATTGGGAAAGATACTCATAGTAGTTTTCTAAATTGACCAGCATTTGACCCCTTACTATGGCTATGATGTAAATTCTGTAGCCCTGGAACATTCTTCTATTGTTCCTAAAAGAGAGGTGATAACATTTTAGTAATACACCACTAGTATTACTCTAGGAAATTATACACTTTCATGACCTACAAAGATCATTTTCACTTAAAAAAAACTAGCTCCTGAGGGATTCAAAAGTCAATGAAATCTATTGATTTTTTTCTATAACTGCCAAAAAAATCCTGTTTTTCAGAGCTATAATCTTATACAGACTACACCAAACTTAATACAGAGCAAAACTTCATTAATTGGAACTTGGGGTGATATATACAGTATATTAATCTATTCAAGGAAATATTAATTTTACAATGATATCAAGCACATACAATAACTGATAGTAGCTTAATAAAATATTGCCTTTTTAAAGATTCTAGTAAATACAAGTGTCTGTTCTCTTCTTGCATGTACTAAGGCCTCCTTAAATATGGTTCTGTCATAATAAACTTTCAAAATCACACTTCTAATTCCTGAAAAGTCTTCTGAATTATCAGATAAATATTTAGTGTTGTTCTATTGTTATAGATTTTATTCTATATGAATACTTTTTGCATTGCTAACTTAATGCTTGCCATGTGTGTTACTTTTCAAACAAATCACTTTATTAAGTAATCTGATAATTAGTCCTCCAAGTATGATAGCTAACTTAGTGATTACTGCATATTTCTTATATTAAACAAGAAACTCACAGACTCAAGAAAAAATTTAATAGCAGCTTTCACAATTGAGTGTATGCTAATTAGTGGAAGCTTTGGGAAAATGTATTTTAATTTCCAAATACTGAGAAATGAGAGAGATCAGAATTTGCCACCCCAAAATGTGTCTCTTTGGCTTGATTATTTTTAAGAACAAAAGAAAAAAGGACTCAGGAAGAAACTTTGGCCTTCCCCTTAACTCTCTAAAAGAATTTAAGATAGAGGGCCTATTCTAGGAAGGAAGTATCACCATAAATAAGATCTAAAACAAACTGAGTGTGGTAGACAGGGAGGAACCTACCAAGGCCTATTTGATCAAAAAAGTCCTTTCTGTGTCCCATTGTCTCTGCAAGGAATGGCAAACATTTGTTTACCAAACATTTGCTTTTCCATCTCCTTATGAGTTGCCTTTCTTCCCTCCAAAGTCCCAAGCCACTACCCCCAGCATCCTCCTTTGTCTTTAGCTGAAGGTGGTATGCCAGGTGTTGGCTTCAACCATTTTGGCAAGTTACTCAGTTTTCCTGGGTTTCTTCCTTGTGTACATGTTATTAAATTTGTTTGATTTTCTCCTGTTATTTTTTCTCATGTCAATGTAATTCTTAGACCATCCAGAAGAATCTAGAGGGTAGAGGAATATGCCTTCCTCCACTACAGAAGATAACTCTATAATTCAGTGTTTCACGTTTCCTCCTAAATTAGTCAAGTCCAATGATAGTAATGAAATCTACGACCTCTAGGTTTTTTGAAACATTGGTGATCACTGCACGGTTGTGTAAATGTTGATGTAGAAAGTCGGGAAAAGCACGAATATGTTTTGATGGCATCATATCGTCTGGAAGATATTTTTCTGAATAAATTCCAAAAATTGCCCAGGGTTGTTTTTGTCATTTGCCTCTTTCTTTTAGAAGTTGGTGCTGAAAAAGCAAAATAAAAATAGCAATCACCACTCCCTAACAGTTGAATATTCTCAGTGACAGAGCTTTCGTTAGTTGTGGTTTTATAGTATTTGGAGCTGGTTTGTTTAAAAAGAAATACATAGATGCATTCCTTGGGTTTTTGTTGGCATGGTTCACCTCTTTTGCAAGTCTCTTTCTGTGCTGTCTACCGAAAAGAAGAAATATCAACCCAATCTCTAGTGTAAATAAGTGAATTATGAGAAACAGTTTGCTAATGTTTCTTTGCTAGAGTGAATTTAAATTTTTAAGCTTATTAAATTGCCTCGATATTCTTTACTATTTATTTCTATTTTGTCAATATAAGAACAATGTAGCTTTTATAGAAAGTTTTGAAAATATGGAATATGACATATATATAATTCTTTTCACATTCCCATACTTTGCTATGGACCTCATAAACTAACTTCTTTATTTTTTTTCGAAAACACTATGAAGGAATTAACAATAAGTATGTTTCCTGGATATTCCTCCCCAGGACCAAGCCTTGTGGAACTCCAATGGTAAATGATAATCCTAAAGAACCAGTAATGTGACAGCCAAGTTACAGTCAGATGATAAAAGAAAAATAAGTGATTTTATTTATATGTAACCTTTTAAAATATTTAAAAATATTTGTCCATTTACGCATTCATTCATTCATTCATCCAATAAATTTCACTACGTGTCTAACATAAGCCAGGCAGTAAGCTAAGTGCTGGTTACACAGTGATGAAAAAATAGACATCTGTTTCTGCCCCCATGGAGCTTAGAATTCCCAGGAGAAAATAGGTAGTACAAAATAAAAATCAATGCATATCTCATTATACATTATAAATTGTATATATTTCTTTTTTAACTGCTTATTTTCCTTTTAACATGTCATGAAAGTATTATTTTTAAAAGTCAGATCATTCCTCTGCTCAGAACTCTCCAGTGACTTCCCATCTGATCAAAATAAAGTGCCAGCCCCTCCCTTGGCCAACAGGCACTAAAGGCTGGCAGCTGCTCTTCTTCCGTTGCTGTCTCCTTCCTCACCCGCTGTAGTCACACTGGCTTCTTGGCTGCTTCTCAATCACACCAAGCCAACTTCCACCCAAGGCAAGGCATTGTATTTCCTAGTCGTTCAACCTAGGAAGCCCTGCCTCCAAAGCCTTAAGGTCTAACATGTTATTTCCAACTTTCTGAGGTCTTCACTGGCCACCCAAATGAATAAGCCTGTCTTCCAAACCAGCCTTTAATTTAGTTGGTTCTTCTTTATAGCTTTTAATACATTGTGACATACTATATTCTCATATGGTTACTGTCAGACTCTCCCTTCTAGAACGCTAGCTCCATAAAACTAGGGATTTGTTCTCTTCATTGCCCTATCTCCGACATCAAGAACGCTGCCTGGCACTTAATAGGTATTTAATGAATGTTTGTGGAATGAATGAATAAATAAAATGAAAAAAATGTAGATGAATACACAGTTTCCCAATCACTGAGGGCTTTATTTGCAGCTTTAGAATATTTAATGATACAAATACATCATAACTTAATGAATCTCTGGTTTTTAGCCATTAAACTAAATTAATTTCCATTTTTTTCCTTGTATAAACAATGCTGCCAGGAGCTGCATTGAGGTTAAATCACCTGGTGTTATTTCTTTAGGATAAATTCCAGAAAGTGGGATTTTTCAAAGACTATATAACTATTTGGCCAATATTAGATAATGAGAAAATATTTATTATTGCTAAGGAATGTCTATATCTGAAATAAACTGAAGCTCATTGAGGAATTGGCCGCTGGGCCCTCTGTCCAACAGTAAGCTTCAACTCAAATTATTTGGGGTGCATTTCCATGCCTCTAGTCACGGTTTCTGTTGAATTCAATTTTAAGTTTTCTCCAGTCACAATTCTTAACCACAGTTTGTCTAGCTAGGTAACACAAATGTGAGTTTTAATGTGTATAATATATATGCCTCAGAAATTTTTAAAATCTCACTTCTAAAAATCCAATAACTTTATTTTAAGAATCAGAATAGGAAACATAAATAAGAATACATATAGTGATCCATCCACAACTATTTGACTGGGAAGTAGATTAAAATCTTAAATTATTGCTGAAGTTATCTAAGTTGAAAAAGACTCAAATATAAGAGCTGAAACCAATCAAAGTTTCTCATGTCAGCTGCACTATTTCCTAAGGAGATAATCTATGCAAGTAGTATTTATCATTTAAACAGTCCTGATTCAAAGACCATTGATGATGTTATATTGCCAAAAGAAAGAACTTCTAACTGACAGGTTATTCGGCATAAGAAGGAAAGAATGAAGGAGGCTATTTGCATTTAGCTCACATTTTAAAATAAAGAGAAAGTAAAGAGAACAGTTTCCAAATTTGACATCAATCCTCCTCCCTTTATTTTTTTTTTATCAAAGCTCTGTTTTAGTTTAGAGAGAAATTCTAAATTGACATTTAAATGGTGGCAGGCCAATTCTCCTCTGCCTTGCGAAGCGGTCTCTGGAAATGTACAATTATGCTGTCATCTTTAGCACTCCACATTGGACAGAGTTTAATTATTAATGTGTTTCCCTCAGAGAATGACTCGATCATGTCACAACTCTAGACAAATACAGCTAATGCAAAATCATAAAATATTCACTTGAATACTGCTGAACCGACAGGAAATTAATTCTATGAACACTTTTGATATTACCAGAAAATTAGTTTCAAACGCATAAGACTGAAATAAATGTGTTCATAATTTGCTCAAGGGTAACGCTCATCTTGCAATCAGTTGGTGTCTTTTTATAAATGTTACAAGTATTCAACATGGCTTTATGATAAAGAGGACAGCTAATGTAATGTATTATTTGTAGACAGTGTTTTACTTGTAAACAGCAGGGAGTGAAGAATTGCTCTCTCAGAAATATTTAAACTCCGGTAATATTCTGCTATTTATCATTTTGTAGAACTGAAGAAGTACCATCAAAAAAATTTGTTTTTCAGAGACTGAGAAGCTTAAGGAATGGTAATGGGATTTCAAACTTTTCACTTCAGATCACTCTCCCATGTCTTATAGAATATCTGAAAATGATTGAAAATGATTAGTAGCTTAAGGCTACTTGGTGTCCGGCATTGGACAAATTAGAGATTTTATGTCTTTTGACAGTTAAAAGTATCCCTCAAAGAAATTTATTCTCTCCTCTGTGTTTGTCCAGCAATTTGCACAAATTTTAATGTATTATTGTGTAATTATTTGTGGACCTATTTTCACACTTGCTTAACAAAAACCTCCTCGAAAGTACAAACTTTGTCATGGCCTCTATCTTTGGTGCCTAGTCAAGTGTGGGACACAAAGGCTATATGCATAAGTTGTTTGGTGTATATTTAAATGAAGGGAAAAACGGATAAATGAGAAGAATCTCACTAAAAATATCAATGGGGAAATAAAATCAGTCAAAATAAAGTAAAGCCATTTTTACAATAGAAAATAATCTCTAAAAGACATTTTTAACTGTATCTCTGAGAGTGGCTTGCCTAGCCATCAATGATTTCTGCTTTTCTGGACACTCCTAACACATAAATGTAAGCATTTGATGGTCAGAATTTGTTATCTGGCTACAGCTAATTGAGGCAAGCTAAGCTACTGAGATGTCTCTGCCTCAAAATTTGAAATTTTGGGTGTTGTTAGAGGTATATCATATTTGACTGTATTCTAGTGAGAAAGTCTGCCAATGAGTAATGAAGTTCACTCTCTCCTGCCATGAGTTCCAGCGCCTCTTTTCCTTCTATAAAGGACCGTTTTAGCTTAAGCTAACCGTAGTCTGTTTCTATTGCTAGAAACCAAAAGAAACTTGCTTCACATAATAATGTATGACAAAACATGTTTTGACAGTCTCATTGTACTAATTCTGTATTTTTAAACAAACCAGGTAATCTATATTGCTATGTCTAGAGTTTTCAGGTCTTTCATGCTTTTTCCGTATACTGATCATACATTTCACATAATGTGAAAAAGGAATTATTATAATTGTCGGACATTAATTTTATACCATCTGCAAAGATGCTGTAATAAAATATTAAAAGAGGTATGGTTATTAATGAATCATACCAGTGAATTTTAGTTTAACAGTTTTAACTTATTTTAAAAATTGCAGGAAATGAGGTTGTTCATTATGCCATAAAGCTACTTATTGTAATGACAAATCGAATGAGAGTCTGAGTTAAATGTGACTATATAAATGCAAAAAGAACCAAATTGAATATATTCATAGCAAGTGAAATATAGAAAATTAACTGAACAAGGAAAATCTTAAAACAATGGCTGAATGTTTTTTAAACTCAATGTTTTAATATTTTCCTTATAAAGATTAGTTAAAATGCATACTAAGCTTTTATGCTAGTTTTTGTCCCCCTATTTTTTCAAGACTGGTTATTCATTCAACAAACAGGAGATCTATTTAGTCGTTCATCTTGCAAACAAGTATTCAAAACCTACCATATGCCAGGCATCAAGCCAGGTACTAAAACGAGTACGCAGATGAGGGCAAAAATTTTTCTATCTCTGGGTAGCTTTAAATCTAGCAAAGATAAGAAAAGTAACACAAAGTTACCATATAGATCAAAATATGACTGAATGTTAAGAGAAGTGTGCATTTAAAATAATATGAAATTTAGATGAAGGAAAAGAGGACATATTAAATAAGGAAAATTATGAGAGGATTAATTATTAAGATGGCTTTAACAAGATGGAATTGGGCAGGAAAGGATATTTTGAAAGACAAAGGTAACTCTACTGACCCAGAACAATATGAGAAAACGAATTTTTGCTGAAGCATAGAGCTTATTCAATGACCAGCATCCAAGGATGGTATCCCGAGTCTGGCTGGGAAGGAAGTTATCTCCCCTGCCCCCCACTCAACCAATAATCAAATCTTCTCTTTATATTTCCAAATAAATTTGTTATCTACATGTTACAGCAAAACTAATAGAGTTGTTTTCACTCTCTGTATATTTTTCCTCTCTTCCCACTATCTCTTAAAACAACTCCAATCAGATTTTAGTCTCTATCTTTTCTAGGTCACTAATAGCACCCACATTGTTAGCTCCAATAAGTAATTCTTTGTCCAAAATTCACTGACCATTAGTGACATTTGAATACTTGGTCATTCTGTCTTCCTAGGAACCTGGCTTCCAGATAACCCCACATCCTTATTTTTTCTCCAACATCAATGCCCATTTTTTCTCATGATTATTATTTGTTTGCATTCTCTCCAACCTCTTAACCTCTTAAGTGTGGTATCCCAGTCTTTGGGTGACTTCTCTTTTTGCCTATTCCTTCTTTCTGATATAATTCTGTTTTGTGGATTAAAACACCAAATATAAATTGAAGACTCCAAAATTTATACCATATTAAGGACCCTTAATTCTTGACTCTTTTATCCAACTGCCCTCTCAACATCTCCATTTTAGTTATTTATAAAATATTTGAAAGCTGCACTTCTGATTGCTTCCCCATTCCAAACCATCTTTACTCAGCGCCTTCCCCTTCTTAGTTAGAGGCAACTCTGTTCTTCTTGTTACTCATATCAAGACTCATGGAGCCATTTCTGACTACTGTCTTTCATTTGTTCTCCCCCAGATCCTGTTGATGATAACTACAAAATATATCCAGACTCTGATTGTTTCTTATCACCATCACTGCTACCATCCTTATCAAACTCAATGGTCTCTTACCTAAACATGTTCTTTGTTCCTGCCATTGCTGTCCTTCAGTCTGTTGTCAATACCACAGCCAAATGGATCCTGTTAAAATATATATCAGATCCTATCCTTCTTCTGTTAAAAAATTGTGCAATGAATTCCTATTTCTCTCAGAGTAAAAACCAAAGTCCTTAAAATGCTCACTGGCTGTTTCTCTACCTGGAATACTCTTCTCCCAAATATCTCCAGATTTACTTCTTATGATGGTCAGTTGTATGTGTCATCTTGGCTAGCCTATATTACCCAGTTATTCAATCAAAAACTAACCTAAGTGTTGCTGTGATGGTATTTTGTAGATGCATTTAACATCTAAAGTCAGTTGACTTTAAGTAAAGGAGATTCTCCTTGATAATCTGAGTGTACCTGATCAAATCAGTTGAAAGGCCTTAAGAGCTGAACTGAGGTTTCCCTAAAGAAAAAAGCCTGCCTATGGACTGCAGCATCAGCTACTTCCTAAGTGTGTAAGCTAATTCCTTGCAATAAATTCTCTCTCTCTCTCTCTATCTACATAAAAATATAGATAAATACACAGATATAGATATACATAGATAAATAGATAGGTAGGTAGATATCTCACTACCACATATATTGAATATATATATTCACTTCTTGTTATGCATGGTACTTATATTCTATAAAGTCACCAGGAACACTGAATTAGCGAATACTGGACCATTGCTCCTAGGGGAAATATAAGGTTAAGGTCTACTCACAACACTTTTGAAAAACTGATCAACACATAACCTTATTTTATGTGTGCTCCTGTTTAAAGAAACCTTATTTAAGATATGTTGTTGATTCATAGCAAACAGTACTATAACTCATGTCTGAACAAAGATTATCTAACACAAGCATTTTCTCAGTAGAGCACATCACAGACTTTTTGTGCTAGGGAAAACAAGATAGTACCTTAATATTATGTTTCGGGGCCATTTTAAACAGTGAAATCACCAAGAAAAAGCACAAAAATGAGAAAGAAACTGGTACTGAATAGACCCTGAGAAGTAAACGTTTACAGTGTGAGAGCTAAAACAAGAAGGCCCACCATTGCTTTGTTGACTTAAACTAAGAACACGTGTGTTGGTGACTCAGTTTTTTACTGCTCTGCGCATGACTGCAAAAGTGGCATGATTATTGATTTGTATTGATTTGTAGCTTACAAATAAATTTTAGTGAGGAGATAAATTTTCGAATGTGGAATCCATGAATAATGAGGATCATACACACACACATCTGTGAATAATATGTATCCATGAATATATATGCAAGTAAGTCAGTGAACGATGAGAATCGAATACACACACACACACACACCTGTCTCTCTCTGACTCTGTCTCATTGTTTCTCTCTGTCTTTCTGTCTCTCTCTCGAGGAGGATATTTATATATCCTATCGGTTCTGTACCTGTGGTGGAGACCTATCCAGTGTACTCCTTCTTTATCTACTGTAAGTCTTTGCTCAAATTTCAACTTCTTAGGCCCATTTTGAGCACTATAGTACTGCTAATCTTCCTTAGCCTACTTATTTATTTTTTGTAACACTTATCATGTTCTAACATTATATAGTATGTTTATGTTGCATATTTATTCATTATTTATTGTCATTTATTATGCATATTTATTCATTATTTATTGTTTGTTGTCCATCTCCCCAGATTCAATGTAAACTTCACAAGAAAAGGATTTATGTCTGCCTTGTTCACTTATGTATCATCATTGATAGAATTATATTTGTAAGATAATAAGTGTTAATAAACATTTTTCAGTGAATGATGAGGTACTCGATATAAACATTGAGTTTTAAGATAATTTACTTGCTGTTCGTTTCAGTGAACTTGAAACCAGATTATGGCCTCTAAATTTATTCTTTTTGGAAATTCTAGAGTAGGCAGCATAAAGTTTACTTAAATATATCCAGTGGCTATCTTTGTAACAACTATATTTCACTCTCTGGGGGCTCCAATCTGAGAACTGAGCTGCACAGCCATGTGGGGCATTTAAAAAGTAGTTTTGCTATCAAGAACCAAGAAGAGAGATTAAGTTAAAGACTTAGAAATGTGTAAATGATGATTGCTAAAACTGAATAAGTGTGTAAGCTCTCTGAGGAATAATATAGATAATTCAGTAAGAATGGAGAAGAGATAAAGAGGAGACTAGAGAAATTCTAAGATCGAATATATTTAAAAAGCAGGAGGAGGAAAATGAGGTCATTCAGATATAGTAAAGAAAACACTATCTCTATCATCTGTCTATGTATCTGTCTACACGTCTATGTATGTATCTATCTATGTATCCCAATGGGGAAGAGTTTAATACACCAATAAGGAAGACAAATTAATTTTTGCTTAAATACAGTGTTTAACCCTGACAGAAGGGAAAAATTCTTCCATAAAAACATTATATATCCATTAAAACAAGTAGCACTTTCGATGTCTCACAAGACTGGCACGTGGATTGGGAATGAAAGGTGTCCCTAACAAAGGCTGGTTTGCCTTATATGACTATTGTGCGTTGGGGGTAGTAGGGAAGGATAGGTGCAAAAAGCCAAAGCCCCACTGATGGGGCGACTGAGAAATAGCCTGCATCAAACAGACGATCAGTCTCCCTCCATGAGATTTGCCTTCATAAACTTGGCGGCTAAAGAAGCAGAAAGTTAAAGGGCAGGATTTTTACTGAAAGTGTAACTTAGTCTAGCCTTTAATTTCTAATTTAACAAAGATTATCATCCCTTCATCCTAGTTTACTAAGAGAGGAAAGGGGATAATCTTTATGGGTGGAAGATATTAGCTGTACTTATACAGGTCTTTTATGATGAAATCTGGTTTAAAATTTAAAAAAAATAACATACATGCAAGATGCAAGGAAATGTGACTAATAACCAAAGAAACAATACACAACTGAAGCAAACCCTAACGTGGTCCAGAGATTAGAGTTAGCAGCAATAAGTAAAATATCAACATTACTGTAGGAAGGATAAGGAAAGATAGACAAAATTGGATGAAATGTATGGATTATTTCAACATATATTGAAATCTATAACAAATAAATCAAATAGACATGTTAGAATTAAAGTGTTTAATATCTGAATTTAAAAACCCATTGGACAGGTTTAATAACTGATGTAAAAAAAGGTTAATGACCTCAAAGACATCAGTAGAAAACATTCAAAGTGAATTACAGAATAGAAAAAAAAAAAAAGAATGGAAAGGAAAACATAGAACATAGAAACCTATGAAGAAAGAGAAATTTAGGTTTTGCTTGGTGGCGTACTACAATGAAATTTAGTGACTTGAAACTATAGTCATTTATTATTTCTTCACAATTCTGGAGGTTGACTTTTCACAATTCTGTGGGTTAACTGAATGCTTCTTTCTGTCTGGCAGACTTGTCTGATCTCTCCTGGGCTAGAGGTTATGCATCTGGAGTTATCAGGTGGGTCAGTTAGGGGCTGGATAATCCAGGATAGCTTCCCATGTCTGGTATTTAGCAGGCTACAGGATGGCTAATTGTTGGCTGGGGCATCTCATGTCTCTTCTTCCAGGCATTTCCTTCTCCAGGAGGTTAACTCAGATTAATTCACAAGATAGTTTCAGGGTTCTAAGCACATGAGAGAAAACAAATGTTCAAGTGCTTTTCAAGCATTTGCTTGTGCAACAACTGCCTAATGTCCAAAGCCATTCAAATAGCCAAGACTAGATTTAAAGAGTAAAGAAACAGACTCAACCTCTTCGTGGGAGGAGCAAAAACCTCTCCCTGAAAAAAGGTGTACCTACATGGGTGAGAAAAAAATTGTGGCCATTTTTTGCAGTCTATCACGATTGGAAATTGAAATCCCAGAAGGGACGTACAGATGGATTGGATCAAATACAATAATTAAAGAGTTAATGGATGACAATTTTCCAAACTGTTAAAAGATATCACATCTTAGATTTAAAAAAACCAGAAAACCACACGCAGAACAATTTAAAAAATTAATTAAACAAACCAAAGCAAACATCTAAGCACACATTAGTTTGTTGAAAAACAGAGACAATCTTAAGAGTAGCCAGAGAAGAAAGAAACATTTCCTTCAAAGAAACAATAGTAAGAGATTAACTAACTTCTGAACAAATATTGTGAAATCCAGAAGATAATGCAATGGTATCTTTATATACTGAAAAATAAGTATCTATCAAAAGTAGAATTAAAGATGTGGAGCAAGTAGAATATTTGCATATTAATGGACGTGCATATTGGTAAAGTCACTTTGGAAAGTTATTTGGAAATACATTCAAAAGCTAAACATTTTAACTTCCCTGTAAGCCAGCAACTTCATTCCTAATTACATAATCCCTCCAAAACTGAGGACATACGACCACCAAAATATATCTACAAGAGTGTTCATAGCTGCTTTCTTCATAACAATTGCATACTGGAAACAACCTAAGTATCATGCTACCTAAGTATCCAAGCATGGATAAATACAGTCTTATTTTTCATGCAATGGAAAAGTAATCTTGAGTTTTTAATATTCACATTTACTAGTTTTATCCTGAATGCCCACAAGAGATGATCTGGACTATACATGGAATATCATTATTCACTTAAAAAGCAGATAATGACTCTGTGGTTTCCATCTCCCAATTCTTCCTCCTGGGGTAGCATGATGAAAACCAAGTCAAATATCCTACACATAGCAACTTTAGAGTCTGTATTACAGGCAAGAGATGGAGAAAAATTGATTTTCTCTGCTTATATACAGGAGAAAGATGGACATGACTCTCTTTCTTCTCCCAAAAGAAGGGAGAAAAACCTTTTCTCCTTGACGAAGAGATGGAAAGGATTCTGAGTTCTCACTCCAACCTTTTGCAATATAAATAAAATCTCTCCAAAAGCCAGCTAGTCCCAGGTATCTTCAGATTTTGCAATCTAGAAATGTCTCCAAAGTCTTGGGCCCTCTTTTCTCTTGAAATGTAATTACATACTTATGATTTTAGGTAAATTTCTCTGGAATTCTCTCTCTGTATATATAATTACAAATTTAATTCCCAAGGCTTTCTCTCTACCCAGAACCCCAAGCTTGCAGGAAAATTTATTCAGAAATCTCCTACTCTATAGAAACACAAACATATTTTCCCTATACTTCATACCAACACAATGATATGAAAGAATAAACTACTTCTAAACTCAGCAGCATGAATGAATCTCATAGATATATAATGAGGAAAGAAAGCAGAGACAAAGAGTATGTACCTTGTGATTCTATTTGTATGAAATTCAAGAAGAGGCAAAACTAACCTATGGTGATAAAAATCAGAATAACACTTTCCTCTGGAGGGGGAGGTTAATGGTAAGGGGCACATGGAATTTTTTATGTAGATATATGTAGTGGTGTTTATATGTAGAATTCAGTGACATTTACACTTAGGATTTGTTCACTTTACTGTATGCTATGTTTCAATAAAAAAGAGTGAATAAAGATATTTCTGAAGAGACTAACATTTCAGTTAAAGTAAAGAGGTCATACTTTTTGTGGACCCAATCAGAACAGTTTTGTCATATTTCTCCAACAATGCTTGTTAGTCCTAGTACAAAAATTGAAAATAAACAAGCAGTTGGATTTACCAGAAGATGGAATGTAAAAGATGCAATTGGAAATGCTGATCGATGAAGATTGCTTTCGAGTGCCGCTTGACCACGTAATTCATGCTCAGTAAATGAAACTAAAATAGGAGATTAAGGAAGACTAAATAAAACATCTTCTAATAATATTAAAGAATGTCTTCGAAAATTATCTCACTTAACCTTGCTAAAACCTAAGACAGTACATTTTTTTATGTTTCCAGAAAATAAAACCAATGAAACAATAAGGTTACTTGTTGGTGGGTAAGGACTAGGACTTAGACTAAGGCTCAGCAATAATGCCCTTGCCTAGAAAAGTGAATAGCACCATGCTCTGTAACATTACAATTTTGAAATAGCCAAAACCATTAAATAAATGGTAAGACATACATAATATAGAGTATTAGTAGGTAAAAAGAAAGGGAGACATAAAACGATTGTTGCTAAGTGATAAGTATAAAAAATAATTGTAGATTTTCTTAGGGTGCATTTCCTAAAAACAATCTTCGAGGAGAGCTTTTCATTCAGGAGGCTTTAGGGATCACATTCCAAAATGATATCTTTAGAGCTTGGGCTTGTGGCCCAGTGGTTAACATTCCGCCCTCTCTGCTGCAGCAGCCTGGGTTTGCAGGTTCGGATCCTGGGTGCATACATACCCACCCACCAGTCATGCTGTGGAGGTGTCTTACATACAATAAAGCAGAGGAGGATTGGCACGGGTGTTAGCTCAGGGCTAATCTTTGTCAAGCAAAAAAAAGGAGCATTGGCAATGGATGTTAGTTCAGGGTGAATCTTCCTCAGCAAAAAAAAAAAACCTTCAATCAATTGAAGAAGCTGTGTCAGGCAGAGGGAGAAGATGAACTATGATGCGATGCAAAAGAAGATTTAGTTGATCACACAGGGAGTCCTTGAGCTGAGATGGTCTCCAGAGCTTCCCAAATTGAAGCAAGAGGTCCAGGCCTTTGTATTTCTACAGAGTAGTCATTGGATAAAGGCTTCCCTGGGGGTCAGAGTTGAATTGGGGCAAGGTTGCTCCCTCCAGCATGGTGGAAGGTAATTTGGAGGGGGTCCTTGCTCACAGTGGCTAGCTGAATGAATGCCTCAGTCTTGAAGGTAAGAGTTCTGAGGTGCACACCACTGTATCCATTACAGGCCACTCATTGTGCCACATGGATCTACCTGCTTCTTATAATTTGACCTTATATCGCAACAAATTCTGCAAGATCCTAATTTGTCTCCTTTCCTGGAGATCATAGAAGAGGAAGATTAGTGGAACAAACGAGGATCTTGTCACTGCAGCTGGTATTGGGCCCAAACTGCTATCCATCTTCTGCTTCCTCTACGATCCATGCTAGATTTCCCTCAGCTTCAGCCTGCACCTCTGCTAGTCCATGAGTTTCATCTTAGAGAATGATCCAGACCCTCACCTCTAAAGGGTCTAATTCCCAAGATATCATGTCCTTCTCAGGCTAGCGTGCTACCTTTGTCCATTTAGCTTCCAAATCAGGCAAGAGAGGACCAAAAGTTACTTCAGCAGACCACCTCAGGTTCAAATACAGTCTTCACTTCTCATTTTAACTGCAGCTCTACCTTCTGCTAAAGATCAGTCATTTACTCATTTTAGTATGTTGATTCTTTTTCTTGACTGCTTTTGTTATGACATGAGAAGCCTGAAGTGACACAGTGGTAGCCATAGGTGAAAGTTTAGTGGAAATCTTACTGTGACCACTCATGGAAGTTCCCTCTGGGAACCAGATCTTCTACACTCACAGAGTCTAATGTTGTGAGGAGTAGAGGCACAAATTCCTCACATGGCCACAGAGAGTAAATCAGAGGTACTCCAGCATCTACCCCTTGGTTCAGCAAGCCAGATATTCTCCTTTCTGGAGACCTGGCATTGATTTAGGGTATATACTGAGTCCTTGTGGATTGTACTCCACCCTTGCAGAAGATTATCTCTGAGTTGCTGTTACAGCTTCATCTTCAAGAAATTGTTCCACCACTTTATTATGCTCGTAGCTTCTGTGCTGTGATATGTGATGTGAACTGTGGATTCTATAATGAAGTAGCCAGTGTCACACTTCCTTTGCTATAGAGTGTATCTCTTGGTGGGCAGTGTTATGTGGAAATACATTTTGGTGCATCGAATTCTCAGAATACCCTGAGGTCTTCTTTCTGAGACCCAGCTTCTCCTTCAGTCAGTGGGTAGCAGGTCTGCAAATTGTCTCAAGCCTTGAAACTGGGCAAGTGCACCCACCTTGAAAAGCACTGTTTGATCTTTAAGCAAGGAGGAGAACGAGGCATTAACTGCAAGAAGAAGGTCATTTTGGTGAATGCAGAGGAACATGACTTCTCAAGTGTGTTGACTCAGCTGTCTCCATTCAATGTTTCAGGGTCTCACGCATTCTCAATCAGGACCTTGTTCTTGGACGAGGGAGATTTGACAGGGTTGAGAGTTCAACTCGTTGGAGCTCTACTTCTGTTCCTGTTAAATCTTGGGTCTGATCCTCAGTATTTTCTGCGCTCCAGCTTTAGAAGATACAGTCTGTTAGCTGCTAAGGAAGTCTTCTGGCTTTCACACATTGCTTGAATAGGTTATTGATCATCTTTAGCCTTTAATTTTTCCCCCAATGTATCAATAGCGCCCAGCAACCCACATCCAATTTCATACTCCTTAAAATTACTAGTTCCTCTGTACTTTCCAAATTCCTGAGATAATGTGCCAGCCAATGGGTTCTCTTACACCAATATCATTTTCCAGTTTATAACCAGTATAAGTTTTAACTATTACTCTACTACAACATGGCATGTGCTAAATACTTCACTTGCTATTTACCTACCACCAGTGATGAGGTCCTCACGATGGCCACGTAACCATTGATCCAGCTTCAAAATCTCATTTTCAAATCTGACTTGTAAAATGCCTAGACAGCAAACTCTAATTTAGATTAATTTACTAATTTAATAGGATCTACTTATGTACTTTGGGTGCACAAAAAAAGGAGAATGCAGCCTCTACCCTAAAGTCACTTCTAAGTTACGTGAGTTGATAAACAAAAAGCAATCGTTGTCAGTATGATAACTACTTTAGCATTTGAGCTGAAGATATTATTGACGTTATTATTATCAAAAGTTACCGTTTAGAAAACTAAGACTCAGAGACACTGGGTTCCTGAGTGATCTGACTCCAAAAAAACTGAATAATTTTAAAGACTAGTGTTAGAACCAATTGAAAATAAAAATATACTCTATGTTGCTGGTCTTTTGTGCTTCCACATTTAAGGCAAAATACATGTGAAACAATTGGAGCTAATCTCTACTTGGAAAGCTCTGTGCTTCAGGAGAACTATCTAGTGATCAGAAAAATGCTATCCGTTGCTACTCACTTTGAAGAAATGGCAACCAACTGTTAGGTTTTAGTCGTCTTTTGTACAGGATTCTATTGTATAGGATTTAACAGCAGTCAGTCTATTAGCTTTTGATCTTTGAAGAGTCAATTAAACATCTTACAGAAGGTAACCAGCTTTGTGTCTGCTCTTCAGTTGGAAGGAGTCTAGTTGACCTGAGGAAAAGAGATCATCATTCTCTGAGCTCATTCACAATATTCTTCCACACAAAAGATAGCTTCAAAAGGAGTCGTTAAACATGCAAATGCAATAAAAGACGTTACACATCTTCCCCCTGATGCACGGCGCAATTAGTGCAGTGGACATCACTGCAATGGATATCACTGCAATGGATGTTCTTGTCCTGTTCTTCAAACTGCTGAGTTAACCGTGTCTGTCATTCTTTAGTTTTCAGGAAGTTCTTGCAATTGGTCAATTATATATTTATTACCTTTTTTAGGAGAGAGAAAAATAAGATGTAATGTGGCAATGTGATTGGAAGATTTTTTTGTTTTCTTTTTGGCTTTTTTGGGGGAACAAAATCTAATTTCAACATGTAAATTCATCATTATGTGTATGAGTTCATGAGTTTAACTTTTAAAATTACAACTTTGCACAGCACAAGCTTTCACTTACGAAGAATGTTTTACTGTCTTTGTTAGGTATTCCTTTGTTTTGATGTTATGAAATCAAATTTCTCTGCTGTCTCAGTTGCTGACTGGTCAACTATTGTGTTTTAGCAATTACTCTTCCTTTCTCCTCACTGATTACAAGCCAAATTATAAAATGCTGGAAGTATTCTCTCTTAAACCAGTTTTCAACTTTAAAGCATGAAAAGCTTGTTGTAAAGATGGAATGAATTTACTTCTTTTTTTTCTTTATATTTTATACTAGCAGTTGAAGCCTGCAGCAGTTTCTGTATGTCAGGTGAATTTAACACCAGACCTGAGATTATAATACAAAATTTCTAATTGAGGTTCATTTATGAATCCCAACTATTGCTATGAAGCTTCTTACTGTCACAACTGAATTAAAAAAACAAAGTATAAGACTCTTGTAAATGTGAAAAATTGATTATAATTATTCCACTAATAAAAAAATTGAGATACAAAATATAACTATATAAGGGTATTAATACTTTTATATATTTATGAATTTTTGTACCAGCATCAATACCAACTAATTTTAATATCATCCAAAATTATATCTAATACAGCGGAAAATTAATTAACAAATACATTAAGCAACACCAAGACTAAGACTGATTATAAGGAATCATTATTCAATATATCCCAACAGGCTGATTTAAAGCACTTGAAGTTTGTTTTTAAATATGAATACTTCATTATTAAGTATAAGTAAATTTTTCTAAAAAATGAATAGTAAGATCACTTTTTAGACAGATGAATAGGAAGTTTTTATAGAGCATACATCTAGAGATACAGGCTGGGTATGTGGATCTGGAGCTAAGGAGAAAGATCTGAGTTAAAGGGACAGCTATATCAGTTAATATAAATCTTAAGGTGAAGGAGATTGACTATGAAATAAAGTAGAAAAGATAAAATGTAGAACTCTAAAACACAAAAGTACTTAAAAAGTATAATGAGAAAGATGAGTCAGGCAATGAAACTGAGACTTACTAGTCCAAGAATTAGAACAACCACAGAAATGAAATTGGAAAAAATTGTTCAGACAATTAATGTAGTCATAACCCAACACATATACAGATAGTTCAGCTAAAATTAGGAGGATAAGTGGCCATTGTGTTCAGGAATCAGAGGAGTGACTTCAATAGATGATATTTGATGTGAAAAATGTGCATCTATCTGACAGCAAGATGAAAGAATACATAGGGTAAAATAGAGACTCTAGAAATTATAGATATGAAGAAATGTAGTAAAATAGACTAGAGCTAGAGAGCAAAGCTATTAGGGAAAGATTATTGTTTGTCATTTGGGGATGAGAGGTGGTTCATCAGCTTTCTATGACATAAAGGACAACTCGTGGAGAGATAGAGAAAAAAGGTATTCATTGATAGTAAGATTTTTCCTGAAAAGATGTGAAGTAGTGAAACAATATTGCTTAGGAAAAAACTTTAGATAGGAATCCAAGACAGGAGGGCAAATCCATCTGCTTCCTTTATGAAAGACAGGGAGGTAAAGAGGAGGGCAGAGAGAGAGAAAAGTAGATGATGATTCAAGATATAGAGGGAATTATTGTCCAATAGGCGCAATTTCTCTAGGGAGCATGACGCAAAGTCATCAGCTGAGGGGAGACAGAAGTAGAGATAGAGATAGAGACAGATAGACAGAGAGAGAGAGAGCGATGAGAGAAAGAGAAAGAGGTGGAGAGGAGAAGAGGAGGGGAGGGAATCAGAGAGAGGTCAAAATTAGAATGTAGAAAAAACCAGTGAAGGTTTTGAAATTGGTTTTAGGGGAAGTAGACACATAGACAGATACTGCTGAATATCTTTGATGTCTCACTTAAGTTTGGAACGTAATTATTTAAGGTAGTAATTTGTGAGACCATATGGATATGTCATCCTTTAATTAAATAACTGTCCTCCATTATTAGTATTATAATTTCAACCATAAAAATGAGAATCTGGAAATTTTTATTTGATTGTTTTCTAGATATTTAATTATAAGATAATATAAAAGTAGTTTTAAAAATAAGATCTGAGTCACAAAACTTAATCAGATACATAGAAAATAATTGGCGAATATATAAGCATCATTAAAGATCACATCAACACAAAAAATAAATTTTTGACATGATATATACAGATATGCATATAGTTATATATTTCATTCTACTTTGGAAGATAACCTGGATCTATGAATAAGTATTTTCCCAACTATGAATGATAAAATGACACATATGATGACATACAATATATTATACATTATTTATACATTGTAAATTACGAAAATTTGAATTAAAATTATACACATAGTATATATTAAAAGACTAGAATTTTCTTCCAAATAGCTTCTATTCTAAATTTATAGCTCTCATTTAAGGAGTAAAGTACTATGGAAGAGTTGTTAAGTGACAAAGAAATATTTCTTTCCTTTAAATAATGAGGGGCCAACTCAGAGCACAAAAACATCTGTTTAAGCAAAATGGCAAACATCTTTATATTTGGCAACATAAGCTACCCCAATCATAGCACAAAATGTTTTCATTTTACCTCATACTAACACAATAATGAAAGAATTCTGAATTGTTATGTTTACAAAAATCTATGCATTTTTGAACTCACTGCGTAAATGAGTCCATGAAGATTTGCCTCTCATATAATATATTCATTACTTTGGTTTCCAACTTTTATCCAGAATTATAAAATTTCAACTAATCAGAAAAAAGCATAAACATCCATCTAAATGATGTTCTTAATTATTTTTGTTTACATAGATTCTGGGCGGTATGTTGGCTGATCACATTGCTTTGCAGGTAGAATTCTTTTATTAATTTGCGACATCCTACTCACGTGGCTCAACAGATCTCAAAGGAAATTCTTTCTTTAAAGATTTATAGGAGGAAAAAAAAGGAATTGATGAACATGGCAGGTCCAAGCTTTAAAGTGACTTATTTTACCAAGTGCGTCACCAAACCATTAGAAGTAAATGCAGTTTTGTTCCAGAGAGAAACATGGAAAGAAGATATTTTGCTGTCATGACCTCTTCTTCATATGTCTGTGTTGAGGATTCATGAGATAAGGTATTTCTGCACTTGAACAAGAGAAGAAAAGACAATCTTGGAAAAACAGAAAGGGCAAAATTGTTCCCAAAGTAACAATTACAAATAAAAGAGGAGAAACTAAAGGTCGATGGGAAGATATGCTGCAATCAGGTTTGGAAGCTGAGACAATTCCGCAACTCACTTAGCTGTTGTTCACTATAGTCTGGTCTCTAAAAGGGACCTTGAATACTTTTGTCATGCCGAGTTGTGACTTGGTTAGTGAGGATGAGCCTCAGGCTGGAACTTGCAAGTACTCGGTGTGCATGTGACGGAATAAATATCTCAAGGAACTCACTTCAGTAGACCCAGAGTCCAGAGTAGACAGGCCTTCAGAAGTTAACTTTCTTCTGTTCATTTCACGCTTCACTCGGGCAGCCACTTACTAGGCAGCCACTGTGTTCAGAACACAGCAATAGAGGATAAATGTTAATGCAACCATGCGCGTTTTGGCCCTACTGCCACTTATCCATGTGGCCGTAACCTCAATCAGAGATACACTGGGATCCCCATTGCGTGTGTGATCATAGGATGACTCCTGGCAAATTGGGATGAAAAGAAAAAAATGTTTTGCTTTTGCATTCAATTTGCTATGGTTATAAAGACCCAATCATTGTATCTTTTATGATTTGTTAAAAGGATTCAAGGTACAAGGGCCATTGTGACAGAAGGCATATAGTATTCATAAGGCACCATATAGGGAAATAGAGAGGCCCAACAGCTTGATCTCTCTACCCTCCATCACTTTCGACAAGTCAAGTGTCTCTGTCCTGGTGTCTCTTCCTCGTGAGAAAACACAAAAGGGGATGAATAATCCATTTATCCACATAATAAATTTTAGACTTAGTTTTTATCTGTGAAAATGAAAAGAGATCTTTGGAGCCAATTTTAGAAGTCATAGGTTCCAGGTCCTGTTGTCACTTACTATCTGAACTTGGGCAAGTCATTTAACCTTTCTGAGCTCGAGTTTCCACGTCTATGAAATTGAAATAATAATGGCTAACTCACAAGGTGCTGTGGGTCAAATGAAATACTGTAAGTGAACAAGTTATGAAAGCCGCAAAGTATAGTACAGTTTAAAGTATTATTACTGACTATAGTTTCTCTTTTCTAGCACAACGGGTAAGTAAAATTAGAATCCTTTTTCTATGCCTCCTTTTCATAAGTCGAAATAGAGTTTATCCATGGAAAATAGTGTCATTAGATGCCCAGAACTGGACACAGATATAGTCATCTTCATGACTTAAATAGTTCCACTTCACTCTTTAAATAAAATATCCCTGGAGAGAGATCATTGACTCCACAATGTCTAATGGGCCTTACTTATTTTGACTTGGGGAATCTTGTGAGACATAAAGCAAGACGCTAAACTCTCAATTTCAGTATCACCTTTTTCCTAGTCTAAATTTAAGATTGAAACTTGAGGTTAGAGTTAGGCATGTCTGTATAAGACTTTTGAAAATACTTTTTTTGTAACAATAGACAAAAACATTTAACAAGAGGATATTCACAGACATTCCAACCCTGGCACCAACATCCGTTACTCTATAAAGGCAAACCTGGTTTTGCCTGCAGAGATTCTTTTCTCTCTTACTTTCAATAAAGAAATCTGCCATTGACAGATCCATTCCTGAGAGTTTGACATAGAGAACGGACTCATGAGGAGAGAGAATGAATGGCAGAAACAGAAGGAGGAATGAGGAAGAGAGAGAGAAGAGAAAAGAAGAGGAAAGGAGAGCAGAGGAGGAGAATGGAGAGGTAGGAATATCAGATCTGTACTTCAAGGACAAAATTAACTCTTTGGAAAAAGGAAATAATAGACATAAAAGGAGCGAGGGGAGGGAAGGAAGAAAAAGATAAATCCTCAAAAACTCAGCTTCCACAAAATTTTGGGTTGTTTGCTGAGAATGAGGAGGAATAAAATTAAAATTAAAATTTGAGGGAAAAGTAGCTGCCACCAACGTACTGAAAGAGTAAGAAGTAAGAATGGAGGATCTATGATGTATATCACTATGCCCTGTGAGTAGAGGTTTGATTTTAATTACATTTATTAATTATTATTTCTTGGGCTGGATGCCTCAGCACACAGCTGGGCTGTTATATGATCCCAGGTATATTCAGTTGACATTTTGATGTATTCAGTGAATGTCATTCAAACTGTATCAACGAAAAATTCATATATTTAAAGGATGTTCCTTAACTATTTACTCAGCTGTATTTAGTCAGATTTATAGTGAATAGAAAGTATGTTTCAGACAGGCTCATTTCATGCGTCCTTTTTCACATCTTTTTTTAAGATTATTTTTTCTTCATTTCCTCGCTATAGTAATTTCATACTAAACAAACGAAAAACAAAATGCCTCATCAAAATTAATAGTGAAGAAAATTTTATCCCATTTTATCTAAAACTATTTTATCTAAAATTGTATCTAAAATATCTTCTTTGTAGAATTTTATTAAATACTATTAATCATTCTTTCTCTGCAAAGGCTAATATCTATTACATTGAATGAAAGGAAAATTTGATTTAATTAGGCTCAGAAAGTGACAGCACTTTGAACTTCCTTTTTCAAATGCAATACTATCTAATATTACTCCACACCTACTGTGTGCCAAGCACTATCCATGCAATACTTTTAAACCATTTTGTGGAACACTGACGGTGTCTTAATTGAACTGAAATTAGGATGTAGCCGCAGGACTTTGGTATAGACCAAACTCTTTCAAGCTGAAAAGTAAAGTGTTATTTTATAATGAAGAATGGCCCTTAAATATAATTGTTTCTCTTTACTTTCCAAGTTATTCTTGAAAGTTATTCCACCAGTCATACTGTAAGTGAAATATATAGAATTGTTTTTAGCTCTGAAAACCAGGTTGGCCTGTAGTGTCAATACTTTGCCAATGACAGAAATTTGACACACAGTATTTAATTTAATTAACTTTAAGAAAAATATTGTTGTTTATTCATTGCTGGGGGGCAGAGCTAAAAATGACCAGTAGTAATAATACTGTTGGAAAAGTGTCTTTCTGAAGGTGATGAATTGACATAATGCCCCTTGAGTTTCTTGGGAGAGTCAGGGTATGGATTATAGATAGGTAAGAATAGCAGTTTCCAGTCAATATTATGTGCTTTACACCTGGTTGGAAAAAAAAATCATTTCCCTGTAACTATTTAGTGTCCTGAAAACTTGAAGAGAAATTAAAGTCAGTTGAGAGCTATGTTTTCATACGAGAACTCTATCTAAGCTAACTCTCAATAAGATGAAAGAGTAGCTTACAGACAATTTGGTCTAAGAGACTAAGAAGATTGATCCTCCAAGGACTTTGATACTAGGGAAGTTTAGAAGGTAAATTTAACCTTAATATTATTTAAGCCTTCTTTTGGAACAGTGAACTTGATTTTACTGACTTATAAAAACTCTCCTCATTGTTTCTCAACAGAGTTTTCATCTTAACGGGTTATTAATATTGCCAGTGCTGTTTTATTCAGAAACAAAGCTGGTGTGAACACATTGTAAAGTGAATACTATGCAGTTAGCTGTCACAGAAAACTACTGCAGGTGAAAGAAGTTATCTGGAACACTATTCTTCTATTTTCTAAGATGTATAAGACTTTGTTGTTCTACTAGTCTTATGTCTTTCCATCCTTCTTCACAAGAAGGCCTTTCCACTTCATGTGGTAAGAAGGGAATGAAGTGTCTATTTCAACAAATGTGGAATAGAGCTAGTCAAAGCAGAAAGCATGGTTTGTATTAAGAACAAAACACTATAAATTCCATTCATGTGTGTTATCTGAAAAAGGCAATTTTATAAGCTGTAAAAATCAGGATATGAATATAAAAATATGACTTCATAATATGAGACTCCTTTGAACTGGATTTTCTTTATCACTGGTTCGAGTACTTGCCCTTTGAGCCCACTTTTGGGATCTATGATGCTATGTGGAAATATGAGCGACTGTACCACTCATTATGATCAAAGTCTGCCTTTTTTAGGAGGGTCGTAGCTCAAACTTTGCCTTTTTCCATATTGTTCAAATGGTATCAATAAAACTACTTCATAGTTATTGTATGAAGTGATTACCTAAAAAAATATTTTGGTTTGTATTTACTTGCAATGAACTTTAATTAGGAAATTATATCAAGAATGCGTGGGTGAGAAAAAAGACATTTCCTCCCTCTGGGTTTAAACTTGTGTTCTTTGCCCCCTTGGGGACCTTGTGCTTATCTGTTTGTTCCTGTGTTCCAGCTGAACCTCACCCTCTTCTTACATCCCTTTGCCTTTAAACCTTCTCCCTTCTAGAAGGCTGTTGTGTTATTTCTTTCTTATTTCTTGCTTTTATTCTGATACTGCCTGACACATTTTTCGTACTGTATTTTACTTAATCTCTCCTGCACTCTGGGATCTGAAAGTCCACACAATAAGGTCATTAATAATGTTCTTCCCAACCTACAAACCCTCTTTCAATCACTGAAATTTAGAATCTTTGAAATTTTGGCCAAGCTATTGTTTATGATCTTTGATTAAAAGTCTTTTGTTTCACTATATCTATGACATTAAATTTTTCTTGTTTTCCAAAGTCTCTCATTCCTTCTCTCCTGAGAGTAAGTAATTCTCTACGCTGTTTTTTTTTTAAAATATCGTTAAAGAAATTCTCACCTTCATCTCTAGCCTTGACCTTTCTGCTATGTAAGGAGTTGCAAGGATTTAATTGCTTGCTGAACATTTGTACTTTAATGTTTTGCTGTCGCTTCAAACTCAACACTAGGAAACAACTAGCAGCATTCCTTGTCAGACTAGTTCCTGTTTCTCTTTTTGCTTATTTCTCCTCTCACCTCAGAACTATCTCTGGCATCTCGCTTACTTTCACATCCCAATACTGCCCTGTCTTGTCTATGCTATTTAACAAACAAACAAACAAACTTCTATTTATCTCCTTTTTCACATTCCTATTACCTCAACTCTAAATAAGTCATTTATCAGTCCTACTTCAGTCACAAGAGATAAAGTGTGTAAAGGAACTTGTCAAATAACAACTTTAAAGTGACAAACAAGGTTACTACTACTCCCATCAGCACAAAATCCTAACTTATCTCCCTGCTTTATGTTTCCTTATTCAAATACATCTTGCATTTAGCCAACCAATTAATTTCCTGAAGATAATCGCAATACGGAATAATCCCAACTTTAAATTTCAATGTCTCCCCATTTCTTACTATAATTCCTAGAACTGATATTTAAGTCTCTCCATAATAAGACACCAATCTGCTTCCTTACACATCCATCTTCCTGACAAAACCCACGTCTATGCTTGTATACCAAATATCCCATCTTCCTTACCATCCATGTTATAAAATACTATTTCCATTGTTCTCCAGGACTTCACTCTTCCATTCATGTTTCCAGATTCTTCAACCACCCAGATATAGCCTTACCTCTTTTTGCACTTCCTATCTGAAGTCAGCAGTTGAAACTTATTGCATAAAACATGGTATTGTTAGTGTTTTCTATGAGCATGTTTTGAATATCACTTTAAGTTTCATGAAGCAAAGAAAGATTTTAAAAGTTATTTTATTTCCCCATGATGTCCTTAAACAGTGGACTTTCTGAAAATATTAGTTCACTGCTAATTGATGCATTATTTTCAAGAACTATCATCCTACTTTTGAGTAGAATAGAGAATACCATAATAGAATTTACATATTCTAAAACTGTAAAGTATTCATTTAATTAATATTCTCTTAAAATTGGTTGGAACAATAAGTAGTATAAGAATACTACCACAAGAATTCTTTTAGTTTATTCAGTACAAATCTTATTCTGCCAACATATCTGTTTACTATAATTAAGAAAGTTTCATGAGAAAGAGTTGGAAAACAATCCGTAGCTTGCCAACTAAAAGAAATATCCAGAATTTTAAAAAACCTGTCATAATTTCTTGATTTGCCTGGACTAAAGGATAGAAAGGAACTGAAATGATTTGGACCAACTGACCATGGCACCTGAGTTAATTGTTATTGGGGGTGGGTATGCTCTCCTCATGCTAGTCGGCACTCTTGCAAAAGCCTGACATTGACTGGGCAGGGTAATGTGGGTGGACCAGGACAAATCCATTTCTATTATTAGAGAAATAGCTTAAAGCACTGACTCCAATAATGGAGGCTCAGTGAGATCATTTGAGGATATGAAAGACAGAATCCTAATTTTTGTTATTTAGATTTTTCATGACAAAATTATGCATTTCTGGAAAGTACTACTTCTCCTTTGAAGGGCTATGTATACAACGTTGTGGAGAAGATCCTAATTTATTTCCAATACTTTCCTCAGAAGAAAATTTAACAATGGCTATATAGATAAATGGTAATTGTATGTGTCATGCGCTTTTACTGGTGTTTAATTTATATCAGTTTATTTAATACTGACAACAATCCTATAAAGAGGATATTATTATTATTAACTTTATAAAGAGGATATTATTATTAACTTTAATAACAATGAATGGATTCAATTTTGTTTCACACTTTCCTAACTGATATCACCATTAAATAAAATATTTTAAATGTTATTCATGTTTGCTTTTATAGTTTTTATCCTTAGAGAACACAACGCAAGCAAACAGAAACAAAAGAAAACAAAAAAACCTCGTCCCTGAAAGGCGGTATGCAAAAAATTCTTTTAAGTAATTTGGCCTTGAGTAAATCCAGTCTTCCCGGTGTTTGGCAGAGTACAGAAAACATTCATCTTTGGAAATAAGACCAGGACAGAAAGTCCCAAGGGCAGATTGATTATGGAATCTTTTGCAAGTCAGCACCACAAAGTTGCCCTGTAGAAAGCACATGTGTCATGGAAGAAACAAGCTGTTTACATTTTCCAAATTTTAGAATTTTTCAACCGTACTATTTGCCTAGTTTAATAAGCCACAGACATATAAAAACACACAAAGAAATTTATATAGAGGTGGCAAGGTGGAAGGGGGGAAATGAAAGTTTCTGAAAAAGATTGCAATTTGAAATAATAGATTTGTATGATAGTCTTCTGATTTGGAAATTCTTATTTAAAAATTATACAAGTCTGAAAACTTTGTATTACATGGAATGACGGTCTTATTTCACAGTGATAATTGATATCAATAATCTATAAGCATTGGCAGATTATTAGAGATTTTAATGATAAATGCTGCCCTTTCGTTTATAGCATTATTTGGTTTTCACAAAGTACCATGCTGATAATAATGAAATAGTAGTTTGCATCTCCTAAGACCCTGTGTATCAGAAGATTGCAAAGTATTGCAATTAACATAATTTTCAAGCATAGAAAAGCACATATTAGTAGAATCTTAAGGAAGAGTTCATTCCAGAGCTGTCCAGTATGACAGCCACTAGCCACATGTCTATATAAAGTAATCTTTTAATTAATTAAAATTAAATAAATATTCCATTACTCAATTGCACTAGCCTCATTTAAGTTCTCAACAGCCATATGTGGCCAGTAGCTGCTGTATTGGACAGTACAGATACCAGACATTTCCGTCACTGTAGAAAGTTCTATTGGACAGTGGTGTTCTAGAGTTGTAGTCTTCAAAATGTAAAATTTATACTTTGTTGAATGAAAACTTTTTAATATCTCTAAATATTTACATATAACGTGTAATATAAAATCAATATAAATATCTGTTTTAAATATAATAAACCAATTTATCAGCATGCTCTTATTTTATGCTAATTATTTAATCTTATTTTTGGAGGATTTTGCATGGATTAATATAAAGATTCTTACTTTTCAGTATCTTAATATCTTAAATATATGCATCTAATCCCTTCTGCTCATGCAGTGCCACAAAATACCTAAGCTTTACTTAATATTGTGTTCTATATTTGAAACATAATCCCCCAGTTTTATACTAAACAAACCCCAAAGAAATATTTTCATAGCATATTGCTTTCAAATAATTAAAAATATCTTGCCTAAATTTCTGAACTAATCTTAGCTGGGAAGGGAAGGGACACAAGGAAATCTTTAGTTTTTAAAGTTCATTGGTTTCTGAATTATTGAAGCACACTAAGTTTAAATCTAACTTAAAAGTGGAAAAATGCTCTTATTCCATGCTCTGGCTTAAAAATAGCCAAAGGGATTTTGCTCAAACTTGTGAGTCATCGAAATCCAAGAATTTTTACAAATGCATGATGGTTAGGTTAACTCTAATGTTTACAACTTTGAATACATTCATATAAATTAGAAACCTGACACTAAGGTGAAGCCACTTTTAGAGACAGGTATAGCCACCTAATGACCAAGAAATTATAGTCACTCTATAGTTCTCCACATTTTAATCTTTAAATGGTAGTTCAAGTGGATTGAATTCTGTATTAATCCAATTGGTACCACAAATTCAATCTGCATCTTGCTATGGAAAGAGATATAAATATACAGATATAAAAGTAGACATATAGACAGCCATGTCATGTTGAATGGAATTTGTCCTCTTTTTAAGGATAACATGTAATAAATGCTCTCAAATTCTGAAGAAGATAGCATTTAAGTGTCAGATTCTCTTTTTATTCTGTTCCAGAGTATCCTCAAAGATACCAAAAGACTATCCTGTGGCTCAAATTCCCTGCAGCCTACCAGCCCATGCATGATAATATTGGAGCATAGAAGGAGGTAATTGAGATGGTGAAGTTGTAGGCTACAAGAAAAAGCTTTTGTGATTTCTCCTCTTCTCTCTGTGAGGGAGGTAGGGTACCAACCCCTCAAGCTGAATGAGTAGAAGTCAAGAGAACCATTCATAAACATTAGGAGGGTTTTCTAGAGAAAAGTGTTTGTTACCCATTCTGTAATGGATGTTTGCTGTACCACAGAAACTGATAGCTGATGGCAGTGCATCTCAGTGGAGGCCTGTGCGAATGCCTGGAGGAAATTGGCATGTGGTCCCCGGAGTTTGGAGGGCATGTGAAAAGAGACTATTGCCTGCCTTTCCAGTATGTAATTCTGAAGAGCTCCAGCTCATAAGGATAGATTATGAGGAATAAGGGCTGTAGAAGGGCAAGCTAAACTTCCTTTACTCAGTGTACCAGGAATGTGTTGGTTTCCCATGTACCAGGTGGTTATTGAAGAAGATAGATGGTTTTAAACCACCTGGAATGGTATTGCAGTCAAGAAAACTACTGGGATGAGGGATTTTAGCAGTAGGCTTTTGTGGGATATGTACTGCAGGGAGCGGGAGTCAGGGGATCAGATCATAAAAGTTCATGGCTTAATTACGGAATCATGAAGTATGAAAAGTCCTTGGAGGTTTCTAAAAGCGTTCCACAACTGTACGCTGTGAAAGATAGAAAATTTGAATACTTATCCCACAGAACATTAATAACAAATGTCTTTTGCCCCTTTCTCTCTCTGATTCCTCTCATGACTCTTGATTCTATCCTAAAAGAATCAGAAATAGCAGAAGATGGATGACGCCATCTTATTTACAGGAGATCCCTCGGCTATGACTCAGACACTAGCTGGGGGAGGAGGAGGGGGTGGAAACTATCAGCTGCATGTTATAATGAACCTTTAACGCAGACAAGGGAAGTTGGTTTATTTCCTGAAAGTTACTTGAAAGCAATGGGATCTTTCCGAGATGTTGTCATAGGACAGAGAAGAGAGCAAATCTAGCATGTTTGAAGGCAGGGATTACAAAAAGTAAAGCTATTTCCTCCTTGTTCTCTCAACAAATTTAAACCTTTCAATAAATTTGTTACATATATATAAACCAAATTCTTTTCTAGAGGACTGTCAAAAATGAGTGTCATTGGTCAAAATGGGAAGTGGATGAGAGAAGATGGATGGCTATTGGTAATTCATCGCTGCTGCAAAAAGGAGGAAAACACACTGCAAATGCATAGAAATAGGTATGAATACTTATCTTAGGTCTTTCAAGTCCACTCAAACAATTTTTGTTCAACTCTTTCCAATTTTAAAATCATTTTCTTTGATAGAGAAGAAAGAAGTTGAAGAATTCTGTTTTCTCACTGTCATCTGTTAATATTATACTATTTCACTCAGAAACATATCTAACAAAATTTCCCTTTTTTCTTTCTGTTTTTACTGCCAACATAACCCAAAGTTTTTGTTTGTTTGTTTGTTTCCGTAAGTATTTTTCCCCCTCAGGCATTGGCTCATATGAGGATAGATTTTTCTTTCACCTTTCCTTATAAAGTTTTGTTACTCTTTGGCTTGCTCTTCAAATATACCTTTTCTTCTATATTTTGTACATGTTCTTCTAAATTCTAAGCTTACTAGAGATGTCCATGTATCTGAATATTTCTGAACATCCATACCTATTTTTCAGTTCCCTGGAATCTTGAATAATTATTTTAGGATATCAGTTTAATAGCATTCTATCAATTAGATACAATGTCTTTTTTTGAAATCTATTGTTACATGATTAATATTTTATTTAAACTTCTAAAAAAGTTTTACTAAACTGTAGGGTGTATGTAATGCCTAGAAATCCATTTTTTAATATTTATAAACTTTAATACATTTGGGTAAATCTCTACCAAATGTTCAGTCAATTTCACTTTACCAACTAGTTCTTTAATATGAGTTAAAATACAAAACCCTATATATTCGTTTTGCAAAATGTGACTAACAAAAAAAAGTAAAATAAAAAGTTGAAATTCTCCACCATTTGCATTTTATGCCTCTATGTCAGATTTGCAACCTCTTTTCATAAAGGCTTTTTCATCTTTTCCATATGGTTAAGTAGTCTTCCATGTTTTCACAGGATTTCCAGATATATTTCAAACTTTTTAAATAGTTACCTAAATATTTACCCATATTTTTCCACCTCCTGGTTTGTGCAGATTCCTTTAGGAATATGTGCACGTTTATGAAAAAGTAATGATACTTATTTGCCCCTTTGCTTAGAATGGTGCTTTATTAGAAGGCTCTTTCTTAAATTTGATGTGCCTAGTTGGTTTTTAAGTCATTTTTCGCTGTTGTTGTTACTGACGTGATTCTTTATTGGATTAGATTTAGAGAATTTCACTTATAAAATACACTTTTTGGAATAAATTATGCTTTTATTTTGGGCCCAACAAATGATCAACTTTGATAAATATTCCAAGAATAGATTGATACATTTGTATTTTCTGCTTATAAGACATACAGTTCTTAGAAACAAAATATACATATTCACTTGTATAATTGTCTCTTTTTGGTACAGCTGTATTCAAATCGCCTATTATAATCATGGCTTTCACACGTTCTACTTATATTCCTAAGAGGCTTCAGTTGTGGATAGTATGAACTTTACAACTTCACACCTCAATACTCATGTCTTCAAAGCACAAGTGACTTCTTCCATGTAACAACAATTTAACTATATCAAGTATCTAATATACAATCCACATTTAATTGTACTAATTGTATTAAATTGTCCTAACAATGTCCATTATACCAGTTGTTTTGATTTTAGATCCAATTGAAAATAGCTCATTATGTTCCGTTGTTTAATACTATTTATTTTTCCACTCAAAATATTTGTGAGATTCTACGATATTAGTTCAAGTAGTATATTTCATTCCTTTTTAATGCTCTAGTTACAGAGTGTGTATATATATATATGTGTATATATATGTGTGTATATATATGTGTATATATGTGTATATATGTGTGTATATACATATGTGTATATATATGTGCATGTATATGTGTATATATATGTGTGTACACACTACACACATATACTGAGTTTATCTATAAATTCTTTTGTTGACATTTAGGCAGTTCTTCTACCCCTTTTTATCATTATAAACCATGCTATTATGATTGTTTTCACAAATATCTTTCTTATGGATGTGGGCATATTTTCTCTTGTGTGTATAACTAGAAAAGTAATTGCTATCTATTTGGGTAGGAATGTCTACACCTGCCATAGAGATTCCCAAATTATTCTTCAAATCAATTATACCAATTTATGCTTCCATGAGCAAAGTATATATGTCCATTATACCTCATATCTGCCAGTGGTTGGTAATTTCAGGCTTTTAAACCTTTGACAATCTGAATGGCATGAATAGAATCACACTGTGATTTGATTTTGCATTTTTGTGATCATTGGTGAGGTTGAGCTTGAATGAAATGGCTTGCTAGCCATTTGTATTTCATATTCTGTGACTTGCTTCTTCAAGACCTGTGCATATTTTTGTTTTATTTGCTACTTCCTTATTGATTTGCAGGAAATTTATATACATAAGATTATAGAACTTCACTCATATATGTTGAAAATCTTTATCCAATGTGTGATAAATCTTCAACATTTATTGCATTTTTTTGATGCCAAAGTTTTTTTTTCTCCCCTTTTACATAGACTTTATTTTCTAGAGCAGTTTTAGTTCACAGCAAGATTGAGCATAAAATACAAAGAGTTCCCATACACCTCCTGCCTCTGCCTCCTGACACACACACGGCCTCCTCACTATCACCATTCTGAACCTGAGTGTTAGATTTATTTCAATCAGTGAACCTACAGTGATACATCATTTACATTAAGGTTGACTCTTGGTGTTGTACATTCTGTGGGTTTTCACAAATGTATAATGATATGAGACTACCATTATAGTATCATACAGAAGAGTTTCACTGCCCTAAAAGTCCCCTGAGCTCCAACTATTCATCTTTCCTCCCCCATAACCCCTGACAACCATTGATCATTCAACTGCCTATGTAGTTTTGCCTTTTCTAGAATGTCATACAGTTGGAAAGATAAAATATGTAGCCTTTCCAGATTGGCTTCTTTCACTTAGTAATATGCACTTATTTTCCTCCTGCGTTTTCATAGTTTAATACCTCCTTTCCTTTTAATGCTGAATAATATTCCATTGTCTGGATGTACCATACTTTACTCACTCATTCAACTACTGAAGGGCATCTCGGCTGCTACAAACATCCATGTGCAGGTTTTTGTGTGGACATAAATTTTCAGCAAATTTGGGTAAACACCAAGGAGTGCTATAGACGGCTATTATAGTCAAGCTATGTTCAGTTTTGTAGGAAATTACCAAACTGTCTTTCATAGTGGCAATATCATTTTGCATTCCCATCAGCAATAAATGAGAGTTCCTCTTGTGCCACGTCCTTGTCAGCATTTGGTGTTGTCAGTGCTCTGGATTTTGGCCATTCTGATAAGTTTGTAACAGTATGTTGTTGTTTTAATTTTCATTTCCCTAATGATACGTGATGTTGAACATCTTTTCATATGATTATTTGCCATCTGTATATCTTCACGGTAAGGTGTCTGTTTAGTTCTTTTGCTGATTCTTTAATAGGATTGTTTGTTTTCTTATAGTTGAATTTTAAGAGTTCTTTGTAAATTTTGGATAATTGTCCTTTATTAGAATTTCTTTTGCAAATATTATCTTCCAGTCTGCCCCATGTCTTCTCATTTTCTTGTCAGTGTTTTTCATAGAGCAGAAGTTTTTCATTTTAATAGTCTAAATTATCATTTATTACTTTCTTGCATCTTGTCTTTAGTGTTGTACCTAAAGATTTGCTGCCACACTCAAGATTATCTAGATTTTCTCCTTTTAAGAGTTTTATAGTTTTGTTTTTTACATAGAAGTTTGTGATCCATTTTCAGTTAATTCTTATGCAATGATTATGTTCCGTGTCTAGATTCAGTGTTTTGCATGCGAATGTCCAGTTGTTCCAGCACCATTTGTTGAAAAGACTATTTCGCTCCACTCTGTTGACTTTGCTCTTTTGTTAAAGATCGGTTGACTATGTTTATGTGAATCTATTTCTAGGCTCTTTGTTCTGTTCTATTGATCTATTTGCCCATTCTTTTGCCAATACCACACTGTCTTGACTGTATATAATTATATTATATACTATATAATATTACATATAATATATAATATATATCATATATATTATATTATAGCTCTACAGTTAGTCTTGAAATCAGGTAGTGTCAGTCTTCCAAATTTGCCCTTCTTCAATTTTGAGTAGGCTATTCTAGGTCTTTTGCCTCTCCATATAAACTTCAGAATTAGTTTGTTGATAACAACAAAATCAACTTGCTGGGATTTTGACTGGGATCACATTGAACCTATAGATCAAGTTGGGAAGAATTGACTTCTTCAGAATATTGAGTCTTCCTATCCACGAAGAGGGAATATCTCTCCATTTACCGTCCTTTGATTTATTTCATCAGAATTGTGTAGTTTCCCTTATACAGCTCTTGTATATGTTTTGTTAGATTTGCATCTAGTATTTCATTTTTGAGGGTACTAATGTAAATGGTATTATGTTTTTAATTTCAAATCCCACTTGTTCATTGCTGGTATATGGGAAAATGATTGATTTTGTATATTAAACTTGTATCCTAAAACCTTAGTATAATGATTCATTAGTTCCAGTAGATTTTTGTCAATTTCTTTGGATTTTGTGTATGTACAATCAAATCATCTGCAAACAAAGACTCTTTTATTTCTTCTTCTTTCCAAGTCTGTATAATTTTTATTTCCTTTTCTGGTTTATTTGATTTAACTAGGACTTTCAGTATAATGTTGAAAAAGAGTGGTGAGAGAGACCATTTTTACCTGTTTTTGATCTTAGCAGCAGGAAAGCTTCAAATTTCTCACCATTAACTATGATGTTAGCTATAGGGTTTTTGTGTTTTTTCGGTATATGTTCTTTATCTAGTTGAAAAAATTCCCCTCTTTTCTTACTTTACTGAGAATTTTTATCATAAATGGGTTCTTGATATGATCATGTTATTTTTCTTCTTTAGCCTGTTGCTGTGGTGGATTATATTAATTGATTTTTAAATGTCGAATCAGCCTTGCTTACCCGGGATAAATCCCACTTGTTTGTGGTGTATAATTCTTTTTATACATTGTTGGGTTTAATTTGCCAATATTTTGTTGGAGATTTTTGCATCTTTGTTTCTGAGAGATATTCATCTGTAGCTCTTTGCTTGTAATGTCTTTGGTTCTGGTATGAAACGCTAGACTCATAGAATGAGTTAGGAAGTATTCCCTGTGATATTATCTTCTAGAAGGGATTGTAGAGAATTGGTATAATTTCCTCCTTAAATGTTTGGTAGATTTCACAAGTATACCCATCTGGATCTAGTGCTTTCTATTTTGGAAGAATATTAATTATCAGTTCAATTTCTTTAATAGTTGTAAGCTGACTGACATTTTGTATTTCTTCCTGTGTGGTGAATTTTTGCAGATGTGTCTTTCAAGGAATTGGTCTATTTCATCTAGGTTATGAAAGTTGCGGGCATAGAATGATGCATAGTATTCCTTTTATTAGCCTTTTACTGACTATAAAATCTGTAGTGATATCTCATCTTTCATTTTTAATATTAGTAATTTGTCTCTTCTTTCTTTTTTTTATCGTATGCTTTTTGGTGAGGAAAATTGGCCCTGAGCTAATATCTGTTGCCCACCTTCCTCTTTTTTTTTATCCCCAAAGCCCCAGCACATAGTTGTATACCCTAGCTGTAAGTTCTTCTAGTTCTTCTATGTGGTATGCCGCCACAGCATGGCTTGATGAGCAGTGTATAAGTCCGCGCCCAGGGTCCAAACCAGCAAACTCTGGGCGGCCAAAGCAGAATGTGTGAACTTAATCACTATACCAGCAGGCCAGCCCCTCTCTTTTTACCTTGGTTAGCCCGGCTAGAGTCTCACCAATCTTACTGATTTTTTCAGTGAGCCAGCTTTTGGTTTCATTGATTTTTTTTTATTGATTTCTTGTTTTCAATTTTATTGGTTTCACTCCAATTTTTATTTCTCTCCTTCTGCTTATTTTGGATTTAATTTGCTCTTATTTTTCTAAGGTGGAAACTTAGGTAATTAATTTTAGATCTTTCTTCTTTTCTAATATATGCAATCAATGCTATAAACTTCCTTCTACACAGTGCTTTGCTGTATTCCACAATTTTGATAGTATGTATTTTCATTTAATTCAAAACAGTTTTAATTTCTCTTGAGATTTCTTCTCAGTCCCACGTGTTATGTAGATTTTGTTGTTTAATCTCCATATATTTTGGGATTTTCCAGCTCTCTTTCTGTTACTGATTTCTAATTTAATTTCCATTGTGGTCTGAGAATAGACACTGTATGATTTCTATCATTCTAGATTTGTTAAGTTGTGGTTCGTGGATCAGAATGTTATCCATCTTGTGAATGTTCCATGTGAGGTTGAGAAGAATGTGAATTTGACTGTCGTAGGATGGAGCATGTCAATTATATCTAGTCAATTGATAGTGCTATTGAGTTCAGTTATGTCCTCACTGATTTTCTGCCTGCTGGATCTCACCATTTCTGATAGAATGGTGTTGAAGCTTTCAATTATAATAGTGGATTTTTCTATTTCTCCTTGCAGTTTTATCAATTTTGCCTCATGTATTTTGATACTCTGTTGTTAGGCTCATTCACATTAAAATTGATTATGTTTGCTTGGATAATTGACGCCTTTATCACTATGTATTACCCTTTTATCTCTAGTAGCTTTCCTTGCCCTGAAGTTGGCTCTGTCCAAAATTAATATACTACCCCATCCTTTAAAAAAGCAAATTATTGTCAGCATAGTTTATCTCTCTTCATCTCTTTACTTTTGATCTATATGTGTCTCTATATTTAAATTGGGTTTCTTTTAGACACATATAGTTGGGTCTGTTATTTGATCCCCTCTGACAATCTCTGTCTTTTAGTTGATATATTTAGACATTGATAATTGTCTTAGTCTATTCAGGCTGCTGTAATAAAATACCACAGACTGGGTGGCTTATAAACAACAGAAATTTATTTCTCATCAGTCTGGTGGCTCGAAGTTTAAGATCAGGGCGCCAGCATGGTTGAGTGCAGCCCTTGTGCTGGGTTATGGGTTCCTGTTTTATCCTCACGTGGTGGAGGGGGCAGAGTCTCTATGAGGTCTCTCTTATCAGAACTCTAATCCCATTCATGAGAGCTCCAGCCTCATGACATCCTAAAGGTTCCACCTCCTATTACCATCATCTTTGAGGGTTAGGATTTCAACATATGAATTTTAGGAGGACACAAACATTCGTACCAGAGCAACATTTGAAGTGTTTATTGATGAACTTGTTTTCATATGAACTATATTTGTTACTGTTTTCTACTCGTTGCTCTTGTTCTTTGTTCCTTTTTTGTCTTCCACTTTTTTTATGCCTTTTGTGGTTTTAATTGACATTTTATAAGATGACATTTTCTTTTCTTTCTTAGCATATTTGTTGCATTTCTTTTTTTACCTTTTTTTTGTGATTGTCCTTGAGTTTGCAATACACATTTACAGCTAATCCAAGTCTACCTTCAAATTATATTATACCACTTCATAGGTAATGCAAGTTCCTTATAAAAATAAAATATTCCTAATTCCTCCTTCCCATCCCTTGTATCATTGCTGTCATCCATTTTACTTATCCATAAACATACATATAATATTTGTATATAGACAAATTATAAAAATATGTAATCAAATACATTGTTACTGTTATTACTTTACTTTAAATATACTGTTGTCTGTTAGATCAGTTAAGTATAAGAAAAATAAAAGTTTGTATTTACATTCACTTATTCATTCTCCAATGCTCTTTTTTCTGTCCAAATTTCTGACCTATACATTTTACTTCTCTTTAAAGAACTGCTTTTTAACAATTCTTGCAAGTCAGGTCTACTGGCAACAAATTCCCTCAACTTTTGCTTTTCTGGGAAAATTTTTATTGCTGCTTCTTTTTTGAAGGATAGCTTGGCAAGACACAGATTGTAGGTTTGTGGGGGGTTTTGCTCTCAACACTTTAAATATCTCTCTCATTTTTCTTTTTGCTTGCATGGTTTCTGAGAAGTCAGATATAATTCTTATCTTTGTTCTTCTATAGGTAAGGTGATTTTTTTCCCACCCTCTGGCTTCTTTCAAAGTTTTTTTCTTTATCTTTAATTTTCTTTAGTTCTAATATGATATGCCTGGGGGTAGTTTTATTGGCATTTATCCTGCCCAGTGTTCCCTGAGCTTCCTGGATCTGTGTTTTGGTGTCTGACATTAATTTACAGAAATTCTACCATTATTGCTCAAATATTTCTTCTGTTCCTTTTTCTTCTTCTTTTGGTATTGCCATTATACATACATCACACCTTTTGCAGTTGTCCGACATTCTTGGATATTCTATTCCATTTTTTCAGACATTTTACTCTTTGCATTTAGTTTTGGAAGTTTCTACTGACAAATCCTCAAGCTCAGAGATTCTTTCTTCAGCTGTATCCGATCTACTATGAGCCTATCAAAGGAATTCTTTATTTCAATTGAAATGTTTTGATTTCTAGCATTTCTTTTTGATTCTTAGAATTTCCATCTCTCCTCTTACATCATCCTTTTTGGTTTTTTTTTGCATTTTGTCTACTTTGTCCATTTGAACCCTAGCATATTATGCTTAGTTGTAAAACAATTGATGGTCTGATAATTCGAATATCCCTGCCATATCTGAGTCTGGTTCTGATGCTTGCTTTGTGTCATCAAACTGTGTTTTTTGCCTTTTAGTATGACCCGTGCTTTTTTATTGCAAGTCAGACATGAAATATGGGGTAAAAGAAACTATGGTAAGTAGGTTTTTAGTTATGTAATGGCAAGGTGTAAGGGAGGAGAAATATTCAATAGCTGTATGATTAGGTGTGAGTCTTTTGGTAAGTGTTTGCCCCTGGACTATGAACTTTATAAGTTCTTCACAGATTTTTTCACTGCCTTAGGTGGTACAGATGGCTAACGGGGACTGGAGTTGGGTATTTCCTTTCCCTCAGGTCAGTTGGGTTCTGATAAAACCTCAATAGTTTAGGCTCTGGCAAAATGGTTTTTCTTGAAGGCAGGTCTTATTAATTGGAACAGAATGCTTTTGCATATTTCAAAATGGGTGCTTCCCCTCTTGCTGGAAGCCTGAGGGGATTTTTTCTGATTATCACTGTGAGAACCTGGTAGAGCTCTTGGAGGCAAAACTCAAAAGTATGCACTCTGCCCTCCTGTACCCTGATGACTGGGCCCCCAGCATTTTTGTCTCTCAGGCTTTTCCACACTGAGCCTCTAGCAATTCATTAATTACCGTTCAGATTGTCTTATTCAGGCAGTGGCTCTTGTGGAGGTTTCTGCTCCAGTAAGTTGTTATTCTCTGTATCTTTTCTTTAGGATTTCAATAACTATATTAAGAAGAGAAATTTACCTATTAACTTTCCTTCCTTGTAATAGTCTTTTCATGCTTTGGTACCAGGGTCCCACATAAATTCTTTTTTAACTCTTCCCTATTAATATTAGAATTTTAGAAAACTTTACTTCTTATTTGCCTACTTTAGCATTATTTTAATTAATATTTCAATCCTATACATACTTTCATTCCTGGAAGATACTACTGTTATTATACTGTATAATTGATATACAGTCACTATCCATTTATAGTTACTCACATATTTGTCTTTTTGATTGCAACTCATTACTTTCTATACATTTATTACTTCTTTAAATAATTGATCTTAACATTTTTAATGTGGTTTTGCTGACAACAATTCTAAAAGATTTTGTTCATTTAGAGATGTCTTTATTTAAGTTTAATTCTGAAGGATATTTTTGCCCAATATAGAATTTTCTAGTTGGCGATTATTTTCTCTCAACCGCTAAAATTGTTGTTTCATTGTCTTCTGGCTTCCATTATTTTCATTATTGTCTGTTTTTGAGAAGTCAGTTTTCACTTTTAATATTGCTTCTTGAAGTTAATATTTGTTTTCCCCTCGGATTGGGTTTAAGTTTTCTCTGTCTTTAGTTTTGAGTAATTTTACTCTGATGTTCCTAGATGTGATTTTCTCTGTGTTTATTTTACTTGGGCTTCACAGAGCATCTTTGCTTTCACTGTGCATTGATGTCTTTTGTCAGTTTAGAAAAATCTCAGTCACTGCCTGTTCAAATATTTTAGCCTCCCTTCTGGAAAACCAATTATATTTATATTGATCTATTTACTATATCTCAGTTAATTTTAATGATCTTCTTTAAATTTTCATTCACTTTTTTTCCTCTCTGTCCTTTATGTATATTTCTATGCGTCCATTTTCCAGGTGTCTGATATCATCTTCTCTTATTTCTAGTGTGCCTTTCTACCTGATGCCCATTAATGTCAGTTTCATTTATAAAGTTACTACATGACGCGTTTTATTAATTTAATATTTTCTAGTAAAATTTACTATCTTTTTATATTCTCCTTTTTAAACATGTGTTAATCATAGTTATTTAATAACTTGCCAACTCACTCCAAAGTCTGGATCACCTCTCATTCTTTTACTATATTGTATTTTTTCTGTTGAATTTTAGTCATATATACCTGGTCTTTGACATGTTTAACAATCTTTGATTGAATTTCAAAAATTATCCATAAAAAATTATGTATGCTCCGCATGTTATTTTCCCAGAAATTGTTTGCTCTGCTCTCCTCTAAGCAGGGAAAGTAATGGCTGATTACCTAATATCTTCAAGGACTGCTCTATGTTAAGTTTGTTTGCAGCCTCAGTAATGTTCAGCTCACCCCGGTTTGTTCTTCATTCTTAATTGTTTTCAGCTGATATCTTAATGCGTTCTTTGGTCCCCTTTTCCTTGGTGGATCCCAAATTCTTCACATCAAACTGAGCAAAGATCTTCTCTACATTTTAGATGCTTTCTGCTTAGGTTTTAATTCTCCTACCTCATGCAGCTCCAGAACTTTGCAAATGTCTTTAGGTTAAAATCGATCTTGGCTTGAAGCTTACCAAGTCTCTTCCAGAATATTGGCTTGTTTCTTCTTCCCTCGGAAGTGACCCGCTCAGGATGCAAAGTTCAGGTTCTCAGCTGCCTGACTCTACCTAAAATCACTGAGTGTCCCCAGGGTAATAATAACAATAGAAATCAGGTCATTGCTTGAAGTGCTTCCCTCTCAAGGGGCTTAGCCCCTCCAGTTCTTGTTGCAGTAACACATCCCCACTGCTTTCAATCAAATGGTTTCTGTATATCATCCAGCATACACGCTTGTTTTTTGCAGGATTACTGATCTGCCATTAGTAGTCCTTTCCATTCTTACATCCATCTACAAATGTAAATTCTTACAATCCTGGCATAAACCCAACCTTGTTATAATATGATGTTCTTTCATACTTTACTAGTTTCAATTTGCTTATGGAATTCTGCAAGTATGTTTATGGATTAATGAGCCTTTTTCTTTTTTTCTTTATTCTCTGTCAGGTTTTGTTTTTAATATTATGCTCATCTCATTAAATGAGTTTGGAAGTGTTTCCTTTTTGATATATTCATGAATAGTTTGGAAAAATGGAAAATATTTGGTTTTGAAATGTTTACCACTTCCTTTAGGTAAAATCCTCTAAGCTTGCTTTTGTTTTTTTGTTGTTGCTTTTTTAGTGTAGGAAGGTTATTAACTATGGATATGGTTTTGTCTTTCTTTAAACCACTTTGGAGAATCATATTTTCTTTTGATTAGTTTATTTCATTGCATCTTTCCGTTTTTGTTGCTTTCTGCTTTTGTGATTATGGCGTCCTTATTTACAACTGCAGCAAGAAGTAAGTAACGCAGTGATTTTACAGTTGAGGAACTGGAATAGCCAAGTATACCCAGCTGAAAAGTGACAAAATTAAAATCTAAATTCAAGCTTTTCCACCACATCACATTTTCTTTCCTAATTGAAGCACATCCACCAATGATAGGTCAAATGGTCCCAAAGGTAGCCTAGACCTCAGAGCTGCGTCCAGTGTGATTCTTTAGGATAACACCACAGTCAGTCTGAGAACTTTCCACTTGAATAAAAATCAGTTAGGTTGAGTGTCAGTAGTCTGACAACTTAAACGTGGCTACTCTAGAATAAAAATTAGAAAACTCCGCACTATGAACTATTTTGTTCTAGAATATCAGCATAGAATATCATTATGAAATGAGTGAAATCAGAATAGCAATTGAGTTTGAAAACTGATAAATGTTTACAACTCATATTAGGGGTCAATCGATGGCATCAAAGCTATCTCTTTTTTTTCCTCTCAAAATACTTTCCTTATATTCAGCAAACTATTACCCCAAGATTGGGGAAGGATAAGGTATTTATAACTAATTGGAGAAAAGTCCAATTTTAACAATAAAATAAGAAACTGAAGGAAATTAAGTTGATGAATATAATCATTTGTTTAAAAAAACCAGATAGCATAATAGTTTATTCCCATGCTACTGTAGTAACTGATTTACTATTACTCTTAGACATAACAAAAATAATTTAGTTTATCCATAAAAGTAGGAATACTATAAATAATTACAGCAATTAATCCTTGTTCTGCAACAATTTCATAAAGTTCCATGAACTAAAAATTTATGATATGTAGTGTTTCATCAAGTGATTTTTGAAAGTTATATATATGTGTGGATATATATATATCCACACATATATATAAATTAATATAATAAATAAATATATACAGTCATGGACTGCATAACAATATTTCATCAACAATGGACCACATATATGATGGTCCCATATAGCCCGGGTGTGTAGTAAGCTATACCATCTATGTTTGTGTAAGTGCACTCTATGTTCACACAATGACTAAATTGCCTAATGACGGATTTCTCAGAATGTAACTGTATCATTAAGTGACACATGACAGTGAAACCAGGTACCTGAGGGTTACTGTAGATATTAAACCAATTTGCTGTTTTCCTGTTTAACTTGAGGAGTGACTCAGGGCTCTCAGAATCTGTGAGCTTGTTTTGCAGAAGAAAGAGAATGCCTTGGGGAGGTTGTGATTACTGGATGGCCAGCCCTCAGGGGCCATTGAAGCCCAGAAGTCAGATTGCCCAGGGGCTTATTGGGAGTGACCCCTTTGTTTCTCGAGGATACTCCTGCCAAGCCCCTTAGCTCTATAAAACTCCCCTGCTTTCTCTTCTTGGAAAGGCAGATTAGAGCCAGCCTAGGCTCCCACCTACTGTTTTGACCACTTTGAATAAATCTTCCTCCATCTCTAAGCACGAATGTCTCAGTGTTTGTCTCTCCATGCATATGGCACACGAATTTGAGATTAAGAGGTTCGGTATCAATTGTATGTGAATATAACCTTAACCCAACGCGACAGTCAACAGCTGTGGCAATAATTCAGAATTATCCATTAGTACCCTTAGCATATTAATCATAGTTGTTTTAAATTTCCAATCTGATAATTCCAATATCACTGCCGTGTCTGGTTCGGATGCTCTCTCTGTCTCTTCAAACTGTGGTTTTTTCCTTTTGGTATTCTTGATGCAAATAATCCATAACCAATATATAGATGAAAATTGAGGTGAGCACATTCTGAGCCAAAACGTGAGGACCATATAGCCTGGGGCCTTCCTTCCCCAAGGAAGAAAGGGCACAAAGAAGTGGGGTGTGCAGAGTGGCTATACACCCTCAAAGAGCATGTTTCACATATGACTGAAGTGTTCCTTTTACAATAGTCAGGAGATTGATGGACACAGCAGGCAGTAGGTCTTCTGTCTCAGTAGACACAGCAGGGGGGCAGGTCTGTTGTCTGGAGCTGGGTGGTCACAGGTGAGTGCAGCAATCAATTCCCAGCCTAGGGAAAGATGGTTACCCTTAAGGAAATGCCAATGTGGGGGAAGTTGCACTTTATCTTAAGGCCATTTGTTCTTGTCTTTGAGACACAGAAAATACTTAAAGCAGATGTATAATGTATGTATGCTCAATGGGCAGATCAGGCCCTTTTGGAAAAAACAAAGGCCAAATTAGGTTTATACCAAATGGCTTCCTCATATACTCCAATCTATCCTATTGCTTGCCAATTTTGTTTGTCAACATGCTTTTGTTAAAAAAAAAGTAACAGGCCCAAAATGGAGTCATTTGCCCCCATGGCAGCAAACTAAGGCATAATTGCAGTTTTAAAACTCTCCCAGGAATGTGACTTTTAAACAGTCAGTCTGAAATTTCCTGAGTAGCACCAGTGAGGTAATCTGCATCATAAAACCCCCACCATTCCCTTCCCCCCAAAAGAAGATGTCCTGGCTTGCATCAATCCGTTCTTTCCTTTCCCTAATGACTTTCTTACCCCACCTTCCTCCTGCTTAGACAAACCTTTCATCTTGTACAGCTCCTCAGAGCGCCATTCTGTGTGCTGGATGGGATGCTGCCCGATTCATGAATCGTTTAATAAAGCCAATTAGATCTTCAAATTTACTCAGCTGAATATTTTGTATTTTAACACCTTGAAATTTTTTTTTCCCAACTGGACATGATATGCTCAGTAACAGGAGCTGCTGTAAATAGGCCTTCAGTAACATAGGGGTGCAGTATGGAGGGAGAAGCAGCGTTCTCTAGACCTGTGATCAGGTCCCAGTCTTTGAGTGAGCCTGTGCCTCTGGCCTATGAACTTCACAAGCACTTCTCAGTCTTCCTCTCCCACCTTAGGTGGGACAGGAAGGCTAGAGTGGGCTGGAGTTGGGTACTTCCCTTCCCCAGGTCGGTTCGGCTCTGATAATCCCCCAGCAGGTTAGGCTTTGGTTAACTAGTTTCCCCTGAGGTCAGGCTTTGTTAAGAACAGAGTGTTCTGGCTTATTTCAAAATTGTTCCTTTTATCCTCCACCTGCCAGAAATTCAAAGGATTTTTCTCCAGTATTTACTGTGGGAACCTGGTGTAGCTCCTGGAATTTAATTTCACAGTACTGTGTGGGGACCCCTTACGAATGGGTCCCTTTGGAGTTTTTAACTCAGAGTTGTCCACACTGAGCTCCCAGCAATTTGTCAATCACAGCTCAGGTTTTCCTACCCAGCCTCTGGTTCCTGGGGTGGTTTCAGTGGATCACGGCTCAGGGAAACTGTGACTTCCTGTGTTTGCCCATCTGTCTCTTCAATCTGTAGGGACAGTGATTTGCCCTGTGTCCTTACCTTTCTGATGGATCCAAGAAAAGTTGTTTTTGTTCAGTGTGTTAAATTTTTACTTGTTACGATGGAGTGGTGACTTCCAGCTTCCTAACATGGAACTGAAAACCGAAAGTCTGAAGTCTTAACCCTTCAGGAAAAAAATAACTAAAGTGTTTTGGAGACAAATTAGTGGGAAATACATTTTGAGCTATGTTGTACATTTTGATGCCTGATTCAAAGAAAAATGATTATGACTGATCCACCATGAAATATTATTTAGAAGATAATGCAATTTCCTTTCTACTCAACCAAATAATTAATTTACTTGCCTCTAGAGTAAATCAACATATTCATAGTTAAAGAATTCAACAAGAAATCTTAAGAATAAGAACAAATATCATCAAGTTATATTAATGGCTTCTGTTCATAAGCAATCATTTCTCTTTTATTATAAATTGGTAAATATACCATCAATTTTTCCCACATTCCTAGATGGTAACATCAGCATATTGATATGTGAGATCTTATTTTTAGATTTTCATTGCTAAAGCCTGAATTCAAGTGGAAAAAAGATCTTTGAAAATTAATTTGAAATTTAGAAAATGTTTTCTTCTTACCTTCATTGACAGTATAAGTATCTGCAAGAGTCAAGAAGCTTCTGTATGGAAAAAAATTAAATAACAAAAATTCCAAGAGAATTTCCTGATTGTTGAAAGATACAATTCCAAGTTAATAAAAATACATAGTCCAAAAGAGAAACTATTAAATTTAAAATAATTTTTGCAAGAATGAAATCATTGAGGCCAGCCCTATAGCCGAGTGGTTAAAGTTTTATACACTCCACTTCAGTGGCCCAGGGTTCATGGGTTGGGATCCTAGGTGCAGACTCCACTCATCAGCCATGCTTTGGAGGCATCCCACATACAAAGTTGAGGAAGATTGGCATGGATGTTAGCTCAGGGCTAATCTACCTCACAAAAAGAAAAGAAGGAAATCATTTGTGTATTTATTTCCCATGATTTATTATATATCTTGAGAGATGGAAGCTTTCATATTTTCTGTTTGATTCTCACTGCAAGATAACCCCTTTCCCCCCCAAAAAAATTTGTGAAGGTTGCGTTTGGTCATATATAGAAGAAGGATAAGAAATTCACTTATTTGTGTCAAAACTGCTATTTCATAGTTGGCTTCTAAGGGGAAAATTACAGTGCTTATTTACTCGTTTAATTTCAAATCTAAAATGGATATGATGGAACATAGGAAAATATTAGAGAACCAAACGATTTCCAGGAGACACGAGTGAGCAAATACACTTCACTTATATAGAAAAGACCATTGGAAAGAACAGTAGCTTTCAAGAGTCAAAGATAAATATTCTTTTAACATTATTTGCACTATTAAAAGTTAATTATTGTTCATTGAGCAAGAAGATGTTTATTAAATATCTACTATGTGCCAGACAATGTTCTATGAACTTGAGATATATCAGAAAAGAAAATAAAAAATAATCTATTCTCTTAATGTTGAATTTTAGCTGAGGGAAACCAGAAACAAAGCATAAACATTACAAATAAGTAAAACTTATAGTATGTAAAGTGATAAATTACATAAGGGATGCGGAAGAGAGGAGATAAAGATGAAGTTCCAGAGGGAGAAAGTTGCAATTTTAAATAACTTATAAATAGGACCTTGGATTAAGTGAGCCTCATGGAGAAGATATCATTTGAACAAAGACTTAAAGAAGGCAAAGGTGGGGCCAGCCCAGTGGCATAGTGGTTTAATTCGTGTGCTCTGCTTCAGCGGCTTGGGGTTTGCCAGTTCAGATCCTGGGTGCAGACCTACACACCATTCATCAAGCCATGCTGTGGCAGTGTCCCACATAGAAGAACTAGAAGGATGTACAACTAGGGTATACAACTATGTACTGGGGCTTTGGGGAGAAAAAATAAAGAATTATATGTGATAAATGAGTTTAAAAAGAAAAAGAAGAAAGTCAAGGTGTTGGCTATGTTTAGGCAGAGGCTCTGAATGAGGAGCTGGCCAGGAGTAATCAAAGAGCTTATATAGCTAGAATGGAGAGAGCAAGGGGTGAATAATGGGAGAGACAAGAGATAACAGGGGCAAGATCAGGTAGACCTTTGTAGGCCATTGTAACGATTCTGGTCTCTGAAGATACAGAGAGCCAGTGGAAGATTTCCAGCTTGGGACTGAAATGAGCTGACGTTTTGAAAGGATTACTCTGGCATTTATGTCAGGGAACACATGATAGCCAGGCAGGGGTGGAGGTTGAAGAACCCATTTATGGAGGCCATAGAGGCCTGGAAGTTGTTCACTAGGGAGTTGACTTCATATTGGCAGCTTGAAATGGATCATGGTGGGTATATTTACACCTAGGAAAGCAACAGATGCTACAAATCAGGTATTTTAATTAACCAATTTAATTATGACACTTTCATAATTTAAAGTACATGAAAGAGTTTTTTTTATTTGAATTCTTTAGCATCAAGTTAGTTTTGGCATACTACTTTAGCCATTAATCTCTGTTTTCTCTTGCTGTTTGGAATTGGCTATATTTATGAATGAATCAGCTTTAAGTACACCTTTCAGATTGGATGAAGCATTCTAGGTTGTTTGTACAACAACTAGTTAACTCTCATGTTTCCTTTTAAACAGATCTTCAATTTCACTAAGCCAGTCACAGTCATCTGACTTCCTTTGTTACTATTGATTTAGGAATAGGCACAAGACAAAAGTGTGGCAGATTAGTCCAAGATCAAAATAGATCCATTATATACGGTAGTGTCTAATTAGATCGATCATATAAAATATTCTCCTAAATAGAGATGCCCAGGAAGAGGTGGATTTTCCTGGATACTGTCATATTTGGACATGATAATTAGAAATACTATAGCCGCTTTGCATGGTTGCAGAGAGCTAACCTTGGGACCAGGCTTCCACGTGGAGGCTGTCAGACCAAAGAGATGAGAAGAATCTGGATCCTTGATAATGTCTCTGACCGACTAAATTAATCAACCCCAGACCCTCCCTACCTTTTTCTTTCTCATTATGTGAAATAATCAATATTCTTTATAGTTTAAGTCAGTTTGAGTTGATGTTCTATTATTTGCCATTGAGAGCATCCTAACTGACATAAAAGCCCAAGCTTCAATAGCTAATTCTGTCATTTCCTTCTTTTTAGAATAAATATGTTATTCAAATATCAAAACTGTCACTATCATTTGCAGTTTCTTCATTTACTGATGAGTTTAATGCAAGATTTGGAATTGATATCAATTCTCCTAGAGGATCACAAATACTTGAAACAAGTAGATCAACACTGTAATCCATTTTGTATTCAACAATTAACCTGGTAATATAGTACCTGCTTTTGTCTATCAGTGGCCATCAAAATTCATATTCAACTGATATTCACAGAGTATATTGTGTCCTATTGTTACTTTGTTTTATTGTGTGTTTGTTTTTTTTTTTACTTTAGGAAGATTGTCCCTGAGCTAACATCTGTGCCAATCTTCCTCTATTTTGTATGTGGGATACTGCCACAGTGTGGCTTGATAAGTGATGTGTTGGTCCATGCCCAGGATCCAAACCTGAGAACCCCAGGCCGCTGAAGTGGAGCACGTGAACTTAACCACTACACCACTAGGTGGGCCCAGTATATAAATTTTTTGAGTCTGGTATTTTCATTCCAGTTTTACAGATGACAAAATTGAGGCTCAAAGAGATAATCTAATGTATAATTCAGTATTGATGTTTGTGCCAAGTCCATTAATAGAATGGATTATGTAACTGTGTCTGATGTATACTAATGGATTTTAATTTGATATTAAGTTATATCGCTGTGTAAATATTTTTTGTGTACACATCTGCAATAGAGATATGTAAGCACCTCTACATGCACACACACACTCACTCATTGCCTTCCAAAATATGATACCATTGTACACACCAGTAAATATTTATTGATTGTTTAAATTTAAAGTAAGAGGCTTGACGGTGTATTCATGTTGATTCTATCAAAATCCTATAAAAATAATCAGCTTTGTTTTTCAGTTCTTTATGCTCAGCATCTCATTTTTAATTGTGTAGGACAGAAATTTTAAAGCATTAAAAATCATTATTAAGAAAATGAAAACAGGTTTTAAGATAACTAAAAAAATGTGGATCATAAAACATTGCATGATTGTAATAATATCAAATATATGATTTTATGGACAGAACTGGAAGATAATTTGCAATGAAACTATTTGTCTTGGGATTTATAGTCCTTTTCCACATTTTCAATATTCCTTTTAATGTTGTCAATTGTTTAAAAACTATAAATAGGACTTGATATTTTCTTATAGACAATTTCCTAGTAACACTGGTCTTTCACTTCTACAAAGAAGTGACAATGAATTCAGTAAACTATTTTCCATTTACAAAAAAAAAATACTGAAGTGGTAGTTTGGCAGTATCTGTACATTCAATGTAGAATTTAGTTTTTGAAGTTTAACTGGAAAATTTGAACAATGTGACAGCCACACTGGGTAACTCAGGCCTCTAAGTCCCTAGTCCGGCCTCAGTTCCCCGCCCTCTGTAGATGATCTGAATAGTCACTCTAATTCCCTGCTAAGGTTCTTTGTTTACACACTCTTTATGTGATGTGGTAATGATCAAAAACTCTGGAAACAGATTTTCTGAAAGTATGATTATTGATATTTTATAAACCTTTTGAGATTACATTTATCCTGAATAAATACCTATATCTGAAACGGCACGATGACAAACTGTATAAATGAGATACAAAGAAAAGAAAAGAGGAGAATAGAAGGATAAATATTGTATTAATTTTCGCATTTATCTTTTTCCCTCAGCCTCTAGATTTATTTGCCTAATTGTTCCCAAGGTGATGGAGTTTGAAAATTTGCTTTCACTAATCAGTGTTTGTTAGGGATCAAGAATCTCTGACCTTCTAAACTCTCCCAGGACCCTTTCTCTGTAACTGACACATGGCCATTTCCCCAATCTTGTACGGAAGAGGCCAAATTGACCAGATTCCTAAACGGAAATGTGGAACAAACAAACAGAAAACAATATAACTTTGAATATCCTCAGAAGCATTCACTACCAGTATTGATAGAAGGCAGACATATTTCCATTTATTGTCAACAGATTTTAAGATTTTTAAGTACATGTAGCATCTCTGCTTACGTTTCAGTATGCTAATGATGTGCATAATGGGAAACCAGTAGACACCTCCTCAAGGAGCATATATTCTCCCATGGGTGTCTAATATGGGCTGACCAGGGGAAAAGAAGGAATGGAAAGGGCGTTTTCTAAATTTCAAAAGTTTGAAAACATACAGAATTCAAGATAAGATGACCTTATCTTCTTTAAAATGGTGAACTAGCTGGGGATTTAAAACTGAAAAATTTTAATATGTAATATATATAATATAATAGACTATACTATAATGCGTGTATATACATAAAAGATCACACTTAAATTCCTTCCTTTGGAATAAATATTGGTGAAGGAACCATCATAATGTTTACCGGTTTTCTTCTCTATTTTCAAAGGATGTTATATTACATGTGATAAATATGTGGAGGGCATATTGATGTACTGAACAATCATATATATGACCATATTGATGTATTGAACAATCGTTGACATATTACCAATCATATTGACCTATTGAACAGGATTGACAGTGGCTAGAATGAGATTTAAAAGGGATATAAGGACAAGCTTTGAATCATCTTCTGACCACATGTAGTGAAAGACAGCATGATTTGAACCCATAAATACACTGTAGTTGGATAAACATCCAGAAATAAAAGACTAATGATAGAAGTTTTGAAGGTTATTCTTAATCTTACTTTTTATTCCTTTACAGAATGTTTTAATGGTGAGCAAATGTTGTACAATCTAATACTTTATCAGAACATATATGGATTTTCACTTGTTTCCTTTGCTGATTCCATGAAGTTGCTGATGTTTTTCTCAAGGCATCTCACTTCAGTACCTAATATATGAATTGTAACTGAGTAGTTGATAAATATGCAGGAGCAGGTATCCCACACGATCAGCTAATGATGTTAAACAAAATTCTTGGAGAAACATTGAAAGATAGTCCAGATTATTTTAAGTGTAAATACAGATTTGCATATATATCCTTAGTCATATATATATGCACACATATACAAATACATATATAAAGATGATACAATTCTTTGTAGATAGAATAGTGATTCAAAAAAACCTTAGAATAACACTATTAATCATAATTCTTTCTAAAAGTATAATTTAGGGAAATGCAAAATAAAACAAATAAGATCTTAGAAACCCAAAGAGGAAGAAGTATCCTTACAGAAGTGAGCTCTCTATGTATAACTTTATACCTAAGTTATAAAAATATTTGCAAAAACTTGACAAACGCCTTACATACTGTAGGCAGGAGACGATCAGCTCTTTATATCTTAAGTTTTTGCTTTGTTTTGACTTTTATTTGAATGTTTATTCCTTCACTTACATTTTTGGTTGTTTGTTTTTCGTGAGGAAGATTGGCCCTGAGCTAACATCTGTGCCAGTCTTCCTCTATTTTGCATGTGGGATGTCACCACAGTGTGGCATGACGTGTGGTACATAGGTCTGCGCCCAGGATCCAAAACAGCAAATCCTGGGCCACCAAAGAGGAGTGTGAGAACCTAACCACTATGCCACTGGGCAGCCTCTTGACTTTAGATTCTTTAAGCTTCAAAATGTCAACTCAGAGAAAATGCAAAAAAAAAAAATCACTGATAATTCCACAAGTATTGCACTAATTTTGCTTACTTTCTTTGTACAGTCTTTCTTACATGTTCGTATTATATATTAGCAATATTTTTTCATCTTACTATATTCACTTTTCAATATATCATGAGATTGACTATGCTGCATTGTGATCTTCATAATCATAACATTACGAATAAATTTAATAGTTATTTGCATAATGACTTTCTGAATTAATAATTGGCTCAAATCACCATGAATGTGCTGATCACATTTGATGTCTTTTAATCAAAACAGAGTCTGGCCCTGGGATATACCATGTGTGGAATATCTAGTGAAATATCTACACCAAGCTCTGTAGGGCTTGTGTTAAAAGGTAATACGGCTCAGGGATTAATTATCTGGCTCTAGAAGCATAAGAGGTAGGGCTTTATTACTAACTTTGTGAATGTGGACCTAGCATCTGTCTAAAGCTTGGTGCTGTAATATATAAAGATGGAAAATGACATCACTATGAGTATTAAAAATTGCCATGCATTGTGGTCTTCGGGTTTCATGTGCACCCCTGAGTCACAGTGCGTTGGGTTTGTATATTGATTGCTCTCCTTACTAGTTTTATCACTTTGGGCGAGTAACTTCACCTCTCTGAGCTTCACTTTGCTCATCTATAAGATCAGAATAATAAAATAACCATTAGAGTGGGGTTTTGTTTTCATCAAACAATATAATCTCTGTAAAGCAATTAGAGTAACTGACACATGATAAAAGCACCATTGATTTCAGCAGTGGTTATTTTAGCAATAGTAGTTGTAGTAGTAAAATTCAATAAATATTGGTGTTTTTATATATTTTTTGTATTGTCAACAATGCATAAAGTAATTTTTAAAATTTTATATTATTATTTTTGAGAATTGATTGTGTCTTCAATTATTCTTATACCATTACATGCTATATAACAAATATTTTAACAGGGCATTTTTTATTTCATTCTATTCTTCCATAGCTACTGACAGAAGTGATTGCAGTTTGAGGTCAAATCAGGCAATAAAAATGAATTGAGTAAATGTGACTATACAATGGCTAAATTTACAGTAGAGTTATTTTTATGTCCATATTTTAATATGTCATTTACAGCCTATTTATATTAAAGCATGCGTTGGTTATGGAAATAGTTGCATAAAATCAGCCATTATCCTATATCTAACAAATTGTTGTGACTAATCCCATTCTGGTTTATAAGGTTTCTAAAGCTTCATTATTCAATGCATATATTCATAGACTTGACCTTAAGTCAGTCGATACATTCATGAGATGAGACCCAAAAACATATCACAACTGCACTACATGTTTACAGTAGAAAACGGACATCACTAGGTATGTTGACTTCTGAATAATGATTGGAATAAATGCTGCCCTTCAAACGCTGGTGTGCATGCCCTCAATCCCCAAGGAAATCAATATTTGCTCATCTTTTATGAGTGCAATCCTTAGGCGACCGCCTGATACCTCCAGGCAGAGTTGTGTGTTCCTCCTCTGTGCTCTCCTATCACCTTGTTCATGGCTCTTTCATAACACTGTCTGCAATTTTTTGCTTTTATGATTGTATCTTCCACTGGACACTGAGTCTCTGGAGATCAGGTCCTGTCTCCTCATTTATGTAGCTTCAGTACCTGGGGTGATGCCTCATTGGAAAATGAATAAACGTTGAATGAACGACTGACCACTGAGATGGCACATACAGAAGTTCCTCTAATTAAGAACAGCTTCGGTTGAAAGCCTATTGGTGTGCCTGAGCCTAAAGGAAAACCCAGTAAGAGATCAGTGAGTGAACTATAGCTGTGACAGGCACTGGTCTCAATATTTTTGCTTCTTTTAAATTCTCTTCTTTGTATATTTGTGTTTATAATGTTCCCTTTTATTGTATTTCCGGCACGGAAAATAAAACCTGAACCAAAACTTTTATGGTCAAACTAAAATAATCATGCTTAACTAACTAATGTCATTTTTTTATGTAGTAAGCTGATTTGACTTGCCCAGAGGCTAAGCTTTTTTAAGTCTATAAAAATTGTAAGGTTTAAAGTGTGTAACCAGAGGAGATCCTGTATTATCTGAAAACCTGATGAGGAAATGCAGTATTTCTTTTTATTATAATCTGTTACTGTTAATGTAGGCAACAATGTGTTTATTGGTAGGTCTCTTCCATTGTTAATGAAAAAAAATTTCTACAGATAGTGGCTCGAACAAAGTGCATAAGGTTAAGTCAAATTCCATTTCCAAAATTATTTTCCCTCTCGTCTAAATAAGAGACATTTTCAAAAGCAGACGTATATGGGGGCACATGGTTTAATGCAACACTAGTAATAAAGAAACCATAATGTGCTTTTATGATGTGAGTTTTTACAAAGAGTTTTGGGATAACTCCCTCGTATTATCATCATTATTGAGTGAAACATGCAGCACTTTACCGTGACAACAGGAACACCTGCCAGCAAAGCTGTGAAACTCGAAGTTTCCCTATTGCTCAATTCGGCTAACAAGCTGCTTTAAACTGCGCGACATCAAGGATTTTTTTTCTGTCCACTCTTGGGGCATATTGTAGAGAGCTATTCATCAATTATCAAGATTCTCTTTTTATTCTCCAGGGGAACTGAAAGGTTGTAAGCGGGAAGATTTTAGCAGCAAAATCTCTCACTGTATTTAGTTTAGTATAAGTACATTGTTATACATATATTTTATATTCCTTTGAGAAATATATAAGGAATCATAAATCCCAGTCAGAATCTATCTTGAATGTTGCCAATACAATCTTTCCATCGTATAAAATCCTCAGCTTTGAAAGCTGATGACATCTCTGAAATTACTTGGTAATCAATTATATTTTTGTATTATTACAAGTTTAAGTATTGTTATTGTTAGCACAGAGGATATTGCTACCAATAGTTACATAGGGTTAAAAGTCAATGACTATTTTCGTTATATTTAAAACTCTGCTATATGGTTTCTTGTGTTGACTAGGTATGTGCTGTAAAGTTAAAATGCAGTGTTTGCATACTGAGTAATTCTAAAATGTAAACTACATTTCTTAATATTAATGTGTTTTAAGTGACACCAGTTATGTATGTCTATGATTCATATTGCCGAGATCTTCCCCTTCCCCAGAATGATGTACTGTCACTGTCCTATTCATTTTGAATGTTGTATTCATAAGGGTTTTGTGACTAGACATCACCGTAAATCAATGTTATTGGACTATATTTTCAAACAAAACATTTACAGAGACAGTCATCCCACGTTCCATATTCAGAGTGCACCACTTCTATGAAGGTCAAATAAAGTCGACATCAACTTATGGATTAGTTTATTGAAAGAGCAAATGAAACCAGCAATTTTTGGAATACCTTAAGAAGGGGTTTAATGTATTCCTGTTTCACTCTAGAATTCCTAATAGTCTTAAGAGCTCTGCTAGAACTGTAAGACAAACAACATTAGAGGGAGACATGAGTACTTGAGGTTGTCTTTTCTGATGAAGCACAGGAAATATTCCAAACAGTGATGGCTTATATTATGACTTTAGAAAGTATGTGGTAATATTAACAATGTCACAATTTACTTCAAAATAAACACGATTCATTGATGATCCTCTATTACTTACTGAATATGCATTCATAGTTGATACACAGAAATACAATTTGTTTCAGTAGAACAAGCTGATCTCCTATGTTCTGATATTTTTCAATATTGAGAAGACCCTTAGATTGAAGTAAACAATATTTCTTAATTTTCTTTTCGTAACAATTTGGTGTGACGAAGGTCTCGGGTAGTTTGTGGCCACCAAATATCCTCATGTAACATTCTGTAAGTTTTCTCTTCTCTGTTTTCATTTTCTCTATTCATGTGGCTGTAAAGGGAGACCACATACTATGTAACAAATATACCCAAATCAGTAACCTATGATCCTATTTAAATAAACCATCGAAGTGTGAATAAACAGGAAAAGGAATTTAGTTTTTTTGAGAGATAGGAGTCATTCTTGAGTAAAGAGCATTGAATCTAAACTCTCTTGCATAGTTTGAGCTTTGTATACATTAACTTAGATATTTCTCTAAAGAATAGAAAATATATTTTTGCTAAAATTGTTTGTGGGAAAAAAAAAACTTTTCCCCTAAGCTACTAGTGATATTTTACATAAAAGAGTTAGAACTTTCTGAATTCCTGTTCTTAGTTCTTCCTGTTGACAGCAAATTTACAAGATTTCAGAAAAAAAGTTTTTAAAGTTACCATGTAACAAAATAAAAAATAGCAGTCGAGAATCACCTTACTATCATATAGAAAGATTCTCTTAATAAAATGCGTAACCTGCACAAATTAATAAATGTACAGTAATTTGGCACATAAAATAAATTAATTTTGTATAGAAAATTGCAATGTGCTACAGGTAGGCTAATTTATCTTAAACCCAAGCCCATATTTTACACCATGATGACATCCATCCATTTTATATTCTGATACAGCACTTAGTACAGGGAGTGCTACACTCGTTCATCATCTGTACCATAATCTTTCTTCCCAATTATCTTCTTGGGAGGTTCAGTCAAGAGTGACTGTGGACATAGACATCAGAGCTTTAATTAAAAAGATACGGGTGCTCTGATGGAGGTAACTCTGTGTACCCCACATTTTAAGGTAAATTAGGTGAAGATGTGATCTTAATTAACATGTGCTAGCCATAAGTTGCTCTAGTTTTTAGGTTGTTGGAATATTCTGAAAAGTTTTAGCACTCACTTTTGGATGCTATTTGAAGGGATGTGGTAGGGGTGGGGTAGGGAGCAGTAAGCCAAACAGCAAAAACCAAATTGATCCCATTCCCTTTGTGAACAATAAACCATTTGAGGAGATAAGATGTAACTGTCTGTCTGCAGGTTTCTTTTAACCATGTTCCGGTCTTTTATTTCACTCCTTTATAATTATCATAAGGATGCCATTCTTAAAGTGTACTTTATATCAGTTCATTGCTATGCAGCACAGCCAGCTCTGGAAGGTAATGTTCACTTCACAGATGAAGAAAGCAAAGAATAAAGAGCCCTGCTCTCTTGCCTAGGGTTACATTATAAGTTAGTGGCAAAACGTGTATTAAAATTCAGGCCCCTAGAGCCGCAGTGTTTTAATTAGCTTAATAATCCATGCTAACTTTCATGATTGTTAGGGCTTACGTTTTGGTATTCTTTAACACTATTCCCAACACCTATGAAAAATGGCTGCCCTTCATAAGGTTAATGCAAACTATGAGTTACACCAATTATGCAAACCCTAATCTTTGTAACTTATCTACCTCCAGGGTGCTTAGTGCTATGTGAGCCGTATTTTATTTCTTATTCAAAAGAGCTTTCACCCACTTCTGTGAGCACTTTCCTTTTATACTATTAACAACAAAAACAAAACCATTAATTGCATGTTACCGCATTTAAACTTATAATGAAGGTATAATTATCTCAACTGTATTAATAAAGAAATTAATGTTCAGTGACTTGTCCACAGCTGCCTAGCTAACAAGAATTAGCATGGGAATTTAATTCTGAGAGTTATTCCAAGTATCATAACACATTATCTTTACATATAAGGTTGATTGTTAGAAGAAATCATGTGATACTAGTGGAAAGATAAAATCAATAAATGGATTTGAAAATGGACACACTGTATCAAAAAGTTCCTCATATGTAAATTTTTTTCCTAAGCCCGTCTTCACTTAGTCATGATTCATATTCTGCACCTTATTTATTCCTTCCTTCATTTATCCAGTTAGTCATTTGACAAATATTAAGCTAATTGCTGGCGTCATAGGTCAAGAGAAATGATTTCAGATTGTGCTATTATGGTTTTAAAAATGACTAAGATAGATAATACATTAAAGTGAACTGACTCTAGATGGAGTGTTTCAAAAAGACTTCAGCCAGGATAGTATTTAAACTGAGCATTAAAGGAACTTTGAGATGGAACTGCCATATCAAGAATGAGGGGAAAATATTCCAGCGAGGAGAAGCACAGACAACATCTTCACCATCATTGAGCTCACCTTTGGGAGGAGGAGGCAAACGAAACTGAAGCGAAGAAGTCAAAGATGTGATATGTTACATAGAGGGAAGCAGTGAGGAAATCTCACAGCAAGGAGACGTAGCAGAGTCATTCTTTCAGGTAAGACGTTATAGAAAGTCTCACTGAGAAAGGGACACGAAAAAGACCTGAAAACAATGAGGCAGAGAGCCAAACAGATCTCCAGGGAGGGCCTCAGGCAGAGGGACCAGCAAGTACAAAGGCCCTGTGGTAGAAGTACACTTGATGTGATAAAGAAGCAATTAAGAAGTTGTAAGTAAGGTGGTGGTAGTGTCTGATTAGAATTTAGGAAGATAACTTTTGTGGGATTTGAGGAACAGAAGGGAGAACTCAAGAATAGAATAGGAGAATAATTAGGATGGTTTTGTGCAATTCCAAGTGAGAGATGATGATGACCTGAACAAGAATGGTGGCATAGGAGATGGAGTAATATGCTACATTTTGCAGGTGGAATCAACAGGACGTACCTTATGATTAGCTACAATGAGTTAAAAAAAGAGAAATCATCAAAAATGACTAATTTTTCACTGACAGGTGAGGGGCCTAAGTAAACTAAATTAGGGAAGATGTGGCATTGAGTTTGAGGAAGAAATAAAGTGTTTTATTCACCCCTATTAAATTTGAGATATCTATAAAATTTTAAGAGGAAATTTCAAGTAGGCAGTTAGCACAGGTTTGACATATACATCTGTTTCAACAGCATCAAAATGATATTTAATTAAATTCATAGGCTCTCCGTTCCTAATAACGCTACTCAGCACAAGCTTAGAAATATGATGCATAACTATAAGTTAAACTTAAATGTGAAATTCTGAGGATTGTTCAACCAATTTACTTAGAGGCAAATAAACAGTTCTACTCTTGCATAGATTCACAAAAGGGGTGATTTTGTCAGTAGCTCAAAATTTTTAATGTAAATATCAATATCACCATCAATAGAATTTGAATAGCAATATCACAGAAAAACAGCAAAAAGTAAAAACTAATAATAAGTTTTATTCCTTAAGTCCTATCTGGCTTTTACTTGATTACTATGCTTCATATATTTTCCAAGACATATGAACTTGAACTCACCAACGAGTATAATCTCAAATTCAAGTAAGATGACAATCTAGGAGATTGCTTGAATGACATGGACATATAAAGGTTACAACTTTGCAATCTGAAGATGTGTTGTGTTTGTCAGGTGTAGTGTTTTAAAATGACGAATTGATTGTCATGAGGCAGGGTGTGCTCTTTCTAGTTAGTCTCAGATGCTGCCACTCCCTATTGTCTTCACCATTATGCTGTTTGCCTGGTTCTTGACGCGATTTCACCTTCTTAACCTGCTATAGATACTTTCCACATCTATCTACCTTTGTGTTAAGACTAACTGGCAAAGCCCTGTGCATGGTGGTTCTTTGAAATGAGCCCTTATGCAATTCCTTTTGCAGAATTGTGTGTTAGTATGTTTCATCAGTCTACGCTGAAAGATAGGTATAAGAAATACACCTATGGATCTTATCATTGTGTGCATGGTAAGAATGTTATTGATGATGTTATGCATTCCAGCACACAGCATTCCTTTTATGAAATAGTGAAAAACTACTTCAGGGGCCAGCCGCGAGGCCCAGGGGTTAAGTTTGTGTGCTTCATTTCGGTGGCCCAGGGTTTTGTCTATTTGGATCCTGGGCGCCGACATGGCACTGCTCAGCAGGCCATCCTGAGGTGGCATCGCACATAACACAACTAGAAGGACCATCAACTTGAATATACAACTATGTACTGGGGGACTTTAGGGAGAAGAAGAAGAAGAAAAAAAAAGATTGGCAACAGATGTTAGCTCAGGTGCCAATCTTTTTTTAAAAAAACACTTTACTTCTAATATTATTACTGAATTAAGTTGTTGCTCTAATTAATTGGCTCATTTTTATCTCAAAGTAGTGTTAAGAATTGATTTCATTATGCAGTTTCAATTGGTTGCTTGAAAACTTAGGTAAATGTGAAATAATAGAAAAAATGTATATTGGTCTCTGCCCTGAGTTCCCGGCACAAAGCTTCCAAGATCCTCATAATTAGCTGAATGAAGAGAGTGCTAAAAGCATATTTTATTTTGTTCTAATATTTGATCTTTGACCCTGCTTCCTGACACATAACTCCTAAGTTCCTTGAAATTTCCTGGATGATTGAAATATTTTTTCTTCTGTTAAGGTGAGTCATGGTGGCCTGCTAGATAGCTTCAGAATGGGAGCTGGTCACCAGAAAGCTCAAACTACAATTAGAAGCTTGGAACTTCCAACTTACCTCCCATCCTCCAGGAAGGGGAGAGGCTGGAGATTGACTTAATGGTCGATCATGCCTATGTGACTAAGTCTCTATAAAAATCTCAAAGGGTGGGATTCAACGAGCTTCCAAGTTGGTGAACACATTCACATGCCAGGGGTGTGGTGCACCCAAACTCCATGGGGACAGAAACTCTTACTCTGGGGACCCCTCTGGATTTTACCCTATGTATCCTTTATCATAACTTTTATTACATAATAAGCCAGTAAATGTAAGTGTTTCCCTGAGTTCTGTGAGCTGTTCCAGCAAATGACTGAATTCATGGAGGGGATCATAGTAACCTCCAATTTAGAGCTGGTCAGTCAGAAATACAGGTGACAACCTTGGATTTGTGATTAACACCTGCGGTAGGATGGGGAGTAGTCTTGTGAGACTGAGCCCATTAACATATGGGGTCTCCACTAACACCAGTTGGTGTCAGAATTGAATTGGATTGTAGGACACCCAACTGGTGTTACAGAGAATTGCTTGTGGGTTGTAGAAAACCCAAACATCTGGTGTCAGAAGTGAAGTTTGGTATGTATGTATGGTAGGTTTGTATGATAGTGTGAGAGTAAAGGAGACACATAGGGGAGTTTTTCCAAGACAGTTAGGATGACAAATGTTGGGACTCTGTGTAGACAGCATTCCAATATGACTCTCACTGACCCTCATCCTTGTATTTTCTCTTCCCTTTGAATGTGGGGGAACCTGTAGCAATGAGATTTTGCAGATGTAATTAAGGTCCCAAGTTAGTTGATTTTAAGATAGGGAGATTATCTGGGTGGGCCTGACCTAATTCTGTGAGCCTTTAAACATGGATCCAGAGGTCAGAGGCAGAGGAAATCAAAGATTCAAAGAGGAGAGGGATTCAACTTGAGGTATATTCTCTGATCTGACTTTGAAGATGGATGGGGCCGTGTGGCAAGAAATTTGGGTGGACTTTTCTTGCTGAGAGTAGCCCCCAGAAAGGAAATGTGGACCTTGGTTCTACAGGTGCAAGGAATTGAACTTGTCTAAAAAGTAAAGGGCATGGAAGTGCATTCTTTCCCTGGAGGCTCCAGAAATCTCCAAATCCTGGCTGACACTTTGATTTTGCCTTGTAAGACCTGAGCAGGAACCCAGCCACACTGTACCTGGACTCCTGATCTAAAGAAGTGCGAGCTAATAAACGAGTGTTGTTTTAAGGTCGCTAAGTTCGTGAAAATATGTTATATAGCAATAGAACAAAAATACAGACTATTATGTCAAGAACTGTTAAAGGTATGAAAGTTTACTCTGTTTGCAACCTAAAATGAAATTTGCCACAGTTTCCTGCATACTGGTAGAGACATGAGACTCATGGATCACAGACAAGTGGCCTTAGTAGCTGCAGCAGAGCAAAAGCCAGAGTATCAGGATTTGTGCTGGTGGCCTGAACCCCACTTCCCACAGGGTAATGCAGAGACAGCCAGGTGATTGAGCCTCGCTGCACATACATTGAGTTCTGTTACAGGAAAGGAACTCCCAGCACAGGAAACAGAAATCTTTTATAATGGGCAGTAGCCTGCTTGACCTTCTCCCAGAGGGAGACATTATCTTTATTAAATGGGCTAGTACATAAACCTGGCCTTTGCTCCTAAGGGGGGCACTATCTCTGCCTTCTAAGGCTTCTTCCTAGACAAAGGCTATCAGTGATGAGCAGAAACACAATTGTCTGTCAATATCTTATACTTATACCTTCCTTCTTGAACAGAGGCAGTTATACTAATAATAAAGCGTTTACTCCTAGAGAATTAAGATGCAGTGAAGAATATTTATCAACACTGTGCTATACGTAGACATCTCCAAACTAGTAGACTTCAAATTTTATATAAAGCAAATTTACCAGCCTAGCTTAAAATAAAAGTTATAATCTACCCTTTGCATTTGCGTATAAATGTATAGTAGATTTTCATTAACCTTAATCTTATCTCAAGTTTCTGTTCCTAACTTTGCTTTTCTCTCTTTCTTCCTTCACTATTTCTAATTCATGTTGTGGTTTCATATTTTCTGAATCCTGAAATAAATTAGAAGAATTGTGTTTAAGCAAAGTCAACTAAAACAGAATAATTTGGTAAGAAACAGACTGACAAGCAAAAAAGATATTTGTGTAGCTTTCCCATGATTCTGTATATTGCAGGGCCTGTGATCAGCTAAGGAGTTGGGCTCATTAGACTGAATTCATTGAAATTTCTAAAAGCTTTAAGGGTTTTGTTGCAGGATATATAGTGCTATGAAGGCAATTGTTTGGAAAATATTAGATATTTTTAATAGTTCATGGTTAATTTCATATCTCTGAATAACCTTTGGCTCTGACCAAGGTTCATACCCACACAACATATAGCTTGAAGAAAAGAGATGCTCTTTCCATGCTGATTGGACAAGTTAAATTTCCAAATCGACCACCAGACCAACTGCTGTGGGAAGAATGAGGCCTATTCACATAGTCCTAAATTACTGTCTATCTAGGAGCCAGTCTTGATGGCAGATGGGATGAAATTAGCTGATAAACTTAGACCAAACAGAGATCCATTCTGGATCTGAGCAGGGGTCAATCCCACTCAAAGCTCACTGAGTGCTGAGTGGCGAGAGGGGATGCAGTGTGTAAAGCGGCAATCTATATAACTGCTATGTGAATCAAGGCAGAGGTTATTAGCCTTATATTATAGAATAAGAAACTGAGGACAAAAATGCAATTCATTTGGCCTCAGTCGCATAGCAAATGGCAATGTCAGATTTTTAGGCCAAGTTTTCTGACCTCAGGCCTATTTCTCTTGTCCCTATTTTCTACCCTCTAGTGATACGTTGACTAAATTAATATGACCTGTTAATGAAAGCAGGGTTTGAAAGATGAAAAAAGGAGTGGCAATGAGATGAATAGGGTCTTTGCAGAAAAAATATTTTCAAAGAGGAAAACACCTAGAAAGAGGAACCCTGGGTCGGATTTTGTAAGACAACGTTTGACTTCTTCACAAATTTGCCTAGGTGAAGACCTTCAAGTACTTAAGAGCCAACAACTCAGTGGTAGATTGCAAAATCCATGCCATGAGAGCACTTTTGCAGATTCACTATCCCACTGTGACTCCCCAGAACAGCTCAGGCTAAAACAAAGAAAACAAATTCCCATGAAAACCTAACTGAAAGGTCACAGAAAGGAGAGGCAAACTCATTAATTTTTTTCAGAGCCTGAGGGTTCATTTTTTAAAATCTGTGCCACATTGGCACGTGCAGTCTGCATGATGACTTTCTTTTGTAGCAAAGCACATCCGCTGCAGTTTGCAATACCCTGATGCCTGGCTGTCCTTTGGCTCCATGTCCTGGTCTTAGCTGAGGCTGCCTTGTAAATTCAGGAACTCATTTCACTGTGAATCATCCGAGATGGACCTCTCTCATGATAGATTTTACTTCTTAAATGATCTTAGAGTAGTTATTTTCTATCTGACCTGTGTACAAATGAGTTGTAACAATAGCATCTACATTAATTGTTAAATTTCATTTTTTCTGATAACTGCTTCATTCAAAGTGGAGATAGAGGGCTGCTATTTTCCCCAGAAAAAAAAGCATAAAGTTAAAAGACAGTAAAGTGATAATTTGTATTTTTACCTGTGGGTTCAAGAGTTGATGTAAGGCAGAAAAGTTTGAAAGTATATATAACCTGGCTAAAATCAGTCTTCTTTCTCTGTTCTTGATCAAGAAACAAAGTGAAGAGTTGGAGAGGAAGAGAAGAGTTAGAGCCTGTTAAGGAACATTCATCGCTGCCCACCTTCCACTCCATGTTGGAAATCTCTTTAAGTTCAGGAAGCAGAGAAGAGAACCACAGCTCAGAGTGGATGACGAGGACCCATGAGAAGCAGTTATTTATATTTTTTTTTGATACATAATAGCCACAGTTATTAAAAAAAAAGCCAGTTATTCCTTAATATATGAATCATTATATACTTATAAAAATCTTTACAAGGTATGCGTATATTACTATAGTAATGAATTTGTGTTAATGTCCACAAACACATGAAATTAAAATGAATGAGATAAAAACATTTTTGGAAAATGTCCTGTTCCATTTATCAGTGGTGCTAAAATCTTTTTAAAATTTTATTAAAATTATTTGATGCTTTCAGCGTCATTAAATATCCATCAAAGTCATGAATATCTTGATTTAAAACTTTGTGCTAGAAATTGATTTGCAGGCCTGTTTCTAAATTCTCTTTATTGAGACAACTGTTTATTAGTTTAATGACTGTCATTATTGGAGAAGTCAAGTGGTAAGATTCGTAGATGCAAATAGAAGAAATGCATGTTGCCTGCATTTACTAAATCTTGAGACTCATGTTTCAATCTCACCCACTAATAATGAAAATATTTTGCTGAAATTGGCTAGCAGGCTTTGAGCTTCCCTGATGTTCATCAGTTGTTCTTTCAAGCTAGAAAATGCTGCATTTTCATATTTTTACAAAATATGCTCAAAGCCAGTCACAGAAATTCATTTGGAAGATTCTTAATCAGATTAAGAATTAGAATTCTGATTTTTTAAAGCATGCTGATAGGAGAGTTTTTATAGGTGACGCCGTTTGCTTTCAGCAACAAATTTATCCAAAGCCGGACACGTTTATAAATGTCATTTTTCCAAACCTTCTTTCTATAGCAGGAGGTTCTTTGGAAGCAACTACACTCTTACTCATTGTTAAAATGTGGCAATTTTGGAATACTTATTTTATTAAAAGAAAAATATATAACTCATCTTTAGCTCTGATAATTCCTTAAGGGCACTCTCATAAGATATGAAAAGTATCTCTGTGTGGTATGCAGGATTTTCCTTCAAAATATCTGCTTTTTTCAAAATATTTGGAGATTCTTCTATTTAGATAATGTGGTCCATATATTCACATTAATAAAATGCAATACCTCATAATATACTGATACATAACAAAGGAGTGAGGATGGCCCTGCCCATCCAGGTAGCACTCCCTTGCTTTCCTCAGTATGTGTCAGAGGATGATCTCACATGCTGTGATTAAGGAGGTCTCATAATTTTTTCTTCCTACAGCTCAATTAAATCATCTCATATACCTGGTGTCTACATAGCCCAATTTTTTTAAACCTTTTTATTTTATAATGATTTTTGATTTATAGAAAAGTTGCAGAGACAGTACAGAGAGTTTTTTATACTCTTCAAGAAATTTTCCCTTTTGTTAACAAATTACAAAGCAATAGGACATTTGTCAAAACTAGAAGGTAACGTTGGTGCAATACTAGTGTGTAAACTACTGATTTTACATGGATTTCATGCATTTTTTCTCTAATGAATGTCCTTTTCCTATTGCAGGATCTAGTCCATGATATCACATTACTCTTAGTTGTCTTGTTGCATTAGTCTCCTCTGATCTATGGCAATTTCTCAGTTTTCTTTTTCTTATGACCTCGACAGTTTTTAAGAGTAATGATCAGGTAGTGCATAGAATGTTCCTTGATTTGGGTTTGTCTAATGGCTTCTCATGGGTCTTGCAAAGAATACTACGGAGATGAGTTGCCCTTCTCATCACATCATGATACATAATATCAACACGACTATCTTTGGTTGTTAACCTCCGTCAATCACTTGGTTAGGGAGGTACTTAAGATGTTTCCTCACTGTAGTTACTTTTTTCCCTTTCTTTGTTTTTGGAAGATAGAAAGTCCAGTTCACACTCAAGGAGAAAAGCATACTCTACTTTGAAAACGAGAGGGCTTGAGTTGGTATTTTGATTTTTTTGTGAGGGCATCCTGAAGTTCCTTTGGTTCTCAAGTAAGATACTGTTGACACTTGATAAAGAAAGCATGCCAGCAAGACTTCATGGAAGCCTGGGAAAAGCCAGGAGAGAATGTATGCTAGGATATCCCTTATACATCGCCCTCCTTGAGATGGAGCAAAGACATAGCCGAAATATCAGTGGATTGAATATGAGAGGGTTAGCCAAGTGATAGCCAAAACTAGGCCCACAGATATCCAGATATTACTTTCTTTTTCTACACAAATGGCCTGATAAGATAATTTTAAAAGGGAAGGAAAGGTTAGAAGAGAAATGAGACAGAGGAAGACAAATGTGATACTACTATATTCAATGCTAGTTCTGAAATGACATAATCTCAGAATTTCTTCAAGGAGAAAGAGATGCATTGGAGATGGAATTTTATCACTAAATGAGACTATGTTGTAAGCCTATAATGACTGAGATAACACTGAATTGGGCCATGAAGAACTAGAATTAAGTAGATCAGATTTTTTGCCATCATGCAATAATGGGAGCTCAAGCTAGAAATTAAATTGAATTACATAAAAATAAAGAAAACAAGATTTTTCAATATCAGAGTTTTATGGGCTGTTGCTACTGTCAGGTTCATACCTTTCACACAAATTTGGCAGCATCATCACAGGTTACAAACAAAATCTGTCCATGCAGGGCTGGCTGGATGATAAAAAAATTGTTACAAGATATTAAGACCATGCTTCGTGGTTGGGCTAAGCAAGATATATTTTCAATTTTTTTATGATCTGGGCAGACATTTCATAAAAATGGGGATGAAAATCCATGAATAAGGGAAAGATATAACTTAGTGTTGCTGAGTATTAGTGTCAGACTCACAGAGACCAAGATTTAATTTCCAGTTTTATTATTCGCTAACCCTGTGATGTTGCTGAATTTAGTTACATTTTTTGAGCCTCAATTTACTCCTTTCTTAAATGAAGATAAAAATGAGTGCTTTATGGCATTATCAAAATTAAATGAGATCACATATGTGCTACATTCAATACAAAGTGCCACATATGATCGATAATCAATAAATCATAGCTTGCTACTCTTCTTTTCCTTCTTCATTTCTTATTCTTCTTCTTATTATTATTATCCTAAATATCTATTTTGAATCCTGAAATTATAAGAAGTTAAAGCCAAGTAAGTTAAATCTAGCTAGGAGCTGAGATAGTGAAGGAGAAATATAACAGCACAAATGAGAAGAAAAGGTTCATAAGGTCTAGAGAAAGAAGTCAATTAGAGCATAGAACATCCACCAGGAAAGCCACTTCAAAAAAAGAAGCCTGGGGCTGGCCCCGTGGCTCAGTTGTTAAGTTTGGCCTGCTCCACTTCAGTGGCCTGAGTTCATGGGTTCGGATCCCAGGCATGGACCTACACCACTCATTAGCCATGCTGTGGCAGTGACCCGCATATAAAATAAAGGAAGATTGGTGCAGATGTTAGCTCAGGGTGAATCTTCCTTAAGCAAAAACAGGGGAAGATTGGCAATGGATGTTAGCTCAGAGCTAATCTTCCTCAGTAAAAAAAAAATTAAATAGACAAGGAAACTTAAGTTATGAGAGAGAACTGGGTGTAAGTTGACTGAGTTGTTAGTTTATACAGATACCCAAATTTGCTCTCTTGAGGAGTTATCAACACTTGAATAAAGGGCAGTCTTTTATTTCATAGCTAAGGCAATTAGAATTTATTTTACCTTACATATTTTAATTTATAATTCCTAATTAGCATATGTTTTGCAAATATAATAGGGTACTGCATGCTAAACACAAATTCATATAAGTGCTTATGAGATTTTCAACATTTTATTTCTTATGGCTGACCAAGCATGAAAGATTAGTAGAAGTAAATTTTTAAAAGAATGCTTAGCTATTAAATTAGAGCGTAAACTTTTCCAGTCTTTATTATTATTGCTAGATAAAGAGTTGTCATTTCTAAAGGAATGCTGGAAGGTAGTTAATTTCTCTTTATGCTTAGGGTTACAGACTTTTAAATTTGTAGGTCTATTTCAGGCCTCATTTAGCTATTAAGAAATTTACACTATTTCCTTCCCTTTCCTAATGGCCAGAGAGGCTGCAATATAAATTGAGAAGGGAAGGATAAGGAGAAGAATCCTTAAATTTTCATTATAGTTGTATCTCCTCTCATCAAAGGACCTCAGACATTGCCCTGCTGGGTCAGTAATGCCAGATAGTTAATTTCCATCAAGATACACAGATGTGCTGACATAACAATACCCAATGTTTCAAGAGCCTCAAGGATATTAATAAAAAACCATTTCTTAGAGGAACCTCAGATATTTTCCCCCAGGAAAGATTACAGATCAGTATTCGTTGTCTCAAAATATTAAAGTAATTAGTGTTGGGTGAATTTAAAAAAAATGCAACATTCACACTGGTCCAGATAAATGCCAAAGTTTGGAGGACGCTTACTTGAACTTTACCAAAACTATGGAAATTCTCATGTTTGCACAAATGAACTGCAAGTCTAGGGGGAAAGGACTATCTTGCAAGATTTTGAAAGCATCCTGTTGCTGGTTGGATTGAAAATACCATGGTTGTTCTCTGCTTTTTCAGCATTCTCTGGGTCGGTTTAAAAAAAGATGAAAAAAACCAAGAAATGCAGAGACATTAAAAAGGCAAAAGTGAGCTTTTGAAACCTTTATAAATGAGGTGGGTTTTTTTTTTGGAGTTTGACCTGAGACCATTGGACTTTATTTCAAGGAAATGATAATGAGCCAAGTAACTGTACTGGCTCCCGTGTCCTGCCCCTCTGCCTCCCTCCTACCTTCCATTCTACTAGAAGCACGGAAAACCCTTGGAAGTCCGCAGGAACTCCATGCTTGCATCAGCTCATGGGGGGATCCAGAGTAAGATGAGAAACAGACCTGGAGACTGTGATGGGAGCTCGAGCAGATTGTGCAGTCTCATTTCACATGCTCTTGTATCCCCTGCTGTCACATTTTTCTGCTGCCGACAAGAAATCAGCTATGGGCAGAGCGAGGGAAAGCTAGAGCAGCAAGTGCTCTTCTGGCTGGTGTTAACAAAGCAGCCACGCTAGCGAAGGGCCGCCTCGTCTTGCATTCTGCTCCGCTGTCTTGAGTCCATTTCTGAACCCCAGCCAGCTCCCAGCTGGTCATATACTACAAGGCTGTCATGTCATCAACCCAGGCAAGATGTTCCAGCGTTTGTGTGTGTATTTTTTTAAACTTGCCAACTTGGCTGTTTTCCCATAAATTGCATGGAATAATAATTTTTTTTCGAAAAAGCTTAGCTTCTCTTTACCCATGGGTGAGCAGTTTTTTGGAGATTGCTCAGTCAACAGAATTCGGGTCAAAATTAGTGACAATGAACAGGCAATCATATTTAGATATTCAATGACTCATATTTGGATATTAAGAGTCTAAAGTAAGGTAGAATATTCAGAAGCTTTTACTATAAGGAGCATCTGATATCATGAGTAAATGTTTCTATTTTCCAAATACGTTATATATCTTCACTGTACAGTAAGGCCTTGCTTTTTGACAGTAGTTTACTTTGTGTGTATATATATGTGTGTACCTACCTGCTTCTTTTATAAAAGCTTTCCTGGCAAAACATCAAAACATTATCTGTAAAATAAATGATAATAAATTACCCAAGAGAAGAAAATATCTTTCCACCCAAACAATACGTAAGTCAAGATGGTTTATTTGAGAGAAGCCTGGGTTTGTTCAAAAAAAAAAAGAAGCATTTGTGAATATTTTTAATAATTTGAACATATGGTCTGAGCAGAAGCAGAAAAGGCACTTTTTTAACTTGATGTCAGATCATATCACATTATGTTGATTTATACTGCATAATGTGATATGTTGCAGATTTTTTATAAATGGACTTACTTTACCATCTCAACTAGGAAAGATTTCTGTGTGCAAATCTGGTGATGCCCTTTGGGGTTCTTTAGGAGCTCTCCACTAACACCATTTTCAAGTTTCTGACAGAGATTTTTTATATTTTACTTACTTTCTCCATTGGGTAAGGTGGCAAACATGTGACAAAAATGAAGTGCTAACAGAAAGAATGTTTCTTTCTCCATTTTTTTCATCAGCTGGGGGAACTAAAGTTCTTTTATCTAGTTCAGGAGCAATAATTTGACAAGAAGTAATGAGCAAGTTTTTGATGGAGGGGCGGGTGGTGTAATGAAGGTGTGAGAAGGAAGCTATGTGAGGGAAGAGAGGGGAAATGAGAGCATTGCCATGTCGGGGAGGCCTGATCTGCACAGCAGATGAACCGACTGTGTACTGAGTCCTCTTCCTGATGGCCCACCTTCCCTTATGCTGAATCACAGAGACACGCTGCTAAGATTTCTGAATACTTTTCATCTATAATATCCAAACTGTGTTTCTAAGAAAAAAAATAAACTTTCAAAGTCGATTTTTTTCCAATGAAAAACAGAAACTTAAATAGATCAAGCAGCCAATCTAAGATTTCACTGGGATCTGACTTTTTGGCAAACAAATATAAAACTACCATTTTCAAACCACTCTTCCAAATCTTTCTTTTATTTGTGGCTTATCATCCAAATAATCACTTATCTTTAATTAAATGACTATCGTTGAAGCATATGCAGTCCCATACACATACCTAGAAAAATGAATTAAAACAAATTAAGCAGTAATGCATCATTTCTCTAGACAATTACCAAGAGACAGTGTAAAAATATAAAAAGACACATAAGAAAATCACAGAACTCCTGAAAGAATATCAAGCCCAAAAGATACGTCAATTATCTGACAGGTGAATTTTATATACAAAGAAGCAAATGAGAAGACCTGTGACAGTGGGGGTCATGTTTGTCTGTTAGACAGTATTTCCAATACCTGGCATAAAAATAAGTCAGAGATATTTGCTGAATAAATGAATTAATATGTGCAATGTTATCTTAAAAAGGGAAAATAACAGATGATTTCACTGTTTTTTCAAGATTGCAAAGTAGAAATAAAATCCTTTACTATTTCTAATTAGTATATGTACTACACTTATTCTAACAGGGCTTCAGCTAATTGCTCTCCTTGGGTTATTTAATTTTATTTTCATTAATATTCCATTTTAAAATTACTGAAAAAATAAAGGGAGGTTGTAAAATTGATAAGAAATTTGCCTAAGGTCAGTAGATACTAAGTGGTGAAAATAGGACATTAAGAGCCCACCACGCTGTATTGCCCAAAAGCACTCGAGGAGACAACTAAACTTCCATGGCAGTAAAGTAGCAATTATTCCAGATCATTTGGATGCACGGAAAGTGAAACTCTTTGATCACATAGCTTTCAGGGCTTGAGAGAAGTGTTAAAGGATCAATCAGTGAAATAGCTGAATATATTAAATATGGTTTAGTTTGAGATAGTGTAAGCAAAGGCATTAAAGCATAGGGGGATCTGCAGATCCAAGTTCTGATCTATATTATAGGGGCAACAAAAAGAAAGCCCTAATGGTATGCAAATATGATGCTAAGGAAGTCAACGAAAGATGAATAAAATAAATTGACAATGTCAGAATGAGGAATGTGTCCCTAGAGAGGAATGGAGATCCAGTAGTCAGAACTTTTGCTAATGCTTAACTCATTTCTATCTGTTTTTCAGGTTAGTTTTGCCACCCAAAGTTCAACTTATCTTGAGAAAAGAAATAGTTAATTAATATATCTCTTAGGATTAATATATCTCTTAGGATTAATGTCGGCTGTGAGAAACAGAGATCCCAAAGCAGTAGCTCAATAAAGAAACATGTTATTTCTCTCACATAAAAGTCCAGAGAAGATTGTTAGAGATGATAGGGCAACTTTGTTCCCCAATGTCCTTAGAACGCCACGCTCCCTCTGTATTATTCTCTCAGGCATGGCTGATTCATAATGCCAAAAGACCGTCCTCTCTAGCTATCATGCTGGCATTCCAACCCACAGGAAGGAGGAGGGGATGATGAAGAAGCCAGGGAGTGTACATTCCAGCTATATTTCAAGGAAGGAAGCATGAGACACACAAAACACCTTTCCTTACATCTTATCAGCTAGAACTTAGCCACAAGGCCCAGGATGTTGGTCAGTGAGGAAATGTATTGGTTTTCAGGGTAGAGAGCTAAAAATAGGCAATTTCATAAATATTACTATGAAAGAAGGAAAGAGTAGGTGTTGGAAGATGACTAGCAATCTCTGCCACAGTTAGTATTTATTTAGAAAATGAAAACATTTCTTTTTCACTGTTATTTTTTTAGAATTGCTTTAAAACTCACTTCTTCCTGAGATTCCTTCCATGCATAGAGACTGGGGAACTAGCTACTATTTCCAATATTTACTAATATTCCTGAGGATTCTTTGCTCATATGGGCAAACTTTGCCTCAGAAATACCAAAAATTCATGCCACAAATAACATTTATCATTGGGGCCCATGAAGCCAATATAGTTTGACATATTTTTTTCATACATGACCTTTGTAATGCTTGTTTGTGGGTTCAGTAATATACTAAATGACAGCAATCTCAAACCCAGACGAAGTTATTCTTCTTAAAACATTACACTTCGATGGGTTGGCTAGCTCATCATCTCTCCCTGAACTTGCTTTTACTCCTGCTGTCCATTTTGATGAACGGCACCACCAAGCTACCTGTGGTCATGCTTTATTTCTTTTCTTTCATCCAATGCAGTCAGATACTGTTGGCCAGACTCATTCTTCACTGGGCTTTGTCTGGGTCAGACTGATGTTGTAAAAGGTTTTCCAAAGAGTTTTTACCCATCCCTTCACCACCCCAGCCTCAGTTCTGCTCAATCTTGACAAGAGCCCTCTCCTTTCTCAGTTAGGATGCTAAGAGATTTTATCTTTATTACCTTTAAGGTAAGGCTATTACTACAGAAATTTCAGGAAAATAAGTAATCAGTGTTTAGCTTTAAGACTCCAAAGCATAGATGGCATTGTTAATCCCAGGAAAGACTGTCTGAAGGTACAACCCACAAGAACATCAAGTGCTTGGCAGATCCTGGTATAAGCAATATGGAGAGAAGAATGGTGATTATTACAAACTCTAACAATTATTCAATCCAGAGGAAGGAGGAGGAAGAGCAGAGAGACGAGCAAACACATTAGCCACTGTCATGTATCTCTGAAAGCACATTCCTGGAGTCAAAGCCCAGGATGCTGTAAATCGCTAGAGAGATCTGGGGATCCAAGAGTACAGGGAGGTTAGTATAGTTACTTTGCTGTAATTTAGGGCTCAACCAACCTTTGAATTTTTTCCCACAGCGTCTTGGTGTCGAAGAGTAAAACAGAAGGACCAGTCGTAGCAGGTCTACATAGACAATCCCGAGATAGAGCCTGGGTGAAAATGCAAGATTTCCTCTACTTTTCTTAGAACATTGTAGAATTGGTTGAAAGAGAACACAGCCTAAGAGTCCTTTCAGTTGCACAAGAGCCCCCCTGTTTCTCTCTGATTGGACTGTGCTATGACAGGACAAAAGGAAATACATCAACAAATTCCAGTGGAGATAAATGCAGGAACCCTCAAGATCATCACTCCCCAGCCCCACCCCCACTCTGTCATCTAGTAGCTTTGGAAGCTCAAAGAAGGCACAGAGGAGGATGTCCACAGTTGAACCTGGGAGAAGATAAAAGTATAGGAGGAGAAGGTGCTTCTTGACCGCCAAGACCCTTATACCTCTTTCCCCTAATGACTTGGTTTTATTATGTAAGCACCAACTCCAGCTATCCCAGGTTGCAGGTAGAAACCCCAAACCTGGAGGTGAAGAGAGAAGAGTCAGTCTGTACTATCAACCTAAAGTGATAGTTAAAGTATAAATTATAGGGGCCGGCCCCATGGCCAAGTGGTTAATTTCGTGTGCTCCACTGCAGCGGCACAGGGTTTCACTGGTTTGGATCCTGGGCACGGACATGGCACCACTCATCAAGCCATGTTGAGGTGGCGTCCCACGTGCCACAACTAGAAGGACCCACAACTAAAATATACAACTATGTACTGGGGGGATTTGAGGAGAAAAAGCAGAAAGAAAAAAAATAGATTGGCAACAGTTGTTAGCTCAGGTGCCAATCTTAAAAAATATGTATATAAATTATATTTAAGAATTTAAAAATCATGTCCATGTATATATACATAGATATATACATGTATTGTATAAACGAGTTTGTTTATTTGTATGTATAAACACGTTTTTACAAACATCTATTACATATTCATTTTTCTCTATATTTATTACCTTGATCCTAAATCATCATCTGTCATAGAAAGCATAGTCTCCACAGCTCTCCCAGTGCCTGGCTCACGCATACCTGTCTGCAGGTTAACAAGAAGGCAGACCAGAGTTGACTGTTCAGCTGTGAGTTCCAGCCTGCACCAAGTGATGCCAATGGTGTTTGCCCAAATCCTTTGCACCAGAGTTCCTTTATTGTTTTGCTCAATACACTTGTTTTGACTATAATGGTTGCAGTTATCACATTGTATCATAATTAAGTGTTCACTTGTTTTCTTTTCCCAGTGGAAGGTTTTGGGGGTGAAGGAGTGTGCTTTATAGAATTAATTCCAGTACCTGATACACAGCACATGATCAATCAATTTTAATAATATGAGTAAATGAAATAACAAATGAGTAATTACTGTATTCTCTTTGCATCTTGTGTTTTAATAAAATAATTATCATAGTTAAACTAAAAAAAAGAGAAGCCTAGGAAAAGAGATGCCTTGACTGAAGTTCAGAGGGAAACACATGGAGGACATAGTTAAGCTACAGGAAAAATTCCCTAAATATATATTTGCTATTCACTAGCAATAGGAGAGAGAAAAATGAAATCAGAAAGTGTTTCCGAATACTTCTGAATTTTCCACTGTATATATATATGTATTATATTATATATTTTATAATATTTATATATTTTATATATATTATATATATATTTTAAAGTTCGATTCCAATAATATTTCAAAAGCTTCATTTTAATTAAAAAAAAAAAAACTTTTGCTCCATAGGCTTTAAGTAGGAGCTTAAAAATGGTAACGTAAGAAAAATTTTTCTACCAAATTTATAGTCTAAAAGCAGATCAGAAAAACAATACTAAATAGCAGACATTTAGCTAATTCATGAAACACTTCCCTGAAGAGTAACATATTTTGTTCCAATTAAAAAACATTAGGAAAATTTATGTATACCTGTAGTAGATTGTCAAAAGTGGTCCCACAATAAATGATGCCTCCCTGTGACCATGGACTTTTGCCATGTCTTTGCTGCTCCTGCCATCAAGAGGTAGAATGTATTTTCCCATCTCTTTGATCTGTGCTGGCCTTGTGAGTTTCTTTTCCCAATACAATGCAAGGAGTGATGTTCTGGGACCTTCTGAGACCAGAATTTAAGAGGCTGTTTCCTTCTGCTTTTACTCAGAAGAACTGCAGTCACCATGTAAGAAGTCCAGGATATCCTGCTGTAGAGAGAAGCCAAGTGGGAAGAGAGGTCTTGGGGGATAAGAAATCAAGTGGAGGGAGAGGTCCTGTGAAGGAGAGCCAAAGCTCCAAACTTATGAGAAAGCCCAGCCAACACCAAGGAAAGGAGCAATTCAGTCGTCCTAGCCAGCCCCAACTGTTTTGAGCCAACATAACACTGGTACCAGATATGTGAGTGAAGTCATCTTGAGTCTTATAGCTCTAGTTTAAGGTCAGCCCTGGGATCTATGGAGCAGAGATGAACTGAGCCCTATGCATCCTGCCCAAATGCTAGACCCAAATAATTGTAAGCCAGAATCGGTGTTTTAAGCCATTAAGTTTTGTGGTGTTTTCTTATGGAGCAATAAGTAACAATACAGTACCTCAATGATGATCATAGTTTTATGTACTACCCAGAAATTGGTGTAGGCTGATAGCACACTAATTACCGTACTGCATGTAGTAGTTCATACAGGTGTTCCGAAACTTCTGTTTTAAAAGAAAATCTAAATAATTATGTGATTTTTGGAAGAAAACTGATATCTTCTATAGTGTGTGCACAAAATAATGTCTCTCTTAATCTTAAGAGCCAAATATATCTAGTTTTACAAAATTGCTATACACATAGAAGAGAACTAATTAATTTCATTTTGTTTAAATAAAATATATAAATTCATATTTCTAAAATATGTCATCTATAATAACATATCAAATAAAATACATAAGTACTATTAGAAGAATAACAATGAAGTGGACATTCATGGCCACACTACTTATATTAAAGAACATAATTGCTGTTTAAAGTTAGATTTTCTTGCATACAGATTTTATGTCACCCAATTTTAAGTGGCATAATAAATGGCATTCGTAGGTCATGAATTTTTAGTATTGAATCCAAAAGTATTTAAAAAGTTGGAAATGTTATGATATGTAACTATAAAAACAAATGCCCCAGCTAATTTAATTTAGCTCATTAGTGTTATTTGTCTCATCAATATGAAAAACTAGTTAAATTAAGTCAAAGAACAACGATTAGGCAAGTCTCACCCTTCCTTCAGTCATATGAAGGACTACACAACAGACTTTAGTCTCTGAAGATTGAAACATGAACTGTACCTCCAGCTCAGGATAAGTATAGGAAAGAAAATCAAATGGGACTGTTTTATTGTGTTTGTTTTTATGTTTTATTGTACTTGACCACTCATCATTTCATGCTTCAGTTCACCACTTTGGCTTGTTCTTCATGAGTGAAGAGAGAAGAGTTAAGTGTTGTCACTCAAGGATTATCACTAGAGTTACCCAACCTCACTAAACGTCACAGTATAAATCGGAGAACCTTCCATTTCTACATTAAACCAAAAAAAACAAAATGTATCAGAGATAATCCTTGATTTTTACCAAGGCAGTTTAATTGAAGTCTTGTGAAGACATAGAGGATCTCATGAAAATGTTTTATAAAAGCTGATTTTAAAATGGCTCATTTGCTATAAAAAATGTTTATAGATCTTTAATAGATAGTCTCCAGAGAGTCATAATTTTTCTTGAGTCTATTACTTATTGTACTTTCAGGCATTATGGTGTCATTTTCATTCAATGTAAATTTTTGAGGGAGAAGTAATCATAGCTGAAGTCTCTGAAAAATCATCCAGTTGTTACAATTAAGTTGATTGCCAGTCTATATTTTTCATATAAGAAGAAGAAATGTTGCCACTTTGTGAATAACTTGGCAATGATAAATGACACACGTTTTCATACATAGTTATAATGTTCACATAATGCTTTTTCTCCCCCAAAGCACATTTAACCTTTGTTTTGTCAAGAATTTTATGGACAATAAACTCTGAACAATTCTCAGTGCTAATCAAAGACGGAGAGCAAGGTTTTGAGGCTTGAATAAATAAGGTAAAAGTAGTAAGTTTTGTGTCCAGCTCACTCTTCCTGGGTTGATATTAATGTCATGTAAATAGTGCAGCCAGGACTCTCACTTTTTGGATTCCATGTTAAATTGGATTGCATACATTTTAAAGTTAAGTCTAGTTTAAACAATGATAAGTAATTGAAACAATGAAAGGCTAGCATCTTATAAGAATGTAGGAAGTAGAAATTTACAAATAACTTTTATTGGCATTATTATGTCTCTCAAGTCCCACACACATATAAAGAATGGACAGATGTCTGCAAGAGTTTTTGTCTGAAGTGTTGTTGTGGTCTTGATGATGTTCAAAGGATTTTCATCATCTGACCATCAGCATCCCATCAAATTCAGAGTATTGTTTGACTATTTTCTCTGTATCTGTACAATGGCAAAAAATGACAAAAGCACATCAGTCTGCTTTCACTATGGTACAAAAGCCTGTGTGTCTTTTGTGCATTGGATGGCATTAGCAGCTTAATTCCAAGGCTATAGGATTTGTTTTAGTAATTCATTGTTATGTAAACAAATCAGAATTTCTCCTCTCCCCCAACTTACTGGCTTCAAATAAAAATTTAATATCTTTTGTGATTCTGTGGAATACTGGACCCAACTGAGCAGTTCTTGTGCTCCACATTGTGTTTGATAGGGCTGCAGTGATCTGGGGCCTTGGTCTGGAATGTCCAAATAGTTCACTTACATGGCTTTACAGTTGATGCCGGCTCTTGGCTGGGAGCTGATCTGGAATCACTGATCGGAGCAGTTCAATTTTCTTCCGCATTGCCTCTGTATATGGCTTAGGATTCTTAGAGTAGGGGGGCTGGGTCTAAAGAGAGAGCAATCCAAGAGTAAGCTGTTGAAAAGGAAGGAGACAGAAACTGCCAGTCTTCTTAATTCCTGCTTATTATGAATTGTTGCTTAATTCCCAGGGTATCAGTTCCATCTCATTCTATTGGTCAGAACAGCCATATGCCAACCCAGATCCAAGGAAAGGAGAAGCAAATTCCATTTCTTGAAGTGAGGAGTGGCATCTATGGACAGAGTGGTGAGGAATTTTGGGGCCACAGAATCATGTACTAAATCTCAACCTCTCTCATGCCAACTCTGTCACCTTACCAATTTTTCCATTCCTCATTTGTTATACCCTTAAAATAGAGAGAAAGCCTAATTGGGGCATATCTGTTGAGCACCTCCCATGTGCCAGACACAACAGGATATTGTGAGAGTACAGCCTCACTAGATAAAGATGACTTAAAATGATATGGCTGAAATGTCCAAATTATTAAAGCTAGTGTTCTCATTGTTCTGTATGTCAAAAATTTGGACATCTTAACAACACCCTGTGTATTTCTGAGAGTTCCCCTGGAAAGCTTCGTGGATGACCCGGAGCAAGTCTACCCTGTTCCTGTCATCTCATTTTCCCATCACACTCCTGCATCGATGTCAGTTTACCTGCTAGATTTGGTTTGCTTCCCTGGCCGTGGCCACTGATCATTCTAGTGCTCCAGCTAGTTTTCACAGCACAACTCATACAAGGAAGTAACATTTATCAAGAATTCATAAAGGCTTGATGTTCAAGCAAGTGTGACATAAAGTGGCTCGAAATCACTACTAGCAAGGGCTATTATTATGTCCCACAGAATGAAACTCTCAAATGAAACATTGCCTAACTATACATAGGCTTTTACATTCTGGGCTCTGACTCATCTCACATCAAAGGAAGTATCTCTATGTATATAAGACGGGGCCCAACTTTACCTCCAGACATAAGAGGAAGACACCTCCTAAACCACTGACTCTCCTCGAGTTCAAGTGCCAACTCATTTTCTGTCATTCAACTTATTTTCAGAATTATTGGCAGTGGGAATGCCCATTACTTTAGAGTGTAATGCCCACTCGCATGAACATGGTGTGGTCTGGGTCACCCCAACAGTGTGCAGCAGCTTCAATAACTGACGGTGCGTTTCCTAAATCAGGAATTAGTATGAAATGACAGCTAAGAGAGCCACCTCACTTCAGCTCCTTTGATTTCCTTTCAACCAGTTTCTTTCAAGAGAAAATCAGGTCTAATTATCTATTTGGGCTGTCTGGTCTAGGCTGCTAATGAAAACAAAACAATTGCTTAACCCAAAGCTTGCTTCCCCCTTTTCTTCTCTGTCTCTCTTGCACCTATACACATGCCCACGCTAACAAATAATATATAAATGTCAGCATGAGATATTCTAAATCCAGATTTAGGGAAAACTGAACTAACTAAGTTAAACTAAATTTGACTTTTATTGGTTTCCTGAGGCTGTCATAGCAGAGTACTACATCCTAGGTCGTCTAAAGCACTGGAATTTATTCTCTCGTCATCCTGGAGGCCAGAATTCTGAAGTCTGAAACTAAAGTGCCCACAAGGTGGTTCATTTGGGAGCTCCAACGGAGAATTTGTTTCGTGTCTCTCTCCTGGCTTCTGGTGGGTGTGGTAATCCTTGGACTTTCTTGATTGGTAGATGCATTACTCAATTTCTGCCTTCATTGGCAACAGGCTGTGCTTTTCTGTGTGTCTGTGTCTAAATTTCCCTCTTCTTGTGAGGACTTCAGTCATACAGTGGGGATTAGGGCCCACCCTAATCAAGTATGACCTAATCTTATTTCAAATAAGGTCATGTTCACAGGTACCAAGAGTTAGGACTTCATCATACCGTTTTGGAGGGATACGACGCAAGCCAACATTTAATATTTGTATGCAGAAAATGCTGCAGCCTCATAGAATCACACAAGTCAGACTAATAACCAGCCCATTTCACATGTATCAAATAAATGCCTTAATTTGCATTACTTCATTGAGTCAGGACTTTCCAAGAATAATCGAAGTACTTACCTATTTGCCTAACATCTGTAGCACGTAAAGATCGGATCATTCAAGTTGTCCCTCCCAGAATAAAGGAAAGTCTGCCCCCAAACAAATACCAATTTCCAGCCAATAAGGCAAAAACTGCTCATAAACCTCCCACTTGGCAGTTTTCTAACTTTAAAAATCTTGAGATCCAGTCTCCACTGGGCACCTGTTTGTAAGGATAAAATGAAGTAACAGAATGAGAAATCCCTAAGCATTCTTAGGAAGAAACAGTGATATACAAATCTGGGGCAGTTTTATTATTCTCTTTTCCACACCACTGAATTCATTTTCTCAGTGGGAAGCCTTCTCTATCATCATCTTTTTTCTACATTCTTTCCCAAAGCAGAGCTTATCTTTTTTTATACCCCTTTCACATATATTATGTTATTATCGCTAAGAGCAAACTTTAAAAGAACCTGGATATTGGAGCTGTTGCTATACTCTTGAGAGAATACTATGCTACCCACTGAGAGAGGGAGTCCTGCTGTTAAGACTCTTTGCCTGGTGAGATGACCAGGGTAATTGTCCAGGCTCTGCACCGCCAGAAAAAACACCAGGGGCTCTGAGATGTACGACAAGGCTGAGAAAATACCTCCCATCGCTAGTGCAAAAGGGGGGCAATTCAGACTATTGTCTTTCCTCCATGATTGTTTAAAAAGATTTAAAATCAACCGACTAAAACACACAGATTGTAATTCTAGCCTGGGCACCGTTCGATGTGGGACAGAGCTGAGGACTAATTGCTGAGAGTTCTAAGGGTCTGGAAAATTCCACTCCTGCTGAGGATTGCCAAAGATTAAATCTCAAACTTACTGCATTTTTTTATTATGAAATAATTCTGACATAAAATAACTATAGAAATCCATATAACAAACTCCATTGTGAATTTCCTATCAATTGCATTCACTGCTTTTCATCGTTTACATTATCCCTTGAAGCACATACCTTTAGTTCTAATATACTCAAATTTATCACTTATCCTTTTTAGTTTGCATTTTTGTGTTTTGTTTAGAGAAATATTTTCCTACCTTGAAGCTATAAACATATTTTCCTAAAGAATTTAAAGTTTACTTTTTACGTTATATATTTACACCTATATTTATTTATGTCTATGTTGTGGAGAAGGGATCTTTTCTTTTTACCCCACAAACTGTAACCAATTTTCCAAGCCCATATATTGAATGGTACATATTTTTCCTTTTGCCTTTTGGGAAAGATCAAATACACTGAAAAATTAAGGAGATGATTTTATCCTATAAAGCTATAGCAGTTGGAAGAAAATTAATGAGGAGCATCTCAAAGTAAAGGAAGGGGGCTTGGGGTTTTATAGAAGCAGATAAACAAAAGACTCATCTGTGAGTCTTAGGGAATCAGCAGAAGGATGCAGAAGGGTCTTATTTGGAGATGTGTGAGGGCATATTTTATTTTATTTTATTTTTTTGAGGAAGATTAGCCCTGAGCTAACATCTGCCAATCCTCCTCTTTTTGCTGGGGAAGACTGGCCCTGACCTAACATCTGTGCCCATCTTCCTCTGCTTTATATGTGGGACGCCTACCACAGCATGGCTTGCCAAGTAGTGCCATATCTGCACCCCATCCGAACCGGCGAACCTAGGCCGCTGAACTTTCATACAGAATGTGCACATTTAACCACTGTACACCAGGCCGGCCCCCAAGGGCGTACTTTAAGGTTGGTCATTTCCTGGAACACAAAATTGTAGGCGGATTTCAGAGAACAAATGGTAGGGTGGGGGAGTTCTTAGCCATTGCTGCTTTCTGGCAGCACAGGGCTCAGATAAAATTGAACATTGGCACTTATGATCGAATCCCCATAGCAAGCTTTCTATAGGCCTGAGTCTATTTCCAGGTTATTGATTACTCTATCCATGTGTCAGTATCATCATTTCATTGTTATAGTGGTTTTCTTATTTTCGCTTTTTTTTAATGAGGATGATAGGCCCTGAGCTAACATCTGTTGCCAATCCTCTTCTTTTTGCTTGAGGAAGATTGTCCCTGTACTAACATCTGTGCCAATCTTCCTCTATTTTGTATGTGGGACACTGCCACAGCTTGGCTTCAGGGGCGGTGTGTAGGTCTACAGCTCGGATCCAAACCTGCAAACCCCAGGCCACTGAAGCCGAGCAGGAGAATTTACCCACTATGTCTCTGGACCAGCCCCTATAATAATTTTTAATATGTTATAAGGTGAGATCAATGAACTTCTTCCTCTTCAAAGTCATCTTGGCTCTTCTTATTTCTCTGTCAATTTCCAAGAAAATGAGTTGCGACTTTCATTGGTATTACATTGAATTTAAAGGTTAATTTTGGAAAAGGTGACGATTTTATCATATTAAGACTTTCTATACATTAATTTGGTTTGTTTTTCTATTTCAAGTTTTCTATGAAATATTTCAACTAAATCTGCATCTCTACTTGTTTTTTTCTCATTTTCAATGAAACACAGTAACCAGCTAAGTGAATATTTTAATGTTACATTTTGCAAAATTTAGATTGTGCTAGATTTAGCTTTAATTAAGAATATGTTTCTGATCACAAAGGTAATATTAACTAATTGTAGAAATTTTGGATAAAAGGGAAAATGACAAAGATGAAAATATCCATTGTCAATATTTTGTATATTTCCTTTAAAGATCCTCATATTGAATATTTCCATATATGATAAAATTGGGATCACAACTACGTGTGCAATTTTATATTCTACTTTATTGACCTAATATTACAAAGTTTCAGTAAACCGATATTATACCATTACATGGATTTGCAATAATCCCTTTATTCATTTCCATTATATTGGGCATTTTGGTTGTGTTTAATCCTTGGTTTTTATAAATATTATGTTTTCAGAATATCTATATAATAAATCTTGCTAACTCTGCTTAATTCCTTAGGACAGAGGTCAGCAAGCTATGGCTAGCTGCCTGTTTTTGTAAATAACACTTGATCAGAACTCAGCTGCCCTCATTTGTTATGTTGCGTCTATGGCAGCTTGCATGTTACAACAGCAGAGTTGAAGAGCTGCGACAGAGACCAGATGGCCGACCAAGCCAAAAATATTACTCTCTGGCCCTTTACAGGAAAAGATTGCTGACTCCCTCCTTAGGGTAAAATTCTACCCATGAAATTTCCTGGTCTAGGTGTAGGCATAAATTTATAAGGTCTAATACACTATAAATTTTCTTCCTGAAGTTCTGAAGTTTGTGGCAATATTGTATGAGCACCTGTCTCAAAGCACAATTACCAGAATTGAATATTAAACCTTTAAACTTATAGAGTACATTTTATTCCGTCCCCCCATTGAATTTTTCAAAAATTATGGTCCAAATAATTTATTCATATGCTACAAAATAAACTGATATGTACTTTCTGTAAACCGGTATTTTGATATTTTTATATCATGAGTTTTAAATCACATACTGACTTGTGCTTGGTCCTCCATACGTGTGTGTTCCTTGGGCGTTCCAGGGAAATCACTGTAACGTCAGATGATGCTTGAAGTACTTGACAGCAGCCAAGGAGATAATTATTCATGAGAAAACGGAGGCTGTTTGGGTATCACCCTTCCACCGTGTGCACACGCAGATCCCCTGGTATCTCTCAGTAAACACCACCAAGTATGTCTCTTTTCTGCCTCCAGGAAGATTTTCATCCTTAACCATTAGCTTTGCCACACTAAATCACCAGAACAAAAATTCTAGTGCTGCGTGTTTCTTTCCAAAAATTTGTATCTCATCTCCCATAGAAAAGAGTAAAGAAGTATTTATGATTCTTTCTGTGTTTGGCTTATCAAATGCCGCAGACAAGATTTATATATGCATACTTACAATAGGAAAATTTTATTTAGTGGCAAAATGAAAAACCCAAATAATGAGAACCTATATTTTTCTTTCAACTGGTATAATAACTCCATTACACTCTATTTTATACAACAAAATTGTTGAGAAGATGGTGTGCATATAACATTCTGCAAAAATGATGACCAGTATATTTTTTAGAGGAGAAACTGAGTTAGAGAGACAGGAAGATTTACTCTCTTTGTTTACCTATTTCATCTTATAAGGATGTTTAAATTTATAATTTACTTACTCTTTTTTACAATCGAATCGTTTTACTTAAGGAATTAGAAATAAATTTTTAAATGACTAAATGTATTTTAACCATTTCAAAGTGTTCTGATTATTGGCTAGTTTGTGTTAGGTGTGAGAAAGAAGGGCTATTATGGGATGTTTTGGAGAAGATAAATGCCTTTGGGATTTGACTCCTTGCTTTTTGTCATAAGACCAAATAAATCCTTTCTAAAATTTATTTGAACTTTGGCCATGATATTTATTCATGAAAGTGATTCTCAGAATATGGGTGTTTAGTAAGAAGATGAAATATTAAAGCGAAGTGATGTGTTTTTATGAGTCTGAGAGGTGATGGGTGTTCAGAGTTCATTGACCTCCCCACCTTCCAAGGACACTGGGCCTGGGCCCTACGCAAAGGAATGTGTCTGGGCTCGGGGCCAAAGATGGCCACTTCGACCTTGACTCTAAGGCACAAGTTACAAAAAAATATGTCTTGCATCATGTTCCTTGTCTGGGCTGGCCGCCCCCCGACAGGCACCTGACAAGAGTTTAGAAACATCCCATCCAATGGGAACAAAAAAGATAAAAACACCCCATCCATGGGAACAAGAAGAAATAACTCAAAATATCCAAATATCTAAAACCCTGAGCCAAAACCAAGAGAAACCTTAGGATAAAAGAGAGTCACAGGTATAGAATAATTGAAAGTCTCACTAAGGAAAGGATGCTTTGCCTCAGACCCAGACAATCGGTGCTCCCACCCGCTGTACAAACTATTGGGACTTTCCCGGCTGATTGAGGTGTGGATGTTGTAAGCACTGATTTGTTGCTCCCCTTTATCCTTGCTCCTTGTTCTGTTTCCGTGTATCAGTAAACTTTGATTGCTTAAACAACCAAGTAGCCTTGGCGGTACCTATCATTCCTTGCCCTTTGCCCCTGTGGGCAACAATGGGAAAATGGGAATTCAGGTATATTGAGAATTTCATACTGGATGGATACCAAAATTCCTTTCTGGAATCAAGTTACTTCCAGGCAAGATTACCCCTTTCTACCACTCCACTCCCTCCCTGGACTAGAAGAAAAAGAAACTTTTATTGATTGTGCAACCACTTTGCTAAAGACACAGTGCCAAATGATGTTCATTTGTGAAAGGTGGAAATGGCTCAAGGACACTGGTGGCCCTGAATGGAGAAGAAGCATTCTCCCTCCATGGTTAACAAGTGGTTTGGGTTTTCTTTTCACTTGTCAGAAAGTCTTGATAATCTTTCTCATCTGTGTATTTTAAATGTGAATGGAAATCTTCTGGGTCAGAATTACACCCTCACCTGCACGTTAGGTCTATGAAGAAAAGATCTCTGGAATTGAGCTCCAGTGACCTACATTCTTGACAAACATCTCGGACAATTTTTATGTAGACAGAGGACTATTGACGAAGAGCTGTTTTTCCCCATTCTTCCTTACCTTGGAATTCAGGCTTTTGAACTTAGAAGGGAAAATAGTGAGATCCTTGCACATATCCCATTTTTCATAATGTGTGAAAAAGAATTTACAATATACTTAATATACAAAAACATAGACAAAATACACTTAATATACAGTGCCATTTAGTGGGAAACACTGTGGCTGTTGATTCAAATGACAGTTGTGAATTCTCATTGTTTTCTAAACTTGATTCCTCAGTGGTAAAATGACAGAACTTAGGTCAAGGTCTATATCCAAAGCATCCTTTATTTTAAGTTTTCTAGAGAGTATCTCTTATCATTTGTCACCCCACACACATTCATTCACACTCCCTCACACACATGTATGAACCAACTGGTGCCATTCATTCAGATATGTGCAGAAGCATAAACGGCTCATTGAGAAGAAGCTGAAGTGCCACAGTGCCTTCTCTCGAGAAATCATTCTGGAGAATGAAGGGATGAGAGTGCCACCCCAGGAGGAATTTCGCTGGTTGACCTTTGTAAGTTTCTAAGAAATTTCAGACTTAGTCAAATATTTTGCCCTGGGATTCCCCTGTGACTAGTTATTTCTTATCCTTCATTCTTGAAGAAAGTCGATTATAAATAGTCTTTCTGTGAGCTTTAGTTTTGAGATGAAACTGGAAAAAATAGCCCCAGAACAAATGAACGGTATATGCCCTACATGAAGCAAATCTTAGATAATAGTTTTGGTCAGGGGTGGGGAGTGTTCCATTTTACTAATCACTAGAGGAGCACAATTGGCTCTCACTAGCAGGTACATGCAGCTCAGCGCGCTGCCCCCCCCACCCCCATTTTTACCCTCCAAAGCAGACAAATGAGGCTCAGCACAGATGAGCTCCAGGACTAAACATTACTTTACATCTTGACTTTTCAGGTTACTATGGCATTTTGCAATATCCTCATTATGAAGCAGAGAGTTTACTAATTAGAATATGTTGTCAGAAAAAAACATTTCCGCAGTGAGTAATATCTTGGACGTGTGACTTCACGTATGCCTCAAAACTATCTTATCAAAAAGTCCACAGATAACGTAACCTCAACTGATACCTTTTTCCAAAATGCAGGAGGGCAACCTGGCAACTTCCTCCAGAGAGGTCTGAGGCTCCAGCCTTTCCTTAGAGGTTGATACTTTCATTAAATGCCTCCTTATTCTGGGCAGTTCTTTGAAGCTGTGCTCATTGGTGGCAGGCAGTGGGGCCACTACCTAAGAGAGAGAATGTCTGATTTAAATGTTCTTCCGTTTTTTTCTCCCCTTGTTTGTCCTCTGCTGTCCTCTCTCCTTCTTTCTCTCTCCTCCTCTCTCTCCTTTCTTCACTCTTCTCCTCCCTGCCTCTCTCCTTCATTTTGTTCTTCCATCATTTCTTTTCTTGTATTTCGTATTAATGTATTAAATACCAGAAATAGTGCTTTGCACAGAATTGGATCAATAATAAATGTTTAAATAAATATGTGTATAAATAAATGGTGATTATGGGTCTGTCATGTAGGGAACAAGTGTTTCTTTGTTTACGGCTGGCTGGCACAGTCATTCAAAAATACTTTGCTGCAAGTTCAACCACACCATGGTTTTCATATGGAGCGACTTGCCAAGGTAGGCTGGCTAGTTTCATGAATTGATGGGGTCCTTCAATCTGACCTAACAAAACAGACCAAGGTGATGGTATTTCAGGATGATATGCTGATCCTACCTTTCAAAAATCCTTAACAAATGTGAGCATTGAGCCAGGTATTTCTTTAAACATTCATTATTTAAACTATTTCCCTTCAAAATATCATTACATACAAATTTAAACATTGTCATGTATGTCATTTTTGTTGAATCGTTACTACGCTAACCTCATTATTCTTCTCATGTTTGTGCTTTAAGTGCTTTTGTTTCTGTCTTTTAGAGAGAAACTTGATACCTAGGTAAACTGAGGAAATTGGCACAAAAGGTGGTTCTGATTCTACCAAGTAGATATCCTGAAGTTTTTACCTGAACATGGGCCAAATGCTAGTTATTCTGAGACTGGTAAGGCCCAAAGCAAACAATTTCTGTGATGGCGTTTTGATGAATAAATGTGGTGAGCCTGAACTACAATCCCCAGAATCCCCTTCCTAGGATGTTTCTAGGATGATTCTAGGATGTTATGATGGGCTACAAGAGATAATCTCTTGTGAGAGTTGGAACTAGAGAAGGAGTCGGTGGCCATTTTTAATCAAGCACACATTTTTTCAAAGTTAATCAAACAGACACCAATCTAAACGCTGCAGTGAAGGGATTTTGCAGTAGTTTTTATTCCAGTAATTTTATTGAGGTCATAATGGTTTATAACATTCTGTAATTTTGGGTGTACATTATTATTTATCAATTTCTGAATAGACTTCATCGTGCTTACCACCAGTAGTCCAATTTTCGTCCATCACTGTACATATGTGCCCCTTTACCCCTTTCAACCACCCACCAACGCCCTTCCCCTCTGGCAACCACTAATCTGTTCTCTTTATCCATGTATTTGTTATTTTCCACATATAAGTGAAACCATGCAGTATTCATTTTCTCTATCTGGCTTATTTCTCTTAACATCATACCCTCAAGATCCATCTTTGTTGTTGCAAATGAGACGATTTTGTCTTTTTTGTTTTTGTTTTTTTCTCCCCAAAGCCCCCCAGTACATAGTTGTATATTTTAGTTGTGGGTCCTTCCAGCTGTGGCACACAGGATGCCACCTTAACATGGCCCCACTAGCGGTGCCACATCCATGCCCAGATCCGAACTGGCGAAACCCTGGGCAGCCAAAGCAAAGCGCACCAAACCAACCACTTGGCCACAGGGCCAGCCCCGATTTTGTCTTTTTTATATCTCAGTAGTATTCCATTGTGTATATATACCACACCTTCTTTATCCATTCTTCAGTCGATGGGCACCTGGGTTGCTTCCATGTCTCGGCTGTTGTGAATAGTGCCGCAATGAACATAGGGGTGCATAAATCTCTTTGAATTGTTAATTTCAAGTTCTTTGGATAAATATCCAGTAGTGGGATAGCTGGATCCTATCATATTTCTATTTTTAATTTTTTGAGAAATCTCTGTACTGTTTTCCTTAGTGGCTACACCAGTTTGCATTCCCACCAGCAGTGGATGAAGATTCTCTTTTCTCCACATCCTCTCCAACATTTGTTATTTTTTGTCTTGGTGATTATAGCCATTCTGACAGGTGTAAGGTGATATCTCATTGTAGTTTTGATTTGTATTTCCCTAATAATTAGTGAGGTTGAACATTGCTTCATGTGTCTATTGGGCATCTGTATATCTTCTTTGAAAAAATGTGTGTTCACAGGCCTTCCCTGAGATCGGAGATTACAAAGAGCAAGTGAGTCGGAAATCCCTATCCCTTCTCCCCTGAATCTTCCTTCCTGACTGCCTGTAGGCAACAAAGTTCAGATCATGTCCGTGGGGTTACATCCTAATCATCTTCCCTTCCTGCTTGCCTGCCCTAGAGACTTTGATTTTCTCAGCAAGCCTCCACAATTGCATAAGTCAATTCCTTGATGTCCATTTCTACATATTATCCCACTTGTTTTGTTTCTGTGCTTGAACCCTGACTGATACGCTGCCAAAAAACAGTGACCAAAACCTGCAGGTTCTCCTAGAGATTGCTGTTAAGATAACCATTCTGTGTGTGTGTGTGTGTATGAAGTTGTTATTTTAAAGTTTAAACTCTAAGAAAATAAATTTGTACAATAATTGTTTATTTTGTACACAATGTTCTGTCAGAATGCAGGTAAAGTATGACAATTTTCAACAAGTATTCACTTGGGATTATAGTTCATAAAAAGTAAAAAGAAATTGCAAAGTTATATTTTTATATTGAATGAAAAATTGAGTAAATGCATTGAGTAAACAATATTCTTAGACAAATATTTCCATAACACTAATGCTTTGAGATTCTTTGGATCAGAAATGTTGAAAGATCTAATATGTAATATGATGGTTGTAATATGTTCACGTTAATGATATTTTTGCTCCGGCTAATCAGCTGCTACTCAGTCGATGTGTGTTTTTCATAATAAGAGAATTTAGGTCAATGACATACTTATCCTGATTATCTCGTAGAGAATTCACAGGATATAATAAAAAAGTAGTTCTAAATTGGAAAAGTGGAGGAAGAGTTGGTTTTTGGCTTCTCCTTATTGAGAAGATCCATTGTTGAAAGAGAGATAAGAGACAGTGCTATAAGACCAGATCATTATTTATTTTTCTTATAGTATGTGATCTCTGTATTAGGAAAATAGGCTAAGTTCAAGTAAATAGTACAATCTATTTGATATTTTTACAATCTTCATATAAGATCTGTGTATAACAGTGTCTATTGATAGACAAGGAACTCCTGGGATTCCTAACAAGCAACACAGAAATCAAGTAGAATGATCTGGATTCTGTTGTCATCATTGGTGTTGTGGTAACTTAGCAGGAAACAATTAAAAAATATGTTGATTAAGTACCTGCTGTGGTCAGACATTATTTTAACTACCATTGGGGAAAAGAAAGATTAAAAACTTGGTATCTCATTTTAAGCAAAGTATAATTTAAAACATTTTAGTTCTCATTCTTAAGTCCACCAAATCTTTTGTTTCTCTTTAATTAATTAGTTAATTGCTTGTCTTATTTTTATGCAATCTATTAAGTAATAAAGTAATAGGAATAGCACAGTCTTTGCCCTGAAGGAACTTGCATTTTAGTAAATAAATAAAATAAACATGAATTTAGATCATAGAAGAGATTCTTAAAATTGTAAGTAGACATATAATTCTCAGTAATACGTGACACAACACAGTAATAACTAAATGTCTCTGGTGTTTACAGTGATACCCTGTATAATGACATTTCAGTCATTGATACACTCTATACACCACGGTGGTCCCATGAAACTGGTACCATATAGCCTAGGTGTGTAGCAGGCTATACCATCTAGGTTTGTGTGAGTACACTCTCCAATGTTTGCACAACAACGAAATCGCCTTATGACACATTTCTCAGAACGCATGCCCGTTGTTAAGCGATGCATGACTGTCCTAGTGTTTTCACGTTAGCTAACGTTTGACTATACAGATGTAGTTCTTGACGGATTAGGGACTTGAATTTATTCGTACTTTTGCTCATTCCATAATTGCTTAACTAAAGTCTAGCTTCTCCTTTTATTTTGTAGAATCCCTTTAATTTTTGAAGACTCTTGACTGCTAGTTGTCTAAAACCTTGGGGTGGCACTTATAACTGTCTTCTGGTTGTCACCTTTTATAAAAGTTGTCTATCTAGGAAAAGCTAAAACTTATTCTAGAACTCAGCATTTCCGCATGGAAGGGCATCTTGCTGGCTACAGAAGCGGTCGAATTCTCTAGTGTTTCCTCTCAAGTGAGTCATTTGCGATATCGTAGGTACTTGATACGGTGGTTTTTATGCCCAGAATACTCTTGCCTAGGGTTTGTTCAGCTGATTCCTATTCAGTTGGCATTTAATGTGAATCTAACAATTCTGCTTTTATTGTTTGGCTAGACTAGGGATTGGCAAACTATGACAATTGGGCTAAAGCCAGTTCAACACCTATTTTTATAAATAAAGTTTTATTGGAAAACAGCGTTTTCCATTCATTTATATATTTTCTCTGGGTGCTTTCATGCTACAGCTTGCAGATTTGAGTAGCTGTGACAGAAACCATATGGCCTGTGTGGTAGGCAGAATCCTAAAATGCCCCCCATGATTTCCTGTCCTAATTCCCAATATTGTGAATATTGACATTGTCTGGCCTCCACTGCAGCTCAACTTCTCCCTCTGCCCAATATCACTTCTTTCTCTCCCTTCTATAGGTTTTGATCCAAAGGGAATCTCCTAATCTGCTTCCTGGAGAACATGACCTGCATCACAGAAGTTGATCATCAAAATTCACTTATTTTCAAGGGTCTAAGCTGGCCCTCCTCCAACCCTGTCATCCTTGCTACTTGCAAATAGGTGACAAATCCTTAGCCATTCATGGGAATATGGTGATTTTCCTCCAGATGGCTTTCTTTTTTCTCCAATTGCCTTCTTCTTGGAGTTGATTTCTTACTTAGAAAGGACTCAATATCATGGTGTAAGTGACACTGTAATGCCCTGAATCTTGTACGATTGAGGTAAGAGTTGGGGCCTCCTTCAGAAAGTCCCTTTTCTTTACAAATGATTATAAATAAATGATTGAATAAATAAGGTGAAAGGCTCTGAAACTTAAACTCTGTCCTAAATCCTCCTCTGCTCACCAGAACTAGAGCCTGGGGTTTGAAAGGAGCCAAATTAGCTCTTCCTTATTTGGCCTTTTAACGATTTGTCAAAGCAGAATCCTTCGGAGAGCTCTGATGTGGAGTCAGAAAGCACTGGTTAGAGTCTAGAATCAGACAGACCTTGTTTGAATTCAGACCTTCTCATGCTAGCTATGTGATCCTGGACAGACTACATAACTTCAATGAATCCAATTTCTTCAACTGTAAAATGGAGATATTAATATCTACCTTGTAGTTTTCCTGTGAGCATTGAAAGGAGAGAAAAAAATAAAAGGCACATTCCCTGGCATATTTGTATGTCCTCAATAAAAATGTTAGCTATTATGATTTTTAGTGTTACTAGAAATATTATTATTATTATGATTATTATATGTCATCTCATAACCATCTGCGCTTCAAGATCCATCAATGACTTTATTTAGGATCAAATCCATAATCATTAGCATGTCCTCAGGCCCTACATGGCCTGATCCTTGCCTCTCAGCCTCATCTTTGTCATTTTCACTCAACTCCAGACACATTGGCTTCTTTTTGGTTCCTTGAATGCAGCAAAGTTTGTCTACCTCAGGTCGCTTCCGCATCCTGTTCCTGAGGATCATATTCTCATTTCCCTCCATGAATTTAGCTAATTGCTACTTATCACCTAAGTTTCTGCTTAAAGTTAGCTTTGAGGAGAAAGGCTCTTGCTCTTCACCACCACTAGCCTTCCTCCAGGTTTAGACAAGAATACCTTACGATGATTACTCAACTCAGTCCTCACTCTAGCTTCACAGTATTTATTATTTGCTGTAATTATATCTCTGTGGGTGTTTGATTAATGTAGAATGTAACTTCCATGATAGCAAGGGCTTTGCTTTTTTTTCACTGACATGTCTCCAAACCTGCAATAGTCCTTGTTCATAATAGGTGTTAAATAAATATTTATTAAATATGGAGCAAACATCTGTGTGCCCCATTATTCTAAAATCTTTTCTGAAAGTAGGTGATGTATCATCTTGTACCCCAGTATCTTATATAATGCCTGACATATATTAGGATCTCAATAAATATTTGTCAAATGATTGAATAACTAAATAAACAAATAAGTGGTTCTATAGTTTTCTCTTGTTAGATAAATAATATATAAATAATTAGATAATCAGAGAAGCTATAAAATATAAGTTAAAGAATAAAACCTTTATAATATTTGGGTACAGTGGCAGAGATCTAGTATTAGGAAGGAGAAAATTCCCTTTTCCCTCCTTGGTCGTTTTGGCTGGTCAAATAAATTAAATGACATGTGACAGATTAACAAGAGAAAATCAAATGTAACGTATGTACATTGGGAATTCAGGTAAGCATGGACAATTCCAAAGACAGGCAAAACGAGGTATATATGTCTTTATAGACAAAGGAGAAGGGGTCAGGGGTCTAGGACTTCAAGGGAAAGGAGGAAATTTACAGGAAATAAAAAAAAGAGTTAAGATTTGTTAAAGAACTGTTTGCTGGGCCATCCAGAAACAATGGAATAAAGAGAGGACTTTGATGAAACAGGCTTCGCTAGGTTCCTCCCTGTCTACCACATCTAGTTCATATTATACTGCGGTTATCTATGGTGATAGCTCCTTCCTGGAACAGGTCCCTTATCTAAATTCTTTTTAGGTAGTGAGGGAGAAGGTCAAAGGTTCTTCCTGAGTCTTTGGGGCCTGATTGTTTTTAGGTTGAAGTAATTTGCATGCCAGAGTGGCACATCGTGGGGAGACTCTTCTGAACCCCTGCCCTAGCTAGCTTTCTGGATTGGGCCCTTAAGCCTACTAGAGGCAACTGTCCTTTTACCCACACCAGTGTGTCCTGATGTCCATGCTAATGAAGTTAAGCATCTTTTAAGGCTTACTGGGTGTGTGTATATATATATAATTCCTTGTGTTGAATGATTATATGTTTGTCCCCATTTCTATACTTCTTTTATGTTCTTTCAGAGTTATAAATATTCCTCATATCAATATTTCTCTACCCAAGTTGTATATCAACTTTTAAACTTGAGGAAAGTTTGGTTGAACCTCTGGTCCAAGCTCTAAAAATGTTTTTAGGTTGTATTTTGTCTTCTTTGACACATAGAAGTATTTAGAATTTTGTGTAGCAAATCTATCATTCTTTTATTTTACATGTATAGGGGAGCAGAATTTGCTACCCCAAAATGTATCCCTTTGGGTTGATTACTTTTAAGAACAAAAGACTCAGGAATGAAGTTTTACCTTGCCCTTAACTACCTAAAAGAATTTAAGACAGAGGTCTATTTCTGGAAGGAGCTATCACCATAGATAACTGTAATATAAAATGAACTAGGTGTGGTAGAGAGGGAAGTGCCTAGCAAGGTTCCTTTGATCAAAGTCTTCTCCAGGTCCCTTGTCTCTGCAAGGCATGGCAAACCTTTGCTTACCAAACGTTTGCTCTTCCATCTGCATGCGAATTGCCTTCCTCTCTTTGAAGTCCTAAACCACTACCCCCAACATCCTCCTTTGTCTTCAGCCGAAGATGGTGGCTTCAGCTATTTTAACAAATTACTCAGTTTTCCTGGGTTTTTCCCATGTACACAGGCTATTAAACTTGTTTAATTTTCTCCTGTTATTCTACCTCATGTCAGTTTAATTCTTAGACCAGCAAGAAGAACTTAGAAGGGTAGAGGAAAATTTCTTCCTCCCCTACGCACGTATTCACATTTAAGATTAATGTCACGCTAAGGGAGATTTCTTAAATAGATACTCATATTTTTTCCCTTTCACTTTGCAATCATTTTGCAAAGAGAAATGAATAAAAGCACTTATTTAAGTAGTTTGATCATCACTGGTGCATACATCTAACTCCCTTTGCAGCATTTTAAATTTATTGAATTAGAACTCATTTCTTTGGATGGAATAAGGGGTTGTCAAATTCTGTATCAAAGAGTGAGATCAAATGTGTTGGCGATATGACCTCAGGTAAAGGCAGGAGCATTAGAGTCAAACAATTTCAGCTTCTTGGTGGCAAGGCCTGTCTAATGAATCTTTGTAACCCTGTACCTGGGATAGTGTCAGACACAGAGAAACACTCACCATTTGTTGGATGAGTGAATTACTTGGGATTCTATTAAAACACCACAATTTATGAGCCATAGAAAATGACCAAATTATTTAATTTCTCTGATCGTGCACTTTCTCATACGGAAAATTTAGACGATAATAACTTCTTTTTAAGGCTTTGGAAGCATCACATTAAGTAATTCAGAGAAAGTGCCTGACACATGGTAGGCGTGCTATCAATAGTAGTTATTATCATTTAATTCCTTGCTCACTTGTTAGCTTGGGTTCTAGAAAAGATTTTAGAGGATTCAATTAAACTTAAGCTGAGTTATGAAAGAATAAAAGAGGTTTTAGACACACTTCAGCATACTTAGAGGTTTGGAAGGAAGTTGTATATCTGTTTGTATGCTTGAGATTGAAGCTAGGTTTAGCAAAAAAGCTTCAGAGAAACTTATTTAAACAGAAATGGTGGTTTGAATCAATTCTGTTTTATTACTCCCATGTAACATTTGGATGATGTGTCCACACACAGTTTCTTTATTTGAACATTTAATTGATTTCAGCTAAAAACTGATATGATGATTTTAAACTCAGCTATTGATTCCACCATCCTGAAAACAATCTGGGAAATTTACTCTCTGGTGAGCACAGATCAAAATAGTTAATATATTACAATTAATTCCCAAACGCAGCTGCTATGAAAATTTATTTTTATTATCTCCATTGCATGGCTCTCACTTGACATAACAATTAAATACAGTTATAGAGACAAAAACACTCCTTAGCATAACCATAAGCCTGCTCCTCCTCGCAGCTAGCTGTTATTCTTGAATGAACTGGAAGGAGCAAAGGAGGGGCAGCGTCGATGACTTGCAAAGATTTCTTTTCAATTCAAATCTATGTAATATATTGGAGTGCCACTGTAGTTGGTAAGAAATTACATAGTTTAATGAACAACGCATTTGTTTCATCGAAGGTTTAAAAGAGCATATTGTTTGAGTGATAAACTCTCAAATGACATATTGAATATATAGATTTTCAAAAATTTTCTCGTGCAGTATCATGTTATCTGTCTTCAGCAAACTAATCCAGGCATATGAATATTATCACACAGACTTGTTAATCTTATCAATTTTTAGGTGCCCGAATAAGCATTACAGTTTATGAAGGTACTTACAAATAAAGAATTCAATGAAATGTTTAAAAACTTAAATTTAGGATGTAGATAAGCAACCTGAATTATACTGTGTGAATTTTCCATATTGTATTTAGAATAAACATTTTATTATGAACCATAAGGAATATGTACAATAAATATTTTATGACAACTCATAAAATCTGTTATTATTATTTGCATTTGTGTAATACAATAGACGTATCGTAAGAACATTTATATGAAGATGTGTTTTTCTTTTTGTTTAAAAGGCAGTGTTTTGTTTTTTAATAAATCAATTTTACACCACAGTCATGCATACCTGATGTGTGTTTTTAATGGTCCTTCATAAAACCAGCATTTAAACTCTTTCTTAAATGCAGGGAAATTTGATTTACTAGAATATGCACCTTGATTGCCATAGGAAAATGTGTACAGAGGTTTTGCAATATTAAAATTGCATCCAATTTCTTTACATTTAACTGTAAGGAGAATGCAGGGAATAAAGACGAATGATTGACTAATGTCAGAAGGTTCTATATTTATAAACATATGACACACTGATAAGCCCAGGATGTCATTAATCTACCCTATTTATATGTAAGCATTAACTTTCTGTGTTTCTAATGATACATAAAAGAAATTATTATAATAGTAGAGAAGGTTTATTGACAGCAATCCTAATGCTTAAACAGTAGTGAGCTCCTGGGCCAGGGAAATCTGTTACTGGAGCATCATAGATCAATATTAAATATGAAAACAAACAAGAAACACTGCTATGCTTTTTCTTTGTAAGCATTTTGTCTTTTGTGATTTTTGGAACTAATCTGGGCTCAAAGTTCTAAATTAATTGAAAAGAAGCTTTGGAAATCGATGATTGAGAAATTAACCTGAAATGTATGTGTGGATAGTCAGTCTAATACCAAGCCTACATCTTTTATTTTTATTTTCAGAGTTAGACAACCTTAACTACTTTCCTTCTTGAAATCTGATGGTTTGTTTTGTGTGTGTGTTTGTTTGGTTGGTTGATTCCTGTCACATTACTATTTCTAGTTTTCCTGTCAATTTGTGTGTTTGTGTTTGTGTGAGGAAGATTGGCCCTGAGCTAACATCTGTCTTTAATCTTCCTCTTTTTGCTTGAGTAAGATTGTCACTGCGCTAACATCTGTGCCAATCTCCCTCTATTTTGTGTGTGGGATGGCTCCACAGCATGGCTTGATGAGCAGTGTGTAGGTCTGCATGTGGGATCCTATCCCCCAAACCCTGGATCGCTGAAGTGGGGCATGTGAACTTAATTACTACTCCACTAGGCGGCCCCTCCTGTCAGGTTTTAAACCATAAACCACTCCTTATTTCTCGTCTTCATGGGAACCTCTTGATCCACTCATTCTTGGTGGTATCTTGTATTCTCTTCTTCTTTCACTTTTTTACTTTTGCTTATTTATCTTAGGAAATTTTATCTATTCCCATGGTTTCCACTATCAACTCTTTGCGGATGACTCTTAAGTCTGTAATTCCAATCAACATTTCTTTCAAAATCCAGACTCATACCCAATACTTCTGAAAATGTCTGCCTTCACATAACAAAATAACTTAAAATCAAGTCCAGCTGTTTACTGTCCTTTTCCCAAAACAATATCTCTGTAAGATGGGAAAAGACTAAATCATCAGTTACAGCCCTATGGGGCTTCAGCTAGTGCAGAACAAACAGAAGAAAGATAGGAGAAGGAGAAAGATGTACAGAATTTCTGGGACAATCTCATCTCTAGCAAAAAGTATAGGGTCCAGAATTGTTCCAGGCAGTGTGATAAACCTTGCCAGGGGTCCATAGGGTTTTCCCACAACAGTCCTAGACAAAACCCATACTCTGAGGTTGGCTCTTCCATGTTGGAATGAAAGAAACAAAGACACAATGAAAGACAGAACTTTTCCTCTAATAACTACTGGAGAAAGAAGCAGAGGTGTTTAACCATTCCAAGAGTTCTTTCCCAATGCCCAAACGTGAAAGAGGAAAGCATCATGTTAGATGTAAGCATTAGAAATGCCCACTCTAAGGCTGTGGGAAAATTTTCCTAATTTACTTTGCTTTGTGTCACTATAAAGCTACCTTGGTATAAGAGCTGAGAAAAGGAAGTACTCATGTTAGCAGCGGTAGCAAAAGCCAACAGATGAGGTGGCTCCAGTACATGGAGAAGCATTACTCACATTCCAGCACTCATAGCAACATCAAAGATACATGCTTATCTCACATGGAAAACTTTAATACACTGTCGAGAACCAGAATGGGTGGGGACAGTGGGGGAAATGTAGTAACACAACGATACTGTGGTAGATCGAAGTCAAAGTGGCTTTTGTTTAATTACCTCTACCACCTACATAGTTTTCCAAAGACTGTTCTTAGAGAGTGGCCTGCTGTACATCTATTCAACCAGGTGAGAAAAAGAGGAGTCATCCTAGATTCCTCCTGAACTAGGGCTACACCTGCTCTGATTACCTCTACCACTCCAGGGGCTCAGGCCCTCATTGCTACTACCTGGGATTTTTACAGCAGTTCGGGTTTACTCACTGGACCCCAAGGTTACGCACTTCATCCATCCACATTTCTGTTAATAATCTTTCTAATATAAACATGACGATTTCAATACCCTCTAATAGTTCCTCCTAACATTTTGGTGTAAACCTCACTCCTTCAGTCTGGCATAAGAAACTTCATGCCATTGCCTGGGTGGTCTTCCACTTTAATTTTCATTAGTACCTGCCATTCTAGATACAACACTCCTCAGGCCTCCAGTTTCTTCCTTCTGGACTAACCACCCCTACCCACACCCTGCATATTATCTCTTATTCATAAAAAAGAAAGAGGGGAAAAACCAATGTTTAGACATACAGCTTTTTCAATTCATATACAGCTCCATTTTCCTAGGACACACAAATAACCTGGTTACCAGGTTGCCTCAGGTAGGATGAATTCTAGTATTAGGTGCTGTGCTATGTCCGAAACTGTTTTTCTTCTGGAAACTCATTGTCCTAGTCTGCTCAGGCTCCCACACAAAACACCATAGATTAAGAAGCTTGAACAACAAATTTATTTCTCTTGGTTATGGAGGCTGGAGAGTCCAAGATCAAGGTCCTGGCTGGTTTGGTTCCTGGCGAGAGCTCTCTTCCTGGCTTGCCAAAGGCCTTTTGCTGTGTCCTAACAGGGTAGAGAGAGAGCTCTGGTTCTCTTCTCTGATTAGCGCACTGGCCCTATCTGATTATGGCCTCACCCTTAAGACCTAATTTAACCTTAATTACCTCCTAAAGGCACTATCTCCAAATTGGGGGTTAGGACTTCAAGATGTGAATTCTAAGGGGACACGATTCAGTCCATAGCACTCATAATCATTTATCCATCCGTAGAAAAACTGATTGAGAGCTTAGGGTCAGAGGACAATAGGAGCAGAGGATACAAATCTGAATTAGAAAAGCTTCCAGAAAGAAAGGTATACACATTCTTGAGGAAGAGAAAAGTGCATCAACAAGCAATCGACAGAGTGTGAGAAATGCCATAACAGAATTATGTACAATGTATTTTGAAAGACACTGAGTGATTTTGCATTTACTGAAAAGTGGCATTTCACCCAGAATTTGAGGATAAATAATAGCAGAATAAGAGGTGAATATTGGAAAAATGGTCACGGCAGATATAAGGAAAAACGTAGATTTCCTTAGTGTAGTAAAAAAGCATGTCATGTCTGGAGATTCCTGTATTATTTATTATGTTGAAAGAATAACAGTGTTCACAAGGGAGGGTGATATGAGATAGGCAAGAAGGATTGGTGATGCCTAATAGTATAAAGAACAATGTATGGCTTATCAAAAAGTGAGACATTTTCCCATAGTCAAAAAAAGAACAGTTAAAATTTCCTTTTTACTTTTTTTTTCTGTAGAACTAATCGGATTTGTACTTTGGAAGGATCACTCTAGAAGCAATGTGGACACTAATTCTGTGAGGAGGAACTGGAGAATGGCATTTCCATTAGGAAGTCATTATAAATGTTTGGTTGAGGGATGAAGAGATCTTGAATGAAGGTTGTGACAATGATCATGGAGAGAGGGAGTTAGATTTGACGTGGTTTCTGACTGGCCACAGACATGAAGAAAAGAGAGAGAAGTCGTGGAAACTCAGTAGTTCCTAGCTTGGGCAAATGATCTATTGGTGATGGCATGTAATTTAGAGAAAGCTAAGGGACCGTAGGCAAGTGTGGAGAGGAGGGAAGCAAGTGGATAATGATTGGGTTTATTTCAGTTTTCTGAGAATCCTCAAAGTGATTATTTTTACTGGAGAGTTGGCAAGCCTCATTTATAGTCCTTCAGAAGCTAAAACTAGAGGTTTAGATTTGGTAGTCTTTAGCATTTGAATATACATATAGTTTAAATTGTATCCTTTTACCCATTGTGTTATTTCATTGAGGCAAGAATATTGGGGATCCAGGAGCAAAGATTAAAGAAGAGTATAAATTTGGAAGGATGTGGCTTGGATAAAGGTCACTTGTGTGAAAGAATGCAGAATCCTGGGTCCTCAAAAGTGAAATAGTTTGTTATTTTATAGTTTCTGGATTCAGCCTGCTTTCTTGCAAGCTACGTAATTGCATTATCTTCAAGATCTACAACAATGAAAGCTTCCAAATTCCTAGCTAGAAATTCCAGAATCTAACAACCTTAATTTTTCTGAAAATGTTCCTTAATTTTTATCCATATTTCTCTCGTTTGTCCTTATATCTTTGCAATCTATCCTTCCTATGTTCTTTTATCTATTTATTCAATGAATATTTATTGAGCACCTCTATTCAGGTAATGTTCTAGAGTCTAGATATACAACATTTAAATACATGCCTTCAAAAATCTTATGTTCTCCCTGGGAAGAGGGAGTCAAGTTTGGACAAAATGCAAAGAATTACAAAGCTCTCTTTCAGTCTTTATTTAATAATAATAATAATAATACTCAGTTACTTTATCTCTATCTGGCCCAAACTGGAAGACAGAGGACTACAATTTGGGTCAGAAACTCCCTCAGTCTAATGAGTAAAGAATTATTTCTCTATTCCTAAGTTCTGTTCTAATGGTTGAGATTGAGCACAAACATTTCAAATGACTGATTTCTCCATGGAACACAAATTGAGTTTCCTTTCTTTAAATGAAAGAAATGATAGTTTCAGTTAAAAACACACATTGCGTTTTTTCAAATTTCAGTTAGTGCCGTATTGCCCTGCACATATTTCACTGTGTTGATTTTTGAATGCAGATTAAAGTGCCTTCTTTTTAACCTTAAAGAGAATCTTCTACTGATTGAACAACTTAAAAATCAATTTCAACCTAATAATCTTCTAAAAATATCCATTAGAAAGTTCAATTCCATTCATGATTAAATCAATTTGATGTTCTTATCCTAAAGATCTTTATTATTTTTTAACATAGAGAATTTTATCTGAAGCTTAGTTTTTAGAACTCCAATTTTATTTTACTGAAATCTTTGGATTTTCAAAGCATCATATAGTAATTCGAAGATTTTCAGGTCAGGCAAAATATGTACTACTTTAGTATTGCTTGGGCAAATTGAGATATACTTTCTTTAAATAATCATCTAGGTAAAATATTTCCAGAATGTTTTTATTCAAGTTTGGTAGCAACAATTTATGAGTTGTTGACTGATCTATATTTTAAATTCATTTAGTAATATAACTAGATTAAATCATGCATCAGAAAAGACTGCTGGAGAACTCAAATGACCATGAAGCAGTCTTGCTAATGTATTCATGAGAAAGCTTACAAAGTTTATCATTTTACAAACTTCTATCTATTAGATGTCCACATCACTTCATGTTTGCATCATTAAGAATTCATGGCTTCCTATCACACTTGCCATCTGGTCCCATATCCTAAGTAGTACTTCCAAGCCACACTCTTCAACACTTCTCTCCCTTCCCCTACTTGCAGAAGACACACTTATTTCATCATTGATATAACTGAAAACTCATTTCCTAAAAAGTATCCATTCTATTATTTGGGCAGAGTTTTTCTTCTCTGGCAGTTGATGGACCACAGATAAACAAAGTAGTTGAGAGAAACCAGAGAGAGAGCTCTAGGTGTGGTTTGGGCATCAAGGATTTCCAGAATGCTTCTCTCTTTTGGCAGAAAGCAAGGTGACTCACTGCTCTGCTCAGAGGTAAGGGTGAGAAGAGTGAGGAGGAAAGCAATTTCCCTGTGAAGTTGACTATGGGAGGGATTGAAATTAGAATTTTGTGTGTCCTTTCTGTACTTTTATTTAATGGCTGCTACTTGATATTAAATAAAGTTTATCTGTAAATTCTCAAGGGTAATGTCTTCAGAGGATTCAGAGTAAGGAGATTTTTTCTCATTTCAATGAGAGCCTCAGCAGTGCCACACACCCTGACTGTAAGGGGAATGGCAGAAGAGGACAGGGGACTGAAAGAGGGGACATTTATAGTCAAGGATGTTGGGGACATTGTACCTGAAAAGATGCTTCTTAGCCTTTTCTTTCCAAATTTAATTTTTGCAAAGAAGGTCAAATGATTACATCCCACCCAGAACATATGCAGAAGTTGACATTTATTATTTTTAGATTTAATGTGACTAAATTTGGCTCATTTTCCATGCCTGTCCAAATCCTTCAAAATTCTGATTCTGTCATTCAACTTATTCAGTCCTTCCTTCCTGCTTACGTGCGGACATGGTCAATGCATCTCCAGGGTCTTCATCTAGAAGTTGGTTGTATAGATTGAGCATAGCCTAGTGGTATGACTCTAGAAAGCTCCACTCAAGTTGATATAACTTTCATTATTCGGTGTAGTCTTTATGCATGGTCATTCAATAATGAGTGACAATGTAAAGTCATGTGTGGACAAATCCACTCAACTGTATTATTGTCTATTCCATACTAGTTTATCTGATTCACATGAATATCATCCACTAATTCACTAATTGGACATGTGAGACAGGTTGTCCCTGACTAAGTAAAATCGAGATATCTATACTAAATTCCTGTCTATCAGGCTAGAAAACCAGTAGAAGATATTCATTTAGGATAATTTCATGATCACAGTTTTAAAACACAAATTTATTTTATTGGTATCCTATCTCTAGTATTACACTTATTAAAATATGGAATTTTAATTATTACATTTATTGAAAAACATTGGATACATTGTTTTTAATTTAAAACACATTGTACTTTGATTTTCTAAGATTCTGACGTGTGTGATTCCTTTAATCTCATTTTCATTTTTAGTATATTTCCTTCTTATGAGCACTTATGCATTAAACACAGAATGCCATGAGATGTACAAGAAAAGAGGTTGAAATTAATTTACGTCTGTCTTTTTTGGGGGTAGTTCTTTTATTTAAGTTGCTTGGGAATTTGATGGAATATTTTTTCCTCAGGCCAACCTATGATGCTATTTGTCGTATTTCTATAAAAAGGCTAAAACTGATGTATCAATTTATGTTTGCCAAAATAAGTACCATTCATAACAAGTGTACTTTTTCTTTATTCTCCATGTGGTTGTAAGAAAAAAAGACTGTAAAAGTGAGCACTGCACAGTACTTATTTCATCTCACAGATCTGTATTAATATCCCTACATCAGTGTCAAATGTATTAGTGAAAAGCACAATTAATTTGTTAGTAGGGAAATTATTTATCAATGGAGATAAGAAGTGGAAATAATGGCTCCCTTAAATGAATCCTAATATTGTTACCCAATTTTGGACATGACTTGTAATCCTTCTGCCACTGAGTCAGGCAAAGAACAAAATGAAAAAAGAAAAGAAAAGAATTAACATAAAGAACAGGATATGAGTAGGGAAGAAGAGCAGGAGCGATTAAGAATGGCATTTGGATTGTTTTCCTAACCTCAGAAATGAGTTAACAGTAAAGGAATATCAAAATACACAGAGATATACGTATATATATGTATATATAACTGGGGCAACACTTTCCCCATTCTCCTTTCTTACCAAATTCCTCCTAAATGCGATATCACTGGAATTCATTCATATTAGAGAATAGAAATGCTCTCTAAGAATATCTAATTGACATCATCTCTTTTTTTTGCTTATGCTTGTCTAAAAATGAAAAGAAATAAAGATGCTACAAATATGATCTTATTTTTAAATATTAGAAATGGTCATGTGAGATGGAAATGGACTTAACTGAATTTTTAATGACAAATCAGATAGATTAATTTAACAATTGAAATAATAACTAATGTGTACTAAGAGCTTACTCTGTAACTGTCAATTTGTTGTATTTTATATTATTTTTATGTCTGAGGAAACTGAAGCCTCAGGAAATCAAACATCTTTCCAAAGTCACTCATTAGTAAAAGTATCAAAGCTAGAATAAGAACTGCTGTATTTCATATTCCTAGTTGTTAAACTCTGTGATGTAATTCCTCATTATTATAATTAAGGCTGCAATGATTCCCTTTACATACATATAATAAAAAATGTATTATTTAGAAAATATATATCATTATGTTGGTAATGAGGAAAAAGTGCATATATGTTGTACTTTTTCCTCATTACTGATGATTTTCTCCAATGAAAGGAACACTTAAATACTATGAAACAATAACATAATTGTTGAAATACATTTCATCTTAATGTTATTACAGATGTATACCACTCTGTTCTGAGTTTGTAGTCACCCTCTTGTGGACTCCCTTTAAGAAGAAACTTGGATTGCTACGCTTTTAAAATGGATTGTTTGACCACCCATTCTGGGGTGAATATTTTGATATTTACTCAGAATGCACATAGAAGACAAGATTCCTTCCTTAAAGGACTTGCGTCTACTAAAAAAGGCAAAAATGTGAATACATGATTGTGTCATGAACTATAATAGAGATCCTTTATTACAGATTTTTGGGAATCCACAGGAATAAATTATCAACCATGCCTGAATGGATCAGGAAAGCCTCACAGGTGAGGATGGGCTTTCCATGTGGAAGGAAAGATGGGCAGGAATGATAAGGTAGGCATGAAACAGAGTGGTGAGGTTTGCAAACTGTCAACCTTTAATATGACTGGACTATACTGTAAACTTCAGAAAAGCAGTGATGCTAGAGTTTAGGCAAAGCTCAGATTGTGAAGGGCAAAGAAACCATGCCAGGATTATACATTTTATTCTAGATTTAACAGAAGGGCCCCGGAGTGTTGCGATATGGAGAAGTCAATGTCATATTTACGTTTGGGAAGAACTCCTGCCTTGTCTCAGCCCCGGGGAAAGGTACAGTAGAGAGGATGAAGAAATAATGTTAAGTGAAGATATTTGACACTTTCTAACATTACACCAAGATAACCGGCTCTTACCCAGTGATGAGTCTTGATGCTAAAGATGTGTGGATTAAATTTGAGTTTAAGAAAATATTAACTTAAAAAGTTAAATAGCACTGTCTTTAGTTACTTATAATTCCCAAATGGGTTATAAAAGGATTTTATAACCTAATAAATTACCAGGATATGAGGCTGTTATTCTCTCATCCCGAGGATAGCGCCTTAATACTGAGAGCTCTGTTGGTTTTAATATTGGCAGGATCTTTTTTTCTTTTTTTTCATTTCCTATCATTATATCCTAAGGCTCCTTCCCACCAGTGCAGCTGCCACAGAGTTTTCCCTCAGCATCTCGCCTTGTTTTGTTCTCTCCGTCTCAGTAGTTTCATACCTGAGGCCAATTTGTAGTTCTCTCCTGTAGTTAAACCAGCTGTTTTGTAATAACATTGTTGATTTCTCTGAATGAATAGTACAGAGAGCAGTCTTTTACATTATCATAACATTTGTAAGACATGAGCCCTAAAGGATCTGAGAAAATCTATAGTAGGAGAGAACATAAAACGTCTCTCTAATTTTGAAATGTTTTGTTAATATGGAAATGCAATAATAGGAGATAATGGCAGTCACTTGCCTACTACCGATTCTGAGAAGTAGTGGTCTTTAAAGCCAGATTTAAAAATGCATGTATGTCCAGCAACTCTGTACATCTGTTTAACTCCCAGAACAACTTGGCAGGCGAAGAAAGAAAAGGAAGTGGTAAAGTCAAGCTTTAGCTGCTTAAATGGGAAGGTATCTGTTTTTATAATCAGCGTAATAGATTTGGAGTAAAGATACATTAAACTGGCATTTATCTTTTCAAATTATATTCCATTTCCATTACTTCATTAATAGGACCCATGTTTTTCAATTACATGTAACACTTCTGAGCTACATATAAAATCCTATGCATTTCTACAGTATCTTGTTTTATTAGAAGGAATGACTAACATGTGGGGAAAATTGACAAATACATTGATTTCTCATGTGTCTTTCAAAAAATTAAGAATAAGAAGACTTTTGTTCTAGGTCTTATATAGTATCGTCTTGTATTATATATTGTCTCCAATATAAAAGTTGATGTAGTATGCTAGTCATTATATTATTTAACAAAATTAGAATATTTAATTGGAAACATTTTTTTAGATAAACCGCTATTTTTGATTATTTTATTTCTATCTCTATTTTTGACCTAGTATCAAAATGATACACACTCCACTTGAGTTCATGAAATGGTACAGTAAGCTCTTTTATATCATGATTGATGAATTACTGTAAGATGCTGCTCGTCTCCTAGCATATGTTCCAGATGTTAAATATTGTGAGCAATCTCTAGTACTTATAACACTAGTAAGTGTCTTAGAAAGAGACCATTATTAAATTTTAGAGTGGAAATCCAAAACTGTGGACAGATTTGTTTAACATTTATTTCCTATTTAAAATGTACTATCTCCCATTAGTGAATTGAATTGTGAAAAAAAAATATAGCTAATATTTTCTCTTTAATCGGTTTTGTTGAAAAGTTAGATCAAAGTTCTCCAACAAGTCATTTGTGATAGACAGTCAAATCCATCACATGTGTAGGCGGAGGGTCAGTAGCCACCAAAAACTTTCTTTCCACAGAGCTAATAGAATTTTCAGCTGGGATAAGAAAAGCCCAAGAGAAAAAAGAGAAAATCCTTCTCATTTATATTCCCCAAGAATTTGTGTAGATGGGCAAATGCCAATATTAACACAATCTTTCCGCTATCCTTTAAAAGTTATATATTTTCAAGGAAATAATTGTACACTAGCTTAGCGATTCCTCTACCACAATCTGCATCAGAATCATCTAGAGAGCTTGCTAAAACAGTTGACTGGGCCCCAATCCTAGAGTTTCTCATTCAATAAGCCTGGGATGGGTTCTGATAATTTGCATTTCTAACAAGCTCATACAGAAACCACACTTTGAGAACAACTCCACTGCAGAACAGAAAATAAAGAAAAATGTATTAATTTGACCCCTAAATTATGGCTCTCTCTTGACAGTGAGGCATGTTTTCTATTTGCTTTTTGTGTGTCTGATAATTTTTTTAATTTACTGGCAGACATCATGGGTATAGACAGAAGAGACTGAGGCAGGTACAGTGAAGCCTGGCAACGGGTTTGTTTCTTCCGTCAAGCTCTTATTGTTGGAGCTTAACTTTATCTACTTAGGAGATGATCTAGGTTTGGGTTTGTTGTTGCCATGGTTACCTTCAGTGTACCACATGCTTCAAGTACCTCTAAGGATGCCTTGAGCTTGGGGCTGGGGTTCTAGGTGCTTTTTCTCATTTTTCATGTTCCACTCTCAGCTTTCAGCTTTTATCCATGCCCATGCCAGCCACAGAGGGCTTCTCTGTCCACGTTTCCCACTCCCCAGTAGCAGTTGCTTGTTACTTGGTGCTTAGGAGGCTGGTGGAGAGGATTGGGAGAGTAGAGTTCTCTATTTTCTTGGTCCAGCCACACACTTAGGTAGGCTCTCTGTGCCTGGGCTTTATGGGCAGGGCTTTCTCTGCACTCTTGAAACTTCTCATGGCAGCCAAGCTGTGTCTTGGATTTGTGGTATGTTTGTGCAGGACAGTATTTCCTGCCTCCTCTACTCCCCCAGGGGTAGAATGTCCCTAATACTATTGATAGAGGATTCTGGGCCCAGGATTGAGTTACTAATCTTCTATTCATGGGAATAGAATTCCCTTCATTCCTAACATTTTATTATATGACTCTTGTAAGTGAACTGGAGATATTGGCCTCTCTTTTATTGTATAGTACTTAATAAATATTGAGTTGCATAACTTTGCTTTTTTTTATTATTTTGTGGAAGAATTTTAACTTAATAAGTATCAGGCATTCTTGATAACTTTTAGAATACCTCCACAAAAATTTCTGAGCTTGATTTTTAAAAACGTTTTTATTTTAAATGACATGGTAGGCCTAGTGTAGGAGGTTTCCAATGTCAATTTTCTTATTTTTTATTGGTCTGTTTCACTTTCTAACGTTTTCTCTTTCCAATTTTGAAAATGTACTTTTTTGTAGAAGAGTATGTGCAATGGACTGAATTGTTGAGTCTCCCAAAATTCGTATGTTTAAATCCTAATTCTGAGTGTGATGATGTAGGAGGCGGGGCTTTGGTTAGGTGACTAGGTCATGAGGGTAGAGCTCTCATGAATGAAATTAGTGTCCTCATAAAAAAGTCCAAGAGATCCCTCAGCCCTTCTGCCATGTGAGGACACAGTGAGAGGAAAGCCATCTGCTAATCTGGAAGGGCACCCATTGGACACCAGATCTGCTGGCACCTTGATCTTGGATCTCCCCAATTTCAGAGCTCTGAGAAACAAATTTCTGTTGTTTATAAGCTCCCCAGTCTATGGTATTCTGTCGTAGCAGCCCGAATGAACTAAGGCAGTATGTTTTTTTAGTTTTTCATGTTATTATTTTTAGTTTTTCACATTATTTACAAATTTTATGTCTGTTATATATGTAGCAATTTACCCTATTTTATATTTGGTCATTTATTTGAATCTTCTTCCACTTTTCTTTTATCAGTTTGTAAGAAGTTTGTCTTAGTACTCTGTTCAAAGAACTAACATTTGTTAGTTAGATATCTCAATTTTTATTTTTTACTTCTCTATTTCATTATTTATCTGTCATATTTTTTATTTTTATCCATGTCACTCTTCAGATTATTTTATGTCTTTTCTTATCTCTATCCTTAATTAAGTGATTTCCTGAGTTTTGAGCTTCATTTTCTAACAAATATGAAGAAAATTTATAGCACTTTTATATTCTTTATTTCACAATTTTGAACTATAAATACTTCATTGTTATTAATCTCTAAGTATATCATAGTAAATATTATATAATTCTTATTTCAAATTTTAAATATTTCCAGACATATGAGTGGCTTGCGGCCATGCTTTGTTATTGCTTTCTAATTTTATCACATTGTAGTGAGAAAATAAAGTTTTTATGATATTGACTATGGGGATATATTAGGCTTTCTTGCTGACTTGTTTCATATGTGATTTGTTTGAATGTTTTGTGTTTGCTTAAGAAAAATTTGTGTTTTCGGTTGATGGGTTTATAGTTCTCCTTATGACTATCGGTTTAAGCAAATTAATCATTTTATTCAACTTCTCATACTTTTGCTATTTTTTCTACGTATTATATTAATTTTTAAGAAGGATGTGTTCAAACTCCAGTGGAGTTTTCGATTTCTGAAATTCCCTCCAGTTTTCTTAGTTATTATTTTATATATTTTGAACCAATATTATCAAGTTCATGTATGTTAATCACCATTACTTTTGTTGTTCTTTTGTCCCCTTTTCCAGTATATGACATCTAAATCTCCCTTATGATGGTTGTTAACCTAAATTTTGATTCAACTGATAAAACATTTGCTACCATGGTTATCTTTTTAAAAAAATTCTGATCAATCGCTCTTTTACCAATCTTCCATTTTCAGCATTTCTTCATCTTTTTGTTTTAAATGTGGCTATTGTAGCTAACATATTGCTGATACTCCTTTATAATTCAATATGGATGCTTTTCTTTTCTCTGATCTGTTCAAAATTTTATATTCCTTATAACTGCAATTATATCAGGAATTATTTCTACTATATCATTTTATGTTTATTTACCATACATTTTTTTCTTTTTTTATCTCTTTCACTCTATGGACAGAATATTCCTCTGGTTTTAAAGCCCAATGTTCTATTCCTTCTCTGCTGTGGACTATCATACTTATTAAGAGCTTTAAGTATGCTTATTTTTCCTGTTACTGTGTGAAACTTTCCCCTATCCATATATTCTGTCTGAACAAGAAAAGAAATTTAGCCTGCAGTCGCCTAGATGTCTTCTCCTCCCACCACCATCGTGGTATCATCTGGAATTTTAGTTTTGAGTAGGGTAGATGCCCTTTGTCTTGTTTGTCACTACTTTTTTAGAAAACAGTAAACCTCGTTATCTCTTTGTTCATTCTTACTTCTCATATGACTTTTTTTCTTTCTCTCAGGTTTACTTATTGCCTTTTTATGACTAGAATACCAGCTTTTTATTTCTTTCCTTTCTTTTTAACAAGAGTCACAGTATGATAAATTATTTCAAGTCCTGTTTGCCTGTGATTTATATATATATATTTTAACCATATATGATTATTTTCCTGGGTGTGTAATTAAAGTTCCCTATTTACTGTTCTTCTCTTACCTTTCATTTGTATAAAGAAATCTGATATTAATCAGATTCTTATTCTCTTTAGGTTATCCCATTTCCTCTGGAAGAAACTAAATTGCTTCTTGACTTTGATGTTTTCAAATTTCAGTATCTTCTATTTGTTTGTGATATAGATTCTCACATTCTGAGTGCTGTAATTTTTTCTGTTTTGAAATATTCTCTAGGCTTCTCCTGATACAGGTACAGTATAGCATTTTCTGAGTTTTTTCTTAGTGCTTATGCATCTCAGATGCTTTGTGTTTCTCCTTGTGACCTTGTGTTTTAGAACTATGCTTTTGCTCGTGATAGCCACCTGAAGGTGGTGGGCAGACCCTGGGTTCCAACCCTCCCAAACTGCTTTTTGGAGGTTGGGAGGTAAGCATTTTGCCTTAGGGCTGAGAGCCTAAGGTTTTGCAATTTTGGCTTAATCACTTCTTGTTTTACACTCCAGGTATCCCTATGCCCCAAGGAAACTACTGTATTTTCATTCCAGGGACCACTTTCATGGTTCATATCTAAGTACCCTTTAGGGTAATTTCCTTCTTCTTAGCATGGAGAGGGGTGAGGAAAGAGATCTGCTAAATCTGAGCCTTGGTGGAGAATAACGACACTGCATAACTTTTGGCTTTGTTAGGAAAATGTAAAGGCCAGTACATAAATTAAAATTTAAGTAGAACTTCGTTTCCAAATATGGTGGCAAGCTGGCATAAGATGCTGGTTCTCTCTCCTTAAAGAAACCCTGAGATGCTACATGAGTGACAGAATATTTTGATTCTCCAAGATATGGTGAATGATTTTAAAACTCAGAGGCTATCTTAGAAAGATAGAAGCTGATTAGGTCCTAGGAAACAGCGACAAGGGAACCAGCCTGGAACAGACGCTCAGGGGTCACAGATGTGGGCTACGTGGAAGAGAGATTTCTCTTTAGGTCCAATCTACTCCTCTCACCAAAGCATCCCTTCCCTGACCACCTTGGGCAAATTCTTGCACAACCTTCTAGAGAAAGTGAGCAACCGAAGTAAGGAGACAGTGACAATGGATCCAGGTGGGCTGATAGGTAGACTTCTGATTGTTTCCTCCTCCCAACTTTCACAATCTTGGGCTAAAAAATTATCATAAAGAATGCCTTTTGGCACCTATTCTTGCTGTCAGCTTAATTTAAATCCTTGTGTAAATTAACAGCCTTTTCTTCTTTTGAAGATTTTTCTCTTTATCTTTGAAGTTCTGAAGTTTCACTATGACATGTCTAAGTATATATTTGTTTTTATATATTCTACCCAGAATTTGATGTTTGATTTCCAAATGAGTACTCATTTGTTCCTTTGATTCAGATAATTTTAGGCTATGATCTCTTTAAATATTCCTTTCTTTCTGGTCTCCCCCCATTCTCTCACTCTAGAACTAATCAGATGTATGCTAAATATGTCCCCAGTTATCATTCGGTTATCTTTTGGAGCTATAAAACTCTTCTCGTATGATCAAAAACATTAGGTAATCTATCAGATCTATGTTTCTAATGGGTATGTCTCCCTGGGCTGGACTCCTTTGCTCGAGTCATGTTAGCTAACTGGCTCCTTACTTCTACTTTTCTCTGTCTTCATAGGTATTCTCTTTCCTTTTCTCTTATATTCCATTTCCTGATTCTTGGACCGTTGGTTTTTGTCTTTCTCTCTTCCTTTCTTCATTTTATGAACACATCCTCCAGCAGCATCCTAATAAAAGGGGCGTAAAATGATTGGAAATGTCTTAATTTTACACCGAAGCTTGACTGATAGATTCACCAAGCCTTTTGAGTTGAAAATTATTTTTCTTTAATGTTTAAAACAACGCTTCATTGTCTTTAATTTCTAGTGTTGCTTTTTAGGTGTTTGATGACATTTCAGTTGATGCTTTGTTATGTATGCAATGTTTCCGCTTTCAAAACTTCTGGAATATATCATTTATTCATAATGTTCTGAAAACTTGTGATGATGTGCTTTGCTGGAGAACTTTCTCGTTCATTACGCTGGGAACTTAATGGCCCTGTCAATATAAAAATTCCTACTTACCTTCCCTGGTGTTTATCTTGTTTATTTTCCTTTTCTGTTTTCTATTTCTTTTTCTTTCTTCTTCTTCTTTTTTTACAGCATAATAACTTGACTTACATATATTGTGAAATGATTACCATAATAAGTTCAGGTAACATCCATCATCTCATATAGATACAAATAAAAAAAGAAAAAAAAAAGGTTTTTCCTTGTGATGAGAACTTTTAGGATTTATCTTCTTATCAACTTTCAAATATACCATACGGCAATGTTGACTGTAATCATGATTTTGTACATTACATCAAGACTCACTTATTTCATAACTGGAAGTTTCCACCTTTTGACCACCTTCATCTAATTCTGCTATCCCCACCTCTGATAATCACAAAAGTGATCTTTTTTTCTATAAGGTTTTGTTTTTCTTTTTAGAGTCCACATATAAGTGAGATCATACAGTATTTATCTTTCCCTGTCACTTAGTATAAAGCCTTGAAGGTCCATCCACGTAGTCACAAATGGCAGGATTTCCTTTTTTATGGCTAAATAGTATTCACACATAGATATATCTGTGTATCTCATGCTTTCTTTATCCGTTCATCTACTGATGGACACGGATTGTTTCCATACCTTGGCTTTTGTAAACAATGCTTCAATGAACATGGGGTGCGGATTTCTCTTTGAAGTAGTAATTTAGTTTCCTTTGAATAATTACCCAGGAGTGGAATTGCTGGATAGTTTTCATTTCTGATCCCTTGAGATATTTATTTTATTTTGATTATTGTTTTTTCATTTTTATTAGTTTTAGAAATTATTTGTTGCTATGTTTTAGAATTAAAGGCAGAGGTGTAATCCGTGATGTTACAGAACCATCACAGCCATAAATCATCTTAACTGGTCTCCATCTGTTGTTAGGCTCCCTCTTTCAATCCTTAATAGTTATATTTCTAATACTCAAATCTGATTATGTAATTCTGATACATTAATTTCTTTAGAAATTTAGGAATTTAGCAAACTCCAAATTCCTTTGCATAGAAGACAAAAACCAAATTCCTTAACATAGAATATAAGACCCTTTATGATCTAACCCTGCTTAGCTCTTTCTTCTTATGTAACTCAATTTTCTCTGCTGACATATTCAACTATTTGCCATACCTGAATTTCTTATTCTACTTCACAAATCACTTCCTTTTTCCAACTCTATAATTCATTTCCCAATTTTGCCCTCTGAATTCCTGCTCATCAGGCAGGGTTTAACTCAAGCATTACTTATTCTAGACTGTGTAAGCTGACTTTTCTCGCTAAACTAGACAGATGTCCTGATAACCCACACGCGCTTCCCTTATACTTTTGGAGGACTTCAACTTTGGCTTATTTATTTGGCTTTCTGACAAAACTGTGAACTGTGAGTTCAGACACTATGTGTTACTCATCACTGTATACTTAAGAAAACGAGTAGTACCTACAACCTAGTAATGCACTGTCTTTAATGAATGCTTTTTGAGAATAGAAAAAATGATGTTTGTAAGATGAATTAATTAATATCATTTTACAAATGTATTTATTTGACACTGAATCCAAGTGAAAAAAAGTCTTTACTAAGGTTATAAAATTGTGAAAAATAATGGAGAAAAATTGAAGAATAACTTCATTGGATCACCTTGCTTTAAAGGTTGTCCTATGGAATGAAGCAAAATCCACCAGTAAATAAAACCACTAAATAGCTTTTATGCATGCCAATTACTAGGGAGAGAATGCAAAGCTTTTGAAATCCCAGGGAGATTACAATTGAAATAACTCCCCAAAGCCATACTTCATTGAAAAATATTGACTATCTAGATTAGGACTGTGAAGGAAAATACAAGAACTTTTAAAGAAAAATCTGGATATAAAGATGTATCTGTATTGCATTTTTTAGTATAAACTATCTTGAACTCTTGGTATATGTACATAACAACATGTCTTTATTTACTTATTAAATACTTATTTGCTTATTATTACTTATTTTTCCACATGGTATAATTTCAAGATTAAGTATTCAGTAAGATACATAGCATTTTCTTTTGACTTGTATATAATGACATTCTTCTACATAGATTTTAACTTCTTGAGAAGAAAAGTGCACATAGTATCTCTTACATTCTTTTTTGTTTAAATTCCATCTCCTTTTTTTCTGATCAGTATACTCAGAGTTGGTCTAGTGACTTACTCCTTTTTCACTGGATACTGTCATACGTAGAGTTCCCAGACACTGACACTTCACAATACAAATTTGAAAAACCAAGAATGTATTGGCCAAAAACCTACAAAGAGAATTAGTAGAGTAAAATACATGGTCCCTTGCATTCTCGTTAGCCCGAAGAGAATTGTGCCTGCATTGGCAGTAGCTAGGCACAGGCCATGGACACAGTGTTATGGCAGAGAAAGACCCCAACCCTGAGATGATCTGCATATCTTAGGGAAAGGCAGGCAGAGAATAACTATGCAGCTGTGTAACAATGGAAGCTCCCGGTGTGGAAATAATGTCCATTATAGAAATAGGAGGCTCTCCAGAATTGAGCCTCTGGTATTGGCCTATTCTTCCAATTAACTCAATCAGAACTGCTTAGTTGGCTGTGAGCCTACTTCTTGCTAAATTACTAAAAGTAGATGAAGGAAACAAATCCTATTGTATTTGTCTCTCTTAAGACACGGTCTTCCTGAATTTGTCAAATGAGTTATACTGTTTCAATCTTGGGCATACACTGTGCGAGAGCCTTTAAACTTGTAAAAAATATTTACTAAGTTCTTAATATGTACCAATCATGAATTGGATCTACAAACTAAAGCATAGCAAGTAACAAGACAGACTAAGTCCTTGTCATTATTAAGCTTACATTCCCCTGAAGGGAAACAATCTTCATGTTTTCCCTTTCTTGCTGGGGAAACCAGTAAGTCACATTTCCCAGTCTGTCTTGTCTTTAATGTGACCATATGACTGAGTTCTGGCCTATGGAACATAGAAAGAAATTGACGAAAACTACTTCAGACCAGACCCATAAAAGGATCCTATGCAATTCTCCATAAGCTCTCTTCACGAAAGGTGATATAGGCCAGATGCGGAGGCTTCAAAGGGGTATCTCTAGGCCCTATAATATGTTGGAACCACTAAATGGAAGAAGCCCCTGAAAACTTCATGGCACAGAGAAAGTGTCTCCACTGCGCGCGCACGCACACACACACACACACACACCCCAGATACTCATTGAGTGAAATTGAACTGTATATGAGTGGGAAATCAACCTTTGTGTGTGTGTGTGATAAGTCCGAGACTTCAGACTTGTTCATTGGCAGACAGTTATATAAAGATATGAATTTAAATAAATAATCACAAGAAGGAACCATCCATGTACAAACCGAGTTTTCCAAGGAATGGAGAAATACTATTTAGTACAATCAATGTAAAAATGACCAATGGGGCTAGCAAGGGGTAGCTAGTATGCAATAAGGTCAGGAGTAGCAGGATTATATCACACAGCAAAGCAGAACAAATATATGATTTTATTCCAAATATAACGTGGAATCATTGGAGGGTTTTAAACGACAGAGTGATACTACACATAATATTTCTAAATTGTCCTTTTTCTTTCTATTGTGAAGAGAAAGGAACTGTTAAGGTACAAAATGAAAAACTATTTAGGAGGCTATGATGATAGTCCAAGTGAGAAATGAGGATGGTTTGGTCTGGCGGCTTTAGTAGAGACTAAAAAAAGTGGATGGATTTTATATACGTTTTAGAAGCATAATCAACACTATCTGCTAGTGAATTATATGTATGTTCTAGGTTTTTGGCTTGGTCAAGTGGTTATATAGTGATGTGGTTTACTGAGGTGGAGGAGACTGAATAAAGTTCTGCTTGGGAATGGATGTAGTTTAAGCATTCTGTTTTTCACATGGTAAGTTTTAGATGCTTATTGGTCATGCATGTGAAGATGCCAAGTAGACAACTGGATGTAAGTATCTAAAGCTGAGGAGAAGACAGGTTTGCAAAGAGATATTTGGGATTTGTTGACATCTGTAGTAACCGATGAAAGAAGTGAATGAGGTGATGGGAGGAGGGTGGGCAGATAGTGAAGTGGTGACAAGGACAAAGTCCAGGAGGCACTTCTACACTTAGGAGTCAAGGAGAAGATGACAAGCCAGCACATGAGCTTGAAAAAAACTAGCCAGTGAGTTAGGAAGAATATTTCTTGTGACTGATAAAATAAAATATGCTTCTAGAAAGAGGGCATGGTCAACCAGTTTAAATGCTGCTCAAAGGGCAAGTAAGGCAAAATCAGCGAGGTGACCATCAGATTTGACAAGGCTAGGGCCTAATGGTAGTTCTCGACAAAAGTGGTTTCTTCAGTGTTTGGTCCAGAAACAATGGAATAGATTGCAGAGACAATACCTAGTGAGGAAATATAAGCAACAAAAATTAGCCACGCCCTTTAAGAAGTGTTGGTGTGAAGGATAATAAGAAAGTGGTAGCTGCTGGCATAATGATGACAAAAAAAAAATTTTATGGCTATCCAAAGGCATGCTTGTATGCTGAAGGCACTGTGGACAAAGGTAGAAATTAGGGGAGAAATACTCAGGAGACTGTAAAGTGGTTGGTAAGAGTTCAGTCATGGAGAAGGTGAGAGGAGATGATTTCCAGAGTGCAAATGGGACGTTTGACTTATGATGGGAACAGAGAACTTACTCCAGTGCACCAGGAGGAAAGAATGAGTTTACAAATGATTTGACCCAATAGGGATGACCTAGCGAGATATTTCTGTACTTTCTGCTACCCAGGTTCAGGAAGCTGCTCTCCCTTTATGAAGTCTGTTTCTTCAGCACTTACTTTACGTCTGTGAATCACCCGACATCCTACCAATAAATTCCCTTTTACTCTAGTTAACTAAAGTGTTTTTCTTTGGTTTAGTACAGAAAGCAACAACTGGTCAAATAAGTCAGTGCTATGTGAAGAAAGCAGTCTTCATGAAAATTTGGGAAACGTTAAGTAGAAAAATTCCTCTCTCCTAAAATATATTCTCAAGCTTCCTCATGCAGGGTCAGAGATTGCAACAAGAAGGAATATTGGTCACATTCTTGAGCACTAAGATTGCAGAAAGCTGGTCATTGGCGTGTCCTGTAAGAAACAGTCAGTGTCAGATGAGCAGATGTGAAGCAAGAAGCTGGTTGTCTCTTCTCTCTCTCCATTTAGATAAGTAAGAAATAGTCGCCAGCCTTTACTTGGTCTCTTCTGACATGTATAAATGTTATTTTGCATAGAAAAAGATTTTCGGCAATCATGTTGATGTGTCAAAGTAGAAAAATGTCCAGAAGGCAGATTTATCTGAGGCACTGGTTTTCCCACTACTTTAGCTATGGAACTGTTTCAGTGGATGCAAACAGGCAAAAATATATTCTGTAAAACTGAAAACAGAGCAGATTTTCTTGAATTAAGAATGAGTGCCCATAAGCCCAATTTTAGTTCACCTTCTCTCTCCATCCTATCTATAGCCCCATAAACCTGAGCTTGAGTGAATATTTTACGTGTTATACATATACCATAAGTAGGTTCCTTGATCATTTCTTTTTTTTCTTTTCTTTTTTTCGTTGAGGAAGATCAGCCATGAGCTAACAGCTGATGCCAATCCTCTACTTTTTTTGCCTGAGGAAGATTATCCCTGAGATAACATCTGTGCCAATCGTCTTCCACTTCATATGTGGGTCACCACCACAGCATGGCTGATGAATGGTGTAGGTCTGGGCCCAGAATCTGAACCTGTGAACCTGGGCCACTGAAACAGAGTGCACCAAACTTAACTGCGATACTACAGGGCCACCCCTCCTTTATCATTTCTAATTCAAATCACAACTGAAAGTACTTAATGATTTTGCTTTTGATTGTACAACTATGGATTATAATTTGAATGGTTTGAATAATGCTCAAAACATTAAATTAACTAGTACCCACCAATTCTACAAATCATGTGGATAATTATGTGCTAATTATGTGTTTTAAATTTTATTTGTGTTACTTTTCTTTTTATGATAACGCAGAGTAGGACCATTCAAACAAATGTGCACGTGGTAATATTGGGATACCTGTCATCTCAAAGATGAATAAGGTCGATTCAAGGCAAGATGGGATCTCCCTCCTTCCCCCTTGACTGTTCAGTGAGTATGATTCAAGCTGTGTGTTCATTCAAGGAGTGAATTTCTCAGATAGGGGAGGGAATTATTCAGTCGAGGGTCCATAAAGTCCAACCTATCAAATTATTTTTTTCTACAGTTTTTGATGAATGTATCTGCATCCTAAGAGAAAACTTTATGTTGGCATGAAAGCTTATTACATACTTATTTTCAAAAGAGACTATGAACGTTAGAGGGGTTAAGAATTGCATTCTTAAAAAAGTAATTAGCTATGGCATTTATTTAAAAAAGAGCTAAATCAACATGCCCACTCTTATACACAGCACCATTCATCAGAGAACAGATGGTCCCCTAAAAGTGAAACTAAACAGTTCTCAAAACATGACAATCCATTTATCTTAATGTGAACATCCTCTAGCAGATATCAAAAAACAACCAAGACAGATTTACAACTTTTGGCGTGTATTATATATGCACTTGAAATCCAATAAAGAATGTTTGCATTTAATAATCTGATTCATATTGGTAAATGGCACATGAAAATGTATAGTAAAACAGTGCTTAAATATTTTGATTATATTCAAAACTGCATTAGTAGAAAAGACAACGTTTATCAGCAATATTTCTTTAAGCTTTCTACTCTGTTGTTTGGCAAAAATTATCTGAAATTCCCTTCTGAATAACTCTATCTGCCTAGATATTTGAAAGCTGGGTATCTTTTGTTGGGCTGCATACTTTTATATTAGATTGAATAACAAACATATTCATAGTATATTTTATCTTTTTAATTCATGCATTCATCTTTCATTTATTCAGCAAACAGTTATTGGGCAACTGCTATCAATTGTACCAGGAAATGAAAATAAAGAGATAAATCAATGATCTCTATTTCTGCCCTTAAGGATTTCACAATATAGGAGGGAGAGACAGACATATAAACATATCATGATAATAAAATGAAATAAGAGTTTAAAATATAGTGGGGAATAATATGTTGGAAATATTAACTAATGTTGTTTTCTTCCCATATTTTCAATTCCTCCTTGGTAGCTTCCATTCCTACCCTCTCTTCCCTTCCTCTCATGTGGTCTCTTTTTGACTTTTGTGTTTTAAAGATACAGATTTTGAAGAGAAGGAAAACAGTTAAAGGCTTTGCAAAGGACTGGGAGTAACCCCATAAAGAAGATCAGAGCCCAGCTAGAAAAGGATTTCCTGTATGGAGGGAAGGAAGAAGAGAGCTGGAAGGGGAATGATAAGATTAGAAGGTGATGGGTCCATGTGAATGGCTTCCCCTCTTAGTCTCTAAGGGGGCTGGTCTACTGGAGTAAAGGCTGAGTAAGGAGATTCTCAAGATACATTCATGAGATTTGAGAGTTAAGGGTAACTGTGCCACTGTGTGTCTCGTCCAGGTACAACCCTGAGCATGTGTGCTAGCCCCAGCTAAACAATGATTGTTATTGTGCTAGGCAGACAGAGCAGGCAGAATCTTATGGAGTTCCCTGTATAGGCACGTGATACTGTAGCAATAGTCATTCATTCATTCATTCACTCATTCACTTATTTATTCATTTTGCTTCATTCACTAAATGTTCCAGGAAATCTTCTTGGAACTTGGGATATATGAATTCTGGTAGGCATAATTCTCAAATTACCTCCAATGACTTGACCTGATATAATCCCCTCTATTTTGAGTGCAGGAAGAGCTGTGAATATGAGAAGGTATCATTCACATGATTATGTTACATTATATGACAAAAAGCAAGTTATCTGGATGGGTTTAAGTAATTACATGAGATCTTAAAGACATGGTTTTATACAGCTGGTAGCAGAAGCAGAAGCCAGAGATATTCTAAGCATGAGGAGGATTTGACATACCTTTGCTGGCTTGGAGATGGAGGGGGTCACATGGCAAGGAATGTGGGCAGACTCTAGAAGCTGAGATTGGCTCTGTTGACAGCCAGCAAGAAAATAGAGTCTTCAGTCCTATGACTGCACGGAACTGAATTTTGTCAACAATCCGAGTGACCTTGGAAGCACATAGCCCCCAGATCCTTTAGATAAGAGCCTGCCTGATTGACTGATGCCTTGATTTAGGTTTCCTAAGACCCTCAGCAGAGAACCCAACCATATCCACCGAGACTTCTGAATTATAGAGCTGTGAGATAACAGATAGTGTTGCCCTAAAATTGTGGTAATTGTGGTAAATTGTTACGTAGAAATAGAAAACAAATACCCACATAAATAATAGAGAAAAACCCCTCACCACATAGAGTCTAAGATCTAGTGGGGAGAGAGAGATAATTAAGACATAGAAGTTCTTCTAAATCATTGGAAAATCAAAATATAAATTATGGTAAGTGAAATTAAAAGTGGAAGGCAATTGCAATTTTAGAGAGGGTGACTACGGACACTACATTGAGATGATGGCGTTTAAATTAAAAATTTTATGGCGTGAGAGTTAGCCACGCAGCTATCTGGGACAAGTGATGTCTGGGAATGGAAAAGAATAAATTCCAAGGATCTAAATTGGAATAAGATTGAAGAATTGCAAGAAGGGCAATGTGGCTGGAGAAAAGTGGACAAGGAGGAAATTAGGAGATGAAATCAGAGAGGTGACAGGAAATTAGTTCACACAGAGCTTTAGAGGACATTGTCCGAATACTGGCTTTTCCTCTGAGTGAAATGGGAATCCAACGAGGGTTTAGACTGAGGAATGACATGATGTGACTTTGTATTCAACGAGATCACTCCAGCTGCTGAAGAAGCAACAGAATAAATATGACAGAAACATGGAAGAAACAGCTGTTAGTCCTGATGGTATCTTTCATATGGAAACAAGGTGAAATTCACAAGAAATCTATATACACCTGTAGCAAGGGACAGGACAAGATTGTAAAGTTCTCAAAACATGCCTTTGAGGATAGATGTCCACTAGAATGTAAGCTCTATGACCACAAGGTTTGGTTTTATTTTTGGTCTATTTTCTTAATCACGGTATTCCTGGAGCCTGCTGTGCAGTTCCACTCTATAATTAACTGTTGAATAAATGGAGACACATATGAATGAATCAGTGATCACTGAAAATTTCTCATTTATTCACTTTGCCTTCCAAACTGGGAGAAATTAGAGTGTTTGGCAATGGATTGAATGTATGTTTCTGCCATGTTAGTATAAATATGTATTTTGGTTCTTTGTTCACTTTTAAAGATTTTTTTTCCCCATTATTGTTAGGAGCCAACAGACTTGAAGTTTCATAAGGGCAAGGACAATGTGTTGTTTATGATTACAATCTCAGAGGCCAGCAGACTGCTTAGTACATTATGGGCATGGAAAAATATATATATGTTTTAAATCTATGAATAAAGAGTGAATTCTGTGATGAAACCATTTGTTTTGTCTTTTGTATAATATTCTCAATTACTACTGGGAACAAATATGTTAATGATATCCCTCTAACTCACCAATACTGGTACCATGGTACGCTGGAACCATAGTGGGGCAAAAGCGAGCTCTGTAACTGAAGGGATTTTGTCTTTCTCCATCACAGCTGTCACCCCAGTGCCTGGAACACTGACGGACACAAAGGGGATCCTCAAAGAATGGGTTGGGGCGGGCAAGAGAGGATTAGATGAGCGCAAAGATCAATGAAAAAGAATCAGAAAGATTGAGTTCTAATTTCCACCCATTATCAGATGTTATGTTTTTAGTTAAGTTGCTAGAAACTACAATGTTTGGTAGGTTGATTTTTAATATTTGTTCCAAACCTGAGAAAGAAAGCAAATTATGCTACTCTAGCACCTGCATGAATTTATTACATTCAACCAGTAGGATTTGCTAAAATGTTACAGGTTACTTCATTAATTTCCCTAAATTCTTCTTAGTAACACTCTGAGGAAATATAAGCATTTTTTGATGGGAGAAAAATCTAGAATGCTGCATAGAGAAGGCAATCAGAGGAATAGGAAATTTAGGGGGAAAAAAATCTCCACACAAGGAGGTCATCCTTCTGAGAAATGCATTGATAACAGGGAAATTGGGAACTTTCAGATAAATTTTAGGTTATTAGGTGCCTGTAGAAATATTGATTATGCCATTTGTCTCTGTGATCTGATTCCCATGTACCACCAGTATCATACTCACTCCTCTTTACTCTCCACAGGCTGCCAGTCACCTTTCTGAAAACAAATCTAATTAGATCACCACTCTGCTAACGAAAAGTTGATGATTCTTGCTGCCATAGCATTAAATACGAATTATTTACAAAGAAATATAAAATATTTGCAGTTTGGCCTTCATTTTCAGACTCATGTGATGTCATCCTCACTCCCTCATCACAGAGTCTATGCTCCAGCCACAAGAAATTCTAATAATAAATCCTTATCTTTGCACAGTATGATTCCTCTTTCTGAAATGACTCCTTCCTTTCTTGCCCTTACAACATCCAAGTCATCCTTCAAGATCCAGCCGAGACTCACTTTCTCCAGGAGAGACCTTTTCTTACAGTCCTGAGTGAATGAACATAGTAGCTTCACCATTATGTTTCCATGGCACTATTGTAGCAGAAATTGCTAAAGGCCCCCAACAGCCACTGTGCCCTTCTTCCCTTTGGCAATAAAACTCTTAACTATTTATCACACGGCCATATGACTCGCCTCTGGGAACGGGATTAGAACAGAAGTTCTGTGAGCAATTTCTGGATCATACCTTTAAGGGGAGCTGCTTGACATCTACTTTCTCTTTTCCCTTTCTGTAGGTTGGGCCATGGAAGAAGTACCCTAAGGAATGACAAGGCAAGATAGATGGAACCTGGGTTGCTGATTCACTTTGTGGAGGTAGCATCCTATACTCAACTGATAGTCTATCAGCTAGGACTTCTGTGTGCGAGAAAAATAAAGTGATCTTGTATAATTTAGCATTATTTGGTTTCTATACAGCAGTTGGCCCAATGTACTAACTAGCAATACAGTGTTATTCTCTTTACAGACCCAGTCACATAATTGAAGTTATTAGTCCGCCATAGACTGCCTTTCTTAAGAGTATTTTAGTTACTTAAAAAAAAAAAAGAGGGAGGATTGATTTTAAGAATAAAGTGGTATTTTACAAAACTCCAGGGCCTCGCAAAAATCTAGAAATAGGAATTGGAAAGCCACCAGAAAGCCATATAATTAGTCTTTGAGGCTTAATCATTTTCCTGTGTGTCTTACTCAGCTCTCTCTCAGCTTCGTTCTTCTGCCTGGTAGTTAAATGCCTTTTCTTTCTTCACACACGTGGGTGAAGGCAACCTCCCCACACCTTTCCAGAACATATCATTGAAATTTAAGCAAAATGTCAGATGGAACTAGATCCTTTAAGTCCTAATTCCAAATTCATTAAAAGAGAATCTCTATGGTTGGGCTTGGGTAAAATCTTCCACTCAAATCTAATCATGAAGCCAGAGACGGGGCATTATTTTTTTTGCAGTGAAAGGAAGTAATTGCATGTGTACACACATACTGAGAAGTGTCTGCTGCAGAAATCATTTACGATTAGAGGGTCTTGTCAAGATTTTACTCAATTTGTTATCCTCTGAGCCTAGTGCATTGCCTGATAAAATAAATGTTTGCCGAATGGTGACTGAATGAATATGATCCAGAGAGAGAATGCTGATAATACAGCAGCCAGAAATAGGTTTCATCATTTTGGCTGTAGACATAAACTCTTCTTATCTTGCAGACAAGAAGTGAAACCCAGACAGTGCAGAACTCAAAGAAGGTATATTCCAGGAGCAAATTCATCATTGGCAGGTCTCAACAGGTGACCTGTAAAACACACACAGATTTACCCTGAGTGTAATGTCATCATCTCACACAAATCACAACTGTCTACTTGGTCACATTATTATTATTATTTTAATTTCAAAAAATCAATTAAAAATGATGAACTATCTGCATTTTTAGTTCTGTCAGTTAAAGAAGTTTCTGTTCTATTGCAATAAAAAATACATGATAAACTATTTGACTGTGTGCATACATGTGACAGTTAGTAAATGATGAATTCTATTTTAAATCTACATTTTTGTTTTTTCACTTTCTTTGGTCAATGGGATAAAGCTATGAATTACCTGAGGTAGGAAACCTAATCACCTGGGCTACAAAGTCCTCCTTTATTGCTAAAGGTACGAAGAGATAGAGGATTCATTCTGAGATAAAGACATTCAATCTCACTCATCAGACTACGCATGTCGGAAAAATCACCTCATGGATGAGCAGAACAGATGGAGCATAGCAGAGAATGAGGGACCTGGGAGATGGAAAGACATAGGTTATGTCAGAGCAATCCTGGACAGTGCAAGATAGCAAAACAGTGCATCCATACATTCTATTTCCAGTGGGGATAATCACTGGAAGGTTAATCCTTTAGACATTCGGAGATTATCCTACACTTGCAGAGATATCATAGTAATGTCTTATCCTGTATTTCAATTCTAGCACCTAATTGTAATGGTAAACTTTATGGGCAAAAGTAAAGGGATATTACTTAGTAACACTCTTTTGTTTTATTTTTAAGTTTTCGTTTTAAATAGTTTCGAAACTAGATTAAACTTTCAATAACTGTACAAACAACTACTTCTTACCCTTCACTAATATTCCCCAAATGTTAAGATTTTACCATCTTTACTACCTTTACTCTATACTACCTATCCTCTATTTCTCTATTTTTTTCTTTTTGGGACTATTTCTGAGTCAGTTGACAAAGTGATGTCCTATTTCTCTAAAATATGTATTTGTCCAAGAAAACAAAGAACACTCTTCTATATAACAACAACTCTACTATCAAATCTAAAAAATTAAAGCTGATGTAACATTACCATTAAATATTCACACTCTATTTAGAGTTCACCAATTGTTCCAGTTGTGTCCTTTACAGTAAGAGGATCTAGTTCATGATCGCATTTTTCATTTAGTTGACATGTTCCTTTATCATCTTTCAATATGGAGTGTTCCTCCGTCTCTCCTTGACTTTGACGCCCTTGACAATTGTTCAGAATGTGCCCTGGTTTGCATTCGCCTGATGTTTTCTCACGATTAGATTGAGATATGCACGTTTGGCAGAAATAACCCAGAAGGGATGCTCTCTTCCTCTCTGTGTATCAGATCAGGGCACATGGTGACTATTGGTCCTATTACTGGTGAGGGTAACTTTAGTCCCTTCATAAAGGCAATGTCTGTCAGCCTTCTTCACCATAAAATTATCTTTTCCACTTTGTAATGAATAAGTATTTTGTGTGGCTCGCATTGAGACTATGTAAATACTCTGTTACTTCTCTCATCTCATCCTCTAGTTTCAGCATCCATTGATAATTCTTGTCTGAAGCTATTACTACCATGACTCTTTTTGAGCAAATCAAAATAAATTCCTTGACATTTATTTATCTATTCATTCAAAAATGTATATCAAAGACCTATTATGTGCCAAGCACTGGGTAAAAGTCTAACTCTAAGGATACTCTATCAGTCAGGAAAACAGCCCCTGTTAAGTATTATGGAAATACAGGATTTATTATAAAAAATAAACCTTAAACAAATATCCTTACAAAAGGTCCTGTGGAAGTAAAAATCCGGATGCAGTTAGTAGAAAAATCAGAGAAAAAATCACCAACATGTTTGCCTGGAGATTCAGGGCAGGGGGACAAGGCAAAGCTTACAAGTAAATCCAAAAGGCTGAGCTGTTGAAGTGGGACTATGAAGGAGGAACTTATGGAAAGCCCATAGTGACTGTTCCAGGGGACCTACTGCATTTATATGGGTGTCTCTGTGGTTCCCAGTCATAGTCAAATTGATTTAACATAGTCTAGCACCGATATCTAGGGGTGGAGAGTGGAGTAGAATACCCAGTTCCTGTTTTCTGTGAACTTTGTTGGGGAAGGTAGATATTGGAGAATTAATGGCAGACAAATTAAAATTGGAATTCTGAAAAGCGTTAGACAGAATCACATGATTCTATGAGTTAAAGAGTTTAATAATGTGGTCTCCCCGAGGCAGTGATACTTGAGTGGAGATCTGATGAAAATGGCCTAAATGATAGCTACCTCCTCATATTTCTTCTGTAATGTGAGCTTATCACTCCCCAGTCAAGAAGTAGAGTTTAATTCCTCTCCCCTTGAGGTTGAGTTGGACTTAGTGACTTGCTTGTACTAAGTAGAAGGAGGTATCAGTTGATGCTACATGATTTCCAAGTTCTAGGTTAGAAGAAGCCCTTCTAGCTTCTGCCTTGCTTTCTTGAAATGTTTGCTCTCCAGATGCTTCTCCTCAGAACCCAAGACATCACGTGTAGTTGTTGTGGTCAACGATCCCAATTCTGCCCACGTTTCAAGTTACCCAGCTCAGGTGAGTGAAGGAAGAAGCTTGGACGTGGAGCATCCAGCCCTAGTTGTTTAGCTCCCATCCACGCAAGTCACTTGAATCACAACTCCTTCCCCACCATTTGAGTCTTCCAAACCATGGCTCTCAGACATCTTTCAGCAGAGAAAAACCGTTCTCATTGTGCCTACTACCTGAATTTCAGTCTCATACATTTTGTAAGCATCACAAAACCTCAAAATTGTTGTTGTTTTCTGGTATTAACTTTTGGAGTGTTTGGTTATGCAGCCGTAGTAACTGGAATAATCAGTTTTGAGATGATTTCATCAATCCAGTTTAAAATGTATTTTATCTTCTATCCCATTAACATTACGAGACAGAGAAGCAGAGATGCTTGAGAGATATTTGCAAGTTAAAAATATAAAAGATATTAGTGATAGTTTGACAGATAATGGACGGTAAAGCAGATGAAAATATCAAGGTTCTTAATTTCTCCAACTCCATAGATAATGTTATCTTTTAAGGAGATAATTCCTGTGAATGTCTGGTTCTCTTTCCCTTCCTGGGAACACGGAAAATTGTACTCTAACCTATCAGTAGTTGAGTGGTACTACTTGCCTAACTCTGGCCAATGAGTTGTGAGTAATGAATAATTGTGAGTAAGGTAATGAAAGCCTCTGTATGTTTTTCCCATTCTTTTCTTCTTCTTTGGAAATGTGAAAAGAAGCAGCCTAAATTACTGAGCCATGACATGAATGACAACTGCCCTGGAGAGTCACCCAACATACAGAGGACTTTGTGGAAACAAGAAATTAATTTTATGTATTAAATCACCAAATTTATGGGGTCAATTTTCACCATAGATTAGTCGTGTTTGTCCTGATCACGTGGGAAATGCTGAAGGAAGACTTTGTGGCCATGGGAAGTTGGTTTAAATCATGGAGTTTTTGGTTTTTGTTTTTCAATTAAATGGAAATTGTATCAGTTGTAAGGCCATTTATAAATCACTTAGAAATTATTTTAATTTGGATTTTTTTCCCACATATTTCTTTCACAATTTTTATTTAAAAACCACTTTAAAGAGTCAAAACATATCCCAGGCACTATTCTAGATGATGTAGAATACAGGGTAGATATACTTATAGAAATTGATATATAAACATTAGCCTGGAGAAGCACAAAATTTAGTAGAGATTTTTATACATGAGTATACCAACCATAACACAAGGTAGAAAATCATAAGTGTTACAAAAACTGTTCAAATATAATGTTATGTTTGTTCAAGGAAGCCTAGAGGTTCTGGGGAGTGGTTGTCTGTAACAACATACACAAAATAATACATCATGCCTGGAAAAATAGGGACAAATTTAGACGTGAGGAGGATCTTTCATGCAGAATTGTGGCATGAATCTGAGACAAGATGCGTGTAGTAGATAGAGGTGACAGAAAGTAACGCAGTTGGGCTGCAGCTCAAGCATAGATTTTAGAGTAGAGAATAATAAGGCCAGAAAATTTGGTTGAACTTGGTATTAGATTGCAAAGGACATAAAGGTAAAAAACATAGTTTCAGATTTTATTTTCTTAGGCGAAGGAGAAACTACAGATCTATTTGAACACGGGAATTAGGTGTATGAAGGGTGTATTTGAGGAAAGAGACTGAATAAAAGCCACTTATATTAGAGCAGTATTCAAAGCAGGAGGCATTGAGAGCCTGAAGATAGAAGCAGTGTGAATGAAGAAAAAGAGACCTAGGCAAACATTTTTAACTTGCATCTAATTAGATAACAATAACAATTCTTTTATATTTGCATTTATAAACCCTTACTATGTATCACCAAGTAGTTCTCTAGGTGTATCTATCTATCATCTATCTATCATCTGTCTATCCTTCTATTATTCTATTTATTGATCTGTCATGTAACTTTTTGTCTACCTGTGTGTGTAAATTTATTTGATCTTCACAATTATCTTAGAGATGAGTTCTATGTTGGGTACAAGGAAGAAGGAGGGATGAACAGATAACTAAAAACTTAAACTTGGGTGAATGACACAACTGTGAATTATAAACAGAAAGTGAGCACAAAAATGAGAAAATTTGTATGGAAAATATGCTCCATTTAGTTTTTGACATGTTTTGTTTGAAGATCTATCTCAAATATATATATCAGTAATGCACATAAATCTCTAATTTTTAAACTCCAAATTTTCATTTTTGTTAGATACAATATTGGTAGCAAATTTTACAAGTAGATTGGTGGATCAATAAACTTTTGCTACATCACAATTCACTCCAAAGCAGTGGCTTAAGGAAACAAACATGTCATTTCTCATTGTTCTCTTAGTTGGTTGGGTTGAGAGCTTTCGAATGGCCTTATTTTCGTGTCTGAATACCATATGATAGGCATCTCTGGGACAGCTTGGATGCCTAGGACAGCTGGGATGGCTGGTTCTTCTCTTCCCATGATCTTCCACCCTCCTGAAGTGGACTGCTTGGACTTGTTCACATGGTGGCAAACGGTTCCTAGCAGCAAAAGTTGTTGGATCCTAATGCACAAACACTCTTCAAGCCTCTGCACAAGTTACATTTGATACTGTTCCGTTGGTCAAAGCAAGGAAATTGGCCAAGCTCAGATTCAAGAGGTGGAAAAGTAGACTCCACCTCTTAATGGGGGAGGCACCGTATTCACATTGCAATGGGACATAGAGTGAGGCAGGAAAACAATGGTCATTACTACTGTACTTACCACAGTTGGTGCTAATGCTTTCAACATTATTAACACACGTTTATAATCATAAATACTATACTTCAATATGTAAATGTGGCATTTTAGGATGACAGTGGCTATAATTGGTACTGTACCTTGCAGAGCAAGCATTTTCTCCCAATCCATTGTTTCCTTCTGTCTTCTGATTAGGCTGACATTGTTCACCTGTAGCAGAAAAGTAGACGTGACCAGAATCTTCCCAACACTTCCCCACCCCTCCATCTATTCTGTGTTCTGGTGATATGGTTAATGGGGCTAAGGGGTAGGGTTACGTAAGGTACATGTTCTATTCTCTTCTCACATCATCGAATCATTATTCTAAGAGAAATGATATAGTTACTTATCTTCATCTCCATCTCATAAAAGCCAATTTACTGTACAATATCGCTGAAAAATTACTAGATTACTGTCTGTGCTCACGACCCTATAGAAAGATAATTTAATCATTCTATGCTGTAAATTCATATTTGTTGGTTGACCTAGGAGCCTAGATACCGCTTCTGAACTGTTTCTATTAGAAAATGTTGCCAAGTTGCTCACTTAAAATATTTGACTTGGCAGATGGTTCTAGTTGGGGATTTCCATTTTTTATCTTCAATAATGAGACACAAAGTGTATCTTGTTATAGGAGGCAGCATGGTATAATGGGAAAGGTCTAGGACCCAAAGGAGTTACACTCTAGCTCCAGTGTCATTATTTACTACCTCTGTGACACGGGACAAAGCAGTTAAAGTCTGTAGGCCTTAGTTGGTGTTTCAGAAAAAAAAATAAAATATTTTAAAAATAGATAAAATAAAATAAAAGTAACAACTGCCCTTTCAGTACCACAAAAGTATAATCTATTATAGAGCTTTGAAAACTTTAAAGCACCATATTAAAGTAAAGCATTCTTATCTCTGTTAGAGTTACCTGGTGTTGTATATGATAGTAAAAAAATATTGACCAATTACTGTTCATACCCATTATTATTAAAATAATAGAAAATGATAAGCATTTTTGAATTAGACTAAAATTAAATTTAATATATTTATTGATAGGCCAAACCTTTTTGCACTAAATCAGCAAATCCTCCAATGTTTTAATACAGAATAAAACATTTTGAATGACACAGATACCGCAAAATTTTTAAATGTGAGAATGAAAAAGGGAACTACAGACCAGCAAAACATTGTAGTGATAATTCTGAAGTCAAGATGAAGTACCTGTTTATTCATTAATAACTTTTACTACATATAATTCCAATAAATTTCATGTCAAATTTTAAAACATCAAAATGAATAGAAAAAAGTCTCCCAACTATATTGCAATGGCTTTTCTAGTATTTGTTTGTGCCATGGTGCATTTAAAATATCCAAGCTTCAAAATTACACTTTTCTTTTTTCTTTAAGATAGTTTCAAAAAATAATTTTAAAACTTGTTGATATTAATCTTCACTAGTGTTAAACAAATCTTGGAATTGCATTGCTGAGCCTATAATTAAGAGCACCTATGTAATATATTTTTGAGAAGCAAAACGCAGATTTTATATGGCCCTATGATTAGGAAGACAGAAGGAACAGAAAGTTCTTCTGTTTTATGTGTGAAGTTCTGTGGGAAAGTATTTAAGGAAACACTTACTGTGGGGTTGAAAATTTAATAGTATTTCACAAGGGAAGAAGAAGGAAGGGTGTTTTGAACAGAGGGAATCGTGTGAATAAAGGCATAGAATGATAAGACCACACACACTGTTTCAAGAAATGTAAAAAATTCTGCCTTAGTCCAAGCATTCCATAGCGTCGGCATTGTTCTGACCAGTCATCCCCATCTTTGCGTTCCACAACCCCCTGGCCACAGTTCATTTTTGCTACCTGCACTTTTTCTAAAACCATGATCTGGTCTTTTCACTCCTCTGCTTTTATATCTTTGATGCTCCTCACTTACTAAAGAAAAAACCTTAAACTCTTTCCTTTGCATTAGCTCTGGAATTCTTCACAAACTAGCATTTGTTTACCTTTCTGATCTCTCCTTATATTAGAAAGAGTTGTGAAAATTTTAGATGAAGCATGACCTGGACTTCTAAATTATCCTCTAACCCCTTGCTATATTGAGAGCATTTAACTTTTTCTAGACCATAATTCCATTGTCAGAGCTGAGACCACCTGCAGACATCTTTGCTTGTTCTGAATTCTGACCTTGGTCCTAAAATACTTGATTTTGTCCATGAACCTCAGCCTTCATTCCTGACCCCTGTCCTTGTTCCCAGATCCTTTATCTCTTCTTTAAAAAAGGTCCATGCTGTATGCACATTGTATTAGACTTCTATTGTTGTATGGCAAATTGTGACAAAATAAGGGGCTTAAAGCAATACACATTTAACTCAAAGTTTCTGTGGGACACGGGTCTGGGGACAGCTTCGTTGAACCCTCTGTAAGGCTATAATCAAGGTATTGGCCAAATGTAGATTGTCATCTAGAGACTCGACTGGGGAAAGGTCTGTTTCCTGGTTCATTCGAATTGTTGACAGAATTCATTACCCTGCAGTTGTAGGACTCCTGGTATCTTGCTTCCTCACAACCAGTGATGGGGAGAGATTCCAGAGTCATATGCTAGCAAGACGGAATCTCTTACAACGTAATACAAAGGGGTGACATCCCATCACCTTTGGCATTTTCTCTGAGCTAGAAGCAAGTCATAGGGCCCACAATCACTCATGGGGAGGGGATTATAAAAGGATATGAATATCAGGAGACAGAAATCATGGGGGCACTTTAAAGTCTATCTGCCACACATGTGCCTGTGGCACATATGGTTTTCTATTAGGTATAAATAGTTCACACATACAAACACACACACACACACACATGTTAGATATCCCAAGGTCTTAGGGCAATTTTAAAGTTTAATAATTTCAGATGTATAAAATACTGCAAATATATAAATACTACAAACTTATAAAATTCAATCATTTAATTTTTTGTGCAATTATTCAATTATGTGAAAATTCTATTTTTTAATTTTTGTTTTCAGTCAATGTTCACTATCTTCAATCATATATATATGAGAGGGAGGGAAATATTGAACTATCTTGAGAAAGATAAATTGAGATTGGCGACTTGAAGGAAACTCAAAGATTGCCTAGTCCAAGTTCTCTTAGTTTAGAGACAAGGAAACCCAGATGGATGTAGTGTCATGGTTACCAACAAGTTAACAAGAGAACTGAAATGAGAATTCAGAATTCTTAACTACATTTTCATTATTTCTTTCCATTCTCATCACAATATCTCCCTCAGTATACTGCCAAAAATTACAAGAGAATAAAGAATAGCATTTAGCTTAAAGCTTGGAATATAGTAGGGGCTTAATGAATATTTTCTAAATAAATACATGAAAGAAGGAAGGAAGGAAGAAAAAAGAAAATGAGGAAGTCTTCTGTAAAAGAGTTCCTCCTATTTTTCTTCTTAACCAAGATTTATTTTACCAAAATTTTAGAGATGCATGTGTGTGTATATATATATACGTATATATAAATTTATCCCTAAAATATTTGTATTTCTCTAATGCATTCATATATATATATATACAAATAATTGAAAGAAAGTAGAGTAATTTTATAAAACACTATCCAAGACCAGTAATTTAATGAAAGATCATAAATCATAAAATGGTAAAACTAGAAACAACGCTGTCAACCAGAAAGAGATAATTTAAAAATATTTATTTATTTACTTACTTGGTGAGGAAGATTGGTCCTGAGCTAACATCTGTTGCCGCTTTTCCTCTTTTTGTCTGAGGAAGATTTGTTGCTGAGCTGACATCTGTGATAGTCTTCCTCTATTTTGTAGTTTGGATGCTGCCACAACATGGCTTGACGAGTGGCGAGCAGGTCCGCACCTGGGATCTGAACCTGCGAACCTGTGAACTTCAGCTCCTGCTGAAGCGGAGCGTGGGAACTGCACTGGGCCAGCCCCTAAATATAATTGATTATTTTTAAAGTACATCTTACCGTGGGAACTAGGTCAGAAATGGAAATATGCATACACAAAAAGTCAAGATGGTACTCACACAGGTTTGCAGTTCACCCTGCCAGTATTATCTAAACAATTTTAAAATGGCCATTGGTAAATAATATTGTTAAGTGACCACAAAAGGAATTCTACTCTTAAAGAAATGTACTGCAATAAAGGTTTACAGAGATTTTAAGATGCCACACATTGAAAGACAATTTTTAATTTCAGAGTTACAAAAATGTGAAAAATATGAAGTTTAGCTTCTATAATATATGATATCTACAAATGATGTATGACATGGCCTTAGGTTTTATCATGCACTGAAAGTCAGAAACAGATTTTTAGGTGAAGTAACTTATCCAGTACCACACAATGCTTAAACGGTAGGGAAAGATTTTAAACTCCAATCTTACCACAAGCTATGTGCCTTCAGAACATGCAAATTGAACTCACTGCATGTTATGTAATTTAAGTGTTGCACAAAATTGTCTTTATATACCACAGAAAAAATGCTGAGCAAAACCAGACGTAGATCAAAATAGTCATGCTTAAGTTAGACAATGATTTGACTAAAATGAGTTTGATTTACCAATAGCATCATGACACTTTTCTAAGTACATGCCAGAATGGACACGGATTGTCTTATAAGGACTCTTCTCTGTCCCCATATATACATCCCCAGTTAGATAGGCCATTACGCTCAGGGCTTTCAAGACCACAGCCTCCCTCTGTGCCCACAGTTAATGGAGTCATAAACTAGGCTTAAGTCTTAATAGGATAAAGTCAGATTACTTTGAAAAGTAGACTTTACTCGATCCTGAAAATAATACTTCCATCAATTTGTATTTCAGTAAGTCTTTCCAATGAGCAAGCTTACAGAATAAAAGTTTAAGGCTGTATCTCTTACTTAAATCTGTTGACTCCCACACCCAAGAAGTGATGATTAAGCAATGCCTACACCCTTTCAGTCCTTGTCTGGGCTGGTGGCAGCCAAGTCCATTTAGCTGATCCTCTTGCCTGTCTGCATCCTTTTCATTATTGCTTTGTCCCTGCTGTCAGGCTGCTATCAGTGCTGTCACAAGAGGTAATGTTACATTTATCTTCCTGAATCCACTCAGGGGATCCGAAAGCATCCCAGTTCTTTCTTCCATGACCACACCTCATAAAGTTCTAGCCTCATATGATATAGGTTTTATCCATTACTCTATAGTCAAAATCTCCTGGAGGAACTCTCTGAAAGAAGCTAGTGTAGTGAGGTCATAATTATTCTCCTAAACCTGGGAGTTTGGTGGAGGCCATTCTGTTCCATTGCAACCATTATAATGGTGCCTCACATCTTAAGGGAAACCACCTACATTCTTCAATGAATTCACTACTATTGCATAAGGCATGATCTTCTCTCAGTATTCCTTAACCTGTTTCTTACTGATAAACCTCACAGCATTATAACTTTCTCTCGTTTTCTTTGTTCCAGGAAGGCAGGCACCGTGTTTCACAATTTAAACCCTTCAACCTTCAGCCTACACTACCCATATCTTCTCATAAGTGTTTCTGTAGGATTATCTCCACCCCATTATAGGTCCTCTGCATTTTTTCTCATACAAAAATATAAAAGCCAGAAACAGTACTAGCAATTGAACTGATGTTTATCCAGTACATCTCATACTTTCCTTCTTGGGCCCATCAACTCTTGGTTGCCTGATCACCTGACTTAGTCTTGTGGTTCTCAATATGAAAACTGATTATGGGCTTCCTTAGACTTTGCATCATCTTTCCAGACTCACATCAAGTGTTAGTTGATTTGCTTTCTTATGCTGCTGGATTCCTTACCAATCCAGGAACCTTTGTGAACTTAACCAAGAAGAGGGTCATTGGGGCTGAGACACTGGTTGAGATGATATAGTATATTGAAAAGAAAATAAAGTGAAATTTAGAATACCCACCATCGCCATTAACTAACTGCGTGATCCTGGTCAAGTTACATTCCTCATCAATGAAAGAAGGGTTCAGTATCCTTCTTTAAATCTAGGTGTTCAGCATCCTTTCTAACACTTAGAATTTTTAAGTTCTTTCCAGTCTTGTCTCTAGATCTGTCCCGAGCAATTCCAACCAGTCAATCCTGAGGATGGTACTAAGTAAGAACTCAATAACCTTTGCTGAATGAATTGTTAAATAAATCTGTTATCATAGACAAGAAAGAAAACTTGACTAGTCTTGGGACTCTCCCCAGTGCAAACATCACGGCAAAGAGATTTCATTTGATAGCTACATTTGTAAAATTCTGCCCTATTAACAATCACAGTCTACTGCATAACAGTAGGATTTTATGTAGAAGCACAGGAATAGAGTCTTTCAGAGAAATAAATATGATAATAATTATCACACTCAAATATCAAAGAGTAGAGTAGTCTTTATAGGCTGCATGGTATCAATGGTCACCTTTATCAGATGAATGTATGTATTTGGTGAGTGTGTATATACATTCTATACTTTCCCAAGCCCAGAAACTGCATTTTAATAATGAATTATCATGTGAAAATTTATATACACCATATAATTCAATTTGGAACTAATGCATACTTGAGTATGTTCAGAATATTTAAGTATCACTGGGTTTAGCAATCAGAATATTTCAAAGGTGCATGGTTACTGCTAGAGTTTTGAATAGCCATGCTCCAGAATCATTAAAATCTCTATACATAATAGCTATGATTTAATCTAAAAATGATATTGATGTAGTAAAAACAGTCCTATTTACAAAACAAGGATGCTATTCTACAGTATATTTAGGTCAAAGTTGAATGAACAGTATGAATCATACTGTTTGTTTTGTAAACTAGTTGTAGGCTTTAAATTAGTTTCTAAATAATTTACTTCTACATTTTATACATTCAAGCAACATTGTTGGGATATTTTCTCCCTGTGAACATGCACCAGTGAGTAGGATGTTCATTAATGTTTATTTTTTTTAATAAACAAAGGTGTGCTAAAATAGTTCAAACAATATTTCACTGAATGCTATTAGGAATTTTAAACAACTAATTACTTCGGTTTGCAAATTTAGTGAAACCTAATTAAATAAATATCGGATCTATGGATCAACGTATTAAATAAATACTCCTGCTTTATATCAGTCTTTCACATCCTGTGTTTATGGAGAAACCTGTTTAAACAAACAAGTGATAAATGAATAACTGTAAAATACGTAATTCCCTTAAGTACTAAGTAATGAACAAAACAATTATGTCAACCTTGAAACTACACTTAAAGTTTTTTTCAATTCTTGGAAGGAGAAGTTCATTCCTAAGTGGATGAATTCCAAATAAAAGTGTGGGATGTTTATCAAATTGGATTATCTTTGAATTATTGCTTTATGAAGTCGGTTATGAACATATAGTATATGTATAGTGTAACAAAGAAAATAGTCATTCAAATGTCATAAAAATTTTTTTGCGTACTTATAAAGATTTTCTCCAAATACTGAAATTCAAAATGAGAAAGACATAAACTATAAAAGTCTTTACAGTAATTATATTATTTCAGCTGCAAAAGATATCTTAACTAGCTAGATTCCATTGATCTCCTATAAAGCTTTGTCAACACAAAGCTTTTTCTCTTAAATTGATTCTCCATTTTGTCTTCGCATTTTCTCAACAGTGCACAGCGGGCATCCGTGTCTACAGACAGAAAACAGGATCTAGCTGTAGGCATGCGAATAAAACAAAGAAGCCCCGATTAAAGGAAAAAACCAAACAAACTGCTGTTGCTATTTGATCTTAAAATTATTGATCTTGTCAATCAGTTACAGACACAGAGTGCCATTTAAATATGTAATGACTAGGAATGTTACAGTGTATTGCTGACCATTTCAAAAGTCAAAGAAATCCACAAGATAATGTGCTGCTCTAATGTTAATTTTGCTTTGACTGCTGAAAGTATATCAGTACACATTCTATTTCACAAGCATAAAATCAGTCAAGAAGCCTTTGGAGCTAGAAAATCAGAGCATCTGTCTAGATCTTAGCCCTGTGTGGTTTAACAGAGTGAAGGCCCAAAGTGGGTGGCGATCTTGTCTACCCTGTGTTCTCTAGGTAGAAGGGAGAGCGTTCGGAATGCAGGAAACAGAAGGAAGGCGATGAAAGGCATTGGCCTGAGCAGTAAGTTGCATTTGGTTGTAACAATGCCCAATGTTGGTTAAACTGAAGACAGAAAAACACAATGAGCATCTGCCTGGAAATGCACAGCTTTCATTTAAACTGTGTAGCTGGCAGATTCTAAGCGAGAATGCTGATTCTCACCACTTTTTACTTTTTCACTTCAAGCCAAATGTGGACAATTTCTGGTGCATCTCTGACACTGAGCCATTTCACCTTCATGTATATCCACAACTCTAGTTCATCGAAGATGCTGACACTCTACTTGCCAGGCTGACGTCCTCCTCTTTGCCAGTCTTTTCTTCATTTAGTGGAAGAACTTTGCTGTTTCTTTTCTAATGGGGTCAGTAGCACCTTTGAACCTATTTTCACTTAAAATACAAAGGGATTTGCACTGAATAAGTAGAGAATCATATGCTCATCCCATACAGGAACGTGTACCAGGTCCCTAGTTGATGTCCTTCCATCCTTTCGGTCGCAGCTTGAATCTGCAACCATGATTCTGATTAACCTCAGGACGTATATGGTAATTGCAACTAACATTACATCAGGTCTCTGTGAAGTTTCATCAAAAAAGACCAAATTACTTATTCAAGGAGTTCCTATTCTTTTCTTTGAATTCTTTAATCCCCAAATAGATTCCATATATAAATCTCTTCTTTAATTCTAGTGAAGGTAATGGCAATCTGACGAGTGCTAAAGGGGACAGATTTGGGAATCATCAATATTCCAGGAGAGCGTGTTTAATTCTGTATTTTTAGTTACTGAAATTGTGAACAAATGGCAGTATCACCGTTATGAACATATACTTTCTGTGAAGATGAGTCAACTCTATAGCCTTTGAAAACAATATCTGTAATATTTCTAATTACTTTTACAAAAGAACACCAAAAATAGTTCATGTTTTTCAGATAAGAAGATATTTATCTATGAAAGTATAATGCAAATTCAGTTCATTTCATGAGCTAAGTATGTTTTTCCATCAGCAGGTGAAAAAAACAAACTTAAAAGCTAAACTAACTGTATTTTCTTGACTTCAAAATAATGTAGCTCAAAGGAAAAAAATCTGAAAAGGTTGGCAAGCTTAATTTTCGTAGCATAGAGCAGAAAAAAAATTATGCGAACAATCTTCTTTCATTAGTTTCCCCAAGTTTTGTGTAGTGAATCATGTACACAAGCAAGCAGCAGACAAAAACCCAAAATTTTTGTTTGAGCTTAATTTGAAAGACAATGATTAATATTTATAGGTGCCGGCCCGGTGGCGCAGCAGTTAAGTTCGCATGTTCTGCTTTGGGGGCCTGGAGTTCGCTGGTTCGGATGCCGGGTGTGGACATGGCACCGCTTGGCATGCCATGCTGTGGCAGGCATCCCACATATAAAGTAGAGGAAGATGGGCACGATGTTAGCTAAGGGTCAGTCTTCCTCAGCAAAAAGAGGAGGATTGGCAGCAGATGTTAACTCAGGGCTAATCTCCCACCAAAAAAAAAAAAAAATATATATATATATATATATATTTATACAGTACTTATAATTTATAAATAGATCTTATGTATGTCATTTCCTTTAATATTTAATAACTTTGTGATTTACCACAGAAAATGTCACCATTCCTATTTTATGTCTGAGAAGGAGACTGAGCCTTAAGAAAACTGTAATTTAAATGAGGAAGTTATATGACTGCAAAGTGGAAAATCTTATCTTTTCACTCCTACTCCCTACTCAGGGATTACTTCCACTAAACCAGAATGTCTTCCCATCTATAACACAACTGTATGCAACAATGGGCAAACACTTTAATTTTAATAGCTATAAAATTTATGTTATTCAGAGGAAACAGAGAAAAGCAGATTTGAAGTGCTCTAAAATAAATGAACGGATTTCTAAAATGCCATTGAAAAATAGCATACATGTGAGTCCTGTATTCATGGCCTGGGCATACCAGGAATACTAGCATTGATAGGTTTAAGATATACAATTTTGGAAAAACACAGAAAAACAGAAAGGAGAATGGAAGAAGGTGATTCAGTCAAGATAGAAATTGACAGCAAAAAGTCCGTGAAGAGAGAAGAGCTATGTACAGCATAGCAAATTGTAACAAAGCAATTACAAAGAAAAGAAAGAGGATAGAAAAATAAAGGATAAAATGATTAAGCGAAGGGCTGTCTGAATTGAAAAGGAAAGAAGAACTCTAATATAGAAAATATTAAATGTGTGTTGGTATTAACACTGCTGCTGTATAATGCTCATTAACAAAAAATGAAGGGGATATATATTTAATATTCTCTTACAATGAGAGAATCTGAAAATTGAGCCTAAGAAATTTACCACAGACCACAAATAGGTATTTCTCTTTCTGGAATCTTGAGGAAAATGGAAGGCAGGAGGAGAGACGTACCACTAAGGGCAAAATTGAAAGAATGGCAGGAACTTGCAAAAATAGTATCAAGAAGGCTGAACCACAGGGGGAGCTGAGCCTTTTGGAAAGCACTAAAGAAAATTTAAATATAATTTCTAAGAAATACTGAGCAAGGAATAGGCCTGCTTCCTGGGCCAGATGGTGTAATATTAGCAGATGACATTGGAAGGACTAAACTCCTATTTTGCTTCTGTTTTCTTAATCAGGAAAAAAATGATCTTCAGACTCGAAAGGGTAGGACAAACAAAGGAATCCAATCCTGAGATAAATGAGGAGATAGTAAGAGAGCACTTAGCTACTTCAATGAGTTCACATTACCAGGCCCAGATTGATTACATCCCCAAGGACTGAAGTAACTTGCACGTGGACTCTGACTCATCTTGTGAATTTGCCTGCTCCTCTCTATCTGTCCTGCCACTGTCTAACCCACACCCCCGCCGTCTCCCTGCTGGGTTATTTTAACAGTCTTCTGCGCAGTCTACCTGGCCCCAGGGTCTCTTCATCGAGATCAATCTTCCATACCAGCTCCAAAATGAACTTTCCAAAAAACACATACATGATCATGTTTCTCTCTTACCTAAAAAACCTCCTGTCTCTCCAGTTTCTCTAGTTTCTACAGGATACACTTCTTATTATGCTATGTATGGGCCTTCCCTTTGTTGCACCACCTTGTCATTCAATGCCTTCTCTACCATACCATATAGCCCATGGCCTAGACAAGCTGGACTGTTGTTCAACTGGTCATGCTCACATACGCTTCCTAATCTTGGAACATGCTGCTCCCTCTGCCTAAAATGTCTTACCTTGCTCCACTGATCCACTTCGAGTCTTCAAGACCCAGGTTAACGATAACTCTTCTTTGTAGTTTACTCTGGGTCTCAAGGTAGATTGAATTCTGGACCTTTCTGTCTTCCTGATTAGAAAGCTTGTTTCTCAAAATGACTGAATAAGATTTATCAACATTGAATCCTGCAGGCCAAATGTTAAATGTTTGCTGAGTTAAATGTAATTTTTTAATACAACCAAAACTTTCCATAAATGTTTGAAAAATCATGAGAGACGAGGCATCATTAATATCCTTGATTCCTAAAATTATACTTGTATTTTCAAAAGTAACGTATTGTCATTATAAAGATTCAAACACTAGATTGGTTCCAGGGGGTATAGGTTCATAGGCTTGTTCTCCCGCCCTCAACACATCAATATACAGATCTACTTCACCCTTTAAAAAAGTTACAGAATATTCCTTGGCTATGAATGGGCCAAGTCTTATGATTATGGGGTAAAGGAGAGAGCAAGAGGAAGAGATTATTATTTACACACTGTAGGCCTTTTCAACTGGGCCTGATTCATACACTTAGGAGAGAGAATGCTATAGGAGGATGCTATAAGAAAACTCAGTTCTCTTGAAACTATAGTAATATAAGCATGTCTATGCAGACAAGTGATTCCACTGTTTAAAGGATTTTCAGAAATGCTTTTCACTAACCTAATCTTCACAAAGTATGCAACTCCACTACATAAAAACTGCTAAAATGAGCACGTTTTTACATATATATGTGTGTGTGTGTGTGTGTGTGTGTGTGTGTATATATATATATATATGTTTTTATTTTTCAAGATGGAATCCAAGAAATGGGATTTCTGAGTCTAAAAATATATACGTTTTAGAGTTTCATATGTGGGAAGAACCAGAACTGACTTCATCATGATAGCCTTATACGTTTTTGATTAATGAATGGATATCCACCTAGAAAAACATCTCTAAATTTGTGCTGTAGCATTGTGTTATTTCTCATTTTTTCAGCTCTTGTATTCAAAATGCAAAAACCATACTTATTAAACAAATAGATAATTAAAAAGAGTGGAGATGAAGTTAATTCTCTGATAGAATAGCAATACAAAAATATCTTGACAGATTTGAACGATAAAGTCAACAAAAAGTAACATAGGAATTGAAAGTGTGCACAGAGATTCAAAAATCCTGTTCCCAAACTGTTCAGTGGAAAAATGTTCAGGGGCTTCAGCTGACTAAGTTTCTGCCCAATCATCAACATGTGATAACCTTCTAGATTACATTGGTTTTAGTGTCTAGAACATGAATGGTACAGATTTTATTCTTCTTCAAGAATCAGATTCCACTTGGGATATTGCCTCAGATTCTCCATGCCATATTTTACGATGGACATTTTCAAAGTGAAGCATACCCAAAGAATGATGAGTAATAGAAAGGAGGATCTCAAAACTACATCTTAGGAAAAATAGTTAAGGTAAGAGGAAATATACACAAATAATTCAGAGGTTTTTGAATGTTTGAAAATCTGTCTTTATTGAGAAAATTGATATAGTCTGTGAAGCTCCAGATTAATGGACAGAAATTATAGAGAGATTGATGTTAACAATATATGGAAGAAATTTAGCATTTAGAACTTTCCTGAAATGGAACAGAAAAGAAGATATGTTGTGAAGTAGGTAGTTGTGTTCTTGTCCAGCAAGGCTAGGCATCGCCACCCAGGTTTCTGTAGTTGGAGCTCCTATGTTGAGTGTTAGTTTACTAAAAGTGGATGACTTTTGGGGGTCAGCCTTGTGGCCAAGTGGTTAAGTTTGCGCACTCTACCTCGCTGGCCTGGGGTTCGCTGGTTCAGATCCTGGGTGCGGTGCTATGCACTCCTCATCAAGCCATGCTGTGGCAGCATCCCACATAGAAGAACTAGAAGGACTTACAACTTGGATATACAACTATGTACTCGGGCTTTGGGGAGAAAACAAAAAAAAGAGGGAGATAGGCAACAGATGTTAGCTCAAGACTGAACTTCCTCACCAAAATGCATAACAAAACAAAAGCGGATGACTTTTAACAGCCCTTTCTATCAGAGATTTTCATAAAATGGAAAACAATCATCACAATAGCCAAAGTTTATAGAGAGTTTATGATGTCAGGTATTCTTTAAATCTATCATATAACATATTTTATTTAATCCTAATAACAACCTTATGCAGTTGGTGAGGTTATCATTATTCTCAGGGCTTAGAAATATCACGTACCTTTGGCCCTATTTTTACAACCAGTAAGTGGCTGCCTGGCTCTGTGTCACTGTTCTAAAGCTTCGTGATAGACCAGCCCCAATAAGCGGAGCACGCATTTTATGATCTTGTGACGAGTCACTTTTAGCACGTTCAAATGAGGGAAAGCCAGCGATGGCGTCTTGTCCTTTAAGAAGCCCCAGTGCTATTTTTGTTCCACTCTGTTTATTAAGTGTCTGCATTGTATCAGGGGTTCTAAGAATAACAGCCGCAGGTGCTGTCATGTTATAGACCCTAGCAGTCTCTTTGACCTCATAGGTAGGCTCTGGAAAGTTCACCCTCCATGTTAATTAAGTTCCTTCTGCCTGAAACCTGCACGTTGTAGTGGTTGAGTAAATTTTCAGGGATGAGTAGTATGCTCAGTTATACCTAGAAATACAGGCTGGGAAGGCGGCAATGGTTTGCAGTTGTTCCTTGTCAATCATAAGCTATGTGGCTTTGGGCTAGGTCTTAAGCTATCCAAGCATAATTTTCCTCACCTGTATGAAGAGAATAATAATAGTAACAACATTTGGGATTATAATGTGGCTTAAATAGTATAGGGTTATAGTGGGGATTGCATAAGGAAACACATAGAAAGTTCTTAGCACAGTAACTGACACATGGTAAATGCTAGAAAAAGGTTAGTTATTACTGTGATGATGGAGACGATGACATCTGTCAGTATAATGCTCTGTACTTCAGCTTCCCAGGAAACAGAATGCATGTGAGCACACATGCACATTGCAAATCTTGATAATAATAAACATTACTGTGCATATGTTTCTATAAAGCAGTTAACAGAAGTTCCATATTGCAATAATTTCTAAAATGTCTTATAACTAAAAAGTATAGTTCTCAGTACTGAGCGAAGTTCCATAAATCATTAAAAATTCTCATCCCCACTGAGTCTCTCTGTGACACCTCCAGCAGCTCAGCAGCCACTCGCAGGCCCAGCAGCTTGAAGGTCAGGGATGCAGGATCTCCAGGTGCCGGGGTCACTTCAGTGTTTAACCCCTAGTCCTGTCGATTTAAAACTATGCAGATTTGTTCTCTCCTTTGAAACAGGACCCAGCAAGGATTTATCAGGTGGTTATCCCCAGGGAACAGAAATTCACTCCAGGACAAGCTAACCAACCACATCAAATAAGGGCAGACGAGGGACAGGCCCCTATGTCCCATGTGTGAATGCTCTGGGACTTATGAAAAGGTCTTGAGACTGTGATGATAAATCAGGGGAAAATAATATGAAGGAGGGAGTAGGGTTGTTGGCTCAGCAGACAGATGGGCCCCTGTGGTTGGTTGTCAGAATCTTGAGCGGTTTCTTCAACCTTATGGCCAGAGCAAGAAAGAGTTTCAAGAAAAAGAAAATGGCTTTGGGAAGGTCATCTTCTCAGACAGATATTTCTGATTGCAAGGATTGCATATTCGGTGCTTTTGTTGCCGGTGTACTCGCAATGAAGCGATAAAATGAAAAGTCTAACCCGCATTCCCTCACATAAACACCTCAGGCGTTTACGAAAAACAGAAACAGATTAAGATTTAAGATGTGCCATACTTTTTTCTACATGCCTGTTTCAATTTGTTTATTGTAGTTTGGGTGACTTTTATAATAAACTATTTTTATCTGGATTTATATAGGGATTAGAGCAATTTAAACTTTTGGCTTTATTTTAACTGTTTTTCAAGCTGTGAAGTAATTAAAAGCAAACCTACAAAGATGCAATGTAACAAGATCTGGGACAATCCTCTTTTTTCCATCTGAAATAACTTCTCTAAGTTATACTTTGAGGAAAATGTTAGGAAGCACCTGGATATGTGGATGTGTTTGATTCCCTTAGATTTTTTTTTTTCTCTCAGACTTACACAAAGGATATAAAACATCCTAGATACTATTACTTTTCATAAACTCAAAGGTTAAATGATTGACTCACACATGCTGATATTATTGCGTAGAGATTAATCTATTACAAAGAATTAAATGCCCAGAAAACATCAGATATACGTGGGAAGTTTGCACAATGGAAAGCTAGAGAATAGAGTACAGCTTTTCTGGGTTGCAGTAGATTATTTAACTCCTAAAGAAACAGATCTGGGGCCTTTGTTAACTCAAAAATATTACAAAATAGAAGGCATAACTTCAATCAAGTTCTGCATATACATTTTTTAAGCTCTGATATCGTGAGTAATTGCACATTTTTCTACTGATTTTCATTTCAAGACTGATGAACTGGAAATGGCAGTCACCACAATGCGTCAGGCCAGCGCTGTGTTGCTGGGTAATAGTGAGAGACACAGAGAAAGGTACTTCTGTTTCTAGAATAAGACAGTACTGCTATGCCCCACTTTGATTTCCACAATTATTTACTGTGCTCCCATCTGCTATGTGCTCGTTCTTTTGCAATCTACTTTGCAGGAGAGAAGACGATGGAAGTATTCCTTGCTTTCAAGGGCGGAGCTCATGTCTTACAAACGAGGGACTTGACAACTATACAAATAACTCTACACAAGGTGGAACCAAATGGGTACCAAAGAGAAGTACAACCATGAGAGTAGGAATGAACCTATGAAATCATCCACATCATTTTATAGAAGAGGAAATGAAGTCAAGAGTAAGGGTTTGCTTAAGGTCAAACGTATATTAGAACAACCTAGGACTGGAAGTCAGGTCTTTTACATCAAATCAAGGACTCTTTTCAATTTAAACCACAGTACTATTTGGGGGCAACTTAACTCACTCTAATTGTTTTGGGGCTTTGGCATCTTTAACTTTAATGCAAGAGTATAAAAATATATCAAAAATCTTTCTGAAGATTAAAATACATGGAGTGAATTAAAATTTTGACTAAGCGAAGTAAATACCATTTTATAACTTTCTAAATCCATATTCATATATCTGATATATTTTACAAAGTGGTTGTACAATTCAGAATTGTCTGTGGAACAAATCCTCGTAGAGAGCTCATGACAAAAGCACTATTTTTGTTATCTGCCGCTAGCTGAAATTTAACAGATTCATGGGAATAGTGATTGCCGAAGTTTTTAAAATTATGTGGACCTTGACATGATTATAGTTTTTCTCTCAGTGAATGTTGATTGAGATAAATACAAAATAGCAAAAAACCAATATGAATTCTTTAGCAAATTTAAATTATGAGGCACAAAGGTGTCTATAGACACCTGAAAAATAAAGGTAATATGTGTGGGGAGGGGGGCGTTCCTTCAAAATGCCATCTTACGTGAAAATATTAACCCCATTCATTTATGCATTCACCATTCATTCATTCAAGAAAAATTGACTGATCTCATTGTAGTCATGAGACATAATATTAATAGGCCCGTGTTCAGAATTCTTTTTCTACTATAAAATAGGAACATTTGTCTTTCCATATTCTTTCAACTGGACTTCCTTGTGATGAGTAGAGTAGAAAGCGCCTGTGGGATTTGCTGTGGAATAAAGCAATTTGCGAAAACATAGCAGGATACTCTCACCAACCATGGTAAGTATTTCTCTTGCAGACTTCCCAGAAGGTGATGGAGATCATCTACAGCAAGTATCTTACCAGCTTGAGAGACAGTGAATAACCATGCACTATAATATCTGCTCATTACCGACCTCTACTGGGCTCAATAGATCCTGCAGATGATTTTTAAATAGGTTGAGTGATTCCAAGGGGAAGGAAGGAAGCCAAAATGTCCGCATCATGCTAATTGGCACTTACCTTTAATTCTAATTGGCCATTCAAGGAGGTCTCTTTAAAGGCAAGAGATTTAATCTCTACCATGTGTAAGGCTTACTTGGCAGTGTTCTTTTTAGGTTGGCATGGAGTATGCTTACCCCAGTTACAAAATCCTAGTAACATCTGTTGATATGAAGTGTTCATTTGCTTTTAATTTGCAAGTTCTTCCAGTAGATGTGCATGCATTCTGAAGCTAGCTAAATTTTGAAGAAATGAGCAGCCTCATAGGCATTTCATACCTACATGTTCAGTGATTACCTTTTCTTTGCTTGGAACTTTGGTTTCTTGGTAACAACAGCAAAACAATTTAGAAATGTGGATGGGGCCCGTCCATCCACGTGAAAACTCGCTTACTTTCATTTCTATTACATTCAGTTTTTTCTATGATAACTGGGTTATATATTTACATGAAATTTACACAAACGTTACTGCAATCATTTGTTTGCTTTGCCTTTTAATCATATCATTTCTGGTAGGTTGTCTAAACAAGGATGTTAGTGTCCTCTTTCTAAAATAAGTACAGTTGAAAAACAGCTCACAGATTCTAAATCATGCCCTCCACATCCGCAATCGGACTTGGATATCCAGAAAGATCCTTACGGGCTGTAACAGATTATGGCTGCCCTCTAGTGACTAGACTGTCCTGCTGTTTCAGCTTAGGTTAGAATAGGGTGTGTTTAAACATATGTTCTCATTTCTGTTCAATCAGTTGGGCGTTAGAAATCTTTATAGAGAGAATGCAATACATACATTGTTAATTATGCTGAATATTAATTATATTCTATAAAATGTAGATGCATATGAAATGCAGAAAAGTAGAAATATTTTTGTCAGTTATAGTACTTTTGCCAACATGCATTTCTAAAAATGCCAGCTGTTTTCAAACTAAACTATTATCACTTAAATAACCCTATATTATTTTAATAATCATAGAACAAAGATTTTTTTTTTAATGTAGAAAAGCTAATTACCAAATAGCACTGCTAACTATTGAGTCTTCCTTCTACACCCCCCCCCCCCCCCACCCCAAAGCTTTCTCCAGCTTATTCTCCCTGGCAAAAAGAACGTATTCTGTTCGTTTGACAAGAAATTTGTATTTCCAACTAGCTTCAGAGAAATTGCTTTTTTTCTAATTGCTAAAATGGGCGGAGTTGTATTTAGATGGTCACACGTGCCTGGGCACATCAAGCCACATTTAAAATTCAACCAGCAAGACTACAACTATGCCAACCAACAGTAGGGAGGCACGGCAATCCAGACCGCAAGTGCAAGGGGGCTTTCTCGTTTTCTATCGGCTACAGGGTACAGCCTGGCAAAGTTTGATTTGATTAATTTCAAATTAAAGAAAAACAAAAGACAGAGAAAAGAAACACTGCACTTTAGCCTGTTGTTGATAGAACTGAATCAAAATAAATCTCACTGCCAAGCCGACCGGAGAAAAATCACCTCTTTGAAGGTTGACAGAAGAACAAATCATATTTTGTTCCCCACCTTATTTTTTCCCCCATCCCTAAACCAAAAGACATTTTCTACAATGGATAGGTGTTGCTTTTTTCTATAAAAAGTAAGTTTTCACTGCAAGTGTGAAAATCTAAAAATCAGCTAACCATAGAGGGAAAAATTCTCCCTGGCCTCTATGAAATGATGTGTCTCCTCCTGTTTAAAATACAGTGCAGCATTTGACCTTGGATCACATTCTGAAATATATGAACATTCAGGATAGAAATGCACTAGGAAAAATTGATGGATCTCTATTCCTATAGTACCTAATGAAAAATATTGATATTAAAAAGAGGTTGACTAGATAATCTACTCTGCCTTTCCACATGGTCAATCATCTAAATAGCCTACTGGATCGTCTAGAACTAATAGAATAAATTCAATCAAGGGACCAATTCTGATTTGGTATATGTTTCTAAACCTTTATACAAGGACAACTTATTTCTTATTTGTCTCCATTCCCTTTGTAGGAAAACATACTTTCCCTTCTGTCCAATAAAAACAGCAACAAAATCCTTTTGGGGAATCAAAACCAAATTTCCTGGGCTTTGTGGTTATGTTAAAATGACTAAAATCAACTGGCAGCAATACCAGCATTTGCCATTCTGCTCATCTCTATAATTCCTGGAAGAAAATACTCAGTTCATTTCAGTTTAGTAAATATATGTGGAGCTCTGATTCTGTGTCAGGTGTATTAGCGCCTAGGATGAATATGAAGATATGATTGAGTTTCTGCTCTCGATGAAAAAATACTTACAAATTGATGTATTCAGTAATAAGTACATGCACAGTATACAAATACAGTACAGAATAGGGATTAATTCCCCGAGGACCAGGGAAATCCGATTAGAAGTGATGATCTCACTGGATCAACATTTTGAAGGATAAATAGGAACTCTGCAGACAAATAAGAGGAGGAAAGAACATTCCAGTTGGACGAAATGACCATTTTTTGAATTGAATTATGTCAATATTGAAAGGTGATGTACATCTTTTCATAAATTTTGTCTATAATACTTATGTTCCAAATTCAGTAGTAGTTTAATAAATACTAATTTCAACATTCAGTCTCTTAAAAACTAATCAATCTTCTAAACTCCTATCTTATGCCACACACTCTTCTCAGTGCTAGTGAAAAAGAACTAAATGAAACATAGTACACGCCCTCAAACTGCGTAAATGTTTATGAAACACGCAACTCCACTAAAGTTATAGTTAGACAGTACCTAGGGACAAAGAGGAGGGGAGAAGAAGCAGCAATAAAGGGACTCTTTCAACATATTTTTGGAAGAGAAAAGACAAATGAAAAAGTGATAATACTGAAGAAGAGTAGGGAAAGTTACAAACTAAATGCTAAAGGAGTGAGTGGCTGGGAAAAATAAGGTGATTCACATTTGTGAACTTCTGAGAGGCTCAAAGCTTGAAAGCTCAGATCACAGGGAGCGTGGGAGGCAAGCTGATGCTAATAGCTGGGAATTTAGTTAGGCGTTTGCATAGAGAGGGGATGGACCACACCAAGGTCCTGCCCCAAATTCATACAACTAGTATCACATGCACAGTCAAGGGCAAGGTTGAGGACAGGGTTAAAGAAATAATAAAATGAATGAGGCAAAATCTACGTGATGAATGGTGCTAAATTTACACACTAAGGCACCTTATCCCTCCCTGCTTTGAGAATGTTGGAAAGCAGAACTTCTCTCTCAGATAGGAGATTCAGTGAGTTTTCTCTTGAATGACTGTTTAGTCCCAGAGAAAAGACATCATATATTGACACTTAGAGAGCTGTGTCTCTCTAAAAATGTAAATCAATTCAACTGATCATTCTACAGTGAAACTCACTAGTCAATAAGCCTCATACTCATTCACAGAGAGCAACCAGCCAGCTTTTTAGTGTTGGTCTGAAACATGCAGAGAGAGTCAAGCACAACTTGACATTTTTTTGAAAGTCTACGATTAGAAAACAAAATAAATTAATATGAGCAGCCCCTCTCAAAGAGAACTCACAGGAAAGATATAATGCCAGGAACAGAAGCCAATAATCAAACATTTAATATATCAGAGAAATGAGAGAAAATATTGTGCCCATAAAGCAAGAATAGGGCATGACAAAAGAATAATTAGAGAATAGGAAGGGGCTTTTGAAAACCAAATTTTAGTTAACAAAATAACAATTTAATTTAAAAGTTAACAGAGTAGGAAATCTCCCCAAAAGTAGAATATAAAGATGAAAAACAGAAGCTAAAAGTGGAAAAATGCAAACATTAAGATAAATCCAAGAGGATCCACTTCTCAATTGTAGCTTTAGAAAGAGAAGCAGGGGTAATTTAAATGAGTGAATTAACAAATAAAAAATAAAAAAACATTTTCCACAGCTAAGGACAGAATTTTAAAACTAAAAGCATTATTAAGGGTCTAGAGCAGCACATTGAAAACACATACACACACACACACTGCAATAAAATGTTAAAACACCACATTATAAAGATGCTAAGAGTTTTCATACAGAAAAAAAGTTACATACAAAGGCAAGGAAATCAAAATGGAATCTTGAAGATAGTGGGGCAATTCTTTCAAAATTTTAAGGAATGTGATTTTTGGCCTAGAATTCTCAATGCAGCCAGATAAGCAATAAAAAATGCAGAAAAATATATTTCCAGATATACTCAAAGTCAAAGAATTAGCCTCTTATGAAATATTTCTTATGAATCTGCTCTAGAATTTTTTTCCCTTAAAGAAATGGGCCAAATAAAACCCAAAAGACAAAGGCAAGCAATTCAATGGATTTAGAAAACAGAAAAAGAAAGAAAAGAAGTTCCAGGAAATATGTATACAGCAGGCCTAAAGAGCATGGTAGAAAATAGAGGACAATGAGGGAAAGTTCTTCAGGAGAAAACTTCACTGGGGCTTCGATTTACAAAGTTAAATTTAATAAAGTTCTTCATGGAAGTGAGGGATTATCTAATACTTTCTAAAAATTATTTCTTGGCTCTGGTACATAAAAATTAAGGAATTGGATAATAATTAAGAGATTTCTGAGCAAAAATGGAATATTGAATTGAACACACTGGTCTATTTTTGCTTCCTCTCCATACTCTACTCTGACAGTCAAGTATGTATATACAAAAACAAGGAAAGTGGGAAGCAGCAGTTTTAAAAAATTAGAATTTGGAAAACAGCGGTAAAGTAACAAATAATTTATTAGATCCAAGAAAATTGAATTTTACTCTAGAAGGTGAGAGCCGAGGATCACACCACAGAATCTCCTGAGGGCTCTAGATTCAGGAAAACAAGACAGGTACTTTTGGCTGTAGGATAAAGAGAAATGCAAAAGTTAGGATTGTTTGAAAGCCTAATTAAGAAGCAATGAGAATCTCTGATCTCTTACTCTTTTGTGGAGTTGGGCGATTATCTCGTTCCAACACAGGAAAACAAAATTGGAAGTTTATTCTTTGAAAATTGTCAAGTAGTTCTGGATTTCGGCTATTGGGCGCATTTGAGGGTGAATGTAAGGTACAGTATTCAGAGAGATCAGATACATTTACTGGGCTCCCAGAATGCTGAGGGCCAAGTGGTCACCCTCCGTACAAAAGATTGGAGGATCTTTCTCTGCAGAATTTACAGGTCCAAGAGGAAAGTCTTTGGGAGATTTCCCTATAGTGACTTATGTAATAATACTGCATAAGTTAATAGTTAATAGTTGACACATACATCCATGGATGCAGAGCTTCCAATTAGCTTTTTCATAGTGGGATAATGACTAAAGAGATTACAAATGGGGGTTTCTGAAGTGCTGATAATATTCCCTTTTTTGATCTGGGAGCTGGTTACCCAGATGTAGTCCACTCGTGAAATTTTATCAGGCTAAACACTTAAATATTATACTTCATTAAGAACTAAAATAAATTAAAATATAGTAAAAGAAAATAAATAATAACAAAAGGATCAGAGTAATCCCAACTAGTTGCTGACTGGCAATGGTACAATCCTCCAGGTAACTATTTCTTTCAAATTATTTTATTTCTGTCAATAATGGTCTTGGTTGCAGAATAAGTTTGTTGTCAGTTGAGAAAAAAGGTAAGCCTCAGAAGGTTGGGTAAACTTTCCCCTAAATTTGCACAGTGGTATAATTCGAACTAATGTCATGACTCCTGGGCTGCATATTCTTCCAGAGACTACAATGATAGCTCTTCACTACATTCCAACGTTTTTCTCTGATAATAAAAGCCTATAAAACATTCTCGTAAACTCCTTTAACCAAGGTAATATGGTATTCATTTGGACTTGACACTATTGAAATCTTAATTCCACAGAGATTTTGCCTATGTATATTGCCTTCTAATTCTAGAACTTTAGATTTAGGATTCACATAGGTTTACTTTAGCGAGTACTAGTCATTTGCCTGGTACCAACTGCTAAACTTTGATTGAAAGCTCTTACAGTTTAGAAACGGTAAGCAATGTTTGTCACATGGAAAATGACTTAGTAAAAAAAATGTTCAAAAGGAATGAGGGAATGTACAATTTTCCATGCTTTGCTTGCAAAGAAAATTAGCTGAACTGAAATATTTCTATATGAAGTTGAAGTCAAATATCTCCGTGTACTGAAATCATGTGGATTAATTCGTATGTATTGCAGAAGAGAGCTATCTAAAGGAAATAATACATGTTTATTCTAACAGTTGATTTCTTTACTGTGTTGAATTTTGCCACGTTTTGACTCCATAGGATCCTCAAATTTGCACTTTAGACTTAAGAAATCCTTGTTACTGCTCTGTTCTTTTTTGGCCACAAACCCTGTCCTGGTGATTTTTCAGTGAGCATTCCTGCTAGAAGCCTGGCGAAACGCCAAGGCTTCCTTGCTCAAAGGGCCTTCCTGCTGTGTGCCATTAAATATGGAAATGTTCATATTTTGTGGATTCTGTAAAATTAGATGCCCCTGAGCTCAAAACACCTAAGAGAATACGCAGCTCTTCAGACGGAAAGAGCCAAAGATCGCACCCTGGACGAGATGCTGTTTGGAGGCAACTGAAGCAAGGAGAGTACAAATTCCCTGCCACCATTCTTGATCCCCTGCTGTCTATTCTCCAAACAGCAACATTTTACTGTGTGAAACAAGCTTTGCCAGTCCTCTGATAAAAACCTGTCTTGGGCTTCTCAAATTTTCATTGAGTATAATTTAAATGCCTTAGCACGACCTTCCTGTGTAGTGCACTAGCAGAGTACACAAGGTCATATACACAATGCTGTGGAGCTGGCTCTCAGTTATTTTGGTTGCTTATAGACAAGTTGCATCTTACTAGTCACTAAATATCTAGAGTATCAGCGCTGCTGAGTTTTCCTGGGCCTGAAGCAGTCTGCACTTGCTGGCTATTCTCACTGACTCAAATGTGTACCTCAGCCTCCAACTCTTGCCATGAGCAACTCTTTCTTGTCTTCGGGTCCATGTAAATGTCTCCTCAAAGTCTCCTTCCCTTTCCATTTCACATCAAGAAAGCCCTCCCCCCTGTATGGCAGTCACTCTCTCACAGAACAACGGTGTGTGTTCATAGCACTTTTCATACCCTGTAAGTATCTTGTTTATTCAGGATAATTGTCAATCTGTCACTAGAGGGTAAGCTTTACGAGGGCAAGGTCCTCATGTCTCTGTTCACTCTGGTGTCCTGAGTTTTGAGGAGATGGCGTCACTCAGCTAATGCTTGTATGTAAATAAACAAATAACAGGGATTTAAACACCATTGTATAGTTGTGAACTTCTATGCAGTATTGTCACATAAGCCATCCTGAGGTGAAGCAATAAGGGCACACAGTCACAGCCTAGGGCTTTTGTAGATTATGAATCTAAGTCATAGAGCTGAGGTCAGTGAATATCTCTGCAAATAAGGTGGAAGATCACAGATCAAATAACAATATTTTAATGTGAAAAATAGGAAGAATTCTTGGTCATGAATTTACCTTTCCTACTATATCTGGATGTCTAGATCTCATCATCAGTAACAGTACCGTCTTTGAATGTGAAAATAGAGAAAAATATGATACTCACTGATCTAGCATATATTTAATTAAGAATTGCATTGGTATGAGTGAAACTTCATTTTCTCTGCCTAATGCCCTCTGAGGAAATAGCTTCAGCAAGCACAAGTGGTTTCCTAAGAGCCCAAGAATACTGGAGATTTAAAGGATGAAGAAGCCAGGGGAAAGAAGATTCCTTAATTTCACATTCCACATTTCTCCAGATCTGTTCTCTTAAACCTTTCTTTGTAACCCTGAGGGCTCTGATCAACCAAGAGTGTGACTGCCTTCTCAGACAAAGAGATCAGCAGTCTCCCAGGAGAGTTTTCCTACATTCCTTGAATTCACTACTTTAATACCAGACACTCTAAATTCCCACTAGTGGGAATTCAAAATTTAACTTCCAGAAGGATCTGGAATGGATTAAAGGAGCAGATCAATCAAAGAAATTTCAAGGTCCCTCTAAGGGTATCTAAGGCTGAAACTCCTCTTTCTGTCCTATTTTCCAATTCAAATTATGTCCAGCCACATTGTCCCATATAGCTCATCAAATGTTCTACATTGGCATCAACTGATTGATTACATTTAAGCAAAAAATGACAAAAAATAAAGTTGCCCCAAATTTATAGTGTAACCCCATCCTATTATCAAATTCCTAAGGATAAATTAATCCAAAATACTCCGAAATATTAATGCCAAATCTTGTAATTCAAAAGAGTTAAAGTCTAAAATCAAATTCCCTTGAACTTGTAAGTTGAAAGTCCAAGGTATGGAGACCCAAAAATCCAATAAAGAAACACCTCAAATTTCTTCCTTTTTCCAATTTGTATTCCTTCTCCCTCAGTCCTGAGGTTTCCAACCAGGTGCCTGAGTCGAGTCAGGCTAGGCTCTATTGTGCATATTCCTTTAGCACTGCTGAAGTTAGCTACCTAAACTCTCTGATGCTGCTAATCCAAAGTTCCATATTGAAAATAAAAGAATATGTAGCATCATCATAGCACTGGCCCACACTCAAAAATTCTTTATCTAAGCCCATCCACTGTCCCTAGAAATGTTGGCACAAGCAAAACAATGGCTCCGTAATCTACAATTTAGTTTCTAAAATCCATGAGAGACACTTAAACTATGACAGAAACTTATGGATATTAGGTTAAAACAAGTTAGGTGTCAAAAAAATCTTTCCAGGTAGCAACCCCATCAAGTTTCCAGTTATTTTATGCTCATGTTCCAGAATCTATTGCCTGTGAATCTAGCTTGATTTGGTAAAAATATCATCTCCTATCAAAATACACATTTTAGTAACTACATCAATAACCAAGACCTGATGTTTCCTCTGTCAGAAAGTGGCATTTTTGAGAAATTGTTGCCCTTTGCCATAATTTTAGATGAAATGCCTTTCTTTCCTCTCTGTAACCCATATTTGCTTCAACTGGAGAAAAACCCTCAGCAGATTTTGAATGGGAGTTGCTGTTAAGGTTCCCTAGCTTTGTGCTCCTACCAGTCTGGAAAGAAGCAATAACTATGCCATGCCTTCTCACGACATTTTTATTTTCACCTTGGCATCTGTATTTATTTTTTCATTTAAGTTTCCCATAGCCAGTGAAATAGAACCAATACATACCAGATTTTCCAAATGGACCCCAAATCTTATCCTTCTTCATCTCCCTGAATTGGATAAACTCCTCAAGATGTTATTTTCCCTTCTGACCAACATCAGAATCAGGCCTGGAGTTTCATTATAGTTCAGCCTAGCATCCTTTCAATGCCTCAAACCTTTGCTTCTCTTAGAGAAGTAGAGATTTGTCAGACATGTTGCCTATAATAACTGTAACATCCTGAAAAGTCACTCAAAAATATTTTGACTATTTTATGGTAACCTTCCCTTCCCCACTTTTACCTGTTTAGATATTCAAAAGATTATCCTGTATTGCTATGGCAGGGAATTCTCCATCAGTAGCTTTGAAAGTCTTCTTCTCAATAAGCATCCTTGGTTCTGGCTTCCTCTGGTGGACTCATTCAAGTCTGTCATTTTAGATTTTGCTCTCTTCTTCTGTCAGATGTCACTGGGCTTCAGTCACTTTCTGATCTAGCAATGACTTAAATATCTCTCCCTTTTCTACTATTCTCTTTTTAAAAAGTTTTAACTTAGGTACTTCATTTTTGTAAAACATCAAATCAGAAGAAAAAAGAGAGACAAGAAACAGAGCCATGACATCTTCAGTTCCTTCTCCAAAATTTGCTTGTTAGAAGAGTCACTCTCTCCTTCTTCGAAGAAGTCGTTGAGAGGACGGTAATAGGTCAGATTACTCTAATGATGCCATTTCACTTGGTTATAGGATGCCAAGGAAAAGGAAATTCTTTTTCAACAAATAAAAAGAAAACGATAATTAGAAATTCCTGAAAAGTGAACCAATAGCAACAATGACAACAAAACTGTGGGAAAAAGTCAAGATTCAAATATGAGGCAAGCTTTAAAAATTAGAAATAAAATTTCATGAGATTCAAAAATAAAATGCTGGCAATAAATGTATTAAGGAATAAGCTAAAAAACATTACAGATATAGTAAAGAAATAAGAAATTTCTTCTAATAATAAGGAAAAGTACAACTCATTTGAAATATTAAAACAAAAAATAAAAAAACAAAAATCCATACAAGAGGCCTGACCTCTGGATAGCTGAGAACAATGGCAACAATATCCTAAGTATCTCCAAAAGTAACCTCTTTGTCACACACACAAAAAGGGGAAAAATAAATTCTGTGAAAAACCGTCATCACAACTTGAAGACAGTGAATGACACACCTACAAAATAAGTATTAATAAGATCACTAAATTCCGATGTGTGATCGCTCACACTTCTCTGTCACTTCCAGCCAGCCTCAAAGCTTGGCCGAGCCCAAAGGCAGCCTGAAAAAAACTGAAGGAAGACAACTGAGGGTGGCTGGCAAAGAGACCTCCGTGTGATTTGAAACAACCTCCCTAAATCTGGAAATGCTGCAAAGTCTTTGGGCAGATCAGAGCAGAGACTGCAAGGAGGAGATTTCAAGAGCAAGTGACTCAATGAGTCATGGCTAAAGGGCCAAATGCAAAGGGACACTCTTTGAGTCATGTAGCTGCTGAGGAAGAAAAACAAAGCAAAGCAAAAACAAGAAAGATGTGTCCTTTGGTAATGGGCTAGTGAAGGGAAAAAGTGGAAAAAGGGAGGAAATTTAGTGTTTTGCAAGGTTAAAGAGAAGCATAGAATTGAGGACTATCATCTCACCATCAAAATGAACAAAATGTTTTAAATTATCTGGACAGTGCAATACAAAAAGAAGAGTGGCCTTTCACCTGGAATAGTGTATATTGTTTTACAGTATTCCTAATGTAATGCACACTCTAAAACCATAACCATGACCAAAAGAAAAGTGAAATACTTACAAAGCTATTGAAGAAAATTAGAAAAAACATTAACGCACAAAAAATACACACCTTTCTCCCCCAAGAAACAACAAAGTAGAAGAAATGTGCAAACTAACATTCCAAGTAGATTTATATGCACTCACACACGCATTTGGATCAGAAATTCAAAAAATAGAATGCACACAACCAGAAAGAAATGAAAGAGTATGTATTGAACTCTAGAAAGAAATGGAAGAAATAGAAAAAAAAAACCTCATACATTAAGAATAAATTTCAAGAGCTTACAGAAGAATAAAGATAAATGAAAATTTAATAACACGCATTGAATAAAGACAGAAAAATGATCCAGAAAATGAAAATGACATAAAGGAAAAGACAAAGGATATGTGAGCAAGTAGTGGAAATTGAAGACTGGCGAAGAAGATATTGTATTTCCATGAGCGGAGTTCCTGAAGGAGGTTTACAAATCAATGGAATAGACATAATATCTATATATACAAATGCAACAAAATAAACATAATTATAAAATATAATGAAAGAGTTGAGATTAAAAATATATGCTGTATGTTCATATATTCATATTCAATTGTGAACTAACTCATTACCTAGCTACCAAAAAAGATTTTCATTTTGGCTCACAAAACAAGATCCAACTACATGCTGTGCATAAGCAACACACCTAAAACGAAGTAATTCGGAAAAGGATGGACAAAGGAAAACCAGGAAAATACAAATCTGTAGAGAGGAGGGATAGTGTGCAGAACTCAAGCTGACCACCATTAAATGTGATGACAATTGACACTCTATAGTCAATCTTCTACGTGAGGTGTGAGTCAAGGCAATTAGACAAAAGAAATCAATTAGTGGAATTAAAATGGGTAAGAAAAAGTTAATCCATCCCTATTTGCATATATGATAATATTCCTGGAAAACCCCAGGTAGTCAATAATAAAACTAACTAAAACAATAAGAGTTCAGAAAAATATAGGATATAAAATTAACATGCAAAAATAGTCTTTTTATTTACAAACAATAATCAGCTAGATGGCATCATGGTAGCAAAAACCATATTTGCAATTGCAACAAAGAAGATTAAATAATAAAGAATAAAGTTAACATAAAATTCACGAAATCTAGGGGCTGGCCCCGTGGCCGAGTGGTTAGGTTCGCGCGCTCCGCTGCGGGCGGCCCAGTGTTTCGTTGGTTCGAATCCTGGGCGCGGACATGGCACTGCTCATCAAGCCACGCTGAGGCAGCGTCCCACATGCCACAACTAGAAGGACCCACAACGAAGAATATACAACTATGTACTGGGGGGCTTTGGGGAGAAAAAGGAAAAAAATAAAATCTTAAAAAAAAAATTCACAAAATCTATACACGAGAAAATTTTATCAATACTCCTGAAACTCAGAAAAGTAGGCTTGAAATAATAGAATATATATTCTCTGGTTTTGGAGGGGATAATTCAGCATTACAAAGATGTCAGTTCTCACCAAGTTAATACATAAATTCATTGTAATCACAGTAAAAATAATATCCAGTTTTTATGGAGTTAAACAATTTGATACTAAAGAGCATACTGAGTACCAACCATGCTAGAATAGCCTAGTAAAACACTGAAACAGATAAAAACTCCGAATAGACAATAACCATATCAGACATTAAAACTTGCCTCTATAATTAAAACAGTGTGGTACTGTCCAGTGCATGAATAGACAAATAGACCGTTAGAATAGGAAGCCCAGAAATAGGCTTAAGTAGATGATAAAATGAACCTAGTTTTGGGGGGGAAAATCAAATCCAGGGCTGAGGCAGAGAAAATATAAGAAGTGCCTAGAACATCTTCTTGTGTTAAAATGTAATGAAGTGCTGGAGAAAGGGTAGAGTCAAGTCAAAAAGACGTAAGAGTCAAAGCAGAAGAAGTTTGCAATGGCAGAAGATGGAGGGATTTGAGCAGCCAATTAAACAGTGGGAGTGTTGCATTATAAGCCATAGCATAAAATAAATATCCTCAAGTCCACACTAAGATAAATAAATAGATTAATAAATAATTAAATAGGGCAGAAGAGACAGCTCTCCCATACAAAAAATTCCAATTAGTAAATGTAGAAAGAATGAGCGAACTGCAAAACCACCATTAGGCAAACACCACATTAATAACTAAACTATTACAGCAAGATTCACTGATGGATGCTATAATTGGTATTGAAAATTGGAGGAGAAATGGAATATTCGTATGGCCACAAAGGATCTCCTGCAAGGTAGTTATCAATTACAAAGGAAAAAAGTAGCAATTTTACAGTGCTAAAACCCACCAGACACCGCCTTAAACAAGTGACTCAGGTTAAAATCAGCGATAATAAAACACATCCACAGTTTGTCCCCTGGATGAGGGTCAATGAAAGAATACACATGAATCCTGTGTTATTCTTGCCAAAAATACAAAAACTACCATCTAATCATGAGGTAAACCCAAATTAAGACATTCTGTAAAATACTGACCAGTACTTTTCAAAAGTTTCAAGGTCATAAAAGACTGAAGAACTGTCAGAGATCAGGAGAGACTAAGGAGACATGGTAAATAAATGCAACTTGGGATCCTGGGAGAGGAGAAGGAGATTTGGAGAAAAACTGGCAAAATTCAAGTGAAGTCCATATGTTTGTTCATAGTATTGTAGCAATGTTAATTTCCTTGTTTTGATAACAGTACCAGGGCTATGTGCGTTACTAACATCAGGAAAGCAGACTGGACAGTATATTCTCAATACCTGCTTTTCAACATTTCTAAGTCTGAAATTATTTCAGAATAAAAATATTAAAAGTGGCGCATAAAAGCATGATTCAAGTATAAAGCAAATTAAATTGGCATGGTTTTGAGCAATTAGTGAAGTGTAGAGAATCCATTTGAAAATTCCCATTTGAGTAGCACAGGGATTATGGCATTAGAAATTTAGAGAGGCTAATAAATTCATATCAAATACTTGCCTCTGCAGTGAACCGTAATTACAGACAGTCATGCATCGCTTAGCGACGGGGACACGTTCTGAGAAATGTGTCTTTAGGTGATTTCATCGTTGTGTGAACATGATAGGGTGTACTTACACAAACCTAGATGGTACAGCCTACTACACACCTAGGCTCTATGGTGCTAATCTTATGGGACCACTGTTGTCTACGTGGTCTCTTGTTGACTAAAATGTCGTCACGTGGTGCATGACTACATTGTATTAATGAAAATTATGTTTATGCATTTTTAGCATTTAGAATTAACCTATAGACAAAGCATTGAAGGTTTGATTATAATTATAAAAGAGAATATAAATATTTCCATCCTTGACAATATCAAAGTAAAAATACAACTACCCGAAATTAGGAGATAGAAGTAGGGAGGAGAGGCGCAGGCAAGAGTAGAGGACTAATAATATTATTCTAAAAAGTGGGAGGCAAGGAAAGACTCTCTATGGCTTTGAGTCAATGATACTAAGTAAAGGTGATAATAGAATGAAATTTCTATATTGGGAGTAGAGGAGGTAGGGTGGAGGGAGTAAATTAAGTTTTCATATATTTTATTTCAAATATTTCACATATTTTACTATGATAAGTAAAATATAAAGAGAAAATATCTAACGTTGATAAATCCGAAGGCATATTTAGAGACTATGACCACCAATCAATTATGAATAGTAATGATTATAAGTAAATCCCTTGTGAGAACAGGACTAGAAATGGACAATCGTGGAGTGAATCCTATTTTCCGTGTGTGTGTGTGTGTAACATTTTTAATGATGTGACATATTATGTCAATTTTTTAAACATTAAAAAGAATATATTAATTGTAACTTCTAATATTATTAGTGTTCTTCAAGTGCATAATATTATTGTCCCTTTTTGTATCATGTGAAATTTTATTTTTCAAAGCTATGCTCAAATGTCATTTTATTTTCACCTCAATATTTACATAGAACTTTTTCCTTACTATCCCAGGTAGGTTTAATATTTTGCTCCTCTGCCCTCCAATAATACTTTGTGTAAAATTCCATTAAGGAGCTAGTCACAATTATTATAATTTATCTAGTAACTATCTTTTCCTTTGTGAGAATGAGACTTCCTCAAGATCAAGTGTTATATATTTTACTCATGTTTGTACTTCCAGCACTTAGAGTGATTGAAATATATTTTTTCACTATGCAAATGCTTATAGAAACAAACAATGACATCCTGCTTCCTTTAGGCATTAAGGAGAACCAGCAAATTGAAAAGAAGGGAGTCAAATTCTGGTAGAATTATCTTGGTTCCATTGTTTCTGTGCCTGTATCCTTCAATCATTCATTCTTCCAGGTCAGAATAGAAAATAATTTGGAAGAGAAAAGCCCAAATCTGATGTCTGTTATCCTTCTTATCTTGGTTGCCCTCCATGATTAAAACTTGTCAATGGTGACTGAAGGCAAAAACTATTGTGTCGTCCAGAATAGGCACTGCTGTGGTTTGGATTGTATCCCCCAAAGATGCCGAAGTCCTAAGCCCCAGTATCTGCAAATGTGACCTTATTGGAAATAGCATTTTTGTGAATGATCATGTTAAGATAAACTCATTAAGGTAGGTTCTAATTCAATATGACTGGTGTCTTTACAAAACGAGAAAGTTAGGACACAGAGATAGACACACATACAGGGAGGAAGTTATGTGAAGATTGGAGCTATTCTGCCAGCCGCCTACCAGAAGCTAGGACAGCCCTGGAACAGATCCTCAGTGTCTTCATAGGGAGCACAGCCCTGCCAACACCTTGATCTCAGACTTCTAGCCTCTAGATTTGTGAGACAATACATTTGTGTTGTTTAAGCCACTCAACTATCGGTAGTTTGTTAGAGCAGCCATAGGAAGCTAAAGCAGGCCTTACTGGAAACACTTTCAAGCAGAGGGTCAGCAAAATGAAGCACTTTTTTCTGTTTCTCTTCTCTTCCCTGGGAGAGGATTACAAAGATGAGAGAGCCCAGCTGCATGCATGCTGTGCTCCAAGAAAGAGACCTCACCTCTGCAGTTCCATCTTGTTATAGTGTGCAGGAATAGTCTGGTGAATCAGGCTGGTGTGCACACTCTGGGCTTAGGACCAGCTCTCTGGAGGGATTATTTGAGAAGCTCAATCGACAGCACCTAACAACTTAGAGAAAAATTAAGATTGGATTGAATGACCTCCCCTTGAAGGGAAAGGCACTTGTTCTGGCTTGTTCATTGCCAGGCAACTCATGGAGAACCTCCAAGGTCACTAGAAGACAGTACTATTTTGTCTCTTTACTGCTTTTTGCTTTGGCAAGCTAATATTTACTGAGTGCATACTATGTGGCACTATTACTCTTCTAGATGGGTGAGTGTGAGTATGTGAGTGTATATACTTTACAGATTGGGGATGAAGTTATATGAGGTATATATCTGTATATTCCCCTCTCTACATATGTATCTATAGGTGTTTTAATATCCCTCATTTATGTGTTTATATGTATGCAATTATTTTTATATATAATATATACACATACATAATTTATATATATATAGGCATTTGTATAGTATGTATATAATATATATACATATTCCTCACTTAAATTTCCCCCAATTTATAAATTGCATTACTTTATTTTTCCTCTTTTATAACTCAGATACTGAAGAATAAAGGAAGTCAAAATATTTTACACAAGTTGTGGTGGGGCAGAATGCGGACTCCAAGAATTGTGACTCAGAAACGTATACTATTAATGCTACTTCTCAGGGAACTCTCTAAAGCCAGCTTAAGCAAAAGGAAAAATAAAATGAAATTTTTTATGGAAGGAAGTAAAACCAGAAACTGGACATGTCTAACTCTTGTCCTTGCGTTCCTCTGGCAATTGCTTTATTTCCTTTTCTAAATATATACTAATTCTCTTTATATGCTATTCTATATGCTACTCTATATGGCTGGAAGAGATAAGATATAGATGTCCTCCTTTCAGGTATAGCATATGTCACCCAAAGTTGAAATCACATAGTCTCAATCTGAAATTCTCCAAGAAAGAGCTCATTGGCTCAGTATGGGCCAACTGGCCAGCATTGGTCCAAACAACTACTGTCGGACTGGAGGCCTGAGTTAATGCTTAGTGATCACAGCTTCCAGAACCCTACTTTTGTATCTTTGGACTTGGGTGGGCAGAGTGGTAGCCTGTAGAAAAGTAGGATGGGGGGCAGGCAGCCAGTTCACCAGGCATCCACTACAAGATGCCTGTGCTCAGCTTAGAACAGAGGCTAATAGAGGAATCACAAATTTAAGAACGAACTTATAAAGTAGGTGATCCTCAGTCCCCTTCCATTGAGGATACTTTTGGGTTTTAAATTTTAAATGTATTCTTCCCTTCTTAGGAGCTGAGTTTATTATAATCATGATTTTCAGTCATCTTTAGAAAAAATTTCTACTATTTATCCGTTTCCTCAGCACACACTCATTAAACATCTAAAATATGGTTATAGCTGAATTGTGTTCCTCACTCCCATAAAGATGTTGGAATCATAATTCCCAGTACCTGTGAAGGTGACTTTATTTGGAAATAGGGTCTTTGCAAACAATGAAGTTAATATGAGGTCATGAGGGTAGTCCTAATCCAATGTGACTGTATCTTTGTAAAAAGGGGAAATTTAAACATAAAGTCAGACACGTGCACAGTGAGAATGCACGTGAAGATGAAAGCAGAGATTGGTGTAATGGATCTACAAGCCCAGGAACGGCAAAGACTGCTAGCATACTACTAGAAGCTAAAGAAGGGCATGGAACAGTTTTGGTGCTCTGTTATGGCAGCCCTAGGAAATTAATGCAAATATATCTATGTGAATGAACAGTTGGCCCTCAAGGAACTTACAGTCTATGATGGGAGATAGACTTATAAACTGATCTTATAGAATAATGGAGGATAATAACATCTCCTCAGTCAAGAAATGCCTCTGGTTAAGGTCCGAAGAGATGAGAATTTCATCCACTCCATCTCTCCCCAACCTCTTTCAGTACTTCATTGCACTTTTCATGGAAATATTTTGATGATTCAGTTCAACTGACACTTTTGAGGGATATTACCTGGAAATATCTACTCTCCCATTTTGAGTAAGATGCCTCTTCTATAAATTCTCAGAGAACCACAGGCTTCCTGCGTAGTAACAATTATCATAACGCACTTTTATCTCTTCAAAATACATTACACATACTGAAATTATTTGCTCTCATGTTAGAGAATGATCTCCTGGAAACAAGGTGTAGTATCTTATTAATATCTTTGTCCTCAGCTCTTAACAGGGTGACAATATATTTTGGTTAAATGAATGAACTAACAAATATTATTCAAATATTTACATAAATATCACTTTTACAAAGCACAAAGTCTTTTCTCTTTTATTCAGCTTCCAGAAATGTCTACCAGTGTTAAATAAACCCAGTTTGAACTCAACAGAGAATGAAAAGTATATGGGAGTTAATCTTTTTGATATTACACCATACGCTTTCCTGGATATGTAGTGCAAGACTCAGAATAGCATTCCATTCGTTTGAATGATGGATTAATTGATCAATTTCTGTGACAAACGGCAGATACTGGTTGCCAAATTATATCTTCAAACAACTTCTGTCATTTAAAATTTAACCGAACTATATTCCTAGGACAATCTAATCCTGGAGAAATATAAGAGAGAAATGACCTGAAGTGCCATTGTATTCTGGGCCATCAATATTTCTATTTAGAAGTCATAAAAAGAAGCTTCCAAGCCTAGTCAGGGCAGACCAAGCTCTCACAAAGAAGGTTCTGTCACCACTAAGGTAGTAATAACACTCACAGTGCTCTGGGAAGTGAACACCGCTGTGCCCCTCCCCTTCCTTAGAGAACAAATGAGGAGCACCATGTTGCCATCACTGTTATGTCTACGGGTGGGTATCTGGAAATCAGAGTCCACATGGGACTCCTTTCCTGACTGCTGCCTCTGCTGTGTGAGCCTGATGAAAACCAGAAGGATATGGATGGTAAGAAGAAACTTGGCCTCCCTGCAGTCATAATTTCACTTTTATCCCACTTATTAACAGGGGACTCTATTCTATATTCAGATATAAAAGATACTACGCAGATTCGGACCTATGGTATTTTTAGTTCTGTGGTCTATGACAGCCCAAAGGATTTTAAATGTAAAAACTGGACTACCAGGCAGGAAACCTGACTTTCTCTCTTGGCTCAGACTCTTGGTAATGTGATTTGGTTGGAGGAATCTATACAATATATAGCTACTATGGATATTTAAATTTTTCTCTGCCTAGAATGTCTTTCATTTCATGTAGCCTCTCTACTCTTTCTTATATTAAGTGTACATAGTTTCTACTTAAGCTCTTAGAAAATATTTCTAACTAGAATATATATATATATGTTTTGTTTTCATTCTTTCCTTCTCCAAGCTGGTTCCAAATTAAGCTTCTTGAAATAAGATTTTTTTTTAATTATAAATAGCTAGTTTGAAAGCTTACAATAGTTCTCTTTAGTCTACCAAAAAGTAAATGAACAAAGGCTACAGTGATTGTTTGATTAATTAACACATTCATCCATCCTTCTATTAAACAAGCATTTGATAACTATCTCTTATTTGCTCCTATAGTATTAAGGATGATAGTCAGTCCCAGGAACACTAAGATGAACAGAACATGCTACTACACTTCAGGAGTCGACAGTAGAATAGTCAAACCATACCTCTATTCAGTTGTCTTTATTGACAGTGGTTGTTGTCTAAAAAGTCACTATGAGCCCCCAATTTGCACAGATAAGATTAGCTTCCTGTGTTCCTCTGGTCACGATATTTTTGCCAACTGAACAATACATGAACTGGATTTATTTTGTGTTTCTGTCTAAAGACATTGTATTCAATATACATTGTGGATTCATTAACACTGAACTCATGGCCATCAGTGCCATAACTCAAGCCTGAAAGAAGCTTATCTAATACATGGATTTTTTTCATGAAGCATATCAGCGCCTTCTTGTGCATAGGAACAATAGACAGCACTTCAACACCACACTTGGGGGCCATTTTACACAACAAAATCACCAACAAAACAGCACAAAAATGGGAAAAATGTGGCACCAAATAGATTACAAAAAGGATCCGTTATAATATGAGAGCTGAGACAAGAAGGCAGTGTGTGCTTTGCTTTACCTCAGGTGGGAACACTTTCATTGAGTGGCTCAAATTTTTCATCCCTCTGCTTGTGTGCTCAATATGACTGCAAAAATGCCATGCATATTGAGGCTGCAAATCAATTTTAGTGAGTAGGTAGACTTGCAAATACAGAATCCACACACTGTGAGGATCAACCGTATGTGAACGAATAGGAAAGACGTGTTGCATCATTAATAGTATAATACCCAGGGCCAGCCCTGTGGCCTAGTGGTTAAGTTCGCGTGCTCCACTTCGGTTGCCCAGGGTTTCGCTGCTTCAGATCCTGGGCACGGACATGGCCCCACTCATCAGGCCATGCTGAGGTGCCGTCCCACATAGCACAGCCAGAGGCACTCACAGCTAGAATGTACAACTACGTACTAGGGTATGTTGAGGGGGAGAAGGAAAAAAAAAAAGATTGAAAACAGTTAGTAGCTCAGGTACCAAAAGAAATAAAAAGTTGTACAATACCCAAAGGAAAGTGAAACACAGAGCGGAAAAAATTAACTGTGCTCGGGAGTGTTGGAGAACACTCTGTAGACCAAATGATGAATGAGATATTATTTATTGGCTTCTGTCAAATAAGCAAAAGACCACCCAGTCAAAGAAAATAGCATATGAAGGTCGTGATGACATGAAGCTGTGTGGCATATTCAGGAAGTACAAGTAGCTTGGTAATTCTTGGGTCTGAAGCTCAAAGTGGAGAGGTTAGAAGACGTGAGCGAAGAGGATAATACCAGCAGGTGATAAAGAATCTTAATATCCATCTTAATTAGTTGGAATACTTTATGTATGTAAAGAAGCTGATGACAATATGATAATACTGGAATCTTCTTCACATGTGCCCCATAGCAACTTGTCCCTATCCGTATTATAGCATTCATCAAACTACATACAATCTACCTTAGTATGTAGTTAACCAACTCTTTGATGGTGGGCAATAACTGATCACCATCATGGCCAAGAGCTCTAGTATGTGTCTTTCACTTGATAGGTGTTGAATAAAACAATAAATGAAAGAATGAAATATTAGACCAGCCTTTGTGTTTAGTTCCAATAGCCTTGTTCTCCATATGAGAAGAAGTAACCCCAAATGCTTTTTTCAGACTCAAGTTCTTCATCTAAAATTTTCAATAGTCAGCATTATTTGGGTAAGATGCTTATTGGTTGGGAGCCATTTTATTTAAAAAGGTTCTCATTTATACATACCTAATAAGTAGATAATGTGCAAGAAATTACAAAGTTGGACAGACACTTTTGAAAATCAGGTGTGTATCACATTCAAGAAAAATGATATGCTTTTTAAAGAAATCTCCTCTCAGAATTTTCTCTAAGTCACCTGACAGCAATTATTTTACCTGATTCATGCTGTTTAGAGTGTTTCTCTGACATGACCTGCTGCAATTGAAGAAGCCACCCTATAGGGGCACTTATCATCACAACTGTCATGTTTTCCTTTTTGCCGGGGATTTTAAATCTCACCACAAAGTCAACTCAGGAATCCCACCGGGGCTCATGTCTTGCGCTCTGTGCATTGCTCCTCCGACATTCGGAGCAAGATCAATCAATCAATTTTTTCCACCAGGAACTGAGTGGTCATGACATCACCGTCAAACTTAGCCCTGTTCTAGAAAACCAATTGAGCTTGACCAAAAAGAGCAGCAATTTATTTTCAACCAGAGAGGCTCAGTCTCTATAGGGTTTTAAATATCAGATGCTGCTGCTGAAGCTGGGTCCAGGAGTACCCTCACAGAGCCAAGAAGGGCAGGGGAAAGGAAGATCAATGAGCTCATTTTCAATAAATCACTAGATTAATCCAGGTGGGATTCTGCAGCTGTGGGTGGAAAACAAAAGCAGATCATTATTTGTATTTAAAAGTGCAAAAGCAAAACCAATTTTTTAAGTCAGGGTTCAGAAGGACTGACTGATGGAAGGGTAGATATACAGAGAACAGTATAAATTTTTGGATTAGAAAAGTTTTCCCCACCCCGCCACCAATTAATGTCAATGAACTCCACATTTCTGAAATCATTCTGGATGCACTATTCAAAGCGTTTTATGCTATCAGTAACTCCTTTAAAAGGGCCTTGCTTTGCAGGCTGTTTATGAAGAAAGCAGCCTCACCAAGATTTTTTTAAGCACTCTCTTTTTTACCTATAACATCAATATGAACTAATGAAACCCTCTGTTACTACGGTCTTTGGTTATATGTGTGCAGTTGGAAACACTCTCAGCACACGCAGTTATATTACTTGGGCTTAATAGCGTCCTCAGGCAAAAGAATATTATATATGAATATTAAATTTTCCAAGAAAATTTTTGAAACAGGCACAATACTAATTACAATGCTTTACAATTCCTACATATTTTTTGTTAGAACAATTTCTATAAAACAGTATCTCTAAGTAGATATGAAAGAAAATATTTCTACATAGTTGATTATCAAGAAATATTTAGCTTGCCAAACTACTCGTGATCTCTCAAAATTAGCTTGAATACATTTTTATTGAAAGTAAGGTATTTAATCTCAACTACCTGCACTAAAACGTGCCTCATCATTTGAGTCGAGGTACAAATATAGCAAAAATAGTAAAATAGAATGAAATACCCATTGCATATCAAGTGCTCTGCAGTCAGAGCAGAAACGCTTAGTGTGACGTGAAATGGTGAAGAAAATTTGTGAGACTCCAAGATGAATCTGAAGAACATCTTTTAGTGTTGGTAGAGAAAAATTGATAAAAAATTGGTTCCACAGTGTGGTAAGAGTATGAACAAAGATATATAGTTGGGAAGAAACCACATGTTTCTCTAGGAGCGTCTGCAGAATTCCAGAAGCAGTGTTTCTCAAAAGCATAGCTGAAATCAAAATCACTAGGATGGCTGCTAAAAAGATGCATATTTGGGTTTCAATCCAGACCTCTTCAATGTGGGTCCGAAGAATCTCTGGTGATGATCACACGGAGCACAGTTTGACAGCTGCCATACATGAATAAAAGCTAAGCCAGACTTGAAACCCACTTGTCAGTACGCACCAGTCAGTACTGGCACTCCTTTCTAAACACAATGGAAATTTACGTAGAAAGGATTGCTCTGTTTAGGGAAAGTCATTATATCCAAGTAGTTAAAAGCAAAAGTTTTGGAGTCCGTCTGACCTTAGTTTGAATCTGAAGGGCAAGTTGCCTCTGCACTCCAAGCTTTGATTTTTTTTTTTTTAATCCATTCCATTCTATTGATTTGAAGACAGGGATGGTATCTGTTTGCTTTATAGCATTCTCAGCACCTACCTTGGTAAATTATTGTTGTATACAGCTGGTGATGATGTTTATTATTGATTAAATGAGATAATGCTAATCGCAGTGGATATATGTAGAAAACACTTAAAATAATGTAGCCAATGATTCTATTATAACAGAAAGAAGCCATTCATTTTGTAAGTGTTTATTTAGACTTTCTGTCCGCAGCCTAAGTTCTGGGGATATAAGGATAAGATTAAATTCTTGACCTCAAATATCTTACTGTTTTATCAAGAAAAAGTCAAATAAATGGAAACTTGAATTAAAATGTGATAGAGAAAAGAGCACATGATAACAGGGAAGAAACTTCTAGGTCGGCTGGTGTAGTGAGACGAAGCACAGGGCATTCAGTGAAGACTTCTCTGAAGACATGACATGACATGACATCTACATTGGTTTTCCAGGGCTGCTGTAACAAATTACCACAAAACAGGTGACTCCAAACAACAGAAATTCATTCTCTCAGTTCTGGAGGCCAGAAATCCAAAATCAAGATGTCAGCAGAGCCGTACTCCCTCTGAAGGCCCTAGGGAAGAATCCTTCCTGGCTTTTTCCTACTTTTGGCTGCCTCTCAGCAATCTTTGGCATTTCTTGGCTTGTACAAGCATCTCTCCAATCTTGTTTCCATCTTCACATGTTTTTTTTTCCCAATGTGCACCTCTCTTTGCTCTCTCCTCTTCTTATGAGGACACCAGTCGTTGGATTTGGCCTCTCCCCCAAATCCACCATGGCTTCATCTTGACTAATTACATCTGCAAAGACCCTATTTCCAAATAAGGCCACATTCTGAGTTTCTGCTGGAGATGTATTTTTGGAGGACACTATTCAACTCACTGCAACATCTAAACAAGAATTTTGAACTACAAGTTAATGTTGATCTGACCGAGAACATGGAAAATAACTTAGCTGTGATGCACACTGCATCGTTGTTAGAGGCCCAGCCTTACAGAGACTCTGTTACTTTATAGTCACTGCTGTCTGTGCAGACATTCTAGGCAGAAAACTACTTTTCTTACTTGGGTTCACTATCTATTTTTTCAGCTCCTGGATGCTCCAGTCATGCCAATTCACTCTGGAAACCGGAGATCAAACCTACTGTGGATACATGTACGACTTTCATGCATCTCTGGTTTGGAAGAATCATTTTGCTTTCCAGATTCAGGCATCCTTCCTTACAGAAGCTAAGATCTCAGTTCTATCTCAGGATAGAAGATACCTGGCTTTAGTTTAATAGACAAAGGCCTTTTCATAACTTTGTCTAACCTGTTTGTGTATGTGCCTCTCCAAAACCAGGAATAACAAGATTGATGCCAGTCTGCTCTTTATGCCTCTTACAGCAGCATTTCTCATGAAGGGAGCAGAGGGAGGACTCGGCGAAGGCGAAGAAAGAACTACGGTGTCTACTAAAAAATGATGGAAAGAAGCTTGTGTGCTTTGGTTGCTTTTGCTGCCTACTCAATCTTTTCAGCAGAAAGAGCCAATATTTTTTTCTCTCCTATTTCTAGAAAATGAGCCAGAAAAGAGATTCATTTGTTTTCCAGATTCAACAACTTTGCAGATCACATTTTACGTATACAACTTGTAGGGTCTATTGAAACAAACTCCCTATGACCATGAGGATTTCCTCCAAAGATTTGCTTGGTTTTACTGAGTTCTTTAGCTACATTAGGTTAAATTATTGAGGATCACAAGATACCACCTAGACCTTTCTGAGAAACAATGCTGCCTTTCTAATTGCCTTCATTCTGCACATTAATGACATCCTTGTAGGTAAAGTGACCTCTGATATCTTAGCCACCTATTCCACTGGAGGAAATTGGCACACGGAGATTCAGACTTTGTGGACAAGATATAGCACCTCTGAGCAGAAAATAAACATTTTCTCAGCAGATTTCTTTTTGTTCATTGCTTTACCAAATAATTTACAAATTTTAATTTAGTCTATATTATCTTTATTTAGATTGGCCTATTTCCATTCCTGACTTTTCAATAACTGTGGATTAACCAAGCAGGGAGAAAGCCAAAAAAAGTGAATTGCATTTGCTTGTGGAAGAGCTAGTATGCAGGCAGTAAATAACAGCTAGTTTATCTGAATATAAAAAAGGATTAAATCAACCAACATGGTAAAACAGAATTTTAAGTGGAACATTCTTCAAGTGATATACTAAAATTGCTTCCAACAAGAGTGCCTACATTTATTTATTTTTAAATGAATATCATCATATTTTCATATTTGTATGCATTTTGGATCAGGTACTTGTTGAACATTTAAAACAACTACTTTAATATAAGAGTTTTGAAAATTTGATAAGAATATCTTCTTTTGTTAAAGATTATTTACACTTTTCAGAAAATAATTAAATATTAAATATAACTATATAACAAAAAAGCATCTGCTGCTGAACCAGTTATTACAAACAAGAAAAATGGCATGATTTTCCAGTAAAAAAAGTTAATGTAAAAAATGGTCAGGGCTGGCTCCGTGGCCTGGTGGTGGAGTTCAGTGGATTCTGCTTCTGCAGCCCGGGTTTGGTTACTGGGTGCAGACCTACACTACTCATCAGCAGCCATGCTGTGGCAGTGATCCACATACAAAATGGAGGAAGATTGACCCAGATGTTAGCTCAGGGCCAATCTTCCTCAAGCACAAAGAGAAAGACAGGCAACAGATGCTACCTCAAGGTAAATCTTCCTCAGGAAAAAAAATAAGTGGTCAAGGGAAATAAGCTAAACATGAAACATTACATTTTCTGGAATTTAAAGATTTTTAGGTATTTTACATCATCTTTTAATGTCATATTAGAGGGAAGATACACCCTTGTATAAGGTTTGAGAAGGTCAGAATGTATACTTTCTGCAAATGTAAATACTATATTTCATTTTCATTATAATCTTATCTGTGTATCCATTTCACCTCACCATTAGTTCTTTCTTTCTTTCTTCCTTCCTTCCTTCCTTTTGTTCCTTTTTTGAGGAAGATTGGCCCTGAGCTAACATCCATGCCCATCTTCTATTTTGTATGTGGGATGCCTGCCACAGCAAGGCTTCATAGACAGTGCAGAGGTCCATGTCCGGAATCTGAACCATTCACTCTTGGGCCACGGAAGTGGAGCCCACGAACCTAACTGCTGTGCCACTGGGCCAGCCCCTCTTAATTCTCGTTTTAATGGTGACATTACACACATACACACAAATGCTTTACTTTCAAAGAAGGCGAAATGATTCAAAGTAAAGATTCGAGACCTTCGATACTGACGAGCTAAGGAGCCTATCTGAGATGTTGCAGCTTGAGTCTTCTGGCTTCATCTGTTGAGAAGCAGTATAGTACTTCAGAGCATGGGCCCTGGCTTTGACATCTGCCATTTAGTAAATAGACGACTTTAATCAGGTTAGTTGATATCTCTTTACTTGGATTCCTCATCTGTAAATAGGCGGAATTATAGCACCCACCCCATCAGATTGTTGTGGTAATGAAAATAGTTATTACCTGACTATCTGTAGTGCTTAGAACAATGCCTGGTCGCAAGTACACAAGACAAGTCAAACATTATTATTATCTACAAATGGAAATCTTAAAGTTCTCTCAGAGTTGTTGTGGAAGTTAAATGAAGTAATGTGTATAAAAACCTCTTATAGATTCTAAAGGGATGCAAATGTAATTTATCATGAAGTAACTGGCTAATAGGTGTCCTCTATCTCTGTTGCTCTCTGACCATAAGGATACAGCAAGTCTTCTAATCTATCAGAGCTTCTATACCTGCTTTGAGGGTACACATGAAATCGATTTACAGAAAGTGAATGGTTATGTGAATGTAAACTGTTCTCATAATTTACACCAACAGTTTGTGTAGTTAGATTTTTTTTTTTGTATTCACACTTTTATACTGTTTTTGTGGATGGAGCAGATATTGTCACCATTTTTAGGAGAGAAAACTGAGTTGAGACATCAGAAAGTTGTTCAGTTCTTCAAGCCCTTTGTAGCAGAGCTAGAAGTTAATCCAAGTTTGCCACATTCAAGGTCAAGAGATTGCACTTTTAGAAAAGAAAAGTAGCGTCACTATGATATTTAAAGCAACATGGCCAATCGAAGTTTTTTTCCAGCAGCGTGCTATTTCAGTTATATTGCTGAAAGGTAAGTGCTGACAAAATCTGTTCTTATCAAACCTGATGAAAAAATGATCTCTAGGATTGCAAAGGTGTTGCTGAAAGCCTTCACTGGCACCTGATTTGTCTAATGGATCCTCGATGATTATTTATTCCTGGCAGAGAGAATATTTGAGCAAGATTTTGGTGAAAATAAAATCTGTGTTCAGCAGCCAAACTGCCCTAAGTATAATACCTTTATTACATCTTTGTTTTTATTCCAAATTAAAGTGGGCGCATCTCTTCATCCACCCTTCATGCCCTCACACAAGCTCTTCACAGGTAGGCACAAATACATTTTAAGGAATGAAGCAGATATAGATAAATACATCCATGAATAAGCCTATTCAATATATAGTTTCTTCCCCGTCATCTTATTGGGTTGGTTAAGAAGCGTTCCCTTACAGATGTTGTTGGACATAATATTACAGAATAATTCAGGCTATTTCCAGATTGGAATCAATCATTTCCAATTGATTCTAAAAAACATAGTGTTTTTTTATTTGAAGTGAAGCAAAGTGACTAGTTGAAGAAGCCATATGTTAATTATTACAGAGAACCAATTAAATTCCACTCTGTGATTAGAAATAATTTGTAAAAATTCAGTCCTTGAATGTATGAGTTTATCTTTTTGATGTTAATGCAAGCAGTTGATTTAATTGTGTAAGTAACTCTGCTTGCTATTTGCAAAAGATTAAAAAAAAAATGGATTTTTTTTAATGCCAGGTTACTATCTTTTTGAAAGTTTTTAAGTTCTAAAAGGGAAATTCCAGGCTTGCGTATATGTTATTCATGAACTTGTTTGTTTTTGTTGTTGGGGAAGATTGTGAGAGTCCCTGAAAAAAATGAAGAGAAAAATCTTCTAGGGAGATGAGGCCTGTGTTTTTTCTTCTCCTATTGTCCATGGTATAGTCTTAGGCGCTTGGCCTCAGATTAGGGATTAATAGGCAGCCTTAGGTTTTAGCTAGTACCAGTCTGTTCATGTCCTAAAGCCTAGCTGTCCAATTTTAGCCTAGGTTGAGAGGGAGACCAAATTAGCGATCTTTGGCTGAAGGAGAGCGGTTAGATCGACCCAAGTTTTATATTTCATTCCTTATGATGTATTTAAGACTTGCTCACAATCTTCAGTGAAGAAGCACAGTCATGATATAATCCGTAGATGCTTAATCTGGTTATTTTCCCAAGGCTCTAGGATATGAAAACACTGGATAAAGACACCCTGGGAATGCATTGCCAAAGCAAGAAACATTGTAGCATTTGATGTTCCCCTGCCTTTCTACTTCCTGAAGACAGATTGTGACACGTGTGACCATATTTGGTGTTCTGATCAGTTCCATGGCTCCCTTAGAAAATGATAGAGAACCAGCAAACCACTCTCCTTGACAGTTCCCTGGACTGCACGAGAATTTCCATAATTGCCAATATATAGGAGAGTTTACCAAAAAATGCAGTTACAAGTGGAGGGGCTCATAAGTGAAACTGTTTGGGTATGTAGAAATGTGCTTATATAAATTGCTTTAAAACTTTAGTTCTATACATAGGAGAACTACCATAAAAATATCTAAATCTCATGCTGCTAGGAGCAAGATTTTTTTATATTAATATCTAATTTTTTTGTGTGTGGAAGATTAGCCCCGAGCTAACATCTGCTGCAAATCCTCCTCTTTTTGCTGAGGAAGACTGGCCCTGAGCTAACATCGGTGCCCATCTTCCTCCAATTTATATGTGGAACACCTGCCACAGCATGGCTTGACAAGTGGTGCACAGGTCCACACCTGGGATCCAAACCGGCAAACCCTGGGCCACTGAGGTGGAACGTGCAAACTTAACTGCTGCGCCAACGGGCTGACCCCAATATCTAATTTTTTATTTCAGGTTTAACCAAATTTGAGGTAGTAATTGCTATTCTATACTCATAATTGCTAAAGAAAAATCTTATAATTTATGTACAATATAATTCCTCCAATTAAAGTACAAAATTCAATAAATTTTTGGTTATTTTTTTTATTTTAATAGTATATTCACAGAGGTGAGCAACCATCAACATCATCTAATTGTGGAACATTCTTTTGTTACCACAATGCAGTCACTATGCATTCTCCCTACTAGGAATCCATTCTCTCTCTTAGCCCTAGGCAAACACTGATCTACATTCTATTTCTATAGATGTCTAACCATTTATAAAAATTAAACGACACAGTATGTGATCTTTTGTAACTGGCTTCTTTGATGTGGCATAATGTTTTCAAGGTTCAACCATTTTGTAGCCTGTATCAGAACTTTATTCCCTTTTGTTGATAAATAATTTCATTTATAGATATACCAAGTATAATTTATTTATCCATTCATCAGTTGGTGGACATTTGAGTTGTTTCCACTTTTTGGCTATTGTGACTAGTGCTGCTATGTACACTTCTGCACAAGTTTTGCTGTGGATTTATGTTTTCATTGCTCTTTGGTATAAACCTAGAAATGGAATTGCTGTGTCATATGGTAACGTTGCTTTCAACATTTTGAGGAATGGCCCAACCCTTTGCTAAAGTGGCTGCGCTATTTTTCATTCCCCCCCAGCAGCGTATGAGAGTGTCAATTTCTCCACATCTTTGCCAACATTTGTTACTGTCAGTCTTTTTGGTTATACCAATCCTAGTGGATGTGAAGTGGTATCTCATTGTGGTTTCGATTTGTGTTTCCCTAGTGACTAATAATGTTGAGAGTCTTTTCATGTGCTTATTGACAATTTGTATGTCTTTGGGGCAATGTCTACTTAAATATTTTTTCCATTTTTTAATTGAGTTACTTGTCTTTTTAATATTGAGTTGTAAATGTTCTTTGTATATTCTGGATAAAAGTCTCATCAGATGTATGATTTGAAATATTTTCTCCCATGCAGTGGGTTGTCTTTTCACCTTCTTGATGGTATCACCTGCAGGATAAAAGCTTTTGTTGCTCCCTTATTCCCTCACCATGCTTCCAAATAAATTACTGGCACTGAGATCCCTTTCTCCGGCGATACTTTTGAGGTATCCAAGCTGTGATATTTACCACCTAAAAATGCCGACAGGTAATCTTATAAGGTTTATTAAAAAGATGATGAAAAGAGTATTCCATCAGATAGAATTTCAGTACTTTTTAAAATTTTAATTCAATTGCCAACATTTGGTTTCATTCAATTATTAAACTCTGAATTACAACGTATCCTTATTCACTGATGCCAAATGAGTATAAAAGTCTATGTCATATCTGTTACTCATATTTATAACCTAGCAGGAAAATTCCATATTTACCCTGCAATCTGTAATACATCTCTTCCTGTAACAAATGCTTTTTGGTTGAAAAGAATGTTTATAGCCTTGGCCATTCAGATTAAAGAGGAGCTAAGGGGTCTCTCATTGCCAGGAAAAAAACAAAACAAAACTGTGAAGCAACACATGAAAATCCTTGACTTCTCTCGTATTTGGGCTATTGATCCTTGGCTTCTCTCACATTTCTACTATTTCCGGTGGGGAAAAAAAAAGCATAGTAACTAAAAGTGCCTCTATCACAGTGCCAAAGCATAATACCCTGCACATAGTGAGAGATCGCTAAAGCTTTGCTGCATAAAGTTTGAAAAAATTGCAAAGAAGCCAGGTAAGCTGAATGAGGAAAGGGAATTTAATTAATGCAATATCTTACAGGAAAATAACTGTAGAATAAGTAATAAGTGAGCACTTGTTATGTTGAAAACTTACTCTGTTAAGGAAAGGTGACGTAAGCTAAGTCTCAGATCAGAAGCAAAGTTCTTAGATAAAAGGTGAGAAATCAATAGGTAATTTTAATTTTTTTAACTGAAGTCTTCCTTTCAAAGCTGGAAGAGACCCCAAAACACATGGTAAATATGAAATATTCGACAGACTCTGGTGACTCCTATCCCCAATACACTAATAAAGGGGGCAACAGAGTTGTCTGAAATGCAAGACAATGGGAATTGAGCAGCTAGCAGGACCCTGAGATGGTTTCGAATGACTGAGGGATCCATTTGATAAACTCACAAGGCCTCATGAAATTATCAAAAGATGTTCACAGATAAATCAATCACTTGCTTTTGGAACGTGTTAATATCTGTTAGTGACGTTCTGTAAAGGCATTTCAGAAGGATGTGGCAGTAGAATGTGCGTATAAAGAAGCTCAGCGGCTCCAGGGAAGTCATGAGTATGGGGCGGGGGAAAATCGCTCAAACATCACGCCACGCAAAACGAAGAGCCCAAAACAAATAAGCGAAAAGTTAGCCCATTTGAGATCGTGATTTTTTTCCTGTACATGTTCTAAGCACTTTTGTGGAGGAAGTACTTTCTTCCTCTAAACCCGATGTAAAGCAGACTGTTTTTTTCATAAGCAGATCAGAACCTACAAATGCTTCTTAATCCACCTTTCACTATGACAGATAATCCTCAGCCCTGAAAACTTACATAAAGATAAAGTTAAGAAACGCGTTTTTAAAATGTCTCCTTTAGGTGTAAGGAACATTTACTACCCTGAGCTCAGTTTTCTGCAGTAGAATATAGTTAAATGGTGCTTCGAAGTTCTGAATGACAATATCACACTGAATTCAGAAAGAGAAACTGTCAGCAAGATGTAGATTATTCATTTTGCGAATTCAAGGATCTTGATTTTGAATGAACTTCTTTATAAAATGGAAGAAAAAAGAGGTGGTGAAACAATGCAAAATCCTGATGAATTATACTGTTAGGAGAATTAAATTTTTAATGTTAACTAAGGAAAACTAGCGAAGCCAAGGTAGTTTAAAGAAGAACGCTATCAAAGAGCCTCTTCTAGGCAGAGTGCCAGACAGCTTGAGCCAGCTTTCCACAAATAATACTTTCAGGTTTTATTTAAATTGAAATAAAGGCTGTCGTCTTAGCTTTAGCTGGCACAATGAAATGCACAGCTTCTTGCTCAATTCCAACATTCGTCCTACAATTGCATCTAGCGATACATATTTGCAAATATATACGCCATAGCGTTTTTACGTAGCTTGCCAAAAGTTATTGTTAAAACTCATTATCCAGCTAAAAGTAAAATAAATGAATAGAAATATAAATGACTAAATAAATAAATAAATAACACCAGGAGCTTCACATTTCAGTTGCCAGAAGTAATTCAGCTGGAAATGGAAACATCTGGAAATAAAATGGATGTATCATAGAAATTAAATTGAACTAATTAGTGTTATCTGGATGTATTTCTTTAAATGACACCTTTTTTTTTTTTTGAGGAAGATTAGCGCTAAGCTCACATCTGCCACCAATCCCTTTCTTTTTGCAGAGGAAGACTGGCCCTGAGCTAACATCCATGCCCATCTTCCTCTATTTTATATGTGGGATGCCTGCCACAGCATGGCTTGATAAACAGTGTTAGGACCGCACCCAGGATCTGAACTGGCAAATCCTGGGCTGCTGAAGCCAAACATGTGAACTTAACTGCTGAGCCACTGGGTGGGCCCCAAATGACATATTTTTCTTTCACTGGTAAGATAATCAATAATCTTCTCTCCAATTCAATTCTTAATGTCTTAAAGGATAGGACTCTGGAGATCTTTAAATTAGTCAAGCAGATTCGCATTTTGAGAACATTTCTCAAATTTGTTATATTCGACAAATTCTTTATTTTGCATGACGATGGGCCTGAAGTGCAATAGTCGCTACATTCTGAAACAAATGTTTTCTATGTCCACACAAATCTTCTATTCATAAAACCTTGTAGCTGCACACATCAAGCACATTTATGGTTATATCCCCTTTATCGGACATACTATATTATTGAAATGTCCCCTCTTTTTAAGATTGAATTTACTTTGCCTTTGAATAGTGGCAAATTTTTAAAAATTTGAAGTTATTGTTTTACTTTTTCATGTAATTCATGTACACTATCATTGAAGCCTATTTCCAACATGAAAATATTTTAGATATTATTTTGTTGACAACAGAAATAATTCCACTAAATAGAAACCTCAGTTTCCTTGAAACCTTAACTTTGATCTCAATGTGTCTTACCGATGCACTTGAAAAGTAATTTGGCTTTATTTATAATTTTAAAAAATATAATTTAGTGTTTTAATCAGATCATTTTAATCAATGAAGTAGTCAATGTTTATTGGATATTTACCATGTACAAAACATTGTGTTAGTTGATATAAAGACCAAGCAGAGTTGATCTTCTAAGGCCCTTGAAATCTAGTAGGAAGTAAAAGACTCAGAAAGCAAACTAAGAGTGAAGTAGAAATGAAGACGAGCGGGCATTACTCATATTTTGAGAATAGTATTCTGATATTATAATTTGAACCAGATCCTAAAGGACAGAAAGATTCAGAAATAGGTATAGAATGGCAGAAACTATCTTTATTTTGTGGGGCAATATTTTGATTTTCAAAGAGAACTGAATAGCAAGATCAGGAATTCAATTCAGAATCATTTGTTTAGGACAGAGGAAAGATTTCACATGGAAGAACAATAGCAGAAGAACTAGGAGGAGAAGACAGATTGCCAGTTTACAAAGTGATCCACTCAAGTTTAAACGAAAGATTTTACGATATTCGGTAATAATAAACAGAGTTCAATGACCCATCTTTCTAGCAGGCTTTCCCTTACAGCGCATGTGGACAAATTGAAACTACATATCCCAGAATTCTTTGCATCTAGGTTTCAAGATACAAATTAATTCTCTTCCTAGAGATGCTCTTGCACTTGATTTGGAAGGTGGACGTTAGTGAGGCTTTCCTGCCCTGTTGGCTGCTGCTGAGATGAATGGTCATGAATGCCCCGGTATTTCTGCAACATCATTCCAGGGTCAAGTTACCAATTCTGGGTGTCAAAAGGTAGTTGCCACAATAGTAGTGATATCTCCCTGACTTCTTAACTGTAGCTCTGGTAGAGCCCTCTTGATTCTTCTTTCTGATTCTGACAGATGGTATCCTTAATGAGCCATTTCAATGGTGTGGTCACAAGGGTTATGAGATCTGGAGTCCCAGAGTAAGGTCCACTTTTCCAACTCATCAGAAACTTTTGTAAGCATATACTTCCTTGCATTAAATCACTTTTTATGCAGATAAATAAAGTGATTTGTGTTTTCTGCCTCTAAGGTCGATCTGATCAATAGCAAAAAAAACTTTCATTGGTATTTGATATTTATTTCCAGTGGGAACTTTGGAAAACCATGCTTGAAATCTGTGCACTTAAGACAAAGATAACTTTGGACAACGTTAGTTTACCTCTTTTGTGTAATTTGTCTCTCTTGGAGAGTTTGGCTAAATAAATTGATTATTCTTTCAGCTTTAATTAAATGGATTAAATGGCATGCAATGTGCAGTGTTCTATTTCAATAATCAATGTTATTTCAGACAGTAAAACTTTAACCCTGTAGAAGTCTCAGGGAATAAGAATTCTAACTAGAAGATTTTCATGGGTAGCCAAGAGCATTAGTCATTAGAATATTATATGCATAGACATAATAGCTATTACATATATATATATATATATATATATGGCTGTTAGCCAATCATGAAATGAAAGATTAATATTGTTGAAAATAGGAAAATACAAAAATCACAAAATGACACTCTCACAGCTCCACTTCATAAATATACCAGCTACTAACTCTTAGTGTGTATATCGTCCTTTGCAACAATGGATATTTATTTTTAAATTGCTTTATAACTTACATTTTTAAATCAAACGGAATGTGTCTCATGCTACATTATAAACATGTAAATAAATAAGCATTCTTTATTTGTTGTCTATTCCATTATTTTAAGCTTATTCATAATAAATACGACTGTGATAGTTCTGGGATGTTTCAATTTAACCTATTTCATGGAAGTTGTCCTAAGTAAAAGCAATATGCATCTGTCTACGAAATAAATATGTGAATGTGATTGGGTATTCCTTGATACCCCAGGGACAGCCTATGAAAAATTGTTATTGTGATGTGCTACAGATGGAGATGGAGATAGTACATGATGAAGAAATCAGTGTCTAATGATTTGGCTTCTTGAAAAATGGCTTCTTGAAAAAACAGAACTTTACTATCTCACACTCTAAAGAAGATTCCTTTTCACTCTTGATCTTAGGGTTTGCTGGTTTCTTGGCATCCATCAAAGCATCTTTAATCTGTGAACACTACCCAGATATACCACAGGCACCCACATTTTGTATGTCTGTCCTTCTGTCTTTTTCACACTGCATATTATTAATGAGGAATCAGGAGCCATAACTGCTCTTTTTCAAAAATGTGTACTAATGTCTCATATTAGGCTTATTCAATGTCATGAAGATACCTCAAAGTAAAATGATAGTTATTATTTTTATCTTTGTTAAAGCTGGATTAGAACATTTTGCTTGGTTCCAAGGTCAAATGCTTTGAGAAACCTTCTGAAGCCTACCTTGTAAATTAGTGCAGAAACTCAATACAAGAGATTTAACTGCATGTAGATTGCAGCCTGCTCACAAACCAATCATGGGTAAACTCAGAGTAAAAGATATTTTTTATATAAACACCAAATCTATATTGTATTTTTTTGTTTTTTATTTCACTTGTTAAACTTTCTATTTTGAAATAATTTCAGACTTACAAAAAAATTTGCAATAGTACAAAACCTCTTTATATCTTTTGCCAGATTCTCAAATCGTTAACATTAAACCACATTTGCCTTATTATTCTGTTTCTATGTATATTTATATGTATTATTTTTCTTGACCATCTGAGATTGTGATGCTCCATTATTCTTAAATACAGCAGCATGCATTTTCTTAAGACAAGGGTATTCTCTTTCATAACCACAATAGAATCATTAAAATCAGAAAATTAGCATTGACATCATACTACCATCTAATCCATAGGCTCCATTCAAATTTACTCAATTTTCTCTTTACATCCTTTAGACATTCAGGATTCAGTGGGTTATGATGCGCTATTATCTCTGTTTATTTAGATGTTCCAATTGTCTCAGATTTGGCAGCAGTAACATCTTTAAATTAACTCATGTCCTTTTGACATGATGGCATGATGATGTCCCTCATTCTTTCGTCATGGCCTTTCTGCTGGCACAAAAGTATGTTCCAGGTTTAGCTTACAATTTCCTTGACCCAGCTCTGGAATCAGTCATTTCTCCCAAAAGCTCTGGCTTCTTTTACTGGAGAAGTGAATTAGAAACCAAGATACAGAGGACATGTTTGCTCATTATTACTGGGGTATCATTGCTGCTGGATGTCAACAGGCAAAGCTGGAAGATGTATGTTTGCATAATCACGCACACACATATCCACACATTCATGTATATCAACTCTATATCTGTGTATTTATAGAGAGATATATTTAAAAAATGAGTTCATACCAATATTTATCCAACTTCATTCTACTTTCTCTTTTCATATTTCTTACTCTCTTCTCCAACTGTTATAAACATGACTCCTATTATCCCCATTATAATGGCGAGACCAAATAATTATTCTAACACCGTAATCAAAGGATGGAATCAATTAATTAAAAAGACAATAAAAATCTGTCCACTTGCTCTTCCCCCTCCCTTTCTGAGGTGTGAAGGCTCAAGGGTCCCACTTTCAGTATGAATTGGATGGAGAATGCGGTTGGCAAAACGGGCTATGGTAGAACTACAATCAATACTGAGGCCCATATGATCAACACATATTTACTGAGTATGAACCATACATAAGATGTTCTGCTAGGATTTTTGGGAGAGTGGCTTAGATCTAACTCTATTCATATGCTTTTTCTTTTTTTATTAGCATAATTTAACCTCATCTTGTTAGAGAACTTCTTTCTTCTCTGTCTTCTCATCATTGGTTCTCTTCTGATCCTTGTCTGTCATTATGTCTTTTCTTACCTCTTTGTGACCTCCTCGTTCTATGATGTCAACCTCACTTGATAGCACCATTTCACAGTAATGGTGTGGTACTGCCCAGGACACTTGCAAATGACACAATCGTGGACAGGTCAAAGCTTCCTACACGTATTCATTCTTAAAATTAGGTTGGGGAGGAAAGTTTGATTGATAATATGTACCCATTTGTGTACATACACACACTACAAACACTAAAGAAGGGAAAAAAATAATGGCAAAACAACAAGCCCTTCTCTTCCAATTTGCCACGCAAGGCTGTTGTCTGTTCCTAATAGACGTATTCATTACTAGTTTCTTAATAATCTCTGGATAATTCTGTATAAACTTTCTCTTCTTCCTCCACCACACTCAGAGTATACCCTTGAATAGAACTCCCAGGCTCTATTCTTACTCCTTCCTCTTTCCAACTGCTCTCTCCAGTTCAACCACTATTATCTACTGCCCACACCTCAAAGCAGCCCATTCCTTTTGTTAGAGCAAAAAGCAGACATAGTTCAGCAATTTGGAACACATAAATGGAGTCTTCAAAGTAACGCTCCTGCTGTGAAACCACAAACACGTGTACATCACTAGAATCGGTCTCACATTTGTTTGTTTTCTATATGATGCTGTCATTCCACTTCTCACGTAAACAGTAATCGTTTATTTACATATGCATTCATATGTCTATTTACAGTAGTATTAATGAAACCAGTAGATTAGGGAATCGGGAAAATGCTTTTCATGTATTTGGAGTGGAATTTCATTTTTTATCTTCTTTCATTATTTTTTCATTAATTCCTTCCAATGGTACATATGGACTGAATCTCTTAGGTCTCTAAGCCCAGATACTGACACATTGCATAGCAGACAATATAGTAAGGTCTCAATAAATATTGAATATTTAGTGAACTATTGGAGAGGTCTGGATTAATGTATTAAGGTATTATTAACTGCTTTGATAAAACTTAATTTCAGCACAGCACAACATGCTGGAGTAAATCAAAGCAAGAGCATGTTCTGGAAGGATCTCACTAGTATTGGAAGGGGAAGGAATTAGCTTTGAACTTGATTTCTGTTCACATGCGAAATTTCCTTAAAAAGTCTTTCTGGCTTTAATTACTGAGTCTTTAGAATAAAAATCTGCTGTCTCTTCAGATTGGTGGTATATTGCTAGGTTTTTATATTTTTATCAGGTTTTTATTTTTGATGGTTTAATTTTTTCCTGTGTATTATAAAAGCTTTAGGATTGATCTTAGAGGACCTCCATTTCAGGTGAGACACCAGGAGTAGGAAACAAAAAAGGTCCTAGATTTTGTTCTAAAACCAGATTCGTGGAAGATACTGTCCGGTTGTTTCAATCCTCAAAGCAATACTTTTAAAAATTCATTAAAAGTATTAGGGCATTTTTTTTTTCTGGTGATAATTACCTAGTTCATGGAATTTTGCTTTTTAATAAGGAGTTATAATCACTAAATTTTTGCACTGAATTTAGTAAATTTTAATTTTCTTTTGATGAGACTGATCTCATCTTTACACATAGACTGCTAAAATGCTTTCTTAATGCTGATATTGACTCATAATGCTATTTGAAATCAGTATATGCAGCCTCAAGAAATGGGGGAAGGAATTGAATCAGATATCTTCCCATCCCTCTTCTAACCATGCAATTGAAACTATGTGAGTTTTCATTTTATAACACAGACCTAACCTATCTTATTTTAAATTCATTGTAGGAGCTTGACTTGCAAGAGAAAAAATTCATAGAATATTTTAAAGTCCTTTTGCTGTGGAGATTTATGCAAATTCTCTATGGAAATGTAGACACAACTTTTCCTTCATCAACAATGATGCAATTTTCCAGTGAAATATAGACTGGACCTCACCATCCATATAGGAGACATCTCTAGTGTATGCAGTGTATAAAAAGCATAGATGACATCTCGTTGAAAAAACTCTCAAATTAATTTAATGTTTTAAATGACTTGATGATTTTTAAACAGCAAGTTTTGGTATAGACATGAAATCCTTTTATTTTCTCTATGAGCATGAGGGAGGGAGAAGAGATGGGTTGCAAGGGTTGGGAATAAAGCAGATTTTAACAAACATACAAGTTATTAAGAAACTTTAGTCAAATTAAGGACCTATCAATGACAGGTGTAACAAGGCTTATATCTAAAATTCACAGTGATATTAGTATATTTTGACTACTCATTTTCCACTCTAAATTAAAGTTGTGGCTTTGAACCCTAGGGAATGTTAGTGAATGAAATAATCAACTGCAAAATGGGAAATAACTTCTTCTGAAAATCTTTTCTCAAGTGATTTTTGGAATAGAATCTATGCAGTAGAATTTTTCCTTTTCCTCGACTAGGGAAGGAAAAGAAAATATAAGCTTTAAAATTATCATATTAAAACACATATGGCATAAAGCCTCTTTTGACTTACCAAAAATATTTTTGACAGGAGAGAGAAAGGGCTGGAATCTGGGAGGGCAAGTACACATGTACTTTTTAAGTTCTATTACATTGATTGATTTCATAAAAGTAACAAGCTATTTAAAAATTACTCTATTCACTTATCTCCTTGTACTTTTCAACAGATGGCACCTAGCAAAAGAGGCATGCCATCAATCATCCTGTGTCTTGCCCGGCGCTTTTCCTGTCCCACTTTTCTCATGTCTTTCAATGCCATTTGCCACTGCGGCATCTCTACATATCTGTTTGCTGAAAGAGTCAGCTGCCATAGCTTGGCTCCCTAAGTCACTTGGCCCAAATTTCAGTCTCTCTCTTAAAGAAAAGCTAGGCACAACGCATCATGTCCACATGCTCATATCAATATGTGTATAAATTGGGAAAGAGGGCATTGGTGCTGAATAATTTCTCCAATTTTTATGAGTCTGTCAGTCTATAATGATTTTCGAAAAGTTAGATTTTTGTCTTGCATCTTTTCTTGGTGCAACTTAATTTGATGGCTTGGATCAATAAACTCTTGCATTCAGAAGCATCTCCAAGATTTTGACAATTCGTACCAATTAAGTTCAAATGTGTCACGAAGTGACCCATTTGACAGTATCTTGTCAGTCAGTTGACAACAAGTTGCTCCTATTGCATGAATTATAGACATGATCAATCCCCAAAGGGGTCCTTCAAAAGGGCAAGAGCAGCAACGTATTAGAAGGGTAGAAGATTTACATTTAAAGGAGAGGGGAATTAACTTTCACCAAGTTAATAAGCGCCTACACTCTTTTGATTACTAATAGGTGTCAGTTTGCACTTAGGAGCCTATTCTATCTGAGCGAACAGATGCTACTTTGAAATATCAGTGAGCCAAAGTTGAAAAACCTCACAACTGTAGAATTCTGATCATCTTTTGGTTGGAATAGAGGGCTCAGTCTTATTTCAAAATGAGTAAAGACACATTAGAAATGGGACCATTTGTAGCAGTAACAAGATGCTTTGCCGAACCTGTCCCTTTTATAGATGATGCATTTCATCCTCCTTCCTCTTGTTTGTTGGACACAGTGGTTTGGTTTTCGTTTCACTCTATCAGTGATTGTGAGGACTGTTCACTTTGTCTTACCCCATTCTACCTTACAATGCCATCTTTGTGTGTATGAAGGCCCATCCATTAACATGCGGACCCGGTGCAAAATGGAAATGTGAAGTCCCTTGTCCAAAGATTATTAAGACTTTCAAGATGGTAACAGCAGAGCATTAAATCAAATATAGGATGCTGTCTATGTGCATATGTTTCTTACTCCAGTTTAAAATCTTTGAAGACAAGTTTTTTCTTCTTTTAGTTATTTTGAACATTATATATAAATATGCTTTAAAAATCAAAATGTATAAAATTACGTAATAAAAACTGAGCAACCTGATTCCCAAAACCCTCAGTCATATTGCCCAGGGAGTATCACCGTCAACAGAGTCTTGTGTGGGATGTGCCTTGTGAGTAAAGCATTTACACTTAGTAGAAATTAAATAAATAGTTGCCAGTTGCTATTTCAGAGTGTCTATTCTGCATATAGCAGCAAAGGAAGGGAGTCATTGATTGTGAGACTGTCTGACAGTTTAGCTGGAGAAGAGATCTAAATATGCACCTTCATTTAATGAGTGAACACAGAATATCAATAGTTTTCTCTTAATACTAATTGTGCTCATTTATAACGCCTAGTGAAAATTAATTTTAAGAGATACTAATTATATTGTGCCCACTGTTGGCTTCATAATGGGACTGACTTGACAAAAATCAACAGAACTGAAAGCATATTTGGATCCCTGTAACAGTGAACCTGATTAATTGGCATTAAACTGTTTATTTAGATTAGGTTAAAATAAAACACACTTGAAAAGTCCTACTGTGTAACAAGATATCTAATTACATCCTCATGACATCCATGTGCATTAGGGTTTGTCATCACAATTTTATTGACAAGGATAGGAAAGCTTAAAAAAGGGGAGGAACCAGTCTAAGTTCATCAAAGCATGTAAATAGCCTCCAAGTCTCTAGACATGATGGTACTGACACAACCCCTTGAGTTTCCATGCTACAGAAAATGGTTAAAAATAGTTCACCCAATACTTATATCAGTTACTCGCCTATTATAAGGTCCCTAAATACACCGATAATTGTACTACTAGGAAAACTGTATCTTTTGCATTTCAAAAAAAATCATCTCATCAGAATTCATCAAGACTAATAAAGCGTGTGAAAGGGGAAATCAACACAACTCATATCTAAACCTGAAAAACAAAAACAGAAGGAGATAAAAAGAAATGACTCGGAGCCCTGTCTGTGAGCATTATTTATTTATTTATTTATTTATTTATTTATTTATTTATTTATATGCTGGATTTATATCGTGCTTTCCTTTTGAAGAGGTGATGTAAAATGTTGCACATCATATGCTTTGAAAGAGAAATTTACAAAACCCGCCTGAGTTCAGAGGTGGCTAACCTCACACAATGTATTCCAAGTACTTGGTGAATGCAAAAGAGCCTGACTGCCACCTTGAATGGATAATTAACATTTACTTAGCACTTAACACAGTAACAACTGTTTTGCTTTTGCTGTTTTTTTCCCCTTCCTGTTAAAAAATGAAGCTTTTAGTGGTGATGACGTGGTCCTGTCCGGAAGAGTAGGGTTAAAAGGAACAGCAGGTAATCTGCAGCCTTTTCTATATGGAGAACATGCAAAGACTACCCATTATTTCAAGGCCTGGGGGGATAAAATGATCTTTTGCATCATTTCTAAAGTGTGAAATGAGAGATGTATCTTTGGTGGTGTTTAGATTTCTAACCACATGAAGGATTGCAAGTGTTTTTGTTCCAGTGTAAAATGAGAAGATGGTGTGATTTCAAAATATGTCTGGGTAAAGGACTGAAAAATAGCACCTTTTCTCAGGTTGTTTTTATTCCCAAATGGCCCATTTATTTGTTTACTCATTTATTTTCTAATTTTTTTCAATGTCTTCCATATGTAAAACAGTTAAGAGAAACACAAATATTCTTAAGGCATGGTCCCAGATCTCAAAATAAAGTAAGGCAAAGATGAGGAGAAATGATTACAGGGAATGCATTCCATGGTGAGATGCTATTCGAAGCATTAAAGATGGACTATATATAAGGCGCTGAGTGTGGAATTAGGGAGCCTCAATGCCTGAACTGAAATGTTTCTGTGAGATTTTCTGGAGAAAAGATAATCTTATAGAAAAGTCACAAAAAAAATTTTGACAAGCCATCTTTAGGCATAGGGGAATTTAGGCATACGGGGAATAAGAAGATGTAAATACGTTGTGCGGAATGTGGTCACAAATGAAAGTGCAAAGGAGGCATCCAGCTGACATGACTGGCCTTGTTTGTAATGATACACATTTTCTCCTTGAAAATCACTCACCAGTGTTCACTCCAAGATGGACTCCAATCATTTGATTTTCCGCTAAGCTAGTATTGTTTATTCTTATGTGATACAATGCTTCAAATCCTAAAACTAATTTTTCTCTGACACCAACACCGTTAGTAACTAATTTACTTGGGAAGGAAAAATCTATTGTCACCTATTCTCTATTCCTGTTCTTCTCAGTGAACTAATTTATTACAGGAAGCATTGTTTTGGTATTAAGGCAAATAAGCTATGATAGAGCTCATTATGTTTATAGTCTTTTATTACTGTTAATGCAAACAGCAGCGTGTAAGATTGCTGGTGGAAAAAGTAAGGTGCTTCTCCAAGTCTTTTTAAGAATGTTCTGGGAAGACAAGTAAAACAAAAAAATTTATGTAATATATATATAAAACAGATTTAATCTTCCTAAAAGAGTAACTAATTTCTGTCTCTTTCTGCCTCAGAAAGCCATCAGTGTCTCACTAAAGTTCCCAGAGTAAATCTTGAATTTAGAATAAATCATTGGTAATCTCTTGCAATTCATCCAAGTTTAATTATTGCTATGCTTTTTGTTTGTTTGTTTGTTTGTTTGCACCTTAAGCTCTGGGCAAACTGAGCCTCTTGGAGCTCTCCCTCTGCCTGGAATATGCTTCTTCCTTATTTCCATATGTTCAAATTCAACCTGCATTTTTATGCCCAGATAGAATTTCAACTCATCCAAAATCCTTCCATTTATCTCTACGTTAAATAATCTTGCCTTGCTCTGAACTTACATCATACTTTATCTGAACTTCTTTATAACATTTGTCACTTTCAACCCTATGTAATAGTTCTTTACGTAACACCAGGAACACATTATTTATATCCATGTTATTTTCCCTTCTCTCTCAAGATAGTAAGTTCAGTGAAGCTCATGCCCAAATTTGTCACTGTTTCTGACATAGCAGCAAGCCATTTGCTTTGTACTTAGATGCTATGCAGTAGATATTTTTTAAGTAAATCAACAAATGAAGGTGATAGAGGCAGGTTGCAGTTCAATAATGTTCTCAAAGACAGAGAAAATCTGAAGAGGAAGTAAAAGTAAAAATTTCAATTCAGTAAATACAATAATTTAAAAAATGTCAATGGGAGTAAATATTAATTCACTAAATATTCCAGGCAAATGAACTTTTGACCATAGTATGAACCAATCGGGATTTTAGATGAAGACACAAGATCCCCACCCCCCGGCCCAGTCTCACCTTGATTTTCACAAGTAGTTTCTTTATTTCACTAAGGATTACATAATATACGGAACTACTTGACCACAGAGATGTGTAACTTGAATATTTTAGAAACTAACATCTAAAATTGGAGGTTCAAAACACTCAATTAACAATTTTGCAGTTTGAATTTTTCATTTTTGTGTAAGTCAGCCTCTTCTAGAAGTGTTCCAATCTCACTAGAAATACAAAGGTATTGGTATTTCATTTCATCTAAACCACAGAATGCTTGACATTTGGTGGAAAGGCTTATTTTTTAAAGATGTTATGCCCTATTTCTGTTACATGTTTCATTACAATTTTTCTTTTTTTCATTTTTAATAAGGGGAGAGGAAGATGCTGGTTATTCATAATCATAACATCATAGTGCATGTTTAATTATCCAATTTAATAGGTCAAAAGAGAACACCTAGAATTGCCCTTTTGCTCTCGTTGTTCCTATTCCAGTCTAGTGCTTTCACTATCTCAACTTGAAAGTAACAAGACAATCCAAAGTGTAGGGAAAACTTCCCTTGTCTTTTTAGCAAACCTTTAACAGCATTATGGAACAGTGGTATTATTTTATTTACTACTAGTACCTAGTATCTATTTTCCAAATTGTTTTCCTGTAGATTCTTACATCTCTCTCCTCCATCCCCACACATTCTTTGGTTTCACGGCTTTAAGAACTTGATGTGATATGGAAAAACACATAGGTCTGCTTTCACATTTTATAAATTAAGAAACTGAAGCTCAGAGAGGTGACAGGCCTTACTAAAGTCAGACAGCTACAAAGCCCTCTGGTTCATTGCTGAGTGGATATAGTGGTTGGAAGGAAAGTTGAGGTTAGTAGCAATGACTTAAATTACTGAACTGAGAAGGAAGAGTAGAAACGATTTGGATCTTATGTAGAAAAAAGATCAAAAACCAGGAGAAATATTGGTATTTTGTATACTCGTTATACTTAGGGTAACAAGGGGAGGTGAATCAAGGACAATGTGAGAGTTTGATCAAATATAAATAAATTTTGATTAAAAGCTGAATCACTGTCATTTGCCCTTGCTAATCAGTTCATCTTTATGAAAATTCACTTGCGGAAAAATTGGATAGTAATTATAGATGGAGCAAATGGAGTATCTAGTTTTAATTTGGCAAAAAGAATGGGGAAGTTTAGAGAAGATTTTTGCCCTAGAAAAAAATAAAAGATGAGGTCATAAGAGAATAGGAATTTGAGTTCATTATAAAAAAGTGTATTTTGAGTCTGTGCCCTTCAGAGCTTTGGGTTATTGTGGATTTAGTTTTCCACTCATGGATTCCGTCCAGTGCATAATTCATGCAGTTGTACACAGAGCGTCTCACCTCTTCTACCCCCTGGTTCACTGCCCAGAGGGAACACTTGTCCAGGGATGATCAGAAACCTCTTCTTCTGGTGGCATGCGCCCTTTGGCTTTATATCCAAACAACTGTAGTATTTTGTCCCTTACAATCTCCCAGGTATGTTGGGAGTGAAAAATGAAAGTCAACATTTCTTATTTCCTGTTATTCTTGGCCCAAAACTCAAACATTCATATATTCCTGAGAATAGGAGTGATCCGATTACAACTTAAAGCTTAGTGTTGATAGCCAGTGTGGATGGAGCAGATGGGACTGGCCAAGCTATGGCTTTTTTAAAGAAATCTAGACGTGAATAAAGCTTGTATAGTTGATCAGTCCCAGAAAGTCAAGAGGATGAGACTCTGCTTTTCATGTAAGAACTTCCAAAAATGGATGGGACCCACTTAAAATACATTCGAATTTAAATTTACTGATCATCTCTTTAGATCCATCCAACTTCTCAAGACTTTCCTTCATTCTGGCAGTCCTGTGGTCCCAGCTTCTTGAAATTTTTGTCCTAGATTACATCCTTTTAAAGATAATGAATGCTGCATATTCCACCATAGTAATATATAGAAAGTATATGAAGTACATTCAAATCTACTCTCAACTATGGGTCCAGTTTTATAGAGATTTCCCTAATTACTTAACCTGTCTATTTCCATTTCTAAGTCAGGTAAGTTTAAACAAATTAAATAAATTCTTTGATGTAGCACTGAATTAACACATTCTATGCTAACTAAACTTCCTCTTTTACAGGTAAACTGAAAAATGACATTAAATGTGGTTAGAAAAAACAAAACACAGGGGCCGGCCCAGTGGCGCAGAGGTTATGTTCACATGTTCTGCTTCTCAGCAGCCTGGGGTTTGCCGGTTCGGATCCCCGGTGCGGATACGGTACCACTTGGCAAAAGCCATGCTGTGGTAGGCGTCCCACATATAAAGGAGAGGAAGATGGGCATGGATGTTGGCTCAGGGCCAGGCTTCTTTGGCAAAAAGAGGAGGATTGGCAGTAGTTAGCTCAGGGCTAATCTTCCTCAAAACAAAAGAAAACACAGATCTCACGCTCTTTGGAATCATTTAAAGATTTTAATTTATATTCAGCAACATTTTAGATGCAAATGAATTTTATTTTATTCTAATATGTCATAAATTTATTTGTTTGTATTTTAATGGATAAGATTTACTAAACCAAAATGCCATACAGGAAAATAACTCAACTCCCAAAATATTCTGAATGACTAATTGTTTTTTGGTTCACAAAATGCACCAACATTGTTTCTTGAGTTATATTACATTTATGAAAATAATAGAAAGAAATGATTTTTGATGAAATACTATGTACATCTAGCTTCCAATTAAAATCCAGGCAGATTTATTTTAGTGTGTGAGTGAAGGTTGATACTATACTTTTAGAAAGTTACTTGATTAAAAAATAAGTGAATAATTAATTGTAAAGAAACCAAATCAATCCAGAATATATTCCTTAATGCACTAGCATATTTTGAAATAAAAAGAATGTTAAAACTGAATTAAATTATGTCAATTCCAAGTTTATAAAAAATCATTTTTATTTCTATAAATGTAGTTAGAGATAACTTTGCATTACCAATAGCATAATCATGTCATACAAATTTTTTCCAGCTTGCGGTTTGTTTTATCATTACACTTACATATGAGAGACTATTCATTTGAATAATAATGACAGGAACAAATAATCTTCCCCACTCCTGATCTATGCTTACCAATCGATGCTGCACAATTTTTGTAAGTCCTATCCTCTTTCCAACTCTTTAGTCACTTTTTGCTGGAAAGTTGGATTGGTAAATTTGGGAAAAATAAATTAAGCACCCTTAGTTCAGCCCCTCCTTTCTGCTGGCATAGGGTGTCTAGTACACGGTGTCAAAAGAAAATTCAGAGAGCTTTACTTGATATGAATATTTTGTTGAATGAGAAATAAACTGTTCACAAAGAGGAATTCTTCAAACCCAAAACTGGTATGAAGCTCAGAAGCATGATGTTATAGGTTGGCTTATAAAGAAAAAATAGGAAAGTTGTTTACCCTTTACAATGATTGGTTATTACAATGGGGGTTTCCAGATGGCAGAGGATTGACTAAAAGTGACTATCTTATGCCATTTTAGGAAGATGACTTAAGTTTCTTTTATGACTATCAGAGACATTTATGAGAAATAACATAAGTTTCCCTTATGTTCATGAAACAAACTAGAATTAGTTTTGCTTATGTGACTTCAATGGTTTTGTCATCTTGGGGGATTTTCAAGTCTGGTCTCCATTTTAGTTTATTTTAGCAATGCTAAGTCCTTCAAAATGTGTAATTCTTCCAAATTCTGGGATTCATTGTTAAGAGACAGTTTGGTCATGTCCTACAACTTGGCTTCTGTCAGTACAAAAAAAAAAGAAAGAAGAAGAAAGGAAAGAAAGAAACTAAATTTGATTTTTACAAATCTTTCCTTTTTAATATATCTAGGTTTGGGTTCAAACTCTTCTTTCTCAATAGAAAAAAAATTGTCACCTGTCGTTATTGGAACATGCTCTTAGTTGACCTAAAGTTCTTTTTGTCCCAAAGTTTGTCCCATGAAGCTATAGAACCGTTTGTTGTAGTCCTGAATACTATAAAATTCTCCGAAGGATTGTATAGCAATCTATGACAAAACTTTAAGGATTAATTAAAAATCTGAAGGTTTTTTGTACCAAGTTTGGAATGTAATAAAATTCTCCATGCTGATCAGACGCTCTCATTGGAAAATGTCTATGACTTTGATTAGTAAGAACGAGAAATGTTTCCCTCCATCTAACAGTTGAGAAGGCTGATGGTTTGCCCAAAGGAGGTAGATTTTCAGAATAATGTTGGATTGATTTGTGTCAATCCAGAGACGGTTTCCTTTCCAATCCACTGTGCTGCTTCTTTGGAAAGACTGCATATTGCAGCTTACCAAAAAAATGAAAGAATAGTGGGAATTATCTTATTACTGATTTTTTTTTTATTATCCAGTGCCTGCTGTTTTATTATACAGTTAATTTTTAATATATATTCATGTGTAAACGATGGTTTTTTAGAAGATCACCTCCAGGAGAATAAATTTTGCATTTTACAACATTTTGAAAGGGCTTTAAAATAGATCATAAGATAAACTAATTTTTATTGTGTACAACAGTGATAAATCATATCCACTGAATAATATGAAGCTTCCTTTAAAATAGAACACAAGTGTTAGATGTATTTCATAAGAATCATTTCTTTTTCTTCTGAACCACTATTATTGGTCAAATCACCCCATTTTTAATCTTGAGGACTCATTTTTTTTTCTGTGTAAATAGATAATATGTGAGATCATGCCTACAGAACAATATTTGGTCTACTTTGAGAGGCCATTGTTTAATAGTTCTCATGGCTCTTGGCCTAGAAAAATCATGTGATTCCTATAGTAAGAAGTAGGTAAAATGAACTAGCAGATAGTATAAAATCAAATATTAAGTAGTAATTTGAGGAGGTGTAATCAAGACAATCAGAAAATGGAGCAAAAATTGTGCAGCCAGAATATTTGGGGAAGGGTTTTTAGATGCAAAATATTGCTTAGCCCATTGTCTGTTTTTTAATAATCTTGTTCTGTGCCATTTCTTCTGCATGGTGTAAGTTTTGAGCTTCTTAGCTCTATCCTTTCTTCTCTTGGAACTAATTAATGGAATTGTAGCTCTTTTAGTCTTGAAAACTGCAAACCCTCTTAACTGCAGTGAAAGAAATCTCAGCAAGATAAGGAGAAACTATTTCCGCCTTTCTTACTGCTGTTGAAAAAATATATAATTCTGCATAATACATTGTTTTTGCAGAGTTATTTTAAGAAATCTGAGAATTTTGGACTATGGAGACTTTGCTATCCTGTGAAATTAAGCTGTAACCTCAGTGACATCTGTGATTCTGATTGGTGGTAACCTAATAATTTGTTGCCCTGGTAATATCCAAACTGACATCTCTGTTTTCTGAAAAAATAAAATCTTATTTTCTTATTAAGCCAGAATAGATCACAGACATCTCCTTCTTTTCCCACTTGCTTAGCCTGGGGGTGGAGGGCAAGCCCAATCCATGACTCTGCTATATTTCTCATTTAAATAAAGAAGTTAAGACATTTTGCCTCACTTAAATTAACAATTTCTTGTGGACGCTATTTGAACTGAATGTTAAAGAGGACAGCTTTTAAATAGATAGTCTAGTAGAATGTGGAAAATAGTGACAAGTAGTAGAAAGAATGCATCGTTGAAAATTAAAAGGAGGAGATGTTGGTTCGAGTGCCAAGTCTACCAGCATTCATTCACTCATTTAGCATACTTTTATTGAGTTACTGTTTGGTGCTCGAAACTCCTCCAGGTATTTAAAAAAATGAGATGAACCTGGAGTCAGGACAACTGGGATTTGAAATAGAGTTTGTCTCAGAAAACTTGTGTCCTTGAACAAGATAATTCACCTCAATAACTCAGTTATTCTTATCTTGTCTTTTAAATGGTGACAGTGATAAACATTGAACTGCATTAAAGTCTGTAACAGACCTCAGGTATATTAGTAAAATCAACAAGAGATAGCATGATTTATAAAATAACTGAGACATAGTTGGGGAAGTAAATCTCTAAGTGAGCAACTACTATTCAAAATCTTAGATATCTACAATATGTCATGGGGCTCAGGGGAACGGTCAACAAAAGGTTTGTACTAGATGCTGAGATTATACCCTTGTACTCTGAGAAACATAGAGACAAAATGTGAATACTTCTACACATTACCTTAATTCTAGAAACTTCCCTCTTTCAGTCTCAACATCCTTGTTTGTTAAGTGTGGGAGTTTGAATACTAGGGTCCCCTCCAGCTCCAACATAATGCAGTTTCATGTGATCCAGAAACTATTCTAATGGTTCAGTTATGCCACTTTTCACTATACACAGATCTTTTCCCATGTATGAGCCAGAATTGTTATTTTATAGTTTTCTCAACTAGATTCATTTTCCAAAGAATAAGAGAATCATATGGCTCACCGCTGGTTACATGCTGACTGTGAGGATGTGTTCAGCATCAAGATGCTTCCATCATCCATTCCCTCATGCATACACTTTTTATTCAACTGTTACCGTGCTGGTCCTTTATGGTTAAATTACCCCAAGTTTCTAAAGTTCTTAAAGAAATTACAAAATCTTTACATTAGTTTCTTTGTTCTATTTTTATAATTTTTTTCAATGTTTATTTTCTTTTTCAACTATAAGGGATTGAAAGGTCTTATGAAAATAGTTAAAGCACTGATAACAGTGATCCATAAACATCTAATATTTTTCAATAAAGAGTGGGTGTGAAAAAGATGCTTGAAAATTTATAATTAAACTTCCTTTATAATAAAATAAAACAGGTGAATAGTTTTATTTCATTTTGAACTTAATAACATCAGGAAGAAAAGGAGATTTAGTCGAGATTTGCCTCAACTGGAAACTTTAGCTCTTACAGTAGTAAGCAGACAGGAATTCTAGGCACAAAAAACTAGAAGTTGCTGTAACTTATAAGTCTCTACATTGTCCAATGGACAGAAGAAAATGTCCTTTAAAAACACCATTCCTCATTTCAAACAAGCTGTAGCATTTCATCTTCACCATATCACTAAGGCAAAAGCTTGTATAGGTTATGGTCATCAATCAAAGTCCCTGCTAAAAAGTTCTTTCTATTTTAACTACTCTCGAAATTCTCATTTAGAGGATTCAGTTCACTGAGCTAGATCAATCCATACTAATGCAGCCATCATGACCTTTATCTATATTTTCCTCTTTCAAAAATGCAATATAAACATAAATAAAAGAGAAAGCAATTCCCATAAAGCTAACAGTCTTTCTGGTTTGGTTTCTTGTCATTGTTGGTTTTGTTCTGTGTGTGTATATGTGTGTGTGACAGTAGTTTGAAAATTCTTAAGTTACTTTCTATCTTTGATTGTGTAGCGGATGTGAGGATGTTCTGCCCCGATCCTCCTTTCAGGACTGAAGCACACATATCCTGGCTGTACATGGAGGGGAGGTGCTGTTGGCTGAGTACCTCCGTGGGAATTGGCTCAAAATAGCTTGCCAAAGACATCCCCTTCCCTCAAGGAGGCACACATCCAGTGACTAGTCATACGGAAGCAAAAAGGTGTGGCTCCTTTGCCTGGATGGTGGACTCCCCTGAAGGGCTGTGCCAGCCTCAGAGCTGAGGACATTTTTGTCTGTAAAATGCAATTCAACTTCTCCTTCTGCCCAATTCTCTTTCCCTTATTACACAACATATGATGATCCTGAGAGAATTGACAGCTTAGTAAGCCCAGGAAACTGATGCAAGACAGATGGTGTGAAAAGGTTCTTTTAATGGTTGTTTAGAAAATTATGAAATTCTTCTTTTCAAATGACACCATCATTTCTCCATGTTGGGCACTCCTTACCTCGGGTATAGCTTTCTGCTTTACATAGGGACTCAGGTTAAGGAAATTTAAGGAAAGAGAGTAAAATGATATCAGATAGAATGTAAGCCTATTTGAAAAGCTTTTATAGGACTCATTAACTGCCTAGTAAAGATAGAAATATACTTTTCTCTATGTCTTACTTCTTCTATAGCACACAACCTCATAAATGGCATCTGTAGTTCAGCATAATATAAGTGAAATATCTTGTGTCGCCTACTTCCTGCCTATTCCAGGTTTCTAACATCATTTTTTTATATTTCCGTAACTTTTTACCTATTCTGAGTAGTATCTTATATTTCCTCCAGCCTCCACCCACGCTCACCAACTTCACAGGTTAAAAGTCTAAACTGCAAATGTAAGTATATTATTCTCTTACCTTCAATAACTCCCTATCACCCTAGGAAAAAGTCATATGTTTTAGAACGCATAGTATGTAGGGCAATGTAGTCTATACTTACAGCATTACCCCCTGGAGACTAGAAGTAGCAATACTTATTTTAATATAGAGGATGTTTGTACAACAAGGATTGCTCTCATTTCAACTTGTCACAACCTTTTACTGTCAAAGTTTTGGCTTCACCGGAGAAATTTGGTTCAACTAAAATCATTCTAAGCAAAGTGTGGGTAATTATGAAAAAGTAGTTTTGAGACGATAATTAATCAAATAAGAAATCATCCATGTGTGTTCCACCATTTTATCTTCAAAGCAATTCATATTCTAAAAAAGTCAAGGCTATTGACATATTGAAACAATAATCACTAAAGCGTATTGTTTTATAGAAATAGCCTTGGAAATTGACTTTTCTTTAGATGTCAGAGTGATTAACAATTAATGTCAGTTGAGAATGAATGCTCACAGGATTAATTTAACTACCAAACTTATTAAGTCATAATAGATTGATAATCAAAAATATATGTCCTTAAAATGATTTTTTATAATCCATATATATACATATATGATTATTTTATTATGCATATATTTAATTACCACAGATATATCTGTGTAAACACATATGTACATACACATATACTTTTAATCCAAATATATATGTAATATTTTTTGCATGACATAATATGTCACAGAAAATTATGTCTTCTGAAATTTAATTCATGAAAATTCAGAAAGTGTTTGTTGAATATCTAGCATTCTGCTAGCTAGAAGTTTATAAAATAACCTTCTCATCAAGAAACTTGTTGTTCTGTGGAGTAAAACTTTTTACATGAAATTTACAAATCTAAAAACAGTGAAAGAGCTTATCTTTTAAAGTATTAAATCAAAAATCTAAAAATCATAAAAGCTATGATATAGAAACCTATAGATACAGATTTACATAAACGGAGATTTCAGTGTTTATTAACATTTTTAGTCAAAATTTCCAGCAACTGTTTAAAAAGGAAGAATTGTGTGTATCATGTAATACAAATTTATTCAAAGAATTTATTCATGATATTTGCAGTATGCCTTTGTTTCTGAGGACCATTCTTTGAGAGACAATGATGCAAAATATCTTTCATAACTGCTTTGTCCACACAGTTACCACATGCTTTGTTCATACAAAGCCAATAGTCTTTTCTGTACATTTAAAGTCACAAACACCATCCCAAGTACTCTTAGTCTCCATGGTTACAAGCTATTTCATTTACAGAGAGTCTGCTAGAGCTAGTGTATTAGAGCAGCTGTAGTAAAATTGGTAGATTTACTACCAAATTTCAATGCACTCTAGCTAGCCCAAATTTCCATACTCAGGATACCAAAAGCAATGCTGGAGTCCATCAGAGGTGGTGCAAATGTTAAACAGAAAAAATGAAACTCTTCTTTCTGCATGGCTGCAGAAAAACTACAAAGCAGAGTGACTATAAATATTCTATTAATTAGCTAAGTTGCACAACGTATATTCTGTTGATAACTGAGCTGTAAAGTATGCAATTTTTTTTCCTTTAGCCATTTGCTTTTGGAAAAAAGATTGTAGATAAATGAGTCAAAATCCAAACAATTAAATAAAAATTTACTTACTATAACAATATAAAATTTATCATTGATTAATTTTTTCACAATACAGGAAATAACTTACACATAGTACCTATTCGTCTTGAAAGGGACTATAGCATTTTATTCTAGTTTTTAAAAATCTAAAAGTAAACCCAATGGAAAAGTTACTCATTAGGAAATAAACTGGGATTTTCAAGATTCATTTTTAAGCCAAGTGAAAGTACTGTGCAAGGTAAGCCTAGGAATTATGAGAGGTACAGCAGTTTCTAGAGGTGATATTCTTAACTCACAACATTACTATTTTTGCATCTGGTTGTTGAAGTCACTGTCTTAAAGTTCATTCTTTAACACACTTCTAGAACCCTTTCAAGGTTTGAGCTTTCTGCACACTCCTAACTGCAACCAGGATATGAATTTAAATTTTAGCTCTAAGGTTTTGATTGCCAGGAATGCTAAATGCAGAAAAAATGATAATCAGTCAACAATTCACATTACTTTATTACCATGTTAATTCAATTCACTCAACATTTGTTGAGTGTCCATTACATATTGGTCATTATGCTAGGCACTTATAACAAAATATGTGCTGGCTTATCAATGTTTTAAATTTGTTTAACAAACAGCCCTACTCATATTTCAATTTAATTCAGTCTATTATTTTTACAGTTGTAACCTATCATTTTTAAAAAGCACATGCTCAAAGGCATTTATTGTCATCTCCGTGCAATTTACTGTGGTAAAATAATGATAATTACTACTAGATTTCTATTAGAGTTTTATTCTGAAATTGCCGGGGATTGTTTATTTATGCTTTCTTTCTTAGCATTTGGTGTTTAAAGAAGCTTGAATTAGTGGAAATATAATGTGTTCAATATCTAAGAATATCTTAAAGGATTTTAAATGTGGTCTCATGAAGTAGTGACAAATGAAAGATGGTTTTCGTTCATATGTCCTTAAGGGACCAAGTTAGGACTGGGGGCAATAAGCATGAAGAAGACAGATTTTCTTCCTGAACAAAGAGGCAGAGTTACCCTCAAAATGAAGGCAACTCTCTCGGTGGATGGTGACTTCCATGTTACAGGAGTATTCATTCAAAGCGTTTGTTGGAATGTGATAGAACAAAACGATCAAAACTTTCTGCAATGATGCAAAGGTTTATCTGTGCTTCTAACACTAAGTCACTAGCATCACACAGTTGGAAAGCATTTGAAATGTGACTAGTGCAACTTAGGGGCTGAAGTTTTTCTTTTGATAGAAATTTAATTTTAAATAGCCATACATGGCTAGTAACACTTATATTGAACAGCAGTTGCTGAATGTATTCAAGGCAGAAGTCACAGTGATATTAAAGATTCCTTCTCACACAGTCAATGATTCTGTGATTTTTAGACAATAAAAATTTCCAACTATCATGCTCACTGATCCCCTGAACACCCCCTTTATGCCTCCATTGCACAGAACTCACCATTTTTTTTAGTGAAGTAGTGTTCTGGATCCCAGAGACGTAGCGCTTTTTATGTGACTAGAAAGTAAAAAGATTTCAATAATACCAACCAAGTTGAGTGCTTTTGTAATTCACATACTGTGTTTCTTCCTGTGGGTTAACCTTAAATAACTTTCAAACTGCCTAACGCTCTGAGTGGGCATCATGATTATTTGGTGGTTATTTTGTGTCATTCCTCATGGACGGAGGGGAGTGAGAGCTTTCTGGATGTGTAAAGCAGATTTATTTGGCAGAGAAGTCAGGCAACCACTATTGTGAAAGCCCGAAGTCAGGTTTTCACTTTCAAAATTCGCTGTTTGTGGGATGAAGGAATGATAACCTGCCCACATTGCAAACTTGTTTCCAAGGAAAAGACTTTTAAGCTGCAGACTTTTTTCTTTCTTTTCCACTTAAAGACTTATTCATGGGCAGCTGCCAGAAGGGCAAAAAAAAATAAACCTTTTGCCTTTTTCTGGACATACTATAACACAGACTCCTTAAATTGACATAAAATTGCAGCCAAAGTGGGCAGCCATAGCAAAATATTTGTTTTTCCTCAAGCAGGCTCCATTCTTCCTGCTACATGACTTTTCCATATTGTGTTCTCTGCCTGGAAGGCCTTTCTTCACAACTTCATCGTTGAAAGCATACCTGATCATTAATGTCCACATCAATGCCACCTTAGCCCCAGTTTTCTTTATTCCATCTACCTATAACGATTTTTTTCCTGAACCTACTTATATTTATAAGTGAGAAAATACACATTTACCTGACTCCGCTAGATCGTATGCTGCCCCTCTTGATGGCTCAGATGTCACTGTCACCTCCACACTGCTTAGAACAGTGCCATGATAATATTAGGCGGAAAACAGACATGACGAATTAGCAAACAAATGAATGAAAGGAGCAATGATGAACAGAGTAAATCCTTAGGAGACGCTCCACTGGTGAAGGTGTCTGAAAAGCTACTTAAACACTAAGGGAAACATTAGCAGTTTTTCAGAACCCTTTACATTGCAAGGTACATGAAGCCTCATTTAAACGGATGTAAAAGCTAAGGAGGAGAATTTGTTGACCGAAGTAGCTTGACTAGACTTCTGGAGATGAGGCTTCAGTACAGCTGGAGACAAGGTTTGAAATGACATCCGTAGGCTGGATTCTTTTCTTTTGACTCTGCTTCCTCAGGGATCCAGGAAGGCAGCCAGCAGTTTGAGGGACTTATACGTTCACGTCTGGTGGAAGAGTGGTGTTACTCTCCGCAGTACTCCTGATAAGACTTAAGGTCCATGTTCTGCCTCTGCAATGTGATAGACTGACTTCCTTAGCCTGGGTCACATTCTCCTATCCGGCAACTTGCCTGGAGGTGGAACCTCACCACATGGTGAACTGCACCCATGGGGTCAGTTGCCAGAAGAAGAGAGAATGCATGCTGAGGAGAAAAATATGAAATGCCTATCTCAACAAATGAATCAAAACTAAATTTTAATAGGTCATACTCTGAACTCCATTCAATCCTACCATAAATGACTTGAGACACCAGTGAAAGTTCTTTATTCTTAGTTTATTAGTTTTGGGGCTATTTTTTCCTCTGAGTAAGAAAATTCATCAGAAGAGGGAATGACTTGCATAAAATCACTGTAAATTGCAGAGAGGATTTTCAACTAGCATTTTCTCACCTGTGCATCTTTCATAGGTACGCCATGTGTGTCTTTCATAGGTATTATGTGCATCTTTCATAAATACTCTATGTGCTTCTTTCGTAGGTACTCTATGTGCTTCCCTCATAGATAATCCACGTGCATCTTTCATGGGTACTGCCTGTGCATCTTTCATAGGTAATGCATGTGCATCTTTCACTGGTAATCCATGTGCATCTTTCATAGGTACTCCATGCGCTTCTTTCATAGGTTATGTATGTGCACCTTTCTCTGGTACTCCCTTTGTGTCTTTCATAGGTGCATCTTTCATAGGTACTGCCTATGCATCTTTCATAGATACTCTATGTCCTTCTTTCATAGGTAGCACCCATTATAGTGATACTTGTCTTTAGAATCTGGTTAATATTATTGTTGATTTCTTTTCAGAAAATGGCTCTTGGCAGGCATGACTCAGATACATAATGACTCCTGGGATAAGGAATAGATGTCCACTCTTACCAGGGTGTAATTAGCGGCTAAATATCCTCTAAAATGGCATCTGATTTTTGTTATTTTTCATAATCACCTGGTGTCTTGTTTAATTTTGACTTTAAAATTAATCTTAAATTTATATTTCCATGTATTATCTAGAACAAGGCCTTCTATTGACTTACTTCTAGGAATTATTCTCAGGCTTTTATTTTTTTAATTTTTTTGTTTTTTTGGTGAGGGAAATTGGTGCTGAGCTAACAACTGTTGCCAATCTTCCTCTTTTTGCTTGAGGAAGATTGTCCCTGAGCTAACATATGTGCCAATCTTCCTCTATTTTGTATGTGGGATGCTGCCACGACATGGCTTGATGAGTGGTATGTGGGTCCACATGGGTAACTTGAGAACCCCGGGCCGCCAATCCAAAGCAGAGCATGTGAACTTAACCACTACGCCACCGTGCTGGCCCCCCAGGCTTTTGTCTTTTTTAAAAAAGTCTTCCCTCTCCTATTACTTGTAGAAGGCAATAGCATCTTAAGAGTACAGGCCTTGGCGTCAAGAAAGGACTCATTTCCTTCCCAGATCAAACTCTTAATTAAACGTAATATGATTTAGTTCCCTCATCTATAAAATGAAAATAATGCCAGAGTTTTCGTGAAGACCAAATAAAGTACAAATAAAGCACAGTGCTTAGCATAGAGTAAATGTTAACTATCATGGGGATCATCATTATTTGTTATTATCTATTGTTGAATAGCACATTATGAAGAAAATAATCTAAGAACTGACTTGTTTTTTATAACCATTCAAGTTCAATTCACTATAAAACGTCTAATTGGCAAACTGTGGGCAATAGTGAAAACGATAGAGCACTCAAAATACTACACTTCTCATTAGCCAATACTCATACGTTCACCCTTGACTTTTCATTCATTACTATACCTGTTTCCTAGATTTATTTCTCTTAATAAACCTGCTTAATTATATGTCTTCTTTCTCAGTTTTGATTCTCCTTCACCCAGAGGTCTGTACCACATGATGAAGGCTAAGTCCCATCAAAGGAAAGTTCCTCAATATAGTGATCAGAAACGCATCACGATGATTCATGCTCCTCTGATCATGTCCTTACCTCCTGTCGTCATGGCGCCATTACCACCTTGCCTTAGTTGCCTGAAACTCACTCTAAAACAGTCCTTTTAAAGAAAACTGTGTTATTTAGTGGAATTATGATTCGCCCGATTTGAATAAGCTGGAAACATTGAAATCGTCTTCATCAAAGTCTTGAACCACAATGTTTGTGAATATTCTTTCTAATTCTTATTTTCAATAGTTTAAAAATTAGTTCAGGTCATCATTTTTCTCTTTCCTGGAGCCCTCAGGAATTCAAGAAATATTTACTAGTATTTACTGCTGTGTTCCACATATTTTGCTAGGTGCTAGGATGCAATTTTACAGAAGCATCTCTTCATTCAGAAAGTTAGTTGTTTTGTTTGATGGTTTAAACAGGTAAGTAAAAACAAAGCATTGAATATGATGTGGCAATTTCAGGACACACAGGAAATAACGAAAGGAGTGAAGGGAGATAAAGATCTAAGGCAGGGAATTTATGTAGGCATCAGGTTATTAAGGCCCTTGTATGAATGGCAAGGATTTTAGACTTTGTTCCAAGTGTAACAGGGAAATATTAAAAGATTTTCTTCAGGCTAGATTTGTGTGTTAGCTACATCTCTATGGTTGTGTGGGAGAATGGATTCCAGGGAAAGACGAACCAGAAGGCAACACCGAAGATATGTGGCTCAATTAGGTGATCATTAATGTATCAAAGGTAGGAAATAATTGTCTTCTATTTAGTGCAGTTACAGAGATTTCGACTTCAGGGCAAAGATAAGACAGGACTTGTTGCTGGAGTGAAAGAGAGGGAAGAACCAAACGTCTACCAGTTTTCTTGTTTGAGCAGGTACATGGAAAAACCTATTATTCACTGAGCTAGAAACAATAGAAGAGGCAAGGTCCCTGTATCCATTCTTCTCTGTCCAATCCACCATCCTCAATGTTGTCAAAGTGATCCTTGAAAAAATTTTTGATTATAAAATCCATGCATAAAAAATCCGATGGATAAACATTATTCACAGAACAAAGCGCAAACACCACATTCAAGTATCTGCATAATTTGTTTGCAACTCACTTTTTATTCCTCTCTCATATTTTTTCCCTAACCACGGGTCTCTGGACCTACGTGTGTGTGTATGTGTTTGTGTGTGCATAACGTTGCTTATAATTGTCTTGTTAACACATTACCCAACTGGTAAAATCCTATCTATCCTTTATGATCTAGTTAAAACGTTACCACACCTTCCACCATAAAGCAGATGCTCAATAAATGTTTAATGCATAAGATAAACATGGGGACAGGTGTGTCAGCATATGCATGGACATAGAGTTGCCAACGTGGGTCCTCTATGCTACAGTTCTGCCCATAATTTTCTAGTTCTGATTTGTCCAGGAATCTGTGGTGACGATGACCATAACTGGTAGAGATTCATACCGAAGGAAATGAGAAAGATTTCCCCTCAATTTAGACAGTGTTAACATTATCCACTCCTGTCATGCTTTTCCTATTCATTAAATGATGACTTATTTGAAATATCAAGTATTTTTCAATGTATTGTTTTAACTCTGATGTATAGTGTTGTCTACATTCACCCATTACACAGACTTACACATCATAAATCCTCTATTCAATTTTCCATGAATTTTTACATGTCATAGTTGACCTGAAATTTCTCCTGTCATTGACAAAATTTAGTGTCATCGCCTGATTGTTTGAAATACTCCTATTTATTTACGCATTATGCAAATCAATGTATGCAATCAAAGTAAAAAAATATATTCATTATAATAGTCTTTTTAAGCATTGTTAGAATAAACTTTATGTTGTGATTTTTGACATGAGCTGCTTGTTTACTGTAAAGTATCTACAAATCTAATAGCTGTTGAATTTGAAAATAGTCACTATATTCCAGTTTATATGCCCTGCTCTTTTGCCTTGAGAGAGAATAATAGTGTGAATTTCATGATTCTTATAAAGTTATAATAACTAAATATAGTTTCAATAATTAATCTTCTAGACTGTAAAACAATATAATTAAAAATTGAAATCTTCCTCAAGAAACAAGGGAAATACACGAAATTAGATAAATATAGAGGAAAGGATATTCATATATTATCACTACAAATTTGTTAAAATGTATATAAGAATAAATACTTTAAAAGAAGGTAGTGAGAATTAGATTTAAAAAAATTATTTTTTGAATTTGTACCAATTTTACTAGTGAATGCAAACACCTACAATGTCTAGTAATATTTTATTAATATTGTATTTGATTGAAATTCATAAGAATATACCAGGATTGACTATAGATATAAGTAAGATAATTCAAAACTTTTACAATCAATTCAATTATTTCCTGTGATTCTCCCATCTTCCTATACTATAAAATGTGCTGAAAATGCTTAAAAACTAATGACATCTCTTTTCTTGCAAAACGTACATCTTAGGATCATCTAGTATTTTAGTGGCACACCACTTACATATCCTACATTAGCCAAAAGTATCAACTGTTTTGTTTATTAGATGCATATTTAGATACATCCAAATTTTTACCAATATCTCTGCATAGTTCTTCCTGCCTTTTAGTACGTATTTCTGCATTGAATTTGCTTTTTCCTGAAAAGCATATTTTAATGATTGTTAAACGAGTTTCTGGGAGAGAATTTTTTTCTATTATTTTAGTTAAATTGTAAAAAGATGTTTGGGATTAAATGAATGTTCCTCTCCCACACACACATAATGGCTATTCTAATAACATAATGATTTTTTGCTAATGTCAATTTTATTCTTTCTACTTATACTCATTTTTTGACTCTATATTGCCCAAGTGATTGAATTTATTTGCTTTTAAAATGTATTGTTCTCTTTTCATCTTTCTTTTCTATTGAAGAAGCAAAATAATATCATAGTGAAGGTGTCTCATTCAGAGATAATTTGGAGGGATCTAACCTGTTAGGCTGCATGAGAAAAGTGGTAGAGACTGATGTTACTTACAAGCAAATCTCTACTAATGTCAGTTACTGAATAATTCATAAAATAAAAATACTGCCCATCACTAAGGCCATTGTAGTTTTTCAGAGTCAATTTCCTAAATATTTCTTGAAGCCTTCTCTTATTTGGGACAACAATGTTACCAGCACTAATCAGTATGCAGTTATTGATGCTACATACTAAGAAGGTCTTGAGCTGACTTCCGAGTTTCACCAGTGTCAGCTAAAATAGTCTTCTTCATTCTAAGAAAACTAAAGGGTCTTCCTACCCACCAGAAGCTATCTAATTATGTAAAGAAAAGTGATTAACTGATTATGATGAATAAATTAATCTCCAAGGAGATGCACAAATTCAGACATTTCTAATTAGTATAATTTTCATGGGACAACTAGGAAAATTCTCTGCTCTTATTAACAATGATTAACAGAATAATATCTAATTTTTGGCAGCCTTCTACAAAATTATTAGACTCATCCTGAGGATGCAGATTAAGGAATTATAAATTCATAGAAAAGTTGTTAAAAGCTTACAAAAACAATAGCCTTAACAGAAAACTGTTTCTAATTAGAAGAATCCTTATCTTCCTTTGTTATGGTTTTCATCATCATCATCATCATCATTAATATCATCACAATTGATACTATTGAGTATCTACTATTTGCCTTGCTAAATACTATACATTTCATATGGTGAACTAACTTTAATCTTTATAGCAGCCCAGTGAGGTCAGTGTTATGATTGCCTCCAATTTGATGATCTTGCAAAATGGAAACTATTTTGCTTGGTCCTGATTAACCTCCAATTTCACTAGAATTGCAGTTTTTTCTAAAAAAAAAATCATTAATATTTTTAATTGTTTTTAAATTTTTATTTGAATATTTAAGATATGTCAAATTTCTTAAACCCACACTGAGATAGGCAACAAGAAAATATAGAAAAGAGACACAGGGTAGTTCTGATAATACTCAATATGCCATGTGTCTGGGCAGGACACAATTTCAGCACAGATTTGAAATAACAGTTCTTTGTTTTTCTTTTGATCAACAAATCAGCCTGAAAATAAGACTGGAGAAATGTTAGAATATGTTGTTTTATCATATTTAAAGCAGAAATATATATAGATAGGGGCTGGCCAGGTGGCACAGTGGTTAAGTGTGCACGCTCCTCTTCGGTGGCCCAGGGTTCGCTGATTCAGATCACGGGTGCAGACATGGCACAGCTTAGCATGCCATGCTGTGGTAGGTGTCCCACATATAAAGCAGTGGAAGATGGTCATGGATGTGCACTCAGGGCCAGTCTTCCTCAGCAAAAAGAGGAGGATTGGCAGCAGATGTTAGCTCAGAGCTAATCTTCCTCAAAGGAAAAAGAATAATATATATATATATATATATATATATATATATATAAGACATATATAGTCATAGTGCCTTCACAAAAGAAGTGAAAATTCTCTAAGACAGGGCACATCATAGGAAACAAGATTCTAAACTTTTGAGCTAAATGTGATTGAAAAACTCATTGGGAAAATAACAAAGGGAAACAAAAAACATTTTAACAAAGCATCTTTCTTACGATCATACAAAATTTCTGTGTCAAAATAACTACATTTTAAAGTATGATCCCATTGAGAAGATGGAATAGACTGAACTGTTTTGTTTCTCTTCATCTATCAGAAGTTAAATGTAATCTTCTTAATGAAAAGACTATACCAGCTCAATGAAAAGACGTCTATGATATTTATATAGATTTCCAAATCCTGAATGTCTACCGGAATTACTTCTCAAATATTGTTTCCTGTAGACTTTCACAAAAATAAGCTTACCACTGAAGAATGTGTGAACAAATAATGTTTGTCAGACTATTTAAAGTTTGCTGTGACTATATACGAACATCAAATATAAAAAATAAAACATGAGGTATGAATAGCGATAGTATAAGGACAGCAGTCACTTTTTGAAGACAAATACGCAAAGTATCTTCAATGCTGGTAGGCTTTTGGTAGCAGATTATCATTACCAAATAGATTTGGCAGAGTGACGGGGGTAACAAAAAACCAAAAGCAAATGTGTTGGGTCATACCCACTGGGGATGGATTAGAAAGAATCATGGAGCATGTCTAAAATGTAACATGGTAAGAGGAAAGAAGAAAACTGATGACATATACATACAACAACAACCGTACTCAAGTTCAAATCCCTCCAGAGGTTTTTCTTCTCACTCAGAGTAACGTCCCAAATCCTTAAAATGGCCAATATGGCCTCTCATAATTGCGTCCTCCTTTCTCCCTTCATTCTCTGAGTTCCAACCACGCTAGCCAACTTGTTCTTCCTAAATACTCCAGCCACACTCACACCTCAGGGCCTCCTTACCCATCCTTGCCTCTGCCTGGATCATCAGCTTCAAAAAAGCCTAGGATCGCTGGCTTCCCTCTGCTAGATTTTGGCCCAATGTCATCTTTTCATTAGGACCTTCCCTGGCCAACTCGTTTAAAATGGCCACTGCTCACCAGCCTTCCACATAACCTTGGATTTTTGCCACTGATCACCATCTAAAATGGCATTGCTGTATTCCCAGTGCCTAGAATAATGCTGTCACACGATATGTGATATTTATTTGTAGTTTTATAGTGATAAATGCACATAATAAGTGATTATAGTATATAGACACTACATAATTGCAAAAGATCCTTTTTAGAAAAATATGCAAAAAAAGTTTGTGTTGCAAATACAGTTGTTGTTGTATGTATTTGTCATCAGTTTTCTTCTTTCCTCTTACCATGTTACATTTTAGACATGCTCCATGATTCTTTCTAATCCATCCCCAGTGGGTATGACCCAACACATTTGCTTTTGGTTTTTTGTTACCCCCATCACTCTGCCAAATCTATTTGGTAATGATAATCTGCTACCAAAAGCCTACCAGCATTGAAGATACTTAACTTCAGAATGGATATGTTTATAATACTATATAATGTACATTGTAAAATAATTTTGTAAATATATAAATATTATAATTATATCATATATTATATAATTATATACACACACAAATCTGTGTGTGTGTGTATGTATTAATGGAGTGAAACTCATTGCCCAGTATGGATGATGGGTAATATGATATAGTGGAACAAACCTACGGATAAAGACTCACATATGTGCGTTCTAATCCGGGTTCTTCTGCCAGCTGGCCAAGGGACAGACGGAGAAAAGAGAAGGGCAATCAATGAAGAAAGAACCTCATGAGGAGATTCAGATAGCTAAGGAAAAAAACGTGCATTATTCAAGAAACACTAAATTTCCCAGAGGTGCCACATTCTTGATTGGATGAAGGGAAGTGCTTAGACAAAATTGGAATTATAACTGGAAATTGGAGACTAGAAGGATTATAAATTTGACTCTCTACATTAATATATTCTTTAGAACACTCCAATCTTAAGCAAGGTATTTACCTTCATTTAGATTTCTTCTGTCCTAGGATCTCCCTCTGATTATTTGGACTAATGAGAATATCTCTGAAGTGATCAATCTAAAGCTTCACTAAGTATACCCAACATCAATATACACAGAGTGCAAGGGCTAGCAAACATTTCTCTGTAAATGGCCAAAGAGTAACTGTGTTGGGTTTTGTGGGCCATAATGTCTCCGCAGGAACTATTCAAGTCAACATTTGAGTGAAAGCAGCCATCGATGATGTCTACATCTAAAATGGGTGTGGCCATATTTCAATCAAATTTCATTAAAAAAACCAAACAGGCTGTGATCTGGATTTAGCCAAAGGGCTACAGTTTGCTGACCCCTGGCTTAGATAACCGTTCAGTAATAAGATTAACATTAATGTTTCCCGAGTGGTATGTGCCAGAAATTCTTCCAGAAACTTTATATTTCAGCATGAAAAAATAACCGCTGAGGTAGGAACAACTGATATACCTTCTGCCCATTTTTACAGGTGAGGAAACTGAGAAATAGAGAAATAATTCTCTCATAGAAAAATTAAGTAGCTTCTCAAAGGTTCTGTGGAAAGAGGAGGAGTCAACTTTCTGACTTGGGCAGCTGCTTCCAAAGCCCATTTTCCAACCAGAATTCTGCAGGACTTCATATTGTGATGTCATTAAGCAGTTCTTAGAGTGAAATAATTTGAACCAAGTAACATGTAGCATGAATTAGTTGCCTCCAATTCCCTCAGATAGAAACTGTAAAATACAGTAATTTGTACATTAGTGGTCACAGAAAGTTCTTTAATTTTTTAAATTCTCTACCTGCTCTCACCCCCATCTCTGTTAAAAAAATTCACTGGGTTGATCGGTGGTTACCAGGGAAAAGGGGGGGTGGGGGGAGGGCACAAAGTGGGAAGTGGTGTACCCACAACATGACTAACAAAAATGTACAACTGAAATCTCACAAGGTTGTAATCTATCATAACATTAATAAAAAAACAACAACAACAGAAAACAAACAAACAAAAATTCACTGGGTTAACTCGGTTTTCTGTAGCAGATGTTACAATACATAAATAAATATAATTTGATTTTCCTGTACGATATTTTATTTCACTTTTTTTCTAATCAAAAGAAGTTTTCAGGGAAATGAGTAGTACAACTATTAACCTTTTTCCTTCTACTTGAGAGACAACAAATTCGTCATTTCAAATGAGAGCAAATAGAGCATTTCAGTCAAGTACAGAATTCTCTAAGGAACATTCCTCACTTAAAAGACATCAGAACTTTTCAAATTAAGGCAGTGAAGATCGTGTCACATTCAGCAATAAGATTGTGCCTGAAGAGTCAGGTTACTCAGCAAATACAGGTCTGTCTGGTGCCACTGAATAGTTTTCTTTGTCAATAATGATTTGAGGAAAGCAAAATGGAACAGCTGCATTTCACGTGTGATGAGGATTCATGGAAACGAACTTTATGATGGGTGTTAAATCCTGTAAACCTTAGGACTTTATCTTTTAAGTGACTTCATTCTTCACTTCTTGGCTTTCATGATTCATAGGTGACTGATATAATTAAAAACTGCAGTCTAGACAGTTTCTCTAACATAAGAATTCCACTTGGAAAAGTCCATAAATTATGCAACCAAGAACATATAAAATTTTTCAAAGTAGAATTTACTTCAGTTCTAGATATCTGCTGTACAACGATATGCATATAGCTAACAATGCTGTACTGTATACTTAAAAATATGTCACTAGAGTAGATTTCATATTGCATGTCCTTTACCGCACTTAAAAAAAAAAGAATTTGAGAAAAGGTAATAACTATATTTATGGTCTCATAAATTGTTATTTCTGAGGGAATGATAACAATCCACTTACTTAAGTGCCATTGTTGTTCCTGGATAAAAATCATCATCTTAGTCCATCAGAAGGGTCACGTAAAGGAGAGCTAAGGTAGATATTCAACTCATTATCTTGGTCAAGTCAAAAAAAAAAGAGAACTTCTTAACGTTACAGACTCATTCCCTTACAATGTTTGGAAAGTGCTCACCATTACACACATGCTCATTTTTTTTCACACTTCTATCACATCCTTAAAGCAGGTACTGCTGTCTAAAATGACACAGAGCTGTGAGTATGCATGGTAATTAATAATAAAACATTTGAATATTTTAGAGTTAACGCTTAGCCTTTCAGTCTTAATGTGTGAATGTTGTCTTGTAGCTGTATCAAAGTCTGGCACCAAAAAAACCCAGAACGAAATGTACAATTTGCAATCATACGTTATTAAAACAATGTATTTAGGCAAGAAAATTAGGTTTTATATATATTTAAATAGAATTGCGCGAGCTTGGTGGAACTGTTCTTTACTCAAACCTAAGACCACAGACTCTTGGCAGACTTATGTGTTCTGGCTGCGTGATTGCCAAATGAACTCATTCTGATCAGCTTTGTAGTGGTACTAAACGAATGCATGATGATGATTGCTTAAAATGTACCTTTTTGTGTAATAGCACTAATTATCAGCCACCCTTTACAATGAGTAGATAATCGCTATTAATTTCTTTGGCATTCATTGTAGTTACATTAATCACGATGAGCTCATTTGACTTTAATATGAATAGAATATGTGATGCCATAGGAATTCCATCGTAATTTAATGGTAAATGCTGTCCACGGATTTTGAAGCACCATGAGCTTCCCTCATAGAAAGTGAAAGCCTTCATAGCTGTCTCCCAAATGTCAGTTGTTGCCCCTCGATTCTTGGTAATAAGAAGTGTTTAATGGATATATAAGAAAGCTCTGTGGAAAAGCTTATATCAAGCTAAAATTTAAGTTTTCAAGAAAAAGGATGATTAAAATTTTGCGTAGTAGTTATGTGGTGATGGAGACAGAGAAGGAGAATTGTCCCAACAGTTTGAAGGCACATTTGCCAGTAAGATGATTAAGAGCAAGATGTCTAAACACAGATTTCTAGGCTAAATTGCCACATCTGTGATTTTGGCAGTTGACAACCTCTGTGAGCATTAAATTTTGTATCTCTAGAATGCAGATAAGTTCAGTGCACGTGTTATAAGACTTTCAAGAGAATTATACAAATAAAAGCATTAAACACCATCAGGGTCTTAGTAAATGCTTAATAAATGTTAACTGTTAATATTAATAATATTAATAAAGAATAAACTAAGTAGATGAGATCTACGAAAGCTTTGTTGTTGAAAACATCTGTGATACTTTTAAAGCTTTTAAAAATAAAACCAGTAAATAAGCCAGCTTTAGTTCATCTCAATTTTTATTTTTTTACCCTCAAGAATGAGATTCCTCCACAAATGGTTACATTTGACCCCGCAGTAGGTCAAACTGGGTTATTAAGACAGCCACATGCCGCTGATCTCCACTTTCTCCATCACAACGCTTCCTGTGTGTCAATCTACTGCTCATATCAATGAGCTATTCCAAGTGCTCTTTTTTCTCTTTTTATCCATCTTACCTTGTTTCAATTTCCTCCAGTTAATAAAAGAAATGCTTCTTCCCCTAATAGCCTTGTTTAAAGCATCTTGTTATGTCAAGCTAAGTAATGTCATTTATAACAGAAGAAGAGCATTTTTTGTCCAAAGAAAGCAAAATATCCCCCTGCGAACCTGACAGGTATTCTTGTTTGCTGACTGGCCGAATTTAAATTGCCTTGTTTGGCACATACTTTTACAACTGAGCCTTCTTTCTGTACTGGGTGCTGCTTCTGACAACCCTTCCTTGCATATGCGCGCCATCAAATAATTGCTGCTCTGCTTTCTTTATGTTTCCTTTAGCTGTGTGTGTATTTTTCAGCTTGTAAAGTTTCTTTTCTCCTAGGACCCAGTCTGAAATGTTATATTCTCTGGAGAAGGTAATGCCTAGGTGAGTCCTTCATCTGTTTTCTCATCTGTTCAAGGAAATTATTGTTGTCTCACATGACATCAGGATCATTCATCCTCCAGAATTCACAGGTATATTTGGAAATTTGGGGAAAAGTTCACTTAAAGTCAGGTAGGATTTTTTCCCCCTTCTTTTCAGTTAAATGATCTAGGATGAGATTCTTTTCTTTTTCACACTAGTAGCATAATCTATTCCATCACTTTAGTTTTCCACAAAGTCACTCAAAATTACTGTAAAAACAAAGCAAACCTTATGTCAGAATGAAGGATACAACATAAAATGAGGCTTAATGAAAATACTTCTTAGAAATAGGAAACAAGATTAGAGGTGACATATTATTATCAGCCATGAGGCAGCCAGGAAACACACACACACACACTCTTCTGGTTTTCTCATCATACTAGACTTCCATTTGCTAATGAATTCAGAAATAATTGTCACCTTAGGGCTCTAGGAGTAGCGTGAATTAGAGTTGGATAGTTACAAACACTGTTATTGGAGGGCAACCTGCAATTTGCCGAGCTTGTTGCCTGAAAGAAAGCCCAGAGTCAAACAAACTCAGATGAATTCTTTGGGCTTGTAAAGTGCAATTAAAAAAAGAAAAGATTTTTAAGAACTCTGGTTTAATTTTAACCTCCAGTATATGAACCATAGCACTATTCAATTATCAAAACCTGGTCACCAACTTAGCTATATAAGCACATAAATCTTTTTATGTAGCTTGTCATCCAATATAATCACGTCAGCTCTATTTGCCCAGAATAGAGAGCTCTTGATGTCTTAGGGTGATGACTCAACCACTAAGTAGAAACAAGGCGATAAGTTACAAATGTGGAGACACAGCAACTAACACACTTGATTGATTAGTTGATGGGGATAAATAAAAGATGGTTTGAAAGAGTGTGGGGCAGGTATTTGTGGGATAAAGCTCAGAGATCTGTGGCTTCAAAGCTTTAAAGTGCTTTTTATCTGTATGAAATTACCCAAGTGGCAATTGAGTTCATGCAATTTAACAGTTATTTCAAGGTTGTGGGAAACTATTAGCAAATAAAAATGATTTTTACTAAGAAAGACTTTATACTAGCCCTTTTTTGTTCCAAGTCTCTCACATAATTTTGGAGTATTTATATAATAGAGAAAATTTGTTACTTTGAACGTGGTCAGTCATGTTCTTTTGTCTGTAATACAAGCAAACTAGAATGTAAGCTTCCTACCATATAAGCTTCACAGGGGCAAACATGCCTGTTTTTGTGTCTTGATATATCCTGACAGCCTAGAACAATGCCTGGAATATATCAAGTACTCAATAAATACATGTTGCTTGAAAGAAAGTTCTTCTCTAAAAGATGATGTGGTACACATCTTTCCTCAGTCTGATACCAGTAGCTCAAACATTGATCTCCTTTTAAAAAGAGTTACCTGGTTCTTCTAATTATGGGATGTCAAAAGAAGTTTCCATTTCTTCTCTCTGTTTCTATAGAGATTGGGTAAAGTTACTCTGTATTGTGAAGTAGTTAAACACATGGGCTCTGTAGACAGATTGCTTGGGTTCAAATCTCAGCTCTGCCTTTTATTAGCTGTGTTACCAAGGTCAGAAGACAATATTTCTCTGTGCCCCTCTTAGCATAGCAGGAAAGGGTTTAATAAGAATACCCAACTTGCAGAGTTATGAGGATGGATTTAAAAATGCCTAGAAGAGAATTTAGCACATAGTGAGCACTCAATAAAACTAGTCAATCTTATTATTGCTGGTGCTAATGTAGGACATTTGCAATAAATTTTCTCATGATGGATATTCCCATTTAGGTGGGATTATTCAACAGATTATGGGTGAATTATTTTCTTGGCAGTTGAGAATCATTTCATTCCTCTAACTTGATTATATCTATATTAACATACCTTATTTACAACTATACGGTGTTATCATAATTTGTTTTTGTATCTATATTGCCCACTCTAGACCACTGTCTGTTTAAATCAAGACCTTGCCTTATTTACCTCTGTATTCCTGGAAGACAAACAGTGTCTGAAACATAGGTGCTCATAAAGTATGTTAGACCTATTGATAAATGAATGAATGAATGCATGCATTTCTATGCAAGTCTTTGGCTTCTGTATACACCAATCACACTTTTTCTGCTCTAGTGCACACACTAACTAGATTATTTGCTCTGAAAATAATTATTACACAAAATAAAGATTGAAAAGTAAAGAAATTTTTCATTTTCACTTTAATTTCTGAACGTCGAAAATATAAAGGATAGGTGTTTGTGTATTTCTACTTGTATATTGAAACATTTTCTCATAAATATATTTTAGGCTTTGTATATTGAAACATTTTCTCATAAATATATTTTAGGCTTTGTCATTTCATCATGAAACATAAACAGTCAAACTTCCAAATTCTAAACATGAAAGTGACTTGATTAAAACAGAACAGTTCCATAAAAAGTATTTGGTAAAGAAGTTGTTTTTGTTTATAGTTACATTAGAAATTACCACTAGAAATTAGATATGCTATTACAAAGATAAAATTCCTATGATAAATAAGTCCCTATTATTAGAAGATGCTGTCTCAATGAAACTTTAGTGTTTGGCATAATTTACCTGAAGTATAGTTCACTTAGTTTTCAATTAAAAAATCTAGAGAACTGGGGTCAGCTCAGTGGCGCAGTGGTTAAGTTTGCACATTCCACCTTGGTGGCCTGGGGTTCACCAGTTCAGATCCTGGGTGCAGACGCATGCACTGCTTGTCAAGCCATGCTGTGGCATGCACCCCACATATAAAGTAGAGGAAGATGGGCATAGATGTTAGCTCAGGGCCAGTCTTCCTCAGCAAAAAAAAGAGGAGGGTTGGTGGCAGGTGTTAGCTAAGGGCTAATTTTCCTCAAAAAAAAAAATTTGACATTAAAGGAAAAAATATTTAACATTCTTGGATATTGTAAGAATGGACTTTGAACAATAATTCTCTCCACTTTCTTCATCACAGAATTTACTTCTGTAGATTGAAAGTCGCAAGTTTATGTAGCAATATGTTTCGGTCATTCACAAAGCTATTGTTTTATATTGAAGAATTATATATGTAACTTATTTTGGGAGCAATATTTCTAAAATGTTGATGCACTTCCAGTCACAGAAAATGTCAAATGCTTTCAAAACTGTGAGAGGCAGATTTGTGTTCAACAAAAATTTTCAGGATTTCAATCTTAAGGAAAGCAGCAAAACTGAGATTTGATTCATTTTTTTTCTACCCTCTGTCATTACCTTCTCAGCACTTATGACATTTTGACATATCTTTTCTATGATCACAAGCATTCTTATATCATTTCTCAATCATTTTTTGATATTCAATAAAAGAAACATAATGACCTAATTCAATACAGTCAAAGAAAATAATACCTTGTTTCAATTATATTCAGAATCTTGCTATTATTTTTGGTGTTGTGTCATTTTATAGTTGATTAAAATTAAATATGAAATCCTCAGGTACCTTTTAAACTTCTGGTTAAAACAATGCAGACAGTCTTGCACATTTTTTATTTCAAACTATCAAAAGCCAATAATTTCTTGAAAAATTCAACTGATAACATAATTGTATGGTAAATTAAATGAATGGATGTTATTGTGTTATTCTTCCAGGTTTAATAAATACTTTTTCTTTGTCAATAGCTGAATTTTCAGTGCAAAATGAATGTAAGAATTTTACATGCTGAATAGTTTTTTAAAGAAAAGCTTTCTAACTTACAATTTCAGCTGTATCATGAGTTAATGTTTTGGCCAAGGTTCTGTCATTTCATTACTATAAGTTTTTGAAGTAGGTAATTTTTTTGTATTTCCCGTGAAAAATAATCCATGTTCTTATATGTTACATTAGTCACAACTCAAATAAGTAAAATCTCTCAATCATGATTGATTGCACCATATCATTTAGGTTTTTGTTGCTGTTGTTTGTTTTGATTTTAGGATAGGATTGCTAGATCGCTCTTCTGGAATGTTATTAAATTGATTACAAAAAGATTAATGTATATCATTTGACTACCATATTCTAAGAAATTTTATTTAAAGCCATAATTAACATTTCTGTCTCTAAAGGATTTTCTTTTCAAAATCACTTATAAATAAATATTTCATGTTAAAAACACACTCTTCAAAAATTGCATGAAGTTATATTCATTTATTCAAAGTTCTTCAGCTCTGATGATTTCCCTAGCTAAAAATAGTGTAGCCTTTGTGATGTTCATTTTAGAGCTGATGGATGCCAGGATCTGTATATGAAAATGTAAAATAATTTATAACATGAAGAGAAAGAAAGAGTCTCCTGCAGAGATTAAGTGTCTTTAACACCAGGACGAGCTTGTCTCGTCTGCCTTTGGAACAATAGATATTCCAATCTAGCATGACATCCCGATGACAGTCTTTATCTTCCATTGTCAGTTAAAATATGGGGAAGAAGTTTCCTTGAAATTTCCCCAAAGTACCAGATACACTGCAATTCCCAGATGTGCACTTGTTTGCAAGGCAGAACCGGAATCAGCTAGAATACCGAGCTGCTTAGTTCTACAACAGTGACCAGAGAATTTCACAAATGTGAACTTACCCACTGTGTTCTTCGAACCAAATCCCCTAAACTATCATCTAACATTTGGACAGGGCAGCTTTCTCATCTCTAAATAAAGAAACATTCTGAATAGCTAATGTTTCACTTTAACATTACTCTTGTCTAACGTTTAAGAAACGATTTAAAATATTGTGACCACAATGGATTTATTGAATACATTTTGAGTAACAGCTGGTAAAATTTTCAGGCTCTGAACACATGTGCACATTTTAAGCTTTTTTTCCCCCAAAATATTAAGAACGTCTCATTTCAAACTTTATAGTAGCTTTCGTCAAAGATATTTGAATATTTAAAAAACATTTTATCTGAAATAAAATTGATTTAGTAAAATCAGTACTAAAATACTATTGCTTGCATTTACTAATTTTTACTGAAAGCATATATAATGATATTTGTTTAAGTAAATAAATTTTGTAATGGCTCATGTATACAGTACGAGATAAAACAACATAAATTCAATGAAAGATGAATTTCAAAAATGAAAGGTCTATAACCATAAATATATATTATAAACTACAAATAATACTTCTGGCCTGTTATAAGTTAAAATGAATTCATTTAAAAAAATCACATGAGTTTTGTCAGGACTAGAAAACAGTCTAAAATAATGCAAGGAGTGTGGTTTATTTTATTCTTCATTTTTGTTACTACTTTTAAATCAAATTAAAATGGATGTACAGGGAGTGTATTAGATTAATAAGCACTTAGATTGTGTTATTTCTTTATTTCAAAAATAAGAAAAAGATATAGACTAATTAACAATATTCTCACCCTCGTGTTATTGCAATCTTATGTCTATCAACATGCTAGATAAAATTCAAACTATATAGATTTATTTTGGCCTTCATTACCTTCCTAGATTTACTAATAATACTTAAAGATCAGATCGTGGATGTCATTGAAAATGCCAGAGCAGGTCTTTCCTTAATTTATCTCTGCTTCTCATAGGGATAACATCAGTTCTCCTTGCCATATGCCCCCCACCACTTTGATGTTGTTCTGATACAGTACTTCTGACTTCATCCTCCTCTAGCCTCGTACTTTGTTTGATTTTACTTCACAGTACATATCAACTACATGGCTTATGAAAAATTTGTTGTTTTTCCTTCCCTTCAACCATAGTATAAGGAAATCATGTGAGAACAAGGACTTTGCCTGTACAATTGTGTTAAATTTCCTATGTCTCATAGTGGCCAGTACATGTGAGTTGCTCAATGAATATTTATGGCATGAGTGAAAGAGGGCTTTATTTTTTCCAAGAGTATCATTTTACGTTTTTTAGGAGGAAAACTTATAAAGAAATTCAAGGTCATTCTAATTTATAGAGCATCCTCTTTCTCTTAGATACAAGTTAATATAAACTAGTATATTAAAAATTATTTCAAAATTTATAATGATTTTCAAGTACAAGTAATTGCATATGTTGATTGGATCTTGAAAATATGAACTGCTTAGCTCTAAGTTGAACACTGACAACTTTCTATCTGGAGAAGAGTATGTATAGTTTTAAATGCCAAGAGCAAATTTAACTGTACCTCTTGGGATGCAGACAGTGTTAACTATGTTCACTTGTTATTTTTTCACTGTCCTTAGAAAAAAAAATAATCTGGCTTATATCCACATTTCATGATAATTCTTATACAACTTCTTTTACTGTATCATTGTTCCTGCAATTACCCTTCCTCGTTCTCTCAAACACACACATACATAGGTCTATGGCATGCATTATATATTCACAGTATCTTCTGTGATGCATTTAAGCATGTAATGCAGACTGAGCAGATGGTGCGTTTTACAGTTTCACTTAAGCCGTGAAATAATGGTTCTAGAATTTGAATACAAAATTTTTTGATGCTAAATTCTTAAGTTTAGATTTCTTCCTAATATGTCATCATTTTTGATCCATCCTTAAGAGATGGTGGTATAAGAATGTTCTCAATGGGATCTGCCTAAATTTAGAGAGTTCTAATCATGAAAATACAGCTGAGTAGATTTATTTAAAAGAGTTGATTCTAAGTCAACCAAAGAGAAAGAAAATTCATTAATCAGTTTTGGCAATTTGGTTAAGTAGTAAACAATATACAAATCATCACAGACATGTTAGAGCAAAAGCTGTTTATGTGAACCTGCTCTATCTACTGACTCTTGTTTTTCTCCTGTTAAAATGCCATTTCTCTTTCTGAATCTGAAGATCCTAAGCCATTTTTCATTCTATCCTCTTGGCATTCAATTGGTTGCTTACTTTCATAAGCATATATTGTATTTTTTCTCATTTGGGGGTTTAGCCAGCAAGCTGAGTATGACTTTATATCATGGCTTCTCCTCTTTCATTTTAAAGACCTTACTGCTAAAGTGATGTTTTTGTTTAGTCGGTTGTTTTCTAGGAAAGACCGTCTGCTAGTTAAGACATTTCTATTTTTCTAACTAATTTCCCCTCTTGTAGGTAATAATAAGTTCTTTCTTTATGATGAGCCTTGATTCATCATTTTGTTGCCCTGCATTAAACATGACATCTGTATAGAAGATCTCTTAATATTTTACCATAGTTTAAAAAAAAGGCTTTGTGTGATTGTATTCATACAGAATATTTTAAAATAATTTCTGGCCTTAGGGGGAAAAAAGGATCAAAGCTATATAATTATGTTTATGTTAAATCTTAAATTTACTTATTTACAAAATGATATAATTTATCCAAAATGTCTCTGTATTCCTATGGTGGGGGTGGGAGTGGTCCATGCTAGTTTAGTCTGGCATATTTCTAAAGCACTCCATGTCTCTTTTTAGTTCTACTCATTTCCATTCTCACATAAATAACTAGATTTCTTAGGTTTCCAGTCCACATTGCAAGATCATGAGAAATGGTTGTCATTAAAATTCCCAAGCTTGGCAGCCTTCATTCAAGAGAGTAGTCAGTTCTAAGCAGACTTCTTTTAAATTGCAGTACAAAGAGAAGTAGGATTTAATTTACTTGAGTAACATACCCACGGCTGTTCACCCATCCTACATCTGTTCCTATAACCATGGACATGATGACAGCAGGGAAATATAGTTCTCAAAATACGACAGGGTCCAAAACAAAAATTTGTGTGCCCACTGCCATTGGGATCCCTTGGGCTTCCATTTTAATTACTTTTATTGGATATTCATACCCACTTGATTGTTATACTGCTGCTAAACAAACTTCTCAAAAGTCCAAATCTCATTATGACATCCCTATGCTTAAAAACCAAGCAGAGACTTTCCATCATCTTCAAAATAAAATTCCAAGTCTTTTCCAAAACAAACAAGAGCCTTTATGATCTGGATCTTTCCCACATTCTTCTTTACATTCATATTTCACTCTTTTCTTTGGACATATTTAACTACTTGAATTTTCTTCAAAAGATACTGTTAACTAATTTCCACGACTAGCATTATGATGTCCTTATTCCCTTGAATATGCTCATCCTCATTTCTTTAATTTATGCAATTCTAATTTCTTTTAATTTAGGGCATAAAATCATGAGACAATATTTGATGATACCTCCTTCTCTATGGGTATAGTTTTAGTTAGGTGTCCATCAGGCATGTTTTTATTACATATTGTTAAGTGTATTACACTGTGTTGTAATCATTGGTTTACTTGTCTTTCTCCACTTTACACTTTGTGTATCTTGTTAACAGGAATCATATCTTTAATATCTTTGTATCTTCTACCCCTGGAAATTAAACACACTCAACAAATATTTCTTAAACGTGTTTATATAATAATTAAAATATACATTTATAAAGAATTCTTAAAACTCAACAATAAAAAAACAAACAACTTGATTAGAAAATGAGCCAAAGTTTTAACAGACACTTCACCAAAGAGATATACAGATGGCAAATAAGCATGAGAAGGTGCTCCACATCTTACGTCATCAGCGAAATGCAAAGTAAAACCATGAGATACTACTACATACCTATCAGAATGACCAAAAGCCGGGACACAGGCAACACCAAATGCTGGCAAGGACATGCAGCAACAAGAACTCTCTTTCATTGCTGATGGAAGCGCAAAATGGTAGCACTCACTTTGGAAGACCGTTGTTAGTATCTTACAAAACTAAACAGACTCTTACAAAATGATTCAGCAAGCACCCTCCTTGATATTTTCCCAAAGGAGCTTGAACTTATATCCATACAAAAACCTGAACATGAATGCTTATAGAAGCTTTATTGCCAAAACTTGGAAGCAACCCAGGTGTCCTTCAGTTGATGCATGAATAAGTAGACTGGTTCATTCAGACACTGAAATATTATCAAATACTGAACAAAATTATCTGTCAAGCCTGAAAAGACATAGAGGAACCCTAAATACATATTACAAAGTGAAAGAAGCCAATCTGAAAAGGCTACATATTGTATGATTCCAACTATAGGACATTCTGGAAAAGGCAGAACTATGGAGACAGTGAAAAGATCAGTGGTTGCTGGGGGTTAGGGATGAATTGGCAGAGTACAGAGGATTTTTAGGGCAATGAAACTACTCTGTATGATACAATGATGGCAGATACATGCTATTGTACATTTGTCCAAACCCACAGAATGCACGACATCAAGAAAGAAGGCAGGCAGGGAAAGAGGAAGAAAGGAAGCAAGAAAGGTAAAAAGAATGGAAGGAAGGAAGGGAGGAAAGAAGGAAGGACAACACTATGAAGGTAGTATAGTTATGGATGATTGCATTACTCTTCCAACTATTTAATCCTCTTCTCAACTACTAGTTCCCTGTTGCCATATGGTTACAGTGCCTCCTGTGGGCACTTTTCTTTTCCAGAAATGTCAGTGCTGCACTTCAGCCTGGATTTGGCCAATGAAATGTAAGTGAATTTTGCCAAAATTTTCTAAAGATTTCATACAAAAGAAAACTTCAGATCAAAATAACTTATAAATATAAAAACCTGAAATGAAACATTAGCAAATAAAAATGCATTATTTTATGAAAAGAAAAAATCACTAAACTGAGTAATATTTATTTCATATAAGGGAGAGTTTCAATATTATAAATATCTTAATGCAATTTGTCTTATAAATATATAAAAAGATAAAAATTATATTATCCCTTCCACTTACACTGAAAATATACTTGATAAAATTCAATATGTTTTAAAAGTAAATCTTCAAAAAATAAGAAGAGATATATGCTTACTTAACAGATAAAATATATCTATGCGCCCAGGTACAAGCAACATACCTAAGAATTTTCTTCTAAGGAACAAAGAATAATAATTCCTATGTTGGATTCTATTATTTAACAATGTACTGATAGTGATAGCCTATATAACTAAATAAGGGGAAACATCAAGAAGTATAAAGATTAGAGGAAGAAAAAAGTATCACTATTTACCAAGGATGGGATTTTGTACTTGAAAAACCAAAAGGATTCAATTTTTTAAAATCACAAAAAAGTAAAAAAATAGAGTAAGTTTGTCAGGTAGAAAACAGATATATAAAAATCAATTGCCATCGTATTTACAAATAATATCTGATTAGGAGAAATGCTGAAAAAAATCTTACATTTATAATAACAAAAAAATGAAATGCTTAAGGATAACCTTAACAATAAATATGCAAAAGATATATGAAAGAAACTATGGAATGTCATCAGACACAAAATGAAAAATGACGATAGCAAAAACAACCGAAACTAAATAAAATATGTGATAAAAGGACTCATTATGTTTTTGGATAAAAAGTCTCAATACTATAAAGGTGTGAATTCTCCCAAACCAAATCTCTAAATGTAGCTTGATTTAAATAAAAATATCAATAGCTTTTTTAAAAAAAGAAACAACAAAACTACCCTAAAATTCATTTGGAGGAAAAAATGGCAAGCAAAAATACCCAGAAAAAGTCAAATTAAAAGAGAATAATATGATACACCAAACAACCTGCTCCCATATTAAAACATATTATACAATAGCATTAATTAAATGCTGTGGGTTTGGGTCTGAATAGGCATTCAGACAAATGTAAAAAAATGAAAAGTCAATTAAGAGGCAAAAAAATATTAAAATTTAGTGCATGATAAAGGTGGCATTTAGATCAGCATTGATAAATAACGTTGATAAATTTGAATGGCTCTCTGGGGAAAGAAAAGTAAATTGAATAACACACCTTATGCAAAAAGAATTTCCAGAAAGTAAATTTAAAAAGAAGAACTATACATGCATTAAAAGAAGACACAGGAGATTATTTTTAATAATGCAAGAACGGATGGTGACATAAATATTGACATATAAACTGCATAAAAATAATCTCCTGGGGGAAAATCATAAACAAGTCAAAATACAAATGACAAACAGAGAAAAAAAGTGATTTGTAGCTGAGATTACAGGCAAAGGACTAATTTTCTTACTATATCAAGAGGTACTAAAATCAATAATAAAACATCTGGATACCCAGTAGAAAAATGCACATGTGGTCCAAACAAGAAGAGCACATAAAAAGAACTAAAAATAGTTCTTAAGCATATGATATATATCAACTTCCACCATGATAAGAGAATAAAGCCTAATAGTTAAATGATAATCTTCCTTTTTTACCACTCAGATAGGCAGAAACCAAAGAGTTTGATAACAGAGGAGGTGACCAGAGCCTTTAGAAACAAGAAGTCTACATTGCTGGTGAAAGTGTGAACTGGGATAGAATCTGCTGAGTATTCCAACACTGACCCAAATTTAGAATGCATATATACTTGGTCCTGTGGACTCCATTTCTAGGAATACATTTTATAAATTTATTCAATCATGTAAGACATTAGCATTGCTCGCAATAGCAATTTACACAAAATTTATTGGATAACAGGGCAGATAAAAGAAGTGGAATACAATATACTTTCTAAAAGGATTAGGATAATGCTGTATTGGCTTGTGTGGAAAGATCTAGATTTCGTTTAGTGAAAAATTACAATATGTTATACAGAGAATATTATACTGCTATTTAGCAAAAGGAAGGAAGGAAGGAAGAGAGAGAGAGAGAGACGGAGAGAGAGAGAGAGAGTATACACTTGGGATAAATAAGTGAACAAAACAGACAGTTTCTACTCTCATGGAGGAGCCTCCATTTTAGTTTACACATTTCGTTGTACATTCTTAGAATATGGGAAGTTTATACAAAAATAATTTAATCGTAATTTACTGATGTAACATGCTATCTTTTTTTCTCAAATGGGGAAGGCACTATGGTAAATGCTGAATGAGGAAAGAGTAAGGCATTTTTTCATACAAAGTTAAATCACTATTGAATTTTAATGAAAATGGCACGTATTGGCAGAGAAAGTGGTTCCGTTCTGGGAACCCTACAGGGCACAAGAAGAGGTAAAGATGGCTGTAGATGGAAGTGGATGAAAACCCAACTCACTTATTTTAAATAGTGGGGATATGAGACAGATTAATGAGAAATAAAACAATAAAATTTGTTGGTAGAGGCAGGATCTTTTTGAGACACTAATAAAGAGTAATTTGATTTTGGAGAGGCAAATGATGTGATGAAATTATTTATGGTGGTTAAGCTTTCAAAGAATCAGATGACAAGAGCAAGATGGAGTGTAAAATATGCTATTCCAACCAGCATACGTTTTGCAGAACAATAAAAAGGTAGAATACTTGCCCAGACTCCTCTAAGTACTTTGTAAACAAGGCTATTAAACTGGTTTTCTGCCTCACGGTCTTTGAGTTAGCTGCAGGAAGGGCAAACAGGAGTGGAGGAAAATATTAGAGAGAGGACTGCAAGAAAGGAAACTTTAAAGTTTAGAATGAGAGTGCCAAGTAGTTATCGCCATAGAGATAAATGGAGATAGTAGACATTCTGTAACGATTTTAGGTAAGACAATCGAGCCAGAGTGGATACATTACACAAAAGAAGCAGTCTTTACAGAAGCTGGATTTGCTCCAGGAAGGAGAATTGCGAAGCTGGATTGCAAAATTACGAGGGAGACATATTTCGGACTGTAGATAGTCATTAGTATTTTGAAATTTGTCCTATGATATGTATTTCCTATTCAAAAATTCTATCTTATTTTGAAAAGAGTAAAATAACTTAGAGGAGTATAGATATCTTTCAACTGGAATTTTGAATTTGGCAATAGAAAGAACACTTGATTTGAATCCTGCATCTACCATTTACAAGCTAAATTACCTTGGGAAAGTTATTTAACTTCTTTGAATTCCAAATTCTTTTTTTTTATGAAATTGGAATCATAACACTTCTAAAATTCCTTTTCTGGACTGTACCCATGCACATATACATGTGAATATAATAAATAGTAATGACACACAAACACACGTGCACATCACTGAACTACACGAGAACTGCTTTTCTTTGTCATTTTGCTCAAGCATGGGAAAGTCTAAGCATACACAATCTATTGTGTATGTAGGGGGAAACAAATACATATGTGAAACGTGGAAGTTTCTTTCATTCATAATCTCAAAATCTTAAAATAAAAAAATTACTAGGAAATTATTAAATATACATTGTGTTATAAGTACTCTTTATAATTAACTATATTGTTTCCTTAATTTAAGGTTTACAGAAATAAATAATCTAGACCTTGAGCACCACTTCAAAGGCTTCCTTGCACCTGCTCCCATTGTTGAACCCTTAAATTCTAGACTTTAGTCATAGTGAAAAGCTTTCAGGTCTCCAATGAAAGCACAGTTGCTTCTATAAGGTTTTCACCGTGTTTTCACCATGTTGACCCTCCACTTAGGTTCTACCTTATCCCTTGCTCCACTTCCTCCCCTATTTGCCTCCAGCTAGTGGCGTCTTCCCAGAAACTGTTCCTAACATCTGAGTCTAATGAGCTTCTTATATGTCACATTTCCCCCGTATCATCTGCACCTACTCCCACTAGTAATAATTGGAATAAAGCATTCATTGAGTTATTACTATATACTGGCACACTATTAAATATTTTACATAAATTTCTCATTTATTGCTCAAAATATACATCAAAACATCTGAACTATTAACACTTCCATTTTACAGGTATGGAAAACAAGGTTTTGAAAAAGTAAATAACTTGCCCAAGGTCACGGGGCTGAAAAGTAGATCTAGGATTCAAACACACGTTCCCTGACTCATTCTAACAACCTCCCATGATACACACTCACTGGTGCCTTCCTGCATTTTCCAATCATTAAAAATTCCTGAGATCAGCGATAGTATTCTGTTTCTTATTTTATCTGTAATACCTTGCAAAGTCTGACATCAAGATGTGATTCTCTCCCATGCCCATTGAATTCAAGGTCATTGACTGTGATGGAATTTGGAATTTATTAGGAGCCAGAGAATTATAGGCATTATCCAATAGGAGACCAGGCGACAAGATGAAAATGGGGAATTTTGGTTAACGTCATCCTTCGTGGAAGAGCTGCTGGATCAGGATCTGGCATCTGACATTTCTGAGAGTGGCCCAGGGTGTGAGAACATAGCCTACATCATCATTTACTTCATGAACCGTAAGAAAGCGGTGCCTCTGACAGGAAGTGGGAATGTTGGTGTCTGAGAGGCTGAAGACAATGACAATAGTATCAACAATATGTCCAGCAATCACCCATATCATGCCCTCCCACACTGCTTCTGAACTCTCCACACCATGAGACAGCTTATTAACTATTTCACAAAGGAATAAATAAATTTTAAAAACTGAATGAATAAATAATAACATTATTTAAAATACAATAAAATATATAATATAATAAAATCATAAATAAAAGCATTTGGCATATTTAACATGTATATTAAATATATATAAATATACATTTTGTAGTGACTAAAAATGTACACAAAAAGCTAGGAATATATATCTAGGAATGATAGAAATCTAATTATAGTTTTGATTTTACATTACCTCTTTTCAGGGAAAGGCAAATTAAAACTACAGTGAGATATCACCTCACTCCCATAAGATTGGCTATAATTAACAAGACAGGAAACAACAAATGTTGGAGAGGCTGTGGAGAGAAGGGAACCCTCATACACTGCTGCTGGGAGTGCAAACTGGTGCAGCCACTATGGAAAACAGTATGGAGATTCCTCAAAAGCTAAGAACAGATGCACCCCTATGTTCATCGAAGCATTATTCATAATAGCAAAGACTTGGAAGCAACCTAGGTGCCCATCAAGGGACAGATGGATAAAGAAGATGTGGTATATATACATGATGGAACACTACTCAGCCATAAGAAATGATGAAATCCGGCCATTTGTGACAACATGGGTGGACCTTGAGGGTATTATGCTAAGCGAAATAAGTCAAAGGGAGAAAGTGAAATACCATATGATCTCACTCATAAGTAGAAGATAAAAACAACAAGAAACACACAGAAACAGAGATTGGCTTGGTGGTTACCAGATGGGAAGTGGGGGAAGGGAGGAGGGTGAAAGGGGCAATTAGGCACATGTGTGTGATGATGCACAGTAATTGATCTCTGGGTGGTGAACATGATGTAATCTACACAGAAACAGAAATAGTTAACGATGTACACCTGAAATTTATATAATGTTATACACCAATGTTACTGCAATAAAGGAAAAAAAAAATAGGGACCAGCCCTGTGGCTGAGTGGTTAAGTTCATTTGCTCCACTCTGGGGGGCCTGAGTTTTGCTGCTTTGGATCCTTGGCACAGACATGGCTCCGCTCATCAGGCCAAGCTGAAGTTCAACTAGAAGGACCTACAACTAGAATACACAACTATGTACTGGGGGATATGGGGAGAAGAAGAAAAAAAAAGAAAAGAAAGATTGGTAACAAATGCTAGCTCAGGTGATAATCTTTAAAAAATAATAATAATAAATTACCTCTTTTCTTTAGGTAAGCTTGTATTGCTCCTCTTGGTCATGCTGCTTAATTTTCCTGATGCTTTTCTGTGTAACCAAACCATTTTTATTGCTTGTCTTTCTACATTTTCTTTTATTAAGGCCTTTATTAATATTTTCAGACAATTTCCACTCTTTCATAATACTGGTTTAAATATTGTTTTAATCGTTATTTTTTGTACTTCAATATGCTTTACAAAATACGTAACACATAGTCATTTCTCTAGAGCTGATATCTTGCCAAGTTTGCTTTCTGAGTTTCTCTTTATGTTGAATGTTTTGTCTTCTCTGGACAGTGTCTTGATGTTTTGGCCATCTACCTAGCAGAAGTAAAGAATTCAGGTTGTGCTAAGAGGCAATGGGAGGGGGCTGGCCCCGTGGCCGAGTGGTTAAGTTCGCGCTCTCCGCTGCAGGTGGCCCAGTGTTTCGTTGGTTCGAATCCTGGGCGCGGACATGGCACTGCTCGTCAGACCACGCTGAGGCAGCGTCCCACATGCCACAACTAGAAGAAACCACAACGAAGAATACACAACTATGTACCGGGGGGCTTTGGGGAGAAAAAGGAAAAAATAAAGTCTTTAAAAAAAAAAAAAAAAAGAGGCAATGGGAGGAGAATTTAAACCTTTAAACCATCTTCTCTTAGTGAGATGAGTAAATTCCAGAGTGAGTAAATTTGAAAATGTGTATCCTACAGGATAACAACATGGCTAAAATGATACCTTCACATTCATGCAAATATATTAAATATTAATTTTTGCCTATAGCAGCTCAGAAGCACGAGTTTTTAACTGTTATGTATATACACTTATGTGGGTTACTTGTAAACTCTAATTTACAAATAAAGCTGAAAGGGGTGTGTGTGTGTGTGTGTTTGCACGTACGCATAAAGAGACTATGAACTTTTAACACAAAGGATAAACTATGTAATCCATTTAGTCTACTTATACATTTTAAAAGGATACATGAATGTAGTCACTTATCTATATTCTGATAGTCTTATCACACGTGCACTCACACATACACATATACACATACACATATGTGTGTGGGCATCATCATTCTTTAAGGCTGTGCCTTATAAACACAAAAATATTTTATTTAAAAATTAAAAAATCAAATTGAGACTAAAAATATATTCTTGGTAAACAGAGTTAAATAACTAATCAATTTTTTTACAGTTACCAAAGAAGTTGTTTGGCAACATTGCAGAAGAAGTGATTGGTTGACATTTTTTGCCTGTTCATATCAAGCTTCAAGTACAACTAGACCTCTGTCAATATTCTGGATGAATATTCACGTGGAAATATGCAGCAGAAGAGATAAAATATGAATTATTTAATATTATACTTGTATCATGTATCACCCTTCTTCCGTACCCATTTTATGACTCTTTTGAAGTGAGAATTTTGCTTTGCATTTGAGTTCATTTTAAAAGTTTGCTCCTATCTAGTATAAATAAGTGTAGATAAATTTTAAGCCAGGTTTTATGAGTAATGTTCTCACCATATGCATAATAGGCACTTAGCTGATAATGAAGTTTCCTGTGCAATATATTAAGTCTTTATGTATTATATAAAACTCTATAATGAAGTATCAAAAAATATAGTTGTTGTAAGCAGGGGCTGGATAAATGTTTTCTGTTATAATTGTTCTAATTTTATATCATCATTATTAATGATTTCATAAGCACCCAATTCTTTCTCCCACCTGAACTGAGAAATGGGCAATTTTTCAAGGCCATAAAAATTTAGTGTTGAATTATAACTGCACCCATTATCTTAAAATTGAAGTCATCCTTCGGGTACAATCACTCTGCCTATGACACAGATCTTTTTTCTTTGCTATTATAAGTAATAGTAATTTTTACCTTTAAGGGTATAAGCTACATAAAGTCGCCATCAATTATTAAGCCTCATAATTTATTAATATTACCTAATTTATGTATTTTCCTTGCTTATTACTTACTAGCTCTCTCTTTTGGTTTTTGTTCTGGATTTAGTTGTAATAAATATTTTACAGGAGATGTGGTTTAAAAGAAAAAAAGACTTGTTTCTCTAGTTTATAGTATTAATAACTTGAAGCTATGCAGACCAGGGCAATATCTATGAACAGTAAGAAAAGTACAACATTTTCAAGATTAAAAACCAAAGGAAAACAGACTCATTAATCTAATATACATTTGATATTTTACATTTTGTTGATACTATTTGACAATAAAAGAAATCGAGAATGAAAAATCTACCCTGTCTCTTCTTAATAGTTAAGAATTCCTTGGAAAGATTTTGAATTTTCAGGACAGCAATCTGTCCCCAAATATTGGCATGTATACAAAAACATTGCAAACAAATATTTTATTTCTAAAGTTAAGTGAAAAGACAAACAAGAAAAGAGAATTCTTGTTGAAAAGCTGATTATTTTGTTTTAAAATGAAACACGTGCTACTACTGGCAATGATGGGCCAGCTTATTTTGGACCAACTCTCTCACTGATAACAATAAAAAGGATAGACAAGAGGACAGCCTGGTGCTGTACTGGTTAAGTTTGCATGATCTGTTTGGGCAGCCAGGAGTTCACGGGTTTGGATCCCAGGTGTGGACCTACACACTGTTCATCAAGCCTTGCTGTGGCGGCATCCCACATACAAAACAGAGGAAGGTCGGCACAGATGGGAGCTCAGGGGCAGTCTTCCTCAAGTGAAAAGAGGAAGATTGGCAACAGATGCTAGGTCAGGGCCAATCATTCTCACCAAAAAGAAAGAAAGAAAGAAAAAAGGCTAGACAAAATGTTTAATATGTCAATTTGAAATCATCAGAATGTTACCAAGAATTCAAGGACTCGTGAGTCCAACTTTCTGAATAAAACAGAAGACCAAAGTTCTGAATGTGACTTTCAAAACAATTTTCTCCTTTGAGGTACTTGCCAACACAAACGTGAAGTCTAAGAAACTTAAGAATGTCAGCAGAAGCAAAACGTGACAAGCACAGAAGCTGGCAAAAGTTTTAGAAGCTTCCCAAAACTAAGGGGATGAAAACTGAGAGTTCAGGACCTGCAAAGTTGAAAGAACCGTGTGAACATCCCAGGCTTCCTCTTAGGACCTTGAGGGCCACATTCTAGGGACGCGGGAGAACTCCAAATAGACCAGTGCTCCAAACAGACCAGTGCTTGCAGACTGAAGCGCAGCTTAGAATCAACTCAACCGTTGTTTAGGGCAGCTCATGGGTCTGCATGGGAGAAGCAAAAGGAAACCCTCTACAAAGAAGAATAACCTCTAGCCCGTCACGTGAGTCCTACTTTTTTTGGTTGTATTTTCGCAAAATGTATGTCCCTTAATCAAAAATATTAACTATGCAAACAGACAAGAATTGACTGAAAACCAAAAGTAAAACATGTAATAGAAAAATAACAATAAGAGATACATATATTGTGTCATTAGCCCAAGATAGGTGGAGGGGGCAAAAGATAAGTGATGCTATAGTATATCTAAACAATGAAATCAGTAAGATAGATCTTATTAATATACATAAAACTTTACACCCATGTCTATGGAATGTACCTTTTTCTCAAGTATACCTGGGGGTTTCCCAAAAACTTATCGTATATTAGATTAGAAAGAAAATCTCAAGTTCCTTAAAATAAAAGTAATACAAACAACATTCTCTAATTATAATACAATAAAAGTCAAAATTAATAACAAATCTAGAAACCTAAAATGTCACTCCACACAGCTTAAAAACATCCCTCTGTATTAAATAATTTGTCAATGAAAGAGGAAATATGAATGAAAATTCAAGAACTCTTAAAAATATAATAATAATGATTGGGGCTGGCCCCGTGGCCGAGTGGTTAAGTTCGCGCGCTCCGCTTCAGGCGGCCCAGTGTTTCGTTGGTTCGAATCCTGGGCGCGGACATGGCACTGCTCGTCAGACCACACTGAGGCAGCGTCCCACATGCCACAACTAGAAGAACCCACAACGAAGAATACACAACTATGTACCGGGGGGCTTTGGGGAGAAAAAGGAAAAAATAAAATCTTTAAAAACATATATATATAATAATAATGATTAAAAAATGATGTATTATAGACTATAAGTGAGACGTGTAAAACAGTAATCAGAGGGAAATGCATTGTCTCAAATACTCATATCAATAGAAATAAGAAATAAAATAAATTCTAAATGAAATAATATCAAATATTTATTTATTCCTGAAATGTGGCTATAGCTTTATATTCAGAAATTATTAACATGTATATCATTAGATGAAAAGAAAAAAACCCACATATGCACATATGATTACTTCCATAGATGCTGAAAAGACCTTGTAAAAATTCAACACCCATTTCTGATTTAAAAAAATAAGAATCAATAAAATAGCATTTGAGAAATACTTTGTATCAGTAATTCTTGTGTGTGCACTTGTGTGTATATACATGAAATATACAAACTATATATATATATGTGCTGATAAATATATACAACAAATGTATGTGTAACTAAATAAAGAAGAAAAATATACGATCATCTCAGCAGGTGCAGCAAAGTATTTGTTGTCAACCATTTATAACAATAATAATACCAATGACTTATCAAATTAGAAATATACGGTGATTTCTTTAATATGATTATTTAAAAGTGGCTATAGATCCCTAGAGCAATTAGGTAATTAGTAGGAAAATGTTGAAACCTTCCTTCTGAGTTTGGGTACAAGATAAGGGTCACTTTCACCACATCTCTTCAACCTTGGACTTAATGTATTTCTCACTGGAATGAGCTAAGAAAGAATATCCAAGGTATGTGAGGTTAGAAAGAAAGAAACATAAGGTTATTATTTACAGATTATATTATTATACATATAGAAACTTCAACATTTCTATAGGTAAATTAACAGAATTAAAAAGTGACCTCAGTCACATGAAAGGATGTTCAACATCATTAACTATCAGAGAATTGCAAGTGAAAACTACAAGGAGATATCAGCTCACTCCCATCAGAATGGCTATAATTAACAAGACAGGAAACAACAAGCATTGGAGAGGATGTGGAGAGAAGGGAACTCTCATGTACTGCTGGTGGGAGTGCAAACTGGTGCAGCCACTATGGAAAACAGTATGGAGATTCCTCAGAAAATTAAGAATAGAACTATCATATGATCCAGCTATTCCACTACTAAGTATTTATCCAAAGAACATGAAAAGATGAATCTGTGAAGATACATGCACCCTTATGTTCACTGCAGCATTACTCACAATAGCAAAGACTTGGAAGCAACCTAGAGGCCCATGAAGGGATGGATGGATGAAGAAGATACAGTATATATATTCATGATGGAATATTGCTCAGCCATAAAAAATGATGAAATCTGACTATTTGTGACAACATGGATGGATCTTGAGGGTATTATGCTAAGTGAAATAAGTCAGAGGGAGAAAGTGAAATACCATATAATCTCACTCATAACTAGAAGATCAAAACAACAACGAACCATGATATAGAGACAGAGATTGGATTGGTGGTTACCAGAGGGGAAGGGGGGAGGAGGCAGGGTGAAATGGGTGATTAGGCACATGTGTGTGGTGATGGATTGTAATTAATATTTGGATAGTGAACATGTCGCAGTCAACACGGGAATCGAAATATAATGAGGTACACCTGAAATTTATGTAATGTCATAAACCAATGTTACCGCAATTAAAACAAAAAGTGATTTCGTAAGGTTGCTAGGTAGAAGGTCAATATAGAAAAATCAGTTATATTACCATGTATCTACAAAACCAATTAGAAAATAAAACACCATTTAAAGTAGCATCTAAAGTACAAAATACTACACAATAAAATTAATAAAATATGTATAAGACCTCTATGGAGAAAAATATAAATTCTTATGTTGCAACATCAAGAAATGTATACGTTCTCATAAATGTATAGATTACCTGCAATTCAAATTTTGAAATATTGAGTTGAGGAGCAGAGTAGTGCATGTGTATGGATGATGTCATTTGTCAAGCAGATTATAAAATTTAAATAGAAAGGCCAGGTGCCAAGAATAGTCAGGAAATTCTTCAAGAAGAAGGCAGAAAGATGTCTCCTTCAGCTACAGTGATTAAAACAATGTTGTATTAGAGCAGAATGTTATAGACAGATCCACCAATATAAAGCCTTAGAACAAATGCACACGGATATGGAAACTGGATATATGGCACTCTAAATGAGTGGGAAATAGAAAAAGATTTTTATAATTGGCCCTTGACCAATTGGCTATCTCATAGAAAAAGAAATTGATCTTTAACATCCCATCCAAAGCACAAAATCAGTTCCGGGTTGGTTAAAAAACTAAATCTGAAAGAAAAATCAATTCACAAATGTTCCATAGGGAAGTACTTCTTAAATACGACAAGGAAAGCAGAATCACTGAAAGAAAAATTGTAGTTTTTACTTTCTAAAAATTAAGAATGTTTGATCATGAGGAGGAGCTAGAAAAAGAACAAAGAAGCTAGACGGTGAGAGACTATAACTGTCTCACAAGTAAATGCTTTTGAACTAGCACCCAGAACATGAAAGGAACTCCTGCAAAGTAAGACAGGCCATAGATCAGAGTCAAAAGCCCTGTACAGGTAAATCACGAAAAGAAAAACTCAAATGGGTGATAAATTAAAATAAATAGTCCTTCATCTTGTTATTAGTCAAGGCAATATAAATTCATATCTCAATGATATACTGTTATAAGCCCATCAAGTTAGCAAAACTACAAAGTGTAGGTAACAATTAGGGAAACAGGAAATCTTGAATCTTGCTCACTACAGTTAGGAGAGTAAATTAGCATATTCAATGAAAAGGAGTTTAACCTTTTCTACTTTAGTTGAAAGTAAACTTATGTTATGACAGAGCAATTCCTAGCCCAGAGAGTAATCCATGTGCCTTTGTACTGTGGTCCACATACAAGATGTTTCATACATCATTTCTGCAATAATCAATCCAACACCTGCAGCTGGTAGACCCGCACAATGGAGCACCATATTTCAGTGAACATGAACCCCATACAATAGCTTGGATGAATCTCAGGAACATAAAGTGTAACCAAACACACAAACGCACACACACACACATAAATATATAAATCCAAAAATCCCCACTAAACTCTGATAGGTTTGCATGCATAGGTATTTAAACCAAAAAAAGCAGGAAAATAATTATGAAACAAGTCAGGGAGGTTACCTTCCAGGGAGCAAGATGGTTCTGTAATCCATGAAGGACATACGTGTACCTTGGTGTGACTGTCAGAGTTCCTTTTCTTTTCCTAGATTGTGGTCACACAATTATTTGCCTTATAATTACTCATAAAATATATTTATACAATTTTTCTATCTATATTATATCTCACAGTAATATAAAAAATATATTTAGTATGATACCATTTGAGGAGTCTGTCTGCACAGATATTTATTATAAAGTTAACAATAGTTATTTATAAATGGTGAGATTTGGGAATATTTTAAATTTCTTCTTGGTACTTTCTTTCTATTTTTTCATTATTATCAAGTATCATTTTTACAAAAACAAATACTTTCTAGGGAAAAAAAGGTAATGTGATTTTGGTATAAGGTAATTTCCTGTTTCTAGTGTGTAGATGTTTAGTTGGAGGATAGCCCTCCTGTGGGAATGCCGACAAACTTAGAAAATATTTACATTGCTACTCTAATTCTGTTTTTCTTGTATTTGTGAGATTTGCAAAATGTGTATGTAAGTTTAGAAGAACTCGTTATTTAAGGCAAATCTCATTTAAGCATCTGGATTTTGTCACATACAATGTTCCAATGGTTTGTAAGCATTTTTTCTTTTGCTTTACAGGAGAGAAAAATATAAAGTATTGCCCAGTGATTTTTCAGTTTCAGAATAAAATTCACAGCTGAAACGTAAAATATTGCTTCATTACTCAGAAGTGGTCTGATTACAAAGATGTGTTATAAAATTATTTTTCTTAGGAAGTATTACTGTGCAATATAGTTATTATTTAATAACTATATGTTAATTGTATGACAGGAGACTAAAGCTGTATTTCTGTTTTTATATTTTGAGGGTAGATTTCTTGTAATTTAAAATTATCCATTTTGAAATTCATTTTACTTGAAAAAATGTTAGATCTACTCTCTCTCACTCTTTTTTTTTTTTTTTTTGGTGAGGGAGACTGGCCCTGAGCTAACACCTGTTGTCAATCTTCTTCCTTTTGCTGAGGAAGATTGGCCCTGAGCTAACATCTGTGCCCGTCTTCCTGCATTTTGTTTGTGGGATGAAGCCACAGCACGGCAGGGAGATGTGCGCCCAGGATCTGAACCTGTGAACTTGGGGCCATGGAAGCAAAGCATGTGAACTTAACACTATGCCCCTGGGCTGGTCCTTGTTCTCTCTCTCTCTCTCTTTTTTTTTTTTTTTTTGGTGAGGAAGATTAGCCCTGAGCTAAGATCAGCTGCTAATCCTCCCTTTTTTTGCTGAGAAAGATTGGCCCTGAGCTAACATCTGTGTCCATCTTCCTCTATTTTATATGTGTGATGCTGCCACAGCATGGCTTGATAAAGGGCGTGTATGTCTGCGCCCAGGATCTGAACTGGTGAACCACAGGCCACGAAAGCGGAGCGTGTGAACTTAACTGATACACCACAGGGCTGGCCCCTCCTACTGTCTTTTTTTAACCCATGGAGAAAAAGCATTGAAACAATTGTTTCCTCTAACTCAATTTCTCTTCCTATGTCAAATTTTGCAGAGATCTGAACTCATATGAAAATATTCTTGGGAAATAAGTTACAGATTTCACCCCGGCAGGAATACATACATCAGCAAAATGTTTATAAGATATTATGTCTCTAAAATACATGACATATAACAACTATTTACCTTCTTATTGATAAGTTCAGGTAAGTATTTTATTGACAATATTAGAAAAGATAGCTTGGAATTTCTTTGACCCCTGTCTCTGACGTTTAGGACTCAGGGAGGCTTTTAGTCTCGTGTTCGGGCTTAGAACGGTAGGTGTGAATATCTTCCCGACGTGCCGCCATTTACCTGACGCTGCCCGTTGCATCTTTACTGAAAATGTCCAAGTTCCTATTCAAAGACAATCACACACACACACAAACTTAATTTATCTAAACATTTGAAAGTATTATGAATTTGATTTGGTTCATCCATATAAGCAAACGCTAGTTTAACTTTTCTGTGTTTTTGAACATTTCATTACTGTAGATCTGTTAATACCAATGTTGATATCAGAAAATGCAAATTATAAAGTCACACTTTCAAATGCTAATGGTAACAAGATGTTTTTATAATCTTAACTCCAATATAAGAATGACTTTTCTATTTTCTGTGGTCCTTTTGATTTGGGATAACAAACATTTGTTTGATGAGCAACATAAAACGGTAAAGTTAGAGCAGTTGTATTGTTATAAAAATTGGAAATATTTAAAAATAATTGGACCCCATAATTTTATAAAATGTGATATGTAGAATAACTATCCTCACATAAATACATACTTTCTTAATTGAACGCTTTAGAGATCCCTCAAAATAATTTTTGATTTTATACCTTTTTGGCTGACTTTTTGAAAAGGTGCAGTTTGAGCTATGTTTGAAAGGAATACCCCTTGTGGGTAACTTAGCTGCTTTTCTCTGCTGACTACTCGGCAGGGCTGGGAAGCTGATAATAAACTTATAAAACTAATGTAAGTCATTTTATTTTTTAAAAAATGGGGCAAATGGCTTATTGCTGTAAAATTGCAATCATGGATATTTTATTTTTGGTAAAGATATAATATCTGTAATTCCTGAGGATGCAGATTCAGACTTGTGAAAATTCTTTGACATATTTGACCAAATTTTTAGATCATTCACTACACTGTATTCCAAATTTATCTCTCTTACTAAATAAATGCATTTCAAAGATTATTGCAAGAGCTTTTTACACTTGATCAAATTACCAGACAAATACTTCATGAACTCTTTTCATTGTAGCCAACCAGCCTGATTTTAGAAAATTTATGGTTTTCCAAGAGTGGAGAATTTTAAGTAGCCTCAAGAGGTTAGTTAAAAATATTTTCCAAATTAAAAACAGCTGATGGCACTCCTTAATATCTTGCCCAGAGTAATCAATTTTCATTTGCTTTTCAAGTATATACCAATCATATAATAGTTGTGTTTATTAAATATGGATTTTATTTTATAAAACCTACTAAAATAATAATGATATTTTATCCTATCTCATCATTGGGCTTGGCATTCAATACATGATTCTTCAGAATCATCTGTCTGAAATGATATTTCTTTATTCAGCTCACTGAAGCTCTTCAAAGTACATAACATCCCCCAAAGAATATAAAACATCACTGCCAGACTGTGTCAATAATCACGCAGAATTTTAATAGTGATTAAGATGATTTCCTTTCTGTGTCCATGTAAGACACTCAGAGGTTAATTTTCTCTGGAAAGCTGAAGTATTATATTCACATTTATTTCATTTGTTACAAATCACTTATTGCTTTATGAAATTCAACTCCTAATTGTGACATTTGTTGTTACTTTAACTTATCCAAGGCAACTCCGCTCTTCTATCTTTCTAAAATTGAGTTTACAGGGTTACAGAAATTTTAAAAAAGAAAATTAAAATAATTTGAAGATATTATTTTCAAATATTATAGCTGTGCTAAACATACACGGACAAAATGAAATGTTAATATACATTGGAAATTTAACATCTAACAGAAACCTAGCATTATAGCATCTTAGAAATTAAGCTGTTTTCATTATAATAAGGTTCAGTTTTAAAAATTTCTGTTAAACAGTTCAATATAACCTAGAATAATGAAGTTGCTTTTTAGATAACCAACGTGAAATTTTTGTTAAGTGCTTATTAGAATAATTGGCATTAAGTTCTAGAAGAAAATACTAAAGACTATTCAATTGAATATTACATCATGTAAGTTGCATTAACGTAAACAGTAGTTCCACATCTGGTCAAATGCCTATAGAAAAATGCTATTTAGTATACCTCCCAGTAGAATATATACATTTTACATTATTATTTTTAATGTTCTATGAACCCTCAGTGAAGAATGTTTTAAGTATCTCACAGATATATTTACATATCACTCAGTTTTTACTTTCACATCAATATATAATATTGTCCTTAACATTATTAATGTTTCTTTACCTTTTTTTTCTGTCTGTAAAATCTTTTCTCCAGTCAAGGGAGGTATCTGCCCACGAGGATGGTGGAGGTAGTGGTGACAGTGATGTGTGGTTATAAAATAGGATTAATCATGCAGGAATCATCAAAGAGCAGTGCCAAGATTACATGCAGCTTCCAGCATGGAAAAATATGATTTTTTCAGCTAGAACATAACATTGAAACTCAGGCTATTCTATCACGAGAAGGTGCATAAAATTCTTTTCTTTTTTTTAATAGTCCACTATGAACATGTCATGGGCCAATCCTGGAGTAATTAGTGCACAGATTTTTCTGTACTATACAGAAGACAACACCTATGCCCATTTGTTAAATAATTTCTATGGTAGCAGGAGGGCACAGTGTAAGGACAGAAAGAGGAGAAAGGAGGAGGGGTAGAAAAGTGATCAGAGATGTGTTATCATTTCTCCTTTCCAGGCATTCACCTTGGCAGGGATTGTTAAATAGTTTGAGATAATTACTCAGGATCTTTTATCTGCTCCTCTCTGTGTGCCTCTGGGACAGGATTCCACTGTGAAATGGCATTCCCAATGTTACATATCCAGATTTAGTTAGGAGGTTGCAACAGCATGATTGGAAAAAGAGATGATCTAGTCATTCCAGGTCCTATGTGTTATGGATAATAAATTAAGAGTTCATGGACTTGCTATTGGGCTCGCCATGATTGGGCAAAATGATTTTCAAAACAGAGCCCAGAGTAGGGCAGCAGAGTAAGGAGCTTGGGCAGAGAGAAGATGCTGGAGAGGCTTAGAGTTCAGAAACTGTGGTTCACTCAAAGGAAGAAGAGCCAGCATGGAAAGGTGGGCAACGCCTCCTGGGACCTTTATCCGACCTAAAAGTAAGGACCGTTGGTTCACTGGCCACAGCTCAGCAGGATGTGTCCTAAGCATGTAGACCAGGAAAATTGTGTGTCGCTTTGGAGACCAGATACTGATCTATGCACAGTAAAGGACCAGCCAGAGGGGAAGGCCCCTCAAAGTTATGGCCCCTCCCCAGGAGCAGCCCACATCCAACGACTGGGCAAGTTTGACTACAAAGCTTCAGCTTCTGTTCCTCAATTCAGGATATCCCTGGAGGCAAGTATGTTGAATGCCTTAGTGAGAAATATGCACTTCAAAAGATGAGAGTGAAACCTGACAGAGTTCCTTTGTGAATATACTAAAACCACTGAACATACTAAAACCATTTGTGAATATACTAAACGTTGTGAATATACTAAAACCATTGAACTGTAGGCTTTAAAAGGGTGAATTTAGTGGTATGTGAATTACATCTCTTTTTTTTTTTTTTTTGAGGAAGATTAGACCTCAGCTAACTACTGCCAGTCCTCCTCTTTTTGCTGAGGAAGCCTGGCTCTGAGCTAACATCCGTGCCCATCTTTCTCTACTTTATATGTGGGACGCCTACCACAGCATGGCTGCCAAGCAGGGCCATGTTCGCACCCGGGATCCGAACCAGCAAACCCTGGGCCGCCGAGAAGCGGATCGTGCGAACTCAACCGCTGCACCCCCGGGCTGGCCTCTATATTTCATTTTTAAAAATAAACATTTAGTATGTCTAAAGAAGTTGAGATAACCGATGGTTGAGCTCAGACTAGTGAGACTGGAAGGAGAGAGGAGTAAACGGGGGAGGGAGGTAGTTATAGTGGTTAAAACAACATTGATCTTAGTGAATAAGTAAAGCGAATACTTGAAATTGATATATAAAGAAAAAGCAAGAAAAAAATACTACATATTTAGAGATTTAGAGGGAGCATAAGATAATTTAGAACCAAAAATGGTTAAAAATAACTGCCTCTGAGGAATAGGGCTTGACAGAGATCTATTCTTTTCACTGCAAGCCCATTATAATACTTTATATTTTTAACGGATATGCATTGTTATGGACTGAATTGTGTCTCTCTCAAATTTATATGTTGAAACGCTAACCCTTTATGAGATGTATTTGGAGATAGGGCCTGTAACTGGATAAAGTTAAATGAGGTCATAAGCGTGGTGGAGCCTTACCCCAATATGACGGGTCTCTTTATAAGAAGAGAGACACCAGGAATGCATGTGCACAGAAGAACAGCCATGTAAGGACACAGCAAGAAGGCAGACATCTCCAAGCCAAGGAGAGAGGCCTCAGAAAAAACCTAACCTGCCAGCACTTGGCTCTCGGACTCCCACCTTCCGGAACTATGAGAAAACAAATATCTGCTATTTAAGCCACTCTGTCTGGTATTTTGTTATGCTAGCCCTTGCAGACTAATATATGCATATTGCTTAGATAAAAATAAAACAATACAAAATAAAGTACATAGTAAAAATAGTTATTATTTCTCTTACACAGAGACTATATGAGCCCAAAAAGCTGGATTGAATGCCAGGCCTTTCACCCTTTGTATCAATATGATGATTGACAGAGGCCTTTGCTATCTTATAAAGCAAGAAAAGCAGTAATCCATTAGGGTGTGATGCAAATAAGTTCAGAAATACTTAACCATATCCAGTTTCAAAATGGATAATAGCTACAAAAAATAGACCAACCCAAGTAACCAACCCAAGTAAGGAAACAGAAACCAAACCGTTGATCTTCAAAGGGCTGTGTAGGGAAGAGATAGCGCTCATCAATAGAGCTTGAGTTTGGATTCTGGTTTGCAGCTCATTAATTGTGAAATCTTGGACACTTTATTAATTTATCAAGGATGCAGTTTCCCTTCTCATAAGCAAAGGCTATCACTGAGACTTCCTAACAAGGGTTGTTAGGAGTTTTAAGTGAAACCAAATATGGAGGACACCACATAGTAAGATCTACATAGGAGTTAACTTTAAAAGTTAATAAATAAAAACAAAAACAAAGTAATGAAGTTTGCCTCAGAACACCTTCTCTGGATTTAGCAGAATATAAATTTGAGTATTTTGATGGTATTGTTATAGCAACTATGGCCTAAAAAGGCAAACGATAGGTCTTAATTACTCCTTTTCTTAAGAAATATATTTATAGACTGGTCATATTGGAGCCTGAAAGCCCCAGTCTTTGAAGTGGTCTACCAATGACCAATCAATTCCCAACCTCTTCACGAGTGGTTTCACCTTGCAATGGAGATGAATTATAGTAAATCTCTTTACCTTTGTCCCTGGAAGTCTTTCTGTATCACCCCATAGGTATGTTTTGAAACTCAAACAAAGAGTTTGCACAAACTCTATAGATTTTTATAAGGACGCATAAAACTGGACCTAGAGCTAAGACGTGACAAATGGGACTCAAACCAATTACTACAAGCATAGCACAGGTATGCAGAGGACGTGCCCCTTGGGGTTACATTGGGTTAGACTGGATTCCGGTAGTAGGATCTAGATATAGTAAACCTGCTCTTAAAATAGTTAATAAAACTAGTCAAGCATAGGGACTTAGAGCAGGGCCAACACTTTGAAGTCATTTTATTTCCTTAAATATTTAAATCACATGTGTCATTGAAGCCAGGAATAATTTATCATGGAACTATATTTACATTTCCCATGAAGTGCATAAGGCCACAGAGTGGAGAAAAAAGGCATAAAGATTCTTGTTTTGGTTGACAATTTTCAGACATCATTCACTTACTCAAAATATTTATTGAGCAACGACTTTGTTCCAGGAACTATAATATAAACATGCCACATTCCCTTCTTTTAAAGAATTCATAAACTTATACAGGAGGCAGATAAACTGATAATCACAACTCGTTAATCCACACCATTTTTGGATACACTTTCCTCAATTTAGATCTTAGCAGTCTACTTAGTTTTGAAGGCAACTGGGAGCCTTTGAGGATGTTTACAAGGCTGTGATTACAGGAACATAGCCACCCAACACCTACTAAATTAATTAAAAACTCCTTAGGATATTGTAATTATACTTTATGATTTGTTCCCTCGTCTCCCATTCACATTTCCCCAGCTGTGTATTCTTTCCCAAACAGGGCATTACTTTTCTTGCTTTAGTGTCTTTGTGGAAACTGTCTGGCTTGCTCTGCTAGTTTCTCCTGTTCTGCAAATCCGCGAAGCCCAACTCCTACTCATTCATCCAGACTAAACTCATATGTCATCTCCTTAGAAAAGTCTTCCCGGACTCCATTGTTTCTGCCTGCTCTGCCATGCTTGGTGAGTCACTCTTAAATCTGGTCCCACCGAACTTGGGACATATTACTGTCAACACTCATCACATAGCCCTGTAATTATTGAATCGCATGTCTAACTCTGTAGACAGTGAGACAAAGACTCATTAATCTTTTTGTCAAAACACAATATCAAGGACACAGGCACTCAAAAATGTGTTTGACTACTTGGATTGGAATGTGCAAGAGGTAAGGAATGGCAGCAGAAAGATGTCCACATTTTGCATCTTTGTTTGCAGTATTAGAAGACAGTACCATGGATGCGAGTTATGCTCCATAAGAAATAGAGAGCCACTGGGAATTTTAAACAGATCTGTAACATATTGGATCCATGGATTCCTTGTTCTAGCACTGAGATGTGAGAGTGGGCTAAGAAGAACAATTGTCAGACACTGATACGACAGAGTAGATGCAGTCAAATCGAGCTAGCTAGTCCAGGAATTCCCTCATTCCCCCTGCAAACCTGCAGGATCTTTCAAATAGTGTGACTTTCTGTTTAGTCGTGAATGCGGTCTGTACACACAAGAATGGCTGGACTAGTTGTGAATAACGATGAAACATATAAATGGTCACCAAATCAAGCCCTTGAGTACCTCTGTCCTCCTATAACTCCTCTGTCATCCCGTTTTCTCCTCAGGGACCTTCTTCCTGTCCATAAGTCAGCAACCACAAAGTTATTATCATAGTTAGCAAGAAAACCCCAGGATTCGGTTTCCAGAGCCCCCGGCAGCAATATTTCTTAGTAATTGATGTCCGTGTCCTCATCCATGTTAAATATGGTAAGTATCAATTATGGTTATATAAGTATTCTGACAACATGGTACTGGATTGAGGGTAACAGCTATGTACATGTTAGGAGGTTATTATAATAGCACACGTAAGTGATAGCAATGAAACCAACATCTCTAGCTCTAGAGTTAAAGCTGGGATTCAGTTCCAGGTGAGGAAAGAGGGCACCAACTTTCACAAATTTAAGGACAAAGCACTAGGTTCAGAATGAAGCAGGAGCTCAGTTAATAAGAATAGGATATATTATGTCTTACTAGATTAGCACCCTGCTGTCCGAATCATAAAATGTCAGAATAAAGTTCCTCAAATAATCTTAAATTTACAAGAGATCCTTGAATGTGAAATGAGCATAACACTAGGCATACAGGTTGAAGCAGCTACCTGCTTTGAGGACAGTAAGATGAGGATACAAGAAGCCAAGGAAATTCTGAGAGAATTCTCATGAGAAGAATTTTAATATCCATTTGTAGATACAAGTAAAAATCCCCTCTGTTGTAAAAGTCAGTAAGGGGAAAAATTATTATTCTGGCTTAAAAGGTTAGGACTGACTTTCCAAATAACTGAGTACTTAAGAGGTTTTTTCCGACATGTATTGTGTTGACCAGCAGAGATAATTTATGTGCAATATCTGACCTGAATAATGAACTATCTAATATTGAATGTAGACATGATTTAGGATGATTCCTGTTACTGTTTCCTTTTTATTAATATGAATGGTGTAATATAATTGATATCATTAATCCAGTCATACTGACTCAAAATTTGAGAATCATCCTGGATTCCTTCTTCTCCTTCACCTCCTGTATCATCAGTTACCAGATCTTACAAATTTCACTGCACATATATCTGAAAGACTATGGCTACCCTTCCTTTCTGAGCTGCTATGTGATTTCATGCATCTTCATATGCCCCCTGATCTATCATAGTTATCTTTTAGGTGAAGGTATTTGTGATGGGTCCCATATATTCTGATTACTTTTAGTCACAAGAGCAGACCCATTTTATGAATTAAATACCAGTTATTATAAGCTCACAATTCTGAGCTCTTACCATTTGCGTTTCTCCAGCCCTGGTTGGAAGCCTCAAGTGATGATGTCAGGGGTAGGGAGGCATAGGGTCAGTAGCTTCACTAGTCCCAGTCCATGTCCTTCTCAGTTCACTAAACTCGTTATAATTTGTGGCCTCTCCAAGTTGGAGCTGGGGGTGAGGAAATGAGAGTGGTAAAGAAGATACTACCAGACTGGTACAGTTGTAATCTGACTCAGGTGGCTTCTAATGACAGATGTACAATTTCAGACTCATTATCTTATGGGACATTATTTTAGATTCCTCATAGAACCTTCTACTGGAAAACCCCCACAGAAAATCATTTGGTGTGAGTAATGCCACTGACTTTGCCCACTGTTGATTCCCCACTATCCTCAAAGCCTCAAGATGGTATCTTTGCCTCTCCAGGTGGTCCTCTTGTGGGGGATTGCTTTTGAGAAACACACTAGGCCAGCTTGGTTCTCATAAAGTTAGGCCTCCCAATGCAACCCTCTCTACCATACCTACTCCTTCTGAAACCCATCTAGCCTCTGCCATTTACTCTTAGAATTTTCTGAATAAAGTTAGACCCTATCTTTGTGTCTCCCTAAAACCCCAGGCTCATATCAAGTTCTCAAGTGTTTCTGTTGAAACCCTGCAGTCTTAACCTATGTTGGAAAAAAAGTACCCTTCCCTTTCTTTCATGAGGGAACACATAGCCAACTGACAACACTCCCCAAAAGAACACTATTTTCCAGTCATTTCAACTTTAACTATTTTCAAACTTCGAGGCAGATGAAGAGCTAAAGTTGGTAGAACTATTTTCATAATCTCTTGGCATGTTCCACACAACTACTCTGGCACCTTCCTTTATTTGTTGTATTATTCTTGGCCTTTGCTCAAAACTCATCAGAAAAAGAATCTCATTTTAATATTTGATAACAAATACATGTCTTTCTCACCAAGTAGATTAAAAGCTTCCTAAAGTCAGGAACAAAGGCAATATGGAGTGCTGATGAGACACAGACCTTGGGACCAGATGTACTATGTTTCAAATCCTAGCTCTGCTACTTACCAGATGGAGGATCTTGACCACATTATTTACTTTCTCTGGGACACAGTTTCTTTGTCTGTAAAATGAGGCTAATAAACCTACTTTCTAGGAATAGATATCATTTATTGAGCTTTTATTCTTATAACATTTATTTAGCATTATGTAATAAAATAAAAATTAAGTATGAAAATCTCCTTGCATCTATTGTCTCCCTTGTATGAGATGGGATTTGTTATTTTCCACAATTTACTGATGAGGGTTATGTCTGTTAATTAACATGCCCAAGTTTGGATAGGTATTAACTTGCACAAATGACAGAGCTGGGAATCTAGAAATCTCTTTTCCAAAATCGATGCCCACTGAGATAGATACACTGAGGACCAACCATATTGGGTTGTTGAGAGGATTACATGAGATAACTTGTTTAAAGCGTTTATCACAGTGCCTGATTTATAAAGCCTGTTTGTAAAATATAGCCACCATTATATAATTCAATTTTACTCATCTTTCAGTATTTCACAGTGAGTAACATACTGGCCTTCCATAGCAATTAACGTGTTAATTGAATGTATAAATAAATGAATAGATGATAACCTAGTGTTAATGTATGGTTATAAATATTTAACCATGTATTTTTTCTCCTTTTTTTACAGACTGTTGCTGCTATAAGGACTAAAGTACCTTTTTGTGTATGCCATTAATAATGTTACCATCACACCCTAACTTCAATTTTCAGTGTTATTTCAGAGATGTTCTCTTCAAGGAAGGAAAATAGTCCAACTTCCAAATAAAAATATAAAAAATAAAAGTAGCTACCATATTAATTTTGTTTTAGAGTTTTTAATCTTCTCTCATGTGTTATTTAGTTTATATCTTCATTTGTCTCATATTTTATAATATGCATTTTGAAAGTAGAGATGCCACACCCTCACTCAGCACAGTGCTTGCTATGCAGGAGATGCTCAGTTAATACTTACTAAATGAAATGAATACATGTTTCTTATCACCATTTTACAAAAGAGGAAACTGCTGTACATAAACATTAAATTAATTACCATACTTTACAAATCTAGTAAGTGTTATTTTCAGGCTTCCATAACTGGCTTTCCTCACAATCAGATTCTAACGTCTATTCTGTTTGAGTCAGTGACTGGCCCTAATCTCCAGGGCACTTGCAAGCTCATTTAAGAATATACACATTTAGGGGCTGGCCCCGTGGCCGAGTGGTTAAGTTCGCGCGCTCCGCTGTAGGTGGCCCGGTGTTTCGTTAGTTCGAATCCTGGGTGCGGACATGGCACTGCTCATCAGACCACGCTGAGGCAGCGTCCCACATGCCACAACTAGAAGAACCCACAACGAAGAATACACAACTATGTACCGGGGGGGCTTTGGGGAGAAAAAGGAAAAAATAAAATCTTTAAAAAAAAAAAAAAAAAAAAGAATATACACATTTAAATATGTAATGAGTTGCTTCCAAAGTTTTTGACGTGGGGAGATAAAGAATCATTTATCCAGTTATTTTACAAATGTTTGGAGTAAATTAAAGCTATGATACAGGCTTTGTAAAGAACTTTACTTGTTTATCTATGCATTTAGTTAGTTTTTAGAACAGGGTGTGATAAACTAAAGTGGTTAATTGGCTTTGATTAGTTGACTCACAATGTCCATTAGTATTACGTGGCAAATATTGCTTACGGGACTTACCCTAATAGGAAGTTTATGTATAGTTAACATAGTTTTCTCAAGGAAAGCCAAAACAGCCTTATATTCATCCTGTTCAATTAACTTTTATGGAGCTATGAATTGTGTCTTGCTGAGTTTTTGGCTTGACTGAGTAGAAAGGCTAGAATTTTGGCATAAAAAATAAGAATATATTCAATGAGGTATTTCAAATAATAAATGTATTGAATTATTTGCTTCATTCAATAATATATGTTAGATAAATAGTGTATGGCAGCCACTTTCCTAATCCTTAGTTTAGTACAAGAGTAGTATATTAAACTATCCTAGTTTAATGTAAAGTCAACTAATCAGACAAAACTGCTGGCATGTGTGGAACACAGTTTCTGCTGGAAAATATAGTTTATAAAAAAGTAACAAGATAAGTAAATAGAAACATAAAGTATAGGAGGAGGTATGAATTATGGATGCGATTTTTAGCAGGGTAGCCAGGAAAAGCGTTTCAAAGAAGAGGACATTCTAATAAAGACCTGAAGGTTGTGAGGGAGAAAGTCATCAAGTATTCGGGGGAAAGATTATTTCAAGCAGTTGGAACAATAAATGCAAACAGTCTACATTAAAGCAAGACTGGTGTTGGGGCAACAGCAAGGAGGCCAATGAACAGAGTGAGAAAGCCGAATAGCAGAAAGAGAGAAGGGTCAGGAACAGGGGCAAAATAGTGAGAGGAAGTGGTGGAGAGAAAATCATGTTGGGCGCTGTAGGTCATTGTAAAGACTTGCTTTTTCTTGGAGTGAGTGGAAGACATTGGAGGCTTGTTAGCAGAATCAACCCATTACATTTTATGGCTTCATGAGTTCACTCTGACTCCTATAAGAGCAGACTGAGAAGGGACAGGGGCCGAATTAGGGGGATTGTGAAGGCTAGTGCAAGCTTGAGTAGAAATGATGGTGATTTGGACCAGAATGGTTAACAGACTTAGATGAGCTTATCTAATTAGCAGTGGAACTGTTGAGGAGCAGTCAAATTCTGGGTATTTAAGGTAAAGCTGAGGGAATTTGCCAAACTGTGGGACAAAGAGTCTGAGAGAAAGAGAAGAGTTTCATGATGATTCAAGATCTCTAACACAATTTGAAATACTGGAATTGCTATTATGTGAGATGGGATGGACTGGAGAGAGAAACAGTTTTGGCAAAGGATTACAGGATGATTTTGGGTAGGTTAATCTGAGATATTCATTAAACAGCAAAATGGACAAATTGAATTGGTCAATGGGGATTGGAGTCTGGAGTTCCAGAGAAATTCTGAACTGCAGATAAATATACTTGAGAAATTAAAGAATATCGACAGTATTTAAATCCATAGGTCTTCTACATTATATTCCACACTCTCTCATACAATTAAGAGCTTTTGTCTTGCAGGCACGCATACTAATAGTTTATCTACCCAATATACATATGACATATGTATTATATATCTAAATATAAACGTATACACACACATATATATATTTGCCATTCCATGCCTACTTATATATCAGTTGAAATACATTTATCTTTTCGCAAAAATGCACATGAAAGACTGTTCATAACAACACCACTTATAATGTCTCAGACTAGAAGCAACTTATATGTCCATCCTAGGTAGAAAGGATAAATAAATACTGTCATATTTAATCTAGATGAATCTCACACACATAATGTTGAGCAAAGCAGTTAGACTACGAAAACATATGTTGTACTTTTCCTTTTATATGGAATGGAAGAAAGTGTGAGAATTCAAAATGGTGATTAACACTGATGGGTTGTGACTTGAAGAGGCTGCAAGGGGGACTTCTGAGGTGCTAATTCTGTTCTTTCTCTTGAACATAGTGCTAGTTACATCATTGTGTTCACTTTGAGAGAAACCATTAATCTGTACACTTAGGATTTGTGTACTTTTCTGTATTTATGTTGTATTTCAGATAAAACATTTACTTAAACAATCTTTTTGACTCCATTTCTCCCTCCAGCAGTTGATGTTGGAAAAGACACAATAGAGAGGGGAAAATTGACATAGTAAGTGAGAGAAAGATATTACTAGAGCAATGTCCTTGAACAGATGAGAGGAGATGGGAAGCAGTACACGCGAAGAGAGTTGGCTATTGCTGGGAGCGTGGGTTCTAGGTCATCCATTGATCCTCCATTGTGTCTGGAAAAAGTGACAGCACATGGATACAGATGAAGGTAGAAGAGTGGGTAGTTGTGGTGAGAGCTTTCTAATTTCTGTATCAATTGAGTTCGTCTTCCACCTGAAATAAGAATCATGATTAAATCAGATGAGAGGATGGGAGAAAGTGTTGGAAGTTTAAGGAGAGGTAAAAATGTAACCATTTGGGAGAATAGGAGATTAATTTTTGGGAAAATATTGCAAGAGTATTAGGCCCATATGTTTTCAGTGTTCAAGAAATTGAAGTCAGCCAGACAGTATGCGTGTGTGTGTGCACATAGGTGGCAATGTGTGTATGTATTTTCCAAGCACATTGAACTACACTGATATGGGAGCTAGAAAAGAGTTATTGTTTTAACCCAGTGGATAAAATGAAGTGAGAAAAAGTTACGAGAACTGAGTATATATGCTGGTGAATAAATTTAATATTGAACATAGAATTTAATCTACATAAACTTGTATATGAGCACATGAAAAAAGTATGTGACACTGAAAGAGTGCTAAAGTCATGGATTATAAACACCACTGGCACTGAAGACTCTTAAGGCTTGTGGTATGAGAGGCAGTAAGAAGAAAGGAAGGAAAGTGATGGTTAGGAAACTAAAATTTAAAATACGGAGTGTTGAAAAATAAAATGAAATAAAATATAGAGCGTTGGCACTTAACATTGCAATGATAAGGTCAAGTGTAATGCCATAAGAGTAAGAAAGCAAGAAAGATGAGATCACAGAAACAGAGGAAGTAAGAAAATGCTGGAGATCAGAATTTTGGTAAAATCATCTATGTTGATTACAATTTGGTAAAATCCTCTGTGTATAATATCAAACTCATCATGATTTTGAGAGAAGCAGAGTCAGAAATAGTAACAGTTACCAGGGATTTAAGTACTGAATATTAAATTTTTAAAAAGTTACACAGTGGATCTCTACGTAGACTTAAAATTTTGTATTTTGTAATGGTGGAACGAGAAGCAACAATATATTATCTACATTTATTTCTTACCTAATGTGGCCATTTGACTTTGAAAGCAGAAATTTTTTATAGTTAGGCTTAAGCCCTTTTCTTTGATTATGTTTATGAGATAAATTATGTTTGCATGGAATATCACGTCTATAAAAATGTAAATGTTCATTATTAAAGAATTAGAAAAATAAAAAATATTTTTAAATAAAAACAATACTTGAGTTCATTCTAGAAGAGGAAGAATACTATAATAGCAAGTAGAAAATCATATTAATATTTAGGAGTACAGTTTTCTTCTCTAAGCTGACCACACCAGTGGCAGATACCTTCAAAATGTCCTTAAAATATTTAGATTTCTTTCCTGAGCACATATTTGATTTTGGAGGCTTAGTTTTATGAATTTATGTGAAATAATTAAATCGGTAGTCTTAGTTGTTTCATCTGATCATGATATCCTTGTAAATATACATGTTCAAACAGTATTCCAAAATTTTTGCATATTATACTGAGATGTGCAAACTTATATAAAATGCAGACTCCTCCAGGAGAACAGTTGAAATACAGCACTTATTTATTTTCAAGGTCTTTCATAAGGAACAATGAAAGACTTCTGTGCAAGTTTAATGAATTTAAAACTGCTTCAACTTTTTATAAAGTTTATTAAATCCTCTTTCCATTTAAACTATCGCTACAGTATACAGAAGTTATTTCAAGGATTTCTAGCGATCTAAAGAGGTACCTCTGGAATGCTGCAGGTTGATGAAGGGCAAAATTGGACAATACAGCTCTCACTTCGGCCTGTGCAGCCCTATGGTTATCTGTTTTATATATTGGCATTCTTCTTCAGGTTTGTTTGAAATGATAATTTCTATTGATGAAAAGAATAACAGTGAAAAAATAGCTGGTATACAAACATGAGCACTAGATCCCATGATATGTTTTGTCTATATAACCATCCTACATAGAACACAAATACTTTATAATCAATCATTTATTTTTGTCTCTCCTCACTACATTGCAAACTCCAAAGGGCAAAGATTTTAGTCTGCCGTTTTTAAAGGCTACCATGACACTGGAACTGTTTCTGATATACATTAAATGCACCATAAATATTTATTAAATAAATGGATATGGAGACAGAAGGTTATGTAATTCTTAGTCTCTCAATGTTGTCCTTTCTTTTCTTAGAAAAAAATAAGAAAGAAGCCCTGTTACCTCAGCTGTATAGAACAAATGAGAAAATGTGCATAAAAATACTTCATACTCTATTGAGCATTCTCTCTACTAAGCATAAATTATAAGGCACAATTATTAGATAAGAGAATTTGTTTCCATTAGCTCAGCATTCAAAGACACAAAGAAGAATATGTGGATAATGTTGTTGATGTTAATTTTTCCAGTAACCTCAATCATCATTTTTTAAAAAAAATATTTGGGTGATTCGCAAAGAGATGGGACTAAATCCTGCAGTAGATATAGGCAGATAAAGGTCCTACAGTTTTACATGGGAAACAGAATGACCCGATAAGGGAAAAAACAAAAGCAAGAACAAAACCAAAATTCTCTCTTAACTTCAGACTATGATCTGAAATATATTGTTCCAACCCACTGGAGTAAATTTTAAAATAGTCCCACTGTTACTACAGATATAACACTGATTGTACAGAAGACAATGGCACCTATGGAATGCTCTTACCAGACGAAGGCAGAATGTTCAGACCATGGTCATTTTAATAACTATACATTCTGTATCAGAATCTCTACTAGGCATTTTACATACATTATTTCATTTAGCTATTACAACAGCTCTAGGAGTTGCATACTATTTTTCTCATCAAGCAGCAAAGAAATGAATGAGTTTGGGCAAAATGATCCAAACAAAAAGTGGAGGATTTGAAATGTGAATTGCACTTTCTCCAACTCTAAATTGTGTGTTCATTCAATTTTGGAAAATGAAGCCATGCCCCAGTAGAAAATAGGTGGAAATAATTTGGCAAAGCAATGCAATTGATTTAAAAAATTGTACTACAAATAATGTCCCACTTACAAGAAAGCAACATGCTTGCACAGAATAAAGTGCTCAGAATATCACCAGACTTAAGATCAGTGCAAACTAAGAAAAATAGCATCTAAACAAATAGTTTATTATAAAGAAAGTATGACAATGTATACCAGAATCCTAACGCAATGTTCACAGCCATTGTCCATATCTGTGCAATTATGCTTATATTGACAATTTACTTAAATCTGTAAAGTCGTTTCCTATACTGTAGGTCAATCGTATTTAACTCTTCCTTTAATAATGTTTCTAAAGTTTCAATTTCAAAAAATGTCCTCACTTGCTGGATAATAGAGCAGAGGCATAGTGGAATGGTCTTCTCTTTCCTGCTAGAAACCACACAAAATCAACAAGGAAAATAAAGCCCTACATCTGCTATACTAAAACTAAGGGACTGAGGAAAGCTAAATGTATATTTCTACATATAAATATATTGTATATATTTCAATATTACAGAAAACTCACCCTCAAAGTAAGGGGCCAATTTCAGGAAACACGAGACAAAATACTGACTTTGGAGTGCAGGAACGATTCCACAGTCATTTAACCTAACTGTTGAGAAACCAATGGAGACAGCCGTGTAGGAGAAATGTCTCCTGGGCCTGATTTGGTTCAGAGAGAAAGACACAGAGAAATATAGAGTGCCATATGTGAAGGGAGTGGTCCATCTCTATGGCAGCCGAATGAGGACTCCGAATTTTAAAGTCTAGAAAGCTACCACTCCTTCACCCGCTATTGGAAAGTATTACAAATGGTTGGTTCAGAAACTGTAATTCATTCACTTATGAACAATTTAAAGAAGATAGCACAACCTCTATACAAAGATCAAAATAATCAAGAAAATAGGGCTAGACCAGTGGCATGGCAGTTAGATTTGTGTGCTCTGCTTCAGCATCCAGGGGTTTGCTGGTTCGGATCCTGGGTGAGGACCTAAACACTGCTTATCAAGCGATGCTGTGGCAGGCGTCCCACATATAAAATGGAGGAAGATGGGCACAGATGTTGGCTCAGGGCCAGTCTTCCTCAGCAAAAAGAGGAGGATTGGCAGTGGATGTGAGCTCAGGGTTAATCTTCTTCAAGAAAGAAAGAAAGGAAGAAAGGAAGAAAATAGATGCAACCCTTCTCAACAGAGAAAAACTAACTGCATGGGAAAATGTTGTCACACAGCGCTACAAATAAACATTTCACTGTTAATGCTGTGCAAGATGTCCAATCAAGCAGACCACTAATGATACAGAGTTAATTATGATAAGATTTATCTCACTGTTCATGAACAGTCATATGGTGATATTTTCCCCTAGCCTGTTTCATCTGAACCCCTGATTCCTTGTTTTTGTATTACCACTTAGAAATAGACTCACTGAGATTTCTGGACAGAGCTTAGATGCGAATCTTACTTTATGTCTCATAAATAAAGCACCTAACTCAGTGAGCTTTCCCCAGTCGTTTTCAAAGCTAGGAGAAAACCAGCTGTTCTGCTTAGATGGCAATCATTTACGTGATTGTTGGCTGTTCTCTAGCAAATTTTTCACAGTAGGGGACTTCTTACAGATAAGAAATTCATCAGTGATAGAGGAATAGATTGCAAAACAGTCTAGTTAAATGTTATTATAGGGGAATTGTGCATTTTTTCTATTTAAACCTTATTGCTTTGTTTTGGAGTATAGGTTCAAATAAACTTTAGCATATGAAATTCTCTAAGAAGTCATTTTCTTTAAGAAACTAGCTAGGTTAAAAACAAACTTTTGTCAGCAGAAAAACTGTTTAGCTAAATCTTCGTAATCCTTAGCCAGAGAAGAACGGAGGAAATCAAACTCCATCAATTGTGTGATAAATAGCCCTGGTGGGAGGATGTTCAAGCAGAGGGTAGTCATGTGAGAGAAGCACACATGCTAGACAATATTTTTATCCTTTAAATTAAAGTCATGGGACTGAGGGGCAGGGAGGTTAAAGTAGAGAGCAAAGTCATTAGGTTAGGAAAAAAACCAGTTCCTTCTTGTTTCAGTTGTATTTTGATTTAGGCAGAGCATAAATTAAAAAAAAATTCCTCTTACCGAATCTGTATGGGTGTAAATAGCTGAATCCTGGGGAGATAAGTTTAGTTCAGCAACTCAGCTAATTGAGAAACATTGACACTCACATTGACCTGCTTCTTTCTTACCTCTGAGGCCACAAGCCTCATGTTGGCAGAAGCAGCTGGGGCAGCATATAGAACACACCAAGCTGTGTCTGAGCATAAATAGTTTTTAGAGAAATGGAAGGGTTATAACCAAGGCTAGATAAATAGCAAATGGTATCATGTAAAAATAATCAATAGTACGTCAAAGTACTAATGGTATTATTTTTCTTTAATACTTGCATTAAAAAAGCATCTGGGGGTGCCGGCCTGGTGGTGCAGTGGTTAAGTTCATGCATTCCACTTTGGCGGCCCAGGGTTTGGATCCCGGGTACGGACATGGCACCGCTCATCAAGCCATGCTGTGGTAGGTGTCCCACATATAAAGTAGAGGAAGATGGGCACAGGTGTTAGCTCAGGGCCAGTCTTCCTCAGCAACAAAAAGAGGAGGATATGTGGCGGATGTTAACTCAGGGCTAATCTTCCTCAAAAAAAGAATAACATCTGATTTTAAATAATTTAAAGAAATAATTTGTATATGTACGTATATGTATATTTAGACTATAATTTTGACAAAATAGGCCATGAGTTTTTGATATATTTTGTTACTTTTAATAAATGTAGTTGACAAATTTTGACATGTTTTCTAGATTTTAGGCCCTCTCTGTTCAAAACTTTTGTCATAGGTATTGTCATTCTTCTTTGTTAACTAAAATTTGAAGAACCTCCATTGAAGTAAATTTAAAATTCTGAAAAAACTGAATAATAAAATTTTCAGTCTAGATGCTATTTTAGTGATAATTATTTTTGTAAAGAGCAGAAAACAATAGCAAAAAATGTAAAAAAGAGAGAAGGGAAAGAGCAAAAAAGAAATTCATCAGGAGATATAGAAAGACGCCAAGATATAAGGATGTAGAGAGACTTCATTCTCAGCGCAGACAATGGGAATTTTTTTCTCACATGTTCCCCTCCAACCACTGAAATGAACATTAGCATTGTGACATGTCTGTCATTTTTAAAAGAAATCTGAGCTTGAGACAGAGATAGGGAGTACTTTTTATCAATTTCCTCCTGCTTATTTTTGTTACTTTTAAATTTTCTTCTATGGATGTCAAGTGTTCTTTCTCTATATCTCTCTGGAGCAAAATGCTTTAACAGTGAACTATACTCCTTTTTCCAATTCCTCTTCTGTAGTTGTCTCTTGAATGTATTACAATTAGACTTCCATTCCCATCATTCCACCCAAATAGCTCTTGTTAAAGTTACCAGTAACCTCCAGTTAAATCAATCCACTGATAATTTTTAATTCTTTATCTGATTTGATTGATCAGTAGTATTGGACAAAATAGATAATCTCTCTTTTTTGAAAACATATACTTCATTTACTTCTGGGCCCATACTACTGCTATCTCACTAGTCTCTTTTCCTCAGTCTCTTTTCCAGCTTCTCCCTCATCTCCTGTTTTCTGTTGGATGGATTACCTCCCCAAGAATTCAGTTCTCTACTGTTTTTGTGATGATAATTTTTTTCTTTTGAGGAAGATTATCCCTGAGCTAACATCTACTGTCAATCTTCCTCTTTGTGCTGAGAAAGACTGGCTCTGAGCTAATACCCGTGTCCATCTTCCTCTATTTTGTATGTGGGACACCTGCCACAGCGTGGCTTGTCAAGCAGTGTGTAGGTCCACACCGGGGATCTGAAGTGGCAAATCCCAGGTTGCCAAAGCAGAATGTGCAAACTTAACTGCTGTGCCACCAGGCCAGCCCCCAGTTCTCTAGTGTTTTATTAGTTAGTACATTTACATTTAGTGTAATATTTATATGGTTATACTTCTTCATTTTCTGCCTTTTTTTGGTTAATTATTTTCTAGTGGTCCATTTTATTTCTCCATTGACTTTAGTCATACATTTATATATATGTTTACATGCATAGGTACGTATATATGTGCATATTTATTGTACACTGTGATTAAAGATTACATCCTTAACTTATCTTATTTTACTTATATTTAATATTAAACTTCCCCATATAAAACGTAGGAACTGGCGAAAGTTCCATTAAAACTCTCATTCTTTTATGAATATATATATATATATATATATGTTCATTGAGATTTTCTATCTGGTGTCATTTCCCTTCAACTAAAGAACTTCCTACTGCAATACCCTTTATCATTACTTTTAGTACAATTTTTCTGTCAACAAATATTCTTATTTTGTCCTTTTCTGAAAATATCTTTTTTTTTTTTCAGATAAATGCTATTTTCTTGGATGAAAAATTCTGGAATAACTAACAAAATGCTTTTTCAGCACTTTAAAGATGTTGTCTTCTTGCCTCCATTTCTGCATGATCAGAAGCGAGCTATTAGTTTTATTTTTATTTTTGTTTCCCTGCGTATAGTATGTTCTTTTCTGTGCTGCTTTCAAGATATACTTTGCTCTTACAAAGTTCGATTTTGATGTACTTAGATATGGCTTTACTTTATTCAATTTGTTTGAGGTACACTGAGCATCTAGGATCTGAACATTGATGTTTTCCATAAATTTGTTTATATTTCTTTGAACATTTTTACTGTTATATTCTCTATGTTTTCTTAATCTTCGTATTATTTGCACTTGTGTTGAACCACTTGCCATTGTCCCACAAATTAATGATGCTTTGTTCAATTTTTCCAATATTTTTCTTTCTTTTCATCAAATTAGATATTTTATTGATCTATCTTCAAGTTCACAGATGCTTTATTTTGCAGTATCTGATTTCTAGTCATATCATATCTATATCTAGATATAGATATAGATATGGATATATAGTAGTTTTAGAATTTGTTTACTATAGTTTCCATTTTCCCCTGAGGTTCTCCATCTATTCATTCATTATATCTATCTTTTCATTTAAATCATTAACCATATTTATAATGGTTGTTAAAAACTTCTTACCTGTCAATGTTAACATCTGCAGTCATTTCAAATTTTGTTTTTAGTGACTTGTTATTAACTTATAATGAGTCACATTTTACTGCTCCTTCACATATCAAGTATTTTATGCTTGACGTTATGGATTATACTTTGTAGGATGTCTGGATTGTGTTGTCTTCTTTCAAATGTTTTGACTTTTGTTTTGTCAAGGATCTTCTTGATTAAGTCAAATTTGGTTTTACTCCTGGTTTCAGCGTGTCTCTTTCTTTCTGTCTGTCTTTCTTCCTTCCTTCCTTCCTTCCTTTCTTCTCTTTGCTTTGTCTCCAATCAAGGACATTGTGCTATCTCCAATGCTATGGTCTGTTGGAATCTCAAGTGAGCAATGAGCTATCTTGCCAGATCTAACTCTCATTGGCAAGGCAAGACTTCCATCATCTTTCAATATGTCATGACCTCTAGAATATCAGGTCTGATCTCAGCTCCCTAGCAATTGCTCTCAGACCTCACTGGAGTCTTACCCTCTATAAGTGCAGCATAGCTCTCAGACAAATAACCTCAGGGAACTCATCTGCATATTTCCATGGCTGCCTTCTGTCCACTTCCACACTCTTTAGTAACATATTCCACACATTTTAGCCACTTCATCAGACTCTGATTTTGCCTTCTCAGCTCAGCAAAACTGTCATCTCCTTAGGCAATAATTCAGAACATACTCAGAGTCAGAAAGTTTGGGTGAACATAGGGTTCATAGTAGTTATTTTTTCCTCATGGATCACAGCTCTGTAATGTATACTGTCCGATGCTGGAAAACAGATGCACAGGTTTTGTCCATTTTTATGTAGTTTGCGTTAGGAGGGCAAGTCTGATACCAATTACTCTGCAATGGTTAGAAGCCAAAGTCTGTCCTTCTCATATATTTTGAGTTGCAATTGTCTTATCAATTAATTTGAATTTCTGATCATCACTAACAAATGAAGTCGTTTTCTTCACAGTTAATGGCAATGCTTTATTTCCAGTTGCTCAGGCAAAATCTTGGAGTCATTCTTGACTCTTCTCTTTTTCTCATGCCCTGCATCCAATCCGTCAGCAAATTCTAGTTTTACTTTCAAAATATATTCATTATATTTCCTCTTTTCTGGCCTGAATTACTGCAATATCTTTCAAACTGGATCTTTTCTTCTGTCTTTACCCTCTCAAGGTTGTCATTATCCTTTATAACATTTTGTGCTTATTAGAAAAAGATGTCACTTATGATCAAAAACTTTCACTAGTTTTTCATCTTACTCAGAAAAAAAGGATTCCCAAGTTCTTGCAGAAGCCCAAGAAGATACAGGATCCCACTCCTTATTATCGCTATCTCCTATCACTCTTTATTTGTTCACTTTTCTTTTGTAACACTGCCTGCTTTATTATACTTGCAATGGATGAAGTTTATTCCTCCCTCAGAGCCTCTGCACAGAATGTTCCCTTTGGACTAGAGTGATTTTTCCCAAATATGCATATTGGTCTCTGTTTAAATATCACTTTATCAACGAGGCTATCTGTGACCTCCTCATTTAAAATAGTATTATCGCCTAATATTTTTCTAAACAATAACCACCACCTGGGAATCACTACCCCTCTTTCATAACCATTCTAGTAAATCAAAAAACAGAAGAATTTAATTAGATAGACAAGTAAATAGTATTTGTGATAGATTTTTGACAGTTTTACTATACGGTATTTGTTTTTCCTTTGGTATAAACTACAGTTTCGCTTTCAGGGAACAAATTTTCCCAAATTGCATATTCTCAGTTCTGGACCTTATCCCAGTGTTATAGGCTATTTAATAGTGTCTTTTAGTTAGTATATCATTAGATTTATTTTAAAGTCAGCATTCTCTTATTTCTCCTGATTCTCATTATGTAATTAATTTTAACAACCAGAACTCCGTAATCTTAAATTCCATCAATTTCTATAGAAATACCTATTTCCTTACCATTATGAAGTGACTCCTGTCTGTCTCCTGTGGGCTAAGGAAGACTCCCTCTTCTGTCACCTTGTTTTGATGAGGACAGCTAAATATCTAAAATACATATCAATATTAATAATATGTATACATGCATAAGCATTAAATTAAGAATTTATTGAGTTCAAATATTAACTAACTTCCTATTATTAAACATTGTGGACATTATAAATCTGAATGCAATCTCTCTTCTACATTCCTGTTTTCCACACATACTTTAATTCCTCAAGGGCATATCTAGTTCTAGTGGTAGTGCCTGGCACATAGTGTGGTGGGCCTGCTAAAAATATATTGAGATACCCGCAGGAAGATTACAAGATCCGGGTTTGATTCTTAGGAACAAGTTTGATGATAGACTGAGGAATTTAAGGGTATATTTGCCCATGACATGGCCTAGATAAAAATGGCTCTAGAAAATTAGATTGTTGTTTGATGGGGAATAAAATAAAATATAAAAGTTTGTCTTGGTTTAATAGTGTCTTAATAATAAATATATAAATGTAAAAAGTACAGCATTTTGCGACGGCACTGAAAAAATAGATTAGCAACATCAATTGTTGTCAGCAATATACGATAGAAATGACACGTAGTCATTTCATATTTTGAAGACATGATAATAGAAGGAAACAGAAGCGAGAACTTAATATACACCTAAGATAAGTATACTATCAGACTTCAGAAGGAACCCTTGGAGAATAAAGTGAGAACTTACGAGAGTAGAAAATTTTGATTTTGTAAAAATATGTAAAAACAAGCTAAGAGCTTTTTCAGTATGAGGCAAGTAATTTTTCCTCTGGCAAGCCCATCAACATCATAAATAAATTGGATTAAGAAAAGTCATTTCCTTATGTCTTCTATCTGTTGGTTTCACTGAACTTAGCTACAATAACCGGTCCCTGGAGGGTAAATGGCACAATTAATCCCTTGGCGTCCTCATAGTGTCAATTACCTGGTTTGGGGTTTTTATCTTTGTAACAATCTGTTGCCTCAGGTAATCTTCCTTGAACCTTACTATTGGAAAGGTAAATTGAGATCAAACTAACCAGAGATAAAGAAAGGTCATCCACCTGAATCCATAGAATAAAACAATAGTTCTCAAAGTATGTTCCTCTGACCATGAAAATTTCTGAAACTCAGGGCATCTATAAAGTCAAAAGACATTATTCACTGATTTCATGAGTTGACATTTGCATGATGCTACAAAAGCAATCTTGGGTTAAACTTTTGGTGTCTTAGTACAAATTAAGTCAGGGGTAACAAATTGTAGCTTCCCGATATTTAAAGTAGCGTTTTTTTTTTTTCTGATGAAATCAGTTCAGATATCAACAAATGTGTTTTTTTAATCATATAATGAAATATGTCAACTTTTCAAAGATCTGCATAACTCAATGAACCAATCATTTTCCAAGTGACCAGTGCATGATGTCACAAAATCGTGCATACTGAAACATCAGTTTAGAGTGAAATTTAGGTAGATTTCAATGTAACTGCGTGAAATGTGCTTTGCTTTCTTTTGGCCTTCACCAGCAGGGCTCTCCAAATCCAGAACAGTCTTAAAGGCAAGTTAGGCTCCCTCATATGCTTCCCAAATCCTCTCAACCTCTGCCCACTGCCCAGTACTAAAGCCACTGCCACATTTATAGATATTTGTTCTTCAGCAACTCCCTTTCAAGATATCAAAATCTGCATTAGTTACCCATTACTGAGTAACAAATTACCGCAAATTTAGCTGCTTAAAATAACACTCATTTCTCTGGATTCTGAGTCCAGGCATGGCTTATATGGGTCCTCTGCCTCAGGCTGTCTCACAAGGCTGCAATCAAATGGTCTGCAAGGGCAAGGAGCTCATCCAAATGCTCTTCTGGGAACGGATGCCCTTTCGAGCTCTCATGGTTGTTGGTGGATTTGGTTTCTGGCAGGTTGTTGGACTGAGGGCCTCTATTCCTTGCCAGCTGTTGCCATGGGCCACTCTCAGTTCCTTACCATGTGGGCCTCTCCAATGTGGCTGCTTGCATCATCAAAGCCTGTCCCATGACAGGGCATAGAGAGCTAGTCTCTTGCCAGATGAAAGTTACAATCTTAGGTAACCTCATCACCAAAGTGACATTCATCTGCTTCACCTTCATTGTATTCTTTTGATTACAACCAAGTCACACGGAAGGGCAGGTGTAATGGAAGAAATTGAAACCCAGGACATAGAGATCACTGTGGGGCCACCTTAGAGTCTGCAGCCACAGTTATTAATGATGATTTTGTTTGTTGTTGGAATTACTTGTGTATTCCTTTTTCCTTATTTTTAATTATCTGCATTTTCTTAATATTTCTTGTTAACTTGCATTGCTGTCATATTAAAGTAAGGTATAATTAACCTTTGTTGGATGTGAACATTTGGAAGGACTTCCATCAAAATTAGCTAAAAATCTAAGATATTGTATTTACCATTTTGCCCTTGATTCTAAGACTCTCTGAGTCAAATTTGACATTGAATTATGGTATCTGTGTTAATCCCGATAGCCTATTTGATTTTTTCTTTTTGTCCACGTCTCTGTTTACTTAATTATATTTTAATAGCAATATATTCAGGTTGCAACTGTGTTAAGTATATAAAACATCATGCTATTTCTAATAATTCTGGATTGAATATATCTATCTTCATATCTTTACTGTATCTGCCTAGATATTAAAGCATGATAAAATCACTATATTCAATAGAAGGATGTTCTTTAAAATTTTGCATCATTTCTAAGTGTCCTTTTCTCTTATAGACACTTAGGATATAACCACTCTATAATACTTCATTCTTTACAAACAATGGTATTTTGCCTGTACGTTGGATTTACAATTTTCAATTATAAGGACATCTGTCATATTTTTGAAAGGTTGCTGTGAAAGCTATCTGAGATGTCTAAACTCAATAAAAATTCAGTAATCCTAGGTGTTAAAACTGAAGATACAGTTTCATATGCCAGAATATTTCCTTTGACTCTAATTTTGAATATGAGAGTTTGAAAGGGCTTTTTTAGTCTATTTTGTAGGATTAGATTTTGAGGGCAAATGTTGTCATATCTCTAGCTTTCTGATTAATTTCTTGATAACTCCTTGTGGTAATAGCAGAAAGACCAGTACCTCCCTTTTAAATCTCTATCATGAATTATTCAAGAAGTATGAGGAGGCATACTCAGCCTGACAGGGGCACCAGTCTTACTCTGAGAACTAAAAAAATAAACAACTAGAAATCGGATTGGTTTCACTAACTTTATTAGTCAAGATTCTCCTGAGAATTCCCTCACACAGTTTTGGGGGCTGGCACGTCTGAAACTTGCAGGGCAGGCCAGAAGACCACAAACTCAGGCAAGAGTTGATATTATAGCTTTGAGGCAAAATTCATTCTTCTCTGGGAAACCTCAGTTTTCACCTTAAGACCTTCAAATAATTTTGTGAGGCTTATCCATATTACCAAGGGTAATCTCCTTTACTTAAAGTCAACTGTTTCTAGAAGTTAATCTCATTGACACAACACCTTCATAGCAACATCTAAACTAGCATTTCACCAAACAACTTAGTGCCATAGCTTGGTGAAACATTTACATAAAATTTAACCATCAGATTTCCATACAATTTTGAAACTGGTCCTGCATATTGTAGCAGACACTGTGAGTATTTTAGCGATGACATACCTGGTTTTAGATCCTGCCAGCCGTGTGGTATTGCTGTCTTAACCTAGAGCTCCAACTTGACAACTCGAAATAATTCTTTTCTCAAAGTATGACCACGGGGCCATATTCTGCATTATTCTGTTTAATTTTTCACAAAACCATGTGTATGAATTTAAAAATATTGTTATATTGATAAGTTTGTAATACTTAGTAGAGCTTTCAATCTAGATCTACCCTTGATTTTTTAGCTGAATGAAAGAATAATAGATGTTTGAGGATATACGAAATTTTCAAGTTTGTTCAAATTTCCACTTCATTTATGAATAGACATTTCATTCAAATCATTGATATCACATTTTTACTATATATAATGTTAGTTAAAATGAAAATATACAGAAGACATAGCCCCAAACTTGTGAAACTCCAATAGAAATTACCTGGCAACACATAAATCACCAATTTTCTGCCAAAGTTCAGATATTTATGATGGTGATTCTTCTAAATTAATAATTAAATTCCTTTAATGTTTATAGTGGTAAGATTTATTACTTAAACATAGTTATAAATCATTTATATGTGAGAGAAAGAGAGAGAGACAAAAAGGGAGAGAGACAAAAATAGGGAAATAAAAATTGAGAATTCAAAGGGAGGAATATATTTAACAGTGGACAGAAGTGGCCAGGAAGTTTTTCTGTAACTATCAGTATCCATATTCACAGGCTTATTTTCAATTAGGCAATTGCATGCTTACATTATCTAAATGAGCCATTTTACCATTTTTTTTTTCCTTTTTAAATTGATGCTTAGAGACTTTTTCTCATTCCCTCTTTGAATTCAAATGTCCAAAGCAAACTCGTGGAATGAAATTATAGGATCACTTTTCCTACTTCATGTCATTCCATGATGTTCTCATGGTAATAAAAGGAAACTTGATACACACTTTCTGCTCCTTTTAATTTTATCTCATTCAGCTTCTCAATAGGTTGCTTTTTTAGCATCATTTACCTTTAAAGGACATAGATGTGATAGTGATTAGGATTGGAGGTGGATGATTGAGGTGGAATCTAGAAGAAAAAAGTTCATGAAAATCCCTTCTCCTCTGAGGAGTCTAAACTTATTTGCTGACAAATTGACTTATTTGCCAAATTAAATTTTTTAAAAATGATAAACAGGCAGACATATTACTGTAGACATACATATTGAAATATTATTGGGTTATTTTGCTTATTTTGGTGAAAGGAATTTCAGATGACTGAGAATGGCATGTTTCACCAATGTAAACTTATGCTAATATAGTTACGAACACATAATACTTTTATTTATGCCAAATAACCTTTAAAAAACTATTAATTAAATCTGGATTTCATTACTGGATTTTTTATTTGTTACTTTGAAAATGTTGTCTGCTTCGAAACTCAGCACTGTACTAAGATCCTAAAGCAGCATTTCTCCTCACACATGCAGAAATTTTTCCTGGTCTAGAGAACTATTTTTCTCTTGGGACCTCCAAATTTTCCTGCCAAACTTACTAACCTTTTACATTCTATATACCTGTTATACACTTATACAACTTTTCCTCTATGCTGATGACTTAGAGCTGACTGAATGCTCAATTTAGATAATGCATTAGGGATTATTTCCACTAAAATTAGGCATTAGTTGAGAGTGATGTCAGCATCACGGCTGAGTGAGCTGTTCCCCTAGGCTCTCTCCCCTAAGATACAATGAAAAGAACATTCATTAACCAACAGAGGACATTCACACAACACAGTAGATGTCTGAGAAATCCACACAGCCATACATCTAAAGAGGGGATTGCTGGATGCCCTGGGAGGCAGTTGAAGGAGGTAACAAGATATTCTCCCCCTCCACAGTGACAGTGTTCTAGAGCTCAGGACCTGACACTGTGGCTGGTGTGCATCTCTAAGAGGAGAAGGGGGAAAAGGCAGCCCAAAGTGAGAATATTTCCACTCATGGAGTTCCTTTACAGCCAGCAGGAATGCTTCACACCAAGCTGGCTAAACAGACACAGGGACACCTCCACCAATAAGAACAGCCCAGGTGGACAGCCAATGAGTGCAGAGTGGGAGCACAGGCGAGAAAGAAGGTACCCCCTCCCCAATCCACCTGGCACATCAGCTTGGCCAGTCAGCTAGGGTAGGGGATCCCAGCCAGAGTGCCTGCATCTGTATGTGTGAAGCAGGGGTGGCCAGACACAGATAGCCCTATCAATATAACTTAAAATGGATGGGCACAACTACCAGGGGTCATGGCAGCCTTGGAAAACACAGCTCCTGTGCCCCCAGTGATGGTAGGTGAAATCTGTGACCAGATACTACCATTATGTGGTGGCAAAGGTCCACCCACTCAAACAGCATGAAGAAATATATTAACACTCTGGACCAGAAGGAAAATGACAACTATCCAGAAACAAATCCTGAAGTCACAGAAATTTACAATTTAAATTTCAGAGAATTCAAAATAGTTATCATAAAGACACTCAGAAGTTACAAGAAAACTCAGAAAGACAGTTCAATGAACTCAGGAATAAAATTAATGAGCAGAGGGAATTCTTCAAAAAAGAGATTGAAACTATAAAAATATCAGAAATGTTAGAGATGAAGAGCACAATGAATGAGATTTAAAAATATCTAGAATCCTTAAAAAACAGAGCTGATATTATGGAGGACAGAATTAGTAATTTAGAAATAAATACTAATTCATTTACCTAGAAGTAATATAGAAATAAAATAGAAATGCTTCAGGTGGAGGAAGAGAGAGAATTAAGACTAAAAAGAAATGAAGAAATTCTCCAAGAAAAATCAAACTCAATTAAGAAATGCATCATAAGGATTATAGATATTCCAGAGAGAGACAAGAGGGAGAAAGGAGCAGAGAACTTGTTTAAAGAAATAATAGCTGAGAACTCCCCAAACCTGGAGAAGGATTTGGAATTATGTGTAAATGAAGCTAATAGAAGAACTCCTAATTGTATCAATGTAAAAAGGCCTTCTCCAAGTCATATATTAGTAAAATTGGCAAAAGTGAATGACAAATAAAAAATATTAAGGGCAGCAAGGCAGAAGAAAACAACCTGCAAAGGAAATCCTGTCAGGCTTTCAGTGGATTTCTCAGCATAAACCTTACAGGCTAGGAAAGAGTGGAATGATATTCAAAATACAGACAGACAAAAACTTTCAGCCAAGAATACTCTATCCAGTGAAACTACCCTTCAGGTATGATGGAGAAATAAAAACTTTCCCAGATAAACAAAAGGTGAGAGAGTCCATCACTATAAGACCATCACACAAGAAATGACCAAGAAGGCCATCATACCCGAAAAAAAAAAAAAAAAGACAAAGCATTTACAAAGCCTTGAGAAAAGAGAAAAATAGACAGACAAAATCAGAAAATTACAGCTCTCTATCAGAATAGGTTGGCAAACAATTATAGCATTAAAGATAAAGAGAAGGAAAGCATCAAAAATAAATATAATCACTTCATTTTAATAAAAAATGCACAACACAAAACAGAATAAGTTGTGACAACATTAACTTATATGGGGAAGCAGAAAGACATGGAAACTGCTTAGACTAAGGAGATAAGAGGTTATCAGAAAATGGACTATCTCATCTACAAGATCATTTACACAAACCTCATGGTAACCACTAAACAAAAAATCAGAACAGAGATACAAATGATAAACAAAGAGAATATCATCATAGAGAATCACCAAACTAAATTGGCAGTTAGAAATACATGGTATGAGAAACAAGACCCAACCATATGCTGCCTCCAGGAAACACATCTCAACTCTAAAGTCAAACACAGGCTCAGAGTGAAGGGATGAAAGATGATACTCCAGGCTAATGGCAAACAAAAGAAAGCAAGTTTTGCCACACTTAAATCAGACAAAGTAGACTTCAAGATAAAAGAGACAATGAGAGAAAAAGAGGGGCAGTGCATAATGATAAAATGGACACTCCACCAAGAGGACATGGCACATAAACATAGATGCACCTAACACACGAATGCCAAAGTAGATGAAGCAACTATTAAAAGAACTAAACAGAGAAATTAACAGCAACATGCTAATACTGGGGAACTCAACATCCCACTTACATCAGTGGCTAGATCTTCCAGACAGAAAGTTGACAAGACATAGTGGAACTAACCAAAAAGCTAGCTCAGATGGACTTTGGATAGACACTACATCCAAAAACAAGAGAATACACATTAACTCCAAGATCACATGGAACATTCTCAAAGATACACCATATGTTGGGAAACAAAGCGAGCCTCAATAAATTTAAGAAGACTGAAATCATATCAAGCATCTTTTCCAATCATAATTCTGTGAAACTAGAAATCAACCAATAAAAAATAAGCTGGGAAAGTGACAAATACATGAAAACTAGACGACATGCTACTGAACAACCAATAGATCAATGAAGAAATTAAAGGAGAAATCAAAAAATATTTGGAGACAAATGACAATGAAAATACATCATATCAACTCATATGGGATGCAGCAAAAGAAGTCCTAAAAGGGAAATTCATAACAATACATGTCCACCTTAACAACCAAGAAAAATCTCAAATAAGCGATCTTAAACTACACCTAACAGAACTATAAAAAGAAGAATAAAAAAGCCCAAAGTCAGCAGAAGGAAGGAAATAATAAAAGAGCAGAAATGTATGAATTTGAAACCAAAACGGTAGAAAAGATCAATGAAACTAAGAGCTGATTCTTTGAAAAGATAAAAAAATTGACAAACTCACTCAGAAAAAAATAGGCAAGGCTCAAATAAATAAAATCAGAAAAGAAAGAGGAGAAATTACAATGGATACCACAGAAATAGACGATTATGAGAAAGTACTATGAAAAACTATATGCCAATGAATTGGACAATCTGGAAGAAATGGTAAATTCCTAGACTCATACAACCTCCCAAAACTGAATCAAGAAGAAATAGAGAATGTGAATAGAGCAATCACAGTAAAGAGATTGAAAAGGTAATTAAAAACATCCCAAAAAATATAAGTCCAGGACCAGATGGCTTCTCTACAGAATTCTACCAAACATTCAAAGAAGATTTAATACTTATCCTTCTCAAACCATTTCAAAAAATTTAAGAGGATGGAGAACTTCCTAACTCATTCTATGAGACAAAAATCACCCTGACACCAAAGCCAGACAAGAACAACACAAAAAAAGAAAATTACAGGCCAATATCACTAATGAACATACGTGCAAAAATCCTCAACAAAATATTGGCAAACCAAGTACAGCAGTACATTAGAAGGATCACACACCATGATCAAGCGGGATTTATATCAGGGACACAGGGATGGTTCAACATCCACAACTCCATCAATGTGATACACTCCACTAACAAAATGAGGAATAAAAACCACATGATCATCTCAATAGATGCAGAGAAAGCGTTCGACAAGATCCAACATCCATTTATGATAAAACTCTCAATAAAATGGGTATAGAAGGAAAGAACCTCAAAACAATAAAGTCCACATATGACAAACTCACAGCCAATATCATACTTAATGGTGAAAAACTGGAAGCCATCCCTCTGAGAACAGGAACAAGACAAGGGTACTCACTCTCACCACTCTTATTCAACATTGTACCGGAGGTTTTGGCCAGAATAGTCAGGCAAGAAAATGAAATAAAAGATATCCAAGTTGGCAAGGAAGAATAAAAACTCTTGCTGTTTGCAGATGACATCATTTAATATGTACAAAACCCTAAAGAATACCTCAGAAATCTATTATAAATAATCAACAACTACAGCAAAGTTCAGGGTACAAAATCAATTCACAAAACTCAGTTGCATTTCTATATGCTAATAACAAACTAACAGAAAGAGAACTCAAGAATACAATCCTATCTACAATCACTACAAAAAGAATAAAATATCTAGGAATAAAATTAATCAAGGAGGTTGAAAGATCTATGCAATGAAAACTATAAAACATTACTGAAAGAAATCAATCATAACATAAAGAAATGGAAAGACATTCCACGCACATGGGTTAGAAGAATAAACATAGTTAAAATGTCTATATTACCTTAAGAGATCTACAGATTCAATAGAATTCCAATCAGAATCTCGATGACATTCTCACAGAAATAGAACAAAGACTCCTAAAATTCATAAGGGGCAAGGAAAGACACCGAATAGCTAAAGCAATCCTGAGAAAAAAGAACAAAGCTGGAGGCAACACTATCTCTGACCTCAAAATAAACTACAAAGGTATAGTAATTCAAAACAGCATGGTACTGGTACAAAAACAGGCACATGGATTAATGGAACAGATTTAAACACCCAGAAATAAAGCCACACATCTACAGACAGCTAGTCTTCAAAAAAAGAGCCAAAAGCATATAATGGAGAATGGAAAGTCTCTTCAATAAATGGTGTTGGGAAGGTTGGACAGCCATATGAAAAGAATGAAAGTAGACCATTATCTTATGACATACACAGAAATTAACTCAAAATGGATTAAAGACTTGAAGGTAAGATGTGAAACTATAAAACTCCTGGAATAAAATATGGGTGGTATACTCTTTGACATTGGCCTTAGAAGCATCTTTTCAAATACCATGTCTACTCAGACAAGTGAAACAAAAGAAAAAATAAACAAATGGGATTACAACAGACTAAAGAGGCAAGGCAAAGGAAACCAGGAACAAAGTGTAAAGACAACCCACAATCAGGGAGAAAATATTTGCAAATCACATATCTGACAAGGGATTAATTTCCCAACTATATAAAGAACTCATACAATTCAACGACAAAAAAACCAAACAACTCGATCCAAAAATGGACAGAGGATATGAGCAGACATTTTTCCAAAGAAAATATACAGATAGCCACCAAGCACATGAAAAGATGTTCAACATCACTAATCATTAGGGAAATGCAAATCAAAACTACAGTGAGATATCTCCTTACACTGGTTAGTATGGTTATAATCACCGAGACAAAAAGTAACGAATGTTGCAGAGGATGTGAAGAAAAGGGAACCGCATACACTTCTGGTGGGAATGCAAACTGGTGCAGCCACTATAGAAAACAGTATGGAGATTTCTCAAAAAATTAAAAACTGAAAAACCATATGACTCAGCTATCCCACTACTAGATATTTAGCCAAAGAACTTGAAATCAACAGTTCAAACAGACTTTGAGGGTATTAGGTTAAGTGAAATAAGCCAGACAGAGAAAGAGCAAATACCACATGATTTCACTCATATGTGGAAGATAAACAAACACAAGGACAAAGAGAACAGATTAGTGGTTACCAAAGGGGAAGTGGGTTGCGGGGTGGGCATAAGGGGCAAAGGGGCTCATGTATACACTGACAATATGTACACTTGAAATTTCAAAATGTTATGACTATTATGGCCTCGATAAAATAATTTTAAAAATTAGGCATTATTTGCTTGGTCAAAAATCTAACTACCACTTTTGGAAATTAGTGGCATCCTTAAGACCAATGGCAAAAATAAACTATACATATGAACTTATTCTAGCTGATAAAGTTCTTTTCCATGAGGCCACTGGTTAACAATTTTGAAACCAATTAACATATATACATATGGAAACCACATTTACATATACACATATGGAATTAAACAAATGAATAAATGGATAGTGGGTGACGGGAATCAAGTTTATCATTTTGGAGTGGGAGGTTACAGATAAGGGAGGAATGAAGACTGTAGATTGTTCCATGCATTAATGGGTTAGAATGGAGAAATTAGTATGAGTTCATGTTTAGCTAAATACAGGTACATATGGAAGCATATCTAACTATTTATAGATATGTACATATGCATATCTTAGTATACCCATATATATTTCCTTGCTCTGTCAGCTGAGAGTCCCTACAAGTGAGGACATTCCAGTAGCAGTGAGCACACCTGGCACTCAGATCTTGGTTTCTAATACCATTCTTTAATAAAAGGAACCAAGACTTCTCAGAGAAATAGCTGATTCTAGGTCTGGGGCAAGAAACATATCAGATAGGACTAGAGCATCTTCTAGTGACAAAGGAAGGAAGCAAGGAAGTACTCAACAAAAATATAATGGTGTTATGTAAAATAAACACCAGAGTCAATTGAAAAAACTCCTAATAAAAAAAGCTGGAAAAATTTGAAAGACAAAATAAACTAGTATTGGATTATAATCCAAAGTATAAAATAAAGAACCATGAGGCCACAATGATATAAATAAATGATTGAAAGAAAAACTGGAGAATAAACAAATCTCTTGTGCAGAAGAATTCCAAATTATACATGTAGGTGCTCTGTCCTAAGGAGATGGAGAGTGATCCCTTCTCCTTAAGTGCATGCTTCACATAGTGACTTCCTTTCAAAGAGCACAGTACAAAGAGAGCGGAAGAAAACAAAGCTTTAAGTGGTGACACCTGACCTGCAGGACCACAACTAGGTGTTCAAGGTACACATCAAAGTGCTAAATATGTTGAGAGTACGCACCCTTGATATGAACTGATAAACGTGGTTCTTTAGCTCTAAGGCCTCTTTCAAAAAAAACCCGCAAACCGTGTTTACTGATGAGAAAAACGTCAGACAAATTCTAATGGAGAGCCAACCTCTAAAATACCTAACCAGTAATTCTCCAAACGATCAAGGTCACTAAAAACCAGGAAGTTCTGAGAAACTGCTATTGCTGAGAGGAGCCTTAGGAGACATGGAAACTCAATGTAATATGGTATCCTGGAACAGAAAAATGACATGAAGTAAAAACCATGAAAATCTGAATAAAGTGTGCACTTTAATTTAAAATAATGTGGCAATATTGGTGCATTAATTATTGGTTCATTGGTTCATTAATTATGACAAACGTGCCATACCAAAGTAAGATATTAGTAGCAGGAGAAACGGTGTGTGGGTATTTGGGAACTCTCTATACTATCTTTCTTATCGATTTTCTGGAAAATTAAAACTATCATAAAATTAAAAGTTTATTTTTGAAAACATCTGCATCAAAATAAAAAGGAAAATTCCAACATCCTTTTATAGAACTATTTCTGAAGGCAACTTAATTTCAACTAACAACACTCCTATTTACAACTGCTTTCCAAACTGCCATTTGTGTGGCACTCAGAATGGTTTGTTTTATAACTCCAAACAAACTGTGAACTCTTAAAGCTTGTAGTCACCTTCACAAGGGGAAAAACATGAGGGAAAAATTTATTATATTTTGTATTATAAAATTCAGATCCCAGTGTTAGCAATCTACTGTTTCATTAATGTTTTAATCATTTATGAAACCATAATCTAGCTCATTAATAATATAACAGTTAAATTTCATGTGTAAGAAATATGCACTTTTGATTCACAAGAAATGGAAATTATGCTTTTATTGCAAAATATATCATACCGAAGAGTATATACCACTTATATATAGTTTAAATAATAATCATAAAATATGCTTGCATCCTCACCATCAAGATTAAAAAGGTAGAGAACTATTAGCTCCTTAGCCTTCCCTGTTTCTTTGATTACATTTCTACTGTCCTGATTTTTCTGTTAGTCGCTCTCCTTGACGTTTTAAAACTTCCGATCATGCGTGTATACCTCAAACTACGTATTGTTTAGTTTGATAAAACTAAGTACCAACTATGTTCCCCCCTATTCAAAGAAAATTCAATATCATCAGTATTGATTGGAAGCTCCTAGGAAACGTAAATTGAATGGAATCTCTGGTATACTGTCTAGTTGCAGGTTCCCTGATAGTTTATAGGAATCTTTTCTGCATAATTGAGTGGGAAAAGCCTGGGTTATTAGAGAGATAGAGCTCATCACAGGTGGGACATGAGGTAGGGCCACAGTGCAGTGTGGCCCATGGGCTAGATGTCTAATAAGAATATGGTCAGGTGGTCAATGGGAGTCAGCTAACGTCTGTTTTCTACCTCTAACTTCCCCATGAGCTGTCCCCAGCTCTCAGGAAAAGCCAAAACCAAAACTTCTCTGGGACTAGTCTTAGGTTACCCAACGTGGAAGAGTGTGGAAGAGATACCAGAACGTTAATCAACCCAGGGTAAAGACAAACCAAGTACAGAAAAGAATCTGTGTTCAACACTTCCCAGAAGAGATCCTTTATTTTACACCAGGGATAGATGTCCAGGCTAGGAGTGTGGGAGGGGGTGAGTGGGGAAGTCTCCCAGTGCCAGGATGGTGGAAAAGAGTTGTGGAGACATAAACAATTTTCAAGCAGTTTTCAACTAGTCTTTACTTTAACCCCCTTCCCTCCACTCCCATTTCCAGAGGCATGTAGCGTGTGAGTTCCTCATCATTTTGAGGTGTTTTGCTCTGTAGTTTAGATTCTTTTTCAATATTCTCTTATGCTGGATGGGGATTAACTTTCTTGATTGTACTAAGTCAGTTACCATTCAACTATCTGTTTGGAAGAATTCAAAAATTTTGCTGTTATTTCCTTTCCTGTTCTCCTCATCCTTGTGATACACACATGCACACATACACACACACAATTTTAATTTACTCCTTTAATGGTAGTGTTTGTGGGGTTTCAGATCAAAACCAAAGTAAATATATGTGTTCAATCTGTCCTCTTAAATCAGAACTTCAGAATTGAAATTGCTTCTATAAAATGATAACAGCACAACTGACATAGTTTTTTATTTCAATGTTGGCAAAATGTATGCTATGATTGATCAGACAGTAGTATTATAACTGCTTGAATCAATGATGCCCTGTTGCTCATACCTTAGCTCTCATTCTCTTCTAGATTAATCTTGAATGTGGAGCCAAACCTCACCAACAGATGCGTGGCTAGTTAGGATAGCAAAGACCAATAATTGGATCTTTAAGAATCAGTTTTTCAATAGTCTCTTATTCTGAATGAACAAATCTCAATAATTCATTATAATTGTAAATGGAGAAGTTAAAGATCATGTTGATCCCAAGCCAAGATTTTGAAAACAAGAAAAGCATTTTTATTTTTCTAAACAACTGTATCGGCATTAACTGGTATTCAAAATGAGCTATTAATAAATTGACAAGGAATTGAAATTTGCCAAGTTTATGACATTAACACTATAGTTATGTTACTAAAAATCTAATAGAAAATTTAGAGAAAGTTATTATACACATTAGATAACATATTCTTTAGCGAAATTTATTACCTCGCTTCTGTCACTTGGTTATAGAACCACCTTATCCTGAATTCCCACATGTTGTGCCATTTATTTTTTCTTTTGCAAATAGGAGAGAATGGCGAGTGAGCACATAATTTTAACACTCTGTGATAAGTGCTATGGTGGAGGTAAGCACTGAATGCTATCCTCATAGAGGAGGAGGGCCAGACTGGGGGACATTGGTGTCACAGAAGCTGCAGGGGAGATGCCTGAACTGACTCATAAGACATTAGTAAAAGTTACAGAGATAAGGAAGCAAAGAAGGGATAGAAGAAGTTAGGCAAAAGCAAAGAGAGAACACTTATATGCTTAGGCTACCTAGAGCAAAATTGATGGACCATAAAATAGAGAGTGGAAAGAGATAATGCTAGAAGAAGTGTGTAAGGGACAGATTAAGAGGACCTTACGTGCCATACTGTGGAGGGCAGCCTTATCACAAATACATAGCAAGTTATTAATACGCTTGAATCACAAAGGTGCAATGGTTACAACTGCAAGTTATATGAGCACTCTGGAGTCAGAGTAAAGGAGGGCTGTGTGCATCTTCTAAATATGCGACTTTGAACCACTTTTATCTCTTCACAAAGGAACACACGTAATTTTCCATTGCCAAAGCTCCTTACTGTGAAACACATGTTCTTCTCAAAATACCCAGTTGGGCTTAATTCAATAAACATTAGAACTGCAACCCATAATGTTTATACATTTTGAGACCAGAAGCTATCATATCTGAAATCTTGCTATTAAATGAATTACAAAGCTGGTCAGTGAAATTATTCAAGGATGGCCAACGGGTTAATATCCAAAGTGGGAAGTTAAAGGAGAGAGAGAATCAATAATTCTGGAAAGCAGAAATCTTAAGTGCAATTTAACTCTAGAATATTTGTTACATCAAAACATTGCATTTTTCTTGTTTTTAACCTTTGTTAAGCAAGAAATTGCCCTTATCAGTTATCCATTGCTTTATAACAAACTATCTCCCAAATTAGTGGCCAAATAGAGATGCATTATGTGTTATTCTGTAAGTTGTCTTTGCTCAGCCAGGTTCTTCTGTGCCATATCGTGTTAGGCATGATCACGCATATGACTTCTTTCACTTGGGAACTCAGCTGGGGCTGGAACATGCAGGATGGCCTCACTCAGGTGGGCTTCACCCTCAGCCGCAGTGAACGCAGTGGCTAGAGGCTTCCTTAAGGAAGCTTCTCTCTCCACGTGTACCGGACTGGGACTAACTCATTCCATAGTCTAGCCTGAGCTTCTTTACATTGAGGTTAGATCCCAAGCGGATGAAAACAGAAGCTTCCTTGGCCTAGAAATTATGTGGTGTCACTTCTGCAGCATTTCATTGGTGCAAGAAAATTACAGGGAAAACCCAAATTCAAAGGGCAGAGAAATAAATTTCATCTCTTGATAGAAAGAGCAGCGTGCCTGTACAGAAGGGATTGAGGGCAGCCAGAAATGCAAATAATTTACCATATTGCCCTTTGAAAAGTTGTGAGAAATGGAAATATATATTTTTATAGATACTGATGCGGTCAACATGCGCAACTAATCTCAAGTTTCAAAAGGAAAATGCCTCTATCATTTTGTCCAAATTTTTGTAATGTTACTATTAGATTTTCCGAGAAAGCTTGATTTGAATATGCTCCACAACAGGACATCTCACAAGTGTCTGAAGTTCTATTGTGCTAAGGTTAATCAACATAAGTTGTGTAACAAATGAGTTCATCAAATAAATATACATCATATACAATACTAAAACACCAACTATAAACATACCTAGGATTCACATTCACCCTTTTTCATCAGGAATGTCACCCATAAGAGACAAAGAAAGACATAGTAAAAGAAGTTAATACCAATTATAAATTTACAGCTTATTACACACTGTTCAAACTACTACAGATACAACATCATTTACAGTTGGAAACTGTAGCTAAAGGAATTAATCTGCTCTGCATGGAACTGGGTTTATTTAATCAATGTTGCTTTCACTAGAAAAGTGGATTAGTTTTTCTCCGAGACAGAGTTAAAAGTTTTTCAGCTAATTTATTTTAATAAGCATTTTTACTGAGAACTCCAAAAAATAGGGGGAGAAGGAGGCGTGCTGAAGTGTTATGAAGCACCGGGAAAGAAAGCATGACTTAATTATTATTCTAGGGTGGATAATGAATAAATTAGCCCCACTGCCAGCTTGCCATTAGTATAAAATTTATTACTTTTTCTTTAAGAACCTTATCATGACAAAGTCAATTTTTCTGCTGACTGCAAGCTGATTGATGCAGCAATGTCTGGCTGTGAAAGACTTCCTCTTCATCATTGTTTTGGTGATGTTGATATTGTAAAGAGAGTTTGAAGTTTTCTTGAGTTCATGCTCTCCTCCATAATTACAAATGACAAGTATGTTAACTCTTTTTTACAAGCTGTCTAATCATGTAAATTACGAAATGAATAACTTATATGTGACCAAATGTATATGTGATTTGGAGGGCTAATATTTACTACTATTTTGCTTGGAAGATTGCACAGCAATGCTGGAAGACTGATATCTCCATGGGGAGTAGAGGTGAACAGGCCTTGTAGGGTATTAGTTTTTTATGTGAAATGTGACAAATCATGTTTCTAGGCTGGAGGAATTGCTTCATAATTTTTTATATTTTTCTATCATTCTAGTGACTTAAAAATTGAAAAATGAGCATATTTTCTTCTTGGGATCTCTAACTCTTTTGAATTTTTTCATTAAAAGTAGTTACACTATAATCCAACAGATATATATATCTATGTATTAAATGTGTTTTCCTCTAATAGATTTAACCTTGCTGCCTGCTTATACCTAAGATATCAACTTGTATGTTGGGTGAGTAGAAGGTACAGCATAACACTGAAATAGCAAATTAAAATAATCAGTAATACAAACTCAGCCTTGTAAAATGCAGTACTAAGCAATATTTTTAAGCACTCAAAACTTCTTGGTGATTAAGTACCAGGAAAGTCCAGGGAAGAAGATGCACAGATAGTCCTGTCTTTCCTGTTTATTCTTAAAGACTCTCCTAAGTATTACTTTTAATCAATTAGAGAGGACACTAAAATGTTTATCTCTTTAGAAAATGATCTTCCTCAATTCACATTTTCCTACAAAGACAAATAATTGTGATTGTGCAACACATACAAACTCAACTCTCTGTTAAAACTCTTTTATATAACATAGTTCTTACTAAATTTAAGAAACGTAAATCTTTTAATCCCCAGTTATATGAATCTTTTAACAAATTTCTTATTTTATAAAAATATTTTCATAAAATGATATATTTGTAAAGTTTAAATTCCAAAGTCAATGTATTACAAAGAAATGCATATTTTATGTGGGTGTTGCATAATTAGGTGCATTGCTAGACTTCTTCCATCTTACTCCATAACAGATAAACCATTTGGAGGCTTTTTGAATGTAAAAAGCAATTATATACATATACACTCCATTAGCTATCTGTACAAACCAAATACATAAAATCATGGACACAAAAGTACATCTTGAAAATTTATTATCTACTTCCATTTATTCCAGTTTCCATTTTGTTTGTCTTAACAGCAAACCTAATATGCTTGCTTCAATTGAATGCTATCAACAGAGCTACATTTCTCTGATACTTTTGCCTTACATGTAATAATTTTTAAGTTACATAAAGATGTAGCATTCTCTCTTTGACAATGGCAGTCTACGATGTGAGAAGTCTATATTAAAAATGGACAGTGATGAGAAAGACATGGTGGGCACTTTTAGGTCTGTGTCTATTATTGGGAACTGACCAAGAGGGATAATGTCACCAGTACCTCGAACTAACTCAATGACTGAATTCAGTTCTTATGAGCAACTTTACAAGAGCATTGGCACCATCTTACAAGAATTAAAAAAACTTTACTGCTGGGTTAGGAAATCATTTTTAGTTCTTTGATATCATCCTGCATCCCATAACCCAGTGCATCCCTGAGCACCTGAAGTTCTATAAAGGGTCAGGTTGACTCCATGACAGTATATTGGATTACAGTCTGGGGGTGGGTGTTTCTTGATCTTTGGGTTTCCCTCTCGGACAAACTTCCTCCTTTAAAGCACATGTCCCCACTCTCAGCATCACGTTTGATTTATTTGCTCTCAGCTTTTTTGTTTCTCTTTTACTTATTCTTCCAAGAATCTACTCCCCTGCCCTGAGAGGACACAAAGTTAGAAGAAACAAACAAACGGACATAAAAGTCAAAAAAGAAAATCAATTTTAAAATGTTAAGTGCCAAGTTTATAGAGTTAAAGGTGAAAACTTCTCTCATTATAATTTAATGTAGACAAATTATCTATTCAATAATAAACTAGAAATCTGTTTGCAGGAGTAAGACTGAAAATATGAGGCACAGTTGATGATATAAGAGACAGAAGGATAGAAATTAGGACCAGCTACATAATTTGTACATCACAGTGCAAAATGAAAAGGCAGGGCCCCCTTTTCATAAAACATTAGGATGTTCTAAAGAGCAAGATGACAGTATTAAATCGAGCATGGGGCTCATCTAAGTGCAGAGCCCTCTCCATGCAACTGAAAAACTCATGTGTCCAGGATGCTGGCTCTCATAAAAACCCGTATCATATAATTTCATATTTTTCTGTTTTGATTAGTTAGAAAAACAGTACGTAAAAGAGTTAATGCAGTAGTTAAAATAATATGCAGGCCATAACTCTAGCAGCTAATGACGTGAAAAAAATAGTAAGTCTGATTTTCTCTTCCAAAACCTCTCATTGAAATCCATTTTATTCTATTTAACACTGGGCCTTCGCCCACAAGCTTTCTCTATGGACTAAATCTATTTTAGCCTTTTCTTTCGTGGAACAGATACCTTTTCTTATCTAGACTTCTTCACATGGAGGGACTCCTTTGGCTTCAGAGATGAGTATAATAAGCCTTGAATAACTTTGGCTACTTCCAGGAAAATGAGACCCCTCTTAGTGCTTAAATTAGAAAGCTATGCTTTTTATATCTCAAGATCACCCACAAAAATTTGATATTTTTAGCTTCAAAATCTAGAATCAAAAAGTATAAACCATAAGTTTATATAAAAATATAAATAGTAAGAAAGTATAAACACACTTTCTTACTATTCTAGGTAAATGAAAAAAGAATTCTCTTTTAATTTAGACTATAGAACTACTTTTTTGAATGTTTATCTCTTGAAATTCCAACCTACTGATTTGAAGGGAAAAAAATTCAATGATAACAAATGAGATTTATAAATAAATAAAGAATGCAATTTTTATTTCAAATTCCTACAAACTACAAAAACTGCTATGGATTTGCATTTATGAATATATATATTTTTTTTTCATTCAGAGAACTTTAAGTTCTAGACCCTTCTGCCTGAATTTAAAGTTTTTCATTTGCAAGAAGATATCCTTTTTGTTAAGAAATTTGTTTTGGAAGAGATCACACCATAATCATTAAGTTGTGTTATTTATTGAGATTTGGTTTATTAAAGATTTCAAACTTTTAGGATTAACAGGAGAAAATTTATTTCTTTTGTTTTTTGTGGTTTTGTTTTAAAGACATATCTATATGACATAAGATATCCTAATTTAAAAGTATATATTTTCTGGTATTGGGAAGCAATAATTTTTTGTGTGTGTGAGGAAGATTGTCACTGAGCTAACATCTGTGCCAATTTTCCTCTATTTTATGTGGGATGCCACCACAGAATGGCTTGATGAGTGGTGCTATGTCCATACCTGGGATTTGAACCCCAGGCCACCAAAGCAGAGGATGTGAAGTTAACCACAATGCCACTGGGCCAGTCTGCAGTGAAGTAATAATGTTAAACTTTAGCTTTCATTTTCCTTAGAAAAACAAGATGCCATTTTTTGGGTAATTTTGTATTACAATATCAAACTTACATGAAAGTTGTAAAAACAGTAAAAAGAACTTCTGCAAATTGTACATTACACATACCACAATACAATGATCACAATTAGGAAATTTAACATTGACAAAATATGGTTATCTAATAGGTAGTCCTTATTCAAGCTTTATAAACTGTTTCAATAATACCCTTTCATAGATATTCTTGTTTCCAAGATCAGGCATTGCATTTAATTTTCATGTCTATTTTATTCCTTTTTTTCTGAAACAATTTCTCAGCCCTTTATTTTTCTTGATCTTGACTTTTTAAAAAGAAATTTTTTTTAAATAGTGCAGACCATTTATTCTATAAAGTGTCCTCATTTGGAGTTTGTGTGATGTTTCTTCACGATTAGATCCAGGTTACGTGTTTTTTGCAGGAATACTACAGAGCAGAGATGTCTTTCTCAGAGCATCGTATCCAGATGACATACTGTGGATTTGTATCAGTGTTGATGATGATATTTTGATCACGTGGTTAAGATAGCAATGGCTAGGTTTCTCCACTATAGAAATTCCATTTTTCTCTTTGTAATTATTAAGGAATTTGTAGGTAAATACTTGGAGGTTTTGTAGATAATCTGTTCCTAATCAAACATTCACATACTGTTTACAGCTTGCATAGATGATTCTTAAAATCCATCATTCATTCAATATTTTTTGTCATTTTCTCATAAGAAAGGGGTTTTCTTTCCCTCTTTTATGTATGTATGTCTATTTCTGCATGTAATAATACAAAAATAGAACACAGATAAGATAATGCAATATAATTAAATTAGAACCCTCAACAAGCGTTTATTTAATTTTACCACTCTAACAAATAGTATTAACAATAAAAGTTTTTAAAATATAATTGTTTTTGTGTATCATAATCAGAAGCCTATAGCCGAGGACACTGAAGAAACTGGAGAAGGAAGAGGAATAAGATGGAGGGAGAGGGAAAGAAAAGGTAAGGGGAAAAGAAATAGAGAAGAAAACAAGAAGATAAGGAGAGAGAGGAAGACAAAGAGGTGAGAAAGCAAGATAAAAGAAGGGAGACAATTGTTTTTAAGGTAGTTAAGAGTAAAGCTATCATTGAATTATATCTCTCCGAGACTGTCTAATTAGTGGTAATTTTTAATATTTGTCTTGGGATGACCATAAAAAGAAAATCATTCCTTCTGCCTTAGTACTCTTATCTCGGAGAAGGCTGCCTCCGCCCTCTGCAGAATTTGAATCAACTTCTCTGGAGATCACAGAGGGTTGAAGAGGTGGGAGGCATGGATTAATTTTTTGCCAAGTTAAAAACTATTCCTGCATCAAATTTTTGCACTGATCGACAATTATTTTTAAGAACACAAAAAGTTAAGAACATATTGGGTAAAGAATTAAATTAAGAGTTAGTCAGCATCTTAGTATGTGGTTGAAGGATGTGTGAAAATTTTGAGTTAATTAAATAAGTAATAGGTCATTTTAATCTGCACTCAATTGACATGACTTTTCAAAGGGAGATAAATCAGGAAGTATTTTCACACAATTCAGACCACCCAAGGAGCATGAAAATGGGCCATCTGTTTAACGATCTATTATCTCTTTTAATTAACATTATTTATAATCTTTAAAATCTAGAACAGGAACTTGCATACCATTGAAAGAGTAAAAGTAAGCTGTACATATAATTTTTTAAAAATTTCAAAGAGTAGAGAATAATATGAAACAGATTAGAAAATTCTCCTTTGCAACTTCCACCCCTCAACACCCTCCAGCTCACCTTCCCAAGATAATCACATTTATTCCTTGAACATACTTCTAAGAAAAGTGTTTATCGCATACTGTCAATTATTACATATTTAATTGTCTGGACAGTCTTGCATCACTATTGTTTCTTATGCTTTTAATTTATTTCTTTCTCATTAAAAAATTAATCTTTTTTCATTGCAGAGAAAGTAGAAAATACACATCAAGTAAAAAACGCATAACGTCAGTACCTATAGTAAGCACAGTTTAATGTGCTATGTTAATTTTATGATGTATCCTCAAGTTTCATCTCTCTCATGAATGTTCTTTCTTTTTCTCCAACATTCTTACTATAATTTTATTTCATCTATCAATCAATATCTATCCCTACCTACCTAATATAACTTTTTATTTTTAAGATTGATACATATTCTTTAAGTTATATTTTGCAGTTAATAATATATCAATTAGTATTTCCCTTCAGAATGAAATAGTATTTTAAAGTGTGTGATATTTTAGTGGCTTCATATTTCTTTCTAGGAAAATATAGTTAGTTAATTTTTCTTTTGATACTTACTTACATATGGTTTAAGTTTTGCTAACACATGTAATGATTTGTTGTTAGCGCCCTCAAGTTGATTACGAGTCCTGGGACCCTGTGTACAGAAGAGCAGAACCCTGCCCAGTTTTTTTGCGATATCCTCTCACCTTCCAGCACTGCATCAGACAATGCTCTGCTGTATTCCTAGGGTTTTCATGGTCAATTTTTTTTTTCCGCTTTATTTCCCCAAATCCCCGCTGGTACATAGTTGTATATCTTAGTTGCAGGTCCTTCTAGTTGTGGCATGTGGGACACCGCCTCAATGTGGCCTGATGAGCGGTGCCATGTCTGCGCCCAGGATCCGAACCAGCAAAACCCTGGGCCGCCGCAGTGGAGAGCGCGAACTTAAGCTCTCGGCCACGAGGTCGACCTTCATGGTCAATTTTTTTGGAAGTGGGTGGCCAAGTCCTTCTTCCTAGTCTGTCTTAGTCTGGAAGCTCCACTGAAACCTGTCCACCACCATGGTGACTCTGCTGGTATTTGAAACACCAGTGGCATAGCTTTCAGCCTCACAGCAACAGGCAGCCGCCACAGTATGACAACTGATGGATGGGCGGTGTGGTCCCCTGACTAGGAAACGGACCTGGGCCAATGCAGTGAGGGCACCTAACCTTAACCACTAGACCACCAGGGTTGGCCTTATGTAATAACTGTACAAAATAGCATAAACACAAATCTTGCATATATCTCTGATTAATTCTCTATAATCAATAGTTATTATAATAATAGTTAAAAGTTGTTCAAAAGTATTGCTTTTACATTGCTTTCAAATTTACATTCAGAAAAAGAAATTAACAATATATGTAGGAATAGTTGGAAACATATGATAATGGCACGTATAAAAAAATGTTTTGACTCACAAAAGGAAGTTGTTATGGTTAAATCTAATGTCATCACATGATTTTGTAACTTTACTAAATATAGCATATGTCATGTCATTTATTTCTTTGATAACTAGAGAATCAGAGTATGTTCCATGTATCTGTAATCAGTTTCTTTTATGTCTTTATGCATTGACTCTTGCTAAACAAATTTTTAAAACTATCTCTTACAAATTTTCTAGCACTAGCAACTGTTCTTTTATTTTGCTACCAAATATTCTGTAACTATGTTACCAAATTTTTCTATATCCTTAATTTGTGTTGTCTTTTTTACATACAATATCTTTTCTCTCTGGCTAGTCAGATCTGCCAATCACTTACTTCGTATTTTTGCTCTCTTTTAGCATTTAGAAAGCACTTGGTTTCCCTAAGATCGGATGAATATCAATCACTGTTTCTCTCTGTGTATGATTTTATTCTAAATACTTTTGGATCTGATATAATTGAATTTTATTTTTCCAAAATGTTCGTCTAGTATACCACTAGTGTTTGAATCTTTCTTTCATCAAAAACTAACATTGCTATATATATGATTCCTTTAGTTTTCTATTCTTTTATCCATCTATTATTGTTCAGCAAGCACACGCTTTTGATTATTGCTATTAATAGTATAATCTAATAGGCTAAAGGGAAAGCCCTTGCATTTTTTCATTAACTTAGTTAATTTGTCCCCAGTTTTTTGCTTTTTAATTATAAAAGAATTAAATTTATAAATTCATATGGAGACAATTGGAAAATGGTGTCTTTTCATTGAGGAAGCTTATATTTTCTTCATTTATTCCTGTCTTCTTCAATAATAATAATTTTATTATAATTTATTGACCACTTAGATGCATAATATATATGCAAAGTAGTTTACAAATATTACCTTTTCTTCAGTAAATACTTATTTAGAATTTATTGTGGGCTAGGCACTCATGTAGGGGGCGGGTGATATATGATAAAACAGTTATGCTTTCTACTCTTGTGGAGTTGATGTTTGATTGGAGAGACTATGCTGCTGATAGCAAGCTGGGGAGAGGCTGATCATAACAATTATATAAGTAAGATAATTCTAGAGAGAGACAAATCTGGAAGAAAAAGGAGGAGGAGGAGGGACAGGAGGAGGAAGCAGCCTCTGGGTAAACGTTATGGGGAGGTGAACTTTTCTTTCAGTAGGATAACCAGCAGCCCCTCTTTGGGGAGAGGTGCACCTTTGAGTATTCCAGGATCCCAGCAACAGCAAGTAGCTTTGGAGAACCTTCTCAGAAAAAGGGATGTATTTGGACAGCTAACAGAAATAATGAGAATTCTAAAGAACCAGTCTTGGAGAATGACAATATAAAAAGAGTGGAAAGCAGGGGATATTGCTCAAATCGCACTGCAGGACTGTCTGTGGCTAGGAGGCGCTGCTGCAAGCATGGCTGCTGGATGCTTGATTCCGTCTCTGCACACTGGCACTGCAGCAAATAATCTCTGACTATTCCTGCATCTTTCTGTAGCTTCTTCAGACTCAGTCTTAGGTGAAGCATCCGATGGTTGCCGTCTAAGTCTAGCTCCCATACTCGAGCTACCAGGAAGCAAGGAGAAGGGATATTTGTGGCTTTCACTCTCCCCTCCATTTTGTGCCTTGGAGTTCAGTGACCAATCAAGATTTATCCAACTTGAGATTTTGCCAAATTGAGAGTTCAGATATTGGCAGCCAAAAAGAATGCCCGTTATTTGTTGACACTTGAGCTATATCTTGGATGTATATCCTGTCATTCAGAGATTAGAAACAAGTGGAAGAAACCACAAATACAAAGGCTTTAAGGCAGGAAGAGATTGAAGCAACGGAAGCAAAAATGGAGACCAGAGTTTATGGAGCAACGTATGATGTATGCTATTTTTGAGATGTTCTTAATCATGTTGTAGGAAGCCTTTCCATATCTAAACGGAAAAAGTATTTTGAATAAGAATTATATGAATTCTTAGATTAACTTAAAGAATTATATTAAAAGCTTTTCATTTTGTATCAGTTGCAATCATGTTTGTTTTCACCTTTTGCCCAATAAATATGGTGATATCCATTAAAATTTCTTGATAATAAAATCTTTATTTTAATACAGTTCTCGATTTAATTCCCCATTATTTTATCCATAGATTAAAAACCTAGTCGAAACAGAGCTTGAATTTTCATTATGGTAATGCTCTCTCACTTCCTAAGAATAATCTGAACGAGTCTAGATTTATGAAGTCTTTTGAAAATATTTCCTTTTTTATGATCTAGAACACATTTTATAGCCTTATATGTTTATATGCATTTTTTAATTTGAAAATACTATTTCATAAAACCGTTTGTGCACAGGTTCCATATCTTAATTCACATATCTCATTGACTACTGACCGGGAATGATTGACAGGTATGAGCTCTGGTGTCATCTTCCTGCATTCCCCCAGGCAGAGCTTAAGGGAGCTTCAGGGGCCTGTAGGAGTCACAGAATAAGTTGGGGGATCTCCAAATTCTCTCTACTTTTACTAATACTATTATTGCTATTGTGACAGGATTTGAATTTTCAGAAACAGCCAAATGCCTTGCTTGACCCGGGTCTATTGACTGACGTAACTGAGGTCCTCGAGAGGGTTACTGCCAGCTAGATGAATATGCTGGCAACCAATTCCAAAGTAATTAGACATTCGATTCATCACTTCCTTCATTGACTGATGCACTAATTCAACAATAATTTATGAAACTTCTTCCTACTACATTCGTATAAGCCATGGAGTCTGACTGTCTCAGATTGATTCCTGACCCGAATGCTTACTAGTACTGTGCCTCTGGGAAAATTACTTAACTTCACTGGGTCTCAGTTTCCACATCATGAAATGAGGATAATAATTTCATCAAACCCATAGAGTTCTATTTTATTTTTTAAACTAACATATGGTAAATTATACTTTTTTTGTATAGTTCTAGGCATTTTAATAAATGTATAATATCATGAAAATCAGAATACAGATCAGTCCCGTAGACCCAAAACACTCTCTCTGTTATCCCTTTGTCTTCATACTTTCTCCCCACAGCTAAATCCTGACAACCACTGATCTTTTTCCTAAACCTGTATTTTTCAGGACATTATATAAATGGAATGATATGCTATATAAACTTTTGAGACTTGCCTTTTCACTTGGCATATAGCCTTTGAGTTTCACACAAGTTGCTGTGTGCCTCAGTAGTCCATTCTTTTTCGTAGATGAATATTATCCCATGGTTTGAATGTACCACAAATTTTTTATCCATTAGCTCATTGATGGATGTCTTAATTTTTTCCATCTTTAGGTGATTTTCAATAGCTCCCTTATAAATGTACCTGCACAGGTTTTTGTATGAACATAAATTTTCATTTCTCCAGAATAATTATATCTAAGAATGGGAAGGATAGGTCGTATGTTATGTATATATTTATTAGAACTACCAGGCTACTTTCCAGAGAGGCTGTGCCATTTTGCATTCCCACCAACAATGTATGAGAGAGTTGCTTTCCATTCTCATTGGTACTTGATACTGTCAGTATCTTCTTTGGGTTTGTTTAGCCATTCTCACAGGTATAGTGATATCTCATCATGGTTTAATTTACATTGATTTAATGGCTAATCAAGTTGAATATCTTTTCATGCATTTATTCATTATCCAAATAATGCCTTTGGTGATGTGTCTGTTCACTGTCTATTGTTCATCCTTAGTTGAGCTGTTCGATTTTTTTTAATGTAGATTTTTTTTAATAAATAAACTTTACTTTTTAAGCAGTTTTGGATTCACAGAAACCTTCAGTGGAAAGTACAGAGTTCCCATATATCACATTTCCACCCATATACAAAATATCTCCCACTATCAACATCCCCCACGACAGTAGTACCTTCATTACAATTGATGAACCTACATCAAAGCCCATAGCTTACCTTAGGGTTCTCTCTTGGTGTTGTGCATTCTATGGATTTTGACCAATGTATAATAATATGCATCCACCGTTGTAGTATTATACAGAATATTTTCAGTGCCTTCAAGATCTTCTGTGCTCTGCCTATTCATTCTCCTTCCCCACTAATCCTGAAAATCACCTATCTTTTTACTGACTCCATAGTCTTGTTTTTTCCAGAATGTAATATAGTTGGAATCATACAGTATGTAGCCTTTTCAGAATGGCTTCTTTTAATTAGTAATATGCATTGAAGTTTCTCCCATGTCTTTTCATGGTTTGATAGCTCCTTTCTTTTTAGCACTGAATCATATTCCATTTTCTGGAATATGATTTTGTTTATCCATTCACCTACTGAAGGACATCTTGGTTTCTTCCAAGCTTTGGCAGGTATAAATAAAACTGCTATAAACATCCACATGCGGGTTTTTGTATGGACATAAGTTTTCAGTCCGTTTGGGTAAATACCAAGATGCATGATTAAGAGTGGATCATATGTTAAGAGTACGTTTAGTTTTGTAAGAAACTGCCAAACTGTCTTCCAAAGTGGCTGTACCATTTTATATTCCCACCAGTAATGAATGAGAGTTCCCCTCCTCCACATTCTTGTCAGCATTTGATATTGTCAGTGTTTGAGTTTGGCCATTTTAACAGGTATGCAGTGGTATCTCTTTGTTGTTTTAATTTGCAATTCCCTAATGACTATGATGTTGAATATCTTTCCATATGCTTACTTGTCATCTGTATATCTTTTTTAGTGAGGAATCTATTAAGGTTTTTGGCTTATTTTTAATTGGGTTGTTAATTTTCTTATTGTTGAGTTTTAAGAGTATTTTATATATTTTGGATAACAGTCTTTAATCAGATGTGTCTTTTGCAAATATTTTCTCCCAGGTTGCAATTTCTCTTCTCATTCTCTTGACATTGTCTTTCACAGAACAGAAGTTTTTAATGTTAATTAAGTCCGGTTTATCATTTACTTTTTCATAGATTCTGACTTGGGTGTTGTTACCTAAAAAAACATTGCCATACTCAAGGTCATATAGGTTTTGTCCTATGTTATCTTCTAGGAGTTTTATAAGTTTGCATTCTACATTTAGGTCTATGATCCATTTTGAGTTAATCTTGCGAAGGGTTATGTCTCTGTCTAGACTCATATTTTTGCATGTAGATGTCCAGTTGTTCCAGTATCATGTGTTAAAAAGATTATCTTTTCTCTATTGTATTGTCTTTGCTCCTTTGTCAAAGGTCAGTTAACTATATTTATGTGGGCTCTCTATTCTCTGTTCCATTGATCTATTTCTCTATTCTTTTACCAATACCACCCTGTCTTTGCTACTATTGCTTTATAGTAAATCTTAAAGTTAGATTGTATCGATCCACCAACTTTGTTCTTATCCATCAATATTGAGTTGGCTATTCTGGGTCTTTTCTTCTCCATAGATACTTTAGAATCAGTTTGTCAATTAGTATTGAATTTTGAGAGTTCTTTATATATTCAGATATAGGTTCATTTTTGCTTATGTAAAATTTGCAAATGTTTTCTCTTAATCCATAACTTGTCTTTTCATTCTTTAACAGTGCCTTTCTCTGAGTAAAATTTTTAATTTTGATGCAGTCCAATTTATCAATATTTTCTTTTATGGATCATGCTTAAAGTATTAGGTGTAGATTGTTGTCCTATATTTTCTACTAACATTTAGTGTTCTACATTTTACATTTAAATCTATAATTCATTTAGATTTAATTTTTTATAGATTGTGAGAATTAGAGTGAGGTTCATTATTTTGCATATCAATTTCAGTTGTTCCCAGATTATTTGTTGAAATGAGCATCCTTTTCTTGTTGAATTGCCATGGCACTTTTGTCAAGAAAATCAATTGGCCATATTTGTGTGAGTCTATATCTGGACTCTATTCTGTTCCATTGTTCTGTATATCTGTCCTTTTACCAATACCACACTGTCTTGATAACCTCAGCTGTGTAATACATCATAAATCAAGTGGCTCTAATATTACCACTTTTTTACCTACTCAAAAAATTTTAAGTATGCTAAATGCTTTGCTTTTTTATATAAATTTTAGATAAGCTTGCTCACATCTAAAAAAATCATGCAGGGATTTTAATTTGAATTTCATCAAATTTATTCATCAATATAAGTTTAATTGACATCTTTGCTATGTTGAATCTTTAAATTTATTAACACAATATGTCTCAACTTATTTCACTCTTTTAAAAAAATTCTTTCAGTAGGTTTTTTTGCGTCTTTTGGAATATAGATTACATATGTGTTTTGTTAGACTTACACCTAAGTATTTCATTTCAGTGGCTATTGTAAAATGGCATTATACAATTAATTATTTAATGTTGAACTTGTATCTTGATGCCTTTCTAAACTCAGTTAGTAGTTCAGGGGTAATTTTTTATTTATTTCTTGAGATTTTCTATGTAGCTGTTATGTTACCTGTGCATAGAAACTTTTTTTCTAAATTTTGTGCCTTTTATTTCTTTTTCTTACCTTATTTCACTAGCTAGGATTGCTAGTACTATGTTGAAGAGGAGTGCTGAAATTGATAACCTTGCATTGTTCCCAGTTTTCTAGGGAAAAATTTACTGTTAAGTATGATGTTAGTTGCAGGGTTTTTGGAGATGCCCTTTATTAAATTAAGGAATTTCCCTTCTATTCCAAGTTTACTGAGTTTACTATTTTTTATAATGAATAGATGTTGAATTTTGTCAAATGCTTTTTCTTCATCAATTGATATGGTAATGTGCTTTTTCTACTTTAGTATTTTACTATGTTTACTCTGTTATGTAATGGATTATGTTGATTGAGTTTTGGAATGTTGAACAAGCTTAGCAGTCCTGAGCTAAACCTCACTTGGCCATTTTATATATTGCTCAAATCAATTTTCTAATATTTTGTTAAACATTTCATGTCTATATTTTTGTTGGTCTGTAATTTTTTTATACTGTCTTTTTCTAGTTTTGATAGCAGGATAATGCTGGCTTCCTAAAATAAGTTGAGCAGTATTGTCTCCTATTTTCTGGGAGAATTATAAAGAATTGGTGCTATACTTTTTAAAACAGTTTTGATAGAATTTATTAGTGAACACTGGGCCTGTAGATTTATTTTTTAGAAAGTTCTTAAGTATTAATTAAAGTCATTTAATAGTGAAAGACTATAGATTCTCCTGATGTACTTTCTGTCCACACCAATGCCCCCATCTGGATTTAGAGCTGCATTGATTCCAAGTCAGAGGATACAAAGGGAAAAATACATGGCAGAGTCACCACAAGTTTAGCTGTAACTCAAATTTTGGTCTTCTTCTCTACTGTGCCTATTACTATTTACTTCTCAGAATTCCTCAAAACTTGCTTTATAAATTCTGTCCAGGATTCATAGCTGCATTTAGCAGAGACACAGGGCAGGCTGTGCTGATTCCCTCTTACCTGGGCCTGGAATCAACTTATAGTGAACAAAGGGATAATGTGTTAATACATGAAAATTTCTTAGAATAGTGCTTGAAAAGTAGTTAGGACTCAATAAATGGCAGTTATTATCATCATTATTACTATTGTCCAGCACTGAGCTACCAGGAAAAGTTCTAGCACTTATAGATTAGGGGAAGGAGATTCATATGAAAAAAGACACAAATCATTAGTTATAATCTTTGGAAGTGTTACACAAGTAAAGTAGACAGTGATAGGACTGTCAGAACATCATTTTTTGAGTGAATTCATTTCATGACTATGCATGCATTCATGTGGATTGTCAATTACCACGAATCACAACATATATGTTGGTTATTTGAGGAACTATACACTAAGTGTATTATCAGCATATTTTAGAATTACAAGTAAAGTTACAGAGCAATTGCATTTTATAACGTGTTTTACTATTTTATTTAATAATTAAACTACTAGGTTTATTTCAATGTGTACTCTCTGCCAGGTATTATATTACTTTTTCACTCAGGTTATTTTAGCACTTTAATTGTATCATCCAACTCCCTTACTATTCTTTGGATCAAATGGCAAGATATGTTCCTGGAATACAGCCATGCACCGCTATTAGACAGTGCCTACTGCCTTGCAGAGTGCTGAGCTGGACATGTGGGGAGGATGGATAACAGCAGGACCCCAAAGCAGCTGCTCTGTGGTGACCTGAAAAGGAAGGGCCCCATGCAAGTTGAGCAGAAGGAATGCTGTTAGAAAACATATGAGAGAAACTTCAAGTTAGATCCTGACTACTGGACAGACACAAGTGCAGGCAATGGGCCTCTCAGATGTGAATGAACGTATCCAGTCTGCCTACATGTACCATTTAGAAACCAAAGTAGAACTATACTAAGAATCCAAAGACAAACTACTTGTGTATGCATTGCACATACTAATACAGATTTTCAGCACTGCAAAATAGTAGGACAGAGAGTTTATGCAGAGGTAATCTACTGTAATGCTTATTTTGTAGGAAGGGTTTTTAAAAAAAAAAGGATTTTAAATCTGTTAAAGTCAAAGTTACTTAAGGGAGTCATGTTTCTTTCCACTCAAGGCCTTTAGACATGTTCCCACACTTTTACTTAATTGTTTTACATAAAATTGATTGTGTAACTCAAAGCTCACTTCTTCATGGAAGGCTTCCCTGAATAACTTCCCGAAGTCAGGTCCTTTGCTTTCATAGATTCTTTTTTGCTTTTGTTGTTGCCAATCTTCCGCTTTTGCTGGGGAAGATTGTCCCTGAGCTAACATCTGTGCCAATCTGTTTTGTATGTGGGATACCACCACAGCATGGCTTGATAAGCATTGTGTAGGTCTGTACCCAGGATCCGAACCCACAACCCCTGGGCTGCTGAAGCAGAGCACGCAAACTTAGCTACTAGGCCACCAGGCTGGCCCCAGATTCTTTTTTTTTTTTTTAAGATTTTTTTTTTTCCTGTTTCTCCCCAAAGCTCCCCCCCGTACATGGTTGTATATTCTTCATTGTGGGTCCTTCTAGTTGTGGCATGGCCCCAGATTCTTAAACTTTTTAGTGGCACTTAAGCCATATCTGCTTTGCTCACCATTGTATTCCCAGAGCCTAAAACTTAGTATATGCTTATTAAGTCATTAATAAATAGTGTAATTAGCCACAAATAATTTTTGAGCACTTCGTAAGCATTAAACATTCTGTCACAAGGATGAATGAATACGATTAGTGCTCTGGAATATTTACAGTCTAATACGGAAAGGCATGCGTGCAAGCAAATAAATAAGCATACCTGAGTTCTCTCTTTGCTATCATTTGAAAACATGAATTGGTTGTAGTAAGACTGACAAGAAGACAGTGGACAATCTTTTGCATAGGGTGAATAAAAGAGGTTGACAAGAAAGACATCACAGAAAAAAATCTTTGAATTGAAAGATGAAGAAAAATTTCCCATATGTACTGGAAATAAGTATGCTTTTCCGAGTATTAGTACATATATAATATATATAAATGTAAAAGTACTTATATGCATTATGTGTATATGTATATAACAAATATAGAAAATGGGTATCCATATGTATTTTTAGTATACACATATGTAATGTAATTTTAACACTTCTGGCTTAGCAGAGTTATTATAAACCACCTCTTGACACACACATGATAGTGTCACAGATCAATTATGACATCTTCAATATATGTTTTCCATCCTACGATAAAATAAAGGGCCCACGTATCACTTAGATTTTACCCCTAATTTAACTATGGTGTAACCATGGCTTTTACTTACTACAGGCAAAAATTTGTTACAACTGAGAAAATATCTATAAAATAAATCATTCCATGATCCACTAAATATTATTTTGGCATCCTCTTTAATGTTTGTCCATCTTCTTTGTAACATAATATGGAACTAAACTTTTAATCCTCTTCTAGAGAAAACAGAGCTTAACAGTGTATTATTTATAATGATTATTTAGAGAAATAACCTTGGTATTAACAGGGCATATTTTGACTCAGACTTAAATTGTTGATCGGTGTCACATGACCTTTTTCACTATTCTAGTGTCACAGTGTCTCAACCTCCATCTCAAAGTTCTTTTACCTTAATTCCGCTCTCTGGCGTAATAATGAGATTTATTCAACCGCTTTGTAACTGAAGGATAGCATTCTGCATAGCACCAGCTGAGAATATTTTGTTCCTGCAACAGGGTATCACAGAAGTGGAGTGACAGCGTTATGATTGAAAAACAACACATCTTCAGTCTACTTAGCTGTTCAATCAACCTGTCCATGGACCAGGACATTATTATGGCTAAATAAGGGCATCCATGAGTCTGAAAATTTCACCTTTGTTTTTAGAGCAATAACAGAAGAAGTTAACTGTTGAGGTGAAAAAGAAAAAGTCTGATTTTTAGGAGCAGACTCTCCCAGAGGCTTTTCTCTTTTACCTCATTAAGCCTGAATAAATTGCACCGTCTTCAAGTAAAACCGTGGGGAAGGCATTTTGGTTATTGGCCGGATGGTGATCCACAGGTGCAGGCAACTGCAGACACACTTACATGAGCGCTAGCATCACACCTGTTCTGACAGAAAGTGCCTTAACAGAACAGGAAAGAGAAGAATGAAAGCTCTGCCCACCATGTGGACTGGCTAAGCCTGTGGGTTAGACTTCTGTTTTTCCTTCTCTTCCTCTGGCTCCATTTGATGAGCTGTATAAAGTCCCGGATGATTAAAAACATGTCTCCCCTTATCTTTGAATTTAAATTATATACTTTAAAATAAGCCTAAATCTCTCAGGGAATAGATTATAAAACTATTATGTAAAATTGCCTCTTTTATTTTGGAAAGCATGTTGGCAGATGACTGGAAAGTTTCTCCATCTTTTCTTTTAATTACGGATGGTGTCCCAATAGTTTCCTTATCAAATCTTATAAATAATACAATGAAACTTTAATGTGGCATATGGATACTTCAACATGCTTTCCTTTTAATCACTTAATATTTGAATAAATTATCACTACATTGACATGAACTTTACAATAAGCTCTTGATTGTTAAGTATTAGAGAAGGGGGCCAAGAAAAGCGACTGTTTCTCAGTTTTCTCTGAAATATCTAGAAATTCACATAGCTGAAAGTTCAGCATGATTGATTTATTGAGAATGGTTATGGTTACCTTAGTTTACCAGCTCTGATCTGTTTTCGGAGATCATCTCTTTTAATCCATTTGTTGACTCTTAAACCACCTTTCACTGGGCAAGATGTAAGCAAATTAAATACAACATGAAGAATAGCTTTGTATAAAGAGAATGCTTTTCCATATTTGGTGAATAAAAATCCTTCACATTTATTTGCCACTCTCCACTTTATAATGTCTTTGTCAGAAAGAAAGAAATTTTGTGAACGCAACATATTGTAAAGGACCCTCCAATCTGAGCACAAATATATTCACAGAAAAATTAATTTGAAGTCCACTTGGTCTAGATATATATTTAATAATGTTCCTAGAGTAGTTTTTAACTTGGAGTTTAAAAAGAAAATATAGATAATTGAGAGTGCTTAATATATATATGCAATAAAATTGAAAATGTGTAATATTTACTAAAAATTACCTCCTGCACTATTATAGATGATACACAGATAATATACACTGAATTTTGTATTAGGTTCTAAATCTTCCTTTTAATAGAATTCATAAAACTTTTATCAATATGAAATATCTCAATCTTGGGCCAACCCAGATTTATTTCTTGATATTCCTTTGTTTCCTATCGTACTTATCCTAATCTGTGTCCCATCCTTTGCTCATCTGACTACCCTGTTTGTTAGAAAGATCTCTATGTGGGAGCAGAGAAGATCTAGTTTATATGACAATAGATGTTCAAGGCTCATACATAAGCCCGTGTCTTTTTCTACTTCTGCTTTTTCTGCTGTATCATAATATCTTGGTCATTCTCCACAAAAAAAATATATATGTTAAATTTATATACACTAAATGATGCAGGTTTTGGTCAATATTTTGAAAAACATGCAATTATCCTGTAAAGAAGAGGTGATTATAATCCCAAAAGTGACTGCTTTATTATTATGAGACTTTTTTTTTTTTAGGAAGATTAGTCCTGAGCTAACCAGTGCCAGTCCTCCTCTTTTTGCTGAGGAAGCCTGGCCCTGAGCTAACATTTGTGCCCATCTTGCTCTACTTTATATGTGGGACGCCTACCACAGCATGGCTTGCCAAGGGGTGCCACGTCTGCACCAAGGATCCGAACCAGCGAACCCCGGGAAGCCGAAGCGGAACATGCGCAGTTAACAGCTGCGCCACCGGGCCGGCCCTATAAGAGACATTTAACATATGGAGAAATGAAATAATAGGATTTATATGTGTTTAACATTCAAAACCACACATTAATTGGTAAATTCTTTCAAAGCTATACAATTGATTCTCTTTTTACAGAAATTGCCAATATCCAGTAATACTCTGGACATCAACCTGCTGTTTCACATAAGTGTGTTTTAATCATAGACTGTTCCTCCATTGTGAAGACTCTGCTTTTCTTTCTGGTTTGAAATAATACAATTGATTTAGTATCAGTCTGCTTTTCTCTCTGACATAGAAACAAAAGACAGATTTTGCTGCATATAACTCCCTTGCCAACAATTCCCCATGACAGAGACCTGTGTCACCTTTCTTATTTCAATACAGGAGCTTTGCTGAATACATATTGCAAATTATGGCAGTTGTGATGAATTATCCAAATTTGAGATGACATGGGGGAAGTTATAAAAAGTTTCCTTTTTTCTTGTTTTCTTCACACTGCTAATCCAGCTGATATATGCATATATATACCACAGATACACACACGCACACACATATATATGTGCAGTAAAATTCTACAGAAATCAGCTCAATTTTGGTCACCTGCCCATAGAAATTAAATGCTATTTTCAATATTTCTGTTCACACCCATTTAAGAATCTCCAAACATCCACAAAAATCCCCAGATTCACCTTGTAAGCTCTTTTTTCTAATAGCCTTTCTCACCCCATCTCTCTTTCAAGATTGTTGATTGTTTTCATCATAATCATAGTCTATCTTCTACGAAGACTCTGATTCTCAAGTGTTACTATACCTAAGAATCACACGGGCTTATTTGAATCAGATTCCCCTGCTGTATCCTTAGAAATTCAGCATTAGTACATCTCAACTGGAACTCAGGAACCTGATAATGATGCGTTCAGATTAGAGTGTCGGCTTCTTAAGGGAAGGAAGAGATTTTATCAAGACGTGTATTCCTGGCACTTGGCACTATGCCTGACATACAAAGAGGCACAATAACTTTTTGTTGAACTGAAAAGAATTAATTGGAAAAAAATTACCTTCAGATTATTTGCTAATATTCCCTGTTAGAAAACTTTATTATCCCAGTTAGAATGTGTCAAAATTTTGAGGCTAAGAACTGGTAAAACTGTGGACTCGGGGAGCATTCTCCTCCCCACTCTTCATGTATATCTTACTAATTCCCCCAGCATCTATTGTACACCCATCTAAATCCTGGGCTCTGTGCTAGGTGCTGTGATATCGAATTACATAAGGTTAATGCCTCACCCTCAAGGAATTTACAAATTAGGGGAGAAGTATATTAATAGCCCTAAAATAACATGATGGTTTATAATAGAGAGTGAACATAGCATTTTAGAAGCATTGAGAAATGACGTCTAGCGCAGTTAAGTCTCTCTCAATATTAAAACCTCAAGAATCAGCATACTGTCATATTGTTGATACTAACACAAATCATTCTCTATGACAAGTCTTCAAAGAATTTGATGACATTAGAAATTGTCAGTGTACTAACAGTTCATCATTAAAAATGAACACGATAAGAATGTATACTCCATTCCACAATCTCTTTATCATTTATATGTACTCCTGTAAATTGTGCCTTCGACTTTAACTTCCTCTAACGTTTCCTGTAAGGATTCATGGTTTCAACTTTTATTCAAGTTTGTACCTGATCATCTATCCTTTACACCAGGCTCCATTTGATTAACCTCTCAGCAGCACCTTTTTCCTCCCTTCCCCACCCACTGAAACTTGCCCTTTAAAATCAAGCTAATGCCTATTTTTGTTAACATTTGAATTCTCTTTCCTGTCACTGTTGTTTCTCCCCCATGGATCCTTCCTCTTTCCAGTGTTGTAGTTGTCTGTACGTCATCTTAACAATATTCAAATGTTTCCAAATGCCACTATGACTAACATTTATATCCCTAATTCCTAATCTGATGAATCCTCACGGGGCCCGATGTCGTGGACTTCAGTCATATGCCTCCCACAGTAGAAGCAGGAAGAACAAATTCTCCTTCTTCCCATCTTTTGGCAGCTAAGGATGGCTTGTGACCTCAGCTTAGTCACTTGGATTCTTCCACTTTAGACTTTGAAACTTAAGTGATGCGAATCAATGGGAAAGTAAGGAACATGTTGCCACATGACAGCATCCTGACCAGATGACCAGGAACTTCTGGTGGATTGTCCTTTGTTCCTGCTTGTTTCAATTCTGCAAGATCAACTTCGAAACTTATTGTATCTTTAACAGCTAAAGTTAGATTCTATGACTGCAACAAGGAACTCTAAGTTGATTTCTAGTTAGTGAGAATGAGAACCAAATTACCTTGATATTCTTCCCCAATGTTAGGTAGTTCTTGGTAAATACATTTTATGACAACTTAGGGGTGCTTTTATAATAGAACAAATGTGGATATTGTTTTATTGTACTATGCTAAAGTTTTTAAAGAATTATATATTATTATGTAAAATACACTATGAATAGATAAAAATAGTAGGCATATATTGCTAAAGTAAGACTAAAGATATATGCCAACTCAGCATTTGCCTGTGCCAAATGATACATATTGAAATAACTTGTGTCATTGTCAGTTTTAATGGTATTTTGTTTCGATTGCCATACAGCAGCTTGGTCTATTTGCTGCAGTCAGTTGTATGTTTCTCCATGCTTTAAGTTGTGTTTCTGTGTGCTCTTAAACCAATTCGTCTATTTAAATGATAATGTTATGTCTGTGCTATTTTCAGAGACCAATTTTTCCATAAAAAATATTGCATTTGACAAGGCAGATTAAGATCCAATAAAATAATTATCTAGAATCTTTAGAAATGCCATAAGTTATGAAATACTGAGGAGTGCATTCAGGAGTATAGTTTGTTTCCTTTAGGTAGCCACAGCAGCCATTTTCTGACCATCAGGGCTCCATGTAATGTTGTACCCTGAGAGCCACACATAGATTTTTGTGAAATATAACGCCATAGAGTTCCGTGCAGCTCTAAGACTAAAGCCAAACCCTAAATAGTCAGCGCATGTACATTTGATGTTTATAAATCCTTTCATCTTCTTACTGAGATGACCACACTAAAAATAGAATAAGGAGAAAAAGTATAGGTAACTGTCTTCTATCCCTAATTTCCATGGATTTATCACTACTTTTTAAGTGGTGAATAATTTAATTTTTTTATTACATGTCTATGTAGACATTATACATTTTATCCTGGTTTTATAAATTAATGATATTTAGGAAAGACAATATCCCTGTGTTCTAAAATTAGAACTACCCACATTTTACGTATTCACAGTGTCACGTCTGGCTTTAGTATTTGTCATTTAAATTTGGGAAAATATTTGAAAGAAAGCAATCAGTTTTTACTCCATTCATTAGAACATTTTCTTTGTTAACTTTGGGAATGGACTTTATACTTTGTTGGTTTTCATCCTTTCCCTAAATTGCTTTTATAATTGTCTCTCTTTATCTTCTCTCTACTCAGAAAGACTACTTTTTCTTTAGATTTACAGAGTATGGTTAAAAAATCATTTCAAATTGTCACTTTTTATTAGACCACAGATACACAGAATTAGATTGATTTGACTAATTACACTCTGCTTGATGGCCCAGTATCATCCCTGCCCCTTCCCCAGGACCTTTTTTTTAAATTAATTTTAGTCACTTTTAATACTCCATCCCGACTCCTAGTTTCTTTGCTGCCGAGATCCCACAGTCAAAGATTCTGGCTTATCACTTTTATAATTTTTCCCTCTGTTTCATATTTTCCTGTTGATTCCTTCTACTTTCACACATCAGCTGTAGGGCTTTCTTATTTCTATGTAATATTTTGGGCTGGATGGAGGGAATAGAGTATGCAATTGAAGACTAAAAATATTTCAGATTCAAAAGAGGAAACTATAACTGTTACTCTTCTATCTACAAATCTAAGACAGCATCAACTTTGAAGGAATAGTATTTATAGTCTTCCTAGCAGAGAACCTGGTACGTAGTAGTTATTCATGAAAGGTTAATGCCTTTTCACCAATTTATATTAAGAAAAAAAAGCAGTAAGTAAAAAAATAAAATACGTTGGTGATTTGAAACTGTTTACAAGTAATAGGATTAAATTTCAAACATCTGGGTTCTTATGCAAATATCCACACATACCTATGAAGAGCACCTCTCTTATTTGCTGTAACAAACTTTTTGTGCTTCTCTTGACTTTTCTTTGCTATTTCAATTTTCTATGATATTTGGAGAGTAAAGTTATAACATTTTCTTTAAAAGTAGAATAGAATTAAGTCTCTAATGTATGTCTGGTTAAATCTGGTAACTTAAAGAATAAGATTAAACAAGCATTTTTTCCTACTTTTTAATAATATTTTCTGTTAAATTTGACAAAATTGTTGATGCCTATAGTGATTAAATGCCATATTTATTTATCAAAATAATTATATGCAAACAATACATTTAAGCTTGATTATATTTTAAGCATCATTTTCAAAAAGTACTATATTAAATATAAATCAATGTTCTCTGTAGTATTTCCTGAAAATATCTTAGAAATCTGAGATAATCAAGTATTTGAAGAACCACAGATGATGGAATGATATACAGAACGGTAGACAGTGGGCTCAGAATAATACATTCAGTTGTACACAAACACTTATGGATGACATAGTAGCAGGCTTTCATTTAGCATGTCATTTTCAAACAAACTGTAGCCTTCCAGAAGGATGTAATAAGGAATAATCTGTTAGGCTTCTGTTTTTTTTAGCTCACATATTTTGAGCATCATTTTTCAACAAGACATTGTGTGAGGTCTTATAACTACAAAGATAAATAGGACATAATTCCTAGTCTCAAGAACTTTAAAATGTATTGAAGAGAAGGAAATAAAATTAGCTAAAGGAAGTCAAACGGAATATTCAGGAGCTGCCTAAGTGACATGTGTGGGGGTGAAGAGAAAAAACCAAACCTCAGAGACAAGGGATCAAGGGAGTTTTAATTTCTAAATAGAAGTATTTGACAGAGGTTTTAATAAAATAGTAAAGAAGAAAAAGTACACTTGAGAATGATTAAAATCAGGAGCAAAGTCAGAGAGCTGGGGCGGTGGCTGGCAGAGAAGTGAGGAGACAGTCAATGAGAAGGAAGTGTTATCGAAAGGGAGAGCATGCAAGACTCTGAGGGTCATTTTAGGGAGTCCTGTTCTCTTCTTGAGGCAATGGAGAGTCTTTGCAGGTTTTTAGGATGGAATGGCATGATACAATCTATGTTTTAGAAAGGGAACTCTGCTATGGACGATGAAAAAAGAGAGCCAGATAATTTTAGAGGATTGGTACTGGAAATATAACAGAGTCAAATGTGGATAAACTGTTTGGTCACTAGAGAAAATGATTTTTACATATCGAGTAGCTCGTCTGGAATAAATGTGTCTGCCCAGCAAAAATCACTTGGGTGATCTATTCCGATGTGCTGGTAAGCTCTAAGCAATATCACTACCCAGATGACACTAAATTTTAATGATATACTATTATAGCTGCCTTTCGCAGAGGTCAGTCTCCCTAAGAGCAGCACACACTTAGAATACTCATAAAATTCTTTGATTTGGAACAGAAGTATCAGGAGATGAAAAAGTAAATGTTTAGCAGAGAGTGATGTCATGATTTGGAATACAGGAAAGCAGAATTAAGAGCAATTTTTAAAGAGCAGCAAAAGGATAGCAAATGTTCTCTCCTTGCCCTATGGCGTTTTGTGTCACCTTTTTACACGTAGCTCTCTCTAAGCTACTTTGCAGACAGCAGAGCATATTAAATGCATTCATGATTTGTAATTTAAAACTACAGTTGTGCGAAATTGCAGTTTAAGCTTGTATGGATCCATACCCATTGAGTTTGAATTAAGATTTACAAATATGTATTAGGTTTGATAGGACAGTCATTGAATGACAAAATACAATTTGCGGTATTGAAATGCAGCAAAAATATGAAAATTTAAAATATGTATGAAATCTTTCTCAACAATATGCTGATTAGATCTTAGGTAATGCATATAGCCCATTTCAGTAATCAGTCGGGGTGTATATTGTGAAAGCCATGATTCTAAGTTTCTTAATTTAAAAATAAATTGGATGAACTTATTCTAGAAGCAATTATTTCAGAAAAACATCATGTCCTACAAAACTCATTGATAGTCAAGAGACTAATAAAACAAATCAACCTTTTAAGTTCTTGGTTTTCAGTGGATATAGCTAAAAATCTAAGGTTAAAGCAAAACATTTTTGTCATAATTCTGCATCTCTTCACGCAAAAGGTAGTTCTAGAACTACTCTAACATCCATATAAAGAAGAGGGCAAAGAGTGAGGCAAAAATGTTGAAAAAAATTATACCATCGTGTCAAATAATACCAGAATCATATTCTCTTATCATGGGAAGGCTAATTATAAGCTGGTCCAAACCTACACTCAGGGCAGGAATTAACTCCGCAACATCGTTTCTCAACCCTGGTTCTACATTACAATAGACATGCGGTGCCATTATCTCTAGATTTTCTCATTCGGTAGGTCTATTTTTGTAATATCCCCAGATCATTTTAATGTGCAGTCTTGATTGAGAACCACTGCTCTCCCATAAAATATTGACCAAGATAAAGTGCATGATTTCTCAATTTGGGGATAATTTTGATTCCAGTAAACATCTTGATTTTAAAATAAAATGATCTTGGCTCTATAACTTTCATCCACTGAAATTACATCAGCACATTTTACTTCCTAAAAATTACTTACCTGTTTTTACTTATTTTATTTCCCAATAAAGTATGGGTTATGTAGCTGATGGGCTATTTAAATTGCTTTTATCACCATCAATAAGAGTCAATATTTAATCTGGGTTTGCTATGAAACTGACATAAACTTACATGTTTTACATAGGATAATTTTAACCTTTTTATCAGTTTTAGAAGGTATATATTATTATTATTACCTCAATTTTAAATTTGAGAAAATTGAAATAGAGTAAATATGAAAACATGCCTCAGATTGTGTGACTAGAGAGTGCTGAAAGTGGAGATTTGAACCAAGCACCTGTGTTCTAAGCCGCCATACTCTCCCCGTCAGGATGCTCAATGCAGATCTGTTGAGTTAACCAAATTGCACCTACCAATCATTTTAGTATGTATAAAAAGCTGTTATCCTTCTGCAACATTTTCAACAGCCCAAGAACATTCACTTTTTTTAAATATAACCTTGCTATTTGCTAGGGTTTACTTGTCACTAGGAAATATAGACAAACTTAGCTTACACACTGACCTTAACTTGTCAATACCATTGCTTGTGAAATTTAAAATCACTTCTCACAACCTTTAAGAATTCCTAGGGCCTTAGGCCTTTATGGTTTCCACTGTTTCCAACAAGTGAATTGTCACTAAAAGCCTTATTTTACTCTGAGTGTAAAACTCCTCTCTTTCATGAGTTTATATACACCAAGGCACATGTTCACTCATACTATGCATTTTATGAATTCTGTTTGACTTATTAAAGACTCTTGAGTTAAAAAAGAGCTTACCCTGGTCTGGCCCTGTGGTGTAGCAGTTAAGTTCGTGTGCTCTGCTTTGGTGGCCTGCGGCTTACCAGTTAGAATCCCGGGCGTGGACCTACGTACTGCTTATCAAGTCACTCTTTGGCAGGTGTCCCACATACAAAATAGAGGAAGATGGGCACAGATGTTAGTTCAAGGCCAATCTTCCTCAGCAAAAAGAGGAGGATTGACGGTGGCTGTTAGTTCAGGGCTAATCTTCCTCAAAAAAAAAAAAACAAAAACAAAGTTACACTAAGTTGGGCAAAGCCTTCTTATATCTTATGGGCACCAATTTCTTTGCCTCCTCTTCTCATCTCTGCATCTCATCCCTTCTCTCATAACTCAAGCTTCCAAACCCATCAGATAGCTTAGCAGAAAAAGCAAACAAATGGCCTGTCATAAACAGAATCTACTTCCTAAGAATGCAATTAGATTTATAAATATTATTCTTTCTTTTAACTAGGTATCAAATTATTTTTTCATCTTTCAATCTCCTAATCATAATTTTCTGAATATCTTTCAATTGATTGTCTAGTTTATTTTATAATCAGCCTGCCAGTTTTTCATCAGTGTATGCTTCCCAACAAATCAAAAATGAAGGATTCATTGAAGCTTTCTTCTTCTTCTATGGTTGTTTCAGTGATGGTTCTAATAGAGAATAGTCCATTAGCCCCATTGTTGGCTATAGAAAGGAAATACAGTTTTTCTATGTCTCTCAATACAATGATCATACCTGCAAACTATTACAAATACTTGGAAGTATCTATCCAGTACAGATTTTTAGCAAAATAGAAACCAAAAAACTATAATGAATGGCCTTTCCTGAAAAAGTGATCTTAGATTCGACACCTTGGAAAAATAATAATTTCAAAGCTTTGTTGGATTTTGTTTTTAATATTTCGTTGCAAGAGCAGTCACCATATAGAAAAAAATTACAGGAATCTCTGAAATTCAATAAATGAAATATTTAATTATGCAAAATAATAGCAAAGACCTATGGTAAAATACATAGTTTAGGCAATGTGGACCAAATGCACCAAACTGCTCTGTGAGGTGTGAACAAAGACTGGGTGGGGCGTATCTGCTGTCAATGTATTCTCTAGGAAATGTTTCTTAAAACACTTAATCACCTTATTGGTTTTTCCCCTTGGTGAAGATGTGTGTGAGCCTGGGTGTGTGTGTGTGTGTGTATGTATGCATATGTGCAACACATGTTTTTCTTCAAGGAGTTACTAAAAGGGTTGCCAATATGAGCTTCCGTGTCTCGGCTTATGCAATTATCCACAGGACTGTTGGATATTCATGTTGGCGCTATCGCTTATGGAATTTGCAGTTCAGGGCAGATGTAGACTAATATAGGCTGTTCTGGGAGATGTCAAAAAGGCCTTGAATACATTAGGGATGAAGTGTTGTAGAGAAGCTTCTCTTGGTGTCTTGTCTGGGTTTTCACTTACCTCGCTTCTTCTCAATCTCTAGTTCAGCTCTCCCCACACCCTCCCATCCACCCTCTGTTAAATATCCTAGCATTGGAATGATTCAGGACTCAGTCCTAGGCAGTTGTTCTTTTATATCTACAGTTTCTTCCTAGGAAACTGTGACATCACCTTGTCACAACTGACACATTACGTTGGACAAACTGTCCAATCCTGTGACAGTAAATCAATGTGCACTTTTTATACTATCAACAATTCCAAAATTTATATCTTTAGCTCTGACCTTTCCTCCAAACTCCAGACTAGTGTGTTCAATACCTATATCAGGATCCCTGTATCAGTCGGGTTCCTGCAGGAGACAAAGGGAATGCTAAAATTACATAATTTGAGTAAAGTTTAATCAGAGACAATTTCAAAGCCCTGAGAAAGGTCTAAGGATGCCACAAGGGAGAGTACAGGGCTCTGTGAAACGCTTGAAGGGAAAACGGGATGGAGAAGTTACTGGAACCTGGAGATGGAGAGGCTGTGTGGCATGGGCAGCTTTATAGGAACCATGACCTTAGCTCATAGGAGGTCAAGAGAGGCAGCCAATCCATGGGAACCCAAATACATACTTAGTGTTCATTCTTTTCCCTCCAATCTTTTGTCAGTGCTCTCTGTTAGCTGAACTCTACAAGAAGCTGGAAAGTTAGAGAGGTATAGATGTAGCTCTCAGAGTTGGCTTCCCTGGAGGCACAAAACAGGATGGAGAGGCTAAGTGTGAGTGTGAACTACTTCTATATATGCAGAATGAGTGTATTCCAGGGAACGGCATATGGAAAAGCCACAAGAATCAAGCTCTCAGATCACTAAGTAGTTCAATAGATCTGGAAAAAAGAAGTCAGAGTGACAATTTATGAGGTGGAAGAGATAAGCAGCAGCCAGATTATAACAGTCTTTTAAACTAAGTGGAGGATTTTGGATTTAAAATTTTAAAGCAGAGGAGTGTCATGCTAATATTTATGTTACAGAAGAAACATTCTGGCTGCTGACTGGAGCATGGATTAGACAGAGAGCAGGTCTTGGGGTTGAAGGGCCAGTGAAAGAGTCAGCGGTGAGATTGCCAGGCATGATCAGAGGTGTGATAGGACAGAAATAAAAAGACAGTGATGAGAGATTTAAAAGGTAGAACTGAGAGGACTTGGTGGTTATTTAGATGCTTGAGGTGAGGGAGAAAGAGAAGTCAAGGAGATTTCTGGCATGTGTTTCTAGAGATTGGCAGTACCATTTCCAGTGACAGAAAAGAGACCAGAAAGAATTAGAGAAGAAAATGATGAATGACGGTTTACACGTATGTTGAGACATTAAGTTCAGTTGCCTATGGAACATTTTTGTAGAAATGTCCAATGTAGAGGTGGATATATGTGTGGGAAGCTCAGGAGAGCGAGCAAAATAGATTTAGTTTTAGAAATTATGGGCATATTAATACTTATCAAAGAAGTGGAGTGGAAGAGGAAATTAGCTGACTTAGAAGAGAATTAAGCTTCAGTATGACTGACCTAATGCTTACACGTTTTTCAATATACCCAGTTAATAACGAGTTTAAGAATTTTGTTAAAAAATAGATATTTAATGCCAATGGTAAAAGCTGGTTTCTAAAGCCCATCGTTTCTATTCTAACTATCTTCCATGGATACGCCTTTATTGTTGTTTACTGATTTACTGCTTTACGGAGTAAAAGCTTTTTAAACAACTTGAAGAGAAAATATTCTTGAAATAGTATTGAGAGAGAAAATTCTAGGTATCCAAATGGTACAATAGACTGAGTTTTAGAATTAGGATGCACCTTCAAGGTCATTTAGTGGTCTCAGAGGTCTCATGTTTTAGATGAGAAAGCAAAAGATCAGATAGTTATGCCAATGAGTGAATCCTTCTGAGATAAATTACAAAGAGAGTAAATATTTAGTTAAGATAAATCATGGTAAGTGTGTATATGGGTTAGTCAAGCATTGCCACATAGAGCAATGTCAATGGTGTAAAGACAATGGGGAGCAGGGAAAGGAGAGAAGCACCACGATAGAGAGGTACACCACAGCCTCTAACCAATATCCCACTGATGCGCCGAGCCTCAGAAGATCGATCTCCAATGCTTCAAAGAAACTCCATCAAAATAAACATATTTATACTTAAAGGGTGAAATATGGGAAGCTGCTAAAAACATGGGCGCTGAAATTGCTAACATTTCATAAAAGACAAGAAAATCTCACTGCCTTAATGGAAACTGAACCAACCCATAGAGAAGCAGCTGTTTCCCTTTAGCAAACTTTCAAAGCAGCAGGAACTGCATTCAGTCAGGAAACTGGCAGAGCCCCGGAGCCATTTCTAAGTGGCTATGAGAGGGGAAAGGATGTCCTTGAAGACCTGTGCTCTGGTGAAAATGGAAGTGGAGGTTTTGGCAGACTATGCTTTCGGCTGCCTGCCAGCGACTTTGAAAAGTCTGACAGCTAACGCGGCTGCCCGGATAGTTCTTTGGCTGCACCTCTGGTTGGAAGACATGATTTTGAAAGAACTCCACACAGGAATTCCATTTGGCAAAGATTTGCTTTTTGGCAAGGATGTGGAAAGTCTTCTTGAATAAGCATTGAAGAATAAATTGTGTCTGCCTCAGGATAAAACTTCTGGGGGAGAGGGAAAGAATTAGGAGGCAGATCATACAGAGGCAGAAAGTTTTCAGACTGGCAAGAGACGCTAGAAATTTGCAATCAGTAAAAATGACCCGATTGCAAGAAAAAAATTGGAAAGTTCTTCAAAGGATCCAGAAAAAAGGGAGCTGGCCTGACTACTCAGTCACTCCTCTGGATGTAGGAACCAAATAGTAAAGATCATATGTGAATCAGAAATGGGAAAACGTATCCTTAATTCAAGAAAGCATTTATCTAAAATATTAAAAATGTTTTGAATTATGTAAAACAGATTTTACAATGTTGAAAAAGCCTGGCATCACACTAATCATGTTAGTAAAATGCCGACCTAAATTTGCAGGCCTGGGTCCTGCGTTACCTGCTGTCTGAAATCTCTTGAGGGACCGGCTACATTTGGGTTATTAGTACGAAATCTGACATGTAACACGCAGCATGGAGCTTTCAGTGCTGGAATCCCCATGGTGCCTAACAGTGTCCACATGCCTCCTTGGTGTGTAAAATGTCATCAGGCCTTTGACTCCATCAGTTCATATGCAGCTTCTGATGTGTGAAAAGCAGCATAGGGTTTTGCCACTGATAGACAATAAAAGCTCATATTGACTAATTCTTTTCCTCTTTTAGAATACATAATCAGGACTGCTTAAGTCTTTCGAGAGCAAGATTGCTTTCCCTTGGGTTGCCAGGTAAAATACAGGATGCTCAGTTTAATTTGAATTTCAGATAAACAGCGACTAATTTTTGTTTTTAGTGTAAGTATTCAAATTTAACTAGGTGTCCTATATTTTATGTGCTAAATTGGGCAGCAAATTTTAGGGACAGTTTTATGAGTGAGGGAGATCTCTTCATGAGTTTCTATTGCTATTAAATATATAAATTCACTTGGATAGAGTCCAATGCTGGCAAACCTAACAACAAATTTTGCTCTCCATAAAATATTGATAGCAAAATTCATATTCAATCCTTTACCCAACTTGTGAGCTTATTTATTTTTGAAGAATTATGTTTTATGACCTGACTTCCAGTAGGGGTGCTAAGGAGATGGTGGCCAAAAGATATTCTTAATGGAAATGAGGGAGCAAAGGAAAGGAGATGAATGGACATTTTTGGTTATTAGGAGTTCAAACTTTAGATAAATCTATGAGGTTAAATACCAGTTCTGCCAGTTACCTACCCTGTGGAACCTTGGCTAATTGAAATAAAATAAGACTTGACAATTACTGCTTAGGGTGTTTGGCACATAGTAGGGGTACCAACAACATATATTGTCTGTGTCCTGTCAAGATTTCACAACTATTGATATGGGAAACTTGAGAGTTAAATCCATATCTTCTTGTTCCAAGAGTAATGCTCAAAACATAAATGCTTTAAACTGGTGTCAGGAAAGAGAGACATTTGAGAGTAATGCCATGGAAGAATCAAGGTGCAAAACATAATTATAATTTAAAAATTAAATAGATTTCGGCTATTCTGCCTTTTTAGAAAATGCTTAATCAAAAGGCAATTTTACCCAGTTACTTGAGGATATTTGACTTCCATGGATAACTGCCTGATGTCAACTCAGAGGACACATATTTACAGTCAGCAGTTTTGAGAAACAGTACCGCAGAGTATTAGAGTCTTGCTTGTGATATCCATCCTCCTTGAGTTTAGCATAGTGAGTAGAGAAGATGTTTTAGCTCAGAAGATTAAACCTGGGAGACTATCAGCTCAAATATTTGATAGTAGCAATATGGCAAAGTGCTGTGATTATTATGAATTTCTTTTAAAAAGCACATTTTAAGCATCATATTTTGGTTGAGTCTAAAAATCTTTCCTAAGTAAATTGTGCACATCGTTTTTACTAGCTTATGAATATCTTAAAGTCAGGGTTTGTAGATATTTTACCTATAGGTTATCAAGGCCTTACACAATGAATAATGGGTACACATTGCAAAAATAGTAAATCCAGGTACATATAAATTAATGAACGAAATCATTAAAGAAGCAATAAAGGAAAGTCAGTTTCAGCAACTAGAGTAAAACATCCATAGTTCATAAAAATTGTATGATTAGCTTGGCTGAAATTTCTGAGGTGTCTCTTTCTTCTTGCTTTAAAAACTTTCAGGCACAATTTTTCACAAAAAAATTCTAAAGGAGTTGATGATCTTTTTGTCCTATCATATCCCTGACTAAAATGTATAATACACATAGGAGACTAAATATTTTGAACAATTAAAGACAAATTGTATTTTCAATTAGTCATTAATTTATGTTTGAATGTTGAGCTTAATATGTATCAACTTCTCTCAAATAATAAGTTTGTAACAGCTAAAATATACACTTGTAAAAGTATAGAGCCTATAAAATTTCTTATACACTTGAAACCTTCATCCTGAAATTGTAAGGTTGTTGGTAAAAGAATATGCTATTTCCCAATCTGTAAAATGAGCACAATAATAATGTATACTTTGTTGGATGAAAGGCATCTATTTACAGAACACTTAGTATGGGTCTGATTCATAGTAAGCACATGGTGTTATGTTGGCTTTTATTATCATGCTAAACAAGTCAAATCTGTAGACTGAATACACAGGAAGAAGGATTAATGTTATATTCAAGAAAAAAAAAATTTCAGCAAAGGTAGATGACAGCCAGAAATGAAAATTGCTACTGGCTTTCACAACAATTAATTCATTAACAGGTTATTTGCTCTTTTGTTTCAAATCCAACATTTCTTAGGACAGCCAAGGAAAGGAAAATAAAAACAGCATAAAACAGGAAGTTGTCTTTAAGTCACATTCAAATGAAACACAAGTAGAGTTTGCCAGGTAACAGGATGCTTCCTCTTGACAGGATATACCTGGAGGTTATCAGGCATACATAGCTTATACTAGTCTAAACTTTCCTACGTTTAGCAATATTTACCGTAAGCTCAAAATAAGAAGCTAGCAGAAAAGTACCAAGACAATGTCCATTCCTTTCAATTCTATCTCCTAGAAATAAAGGGGCTGGAAGTTATGTCCTCCTTTCCCTGACTCTATTAGGTCAATCCCTCTATTCCTCATCACTGTACTGTCCAAAACAGTGACCACTAGCCACATGTGGTTTCTGAAATGTAAATAAATTAAAACAGAATATGGTTAATAATTAATTTACTCACTTGCAATTAGCCACATTTTAAGTGTTCAAATGCTAAATGTTCTATTGGACAATACTGAGATCAGGTTCCTCCATCTTTTCTCTCTAAGAAGTAATGGAAGTCTCCATGAATGTGTCCCAGCTCTCCTCCATTATGTCTCTCCTCCTCTCCCTTCGAGAGTGTCCCCTGGGCTCAAATGATGCAGAACAAAACTTAAATTCTTCACATTGCGGAAATCAAAGATCAAAAAATGAACTCGGGGAGGCAAAAATGAAGAGAGGCAAAAACGAACTTGGAAACGAAAATGAATGCATGTTATGAAGGAGTTGAGCTAGGATATACTGTCAGCTCATCACTACTTAGTATAATTTATTTGTATTATTTTCTGCCTAATTCTCCAGAAACTAAATGCATATAATAATGAAACAGGTTATGGTCAAGAGGCAAGGTGGGCTCACTATGAAAAGAGAAGAAAAGTTAAAAGAAGCCAGGAAGTATAATGTGAACTGAGAGAGGCAAGAGAAACAACAACGACTTTACGATTTTGACAAAAGCAGGCTGTTTGGTCAATAATAACAATCAGGAGAAAAGCAGATTTTCAACAAAAGTGCTTTATGTGGACAAAATCTACGGAGCTAAGTCCACCTCAAATACCCCAGCATAAAAGCTCAAAGAGCAAACATTTTTTAATACTGGCTCCTCGAGTGTATACAATACTTCCCTTCATTCAGAAGCCAAGCACCATTGTAATAATTTAGCTCTCGTCAGTCTGCTTCAGTCTTTGCATCATTATGCCTAGAGCAGCAAGGTGAGATCTAGCAAATTGGGTTGGGAACAGGGAGCTGGCTCTGTGAAAATGCATACTGAAATACAGACACTTGAAGCATATTATCTCAGCATCTAACTGTGCCAAAAAGTAGGTTTATGTAGGATTTTTATTTTCTCTTCTCGAAACTTGAAAACTGAGAGATGGAAGAAATTGAGTGATTGGATGGATACTTACCAGGATGTGGTCATTATATTTATCAGTGCCATATGACAATCAGAACTAGAGGAAATATGGAATGATTCAAGCCTGTAAGTGCGGAAATGACACAATGTTTCAGAAAGTTGGATTTAGATTTGACAGTGGTGAACAAAACAAATTGTCATGGAATGGAGGAAACACACAACATAAAATAAATACGTAATATATTTGAAGTAGTGATGTGAAGTGCTATGTTGAAAAGATAAAATGGGATGAGGGAGAAAGAATGATGGCAGCTGGTATTTTGGATGGGATAGAGAGGGAATTATCAGGGAGACATTAAGAAAGGGCCTAAATGGAGCAAAGGAGAGCAAGACATTAGACTTCCTGTAATACCAGCTTTCCAGAAAGAGAAAAGATGAAGTTCAAAAGGCTGGGGGTGGCTAAGTGCTTTGAAGAGTTTGTGGAATAGCTAGGAGTCTGATGTGGATGAACCAAATCAAGCAAGGAAACAAGTGTGACAAAATGAAGTTAGGGTCACAGCCAAGGACCTACTGATGTAGGGTATATTTTTTAAATGTGTAATTGGAAACTGATCGTTTGTCAGTATCATCACTGTTCCCATGCTGGTTCAAGACACCACCCTCGCTTGGCTGAATTATTTCAACTACCATGTAACTGCTTCTAACTTGCTGCTTTAAAGCCCCGTGCCTCCTCCCCTCGATCTGTATTTACTCATCAGCCAGAGCGGTCCTCTACAATAACAACTCAAATCAAGGCAACAACACTATTTAAGACCTTCAATAAGAATAAAAACCAAAGTTCTTATCTTAGGTCTTCTTAGCTTTGTTTGCACTGCTGTGACTATCGCTCCTCTGTCACCTCCTGCTGAGCTCCTCTGTACTCACTCTAGTCCAAACCCACTGGCTTCCTCACTGCTCCTCAAAAATACCAAGCACAGTCTCACCTCAAGGCCTTGGCACTTAGCCTGGGAACAAGTTCCCTTCAGATATCCCAAACAGCATGCTCCCCCTCTCCATTCAGGTCTCTGCTTTCATTTCACCTCATCAGAGAGAACTACCAAACTACACCCCCACCTGTCAGTTTCTAGCCATTTCTCCCACTTAACTTTTCTTCACAGAATTTATTAACACATGACACGTTACTAATAAAAATGTTTGATTTGGTTACTATTTTCTGTCTCCTTGTACCAGAATTGAGGTTTGCTGAGAGCAAGATGTTTGTTTTATTCATTGTTTATTGGTAAAAACTAGAACTGTATCTGGCACTTTGAATTTGGCCAGGTAACTATTTTTTTTAGTAACTATTGTTTTGAAATAAGTGAAGGAGAAACTATGGATTACAGCAATTGATCCTGCTGACGAATTGGAGGTCAAATGTGAGAATAATGGAGCCAAAGATGCCTCCAAGGGTTTTATCCATAGAAACACAGTGAATGATGCTTCCATTCATTAAGATGAGGATCAGAGGAGAGGAGTCTTGAGGGAAAATCAGATGTTCTGGTTGGAAATGTTAACTTTCATTGTCTGAGTTTAGTTTGGACTGCTAAAGGCAACTAAGGCAGAAGAGCGAATCATAAGTACTTTTCCTTGAAGGTGGTTTAAAGTAGGTTTAGTAGTTTAACATCCATCAGAGTGCGTAATTGTTTTGACCAAACATATTTTATCATAGAGCATGATAGCAGGTAAAACATTAGAAATTAGGGCTTCCTTAGGGCATCCTAAGGAGCACGTGGGGTACCAAGCGTATGAAAAACTGTCCCCTGCCCCCACTTTCCACTTTTACCAGAGTAGTTCTCATTTAATGGGAAAAGGGAAATATTTTGAGAATAGTAAATAAAGAAGCTGTACATGGCAACAAACTTTTCAAACCAGAGACTTCGACCTTCTTATTTAACAGAAAGAAACTAGAGCCAGAGAGGTGACATAATTTGCCCTTATAACAAGTTGGCTAGTGGTGGAGCCAAGTTCAAGTCAGGTCTGTTAATCCAAGGCATTTTCTCTACATTATATTCTAACGCAATACATCTTTATCAAAGCCGACTATCACATCATGAAAGAAGTTGGGATCTGTAAGAGACGTAAGCATAGTGGTGGTGTAGAGTCAGCTTATGAGAGCTGATTTATTAAATTTCCAGGAATTTTGGTACCTAGCTGTTAAATATGGGTTGTTTTAATGCATAATTAAAAATTGAACTAAATAAACTTACAATTAAATGATTATACTAGAAAAAAAGTAACACTCGACAGTCACCATTTTTTTAACCACATTTTACTATTTTCTACATTCTTGATGCTAATGGTGCTTATTGCATCTTTATGGTATAAATACTATATAGTGGTATGCTGCTGAACCACTCGTCCCAATTCCTCATCCAGTCACATCATGTAGGGAATTTGAAATTTCCCACGGTGGATATATTTACCCCAAGAAAATTGTCAAATGCCACAATTTGACAGGTCTCCTCTCCCATGGTTCCCATGCCCTACAGCCAAAACGCTGGTTGTTAAACATACACCAATATATCATTGCCTGAAAATTAATATTACACTATTCTTTATCTTTTCTTCGATCTTGGGTAAATCATTTAACTCCTCTCTTGGTCTGAAAATTAGATATAATAATACCACCCTCATTTGGTAATTGTAGTGATTAAATGAGATAATATACATGAACATTCACAAAAGACTGCCCTGTACACTAGACTATACTACCCCATATGGCATGAAAATTAGGGAAAATCCCAATTATCTCTAAGACACTTGTTTGTCATAATATTATTGTAGTATAATGATTCCTATTACAATAAAATACAACTTCTATCTACCATAAAATTATCAAAATAATTCTGACATATTACTCTCTGGGGAAAATAATGTAAACTCTTTCTGTGTTCAAGCAACCAACAAGGCAATTTTTTTTTCTTTACTTCAAAGTATAAAGTCCCTGCCTAAATGTTCACTGACTTGATTTTTCTCGTGTATCTCTCTTCAAAGTACATTTTTCGTGGTGGGGGAAATGTCAAAGACTAACAAACAAACAGTTGTGCAATTTTTAATTTTTTGTGAAGGAAGACTTGCAGAAAAATCCTCTGTCTGAGGCCTAAATCTCCCTCGCCATGACCAGTAACAACTTGTTCTTCTCATGTGAGACAGACGGAATTGAGACAATAGGCCTACTGTTCTTACCCAGAATGCACTGCGTTTCGGAGACCTTTCTAAAAGATTGGCTGCGTGGTGTGCAGGGGAGGAGAAGAAGATGCCGTCCTATAGGTGTCATATTGATAATGAATTTTGCTTACAAATTATTCTTGCTTGCTCTGGCATGATGTTTGCAGTAAGATTCAGGAAATAACTTGCCCGTCAGTGTCCTGAATAAGAAAAAGAAGATTGGGTTTGGGCGTCATTAATTGGCTTTAAATTTCGGTTATGATATTTGCCTACCTCTGACCGATCCCTAGTCTTGTTTGTAGGCTCCTAGCAGCATGAAGTGGGCAGACACTCTGTCAGGCATTGAAATCGGTAACAAGTAAAGGGAGGATGAATTATTTGATTGAACTAAATTTCTTGTTTGGTTTTCATTGTCCTCAAAATCAGTGGGAAATTGCAAACACAAAATTCAGGATGGAGGTTGATTCTGGGATATGGGAACGTAAGTATTTGCAAAAATTTGGTAATGTTCCCATTCTTGACCTGAGTGGTGGCTTCATTATATTATATTTTATAACATATGTGTTTATATTAACTATAATGTTCTGTATACATAGATGTTATATAACCATAATAAAGCTAAAAAGAATCAAATTGTAATCTTAATTTTTGCAGATACTAGAGTTAGAAGATTTTCACAGACTGTTGCTAATTTGAATCCTCATTGCACATATATAATAAGCAGGTGTTGTCTCCTGCTCTGGGTTCTGCAAAGAATTTAACTCTATGTTTGTTGTGAATGTATTTCATGTAATTAGAATGTTGTAAAAATATAAATAAATAATCATAAAATTCATGTCTTTACCAGAAAGCAAAATTAAAGTATTTAAAACACACTTTATGTTCAATAAGAATGGTTTATGTGAAATGAGTATATTCAACTTAGGAAATAAGTGCTATTTCTTCTTTCTGTGAGAAGTGTCCTTGGGTATTGAGTACTATAACCATTGCACATATGGGGTGAATTTTTACAGAGAAAATCACTAGCACCTGGATTGCAGTAACATTCAAAACATCTTTTGTGGGTTTCCAGCTGGCAATATTTCTGCTCCTAGAGAATATAGGTTTATAAGTTAAAGTCCTTTTTCTTTACCCCAACCATCCTAGCTCCCTTATCACCTTTCTCATCCCTATCTTATGCTTCTTTAATCATAATAAAATTGATTTTACTGTAAGTTCTGCGCTAAGCCCCAGTGACCTATTTTTTCATTTTCTATTTTAATTTATTTACTAAGCCTCATGCTACATACCTGCAGGCTTTCCTAACATTCTTTTTATGTGATGCTGAATGATACTACACTTTTAGATATAAAAATTAATGAACCAAATTTGAACTCCTTTTAAAATTTTATAATCTGAATGATAAATGCCTTCTAGAGTCTACCAAGTTTTCAAATATTAAGGCACTTTCAGGAGTCTAAAATATGCTGGGTTCTCTTTATAAATTCTGTGAACAAATAATTAATACGATGGGTGGGCTTTTTGCCTCCAGTATTCATTCCCAGAGAAGTGAACTAAGTCAGTGGATTCTTAGAGCCCAGAAGAGATGAGAACACAATCTAAGATTCCAAGAACAGAAACACATTTCTGTTCTTGAGAGTCTCAGTACTGATCACTTCTATTTTAAATTTTTGTCATTAGGTCCCTAAACCTATAGCATGTTTCCTTTCTCTTTTTTAATAGATAAAAAGAATGATTTTATGTTTAGACAAATTTTCCTCGTAATTCTAATTCATATTGGCTTAATCGTTTTGCCCTGTGGTTTACCATTATCATTACTATCAACTCCCTAAAAATGTGTTCTGCACATTAAGGGTTTCTGTTTCTATAATCATTAAACATAGTTTCATGATGATCCACTTGATAGACATAATTTCTTCAGTAGCTTGTATAAAGTAACAGCAACCACATCCTCTTCCGGTGCTGTGGGGGGGCCTGTAGTAACAGGCACCCCGAGGAGCCCAAGGGAATTGTGAAGGGGGGCAGGAGCCAAGGAACCGATTCCTCTGTCCCTTCTCAAATCCTTGCATTAATAATGACTTCTGTGTGGTTCGAGAGCAAAAAGATGGAGCAAAGCCAGCAGTATTCAAACTGTAATAGACCATGATAATTCAAATGCGTGATTCTAAAAAAGGGCAGAAGGAAAAGTTCACAGCACATCCCTGGGAGTGTGTTTTTAAAATCTGCAGAATTCCTAGGGGCATGTATGATCTTTATCCTACCACCTTGTCTCACAAACACCACAGCCCACTGGTTAAAGTCAGTTCGTGGTCAGGAAGAAACTTTTTCTTCTCAAGCAGCACCATGTCACAGCTCTCCTCTCTTTTCCTCATATAAACCTTTGAAGGGCTTTCCTCCTTTTGTTTACTGTTGCCTGATCTTGCCAGTTGTCAGAAGACAATGGTTTACACCTTGGGAGAAACTGTTAGATACACAATGACTCAGTCGGTGATACACATTCAAAATCAAAACACATGTGATTAAATTTATGGCAATTATTTGAATCATTTCACATATAAATTATCCAGCAATTACAAATTGGATGCAGATCCATTTCAGCATAAGTCATCAGATAACACTTTAAATTTATTTCAAAGAAACTTCTTTAGACTTCTTTCCCAAGGAAAAAAATCTTCCTGCCATTTTTCAGAACTTCAAAAAAAAAACAATTTAATAGCATTCTTTCCAACTCTCTACATAAAAGAGAATTTTTTGCCCCAAAGCAATTCCTGTCCATTAGAGGTACTTGCCAGATGACATAAGATCTTCTACACTGGCAGATTCAGTGGCTGTTTGGAAAGCTTCGCTGCCACCTGCAGCTGCACCTGCTGTGAGATTTTACTTGTAGATTCCTTGGTGAGTTCAAAATCTATTGCCTAGATTAGTAAAATGAGCCTAATCCTAGAAGCAATTTTCTGGCATAGTTAAGGAATTTCCCTAGGTAGGAATGGACAATACAGATAGGCTTTTCCCCTGCAAGTTTATATGAACTAATGGATGCATAAACAATAAGTAAATTGTGTATTGGGATATAATTTTCTTCATTAACTAACAATATTGTACTAAAATTGCTTAGGTCGAAATTTACCATCTAGTTAGTCCTCAGATAAGTAGTGAGTTTTTAAAAAAGAAGAAGAAGAAAGTAATTGACTCTGGAATTCTCTGTTTTTTCTATTTAGTAATTTCATTTGCTTCTGGCAAAAACTTTTAAAAGCATTTGTGTTTTGTGATTTTATAATGCTGTATTTGTAGCAAAATAGGTAATCCTTGACTTCCCAAACTGGAAATGAAAATCTAAGCTTTCTACAATGTCCTTGAAGGCAATATTCACTGTGGACCCAGGATGTAGTTCTGATCTCAACTGCCAAACTTACCCCAGTTCCTACTGGTCCAATCACTCTGGCCTCTTGAGCATCTTCAAATATATCAAGAATACCCTTGCCTCAGGGCCTTAACCATGCTCTTCCCCAGCTGAAACAGTACATCCTCAGTATCTACACAACTGTGTTCCCTCACTTCATTTAAGTGTCTGCTTTAATGTCACCTAAGCAGAAAAATCCACCCTAAATACTCCATCAAATACAGCAGTGCCTCCCCACACAATCATGCTCTGTCCCATTACTCTGCTTCATTGTTTTTCTAATTCTCACCACCACCAGATACGTTATCGATTCATTTGCATACCTGTTTATTGATTGTCTCCTCCCAAAGATTATAAATTCCACAAGTACAGGGATTTGGGTATTTTGTCTGCAGGGTAAAGCCCCTTGTGCACAGTGGGTATTTCACAAATATTTGTTTGATAAATTCATAAAAGAATTAGACTCTGATATAGCCTTTAAGACCACATTTCTGAGTTTGTTTTCAAAATTTATAAAACACCTGTGATGCTTTTAACAGATTAACTGAAGTTGACTTTTCTTTTGTTATGAAATTGACATTTTCAGGAATTACATAAAGCAGGAAGCTAAATTTTCACTTAATAATATTCTAATAGTTTGAAATTATGGTAGAATGAGAGGGCGTACTTCGGTAAAGATTTATAGGGTCATTGTCTGATTCATGATCTTATTCACATACCCAGGATAAGGCAGGACCTTGTCTTCAGTGTTAGGAACTCTGTTTGCCAAGTTCTCAAAAGAACACCCACATGAGAGGTTTAAATGAGACAAGCATAGTCTCACGTTACTTAAAGTCTAGTCAATATATCTTCCTCTCTTTCTTTTAAATGAGAACTGGACTACGTGAATTTAAGAATGTTTTCAAATTAAATGCTCACGGTTCTATCATTGTCAATTAACTAAAAAACTCTTCTAAGATGTCAGAAAACTTTGCTTATTGAAAACTAAATTGACTTTCTATTAACAAAATCCTCATCTGTTTCACAAAAATGAGCAAACGTAGAGATCATCTGAAAATTAATTGACAGAGTTCTGTTTAACTAGATCACACTGAGTTTAAAAAATGGTTATGTTATTTTTGTTGAGAATTTTTATGGACATTGTTCTGAAACAAAATTTTTATTTTGTAATCTCAGACGAAGACTTGGCAGAGTTTTTCCATTATAATATTCTTTGCCAGAAGAGTTGAATGAATAAAACAATTTGAAGATCTTACATCATTTTCAATAGCTATGCTGCAGTTTTGAGAACAAAAGAATTACCATGTGAAAAACATCCATAGTATATTTGTAGTATACTTTTATATTTCCCCAGAAAACATTTATTAAGTCCATAATGAAGCCAGATTTAATATTTTAAAAAAATGAATAAACTCCTATTAAAGTTGAAAAATATAAGGTCAAAAAATGACACGTAGAGGATAATTGAAATATATGACCATGTCTGTGCTGCTTAATACACACCCTGGCTCATGTATAATTTTCTAGTATGCGTGTATGCTTGATCTATTGTCCTCATTTCTGAATTTAGTAAGTGCTAGATCCAATGCTGTTTTAATACTTATTTTTGGCAGCATTATGGTGTTTTCGATGCAACGCATGCAATCTACTTTCTTTTAATGCTGTTGCATATTTGATACATTTTTTAAGTTAAAAAATGTTATTCTTACGCTATGCTAAATTTTTGAGATATTACGTAGTGTTAGTTTGAATTTCACCTCTATGTGTCATAACGTAAATTATCCCCAGGATTTTATTCATTTTTTTGAAAAACAAATAATTTATAAGAATCAATAGGAAGATAAATGGAAATTATAAGAAAAATGTTTGTTCAGTTGATTGGCAAAACATAAAAAATATAAAGAAATCCAACTTTGGAGGCAGAATCAAGTTACTTTTAATTAACGTTACCTTATTGTGGCCATCAAAGAAAAAAGTCTTTTCAGGATTCTTAAGGATAAAATAATTTAATTTACCCTAATTGGCACAACAAACCCTATAGACTAAGTGTAAAAGTTCAGCTTTCACTCATTTATTCGTTCAATAAGCATTATGAAGAGTTCACTCAGTGCTGGTCACAGTCAAGAAGTTACAATCTAGGGACAAAAAATGTTGCATATAATTAAGATATTGTAGTGAGTATAAAAGAGCAATGAATGTCTTGGCTGTAAGCAATAGGAAATCAAGCTCACAATGGTAATAACAATCTATTTATCTGATGTAACAAGAATTCTGCTGCAGCAAATATTAGGGTGGTTTTCATGAGTCAATAATGTCAGGCTCAGAAAGAATATCTGGTATTTTTCTGGTCTGGCCTTCATGGTAGCAACAGTTACTGAAGCTCTGGGCATCTTCTTTCAAGGCAGGCCAAATTAAGAAAGAGTAGAAATCAGTAAGAAAGCAAAACTTCCCAGCCACCTCAAGAAACCGTAGATGTGACATTAAACACCTAACTGTAGGCAGACTGGTAAAGTGAGCATGTAGCATTTCTAGCCTCTTTATTGATGGGAACAAGGAAAACAAAGTTTCATTTTGAATTCACGAATTTTTGTAGATTTGATGTCCTTCAATACTCTACATGTATTATTGTTTTTGGTTCTCAATTGTCACACCTTGAGTGTGAGAACACATTCCATGTGACTCCCACCTAAGTTTGACATGAATCTTTAAAATATGACAAGGCTTCCTGGTTTTCTGATATAAAAAGATGTCCTAGGCTTGCCACATACCTTCCTTGCCCCCAAAATACAAGAGATTCTGGTTTGTTTTAATAAGGAGTAGAATTAGAGAAGACACTCTGCCAGAGATGTTTATTGTGATGGGAAGTGATAAAACTTCCAGGCAATTTTACTAAAGTAGCAAAAAATATTTACATTTATTAAACCATAAGTTCATATTTTCAATTCAATTTTAAAATTTCATAGTTTTTATTTAATGACTTTGATTTATAATTTTATCTCTTTTTATTTTCTTTATTTCATAAAATAAAGTTTGGAATTTATTTATTAGTTAATTTACTTAGAATGCATTCCAGTAATACATTCATTCATTATATTGCGTTCTAACATCCCTTGAAATAAATCTTTTTGTCTGTGCCTGTATTCTTGATTTGATATGTGGTCAGGTTCATCTGTTGCTTTTGTTTCTCATCTACGGAATTTAAAAATGATCAATGAATATACATGGTTAAAGTTAAAACTCTGTACAAAGATATACATAGAGAAATCTTGTTTTCATTGCTGTCCCTCAACCACATTGCTTTTCCTTTTCTTATATTTCTTAGAGTATTGGTGATCCTAAAGGATGTGTGTGTTTTGTTAATTTAAACAAGATAACATATGTATTATTTTTCCTATTACTTATCCAAAAGTTAGTATGTAATACACACTATTCTGTACTCTGCCTTCTTAAGTTTGCAATATATCCCAAAGTTCTCTTCATATTATTACATTATTTTTTCAGGTTGCGCAGTAGCCCCTTATGTAGATCTACCATCATAAATCAAACAGTCTCTTCCCTGGGGTAGGTGGGCTGCTTCCAATTTTTGGTGGGATAAACAATGCCACAGTAAATAAGCTTGTACATATCTCATTTCATATTTATTTAGTGTATATGCACATCCCAGTTAGAATCCTCAAATTGGGATTGCTGGGTCAAAGTGTACGTGTGTTTGTAATGTTGATAGACACAGCCAATTCTCTTCCACATAATATTACAGCAACAACAACGATGTACGGAAGTTTGTTTTCACAATTTTGAGAGCAAACATTTGGGTTTTAGCCAATTTGGTATGTGAAGAATGTCGTCTCGGTATAGTTTTAATTTGTATTTTTCTTTTATATAAAAGAGGCAGGACATATTTATATGTTGAAAGGGTATGTGTCTATATATCTTTTCTTACAAACTATTTGTGTCTTTTGCCATTTTCCTCTTGGATTTTTTTTGTCTTGTTTTTAGCAATTACTAGAATGGTCTTTCTCTAATAAGGGAATTAACCCTTTGTGAATAGATGGCAAACATTTTTTCTCAGTTGGTTGTTTTCATTTTTATTTTTACTTTTTTTATGATATTTTTTTGCCATGTAGTAGTTTTTTATTTTTAATGTACTCACACTTGATAGTTTTTATTTCTTACCCCGAACTACCTGATTGAATATCCGCCATGATAAATATACACATGTGCCCTCGTGAAAACATTAAAGTAACTCACCAGAGTTGGTTAGAGAATGTAGAGTGAGCTGCCGGCGTGTGTCGGTGTTGTCCCGGTAGGATCGCACCTCCTGCCAGGAATGTTCCTAGATTCTAACTCTCACTAACCTTTACCCACCACAGCGGCAACAGTCCCTGTAGATCTGTTTCTTGTCACGTCTTTCTCGTCATGAAATCTCACTTGTGATTTCAAGTGGTAAACACCATGTTTTTAAAACCTTCATTTTTGTTTATTTTCCTAAGTGTTGTTTGGATTTTTTATGTATTTGAAATAAAATATTTAACAGGGTTTATTTACGTGACAGTTTATGTTCATCACAGTACAGAAATAAAGAATAATTTGTCTTGAACACCATGGAAAATCACTGCAAACTGAACACACACATACCAACTAATAAGTTCATTTAGTGTTAAATTATTATGTAATTGATGTTTTAAACACTGTATGTTGTGAAAAAGTCCTTGGAGGACTGTTTTATTGCTGTTTTTGAGTGTTTATTGACATGTGGGGAAATTAGCTAGAGGCTTTGGAATGGCCAACTGTATTATTATTCCCATTTGATATAATGGAATATAATCTCCCTCTGTCTGAGAATTTGCCATCCAGCATCTTTTCCAGTATGGGTTAGATTCAGATAACAAAGTTATTTGATTTCTCTTTTCTTTTAAAATTTAGATCTTTGGTGCATTTGGAATATACTCTAGTATTTGGTCTGATGTGTAGCTGCAAATTTTTCCTTTTTCCATTTGGCTACCTAAGCTGTCCCAACCCCATTTATTAATAGACTCTAGCTTTACTCAAATTCTTTGAGATGGTATTTTATAAACTATGTTCATCTATGTACTTGTATCTGTACATCTCTTGAATATTATCCTTCTTTAGGGCTCTGCCTAGGCTTTCTTATCTTCTCATTCTCTTTGCTGTCCTTAAAGAATTTTCATCATTCTTCGAACTTTCTCTTCTGTGTGCTGGAGACTCTCAAATATAAATTTCCAGCTCAGTTCTCTCTCGAGCATTGTACTGCAATATCTAATTGCATATTTGATTGCTTTACTCTCTGAAAGGAATCTCAGCCTCAAAATGTCCATCCATAGCTTGGTCATATTTCCTCCTCATGCATGTCCAACATTCAGGGTCCTCTTTGTCATTAAGGCACCACTTTCCATGCAATTGCTCCCATGTTTACTTCCCCACTTCCTCACAACCACTTCCACATTCAATCATTAATTATGTTCTCTCTTTTTTACTTCTGAAATAACTGTCAAGACTATTCAATTCTCTCCACCCTCATTACTACTATCCTAGGCAACAAATTATGACCTGGGTTTTGTTTTCTTCCTTCACTCATTTTTGCACCAGTCTAGTCCATTTCTCTCACTGCTTCACACACAAAGATTGTTTTATGTAGAGATTTGATCACACCATTTCCTATTTACCATCCTTTTACAGTTTCCACTTAACTATATAATAAAGTTCAATATCTTTTACATGGTTTCCAATGCTCCCCATGATATATTAATCGCTCACTTCTCATCATTGTTATTTAAATTCCAGACATATGGATTTCTTTCAAGTCCTGGAATGCTTCATGATTTTTCTACTTCTGAACCTTCACAAATAGCATTCTCACTTCCAGCAATAGTCACTCACTCCCTGCTTCTTCTTCCTGGCTAACATTTCTTCATTTTCAAGTCTTAAATGAAATTCCTCAGGGAAGCATTCAATTCATTCTTTCAACAAATATATATAATTTATATGTATATGTATATTATATATAAACATATATAATTATATAAAGAACATATATATTATATAAAGAACTAAATATGTACCAGGTACACTTCAAGGTATTGGGGATAGAGCATTTTACAAAATCTTATAGAAGCCACATTCTAGTGTGAGAGGAGGCAGATATAAGCAAATATAAATAAGCAAAACCACAGAATGATAGCTAGGGATAGGCAGTACTGACACACACTCATTATGCAACTGGTGAGGTGGTTCAGTTGGCCAAAGTGTTGAGATATTTCAGCTGCTCCCTTGAGTTTCCAAGTATCCTCTTATGAACTGATGAATGTAGTTCTTCACCCCAGGACTTCCAGATCATCTAACAAACAAAAGAGTTTCTCCTGCCCTGCCTCCTGCGTTTATTTTGCTTACTTGGTGCTATAACCATTCAGTTCTCCAAAGGTCCCGATTCCCAAGCACTACTAATTAATCACTCAGGAATTCTACAGATCTCACCCTTCTGACACGCATGCACCTGTGACTTGGGTAAAACACACTTAAGCACCATTGAGAAGGTCATCCTACCAGCTAGCCCACCAAGGCTTCTGTGGATTAATCTCCCCCTTCACTTCATTGCACCCGCAGGAGCCTACCCAGAATCCAAGAGAAGAGACAGTATGCCCGTGAGACAGCACTGGCACACGAGTGGGCAAATGTGCAGCACCTCTCTCCAAGCAAAGCTATGACCACTAGCCTGCAAATAATCCCTGAATCACCCTCTGTGGCTGCTGGTGGAAATTGCTTGATGGAAATAATCCAGTAGAGAGGAAGATGGTGATGATGCAAAAGAGAGGGAAGAATTGCCAGAGAGATTCTTTGAGTAGGTTTTCGGGAACAGAACTTCATACACGAGTATATGATCTGGTCTTAGATACGAATATGAGTGGGTCATACAAAATAGTAGGATGAAGGCAGGGGATATACACACAGATGATGGTAGAGGGTGGATGTGAATATGGAAGCCCTGATTTTTCTTCTATTTTTCAGTAAAATAAGAAGCATGAGTATGAGTATCTAAGAGTATGTAGACAAGATTATAGAGACTCCCTCGTCTAAACTAAATATCTTTGCTACCTATTCCCTTGCAACCCTTTACTTCCTGTTTCCTAATCCTCATTGTATTTTTAATTTCTATAAGGCATGTCTTCAGTGTAAGTTCTACCATCTTGTTTCCAGCTTTGTCCGGCATAGTGTGACCACACAATAAATATTGATTGAACTGAACTAAGAAAAAAATTGTAAGATATGGAATGAAAATAAAATAATGGAGCAGAATGGAATGGGACAATATAGAGTCATTTCCAGTTTGAGTGACTCTAGTATTATTCACTTAAAAAAAAAGAATGCAGTGAGAGAAAACTGTTTATGAATAATCGTAAGTCTGATTTTGAATATGTTGATTTTGTGTGGCTGGAATTCATCCAAATAAAGACTGTACATAGAAAGTAGGATATAGAAGTGGAAAGTTTAGGAGTGAGATACAGGCTACAGACGTAGATTTGGTTATCATCAAGCTGTAGGGGTGTAGGTAGTAGTTGAAATTGTGTTGTGTGTGTTATCACCCAGGAATGCTTTGTAATTAGAAACCAAGGCGGCAAAAATAAAGCCTGAGATAACATCAAATTTAAGTTAATGAATTCGATTTTGCACTTGCATTTCCTTTTCTTGGTTGTCACTATGTAATTGTTTGTGTACTTTTTTATGTTCCGCCTTCACCCTTTTTTTTTTTTTTTTCTGCCCAGATAGACTTTAGGTCCCTAGAAGACAACATTCAAGGCTTTTGTTTTCTAAACCCAAAGTGCCAATCGCGTGGAGTTTGATAATTATTTGCCACTTGCTTATCAAGCTGTGTTGGTATTGATAGAGGACAAGTATATTAAGTTAAAGTCTAAATTTAGAAAACTCCTTTGGAAAGTCGACTCAGATGACATACAGTAGTGGGAAACAAAGTAGGTTAAGAAAAACAGCAAGCAGACATTGGCAGCTAAATCTTTTAAAAAAAGTTTTGATTATTACCCAACCTCACATTTCCTTGTCTGTTACTTTCCCTGATCCTTATTTGTTAAAGCCCCATTATGTCACAACACATTTTGTTTCCCCTTTGAGAAACTCCCGTTACCTTATTCTTTATAGTGTGAGGTAATCCAGTTTAGGACGTACAACCTGACACTTAGAGCGTGCAGGTTCTTCTCCATTATAAGCACCAAAGCCAAGGTAAAGACTAATGTGCAGAGATATTGAATCCTAGTGAAGACCTTTTCCAATGAAAACGATCAACTGCACACGTGTAAAAAAGAAAAGCTGACACTACAATGGCCAAAGGGCAGCAACTGGTGGCAATTTAGCAAGGCAATAAACAGCTTTCAAGAAAGCTAAGTTTTATTAATGAGGTAAGAATCCTGGTTTTCCCTATAGAAACTAGATGCTCATCAAAAGCTTGGAAACATTCTGAGTGTTGGAGAAGAGAAGATGCTACTGGATTCAGAAAACAGTCCTATTGCTTTTGCTTCTTTATTTAACAAATGTTATGCTGAAATTAGAGTAACAGAAATATCATGACATTTTCCTTACGGCATCAATAATTTTAGTGTAGACTATGGTGAATTCTTATCTTTTTATTCACTTACTAACCAAGCCACTAGAAGCGATAAGAGGAATTTAGATTGTTAGAATTCATTTGTAAACTGATTGATCTTTTAAGCCCGCTGACTTTTAAGTCTGTCCCTAGACAGACCCTGTCCTCAAATCTTTTTCTTGTGCTGTCCTTCTAGCTATACCCTTGCTCCTATGATCTCCCTTGCATCCAAGATCAATTGCTTGTTCCAGTGTAGAGCTGACTCAACTGATTGACTGTCTCTGTGTAGACACGATCAGTGTGTTTACTTCACTGTGTGTTGTATTAACCTACTGATGTGGGAAGTGATAGAGTAGTAGGCATGACTGTAAGGGGAGAAAACGGCACTCAGAAATATGCTAGAGGACAATGCAATGCAAATTGATAATCAGAACAATGCTGTGCACAATGCACCCACAAAGTGAAAAAAAAATATGCTCTGCAATTGCTACACTCCCTATGCCTGATCTTGCATGCTGTTTAGCTACCTTTGAACACGTTGAGGGATGAAGCTAAGAACAGAAGATTTAGAACACTCCAACAAGCAAATCCTTGCTTGGCTTGTCAAATTGTACATACTTACTTTACAATTTATCACAGCTGGTATTCCTGACCTGACTCCAGGCTAAGAGATTCAAGAGCAGCATGCTCCTATACCTCAGCACACTCGCCTATAGAGATGTTTTGATAGCTTCTTTGGAAAAGTGTATCATGCTCAAAGACAAAATGACTAGGAGGTTTTAATCTCACAAGTGCTGAAATATAATTTATTTTCTTTACATTTATTTTTATTTCAATCATTTGTTTTATTCCACACGTAGTTTTATGTTTTGCTCAGGTAGATTATGAGCTCCTGTAGGGTAGACACTTAACTTACAGTGTCTAGCAGAGTACTAGCTACTAAAAGCTTCTACAGTCATGTGCAACATGATGACATTTCAGTCAATGACAGATCGCATATTTGACAGTGGTCCCATAAGATTAGTACCATTTAGCCTAGGACTGTGGTAGGCTATACCATGTAGGTTTGTGTAAGTACACTACATGATGGTTGCACAATGATAAAATCTCCTAACAATGCAGTTCTCAGAATGTATCCCCATCATTAAGCAATGTGCAGCTGTACGTGCAATGGTGGAATGTTAAATATATGAAAAGTGAGAATCATTCATTTATGGATAAATCAACAATCGTGTATTAGCCATTATGCTAAACACTACACTATATCCTTGAGATGTAAATACGATGAAAAAAACTTCAGTTCATGGGAATTTCTTTTATAGTTTCTCCACAGATAGTAAGATATGCAAGAAACTGGAGATTCATTGAAGAATAAGACAGACATTGTTTCTATACTTGTGAAGCTTGTTTTCTCATTGGGATGAAGACAGTAAAACATAGATTTTTAATTTGAATTACAATCTGACCATGCTGCAAACAACTATATAGGGTGCAAGGCGTCTGTCTCAGGGAAATAAGACCTAGTCTGGAGGGTTGTACCATAAAGTTTTTGGCTTTTTTTGAGAAACAAACATTTGAGTTGAGTTTTACAAGCTGAAAGGATGAATAGGTTGTAGGAAAAATAAAATTCCAAACAGAGGGGATGGTCAATGCAAAGATCCTATAGAGGAAAGAAAAGGAGAAACATAAGGATCTAAAAAAAATCTAAGGAGGCTAGGAGACTGAGAGCTTCACAAGGAAATAGTGTAATGTCATAGCTGTTACCAAATGCTGACAAAGATTTTGTTTTTTTCTTTCATTTAAATCAAATAAGCCATATTTTTTAAATCATGCTGCCAATGTAATTATAAACCAGTGCTGTCAAATATTCTTCCATATTAGCTACAAGCATTCTGCCATTCTTATGAAAATATTTAGATTCGATCACAGGAGAATAGATTTAACACGCAAAATGGATAAGTCTTCAGATTTACCTAATAAATTCCCACATATTGGACTAGGTCAACCTCACACAAAAACATTTACACTTCACTTACCCCAATGGCACTTTTCCTATTGCGCCTTCCTCAGGCCCACTGAAGTAAGTATTACTGCTGACAACTTCTTGGCTTCCTTCAACTCCCTCCATACTGTTTCATCAAAATTCTTCTGATCCCTCTCTGTTGATCCTCTGGCTCTTCTGTCTCCTCTGGTTTGCTAAAACGACTCATAGATGACTCAATAAGAAAGTATTATTAGCATTTCTATTTTATGGATGAAAAGTATGAGCCTTAGGAATATTAAGCAACTAGCCCGAGATCACACAATAAGTAGCAGCAGATCAAGAATTCAAATTAGACAGACTGACTTGATATCACCAACCTGGCTCACAATACTGCCCCATGATGACTGATCACCCCAGAACAGACGCTGTGTGACATTTGTATGGGTGTAAGAATTATTAGGGCATATTTCTTAGTCCTTATCTCATCAGTTATTAGCTTTATGAGTTAAATTTCTGAACTTCTTTGAGTTTTATTTTTTATCAAAAATTAGTATTTTAAAGTCACAGCTACAGTTTTGTTATGATAATAATATAAATTCAAGCATTTAATGCTCTGCCTGACACATAGTCAGCATTTAAAACTATTATTTCTCTTTGTTAGTCTCCAAGATAAATATATCTCTGTAGTTTTCAACAGATTCACTGTTGAACATCTGTTCTTATACTGATTTAAGTAAATACAGGTCTATTAATATTTCTTTCTAAGATATTGATAAATTTTTTCCACAGTTATTTTTTATTTTGAAGACAGGAAATATTAACTCCTTTATAGTATCCTGCCAAAGATGTAGTACCCACATATGACCACTATACCTATTCTCTTATTACATTAAAAATGTTAGTCCATTTTAGACCATTTTTCTCCAATTAATTTGAGCCATTGGTATAGTTGTTTGGATTTAGTCATTAAGATAAATTTTTAAAAGAATGATCTTTTATTTAGTTTCGTGTACTTAATTGCCTTAACTTTGTTTTACTTATATACATCCATCTACTTTTACTTACCATTATCTCCTCTAAATTAACATAACTTCAACTTCTTTAAACATTCTCTTCTACATAATTTAACAAACAAATTGCTCTTTTACATTTTCTTTCTATGCCAGATTTCTTTTCCAGCACATTACTTTCCTAATATTCAAAATGATAGTTCCATCTATGTCTATTTATTGAGTGATTTGTATGAGAAAATCATTATTTTAGGAGCTCTAACAAAGTCATAAATGAACATGGCTTGACCCATTGCCTTAAGGGTCTTGTAATTCAAAGAGCAAAAAGATGTCTCCCAAAACCAGTTCTCTTAATATACATCAGTATCAACTAGATTTAAAAAGCATGTACTTGCTAAAACAACCTTTTTTTTTCAACCAAATAATCATTTTCTTTTACTTTACATGATGCTCTATGTTTTCCAAAGTGTTTTTGCATGCCTCATCACCTTGCATTTTCACAAGAATCCTTTGAAGAGAATTATTCCAGTTCACAGATGGGAAATTCAGCCTGCGTGGGCCTCAGTGACTCAACTACATGTTGAGTTAGTGTTGGTATCCAGAGAACGGAAGATTTTAAGATATTCCCTTACACTAATCTCTTTACTAGTGCAAAAACAAGAGGGATCGTAATCTGAATGGTCATGATCAAGGACAGGGATTCAAAAGGACACTTGAGATTTACGTCCTCTCTTATTTCTCTTCCTTCCAAAGGGTGAGAGCCATTACCTAGTCCTTCAGGGAATGATCTTTTCTCCCTCTCCTCTTCTTTCTCTCCTCCACTTCACATACGAATAGCACTAATATTAAGTCTACCCATAACCAAGTCTTTCGGAGGAAAAATGCAGTTTTGCTCTCTCTGCCTCCTTTTTGCCTGGGCCATCAGTGTAGTTCAAATCAACATCACAGGTAAGAGGAAACCCTTAGGGAAAAATAACTTTCAAATTTCAGATTTTTGATATTTTAGAAAGGCAATGCATTGCAGATAATAAGGCGTCTGGGCCATTACTCCTCACAAGGTAATACAGTGCACATAGCGTTAGGATTTGGCCAGTGACCCTTAATTTAGTATATTACGATTTCTTCACAAAAACTTAAGAATATTCACACTAAGAAATGCTTGCATAGCAATTCCTCCAGGTTTTGACAGCACATGAATTTGCCACAAACTTTGGATACTACTTGTGATTCTAAAAGCTTTTTGGTTTTAGAATTATTGAGGGATGGATGTCCTAGAGCCTTGGGTTAAGGGGTAGAGAGGTTGAAATAGACAGAAGCCTGCTTTGATCTGAAGCTTAACCTGGTGGTCAAATCCAGCCCCTTGGAGCCACAGGTCCACCTTCAGCAGTACATTATTTTAAATTTTCTTTGCCTTAATCTTTTATTTGGAGATGAATGGCAATGGTCTGAGTGGGACTTCTGCTTTTCTATTTTCACTGAACAAAATACCAGTAAGTAGCTTCTCTCAAAAATTACTTGTTTTTAAAATTTAGTTAGAGATATAAGAAAAGAATCTAAATTTCCTGACTTCTAGTATGAACTTTCTTCTGCTCTTACTTAGCTACGATTTATAGATTATATGCTTTTTCTCATTACCTACATTTAGTGAACTGTTTCAATGTTATGCTTGGGTAAATTGATTTTTTTTTTTGAGGAAGATTAGCCCTGAGCTAACATCTGCTGCCAATCCTCCTCTTTTTATCTGAGGAAGACTGGCCCTGAGCTAACAACCCATCTTCCCCCACTCTATATGTGGGACGCCTGCCACAGCATGGCTTAACAAGCAGTACCCAGGTCCGAAACAGGGATCCCCACAGCAAACCCTGGGCCGCCCAAGCGGAACGTTCGAACTTAACCGCTGAGCCACAAGGCTGGTCCCAAATTTATTTTTAATAATAACTTTTAATTAACCTCCCCCCTCCAATGATTTTGTTATTTGGAACTTTATTCAGCAAAATTTGACCCTTTCAACTACTTTATCCGTAATTAACTTTACATTTGGCCTCCCTGCTGCTGTAGACTCTGAGTTCTTACTAAAACTTTGTTTAGCATTTCCCCGATAGTTAATGGTGTTGAACATCTTTTCATGTTAGCCATCTGTGTATCTTCTCTGGAGAAATATCTGTCCAGATCTTTTGCCCATTTTTTAATTGGGTTGTTAGTTTTTTTGTTGTTGAGATGTATGAGTTCTTTGTATATTTTGGATATTAACCCCTTATCTGATATGTGGTTTGCAAACATGTTCTCCCAATTGTTAGGTTGTCTTTTTGTTTTGTTGATGGTTTCCCTTGCTGTGTAGAAGTTTTTTAGTTTGATGTAGTCCCATTTGTTTATTTATTCTATTGTTTCCCTTGCCTGATCAGACATGGTACTTGAAAATATGCTGCTAAGACTGATGTCAAAGAGCGTACCGCCTATGTTTCCTTCTCATTTTTATGTAGAAGATAAAAACAATGACAAACAAACACATAAAAACAGAGATTGGATTGGTGGTTACCAGAGGGGAAGGGGGGAGGGGGGAGGACAAAAGAGTGTGTGCACGTCTATGTGGCAATGGATTGCAATTAGTTTTTGGGTGGTGAACATGATGTAATCTATACAGAAATTGAAATATAATGATGTACACCCGAAATTTACATAACGTTATAAGCCAATGTTACTACAGTAAAAAATAAATAAATTTTATTATTCACCAAACGTTTGCTTCTAGCTAGCGTGAACTGTGTGAATTCATTCTGTAACCAATCACAGTATCCTACACTTGCTTCTTTTCTCCTTGTCGTCGTCTTCTTCTTCTCCTGCTTCCTTTCTCCCCTCCTCCTTCTCTTCCTTCCTCTTTCTCTTCTCCAACTTCTCCTCCTCCCCCTCTTCCTCCTTCTCCTCTTGTTCCTCCCCTCCTCCTCCTCTTTCTTCTTCTTCTTCCACCTCCTCTTTTTCAATCCTCAGCTAGACGTAAGTTCTCCTTCCATAAGCAGTGGTCTTCTTCATCTGTGAAGTGAGAGCCATGGCTCTTGTGTTAACCTCAGTGTCCTCAGCGCTTAAAGCAATTCCCGGAACACAAGAGACCCTCAAAAAATATTTATTGACTTAAATCACTTATATTATTGAGCATCTATTATGTGCAAAACCGTCTCATAAGTGCTTTACATATGTGTTTTAATTTAATTATAGGAGTAACTCAGATCCTATTGATGCAGGGTCGGTGAGCCGAGGAGTCAAAAGAAAGATTTCTTGGACTCTCAAGGTCTGGCAGTAGTGCTCTTTTACTTAGAGAATAGTATGGAATAGCATGGGGACAGGACCCATGGGCAGGCAGAGCTGGTGTGGGCTGTCAGAGGTGCTGTGTGAGGACAGGACCCACGGGCAGTCAGAGCTGCTACGTGGGGACAGGACCCATGGGCAGTCAGAGATGCTGCTGGCATGGGGAGGTGCTGCTGCTGCCACCGTTGCTGCTGCAAACATGGGTGGAGAGTAAGGCTAAATTTAAGGCATAGGTATGTGAGTTATCTCTTTACAAGACAAAAGAAAGAATATGTAAAAAAGTTGTTAAAATGACATCAGTGCTGGTAGGTTCTGGTTATTGGGTGGTCCTATAACTTTTAGATAAGAATCAAACTGGATTAAGTAAATGGCAGAAGCCATCACTTAAATATTATCTTCAGCTACAGACAAAGGAGGATGTTGTGGGGGGGGGGGGGGGGGGGGGGGGGGGGGGTCAGTTACAGGAGGTTGCCAGACAGTAAACAACTTAAGTTCTTGCCTCTGGCATTGATCAAGAGTTTCCAGAGACAAGGTCATCTCCCCTCTTCCTGGCACAGAGAGGAGGCATCTTTATAGATGGAGGTTTCCCTGACAAATGCAAATGTTTCCCAACAAAGGGCAAGCAAACTCCACTCCTAGGATCCTTCTTCTCATCTGCAGTTTTAAAATTAACCAGCCTAAAACCCTTATCACTAACATGTATTATTTAAATTTTTCATTGTTTATAAAAAAAATCTAGTTTTATTTTTTTCTTTAAATGTGGAAATATTTTAAAACTAATCTTTTCTTGATGGAAGAAAAGAATTGAGGATAAGGAAGCTTATTTATCTTTGTATTCTAAACTCTTAGCATTTAGTAGATGCTTAAAATCACTTATGGAACTCTACTTTTCTCAACTCAATATTTATTGATTCATCAGCTACTGTATGCAAGTTATTTAAAAATGTCTAGCTTTAGGTTTTGTAGGGGAGGAAGACATTTCCTCTACTGAATGTGGGTTCATCTGGCCGGAGAACTAATTAAATTCACATGAGACAGAATAGCAGGAGAAAATTAAACAAAGCTTTATGAGGACCATGGCCCGGGTCCTTTCTTCCCAAAGGAAGAAAGGGCACCGAAGAAGTGGGGTGCACAGAATGGTTATATACCCCCAAACAGGATATTTCACATATGATTGAAATGTCCCTTGCACAATAGTCACAAGATTGCCCTGTCAGGACAGCATTTGATGGACACAGGAGGTAGTGGGTCTGCTATCTTGGAAGGCATAGCAGGAGGCAAGTCTATTGTCTTGAGCTGGGTGGTCACAGGTCACAGGTGAGCACAGCAATAGGTTCCTAGCCTAAGGAAAGATGCTTAATCCTTAAAGAAATGCCAATGTTGGGTGGGGGAGAGAAGTTGCACCTTTATCTCAAGGGCCTTTGTTCTTGCCATAGGGAATATCTAAAGCAGATATACAATGCATGCTCAACCGCCTCTGTCAGGCCCTTTTGGAAAGACAAGGTCAGGCTGAATTAGGTTTACACCAAATGCTTCCTCATGTACTCCAATATATCCCACTGCTTGCCATCTTTACCCGTCAATGCACACATGGGAGAGGCCCAGGCAAACCGAGCAACCCGCCAAAATGGCCGTAACCACCACCCAACCATCACATCCAGCTAAAGACAAAGGAGGACACTGGGGGTGAAAGGAGCCAGCCACAGGAGGCCAAGAGACAAGCACAACAAACAAATGCAGATCTAAGTCCTTGACTTCCCCATTGATTAAGAGTTTCTAGACATTAGGTCATCTCCCCTTCTTCCTGGTAGAGAGGGAGATATCTTTACAGATGGAGAGTTCCTTTACAACGTAAATGTCTCTTACAAAGGGTAAGTAAATTCTGCTTTTCAGTTACTTTCCTGTCTGCAAAGGAACCAGCCTCAAATAATCATCATGCCAAAGAGACATATCTTGGGGTGGCCAATTCCAGGCCCCCACGGTTTCATTCTAGTTCACAATGGTTTAATTGCTTGGAATAAAAAAAAAGTTTATTCATAATTTAAGGAAGCCCTTTGGTAGAAAAAGGCAACAGACAAATTTTATTGTTTTACTATTTTATCACAAGCAAAGAATAAACTTTAAATAAAGAGGATACATTGGGAGAAGGGTGTAGGTGCTCTGAATCACTGTCTAACATATGATGCTGTTCCTCCAACAGACATGATGAGCAAGTCCAGGAATCGAGGGGTGGAAAGAGTAATGGCACCTTCACTATTCCCCCTAGTGACCCCCCATTCACTATTTCCCCTAGTGACCTAGCAAAACTTTTGCTTTTTGTTCCAATGACTTTTTTTTTTAAACTCTGCTGGCCTAAAGGTCTTAGTTCCAGAGGGAGGAATGTTTCCACCAGGAGACACAACAACGATTCCTTTGAACTGGGAGTTGAGAATGCCACCTGGCCACTCAGAGCTCCTCATGCATCTGAATCAACAGGCAAAGAAAGGAGTTTCTGTATTGTCTGGCGTGACTGCATCCAACCACCAAGGGGAAATTGGACTGCTATTCCACAATGGAGGTAAGGAAGAGTATGGCGGAGAGTATACAGGAGAGGTAAGGAAGAGTACACAGGAGATCTCTTAGGACATCTCTTGTTATCATGCCTTGTGTTTAAGATCAATGGAAAACTACAGCAATCCAATTCAGGCAGGACTACTAATGGCCTGGAGCCTTCAGGAATGAAGGTTTGAGCCTCTCCACCAGGTAAAGAACCACAACCAGATGAGGTGCTTGCAGAAGGCAAAAGGAATACAGAATGGGTAGTGGAAGAAGGTAGTTATAAATACCAGCTACAACCATGTGACTAGTTACAAAAATGAGGACTGAAACTGTCATGAGTATTTCTCCTTATTTTGCTATGAATACATTGCGTGTGTGTGTATAAACTTTGTGTTTTTTCTCTCTCTTATTCCCTTATCATGAAACGTAAGATGTGTTGATTTTATATCATAGTGATTAAGTATTGTTAATTTTACATCATAGTATTTAAGTCATGGGATATCAAGGAGAAGAGTAAACATTGCTAAAGAACTTTACTTTCTCTTCCGGGGAAGGCGTTGGTGCATTTTCGGTTGTATGCAAGATAGTTGTGCCATGTTATGCTGAATTGTCACCTTCTTATTATTTCTATTTGGATATTAAGTACAGTTTAAAGAGATGTGTGTTGGTGCCAGGTTGACAAGGGGTGGACTTAAAATGGTTAATTTTATGTGTCACCTTGACTAGCCACAGAGAGCCCAGATTAAATGTTTCTGGGTGTATCTGTGAGTGTATTTCCAGATGAGATTAACATCTGTTTGAATTGATGGAGTCAGTAAAATAAGTTGCTCCTCCCTCGGCGGCTGGGCATCATCCAATCCATGGAGGGCCTGACTAGGAAAAAAGGTGGAGGAAGAAGGATTCACCACTTTTTCCTGCCTCACTGTTTAATCGGATATCCCATCTTGTCTTCTACTGCCCAAGGACTGAGATTTACATCATCGGCTCCCCTGGTTCTGAGGCCTTCAGCCTGAAAGTGAATTACACCACTGGCTTTCCTGGGTCTCCACCTTCCAGATGGCACATTGTGGGACTCCCCAGCTTCCATATTCTCATAATAAATTACTTAAATCCTATATCCTATTGGCTCTGTTTCTCTAGAGAACCATGACTAATACATGGAACTCTACTGTTTCTCACTTCAATATTTATTGATTGAGCAGCTAATATACACCAGTTATTTAAAAATTTCCAACTTTAGGTTTTATTCTAGATCACAGGGGTTGAATGGCTTGGAACAAAAAAAAGTTTATCTATAATTTGGGGAAGATTTTTCATAGAAAAAGGCAGAGAACAACTTTTATTATTTTAGTATTTTATCCCAAGCAAAGAGTAGACTCTAAAGAAAAGAAAGACGCATTGGGAAAGGTGGATAAATTCCCTCATTTCTCATTTTGGCTTTTTAATGACTGCTTCACTATTTTGTTGAAGAGGAGGAAGAAGAATTTTGATTATTGGAACTACCTACCTATCATGTCTCAGGCACCTTGAAATTGTCGTAAATGTATATAGTAACTGAAACTTACTGAATACCTCACTATATGTCAGACTCAAAGATATCAAAATCTTGGCCAAAGTGTCTCAGATTATCAGTGGCAGAGCCAGGCCAGGACTATATCTAAGCAATTTCACCTCAGATACAGAACATCTAATCACTATGGGATATTTCTTCCCCCTAAAAGTATAACGCTCATGATTACAAACTATGATCTATTTACTGCTGTATCTCATGCGATTATATAATTCTTGTCCACATATTAAACACTCAATAAATACTATGGTATTCACTCACACACACTGAGATTCTTCTATGTGTGACACTGTTTGTTGATGTGTGACCACTGTCACCAAAAAGACACTGGTTCTTCCCTGCAAGGAACTTAAAATCTAACAAGTGAGACAATGTTAATAAAAATATATCACAAAAATATTTAATTTCAAAATATGATAAATAAGAGAAAGGAAAGTAGAGGAAGTTATATAGAAGTATAACAGAAATACCTACTTGTCTTGGGATTCAAACGTTTCTTTTGAAAGAGCAATGTCTGCTCTTAAAACTGAAGCATGAGTAGGTGCTAAACACATAAAGAAGAATTTCCAGGACAGAGGATCTGAGATGTGGAAACGCACACCCAGTGTGAGGAATAGAAAGGAAGACCAGTATAACTGCAGGGAGAAAGTGGAGAGAATTGTGGAGGAGACAAAGCTTCAGAGGTCAGGTCACGCTTGGACGGTAAGATTTCATGGATTATGTGAATATTCTCGTATTTTCTCTAAAAGCAGTGCGCCACTATTGGAGACACGTAAGCAGGGAGCTGACTGGAGAACTGTGAAGGGTCTGAAGTTTTACCTCAGTTGCAACGTAACAGGTTGGCCTGCCACTGTTTCATGAATGCCGACAGAACACAAGACTCTTCTTACTCATAGCGATAGCAGTAGCAGTGTTTCAGCTTTTGTACCAGTTCTCTGAATCCAGTTCCCATGGGGTGATGTGAAGTGGGCCGGGTAACCCCTAATCTCATAGTGGTGTGCTTTTAGTTAGGAAATCCGACCTCTTATAAAGGGCAATAAGCTTGCCTGATGTTAGGTCTAGGCAGACACTTAGTTATATTGGACAGTAAACTAACCCTCCATTTTCTTAGGATGTGTGTGTGTGCTGGGGAAGGAGGCAGAGGGGACTACCTCTATCTTTCAAGGCTGTTTGTTCTACAACCATCTTTGATAAAATAGTCCAGAAGAAGGTGGTCACAAGATGCACAGGATACACAGAAATGTGATAGACCCATGGAAAACTGTCACCTAACAATGTCTTTGTAGATCCCATTGGTTACAAAATGAAACAAGAAGACTTTATAAAAACAATTGCTTTGTTTTTTAATCAGTCTTCATGTAAACTATCCATGTTTCACTACCTGATTATGACATAGAATTAAGAGTTAACTGTTTCAATTCTAGTTTCCAAACACATACAATTAAAGACAGTTTAAGCTACGTATGTGGCTTCACACATGCATGCTTTTGTATAATCATATGAGTATTTCTCATAAAAAGTAGCTAAATAGAATAAATTCAGGAGTCAGCTGTCAATCTTAAATTAACTGAAGAGTGTTACTGAAGCTCTCACTGGGGGTGTATTGTAAGTGGTATGTCCCAAATAAAGGGCTTGTTTTATTTTTAAATACTTTCTTGCTCTAAAAATGCCCAGAATATTTTAATGGTTGGAAATTCTCTAATGATAAAAGAGAAGAATGGAATTTTTATTGGCTAGTTATTTGAAAAGCGTTAAGAATTGTTAATTCTCCCATATTTTTACCTGAAGGCAGTTTATAGAAAATGATTTGCTATATGAGGCCAAATTCAGCAAGTTGTATCTTTTTAAAATATATTTGCTTTTAAACCATTTGTATATGTAGCAGTCATTTTTTTTTTAGATATAACTACTAATCCAATAACCACTTTTGGCCTTTAGACACTTTGAAGTCAAATCTCCCTGAGGATTTTTATTTCATTTACAAGTGTAATTTGTTTGAAAATATAATGGATTTCTCTTTCTTGAAATGGTTTGTGTTAGAACAGGAAATAAATGCTAATAGGAACACAGATGGAGGCTACAGTACTGGGGAAATCAACTCTGAATTCAGTCATTGACAAGAATATATTATGTGTGACTTTTAGACCATATATTCACACAATTTAAAGCAAAAAGAGGTTCGGAAGGGCAGGAGGCAGTTCAGCAAAGCAAAGTTTTACTTTTAAAATTCGTGATGTTTTTATGTTTGTATATATGCATGATTTTATCATGGGAGATGTGAGGTGGTGAAATAAAAACGCATTTTGAAAATAGCCTGTTGAAGTCAGCAAATAATCATTAAGTAAATAATCAGTAATTCATTTTAATTTTTTAATGATTACACCAGATTAGTCTTTGAAAACAAAAGTAACAAAAGTAGTTGTGTGTCAGTTATAGTTATTTTTAATCCAAAAGAAAATGTGAAGCTTGAGAAATGAATAGTTGTCATGAGGCAATGGAAATATTATGATCACTGTAGAACAGGGATTTTCAATGGGGTTGATATTGACCCCAAAAGACAGAAAATTGGCCCGGGGGGGCATAAAAAAATGTATATATTTACTATGTTTTTTGTCCCTCCAGAGCTCAAATCTACAAATAAACTCATTTCTCAGTATTTAATATCTTTTGTTAGTGTCGCAATAATTTCTTCTTTTAGATAATAATGAAAGAAGATTAAGAAATATTGCTATAGAGTATGTCAATGATTTTTAACTCCGTAAAAAAGTAATAGTTAAAAGCAAAATGTTTGTATGTAAAAAATAAAACATATGTATTAAGATTTGCTTTTAGGCAGTTACCATAACTTCTCTCAGATATTTTCTTTGAGTAAGCTAATTTCAAATCTGCTCCTAGCCAAAAGAAATTAGAAAACAGTGTTGTGAAATGTTGCATAGAAGTAGACAGATAAATAGATAATTGTTTAAAGGCATTGCTTCATCTCTCCTCACCTGGTTTCAGTGTTTCCAATATATGAATTAAAATATCTGAAGAGAAAATATTTTAAAATCTTGTTAATACTTTAATCCTAGAATGGATTAAGCTAAACTAATTTTGTTAATAAAAAAAAGAAAACTAAATAAAATAAGCAGGCTGGATCAAAGCTCTTTTAATAAGCCTTTATTTAATCTTGTAAATAAATGCAAAATTCTAATATATTCTTTTTTGTAAGGAATATATTTGGACTCAATATTTTTTTCAAAATTTTTGATAGTGGAGCAACACTGACAGCCAGTAGTTAGTTGAGTAAATCTCAGTAGCATTTTTTGCTATTGATAGAAATACACACCCAGAACAGACCCTTACACATTACACACACACACACACACACACACACACACACACACTCCAGATCAATTTCACTGATCAGTGCTTCTAGAATATTCTTTTGCATGTTTCTTGTCCAGGTCTGAATAATTTTAGAATATAGTTTGAGGCAAAAGTTAATGTTGTTGCTTGTATTATTCTACCTCTCCATAGGCTATTCTATATTCCAGTGAATAACCATCATCAGTCCACTGCCAGTCTAGTCCCTAAAGTTTTGCTTCCAAAGTTCAACATTATAGGCAAACAAATCACTCTTTTGATTTTTCAGCCCTACTCCCAGGAGAGGGCAATGAGGAAATAGATTAGAAAATGAAATTATACAATAAAGCCTAATGACATAAGGGAAATGTAATGTCATATTTGTTTTTGTATCTCTTCTTAGCCTTGGTAATAATATTCTTCAATCAAATTATTTCCTTGAGTTATGTATACAGAAAAATGTACATCTTGTTCAGACATCAATAGCTTCAAAAGACATTTATCTACGTCCTGAAGGTCATGTGTGATGCAAAAACAAACAGTATAAAATTGTGTGCTAATGCTAAGGTGTAAATGGCAATTAAAACTCATGACCTGGAAAAAGTGTAAGTACGCTGTGATTAAAGTATCGGAAAGGTAAACATGAAACCAGTAAATCTCCCTGACCGCAAGTAGTTAGGTTTCAGAAAGCTCTGTGCCCTTTATAGTCCAGTTTCCCGTTCGTAGTTACAATAAATAGTTCTGTAACCTAAATGCTTGAGGGCAAATCAGCTCTGGCCCGCATGCAACCCTAATTTTCCAGTCTTCTTGTACAACACTGTACACTGAATCAAATCATTCTTTCCAGAACGCTCTCATTTTAAGGATACCTTTCCATCAGTGCATAGCTGAGAGTTGGCCACTTGGGACCAGGAAAGGAAGAAAAAGAGAGAACTTAATGAATCGGTAAATACTTTTTAAGAAAAGTGCCGAAATTTCTGTGTAAATGATGCATGCATTTTTGCATTTATGAATGTTTCCTTAACTATAATTCATAAAAACGAAGTTCTGATTATAGCTGTAGCTCAACCTAATGTTCTGCGCTTAACTAGGAAAACATTTTAATTCGATCTGCAACCAGAGTCTTTACATGTAGCCATCCTTTGAAGAAATGGCTACTGTGATATCATACATCTGGAGCAGGCCATACTTTCCAAAAAGAATCATAAGCAGCTGAATTTGCTGCTTTGAGATCACTTTAGGGATATAAACTCTTCAAAGATATCTGCTTGCTTTGGAAATCCTTTTTCTTCTCTACATGCAATCGAATGCTTTAGAATAAGCTCTTCACCAAACGGGCTGCATCCAGAAACTCGCTGTGCTTCTAATAATTACTCACCTTGCTGCTGTTCAGCTTCAGAAGAGAAAACTGCTGTGGAGAGATAGCTCTGGTAGTCTGGCATAGAGAAAAAATACATTTTTCTGACAGTAATCTCCTCCTCATTGTAAATTTTCAGTTAGCTTCTATAAAGCTTGCCATGAAAAAATAAAATGAAGACTTTTTGTGAATAATGCATTTTTCTTAAAAATTGTGAATACAGAGATCAATAAACTCTTCTGGTTTGCTGTATGACTTGCCCAGAATACTATTGGCTTAAAAAGATTCGAGTTGGCACTAACCCTGTATAGGACAGCTGTTCCCATTTCTTCCCCTGAAGGGGTCCCATGCCTTTCCTGGCACAGAAATGAAACTGGGCTGGCAGAAAAAAAAAAGAAAAGAAAAAAGGCCTAAGCTTACATATTGCCAAAATAACCAGAGAATTATGTCAAAAACAAAATCAATGCACAAAAGAAAATTGTCAGCACAAAATGAAATAATATACTTTAAATGTCATTGAGAGTTTATAACACAAATCTGCAAATTAACCAATAACGATAAATACATAACATATTATGAATCTCGATGTTTTATACTTTATTACACTATTCTGACAACTGTCAATTGTGAAGATGCTTAAAAATATGTTTCTCTTTTTCATCCCACTGTATTCTTTAGAACTTGATATCAAATCAACCAATGCATTCACTTATCCAATAACTATTGATCTAGTGTTTACTATATGCCAGACCTTTGATAAGGGTGATGAACTTATAGATGAAAAAGATCAACTCCTGACCTAAAAGACTCTTATAATGAACTATCATAGGATATTTTATGGAATCATAAATCATGTCCTATGTATACACCTTTCAGTAAGATTAATTTAAATTGTATGTTAACAAACATGGTTTATTTACAATGGCAGATGAGAAATCCAAAGCGAAGGTCAGACCTGGTTTGTAGTGTATAGACTGACACTCATTGTCTTTGTTAGATTCATTATTTTTATGACAAACAATTCCTTTATGGTGGGGCTTCATCTGAAGAAGACAGAACTCTCTGAACAAGACCAAACCAGGTAATAAAATAAACTCAAGAGAAAATATATTCTGGCTGATGATGGCCTAATATGGTTATTTTGATATAAAACAAGATAAAGAAATCATATGCAAAAGCCAAGTGAAATTCACCCTATATATATATATATATATATATATATTATTTTTTTTTAAACTGAAGACAAATAAATAGAATGAGTAGAAGAGTGGTGAGGTAGTCAGAATAATGCTCCCCATCCCCAACGATGTCTATCTCCTCATCTCCAGAACCTGTGGGTATATTAGGTCATATGGAAAAGCAGAATTAAGGTTGCAGATGTAATTAAGATTGCTAAGCAACTGACTTTAAAATAGCAAGATTATTCTGGATTATCAAGGTGAGCCCAGTGTGATCACAAAGATACTTAAAGTGGAAGGAGGAGGCAGAAGAGGGAGAATGTGAGAGAGACAACAGTGAGAAAGACTCATTCCAACCTTGCTGGCTTTGAAGGCTTGGCAGATGGAGGCATGGGGCCATGAGCTGAGGAATGTGGGCAGTCTCTAGAAGCTGGAAAAAGCAAGGGAAAAATCCTGCCTAGAGCTACCGAAGAGAACACAGCCCTGCCAACACCTTGATTTGACCTTACTGAGATCCACTTCAGACTTCTGACCTCCGGTAAGGCGAAATAATGGATTTGTGTTATTTTAAGCCACTAATTTTGTGGTAATTTGTTATAGCAGTACTAGGAAACTAAAACAGATAGGTTCAACAGAAAAACTAATTAGTAAATTGGAAGATCAATCCGAAGAACTCTCTCAGAAGCCAGAAGGGAATCTTAAAGAAATACTATGAGATATGGAAAAAGACAAAATCAGGATAAGAAGAGACCTGGGAAACGGAGGGTGTGGCTCAGAGAAAGGAACTACTTGCAGACTTAGAAACCGAGGATTCAAAGGGTTAAAGACATGCTGTAGGTGACACAGTTACTTGAGATGGAGCCAAGATTTGTCATAGATGCTGTGACTCCCGGAACCAAAGCTCTTGTTACAGCGGCCTCCCTGATGTAAACAGCTCATCACAGAATCTTTGCTGATAACTCTCCCAAGACCCACCCCACCTTCTTCCCAGCAATTATCAGATTTCTCTGTTTTATAGCTTTTATAGGATTTACATGTGATTGATTTAGATTGTTTATTCATTGTCTTCATTACTGTCTTCACCTTGCAAGTAGAAACGTTGTTGATCGCTGTATCTGCAGCACCTAGGACCATGACTGGTCCATAGTAGGCCATAAAAATTTGTTGAAAAATAACTTGCAAACTAGTAGCTATGTCTAAGACTTCTTACGTTCTTCTTGGGTCATCTTCACTGCTTATGTGGTGAGGATTCAAATAGACTTCAGGGAGTCTAGCAAGCAGCCAATTCATAAGGAAAATGTGGGAGAGCAGCTGGGGCTGGCACAGGGTGAGGCAGAATATTTTGCTATCGCAAAGTGAAAATAGCTGTGGAAACAGAGTAATCATATTCTGAGTACTGGAGGTAAGAGATTAGGGATGTTTTTCTAGATAGCAATACAATTTCATTTCTTTTCTTTCCCAAATCCAGAAATCTATAAAAGCATTTCCATGATTCACCTGTGGCAGACGCATTTTCAGAGTTAAGAGAGAGACACCCCTGTAACGCTTATGAGACCATGTGACATAGGAAATAGAAAACAATATTGCAGAGCTATAAAAATCTAACTAATAATGTCTGTACTTTAAAGAATGAAACTTGGATAGCTACAGAAACAGAAGTTAATTTACAGCAATAAATTAATTATTTATTAGTTCACAATCTGCAGTGAGTCAATATGTAACATGTATGGGAATGGAACATAGAATTTGATCATTAAGAATGAATCAGATAAGGGGCTGGCCCCGTGGCTGAGTGGTTAAGTTCACGCGCTCCGCTGCAGGCGGCCCAGTGTTTCGTTGGTTCGAATCCTGGGCATGGACATGGCACTGCTCATCAAGCCACTCTGAGGCAGTGTCCCACATACCACAACTAGAAGGACCCACAACGAAGAATATACAACTATGTACTGGGGGGCTTTGGGGAGAAAAAGGAAAAAAACAAAAAATCTTTAAAATGTAGGTTTTATTATTATTCAGGTATGGTAAGGACAACAGATCGGGAGATGATTTATGGTTCTAAGAGGAGGGGCCCAGCACCCCATATACGTCCACATGGGGAGGCATCTAAGTCAGTCAGGACACAAACAGAGTGAAGGAAAACAGCGACAGGGGCCTTTACTGTGGATTCCGTGGAGGGAATGGGCAGGGCAGGGCAGGCAGGTTTAGGATTGGCTAGTGAAGGAACCGTTCCTAGTTTTGTGGTATCTGGCCCTGCCTGGGTTGATTAGGGCAGAGATCCACACCTAGACACATCACAGTCCAGCTGTGGAAAGACAAAGAGACAATGGAAAAAGCTGAGAGAGAGAGAGAGAGAGAGAAAGTGACTCATCATTTACAAGGGATCCTCAATTAACCGCTCGATTAACATACCAAGGATAAAGATTAACAGCTACTTTTTCATGGAGAAAAGCCATGGAAGCCAGAAGGCAGTGGCATGATGTATTCAAAGTACTCAAGGCAAAAAAACTCTATCAACCAAGAAAGCCAGTGTGGCTATAGTAACTAGTTTGACACAGCTAATATTACAGTATTATTAGAATCAAATGTAATCATGTTCATTAACTTCTGTACAAATCAATTTCCAGGCACTGAAAATAGAGCACAAACAGGAAGATTCAAGTTTTGTCCTTAAAGATCCTACGTTCTAGCTGGAAAACAGACATTAAACAACTAGTAGCCCAATGACTTAATTACAATTAAAAATACACACACACACACACACACACACACATATATGGAGAATAGACTGCTATTAGGTATAGCAGGAAGCTCTGACCTGATCTGGCGTGTCCTACTTGGCTTTAGGCAAATGATGTTTGAACAGAATTGTTAAAGGTGAGTAGAAAACGTTAGCTCTTACTCATATTCACCATTAACTTACTCATCTCTGAGTTCCAGTGTCATGTCCAGGAATGTGTCCATCTTATTTACTAATGTAGTTACAGTGTCTGACTGACATAGCTTGTGCCCAATCAACGAGCCTTTCATTCAGCTGTCCATCATGCAGGGCAGGGCTTCAGATAGCAGTACCTAAGAACAGAACTAGCCAGTGGGGAACTATGAAGTTATAATTCTGAGGTCTACATTCCACGTGCAGCTGACAAGGCATATTTAAAGAGTCATGATAAATATACAAACATTTTGAAACAGCCAGCATGGAAAATAACCTAAACAATGGCTTTTTATTAATAAAGGCTAAAACCCATAAATTATTTTTCATCAAAAATGTCATTTTTGCATATCTTTTTATTATGGCCAAGGAATGTTGTTTCTGGTTTTATATATATATATATAAAAATATATATATATATATGTATGTGTATGTATATGAGTGTATATATGTATATATATATTTATACACACAAAAATTTACATACATATATACATATACCTGCATTAATATATTTATGATATATATTTATAACATATACCATTATAATTTGCTGCTGTTAGTACTGTTGAGTGGATTCTGATTCCTAGCAACCCCATCCAGTCGTTTTGCGCCATCTCACCCTCCTGTGCTATATCAGACAATGCTCCATGCTATTCATAGGATTTTCATGGCCAATATTTTTGGAATTGGGTGGCCAGTTCCTTTTTCCTAGTCTGTTTTAGCCTGGAAGCTCCATTGAAACCTATCCACCATGGGTGACCCTGGTGGTATTTGAAACACCAGTGACGTAGTTTTCAGCATCACAGCAACACACGGCTCCCACAGTATGACAACCGAAAGATGGGTGGTGTGGTTCCCTGACTGGGAAGCAAATCCAGGCATGGCAGTGAGAGCACCAAATCTTAACCACTAGAACCCGAGGACTGGTGTTATATGTAACATCTGTATATATATATACATCCTGATAAACAGAGAAACATCCATTTTTAAGAAGATTTTAAACATGAAATTTTCCTTCAATGTTTTCTAAAAGTATTCCCACAAATTTTTTAATTGTATTACTTAGCTTATTTAGCTTTATATTTAGGCAAGTTTATCACTGATAATTACAACTAGAAATGGCCAAGCTGTTGTGTTTATAGCAACATGTAGATGATTGAGAATGTAATGGAACTTGGACTTTCAATGAGTCTGGCAAATTTTACAGATGAGTATGCCAGGCACATCTTTTCATTTCTGCCTAAGACTCATTAATATGATTATTTTGTCAAACATCTTGACTGACAAGTTAAATATTACTGCCACACTCATGTGAGTTGTAAGAACACAACAGAGAAGGGGGAAGCTCTTTCTTTGGTTCTAATTAAACAGGACATTATCTTACATTGCTGTTTTCAAGGTACTACATGCTTTGCAGGTTCACAAAGTAAATGTGCAATTGAAAATAGCATGCTTTACTCCCTGTCTAAGCGCTGTGTGCAAAGAGGGTTATTTCCTAGAACGTGCAACATCTCTTCAGCCACAACCGCATTTTATTCAATCATATGGTCCAGGGATCTAAGGCCATATTCTTATGAATAAACACTCACTGGGCTGCTATGGTGCAGATGGCAGATAACGACATAGTTCCAATACAGGGAAAATGAAGACTTAGCTTTGGTCTACAGAAAAATGTCTATAGAATTATGGTCTATAGAAAATGTCCTATTTAAGACCGCTATGTTATACAGTGTATACCAAAGGGCCATCTTGGAGGAATGATCAACTGTTTCATAACCAATCTAATAATGCACTTATAATGTATTGTTTCTTCATTTAGAAATCATAAGAAAATCTGTGATATTTAATTTCTTTCTTAAATATAATAGTTTCCACATATTACTAAAAACATATGACTACATATGTATATGTACATATATATGACTATAGAATTTCAGCTCAAAGTGTACAGCAGAATGGGTCTTAGAGATTTTTCTGCGCGTTCCTATCATCTTATAACGGGAAAACTCAGGAGAATGGAATAAATCACTTATCAGTATCACCTAAAAAAATCATTGCTAGAATGGAGGCTGAAAGTTACTTCTCTCCGCTCTTTCTTGCCATTCTCTTTCCATTTTAGTAAATTATTTTTTATATAACTAATTATTATAAAATAAAAAATACATAGTTTTTATTCAGAAGCATAAACAAGCTCAATATAATGTAAACAAATAATTGGTTAGTTTTATACTATCAGTGTCAAGAGATGCTCTTGAGGGCTTTAGCCTTCCGTAAACATCAATCTTACTCAATCTCTGTGAGATCTAGGTTGTGTCTTCTGCACAAACACAGTTCAACACAAGTCACTTCGTGCTCTCTCAACCCCACCAGACACCCATTCCAACTGCATTTCCTGCGTGAAAATCCTGGAAATGTAACTATTTAGGCTGATCAAATACGACTCAGGAAGAAAGAGGTTGTTGAATTTGGGTAGACCTTAGAAATAATCTCATTCAACACACTCTATATGCTGATAAAGAAATTTGTCCTTGACTTTCACCTACTGCCTTGTGTATTTCACTTAGATGATGCTCTCTTTGGTTGCAAAATATAATTTTGTCTGAATAATTTCTTTCATTTTTTTCATTTTTCTTTTTTTGAGGAAGATTGGCTCTGATCTAACATCTGCTGCCAATCCTCCTCTTTTTGCTGAGGAAGACTGGCCCTGAGCTAACATCCATGCTCATCTTCCTCTGCTTTATATGTGGGACGCCTACCACAGCATGGCTTGACAAGCAGTGCATAGGTCCACCCCCAGGATCCGAACTGGAGAACCCTGGGGCCACCTAAGCAGAACATGTGAACTTAACTACTGTGCCACCAGGTCGGCTTCTGAATAATTTCTTTTAATAAAACTAGTTAGATCAGTTTTGCCACACACATACACATGCTCACACAAACCCAACTAAGTTTATATTCCTCCACCTTAGAGTGTGAGCAGAATAATACAGAGCTCTCAAATAGGTCTAAAGCAAATACCACAGCAGAATTGGGTTTTGTTCTTGAAATGCACTACGTGATTACTACCATGATGCTAAGTACATTCAGTTACTACAACTATAGCTGATACGTATTGTCAGGCACTGGTCTAAGCATTTTACGTAGATAACATTTTTTTAGTCTTTACAAGAATCCTATGAAATTGCTTCACAACCACATTGTGAATCTGTCAAAGGTTGTGTTTCTTAGTGCTAATAACAGCTAACAAGGCACCTCTCAGTAAGCCCTCTTCCTATATTAACTGTAAATATGCTAACCAAATTAATCATCAGAACAAGACTATGAAGACCCATTTATAATTGACAAATCTGAGGCACAGAAAGTTTAAGTGGTTTGTCCAAGACCATCTAGCAAGAACGTGGCAGAGTCTAATTTGAACTCAAGCTTCAAATTTCAATGGTACAGTTACTTCGAAACATCATATTGGTAAATTACCCTGGAATTCCACAGCCCAGCTACAGAACAGTGAAAAAGCATAGACCCTGCAACCACTGGGGCTGGTAAACCTCTGGCTCAGTCACATTCCAGTGGAATCATCCTAGATTAGTCACTTTCCCCATATATAACATGGAGATAATTTTGATGAATTAATAAGACTTTCTTTTAGGTGAATAAGCCCAGCGCAGTGTCAAGCATGTAGGAGCTGCTCAATAATGATTATTTGTGTTAATCTACAATATTTTACAAAAGGAAATTAAACAATTTGGATGGACCTAATCACCTGTTTAGGAGAGACAATATAGAAATGAGTGAGGTCACAGACAACAGAAATATAAGCAATTAGAAGCCAGGCTACATCATAAAAATTGAATGTAGAAGCCATACGTTATTCCTTTTACTTTTACCACATGGAACTTATCTAGCATATCAAGTGGTGTTCAGTAAATGTTTGTTAAACTAAACTGAAATCTCACTATTATACATGTGAGTTTTGTTATGTGTAAAACTCAGTTATATAAACAAACAAAAATATTATATCTACTTGGTACAAATTAGAACAGGTTGTTATTCAAACAGACTTAAACATACCTAAACTGAATTAGTTTCTCTTTCCTTACAGCAATCAGAAAACACTCCTCAGTCCTCACACCAATCGGGATTCTGGAAACAGGCAGAACCTGAACAGCAGAAGGACCACTGGTCTGGAAGATGGAATTGGTCTCGGGCCCCCGTTAGCCTTCATTGCACAATGCTAGCATCGTCACTGCATTGTCAGGATCAGCTAACTCCTACGCAATACTTAAAGCTCCTTCAGAAAGTTTTTTCTCTAAATGCCGGGCAGAAACCAGACTTTCATAGTCTGTAAAGGAGGAGATAGGAGAAAAGATTTTCCTTCCTTTTCCAGCATCCAATTTTTTTCTCCATCTATATATCATTTCACTTCATTGAACGAGAAAAGAATAAATGAGCAAATGAATTTTAAATTACTAGTTACCTTTTCCTTACACTTAACTTTCACAAAGTTCCATAGAACCATTTAATTAACACAATTCATAATTGCAGTGGTCATGCTGAGCTTCCATATAAGCACCTTTTAATCCGTGATTCTCTCACTAGAGGATCAATTTGTTGTTCTTGTCCTACAACTTAGAAGCTAAGCTATGTATAAATATAGTCAAATTTTAAAATATCTTCAATTTTCTTTAATGTTTTGCCCTTCTAGTTTTTCGTCTTTATATGTTTGCTAAAAAAAAAGTCAGTGTTTTCTTCTGGTCAAACACATTTTCATTTCATTACATATTCTTTATTAGTATTTTTTTCTCAGTGGTTGTCCTAACAAATTTTTATTTTATGATTACCAAAAGGATCAGCTTGTCCTAGTTCCCCCATTTTACAGATGAGGATACTTATCTATGGAGTCTAAATGATAATTCTATGCTCACCAAGTTAGCTGACTAGTTAAATATTTAGATGAATAATGGCAGAGGTGTGATCAGATTTCATATAACATAACTCCTATTTCTTTCTTGGATAAAATTTATAATTAAAATGTATCAAAATGATCACTAAATTATCATAACAATTAAATCATGAAATATGTTATATTCATTTAAAATATGAATATGCAATTTCTGTTCTTATAAAATTTGCTATATGTTCACCATATTAAACCTTGAGGTTTTTGTATTTTCACTCCTCTCAAAAATAGCAACTGTAATTATCAGGATACATAAGATTAAATGTGTTCTCTCCAATAACTCTAAATCATTTTATGTAATTTTACTGAATTTATAGTGAAAATATATCCCATGCTGACTTGATGGAAATTATGTTAAAGTACATAGATATAAAATGCAAATCCAAATAAATAAGTTGTTTGATAATACTACCTTAACATTACACAGAGTGTGTGTCTGTAAGTGTGTGTGCACATACAAATATTATATATATCCTACAAAATTAAACAAATGAGAATTGACAAAATTATTTTTGTGTGGTTCTGTCAAAATGTCTTCAATCCTCTCATTGACCTTGATCAGATTAAATCAACTTTTCAAATAATTATTTGGAATTTCACAAGTAGCCTTATTCAACCTCTATGGTGAAACGATTGATATGAAAATCTTAGGAGAAGAAAAATGAAGATGGGGGAGAAGAATCAGAAATTGTCAATTATTAATTTTTATTGAAGGCAATAGTTGTTATCTGTCTAAAAGGATTAACATCCAAAGACATTTGCTGAGATAAATTGCAGAACAAAAGCTCAAATCCCTCCAGTAGGGTGTGTGTTATTGTTTCAATGAGGATAATCGCGTGGGATAATCGATCAGCATTGCGGTCAGAAAATTGTAAGAAGTCTACAAGCGCACCACACTCTTAGAGATAATTTCTCTACTTGAAGAGAATGTGTCTTCCACTCCAATTGAATTTTGTAGAGGAATTGAGACATCTGCTCATAGAGGGAACCTGAGGGATGTTTAAAATGGCCTTTAAATAACTGGAAATGGCTACTATGTCCTCATTTGGAGAAGGATGGTATAGAACACGTGTGACCGGTGCATAAGGTTAGCCACAGGTGTACAAATGAAAATCACCCAAAATGAAAAGGAAAATGCAATATAATTTATTGAGTTTTGGGATTTCAGAAACTATGTTCAGTATTTGTCATCTTATATTGTCCTCTAACGAAATAAAGGTCCACAATTACAATTTTACACTATGAAATACTCCGGTGATGACTATGTTTATTATGCCAGCACAAAATTGTCTTCTCCAGATCACTTTATCTTACATGGTAGTTACCAACTAGAGGAAGTGAGAGGAAAGGATTCAGTGAAGAAGCAGCTAAAGCCCCTCAAACCATGCGTATGTACCTAATGACATAGCTTCAACATTTATGAATCAAAGTTGATGGGACTAAAAGGAGATATAGATAAATACACAAACATAGTGGAACATTTTAATGTACTTCTACAAAGACCGTATAGAATGAACAGAAAACTATTAGTAAGGATATGATGGCTAGAAAAACACAGTCTACTGACTTTAACTGATTAACCTATACAGAAGTCTACAAGCAATAACTTTAAAATGCATATTCTTTTTAAGCACTCATAGACATTTATCAAAATAGACCATATCTCAGGCAAAAACGAGTTAACTTAATCATCAATCTGTGGTGACAAAAATCACAATAGTGGTTACTCTTGGAGGGAGTCGAGAGAAAAGAGGCAGAGAGGAGCCTCTGGAGTGCTATAAATGTTCCATATTTTCTTTTCTTTTTTCTTTTTTTTTTTTCAGGAAGATTAGCTATGAGCTAACATCTGCCGCCAATCCTCTTCTTGCTGAGGAAGATTGTCCCTGAGCTAACATCCATGCTCATCTTCCTCTACTTTTTATATGTGGGATGCCTGCCACATCATGGCTTGATAAGCAGTGCATATGTCCATGCCCGGGATCCGAACCGGCAAATCCCAGCCACCGAAGTGCAGTGCATGAACTTAACCGCTACACTACCAGGCCGCCCCTCCATATTTTCTTATGGGTAGTGTTTACGTAATAGTATACAAATGTATAAATTCATGAATTTGTGCAACTTAGATTTGTGTGATATTCTGTATGTAACATATCAGAATAAAAGATAAATTAACATGTAATAGAAAATTCAACTAGAAGCTGGAGTTATACCCACACTAAAAGAACTTCTGTACCCTAGACCCTGAAGTTTTTTCATCTCTCCTCCATTGTTATTTATTTTAAAAACAAAGAAATGATAAATGATATGAGCTATTTCATTAGTTGTAGTAATCAAAACAATTAAATTAACTTTTATGTATATATATAGTTTTTTTGTTTCTTTTTAAGGCACCATCTCTTGACCAACACTAAACTATATGTCATTGTCTGTTACACTGGTATCCCCAAATGAACCGTACCTCTATGAATTCCTTTTGATTTGGGCTGAGGCTGTGACTTGCTTTAACCAACAGAATGTGGTGGAAGGGACATTGGCCTAAGTGGAAGTTTCTGGTCTATGCCATATGAAGGCCTGACAACTTCCAATTCTGCATGCTTGAGAACCCTGATAAACCAAGAAGGCTAGCTGTTCTCCTGGGGAGACCACACGGAACAAGCACATAGAGAGTCCATATAAAAGGGAGAGGTCCAGAACCACATGGAGAGAGACAAACCCAGCCTTTCGAAGATCCTAGTTAAGCTCTGTCTAGACAACCCACCACCTGAATACATCCATCCAATAGACTACCGGCCAGCCAGCCAGCAAAACGACCCCCCAGCTGAATCTAGCCCCCATTCTAGGATTGCCAGCAAAGTAAAATAACTGCTTTTTAAACCACTAAGTTGTAGGGTGGTTTGCTATGCAGGAATAGATAACCAAAACACTGTATCATTAACTTAGCTTGGGGGTTGATGTTAAGTATGATAATTAGGCAGAACTGAAATGGAATGGGCATTGGGGTTGCCACGAGAGTGACTTTTATGTTCACCTCAAGTAAGAGTGATGAAGCATATAATGGATTCTGAGTCTTTTAAAATCTAGCCTGAATTTCTATCAAAAGAATTCTCCTTATCTTAATTGGAGTTGAGTTAGTATTATGTTTGCAAAATAGCCACGGGGAGGCCTACTGACCTAGCTTTTGTCTAGAAAATCAAAGTGTGACTCTTAATTTCCCAGGCATTGAAGAAGTTCCCAGTTCCTGCGATTGAGTCCAGAGGTTAGCATATTTAAAGACCTTTTATATTGTCTTATTAGGATAATTTAAAAAGAAAGTAAAACAACATGTATTCCACAAAGGCGAATGTTTCTTTTAATTGCTTGGGTAATTCAGGGAGAAAAAAAAAATCTCAAATTACATAAATAAGAGTTAGTATAGGTTTACCAGATGAAATACTAGGCACCCAGGTAAATTTGAATTTCAGGTAAACAGTGAATAATTCTTTACTATAAGTATTTCCTGTTCAATATTTGGAACATACTTGTATTGAAAGAATCATTTCCTATTTTATATAAAATGCAAATTTAACTAGCACCTTGTATTTGTGTTTGCTAAACTGGCAACCGTAAAACAAGAATAAAGTCAACGAGTCAGATGGCAGAAGGAAGACCGGGGTTGAAGGTGGGCGAGATCAGTGGTAGAGGAGGAATCAGAGAGGCAGAAAGAGAAACGATGGAGTAAAGAAGTTTGAAAACGGATGTAGGTAGTGTAGAATTATTGTTTTGGAAGTGGGAAGATAACCATGTTAGCGAAGTATAATAATATATCAGGGAAATGTAAAATGTGTGACCAGGAATGTATAAAATTATTGCTCCACTATTTTCTATAGCTGATCTCAATTTCCTCTTGTGTTCCCTAGGTGATAGGAAACAGAGACTTGACAATTCACGGTATCTCTTTTTTTCCCCCAGTTTAACCTTTCTTGTTGGATGACTCAGTCAATTCTGAGAAAATGCTTAATTTCTCAGATTCTGTCTCTGCCTTCTCACCCAACTTGAGATGGTGCTTCGGGGGAATATGAGGACCTGATAATGATGGGGAGGGGAGCACCCATTCACTGACCTTGAGTTGAAACACCTGTTTCCACTTGTGTCTGCAGCTACCTCTATTGTCACTGAACATGCTGGTGGCATAAGGAGCCCGACCTGGAGAAGCACATGGCGCCCACTGCGGATGTGGGCCGGCCCTGCTACCACTGGCCATCACCTCCTGGTCACCCAGTGACACTGTGGACTTCTTTTAGATAACGATCCCCTGTAAGAAAAATGTGGAAGCAGCATTTTCATACTCCCACATTTCAAAGGAAAAGATTTGGCAAAAAACTTCTGAAAAATAATTTATACATAGGCTCACTTTTATCAAATAGTCTAGACTTTGAGTGGAATTATTTTGTATTCTTTATTTGAGGAAGATAATAGTTCTTTATTTGAGGAAGATAATAGTTCTCTGAAGTAGGCAAAGATCAAATATTTATGAAAATGCAGGTAATTTTTTAATATCTACTGACAGCTGGCCTCCATAGATTCCATATTTACTATCTGTACGTGGCTCGCACCACATCTTCTTCATTCCATATAAACTTACTGTTTACCTGGGGGGTAGCAATAGTTCATGAGTTTGATTTTAAATAAGAATCCCTGTGTAATGGCATAGTGAGACTTATTTTTCTGCTTTTGAAAATGTAATCAGTACCCCAAATCAATACCACTATTCTTTGTAAAGGCTAAATTTTTATGTTTAGAGAAAATTGATGCTTTATTAGCCTCGAAAAAGAGCTGTTCTTCTTGAAACAGAAAAAAACGGAAACATCCTAAACATGCATTAAACCTAATAATGCTGAAAGGAGACCTGGCTGCTCTAAATTCTCTATAATGTAGCCTCTTACCTCTTTTAATAGACAAAGTTAATTTCCCAACGACAAAAATTTAAAAAACAAAATGGCTAATTATTTACTTTAAATTTAGTAATGCTTTGTGAGGCTGCACAAAATGTTGCGGAATTTTAACTTTGAAAGCTGAATATTTCTTCAGACTTTAAGTCATTAAAGTGTGTCTTATTTGGTAGTGAACTTGTATTCTAGCCAAACAGCTGCATCTATGGGCTGCCAGAGTTACTCTTCACACACTTTCAGGTTATTTGATTAAATTCCTATATACATAAAACTCCTTTCCACAGAGTGATTAAAAAGTGGACAGGGTAATGTTAATTAAATTATTCTCGGAAGAGAAATTAGATACAGAAAAATCTTTATTGAGATTTTAATATACAATTTGTTATTTTTGCAACAACATTTGGCTCAAGGAACAAAAGGAAATCTATTATAACAAAACAATATATTATTTAAGAAGGACACTACTACTTTTTAATTGATTCCAACAGCTTTTTAATTAATTGCATCATTGGATCCTCACAGAGATCCTATACTAGAAAAACATCAAGTATTTCCCCCCTTCATCTAAGGCAATGAAGCCTCAGAGAAATTAACTTTATAAGCAAATTCCAGTACTTAGATGATAACTGTAAGAGGTAAAATGGGCCCTGGGTTGACCCTGCTCTCTGCTTGGCGCTCTAGAAGCTACTTTCATTTTTCTAATTCTTGTGAGTTTAAAGTCTCTACGTTTATATTTTTTATTTTCTAAAAGTTCCATCGGTAGCGTAAGGAGAGCAAGACCTGTACCTAATTCGTCCGCTCTAGTCTCCACTAATACGTGTTGGGTGAATCTGAGTCTCAACTTTAAGGCCAAGATTGAAATGACCTTGTTATACAAACTGCAAATGAAAGTTGGAAACCTTCTCCTGTCTCATCTTCAATTGGGGAAAAAAAACAACAACTAACTTCATAAGTTCGGTAGAGCTTTGTTTTCAAATATAATAGCAATCACGCTACGTATTACACTTAAAATTTTAGCAAAGGCAGAACCAACAGCCAGAATGTCACATCTGCCAAACTTAGTGAAGCAACAGTTTTGTCTTTCAAATCAAGACTAAACTCTGTAGGCGGAAAACTTATTTTGTGATAAACAGAGTCCTGAAGTATTATGCAATTGGCAAAATTTACTATGCATTTATGGTATTATGAGTTTACTGTATTTGGGTTTGTTCAAATAATTTCACATATCTAGGAGAAATTGTATCTTACATGATGATTTAATCTAACCACAGCTGCAGCAATATAAATTACACTTAAGACTATGCTGATTGATTATAATCAGTTGTAATCATGTCTTATAATTACATTGCATTCTCAAGGCAGGGGCTGTTCAAGCCTGCTCAGCACCGAGCTATATAAAGAAGATTATTTGTTACTTCTCACGGCCTCAGTCAACATTCAAAATTGCCTGCAAACAATAAGTTTTATTAAATTTATTGTCCAGGCGTCAAACAAGTGTCTTGATTTATCTGCAGAAGTTGAGATGGAATAGCAAGCTGGTCTAAAGCTTATTAACTACTTTTTATGCCAAAAATATCTTCTTAAAAACACTGATAATTCAGGGTGTAGGTTACATTGATGTATTTTTTTTTGCAGGTACATTGTATTTCAAAGTTTGTACATTTTACATAAAAAATAATCAAATGAGAAGGTGGAGAGTATGAGAAGGTATAGACGAAACAAAATTGGCAGAATATTGAAAGTTTATTAAAGCAGGCTAATGGGTACATAAAAGTTTGTTATACTATTCTATATAATGCATATATGTTTGAAATTTCCATGATGAAAAGTTATATATATAAACTTTTCCCATAATAAAACTGAACCAACATTATGTATACAGGCATATTATATGTATATGCCCTCATGACAAAAATGCTCTTTAACATTTAAATATCCAAGTTGCTGTATTTATTCCTTAGGGAAACACTTGGCCTTTAAATTCCCAAAGCCATAATGGACTATTTTTGAACATTCTTGATACCTTTCACCAGAAGCTAAAGCTGCTGTTCTCTCTTTTTAGCCTAACTTTCCCCATTTCCTCTTATCGTGATGCCCACTTGTCACCTGCCCTGTCAGTAAGCCATAGCAAGCAGTCATAAGCAAAACATGATGCTACTCTATCATCAATACCTTATTATTAAAGATGATTATACTTTCTAGAATTAACTATAGCCCCCACAAATAACATTAATTTATGAACAAATTGCACATAATTTTTAGGCAAGTCTCCTTCTGATTAGAATGCTACCTGTATTGGAGTAAAAGAAAAGTTAAAAAGTAACATTTTAGATTTAGATTTTAGATTACTTACTGAATAAATTTCTTTAGATTTTGGTAACTGAACCTTTTTAGACTTAATGTTTTCCTCTTTGCTTGTCTGGATATAGTGATTGTAAACTTCTATGGTAAAAGTTTGATCTGTAGAATTGATACGCATCAAATATTTGTTGTCTCTGGATGGTTGGACCTTCCATCCACATTTACTTCTAATTCTTTATGTACTTGAATGAGGATTGGACTATGATTTGCCAATTCATTTCTGGAACCAAAAAAGTAGTGCTGATCTAGAGCACTCTCATTAATATTAGCATTTTTACTCTTCTTTGGACTCCTTTCATTGCTCATATAACAGATGCCAAACAAGTCTTTTTCTTGATTTGGCATTTTAGCTCAGGTCTCAAAATGGAGGACAATCAATTTCAAATACCCACATATTCAAAAGAGAAAAACTAGAATTCTTATGCCCAAGGACCTTAAGATATAGCATGCACAAATAATTTATATATATATATATATATATATATATATATTCACTTCTCAAACTATAAAAGATTCCTAGTTTTGTATAAAAGTCTTGAAGAAAGGAAAAGGAACCTGAATTTAATATTTTACCACTTAAGTACACACAGTACTATTACACTCTGTCAGTGCCAAAACTGTCACAACCCCAAAGCATCTATCTGAGAGCTGTTGGCAAGTAGAAGCCATGGTGAAATGGGCATGAGTGAATATGGCTGTGGGCTGGGCAGTCCATGTGGAAGACAAATAAAAGGTAATGCAATTATCTTTTAAAGACATTTTCATATCATTGATTTTGTCTGATAATTTAATTATGGGTACAATTTATTGGAAGTCTTTGCTTCTTGTTCTGGACATCTGTCCCTGCTTGGCACTTCACTATGTGGCCATGACACTTTATATTAATCACTGGCAACTGATTATGACATTTTCAGGCTGATTCTCTTCCTAGAGATGGAAAAACTCTGTCCTGTGCTGTGTGCTTAGACATAGTATTTTTATTGCAATATTTGACCAATAGGAGTAAGTAGCGATGATTCAAGGCTATGTCACCTGTCTAGCTCCTTTAGCACTGGTTCTAAAGGCAGTGTAGGAGCCTCTTAGGAACATGGACTCTAGGACCAGAAAGCCCTAGGTGAGAAGCCCAGCAGGAGGTAGATACCTTAGGTTAGATGCTCCCCTCGTTCATCCTAATAAAGTGAAGCGCTGAACCTAAGTGAGACTACTTTTCCTTATGTGACTGATTGGTCAAGGATTCAATACAGAGATGTGCTAAGAACTAAGAAAGAACTACCTTCTTTCTTCCTTTTACAACAGCTCTAGGGAACAGTACTGGCTGAGACAGATAATTCAACACGTTCCGATGGGCTCGGACTGCTTCACTTGAACTGAACTGGAGAACTGAAGTAATTCTTATAATTCAAGCAGAGAAAACACCTGGTCTCAACTATTTAAATATTTCAGGCAAAAGAGTTTCTTGAGCCTGAATTATGAGTGGCTGCCCTATGCTTCAGTGTACCTCACAGGGGTAAACACAGCACAAGTGTGCAGCAGCAATGTTAATGGTCTTGGTCAGGCTAAAACCCTAATGAAATGGTTGCGAGATGAAAACCAATAGCATTTTAACTCCAAGCCCATGCCTTGAAGGAACGGAAAAATCACCTGGGAAAGATCAGGAGAACAATTAAGTGGACAGAGCAATGCTACTAACTGCTAATTATCAGCCAAAGGAGATGTGGATGCCTGGCATAATACTGTACAGTTGCGGGACTCCATTTGACATTTGTCTTAGATTTAAGGTCTGACATTTGTGTAACTTCCAATTAAAACAGAATAATGATAATTAGATAAGAAAGAATCTGTTGGTTAAGCTCTGAAATTTTACTACATTCCTTACATATAATAAACTTTACTACTTTGACATTTAACTAATTTTTTTTTCTCCTGGCTCTATGAAACATGTATAACAGAAACTAATGAACTTTATTATATTCCTACAAATTTTTGAGAATGGTACTCTAGGCAAAACCATGAATATATCTATTAATAGCCCTATGTTTTAAATCCATACACAAGGCGGGTGAGCAGCCAGTATGTAATAATGTGCATCTACTGGATTTTTCATACCAGTATCTATTCCAATTGGTCAGTACTATTGTCTCATTGGTTAGTGTCTATGTGGTACTAGTTGATAAAATTTCAAATATTACCCTGGTTCATAAGTATCATAAAAAAATCACCTTTTGTTGGTATTAAATTCTAGATTAAGGGTATGGGAATGGCTTAAAATATGATGATCAAAAACTCTTCTTATATGAAAAATTAATTTATATGGAATATTATGATGATTAAAATGATAATTTTATTATTGATTTATCACCGGTTTGCCTTTTTTTCTATGGATAAAATTTAAATATTTAAAATCCAATAAATTTTCACTTAAAACATCCTCATAATGTGGTTTAAAGATCAAGTTATTATAATTTGATTAATTATCCAATTTAGGTTGTATGAATACAAACAAATACAGTGAAAATTTAAATATTTCAATTTTTCTGAGTCACTTTTTTAGAACTAGTATTTTTTTCTTCTAAATTTCTTTTTTTTCTGATTTTTATTATGGATGTCCACTAAGCTACATTCAAGAAATCTCACTGATTAAAATTGTAAAAATAAAAAATAGGAAGAAGGTGTTAATTTTATCTATTAACTCAAACACGTTTTAAGGGATAAGCATCTATTTTTGGAAAAGTATATTTGAAAAACAAAGTTGTCTCTCATTTTTCAGTGGAAATATCATTCCTTTATCATTAGTTGATGGTCTCTTATCAGTCTGGGTTTATGTATAGTTCTCAGCTAATATGCTTCTAAAACACATCAGAAAAATTTACTGATTCATAACAGATATGAGGTTGAGAAAGAAAAAAACTACAATTCAGTGATATTTTGAAGTAGGAATCCATGTCACTTGAGCAAGTAGGGAGCTACTCTCCATGCTTAGATTTAGAACTGAGAGAGGAAGCAGTCAAGACCCAAGCGAGTGGTAAAGTTATATGGGGACACTTCCACCATAGTATCCACTGGCACCTGCCAAGCTTGGTTATGGCTTTATTTACTCAAGGATGAGTGAATACATACATGGGATGGTAGGGGGGAGAGGTAGATGAGTACACATGTAACAACACTAAAACTGAAAAAAACCCACCTATTGGTGCTTATGCTCTCAACAATACATGATATATTTTATATTCCTTAACTTATGTGATCCTATGAAGTAGATATTATTAACCCCATTTTACAGGTAAGAAAACTGAGATTCAGGGAGATTAAATTGCTTCCCCAAAGTCAAAAATCTGATGAGTGGCAAAGACAACATTTGTTTGAGGTCTGTCTGTCTCCAAAGCACATGCTCTTAATCATTGCTCTAATATATTGAAGATTCTGAGTGTATTTCTACATCACTGTTTTACCAAAAAAGTAATACTAATTCAGAAACACCTTCCTGATATTCTTTTTAAAGTATGAAACATATAATACATGTTTTCTATAAATAGGGATTCAAGAAAAGGAAATATTAATATGGAGACAGATATACCCAGTAAAGAATGTAAAGAATTTTTAATGTAAAAATAAGATAAAATCTCCATTGCAGATAATAAGGAGCAGGATATATGCTATAGAAAATGAAATCAATATGTTGACTCAATATTATATTCCATCCAAAAATCTCCCCAGATCTGATAGTGAGCCCGATTTTAGCCATTTTTCCCAGGTGCAATTTAATTTCCTCCTTCTTCCCTCGCTCAGATTACATTAGGTTTGACTAGATCAGGGTTCATTAACCTTGGCACAACTGACATTTTGGGCCAGTTAATTCCTTGGGTGTGGGGCCACATCCCTGGCCTCTGCCCACTGAATGCCAGTAGCACTGTCCCTCCCCTTACACCAGTTGTGACAAACAAAAATGTCCCCAGAATTGTCAAATGTCCCCCAGAGAACAAAATCACTGATGTTGAGAAGCATTGGACTAGTTTATTTTATTTATTTATTTATTTATTGAGGAAGATTAGCCCTGAGCTAACTACTGCTGGTCTTCCTCTTTTTGCTGAGGAAGACTGGCCCTGAGCTAACATTCGTGCCCATCTTCCTCTACTTTATATATGGGACGCCTGTCACAGCATGGCTTGACAAGCGGTGCCATGTCCACACTCGTGATCCAAACCGGTGAATCCCGGGCTGCCAAAGCGGAACGTGGGCACTTAACCGCTATGCCACCAGGCTGGCCCCTGGACTAGTTTAACAATAAGAAATTTAATCATTCTTTCATTTTGATTCACTTTGACTAAACGGCAAAAATGGATGGAATTAAACTGTTACCCCATGATGAACATTCTCTGCAAAGTACAGAGAGGAAACAAAACAAAACTTACTTTTTGACATGTTCAAGAATTTCTCCATTCTGTGCCTTGCATGGCTTTCCTATTCCAACTGTTTCTTGTACATTTCTGAAAATTCAAGCACTTAAAGAATACAGAAATGGGAAAATTTTGAGTAGTTAATGGAGTGGGGTATAACGAGTAAACATATACAAATCTCATAATAATCAATGGTATTAAGATGTCACTCCAACACATACTTCTTATTCAAAAATATTTGTTGCATTTGGATCTGCTAAAAGTAAGAGACTGTGTACAGAAACACTTCTAAAAGTATCAATAAAATCACTAATTATGTGATGAGTCCACCTTTCTGTAGACTTATAGTGGTATTTTCCACATTCTTTGTAGCTTACAACTCATGTATACTTGAGACAACGTGACACAATAAGTGATATTCTCTATACCTAAATTGCTCTAAATTCTTCTCAAATATTAGTTTCACTATTGCTAAAGTGAATTGCTCCAGAATACAGGGTTCCTCAGGTAACAGACATAAACACGTCCCTCACATCTGGCCTTCTTCTCTTTGCTGTGTTAGACATTTTGTTAGTCCACATCTGGTAGATTCATCTCTTCCTCTGAGATATCTGGGATAGCAAGTTTAACTATAGCTTTGCAAATGACTTTGAGTACCTGAGTTTTTGTAGCATCTTCTATGTTTTCTTTTTTATTCTTCTTGGCACTTTTTACCTGGGAGGGTGAATCTTCATTTGCAACCATTAATTATAAAAAGTGAACTTGGAGAATAAAAAAATATGGGGAAACACTGAGTCTTAGAGTAAACAGAGAGAGGAAAAATATTAACTGAAATTTATTTTTATGTTATTTTTTCTGAATATTCAAAGAAATCATTTGAAATGAATATGTACCGTTATACTATGATGTATGCATAAATAGTTTACTTACTATGCCTTCTGGGTCTATTACTTAGTAAATGAAGCAAAAAGCCCTTTTAGAATTACACTATGGACTAACTCTGAAGCACACATTTATTGGAATTAGCCTTATTCTAAATATGATTGAAAGCAAAATGTCACTATTATTCCTAATGTTTGTAAAATATTACCACTTCTTATTAAAATGTCCAAAGATTTACATAATTTTTCATACATTCCCATTTACATGTAATAAGCAGAAAGAAACTATTTCCTACCAGTAGTGATAATTCCCACCTCTATTCCAAAAGAGGTCATTCTCAGCAGATCACTAATATTTCACTGTCTTTTAATGAATCCCTTCTTTAATATTAACTTAATGCATTTTGCAAAGAAAAATTCCAAGCAATACCATATTTCTATAAAATCACAGTGAAAAAAGTGCAGCATACCTAAGGCTGTGGGCATGTGTGTGTGTGCGTGTGTGTGACAGAGAGAGAGAGAGAGAAAGAGAGAGAGAGGAGGGGGAAGAGAGAGAGAGACAGGGAGAAAGGAGAACCCCATTTACTTTACTATTAGGTAGAATTTCAAAGATTCCACATTGAAGCAAGTTGATCTTTCTAGTTGTCACTCAGTACTTACATCGAGAATCTCTGATGATCAGACTCTGTGGTGTCATCACAGAGTCATCCCTCAGACTGTGGTGAGCCCTGGGGGTTTAGCGTGGAATCTGCAACTATCATTTGAATGAGAAAAGAAATCATTTCAAACCTGAGCCCGCTCCATTGTAGTCCTAGGGATTTGCACATTTAACTAGACCTCTCTAGACTTGGATAGTTGAACTATTCAGGAAATAGCTCAATTTTATCTGAACAATCTTTGTGTGATAATAATAGCTACCATATATTCAGAGCTTGCTACAGGTACTCAGTGCTACATGCACTCTTTATAACAACCCAGTGATACAGGAATAAATATGTTCATTTCATAGAGAAAGGATCTGAAATTTAGAGACAATAATACCCTACCTGGGATCACTCATCTAGTGAATAACAGACATAGAACACTAACCCACATTATTCTGACTCCAAAATTTGTGCAATTAAGAAAAATGCTATACAAAAATATTTAGAGAAAATGTCAGGAACTGTTGAGGATATTTCTTAAATATCTTTTTGCTTATATATAACTTTGGGAGTTGGTACAAGAAAATAACAACAACAACAATAATAATACCTAAATTCTACTAGGTGCCAGACTTTTCTAAGTGATTTACATTCATACACTTATTTAATTCTCCTAAAAACCTTTTGAAGTAGGTCCTATTATGACTCCCTTTTCAAAGATGAGAAAACTGAAAAAAAGAAAAATGTCAGTGCTCAAATAGTAGGAATTTTTAACCTTCAAAATAGAAGCAAAAGTTTGCATTGACATAGTCAGCGTTCTGTGTTTGAGTATGATTGGGTTAAAATATGTCATGAAACAAAAGATAACTACATTGCCAGTAGAATAATTATATCTATTAAATGTGTCTTCCTATGTAAGATAAAGTAGCATCTAGAGCCAGTAGGGAAATCCCTTTTCTTTCCTAGAATCTTGGGAAGAAATTAAGCCAATGAAAAATAGAAGAGTCTACACTCCTGTTCTGATGTGATAGCTAGAGGGGAGCTAGCAGTGTGAGTAGGCTTTCTTTGGTGGAGGTGGGAGCAGGAGAAGAGGAGGAGAAAGTGGAAAAGATCTGGGCTCTGTTTTTGTGGTTTTAGTTCCACTTGTCTTGTTCGAGTCACGTCCTGTAATGCAAACTTGCAAGTTTGTCTCTCTCTGAGATGAGAGGTAAAGATCTGAGCAGCCCCAAGGGTCAATAACTCCAGGTCCATGTGACCTTGAGGGGAATAATGCTATGACCATGAGGATCTTGACCCTAATATCAAAGAAGGAAGCATGGCCAACATTGGGTAATTGAGGCCATTGCTTTCACTTTTCCCAGGTGACCAAGGGATGGATCTCTTTTCATTTCACATATGTCAGGCATTAAAAAGCACTGAATACTTGAAAAATGGAATGGATTAGGCAGACATGGAATATAAATCACAGAAGTTATCCTAGAAATTCTTCTATAATGGAATATAATTGTCAGAATGAAAGCTAGAGAAAATGGCAGACATTGTTCAGTCCAATGATTTTGAAAGGATAGGTAAATATTTCTGGAGCCCAGAGGCTAGTCATCAAGGCAGAGCTGGAATTGTTTTTTCTTTTTAATAAGAATCCAGGAGTAATCACTAGTTAGCAAAAAAGTAACTGGAATAATCACCAGTTTGCAAAATAACCAGGTAAATTCTAATTTATAAGCCAGTTCTTGGTACATGAAGAGAAAGTAAGGGAAAAATTTAGTGCAGAAGTGAAAGGCAGACAACAACCAGAAAGACACGAATTTCAGAGCCTATAGAACAAAATAGATGATTCCGAATGTAAAAACAAAAAAAAAAGCCCTCAGAAATTTGAGTTATTTTCAGCATATTTGGTCCTGTTTGATTAGCTAACTGTAGTGATAATAATTACGATGGCAAACCTTCTACAATGCTTACCCTGTGCTAAGTGCTTTGTTTATTTGATCTCAATCCTTCTCTTCCAGAAAGGATTTTCCCAAAGTCTTCAGGGTCCCTTCTGGCCACAATTAACCCTGGGGCCACCCACAGGCAGTAAGTGTTATAAAATAGGGCAAAGATCAAACGTCCATGTGAGAGAATCAGAGTTCACCTATCTCATGCTTTAAAATGCCCCCCTTTTCCCCTCTGGCTTCCTTAATGCTAGGTCTCGCTTCTTCATACGGCAACTGATTTCATGATTCAATCTGCCTAGGGCAATGGTGCCTGCTCCCCTTTGAGTCCTACACTGACCTCCAGAATTTCTTGTTCATTTCTTTCTTCCTTCCCACCCTTCCTTTCTATGTAATAAGACACGATTTCCATGAAGACAAGGACTACTTCAAGGTACTCAATAAATATTCACATTGACTGACAGTATCCATTTACATATTCAGGAAATACTTTTTGCACACTGAAATTCTCTGGGCTTTACTTTTTCTCCTCCATGTTAAATGGGATATAATTGAGCCTACCCAGGGTTATTGTGAGGATTGAGATCAAATAAACAAAGCACTTAGCACAGGGTAAGCATTGTAGAAGGTTTGCCATCGTAATTATTATCACTACAGTTAGCTAATCAAACAGGTGCTGAAACCCCAAACCCAGCCCAGCACCTTGCCACAGTCCCATTTCTCACCCTCCCTTGTCTGTCCTGTCGGCCAGAACGTACAAGCCCTGCAGGAACTGGCGGAAATTGGTTTAGTCCAGAGGGCAGATATCCAGTTCCTGCAGTAAGAAAGCACCTTTATCACCAGAATTTTGTCTGTTTACTCGACTTTTTCTTTTTGGCCACAAGCTCAGAGGTTTAACATAGCGTCTGTGAATACAAGAAGCAATCCCAGCATGCTCTGCCTGGCAGAATGGGCAATTAAGAACACCTGGCTCAGGTGGAGAGCGGATAGATGTGCAGAGGAAAGCAGCTGCTTCCAGCAGGCAGCCCCTGATGTCGGTAACTTGAAGTTCGTCTAGTTGAACTACTCCTAAAACTACTCCTGAAATATGCCCAATCTTCTTTCTCACTTCACGTCGCCTTGCACTCCAACTGTTATGTGCCTCTGAATTTTTGGTTTGCTCTGTATTAAGACTGGTGCAAGAGGAGAATTCTCACTTGGCAAAATTCATTGCTGCAGGGCTGACAACTGAGACACAAGACATCATGTTTCTTTCCACTCTGGCTCAGAGATCCCTACAGGATTTTGGCAGAGGAGCCCACTCCTGAAATTGTTAGCAATTCTTTTGCTTGTCCTGCTTACGGTTAACCCGCCACTGTCTCACTTCTCTGTGGGATCCGAGCCCCTGCACTTGTTCACTCCTGTGATGCTGAACTGGAGTAACTCACCAGCTCCATTACACACTACTCAGACAAAAGCTTCAACTATTACCTTGTAGTAGTACTTGCAGTATCCTGCAAAATAATTGAGGATGAATAATTTAATTAATGGACAAACCAAGACATCACAAAAAAGGACCTGCTAAAAGAAAGCAAATGTAACCAACAAAAATGATTTACACGTTTACAAGATAAAGAGAAACTCGGATTGTGGTTACTATGGAATTTATAATTGCATAGCTGTATAATTACATAGGGATTCAATTTTTTCTTGGTAGAGATATCAGTACTTGGAAATGCCACTAAAATAATCAGAAATCTATTAATGTGAGAAAACATGAGAGGAAGGAGATAAATTTCTTACCACTTGAGCTATGTGAAATTCTAAGACGAGTGAAGAAGAAGAATGACCTTTAACTAGCTTCTTTGGCTGACTGAGGCATTCTTAAAGGTGAAAATAACTTCCGCATCTCCTTCTAAATGCTTTCATATTGAGAACTAGGGGTCTCTGAGTGGAGAAAGAGTTTAAGGTCTCAGCCCTCTGATAGAGAAAGCTTTCTCCCATCTTGAGAGCTTAACCCTAGGAACAGGATGTTATAACCCTGTGCCTCAGAAAACATAAGCACTAAATGTAGTGCTAGCTGGGTTTGGACAGACTCACATCCGTCTCCATCCAAGGATTTAGCTTAAAATGGAATCCAAATTATATCTTTAGCAATTGTAGGAAATGGAAAGGAGAAAGGCTATTTGACCTGATCCTTTGAGTGAGATAGAAACAATCTCTTCTTTCAAACTGCATTAACTCGTGTCAAGTACCCAGAATCCGTTTAACAAATTGCTTCTTTCTAGTGACCAGAAAGAGTTAAGATACCTCTAAATGGGAAGCAGTTCTCAACCTTCTGGGCAGCAGGCTGTGAGAGGAGTTATTAAGAGAAATATGAAGTACAGTGGTTAATAAAGAAGGGGGAAGATTATCCAACACATTTCAGTGATGAATACCACCTCATAGGATGTACTTATTAAAACAATAATGGACACACAAATAACCACACCAAGGGACCTGGAAACATAAAGCAAGTGTGAGAGTAATTATTGAAAATAAATTGAGGTAGTGAAAAGAACTACAACAAAATCGATGACTGCATTTCTGTGACAGTACAATCAGAATTTATAGACCTCATTTCTTTGATCTTTTTGGTGTACTCCTTCCACTCGTTTGACATATTTTAGAGGTCAAAGGAGACTTAGAGATGACTCCTGTCTCGGAAGGATAGAGAAAGAGAGGTCAACACCATGGGCATCTACATTGTGATTCTTCTCTTCGGCGAGCCTCTTCCTTCTTCAATAACTAAGATGATTAACTGTGGTGACATCCAATTATACTTTGATTATATCAAGTCCTTTCTACAAATCCATCTTTTTAGTATAAAATAAACTAAAAAATAAACTAAACCTTTGTCAAAAGCAATCTATAAAATAGTCATAGAACTATTTTATAATATGCATTCTTAGTATATTCATTTTCTATCACAATTAATCTAAATGAGTTTTATACAATATGCAAACCGAACTAAAGAGGGTAATCATGACTGTATTTGGTTAAGTTAGGTTTTTATGTTATCATCTATATCTCAAGACCGGAAACCTACATTGTAACTAAATATATTTTTATTAACAGTAGTCATCATTTAATATTGTTACTCACTATAACATATTTATGCATTAATAAAAATATCTATTGAGAAATTTTATTCCAAGGATTTCACAAAGTGTTAAATGTATAACTGTATTTTTTTTAAATTTTTTTTTTAGGAATATTATCCCTGAGCTAACATCACCTGGCAATCCTCCTCTTTTTGCTGAGGAAGATTGGCCCTGAGCTAACATCTGTGCCCGTCTTCCTCTATTTTTATGTGGGATGCCTGCCACAGCATGGCTTGATAAGCACTGGGCCGGCCCCTATAACTGTATTATTAATGGGCCATTTTTAGCAGGTGAGGCTAAGGGGACTAGTTTCTGGCATAGAGTAGATGCTTAATAATCATATCTGTTTCATAGGATATTTACTAGTAAAATTAATCTTTTTTCTTACTTCATAGTATATAATATGTTTCTCCTATATTAGTCAATTTTATAAAGGTCTTCATGTTCTAAAGATTTGGATGATCCTGAGGGCAAGTGCCTCTTGTCACATTCAAAAGAATCTTCCAAAGCTTCAGAAAGATAGGTACATACACTGTAAGTTTTTAGTGAAATGATACTTGACTAGAGTAAAGGACTCATCAGACAAATTTCATTGCCTGGAGTTTCAGCATCTTTAGCCATCATATACCAGGAAGAGATCTCCCGGCCCAATGATAACTAATTGATTAACTAGATAATATTTGAAGACCCTCCAGAAGCATGGGGGTAAAATTACGTGCAAAGTTCTTAATTATAATCCAAAAGTTTAGTTTTATTTCTGGCTAAAATTTGCAAGTAAAAATACAACCTCTTTTCTTTTGGAGTTGTATTTCTTACAAATGCCATTTGTGATATCTTTTCAAATTTAGCTTCAGCTATATTTTTTAAAGTATTTTAAATACTCACATTGCCCTAAACATGGAACTCTATATCAGTGTTTGATCTGAAGAATGCAGGAAATTTTTGTTGTTACTATTATTATTTTTCTGAACATGGACAAAATAATACTATGCATTTCCACCCAAGTAGCTATTAATGTTTATTCTAGAATTGGAGGATAAGGGAGCTATGCTATGGAAGGCTGCAGGAGGTCTTTTGTTTTTATCTTTATAAGATGATCGGAAGGTGTTAATTACTATCTTTGTATGCTAACCTATACATCCATTAATTCCCTTTACTATGCGTTTTAACAAGATTTTTGGACTTTTTTATTTTCTTAAGCAAGGCTTTGAATATTTGATTTTTTCAGCACTGGCCCTGTAAACTGTCACCATGTTGTATGGGAGTATTAGTGAAGTATTCCACTGTGGTGCTGTTCTGAGCTCTCCAGTAAATACTGTGGATTATTTAAGCAGTTTTTATATATTACAGAGATTTGTACATTTTTATGTGGCTATACATATTTATAAGTTTTTAAAAGAATCATTTTGTTTACTTGTACAGTTCAAGTTTATTGGGAAATATATATTTATGAATGTTTTAAACCATGTTATAGATTATATGAATACTCATCTAGTTACTTAGCCCCAAACTCTGGGAAATTTCTTTGCTGTCAGTAATTGTACATTTTATTTACGATAAACACTTTGTAAAGTTCAACTTTGTGGATTTTCTTTTTTCAAATAACAATAATAAAGATTGCTAGATGATAATTTATATTTTGTTTTTAGAAATCATTTGAGAACTTTCTAAAAACAGCAGATATGATAGTGATAATATAATTTCTAATTAGAAATAATTCAAAGCTACTGGAAGGCAGGAACTTTTAAGACTTTCTTCTGTCTACTCTTTAAACAATAAGCAGAATGCTGAGTTTCATTCATTCACATGAATCCCTATTGTGTGTTGATTTTGCTGTAGGTAACTGTGGTGGAAAAAAAGGGAGATACAAAAATGCAAAGAAAGTCACCATGCAAAGAAAGCTGTTTACATTCAAATATCATTAATGTTGCCTATTAATGTGATTCATATCATTATAATGTTACAACACAGGTTATGACACCTACAAATACTCTATTATTTGAAGATATTTCATTATTACTTCGCAAGGTCTAGAGGAATGTGCCATTCCAGTCACCATTCTACTTTTTCTCTTCTTCATAGCCACAATTTTAAATGAGACTTCTCATTATTCATTACATTGCTCCTCTTTTTCACAAGTCAACATACTATTGTCTGAATTCCACTTAGTCCTTCATCAAAACAACTTTAACTAATATGTCCAGGAACTTCTAGGTTGCTAAACCCGATGGACATTTACCATCTCAGATCTTCTTTAGCCTATCGGCAACCTTCGATACAACTCCTTCCTTCTGGAAACATTACCTTCCTCTGGCTTCCATAACCCATAACACCACCCCTATCCTGATTTTCCTTATATCTCTCCGGATGCTAATGATGACTCATTTGCATTTTTATTCTGTTCTACCGGAGGCTAAAATAACTGGGTTCCTCAGGGCTTTGTCCCAGGTCCTTTTTGTTTTCCATCCACCTCATTGGTTGACTCCTCCATTTCCATGATTCAAAGGCAAATCAAATAGTAGATCCAGAAAGAATTGAGTATTACCCCGACTATCACCACCACCCCCAAACTGGTCATCTTCTTATATTTTCTACCTTAGAAAATAGCATCTTCATCTGTCTAGTCTCTTCACTCGGAAATCTATGAACCTCTCTTATCACCTATCTCTCCCTCACCTTCATTTCTAATTCATCTCCAAATCCTGAATATCTCTAAACTGACCACTTATTCCCTGTCTTCAGCATTACCACCTTAATGAAGACTGCCATCATTTCTCATGTGGACCACTGTAATACTCTACCACGTGATCTCCCCGTAGCCAGTCTGCCCAGTCCTCTCCCATTTTAGACAAAGTGATCTTCCCAAATAGCATTCTGAACATGTGTCAACTCCTTGTATTCACACTGTCCCCTACTCTCCAACGGGAATTAAATCTTTCCAGTTACTTTCTGATGCTCTTTGGTTAAAGACCAAAATCTTTAACCCAAACCACAAAACCCTGTATGGCTGGGCCTCTCTTTTCATCTTCAATGTCATTGCAAAACTCGCTCCCCTTCACTGCTTGCAAGCTCCCTGAGCATCTGTCAGGCCCTGGAACAGGCCATATTTCCCCTCACTGCAGAGCCTTTTCCATACCCCTCACTAGGTTTTGAATGCTTTTGATTATTTTATTTTCCTGATTGATTAAATTTTACTCATCCTTAGATGACTCCTCCTTAAGGCACACTCTAGTATAAGTTTCTTTGTTAAACATTCTCAAAGGGCTGTGTTTCTTTTCCTAAGGCCATTATTTCAGTTTGCCTGATTGCGTTTGGATCCTGGCTCTATGCCTGGTTTACCATGTGATCATGAACATGTTACTTAACCTCTTTCTCCCTCTGTTTCCTCTGTTCTAAAATGGAGATAATGGTAATAATATCTTTTTGACAGCCTTGTTTTGGGGATTAAATAAGATAATATATTTATTTATTTATTTGAGGAAGATTAGCCCTGAGCTCACATCCATGCCCATCCTCCTCTACTTTATATGTGGGATGCCTGCCGCAGCATGGCTTGACAAGAAATGCGTAGGTCCACACCCAGGATCTGAACCGACAAACACCAGGCCACTGAAGCAGAATGTGTGAACTTAACTGCTGCACCACCTGGCCAGTTCCAAGATAATATATTTAAAACACCTATAAAAGTGCCTGACACACAACAAATTTGATAAATTTATATTAGTTCTTACTTGCTTTCACATTTATTATTGTGATTATTTGATCATCTCCCTCTCTAAGTAGATGTGTAAGTTCTACGAGAGAAGAACCATGTTATATCCCCTAAAAATGACTATGATTTTTGACACATAAGAGGAATTCAACAAAGATTTATTGAATGAATGGATTAAAGAAACTACTAATGAAGTTAATAGCATGAGTGGACTAAAAATGGAAAAACTAAATGAACATTACTATATATGATCTGAGAACACACATACACTAACTTTATATATACACACACACGTGTATGTATGTTACAAACATATACAAATAGTCATATGCTGCATAACAATGTTTCAGTCAAGGATAGACGGCATATACGACAGCAGTCCCATAAGATTAGTCCCATATAGCCTAGGTGTGTACTAGGCTATACCATCTAGTTTGTGTAAGTACAATTTATGATGTTTGCACAGTGAAAAAATTGCCTAACAACACATTTCTCAGAACTATTGCTGTCAGTAAGGAATGCATGAGTCTATAAACATATACACAAACACACATATAGTGTATGTGTATATAATATATATATGTGTGTATAATATCTGTGTATAATATATTATATATACCGTATATATATACATGCTAAGAAACTACATCAAATAAAAACACTTAGATATTATCTAAGATTAGAGATATTATATACAGGTAGACATTATAAATATTTTAACAAAATTCAGAAACAAGACAAGGCCAGCCACTCTCAATTTGATCGCTTAACACATTTCTGAAAGTGCTTGATGGTGTGCTTTGCAAAGAAAATTGAAAAAACTAAAAAAGAGAATAAATAATTATTTGCTGATGATATGCTCATTTCTTAAAAATGACCATGAAATTCACTTTGAAGCAATTAGAATATTTTATACAAAAATGTCCTCAACTCCAAGATGCAAAGTTTTTCATATATTTTTTTCATATAATTTTTCATAATGTTTCCAAAATTGTTATGTGCCTTAATATTTATGTGTAACTTTGATGCAATAGGATTTCTTTCTTTTTCTTTCTTCATTTTTAAATGTTTCTCATGAAAAATAGTTATCAAATCAACAATGCACTTTAAAATGTATAATGTCTTAAATATAGGACATATGATTGTTTGCTCAGATAACTGATTACAAAGCAAATCATATTCAATAGCTTTCATCTAAGTTAAGAATAACCAGTTAATAAATATAGCAAAAATGAAAAAAATCCAATTTCCAATAATTCCTTATACAAAACAAATTAGAATGAAACTGATAAAAATTGTGTATGACAAGTATAATGGAAACCACAAATCTTCACACAGGAGCAAAAATATTTTAGTAAATGAGGAGATATCTTACAAGAAACCTAGTTAAACTAAAAAGGGAATAGATTTTTCAAATTCAGGAGGTCTCAAGTAAACTCGTTTATGATATGACGTCAGGAAGGGAAGGAACAGAAATGTTCCCTTGATTTCATATCTCATTATATATTCTGAGATATAATCATCCCCTAGAATTATAGCTTGTACTTAGTTTTTCCATTTTTTTTCTGACTTTCTCAAAGAATATGTGCTTGCAATTTGAAACATCCAAATATATGTGCAGACATAATTAGTTAAGGGAGAATGAGGAGAGAATTCACTGAGTATAATTCATTAAGGGTCACTTGATGTCTGTGTGCAAATGGAAATTCTGAGGCCCCATCCCAGCATCCTACGCATCTTAAGATGTGTCTTAAAAATTTTTAATTACCTTGAATCTGGTGAGCCAGCTTTCTAGGAAGCCAACAAAAGGTTCAAGAAATTAGCCTAGATGGGCATACAGATCTGTGTTTTCTTATTTTCATGTTAATTTAATGCATCATGTGAGCCTAAAGGAATTTCTAGCAGGATCTAAACATATCATTATTCTATAAACTTATAGATGTTCATGTAAAATGTACTAATTAAAATTCATTTGATACTGATGAGAGTTTTTTTTAATTGGTTATCTTCACAAAAAAGTTTTAGGTAATCTAAAATAGCACTACTCAGTTCTTGTTGGCTGGAAGAGAAAATCTTGAAAGTTGGAATATAAGTCATTTCATAAAAAGATGAGAGTAGAGTATTTCAAAAGTCTCAGGATGCTATTGGGTCTGGATGATTTACTGTTTACAGTAGGCACAATGTAGTTAATGAATTATAGGGGCTGACCTAATGTCTAAGAAAAATATGCCATCATTTATCTGGGAGTTTTTGGGAAATGGCAATTGAAACTTCTCTCTTTTACTTGACGTTACCTCTACTTCTATTTAAAATTGCAAAATAAAATGCAGACACAGAAATGAACAAAATTAAATATGTGGCTTAACGAAGTGTTACTATACTTTTTCATCTACCTCCCACATCCAGAAATAGAACTTTGCCAATCAATCCAGAAGCCCCTTGCTCGTGCCTGCTCCCAGTCAGCCTGCCTTATCTCCCTTCTCCCTAAGTGACCACCATGCTAACCTCTATAGTAATGACTTCCTTGTGTTATTTTAGAGTTCTATTACCCAAAGTTTCTTGCTTGGACACTACAGCTTAGTCTTGCTCACGTAAAAAAATAATTTAATGCGTTTAAATCTGTTTCAATCTATAAGTTCCCTCGCCCTCCCTTTCTCGTCCATATAATAGATAGCTAACCATTTATCTGCTTACCCATTGAGGCACCCAGGCCTTTTGACCTTCTACATTTTACTGATTACATACTCTCTGTACTCGCACCATGTTCCTCTGCCCTCATCATTTCTTGTAAATTGGCAGCTGAACCCAGATGCTTGATAAGACTCAGGTTCTAACACTTGGGCAAGATTCAGATGGCATTGTGTTCTTTCCACAGGGAGAATATAATGATTACTTGTCCCTCTTCTTCTGATGTTTACAGCTGGTGATGGTTAATACCTAGATCTATTATTTTATTGAGGATTGCAAAATGGTGATATTTTAATTCTATAGTTTCTTCTTTTTATAGATTATAGCTGGACTCTTTTATAAGCAGCTACTTCCTTCATTTACTATCTGGTTAACTGGGGATACAGTTGATATCAGAAAGATGGGCTAAAGCCTAATTCTTTGCTTCAGTGACCAATTTTCAAGGTAATGAATTGGTTCCCCATCACTCTCCCATTTAGACCAGTTTTTATGAACTCATGAATTTAAATATATTTGATGGCTCTCCATACACAGCAATTGTTATCATCATTGAAGTCCGAATTTTCCTATCATTGGCCAGTGGAGCCTCAAGTTGTCTTGTGACCTTCTGACATGACCTTTACAGCATTTGCAAACTTCCTAGTTGTCTACTATCCCTAAAGTTTCCAGGCTTATTTTTACTTTTCTGGCTCAGAACTATAACCAACAATTTCTCCAAGAAGCTATAGTTACTTTTAGAGCAAAATGGTACTTTAAAATCATGATCTGGGCACTAGGGGTGCTCACTGTTACTGGGTTGGTCACTGAGTCTAGACACTTTCAGTGAGCAGAGCTAGGATTGATATATGTCCAAGATGAAACACCTCGCGAGCTGATACTGACACTTCCATTTCAGAGTTTTTGCTTACCTTCTTCTTTGCTTTACAGTCATGGGTTTGTTCTTTGTTTGTTTGGTTTTTAGTTTTGTTTTTGGTTTTGATGACCAAAGAATTATGTTTCTTTAAAGTACACTGCCTTTACCAGACTATGTCTTGGTTTTGTTTATTTTGGGTCAACATTCTCAGGTTTATGGTATGTTCTTTCATTTGTAGAGCTTTTGTGAAAGTTTCCTTTAGTTATAGTTAAAATATTTTTTTTTATTCCCTTGATTTTGTTTTCTTTTTCAGGGACTCCTTTTATCAGTATTTTGGATCTTCTTTGTCTATCTTTAATATTTATCACTTACTTTCAAACCTATGAAATAATTCTTTCATTCTTTTCTTCTTAATTGTTTTTACATTTTCACTTGATATATTTCATAAGGCATAATCTGTGGTGTTTATCCCACTTGTTTTCATTCTAATATAGTCTTCAATTCCAAAATAGTTTTCTTTTATTTCCAAGTTTTTCATGAATTTTGTCACTTTTTTCTGGTTTCTATAATTATGATTAATATAATTATCTTCACTATTCATGTCTTATGTACCTGTTTGAGTGATGTCTCCCTAAGAGATATTTTGAAATCATAACCCCTGATACCTGTGAATATGACCATAATTGGGGGTAGCAACTTTGCAGATATAACCAAGTTAAGATAAAGTCACACTGGCTTAGGGTGGGTCCTAATCCAATCTCTGGTGTTCTTATAAGGAGAAGCAAATTTGGACACAGAAACATAAAGAAGAAAATGCCATCTGAAGATACAGAAATATAGAGACACACAGGGAAAAGGCAATGTGAAGACTGAGGCAGAGATTGTAGGAATGGGTCTACAAGCCAAGGATAGCCAGCAACCACCAGAACCTGGAAAAGGCAAGGAGCAATTCTTCCCTAGAGACTTCACAAGGCTCATGGACCTGCTGATACCTTAACTTTGGACTTCTAGTCTTCAAAACTGTGAGAATAAATTTGTGTTGTTTTAAGCCTCTTGTTTGTGGTACTTAGTTATGGCAGTCCTACTAGGGTACAGTTTTGAAGGTATGTCTTTTGGGGGTACTTTCATTGTTTTAGTGATGTTATTCTTTGTATCATTTTTATTCACTTTTCTTGAACTTTTGAAGTGAGGTGGTATGCAGGAAATTGTTTTACTCCATTTCACAAATATTCTCCTCTATTGTTTTTGAATAGTGTTCAAATATATGGAGCATTTTTCCCTTGGGTTTGCTGAGTTCTCCTCTCTGATTTTGGTTTGGACCTCCCCTTTTCTTCATCTTTGTTGTCTATATTCCTCAATTTTGATTCTATTCTCACAGTTTCTCCTTACTAAGGGGCCCTGATGTATAAGTGAGCCCTGACTCCTCATTTTTGAGAGTTCATGGGGCACGACTCCTCCAGCTCCTTCAGATTTTCTTACTATGTGCCCCTGTACCCACCTGCTGTTTAGCACAGGCAAACCTATTCCTACTTTTGACTGCTCTTCTCATATAGGCCTGCCGTCATCTCCATTAAATACATATGAGCTTTCTTGGCCTTTCCTGTTGTCAGGACCATCCATTGCCACTTGATGATTTTTCCTGTTTCCTCCTGAATAGCCATCAGTAGCATGTAGGTCATGCTGTTATCAGTGATTTTTATCCACACTCTCTCCTATTTTAGGATCCATTGGAATACCTTGCCACCTGCTTTTGCTGTAAATGTTGTCCATGGGTGTTGGCTTTAATATCTAGTTGCTTTCATGCAGGGATTCAGAGGGATTGAGAAGCCATGCTGCCACCATTATCTTCCTAGCATCTGTACCTAGCAACTGTATCAATAGTCAGTAACTGAAATTTATTGAGCACTTACTATGTGTCAGTCACTGGGCTAAGCACTTTATTTACATTTTCTCGTTTAGTTCTCACAGCAGCCTTATGAAGCCAATATTATTATTAGCTACATTTTAATGATAATTATACACACATACACACACACACACACACACACACACAATAGAAATAAATAAAGTAACTTGCCAAAAGCCAAACATCTATAGGTATCTAAGGCTGAATTCTAACTTAGAGAGCCTGATTCCATAGTTCACATTCTTACCAAATGTAGTATGTTTTTCAAACAAAAAGAATAAAATGATTAACTTTTGAATCTAAAGTAATGAAAAAGTCAAGAAAGCTGGCCAAAATAACATACTACTAGAATTGTGTAGTACTGCTAAGTCTCCTGGGGGAACAGATCTCATCGGCATGACAGAGCGTTAAGACATTGAGCCTAGGAAGAGCGCAAATGAGGACGAGAAAGGGAATGTGAAATAAGCCCACTTTTTCTTTTGCCAGAGACAGCCTGGTTCCCATCCTACAAGAACTTGTAACTGAGATGGAGTACCAAAACTTTAACAAAGAAAACAATCAAACATTCCGCAAAGATGCCGACCTTCCAGAATAGTTGCCCTGACTCTGAGAGTCAGTGTCTTGTGCTAGACAAGGCGGGATAATTCACTGGGCATATTTCTTTCCCTCAGAGATGTTTCAATTTAGTAAGAAAGATAAGATGTGGTCATGAATAATTTAAGATAGTAAATAATAAGAGCCATTTATTTCTGCAAATAATAAAAGCTTGAGGAGTTTAGAGGAAGGACAGAGCACATGTGACTGGGGTAGTTGTGGACGCGTAAATCAGAGCTCAGAGGTTAAGTGAGACCTTAAAAGAAAATGAGAACGAGAAGGAGAGGCATAAAAAGAACAGGGTGGTAACTGAGATGATAGCGGCAAGTGGATGTCTTCAGGACGAAAAAGAGCCTACAGGACTTGCTAAGTATTTTAAACAGTTTATCCCAATTCCACAGATCAGGAAACAGCAGATTTTTCAAGTAGAGGAAGAAAAGATAAAGACCATTACTTACACTTAGGAGTGGAGGATCTGACGGGGGAAGGAAAAAAGAGACACAAATGTTAGTGGGAGACATTGGACAACAGCTTCCGGGAGGCCGGGATGGTGGATAGTCATAGGGTGCATAGGGCTTCCAGATGGTATAGACAAGGGCTGGATGGATTGCAGCCATTTACATATTCACAGGAACTGGGAAAAGTGATGAACTGGGTTGCCAGACACTCACAGTGACCTATGTAGGTCTTTAAGCTTTTCCATCGTAGTACAAGGTTTTCTGAGTGTCCTTTGGCAAACTCTTCACTGATCATCTGCCACCAATCATATCGGACGCCAAGCTGCCCTGGGGGTTATTCTTGGAGGTATATTAATCAGGGCTGGTATCAGACAAGATGGCTTGACAGTTCTGAATCTCAGAAGCTGCCTTGGAAATAGAGCCATGAAGCTCCGTTTTATTGCTAATAAACACAATCCTGCTGTCACAAACCTCAAAAAAGTTATAAAAGAAAGGACTTGGGTTACTGAAAGGGTGAACTATATCAGATCCAGGTGGGTAACCCTAGACTCTATTTTAATATCATTTTGTACGGGAAATAATCTACAACGTAGAGAAGTCATAACACTGCTGTCAAGTGAAACAAAAAAGGGAAAGAAAGACCATTGTTCTGTTATTTCAACTGGAAGCTTAAGAAATATTGAATATAGATGCTGGCCTCAAAAACTATGTCCTCACCCTCTCTAATCTAAGGAATTGTGCAGTCTCTGAAAAGTTGAAACGCATTATTTTTCAAAAAGATATTTTAAGTTTATATCTCCCTAAAATACAGTTACGATGTTTTAATGATATGCATTTAGATAGATTTTTGCATGTTCATCTTGAGTATTTACTGGAATGCATAAAAGGGTACACATTTTATACAGTCTTTAAATACAATTAAAGCAAATGCAGAAAATACTCAGAAACTTAAAGTTAGTTTTATATTCAGTAACTGACCAGAAAAGTAAAATGCCAATCATATTTTCTAGCTATATGCTATATTTCTGTTCAAAAGAAATTGCTGTTTTACAATTCGATTTTAGGAGAGTGCTAGATCAATGTTATTGACTTAAGAGATTCATTCATTATTTATTTTAAACTTTGTTTATTACCCAAGTTTCATATAGAGACTAATTATGTAGACGGGAAACTACAATTGTCTAAATTAATATTAGGAAAATTGAGCATTTACCCTGAGGCAGCAAAATTGGACTTTGTCAGGAAGCCGATCTGAGGAGGTTGTATGCTGCAAAATGCTTGAAATTGGTCATTAAAGGGAAAGAATCTACAGCCATTATTTCCCACTACAATGTAATGAAATACAAAAAATAAAGGCTGTATTGTTCCACATTTTCTGTTTGTGGAAAATGGATTCATGACTGGCAGCTGTCAGGGGGCTTGGCTTACTGACGCTAACCAGCTGAAGGGTTCTGATTGTGTAGTCCTGAAGAAATAGCACTTTCTACCGTGGCATCACCTTTGACTAAAGCAGAGGATTCTCCGACCACAGCCTGTGGCAACTCCACAAAAATGCAGCTTTAAAAGAGAGCTAGATAAACAATGACTCTGGACAAAGAGGTCAATATTAAGAACAAGCTCTCTTTTCATTCATGAAAGCAACTCTCAGTACTGCTAAAGCAAAATCAACAGAGGGTTGATACCAATCCCTCTGAAAATTAGCTTGGAGGGCTGGTGGGTCACAAGAGGATAATCACTCAAAAATTTTTGACAGCAGCTCTCAATAGGAAAATCTTTTCCTATTATTATGCTGACATTTATGAATTCATTTGATGCATCCAAAAAATCTTCCAGGTAATTCTCTTAACTTGCTGTTCAAAGTATGGGAAGAGACGTGAGCCCCAGAGCTGAAGTAGCAAATGTGGTAGAGATGCAATGGAGCCAGCTAATAAATCTAATAAATTTGGACCAATTCTTTCACTCTATATTAAAATGTATTTTGGGGTGTATTCTATATGCCAGATATTGTATTAGGTATTGGGTATAGTAGATATTATACATATATAGTAATAATTATGTCCCTGTACTCATAGCCTCCAAGAGAACCAAATGGGTATATATTCCTTAGTGCATATTTGACTATATTTTTTGTTTCTCCTATAGATGGCGTATGTGTAGGTTTCTCTATAACCCTACACAACGTCATGTAATTGGAAAAAAGTAGAGGAAATCATTATGAATAATAGAATCTCAGGAACATACACCATCAAATAGCCAAGTAATTATTAATAAGAGAATAGTAACATAGAGTTTAAATTTACTTATGGTTAAGAATATAGTAATTAGGACCAAAGTTTAAAACCAGGGGGAGCGCTGTCACAAAAGGCTTCCTCTTTTCCCTCCTCCCTCCTTCTTTCTTTTTTCTTCTATCGCCTTCTTTTGGTAAGATTGCTTCCACTATATTTTGCATGAGACTTAGTTTTATTTACATATCATATGTTGTTTCATAATAGTTTCTTTCGGTTTGTAAAAATAAACTAAAAATAACAGAACTTTAAATAAATGCAATATAAGTATGTCAAAATATTCTAGAAAGAGAGGTATAATGCCATTTACATACATTCATAGAGATATTCTTCCTTTATGTCATAATAAATATTTTCAATGTTAATTTGAAGACAAAACTATCATTGAATCTTTTCTTATCCATTGGAATACACCTAATTTCACAGAGCATAGAGGGATATATATGGCCAACAGCATAACTAGAGTGGAGACAGATGAACTACAGATTTTCTACATACATTTAAAACATTTTCTCCCTCTCAGGAGGTTTGGAGTCCTTGCCAAATGATTGCATCAAAGAGTGCTGCAGCATAACGCACCTTCCAGCTGTTTCTCCTACTTCAGTTTTCTTCCTCCTTCATTCCCTGGTTGCTCTTATTACCCCAGCTGACCCTAAATCCCCTTTTCTGCACACATAAAAATTATTACTATGGGAAATACAAAATACATATATTATGAAACTATCTAAAATTTTACTCAAGTCAAAATTCTTAAAACCATGTAGTGCATATCATTATGTAACGCATTCTCTAAGACACTCAAGCCTATTAGAATTTGACATTTCTTTTCTGAAGAATATGTTCTTAAATGGATTTCTTATAATTTTAAAGAAGCACATTCTATTTTTGGCAAATTTCTTTTTCCTAATATGCACGTCATTTCCTCTAGGAATGAACTGTAAATTCAATAAGCGCATAAAAATTTTAGGGTCTTATTTAGCAGAAAATTCTAGTTCCACAGGTGCCAGGTGTAGAGGATCACCAATATCCATACATTAATGTTCACTGCAACGCTTTCAGACTTACACAAAAGCACCTCCTGTTGGTCTTTCCTGTATGGTCTAGCAGCAGCTGAGAGGCTGTGTAAAACACAGAAATACTATTCCAACCGGAGTTGACTGTGGTAGAGGAAGATCTGACATCATACAACAGAATTTTGCAAGGCCTTCCAACTTGTTTCAATGATCTATCCCAAATCTAAAGACCACTCTGAAAGAATTAATATTTATTGTAATAAATATGGTAATAGCAGGATGACCTTCACTTCGAACAGAATATATTTTGAAGATATGCTATATACAAGGAATAAAATAAGGTACTGAGCCCACATTAAAAAAATAAACAAACAATAAATTCAACCTTTATCTTTCATTTCACAAACAGACATACCAACTCAAAAGCTTAAAAGATCTCGTTATACATAAAAATTGCCACGTGACAATGAGGCAACTAGTGCCATAGGTTGGGGCAATCAGAGAAAGTGTGAGAAGGTGTATTGGTTTTCTATTCCAAATGATCCTTAAAGAATAGTAAATTGGATTCTTAATGGGATTATGCATTGCTGTATAACCTAATAATTGTTACCATCAGCTACACTTTTTTTTTTTTTAAGTATATGTTTTGGTGAGGAAGATTGGCCCTGAGCTAATGTCTCTCGCCAATCTTCCTCTTTTTTGTTTTCTCCCTGAAGCCCCAGTGCATAGTTGTATATCCTAGTTGTAGGTCATTCTAGTTGTTCTATGTGTGATGCCGCCTCAGCATGGCTTGATGAGTGATGTGTAAGTCCACACCCAGGATCCAAACTGGCGAACCCCAGGCTGCTGAAACCGAGCCACAAACAGCCCTTGGCCACAGGGCCAGTCCTCTCATCAGCTATGCTTTTAATAAATGTTTTAACAAAATCAGTGATTGACAGAAAATAATATTAAAAGCTCAAAAAATAAAGGATCATTAGCAATTTTTAATGTGTCAGATATCTGAAATGGATTTCCAAGGTCTCACAACAGATTTTCTATTGTCTAGATTAGGTTTTTAAAAATGGGGTAAATTGGGAAAAAAAACCTGAAAAAGCTCTTTCCAGTAGTTTTTAGGTCAATGGAACGTAGAATTCAATTAAATGGGCCCTGTTCTTCCAACAGAAAATGATAGATTCTTTGAGGGCTGAATGTTAACAAATAGCGTAGCTAATTACTCTTTGCCTTCTTCGGAATTTTAATGAAGAATTCTAGTAAACGGTTATAAGTCAAAAGAAATTTGGAGGGCAATTTGATCAATGTGATTGGCCCCTGTATTTGATATTCATTCTCTACAAATATTCTGCAGTAGCAATTAAAATGGCATCAGCCATAAAAACAAATCCATAATTTTGAAATAAATCCAAAAGCATGCATTTTTCTGAGTGGCAGTAATGAGTCCACTGAAGGACCTTTCCTGGGGATTACTGACTGCTACAGCTTGATTGGACGCAGCTTTTGCAAAACCCACAGATTTTCCCCAGCAGTCACTATAATCCTAAAATTGCCCTCCTTGTTCATTATTTTTACTTAATTAAGTTTTTATATTGGGGGGAAACCAGAAATAGTGAGAGTGTAATAACATAAAATATAGAGTTAATTTTTCACTTCATGTTATTTTTTTCCTTGAAGTTGAGAAATGATACAATAGAAATTCCTTTCCAAATAATTCCAAATCATAGGAAAGGAAACTAGTATCTTTGTGAAACTGACATGATAGTATTTAAAGGAGAAAAAATGATTATGCCTACTGCTTCTCAAAAATCACCAGAAACTTCAATGTGGTATGTTATAGTGGTCAGATCTTATTTAAGGCATTTAGACTCTGTATAAACTGAAAAAAATGATGGTGCCCTATCTCACATAATTCAAAATAGAAAGATTGCCAAATTATAAGATATACGTGAAAACATCCAACAAGGTTCTGAGGCTGGCCAAGGTGACTACATGATAATTTATTTAAAGTTTTATATATATATATATATCAATTTAAAATCTATATATCTATATATGTAAAATATATATACTTATATATTATATATAAAAATATCTTACTAAAATATATATTTATATATTATTTATATATTTTTTAAATATATATATAATTATTTAGTCAACCTGTTCAGTAAGCTTTCAATAAAAGAAATTACTATAAAGTGAGCAAAGTGGAGAGACACAGACCTATAATATTGTTTCCATTAAGAATCCATTTCTCTGTTGTCAGTATAGCAGATGTGATGTTCTTACCATTAGCCAGTTTTCAATTCTAAAGAGTGGCACTAGGGAGCCGGCCAGGTGGTGTAGTGGTTAAGTTTGTGTGCTCTGCTTCAGCTGCCTGGGGTTCTCATGTTCGGATCCTGGGCACAGACCTATCACTGCTTGTCAAGCCATGCTGTGGCAGCATCCCACATAAAATAGAGGAAGATTGGCACAGATCTTGGTTCAGCAACAATCTTCCTCAAGCAAAAAGAGGAAGATTGGCAACAGATGTTACCTCAGGGCCAATCTTCCTCACAAAAAGAAAAAAAAGAAAAAATGAATGACGCTAGGGTCTAGTGGTTAAGGCTGCAAACTCCATAGCCAAGTGAAATGGATTTAAAACTTTGCTCTTCAATTTACTAGCTGTGTGACCTTGGGTATATTGATCAAATCTGCCTATGCTTCATTCAGCTTCCTCATCTGAAAAATAGGAAGAGTAATAAGCCTACTTTATAGTGTTGTCATATGGTTAAACAAGTCATGCCTGTAAAGGGTTTAGACCAGAGCCTGGTACACAGAAAGCACTCAAAGAATGCCAGCTATTATTATTACAACACTCAAACACATATTCTGTAAAATCAGAAAGTTTGCATCACCATGGCTACTACCACCTTAGTGAATTCAAATGAAGCCCTGGATAGCTGAAGTTACCCCCAAATTTAGGAGAAACTTTCCCCATATCCCAGCAAGGGCAACATATTTAGCAGCTGTTGTCATTTCCATAATGATGGGTACAGCAGACAGAGGTTGTCACAGCCACGGGATCACTGGTAAAAATAGATATTTGAGTCAAAATGTCAGTCTAGGAACTGTTTGCTGCTGCCACCTTATCTTCTGCTGTGGTTGCCTTGTCTTCTGGATGATTGATGTCGAGAAAGCTACTTTTGAGCCCAAGGCCAGACAGAGGCCAGCTTCTCCCAAGGGTTTTGTAGCTGAGTCTATAGCCCCAAGTGCTGCAGCTACAAACAGTACAACTAACACCTGGGCCTTCCACCTGGAGGGGCCAGGACGGCTGCAGCTGGGCCTGCTCCCGGTCCAGGCCAGCCCCAGACTGCACCTGCAGGCCTGGTGGTCATTGGGCCTTTTTGGTTCCTCTGGCACTGGGAGGAAGTATAATGGCCAGTGGTTCTTTTGATGACAAAAGTCTTATTTCATCTTAAAACAGTTATCCTTACATTCTAACACTTTCATCATTCCCAATGTGGGGTAAGGGAAAAAAGAGAAAACTCTTTGTTAACATTCTTTCTTTGAAATTCGTTCCTACCAAATTCACTTTGTAAAATGTGTGAAGCCTTTGATTACACTCAGAAGGTTCATTTTTACTCAATGCTTTGCATAAAATAAAGGCAAGTTGTTTTGAACTGACAAAATATTATTCTCAATTTCTTTAAATACCTCAAAAGAATTTTTGGCTTGTTTATTTGGGAATAGACGGTAGATGTTTGATGTATTTCTTCCCTGGTATTTATTTTTGTTTGTAAAGAATTAAATGCATCAATCGCATTCTAACTTAATTTATTATTCTTTCTTTATCCACACTCTGTTCCTTCTTCTCACAGGTTGCTGCTGCGCTCACCGTCTGGCTCGCCATGCTGATTAACCAGTTGTAATTGAGTACATTCAGAGAAGTCTTACAGTTTACAAAGTCCTTCCACATACGTCTTCTTATTTGAGTTTTATAAGCAGATTGAGGTGGGCAGAGTAAGGAATACCATCTACATTTTAAGGCTGAGGAAACTGAGGCATACGTGAGATTAAGTGACTTGTTAAGATGGGTAAGGAGGAAATGGGCTATAGAGTGTGGAATCTAAGTGATCTGTCAGTCCACTCTTGGTCTCAAGGAACGGTGGCCTAACTGAACAAGTACGGGCTTTAGAGTCAGAAATACCTGGGGCTCGAATCTGGTTCTGCCACTTAGCAGCTGTATTACTTATGATGACCATTTTTCTTGATTTATTCCCAGACTATAAGTAGAAGACCCAGACACCTAAACAGAGATGGAATTTAATAACGTATGAAACACAAAAACAAAAAACAAAACAAAATAATGGAGGGCTATAAGTAATTGCTAAGAAGAACTAGCAGTTACTGGCTTGACTATATTCTGTCTCCTTGCACCTTTCCACCTGGGCCGCTACTCAAATAAAAGTAAAGTTTTTGGTTGAATCATGCAAAATTCTAAAGTTTTAAAGAGTACAAGGTCAAGTATCAGCGATTCCATATGGCTCTATCTAATTCTTACAGAGGTTTGAATCTGTCATGTTCTCTTAAGCTTGTGTGATGTTTTGATTTTGTTTTTCACTTTAGCTTTAATATCTACTTAAGTTCTTTTTCTTATGCCTGTGACATAGTGGTTAAGTTTGACATGTTCCACTTCTGTGGCCTGGGCTCATGGGTTTGGATCCCAGGCATGGACCTACACCACTCATCAGCCATGCTGTGGCAGCAACCCACATATAAATTGGAGGAAGATTGGCACAGATGTTAGCTCAGAGCTAACCTTCTTCAAGCAACAAAAGAGGAAGATTGGGAACAGACATTAGCTCAAGGCTAGTCTTCCTCAGCAAAAAATAAATAAATAAATAATTTTTCTTTTCTGAGTAGGTTATATATACTATTTTAGAAAAATTTTAAAGTTTCACAACACTATGCAGGAAAAAATGAAATCTCTCACTCATCCAATTTTCTCCTCTTGGAGCAATCACTGATAAGAAGACACTTAGGATGCTTTCTATAGATGCTTTATTCATTTATAAGAAAAAATACATAATGTATCATTTCCATATTTTTTTACCAGATGTCTGCCTACTATGTACATTTTACCCCTTGGCCAAACAAGGCAAAAAAATCTGATAGACATTCCCCCACAAACCACATGCAGTGAGTGAAGGGAATTACCCAATAGGAAGTAGGTACCATCTTCTTAAAGAAGAGAGAAAGGATGCTATCCTGGCAAAAACAACAGATGTGGACTCAGTAACCAAAGGCTCTAGGCTGAGACAACACATGCAAATCAGTGCTCTCCAAGCCTCTTGAAAAGCAGGTATACATAAAATTCTGCACATAGAGGCCGGCCAGGTAGTGTAGTGGTTAAGTTTGTGCGCTCTGTTTTGGTGGTCCGGGGTTCACAGCTTCAGATCTGGAGCACAGACCTAGCACTGCTCATCAAGCCATGCTATGGTGGCATCCCACATAAAATAGAAGATTGGCACAGACGTTAGCTAAGGGGTGATCTTCCTCACACACAAACACATACACACAAAATTTAAAAAAAAATTCTTCATTTATGACATGTTCTAGCACTAAACTGTGACCTCTCAGAGGGCAGGAACTCGAGTTTGTTCATACCTCTGTCCACAACACTGAGCATACTTAGCTCTTGACAAAGAGAAAGCATAAATACGTTTTGAGGGCATAAACAAATATTTTACTACTTAGTGAAATTTTTCTCAAGCATTTCAGAAAAACCTACTCAACATTGTCACAATATTATCATCCAATGTTTATCTTTTCTAAGCAGATGTTTTCCCACGTGGAACATATCTGTTTTGCAACTCTTCCTATTTCTCTAAATCTTGGTAAACAATCTAAACTTCACGAACTTGAATTGGAAGACTGGAATGGTATTTTAACATACATATTAAATATATGCCACTGGCAGTAAAGGTTTCATCTGGAAAGAAATCCTATTTTGAGCATTTTTTGTTAGCATAGCAGAAAGAGTGGAATCATGAAGCCTGGATAGCTATTTGGCTATGTCATTGAACAACAGATACCGTAATCCGTTTGAAAGAGAGTACAAAGTATAGAATAAAGTATATTTTTTAATGTAAAATACAGAAAGTCAAAGCACTGGCCTGGTGGCATAGTTGTCAAGTTCTCATGCTCCACTTCAGGGTCCCGGGGTTCACAGGTTTGCATTCTGGGCGCAGACCTGCACAGCACTCATCAGGCCATCTGAGGCAGCATCCCACATACAAAAGAAAGGAGGATTGGCACAGATCTTAGCTTAGGGCCAATCTTCCTCACACAGACAGAAAAAAATGTCAAGTGTGAAAGGAACACACAAGAAGTCCTTTCTCTCTCTAGCATAGATAGGTACTATATCTATTGTAGAGATAGGCCACCAGTTCTCATTCTGTGGTCGATCACTAGCGCAGACCTGAGTATTGCTAAGCGTGAGAGCACAGAGAACAACTAAAAGAGGGATGGGTAAATTTGTTTCTTTCTTATGTTCAATTTCCATTCATAAAACAGGAATAAGTTCTCATCCCAGGACTGCACATAGGATTGTAACATTTAAGTTCAATTAAACAGGAGCACTCAGTAATAAGCCAAGAGGTGCTTGAATAATACCACTGACTGGTCGACAGACAAAACCCCAGTGATACAAGCAAGCACTCTGTCCTCCGTTCCAGCAAGGTCGAGCATCCTGGGCCTCAATTTGAGGACAGGCTGAAAGAAAGGAGCTGCTGAAAGAGGGGTCAAAAAGGGGCCTTGACTGGAGGCCAGCAGTAAAAAAGAAAGAAATAGAAAGGAAAACAAAAACAAACTTCACCAAATTCTTCTAAACATGACAATGTGAAGTGTAATTCAAATTATTAGACTCATTATTTACATCTACAAACTTCAAATTTTTACCAGGATTAAACAAAGCTTTGTAAACTGAGAAGAATTATTTTATTTTTGTGTTCTCCACAACATCTCATAGATGCATTGCAGATATTAATGTGTTCAAATGATTGGGTTGAATACCATAAAATTTAGACCCTAATTATGTTAGAATGGAAATCTCTTCTAGCTCAAAGTTTCTTACCTATAGTTTATATGTTTAAATGGACATGGAATTTTAAAATGATATAAATTTAATCTAGTAGGAGGGACTTTTCTTTTTTTTCTTTTTTTCTTTTTTTGGGGGGGGAGGAAGATTAGCCCTGAGCTAACATCTGCTGCCAATCCTCCTCTTTTTGCTGAGAAAGACTGGCCCTGAGCTAACATCCATGCCCATCTTCCTCTACTTTATACGTGGGACACCTACCACAGCATGGCATACCAAGCAGTGCCATGTCCGCACCCAGGGTCCAAACCGTGGAACCCTGGGCCATGGAAGCGGAACGTGTACACTTAACTGCTGTGCCACCTGGGGGCCCCAGGATGTTTCTTTTTAAATGTGGACACCATCAAATTACAAATATGTGACTCACAGTGATATCTGTCTGTCTCATTTAAGACTCAACCTCAGTGCCTAATATGGTCCCTTTCACATAGTGAATATAAATACTGTTGAATGTTTGAATTAATAATAGCATATATAGCTATAAATAAGAAAATGTCAGTCTATCATTAGTCAAAACCTTGAGAAGCAGATTGTGCCAGTGAAATCTCCTGAAATCAAACTGAGTCAGTACCTCTAGCTATTTCAAATCCAATCACTATGAACCAACAGTAATAGAAACCAAAATGACCTATTTCATGAAGTAAGAGAAAAATCTAACAACAAGTTAGACTTTGTGTCCAAATGGCAGCCCAGCATTTGCGTTTATAGATATATTATTTATGGAGGATTTTTTTTTCCATTCTAATTGAATTTGTCCCGCACAGTACTGGTCACCTAAAAAACACAGAGTACTATTTGTTGAATCAAAATGACAAGCGCCTAAGCCCAACAGTCGCTGTTGCTGCAAGCTGCAATTTGCCTACTTTATAATGTCAGTGAGGCATCTGGTTCCTACTCTGTCACTTCCCCCTAGGGCTTCAAAATGAAAGCTGTAGAGGAAAGAGTGGGATCATTATATATGTGGCTAGAACAAGAAGTACACTGTATAGGCTGTGAAACATATTTCTGCAATTTCATAAATGGCCTGTAATTCAATAATAACCATCAAAACTTTATTAGTTTCATTTCAGTTTGGCTATAAATGAGTTTGCTTCCTACTAAATCACTCATATCCCTATTTTCCACTATTTTAGTGGTAGTTATTATCATAATGATGATGGTCTTTTTCTACAATTATTATATTAGACGAGTTCAAACCATTCCTATAACTAATTGATATTGTTTACATAAAGCAAATTATTTCTTTTCAAACAAGCTTTCTTTATAAAAAAGGTTGCATTGCATTATTTTGTTTTTGTTTACCTCCGAGATTAGTAAACCCATTATTCATGAGTGCATTATTACAGCAGAATTGTCAGCACATAGTTCCTACATAATGCACTCCCCTCTCCAACAATTAGAGTTATGGGATAGCTTGATCTGTTTATTGATTATACTGTAAAAGACAATACTGGGGGAAAAAGTTAAAAATGTTAGCATTATAACGTGCTTAATTGATTTAAAAGAAAAAAAAAAGTAAAGCTTAGTGTTGATCTTAGTGCCACATTCCCTATTTGACTTTAGGCTTGTTTGTTCACCTAAATAATATTTACCTTGAGGGCTGTGCATACTTGTGATTTTAATACATAGAAAATGATTTCTAATGGAAAATCTGTTTTATTCTTTAAAGGCAAGATTAACAGGTATTTCTTTGGTGTCACCATATAATAATATATAGTAATCTAGGAAGCACTATTCGATTTTTAAATAATGGTATAATATAGATATCATATGTTGACCAAAATACTCCTATGTGTTTCCTTTTCTTTCAGTATATCCAAGTGACTGTAAAAAAGTAAATAAAAGAAAACATTTCTTAACTAAACCCCCAAACCCCTGAACAATAAGCAGAAACTTACTTTGACATGTAATTTACCAAGCTCTGAGACTTCTACTGTTATAAATAAAACAAGACAAACAGAGGGAAAACACAAAAATAAATGAATAATATGACTACGATCTTGGTGAAGTTTCTTTGAGCGAAATGCAAATTTGGGTGGTGGTGGTGTTCTTGCTATTACAACCTATAACACTGACCTCCACATATTAGACTTTTTTGGGGGCGTTAAATAATTGAAAAGCAGTAATTGGGGATGGTTGCAGTATTTTCACTAACTGTAGGGAAAATCAGCTTGTGGCCATGTATTTATTTTGGTAAATCCTTTAAAAAGCTAATATTGCTCATAAACCTCTAAACTAATGCTTCCCACTCCCAGGGCGCTGAAGATGGATTGACACAGAAACGGAAGGAAATTTAGCAATTTAGCTAACAGTTTTGAAGGGGTTATTTTTCTACAGCATGTATTAATGTTTACCTTACTAAATATTTCTTCCAAGGTGTTTATCCCTCCATGCTGCATATTCTGTCCTTTTGCTAGATAATCACAGATTCTTTTTAAAAAGTCTCCATTTAAATAATTTAAATGAACAGTGGTAGCTAATGAAAGTCGGATCCGGTCACCGCAGTGTGTGAGTGTGGTGAAAGGGTGGGGCTTCAACCTTGATTTTGTTTGTTTTTTAATTCTAGTTCTAGCTTTAATATCAAATCGCTGTTCTTTCTTCATGGATTTCCTCATTTCTCTCAATAATAGCCAAAAAGGAAAGCTATTATTCTTGATAAAGTGTCAGTTGGTTATTATCAGCCTTGGGGAACTGGCTCCTCCCTTCTCAACAATTGAAACTTTTCTCACCTCCAAGAAAGCACCAATGGAACAGCATCTCATGAAAATATTCTGTGGATTTGGAGGCTTTTAACCAAATGTCTTAGTCTTCTGCTTGAATCACATTCTAATTACTGAAGCTCATGTGATATCCAAGGGTCCCCTCATAGTCTTTTAGAATGTTTTGGGGAGCCTGCTAATTTTGAGACTGTAACAGTCCATGACAGTATTTTCTTCAAATCCGTTATGATCTATTGCATGAGTGTTGTGGAAAGACTATTTTTTGACCTTCTATTCTTTGGAATCAGCCCAGCAAACACTTATGTTAGACAAATCTGAATACTATACTTTACAGCCACTTTTTTTTCTTTTGAGGAAGATTAGCTCTAAGCTAACATCTGCTGCCAATCCTCCTCTTTGTGCTGAAGAAGACTGGCTCTGAGCTAACACCCATGCTCATCTTCCTCTACTTTATATGTGGGATTCCTGCCACAGCATGGCTTGACAAGCAGCACGTAAGTCCGCACCCGGGATCAGAACTGGCAAACCCCGGGCTGCCGAAGAAGAACGTGTGAACTTAACCACTGTGCCACCAGGCTGGCCCCTACAGCCACTTTTAATTTGATAAAATAACACTCCTGGGTTATACAGATTTCATAGTTAAGTTTGATGTGTACTGATGGAGAAGGTGAAAAGAAATTGACCCCGCTATTAGATACAGGAGCACTTCACGACTTTCCCGTTAGGACCTATTTGTATGCGGTTTGAGATACAAAGCTCAACTGAATTTGTGCACCTCTTTGGAGGAACTTGAAGATGACCTGCCTGTGCTGGGTCCCAAGCAAATGTTAGCAACCTCTCTCAAGTGTTGTGAAACTCACTCTTCATCAAACATACGAAATGGTTAAAAATAGAGGCAATGGACCAGGAAGACAATTTCCCCACTCTGTAATTGGGTATGAGTGTGCATGTCATATGAATGAATTGGTATTTATTAAGTATTTCCTGTTTAAATATATCTGTGCTGTGGATGAGTGCATCCTTGTGTGTGGACACATCCATGTTACTTACTGAAATGAGCAGAAGTCAAATGCATATATTCCTGAGTCTTAGTTTTCAGAGAATTCCACTTTTTGCAAGTTATTCTAAGTAAGCATCAGGCATCGTGGCATGACATCTGGCACTACGTAATTCCTTATTTAAGAGAAGAACAGGAGAGCATTTACTGTAAAATATTCATAAATTGTCAGCACATCTGTTGTTACTGCCCCCAGGGCCACATTCATTTAAGCCTCCTGTTTTCCAGACATTTTTCTGTTTTCAAATATAGACTGTACTTTGATCTGGCACATAACCAATCAAGTTGCCTTTTATAACCTGGCTACACCTGTTTCTGCAGGTGTAGTAACTGAGAGAGGGTACTTTCAGGATGGAGAGAAGGGCTACCTGGGACTCATTTTGAGCCAGTCATTTTCTCACAGCAACCCAGCAGGCAGCTTTGGGGAATTTCTCATGAAGCTTATCAGTAGGATTTTTCTATTTCGTATCAGCGTGGCTTCACTTAGAGTGAGAGCGTCTCATGTGATAAGTTTTTCAAATGAAATGCTATAACTAAGAGAGTAGATATTTTAAAAGAACGTTTAAAATTACTGTTTTCTTTTTTGTAATAGTTTGACTTTGTTTTACCCTTTTTAAATTAATCTTGTCGTATGTGAATTTACATGCTACTTTTGTGTATAAATGACTTTTACATGACTATGCTATTTTATATTATTCCATCTACCCCTTTATTTACTTGATTTTTACTGAGGGCGTGTGATCGACAGCAACACTCATAGTGGAGTAGGGCTGGTTTTACCTGACCTCCATTTCGTCCATCCACCCAATATCAGGCACACTTCTTTCCTCCTGTAAATCATGCTTACAGTTGCTCACAACACATTGAATATCTGTGGCCGTTGCACTATCTCTAGTATGACTGTGCACATGTGCTTCCACCAGTTGAGTTGTGTGCTTTCCAGGAGTCAGAAGCATTGTTTCACAGCCTTTTACCCCATTGGAACTTTCTATTGTGATTAGGTAAACATATTAACTATTGCATAAACTGAAAAGAAAAATAAGTGTAAAAATATTTGGTATTTTTGCCCATTAAAAACTTGAGTGTTTTAGAATAGCCCAATAAATCAGGTAACTCTCCCAAACGTTGTTGCATTTGGATGCAAACAATGAACTCGGGAACTATTTGATGGGGGGAAATGAGGGAGTTGGGAATATATAAATCAATACAGTAGCCACTAGCCAAGGACTGCTCTTCATATTCAAATTCAAATTGATTAGAACAAAATAAAATTGAAAATTCAATTCCTTAGTTTACCAAATTGGAAAGCACAAATATAGAACATTTTCATAATCATGGAAAGTTCTAGTAGATGGAGCCAAAGAGAGAGTCTACACTCAGATAAATCTGCAAGTGTCTAATTCCTTGCCCCAAATTAAAGAAATCAAAACTGAAAATTTTAGATGAATAATATTGTTGTGTTTTAGGCAACAAAATGATGCATAACTCTAATTAAAAGATTGGCAAGATGCACATGTATATATTTTACATTTAAAACAAATATATTTTTATGATTCCCCATTTTAACTCATATTTCAACTAATGTACTATTTACTTTCTCTGCTCCTATCAGATAAAGCCATCTTACTCTGATGTGTGGGATCATGACTAAGTATATCTACCCTAGAGAGAGATGTGATTGTACCATGGCTTTCTCACCAGTGCTCTGCGGAAATCTGAGAAAGTTTTATTTCTTTATCTACAAAATAGAAATATTAACAAAAATTAGATTATAGGGTTGTTATAAGGACTAAATGAGCTAAGCATGGTAAAATGCTTCTGTCTGTAACTGGTACATAGGAAAAAATGAATAGTTGTAACAGTGAACTATAGCATCAAAGAGTTGTGAGATAATTTGCACAATGCCATCTACACATTATTTAATTTAATACTATCAATTGTTTTTCTTATTTTAGGTGGAAAAGAGATCTCAGAGATCTGCAGGGAATTGCTAAGTTTCGTGGCTGTAATTCATTTCTCTGACTTTAAAACTTAAATCATTATATCCTTCCTATGTATCACTTTCCTTCATGAATTACTCAAAAAAATACCCGTGCTATTAGATTATTTCCATTTGAAGGAAGTTGCCTTGTTTATTGCTCATTTGCACATGCTGTCAATAACGGACGCCATGGCAAACATCACGACTTGAGACACTGAAGCCTGGTAGGTCTAGCTCACTTGCTACTTCTAGTCAATAGAGCAACTCAATTATGTTTTGAAACAAAGAAAATAACGAAGTCATTTTCCTCCAGCTGAGCATACATCAATGAGTTCATATAAACTTATTTTAGACCAGTGGAAAACAAAGAGAGTTTGAATCCATATTTTTTACCTTCACTTTTAATCAGATACTAGATCTGGTATGTTTTCCACACCAAATCACCTAGGCCCTTGATTATTGGGAGGGATCTCTATTATAAACTAAATCAACATCACAATACAAGAGAAAAGCTCTGCAAGTGGCTAAAATGCGAATGCTGATTCCCTATCTAATACTGAAAAATATATTTAATCCCTAATGTTTATGGCCTGTACAAGTTCTCTCCCTTCCAGAAAGCTATAGACTAGTGAAAAAAGATGCTACGCAAACTACTATAATACAAAGAGGGATATGTTAAATACAGCAAGAGATGTGCATGGAGCTATAGAGGGGTTAAAGAACACTGAGTTTACGTTGTAGTAGGGATACGAGACTCAGCTTCATGAAAGAAGTGGCCTTCAATATGGATATAAAGAAGAAATAAAGTATGAACAGGAAAAGATAAGAAAAAGCTATTTCCTATGCTTTGGGTAAGCTAAATTTTCCTTAGATATCTTAGCATCATTTCTGACACTCTCTGCACTTCTCCTGTATTTCAGAATCTGAGAAACTGAATTTCTCAGACCTCTTTGCCACCAAAGTTCTGACTTAGGTTCTGCCATTGGAGAGCTTCATGTGCGATTAGAAGACAAAAGTTATTTTGTTTTCCTCCAGTACCAGTGGCTGTGATAGGCAAGCTCAGTTTTGGGCTCTTAAGCCCAACAATAGACAAACGTAAGGCTCCTGTAGCTGCTAAATTCAAATGTAGGCAGTAGCACTCACAGCTTCCTACAGTTCCTGATCTGAGTAATACCACTACCGTTTTGCTCCTTCCGACAATTTTGTATCCCGGTTCTTTTTCTGCTTGAAATACCTAAGCACATTTCTATTTCGCTGATAGAACCCTTAATGATAGAGTTAGGGGAAAAACACCCCAGAAAACAAAAAACATGCATATAGAAAAATTGGGATATGTTTTTGGAAAAGAAACCATTCTAGTCTTCCTAGCAATTGGGCTAGAAATTCACTTCAGAACTGTCTTAAATAGAGATTGTAATGCTCAACTGTTGAGTTTGTGATTCAGTGATTTTTCTGCCATATGTCTCTGGCCACTCTCTTCTAGATTAAAAGCTTTACATAGCCATTTAAGCTTCATTTTCTTTAGGTTTGAAAAGGTGGGAACTCAACAAATCCAAAGTTAACTTTAAAAACATTCAAAGATGAGGGCTGGCCCAGTGGCACAGTAGTTAAGTGTGCACGTTCCGCTTTGGCAGCCCGGGGTTTGCTGGTTCGGATCCCATATGCGGACATGGCACCACTTGGCAAGCCATGCTGTGGTAAGCGTCCCACATATAAAGTAGAGGAAGATGGGCATGGATGTTAGCTCAGGGCCAGCCTTCCTCAGCAAAAAGAAGAGGATTGGTGGTAGATGTTAGCTCAGGGCTAATCTTCCTCAAAAAAAAACATTCAAAGAACTATATTCATTAAAAAATAGTAGGGAAGATAATTAAATTAATATCTATGATTTAGATCACTGAATTTATACACTAAGTCATAGACACAGTGGCCTGGTAAATTCTCAGAAGAGAACTGAGGGCCAGACTTGTGAAGTAAATCAGGTTGATTGTAAACAAAACATTCTAATAATATAAAATGAAATTCCCAGATACTATCAACAGTGGTTTGCGGGGATGGGTAGGGGAAAAAAGCGAAAGTAAGTCAAAGCATTACACAAATCTTGTTTTAGTAGGAGACAGTTATAGATAGTTCACTTTTTTTTTTTTAGGAAGATTAGCCCTGAGCTAACATCTGCCACCAATCCTCCTCTTTTTGCTGAGGAAGACTGGCCCTGAGCTAACATCCATGCCCATCTTCCTCCACTTTATATGTGGGACGCCTACCACAGAATGGCTTGCCAAGTGGTGCCATGTCCGCACCTGGGATCCGAACAGGTGAACTCTGGGCCACCAAAGCGGAATGTGGAAACTTAACCACTGTGCCACTGGCTGGCCCCATTATTAACATTTAATATTTGAAAAATACAAGTTTAAGTGTGTAACGTATCTAGTGATGTATAATAAGAGATTAAAAGAAGAGGGGATACCTTCAAACTATTAAAATTGAAAACCAGTACAAAAAGTACTCAACACTCACAAAAGATAGGAAGGAAACTAAGACAATCAGAGTAAGGCATGCAAACAGAAAACACGAAGTAGGTATAAGTTGGGATAAAGATTCATATCTGTACTCATTAAAAATTTTAATGGTTTAAAACGAAAATTGCTCAGATTAAATAAAAATAAAACAAAATTAAAAAAATCTAAAACCAAACTCAAGGCAAAATGCCTTAAATGGTATAAAGAGACATAATTCATGTTGATATAAACAGCAATATACCAAAACAATGTAATGATCACAAATCTTCAGACACTTAAAAAAAATCTTTAAAATTCAGAAAGTGACAACTGCTAAAAGGACAAATCCAAACTTTTAGCAATTTATTTTATCATACCTTTCTCAGAATCCAATAGATCAAATAGACTAAAAAAACAATAAGCAACATCAAATATTTCAATGAAACAACTGAGTTGTCTACACTAATGAGTGGATATGTATTATTTCAAAACAAATATTTTACACTTTTTAAAGCATCGATAGAACATAGACTGACCATTTGTTGGTTCCCTTCAATTAACAACAATCCATTCACTTGACAGATATTTACTGAGTATGTTCCATGTGCCACACACTGTTCTCTCCCCGGGGATCCTAAATTGCAGTGAGAGATGAAAAACGCCATCGTAAAAAGATTGGAGAAATGTGATCTGATTTACATTTCAAAAATACCAATCTACTGCAGTGTAGAATCTCATAAAACAATTTTAACTTATAAAAACTCCACAAAATTTTCTCAGAGTTGTTTATGTAAAATAGAAGACTAGGAAATTTAGCATCTATCACTTAGCTCCATGAGCTTGTGTCTCAAGCAAGACATGCAATACTTCTGACAAAGTTTATTTTAAGAAAGAGAAAAAAAGCTATGGAAAACTGTGCTGTCCTTGATTTCCTGTTAAGAATTAAATGAGAGAGTTAAACAATATTTAAAATAAATAGATTAAGGATAACAAGGAAACTGATAAAAATTTCTGTAATGTTGTATAAACAAACCAAACGTATTTTTAGAGGTATTTTTTTTCTATATATTATTTTCTTCTTCCTTGATGACTTCAGAATTTAACCCCTGAGAAATATGTTGCTTCATTGAACTATCCGACTGAATAATTTGGCAAAATATTATATTTGTTTTCAGTATTTACTGATGAGTTTAACTGCTTATGTGAGTGTTAAAAAGAGCCTTTGGTGGGCAATGTAACAATTTATTTTCTTATTTAAAATTGCAATTCCAATTCTTGATCTTTACCCTAGAGATATATTCATAAATATGGCTATATAAATATGGGAAGTATTTACAAGAATGATCATTCTAGCTTTGTTTATAATGAAAAATTAGAAGCAAGCTAAATGCCTCTGAATAAATGAGTACTTACCCAAATTATGGGATTTTCTTATCATAGAACACTATGCAACAGTTAAGAATGAGGACTAAAACGGAAAGGGCTTCAAGACATATAAAGCAATCTATTTCACATAATATTACTATTTAAGTTAATATAGGCACATATGGATACGTGTAAATACATGGGAAATGTCACAGTGGATAAACACCAAACTAGTAACAAAAGTTGTATCTGGGAAATGATCTGGTTTACTAGCATAGGTAGATTTACAGAAGAGGGGAGAGAGGATTTAGGCTTTAGATTTAGGTTTATTTACAATATTTCAATTTCTTTAAAAGGAGAATTTGTTCTTCTTTGAATGAGGCATTCACAGCTTACAAGGAAATAGAACACTGAATTGTCAAAGTGTAATTTCAAAGGTTAAAAACATGACTCACACAAATATAGAATGGACACATGTCAGATGTTTTACTGAACTCATTAATTAATGAATAAGCCAGTAAGATGATAAAACTGCTTAGAAAGACTTTGAGGATTGAAGACTATATAGCCATCAAAAAGATGTACTTTTAAATATGGATATTCACGTAAAGTTCATAAACGACATACAAAACCAATTAATATTCCACAAGGCATTAAAACCATAACTTGTGGAACTATATTTTCCACTGAATGGAAATGTACAAATTAACGTATAGCTCTAGTTAAATAGCAAAACCAAACACAGGTACATTCTCTTGGAGAATTACACAATCCTTGGGTGTACTTGTAAAATAATAAACCATTTTGACATTAAAGTATATGCCACACCCTCTTTTTGCTTATTTCCAAGTGTTATATAACTTTTCTTAATGAAGTAGAAAAAAGCAGAGAAGACACCCCACTGTTGAGAACAGAGGTTGAACAGATACTATTTTAATTAAGTATTGGGCAAAGGTAAGCAATTTCTGGAAAAACTGTAATAGAACTATCCAAACACAGATGGTGGAAATATAACAATATGAAAAATATTATTAATTGCAGAAAGAGAATCAAAATCTTTTGCAATTGGTATATAAGCCCTGATACTAGAAAATATCCCTGCAAATGCTGACAGGGATGCAACAGAAGAAGATCAAAGTTTTCAGGTAAGACCAGGAAAGAAATTGCCCTTAGCTACACATGGCTGATTATTCCTGGTGAATAAGAATTGTTGCCATTATTGAATCTATTCTGTATATTATTTTTATTTTATTTTATTTGTATCATATTCTATCCTAAAATTGAGGAAACAAAGATCAAAACACGCCTCCTATGAAAGTTCATTGGAGGGCTTGGAATTTATTGTTAGAGAGTTACTTAAAAGTACCAAAGGTGATCCTTTCCAACTAACATGGGAAGACCAAAGTGAAAGGTCCTCTAAAATAAGGAACCTTGAAACTGTATTCCTTTCAAGGAATCTAGGGCATGCATATTTATATGACTTTACATGAAAAAAGAGAATATAGATTTACATAAATTTGCATACACTGCTTAAGTATGTAAAACTAATTAGTACAACTGAAAAGGAGGTATTCAAGATGCACATTTAAAGTCATTCAGAGAACTGAGGTCAACCAAGCTTTGCAAATTAGGAAATCTGACTCCACCAGGGTATTTCTCCCAAAGCAGGGATCATTTTCAAAGAGCTTTGCCTAGAGACGAAGGCTTCCAAGCTGAGGACGGTAAAACCAAGTGTCTATTTCCCCAGTGTTAGAGTAAGAGCCTCCTCAATATTCTTCGTGGGCTTGGGGCTGCTGTTCTCATTTCCTCCTTCTTGCCTTGCACTGGTGTGTTGCACCATTCTGGGCTGAGGGGCTATCATGTGAGCTGCCTCAGATCGATCAAGTCTGTGATAGGAAGCAGTCAGTTCTCTAAAAATGGCATACGGCCTCAAAAATGAGTCTTTAAAAATTGTCAGCTCTGCTTTTAAAACTTAGTCGCTTAAGCTGTTTATAAAGGAGCCTAAAATAAGAAAGTTTTCTGTTTTAAATAAGATAACCTATGAAGTTTTAAAAGGTGTAACATTTTGGGCATTATATTTTCCTTCACTGAGTTATGAGGGAACTTTAATAAAAAGTGTCAGTAATCTCAAATCCATTTAAACCTGTTTCCTGGGATGTACTGATTTACACAGCCACGATCTGCCTTGTGAAGGATCATAACTGATCAGGTCATTTGCTGATAAACATATTTCAGAGGATTTGCCTTTCCATTTTCCATTGAAATTCTTATACTGTAATGGTATGCCCTTGGAGAGTCTGTTCTGACGCCCAACTTTACTTTTTTCAGAAGTCTACTTTCTGAAAAAATAGTTCATCTTATAGAACTAGCTTTGCTATTTATTAAAAACCTAGATGCTGTCAACTAAATAAAGTGCTATATATTGAGATAAAAAGTACTTTTAATCAAGTAGTCAACTGTTTGAGCTCATGGATGATCAGTTGTAGGATGTTTAAGATCGTTAAGGTACTTGGCAGAAACTTTCTCTTTGCTAGAGGATAAGGGATTTTTTCTTTGATCTAGAATTTAATTATCTGCTTTTTGATGATTTTTAGAAATGGCTCCTTTCTCAGTCCATTATTAGCACTACTGTCAAAACACTGAACTTATCTCAACACCACCGCATTCAAATGCTTTCATAGGGGCCTCACTACTGTAGAGGAGGAAAAAGTTATCTTCAACCCTCTTAGGGTCCCTGGCTAGACCTGAAAATTAAACTGATAGTGACAGAGTAACAGGAGAAAAGCATACACATTTATTTTTATTTATTTATTTATTTATTTATTTATATTTAATAGAAGTTTTACATGACGTGGGAGCACTCATAAAGAAATCAAGATCTGAACAAATGGTTAAACCTGATTATTTTTTAATGCTAGATTGGATGGAAAGTAGCGTGGAGAAATATGAGAGTATAAAGAGTGTGAAATCAGAAAAAGAGTATGAGGTCAAAGAGTATGAAGTCACTGTAGTAAACTGGGAGAAATTAGCAAGGCCTGTTTGTTCCTGGGGTTCTTCTGGCATTCCTTCATCTTTGGAGATAAGGATGCTCCTGTCTTCAGGATAAAGGGAGGGCACCTCTCAAAGGAGGGTTTCATGACCGCTTTCAGGGGAGAAGGGCAAGGAGAGGGAAGTGATCTTCCTGCTGCTGCCATTTTCTTGAACTCTCTCAGTTTAAACTATTCAATATGCCGGGGTACCTATTTTGGGGTATCATGTCCTGAACCCCATCAATACGCAGCACATCAAAAGTCCATGTCTGGCATTAGTCCATGTCTCCATCCCCTGGCCTGTCAATCTTTCTTTGTGACTTTAGGGTCTCCATTTTTTAAAACACACCTTCATTGATTCCCCCCCTTTTTAACTCTTACTCGTATTTTAGGATACAGCTCACTTCCCACTCTTTCTTTCTTTCTTTCTTTCTTTCTTTCTTTTTAAAGATTTGCACATGAGCTAACATCTGTTGCCAATCTTTTTTTCTTTTTCTCCTTTTTCTCCCCAAATCTCCCCAGTAGATATTTGTATATTTTAGTTGTGGGTCCTTCTAGTTGTGGCACATGGGACGCTGCCTCAGCGAGGCCTGACGAGCAGAGCCATGTCCGTGCCCAGGATCTGCACCCAGGATCCGAACCAGCGAAACCCTGGGCTGCCAAAGTGGAGAGAACGAACTTAACCACTGGGCCACAGGGCCAACCCCACCACTCTTTCTATGATAGACTTTCAAGACTACTTTATTTCATCTTCATCTTAAATCCATCTCTCAAGGCCCAGCTCATATTCTCTCTGTTTAGTAAAAGACATCTCTGATTTCCCTTTCTTATTGTCCTTTTAACCCATATTATTACCTGTAATAACAAAATCTCATTTTCATTGAACACGTATTATACCATTTTATAGATGAGCAACTGAGATATAGAGAGATGAAGAAGATTGCCCAAAGTAACAAAGCTGGGATTCCTATCTGTTTTTCTTTTTTTTCTCTCTACAAAACCCTCACACATAATTACACTAAATCTACTCACTTCCTAAATGGTATTCATTCACTTCACCTTCACTAATATGCTATTTTTATCATCTAATAAAATCCCTTATTTTGTTAATATCACTTGTACATTTATGAAGTGCTTAATATATTTTATGCTTTATTTTTTCTCCAAACTTAGGCAGTGAGTGACTGAATAAAATGTTAATACAATTCTTCTCTCAGCTGCATTAAAGTCATTACCAACAAGTGATAATGCAATATAAAAAGTAAATAAGAGAGCATTTGGGGCATCTTACAAACTACCAAAAGCTTACTGAATTTTCTTGTTTCTTAGATGTCACTGATTATAAATTAATCATAAATTTAATAATATGTTCAGAAAAAAGTCCTGGAGCATTATAAAAACACTTTGATAATAAAGTACATTTTTTTTTCAATTTTAAGAGTATTTGCCAACTAGTGTCTTTAAAAAGTGGAAGATGGTATTTAAGGGTGAAATTTTCCAATTTTCTCCCAGTTCTCTTGACTTATGTAGATATTTTCTAAATAAAAAATTAAACAAAAAAATTTCCTCCAATTTCTAGGTATTATTCATGAATAATATATCAAAATCAAAGTTCTCTTATTACTCCTGAGTCTTGGCGTTTGATACATCCCTAACTGTCTTGAGTGTTGTAATAGAACATTGTGAAAGAACTAGATGAAGAAACACATCTAACTTGCCTAATTCTTTCTTCCATTTCATGTAGATATTATTGATTTGATCTTCCCTTGATGCTTATAAGAATGTCAACCTCTGGCCTGCATAGGCAAAATCCTAGGAGGTCACTAAGCTGCAAAGGAAAATTTTATTTTTCTCCTTCACTGCGTATTATCTTTATATTTCAGGCCATCTTTGTCTTTGTTATTCTTTTTGTTTCTTTCTCTATTCTCTCCCTTTTTTTTCTTTACTATTTAACTAATTTTATTTTTAAATTAAAATTCAACAATTTCATTTTGTCCCAACTATAATCTTAGAGAACCTGATAAAATATTTTACATCTGTCTTCTTAAAAATAATATATTAAGAGAAAATATTTGCAACTTGCATATATGTCAAATGAAGATTACCTACAATATATAAAGAACTCTCAAAAATCAGTAAAAAGCAAGCAGTCTAATTATAACATGGGCAGAAGACATGAACAGACACTTTACTGAAGAAGATATAGAGATGACAAATAAGCACGTGAAAATGTGTTCAACTTGTTTAGTCACCAGAGAAATACAAATTAAAATCACAATGAAATATCATTACACGTCCACTAGAATGCCCAAAATAAAAAAACAGAGACAATACCACATACCGGTGAGGAGGCAGAGAAGCTGGATCATTCATATGTCATTGTTGGTAATAGAAAACGGTACAACCACACTGGAAAATAGTTTGGCAGTTTCTTAAAAAGCTAAACATTTAATTATCATATGACCCAGCAATTGGAGTCTCGTGTATTTATCCCAAGAATTAAAAACTTGTGTTCACACAAAAACTTGTATGCAAATATTCATAGCGGCTTTCATGATAGCCAAGAATTGCAAATGTTCCAGGTATTATTCAACAGATGAACAGGTAAGAAAACTGTGGTACCTACACACCATGGAATACTACTCAGCAATAAAAAGTAATGAATATTGATATGCACAACAGAGAAGTATGCTCATTGAAAGCAGTCAATCCCAGAAATCAAAGTACTATATGATTCCATTTATATAACATTTTTCAAATGACAACATGTTTGAAATTGAAACCGTATGTTGTTTGTCAGGGCTTAGGGAGGTCAGCTGGGTGCAAGAGAGGAAGTTGTGTTTATAAAAGGCCATCATGAGAGATCCTTGTGTTAACTGAACTGGTCAGTATCTTGATTGTGATGGAGATACATAAACTTACACATGTGATAAAGTTGTATAGAATTAAATATACAAATTCACATCCCCACCCCAGACACATACACAAACATACGTGAATACACTTAAAACTGGAAAAATCTAAATAAAATTGATGGATTGTATCAATGCTGATATCTTGGGTTGTGATATTGCACTATAGTTTTAAAGTGTTATCATTGGGGGAAACAGCAAAGGACTAATGGGATCTCTATTCTATGTATTATTTTTACAATGTGTGAATCCACAGTTATCTCAGTAAAATTTCAACTAAAAATATTAAAATAAGGCCCCAGCCCCATAGTATGGTGGTAAAGTTTGGCATGCTCTTCTGTGGTGGCTTGGGTTCACAGGTTTGGATCCTGGGCACAGACCTACAGAACTCATCAACCATGCTATGGTGGTGACCCACATATAAAGTAGAGGAAGATTGGCACAGATGTTAGCTCAGGGAAAATCTTCCTCAGCAAAAAAAAAAAAAAAAAAAGGTAAAATAAGTGTCTTTTGCTTTATATAATATTGAATAAATGAAAGTATAAACAGAATAAATGAAACCATCAAATAATCAGGATTCTGTGTCATTCTCCCTACATAAATATTGGTATTTAATAATAAGAAGACACATTCATATATCCATTTTATGAGGCTATAGCTGGTACCAAAGTGGAGGGTGGATTTGGAAGTATTCTATGCAAAATGTGTATATTGTGGAAGAACAGGAAGTGATAGTGTTTGGGATAAAGAGGTAAAGAGTGTACAGTGAATTGTTAAGAAATATTTAGGGGGGCCAGCCCCTTGGCTGAGTGGTTAAAAGTTAGCACACTCCTCTTGGGCAGTCCAGGGTTTCACCGGTTTGGATCCTGGGCGCGGACATGGCACCACTCGTCAGGCCACGCTGGGGTGGCATCCCACATGCCACAACTAGAAGGACCCACAACTAGAATACACAACTATGTACTGGGGGACTTTGGGGAGAAGGAAAAAAAAATTTTTTTAAAAAGACATATTTAGGATAGTGACTCTGAAACTTTACTCTGCCTACAAATTACTTGGAGAACTTGCTAAATGTTCAGATGCCAGGATAGAACCCCCGAGGTTCTGATTCAGTAGATCTGAGATGGGTCTCTGGCATAATTCCAGGTGATCTCAATGACATCAGTTCACAGATGACAATTTGAAAAATCATTGATTTACAGTTAATTCACTGCAGGACAATGCAGTATGTGCTCTTCGAGTATACGGAAATAGATGATTACTATCATCAATGAGTTTAATATCAATTGGAAACTGAAAATTTAATTGAAAGGAATTGAGAATTTACCTGCTGTAATAGGAGGATAAATAGAATATCGTATCTACTTCTTGCACGGGAACAGAAAGACTATATCTTTACATTAGAAAATTTAAATTTGTGAATGTAAAATAGTTTGCTCTGTCCAGGAAAGTATGAAATTTTAATGACTTGTGTCATAAAAATATAATTGTTTGATAAATAATCAGTTGATACTGATGCTGAAAAATCTAGATATTATGGTGGTTGATAGGTTAATTTATTTCTTATGACTATTTTCTAGATCAGATTCTTATGCAATCAATAGACATGTTATATACACAAAGTAAGCACAGCGCACTAATATACAAAATACATGGTTACTTTTCTCTGTTTTTCAGACTCTTATAGTTTTTTCTGCACTTAAGTTTATTTTTGAATATAGATGTGTCTAACAGACTTTCTATTGGCAGCTACTATCACTATAACACTGAATCACAAACATCACCAAATATAGTGGCTTACATTTATTCTTATGTTTCTGATTTGCACATGATCAAGGATGGTCTCAATCTGGGAAGGTCTGCTTCAGGGTGCTGATAGGTGGGTAGACTAGGACAAATCTTCTCCACATGTCTCATTTTAGGATTCATTCTGGTAACACAGGGTATGTTCTCCTCATGGCAATGATGGAAGCATAAGAGGGGAAGCCAACCACGCAGATGCATTTTGAGCATCTGTTCACTTCAGTTCTGCTAACATCTCATTGTCCAAAGTGAGTAACATGGCCAGGCCCAAAGCCCTGGGGCAGGGACGTTCACTTCAACTACAATGATGCTATGGCAAGGGTGAGGATGTGCCCCACTCTCCTAGGGAGTGTAAAATTAGGTGGCGTCATTAACTGCAATGATCACATTCTTGGCAAGCCATGATACCCTTTAGAGGTAGTTTGGGAATTATAAGAGAAACCATATTTATTTCAATTATTATTAACAGTGGAAGAAATTTTTAATTAGCTCTTTACAAATCTTAATTTTAGGTAAAATCAACTTGGAGCTTCTTAGCCCCCTGCATCCTTTACTTGCCTTCAATGACATTTGTATTAGCCAAAATTATTGTCTTAAGACAACAATTTTTCATTTGCTTACTATTTCATGGGTCAACAATTTGGGCCATGTTCAGCTAGAATATCTTGCTCATGTGGGGCTTCCAGTGGGATGGTTGAGGTACCCAGGAGGGTTGGATCATTTTTTCCATACGATCATCAAGGAGTCTAGGTCAGGGTTGTGCTCCTGGTGGCAGTGTTCCAAAAGGACAAGTGTAGAAACCATACGGCACCCTGAGGCCTAGGATCAGAACTCACGCAATGACACTTCCACTCCATTTTATTGGTCAAAGCAAGTTATAAGCCCGTTCCAGATGCACGAGGTGAAGAATGGACAGCGATGTTCCCTTGTATTAATGCACTGATATAAACTACCTGATTTTTTGTAAACGAAATCTATCAAATGTCTTTATGTTTTGTACTTTCTCAAGCTTCTTGAGCTGTCATAATGTTATTGAGATGCACCATTCTTTGAATTTTCACAAGTAAATTTTTCCTAAATGTTACACCGAGAGCTGGATCTTTGATCCAAGTTGTCTAAATCTCTTATGTCCCACTAGCTGTCAAAATTCTTTTGACTTTTTTTTTTGAGGAAGATTAGCCCTGAGCTAACTACTGCCAGTCTTCCTCCTTTTGCTGAGGAAGACTGGCCCTGAGCTAATATCTATGCCCATCTTCCTCTGTTTTATATGTGGGATGCCTACCACAGCATGGCTTTTGTCAAGTGGTGCCATGTCTGCACTCGTGATCGGAACCGGCAAACCCCAGGCCGCTGAGAAGCAGAATGTGCACACTTAACTGCTGTGCCACTGGGCCAGCCCCTCTTTTGACTTTTATCTTAAACAAAATAGGTAAATTTCTTTAAGAATTATATACTACCAGTAAGGTGTATGCTAAATGGCAATAAAGTTTTCTCCCTTTCAAATTAATAAAAGATTTAGAAATAAACTTTAAAATTTTTTATACATTCTCAATAGATTCTTCTGCTCATCCCTAGGGAGAGCACTGTGTTAGATTATTGGTTGGCTTTGCTAATAAGCTAATTCTTATCCTGAGGGTTTGTATGATTCTGGATAGGCTAACTATGGTTAACAGCTAATTTGAAAATATCTGCAACTTCACACAATGGAATTTTTTCTAATTTACATAATAGTACTAGTGGTTGGCAGGTGGTCCATATAATAATTCCAAGACCCAGGCTCCTTCTATCTTATTGTTCTGTCTTCTTGCAGGTCTTCTGATCTGCTCTGAGTACTCTTCATTCGAGCAGTGGATGGATTAAGGAAAAAAAAAAAAAGATTCTCCTATGGGAGATGGTCCAGGCCTGGAAGTAGCACATGCCCCTTGTTCCCACATTCCACTGGCAAGAATTCATTTACATGGCCACATCTAACTGCAAGGGAGGCAGAGAAACGTCCTCCAGCTATATAGCAGGAGGAAAAGGAAATGGACTTTGGTGAACACATGGCACTCTCTGCCACAGTGGAAAATAAGTGTCAATTGTCCCCTACTCTTTTACTAGTGATCAACGATGTCTAAAGCTATTGCTATGCCCTTCATTTTTGTCTGACTCTTCAACTCAACGAGTAGAGCTTTTTAGAGACGAGGCAGGATATGTCTAACCACAAAGAATTCCCCTCCACGTATGTTTCCCGGGACTTGTTAAAACAGACCCAAGCTGCTATTCTTTAGACTATAAAGTAAGTTACTCATTAATTCTACCCCTTTAGCAGCTGACAGGCAATTTGACTGCTTGGAAAACACACTGGGTTTTTATGACCTACACGTAAGTAATCATAACCAGCCATATGTAAAACCACAAAGCATAAATTGATGGAACTAATACAATTTTAGCCAACAATATTAGAGGTTATATTTTAGAACTACAAAGTCTCTTTTAACATTTCAGAACTGTCCTATAGAGGTGCACTGGGTTTTACTTTCCTATTAGAAAGATATATAGCTTTTCTAAAATTGTTCATTGTTTTCTGTTTAACTTTCATCTTCTCCTTTCAAATGTTTTATTTTTAGATCACTTCATATTATATATTGGAAGTCTGTGTTAATAATATAATGTTTAATTCACATATAAACATTTTAGGAGCTATTTCACAAAGGAATGTATTAATAAACAAATTCACTTTCTTGTTTTCTGTCCAAGGATGATATTTTTCACCTATTGTTAGGACAAGTAGGTAAAATATTTTATAGATTTCATCTTGGCTTAAAAAGAGTGGTTTTGAGAACAAAGATTTATTCATAATAGAGTAATAGGGCATTGTGCCATGCAAATATATATATATATATATATGAATTGTGCACCCCCAAAATTTATATGTTGAAGCCCTAAGCCCCAGCACCTCAAAATGTGACTATATTTGGAGAGAGGGCCTTTAAAGCAGTGATTAAGTTAAAATGAGGCTGTTAGAGTGGGCTCTAATCCAATCCAACTGCTTTTCTTAGAAGAGGAAACCCGGACACACAAAGAGACACCAGGCCTGAGCACACACACAGAGAAGACCGTATGAGGACACAGCAGGAAGTGTGCATCCACAAACCAAGCAGAAAGGCCTCAGAAGCAGCTAAATCTGCCAGCACCTTAATCTTGAACTTCCAGCCTCCAGATCTGTGAGCAAAGAAATTTCTGTTGTTAAAGCCCCCCAGTCTGGGGTATTTTGTTATGGCAGCCCAAGGAAACTAATAGTAATAATATATGCTAACATAATATCTATATATGTTTATATAGAGAGAGCGAGAAAGAGAGTTTGTATATAAGAAAGAAAGTAATGTTAAATATAATAAACAGTTGCTGAAGGCCAATTCATTTCTGCAATGCCTTTTAACTATTAAATATTCACAAGTTATATTAAAGTTCACTACTTAATGGCTAAAGTTAGTAAAAAGTTGAGTTACATGTCAAAAAAGAAATGAGGACATTTAATGAGATGTTTAAAGTTATCAGACATACGAAACTGTGGAATTGCTGATATTTTTCAGAGCAAACTGTTACTGATCAGCTACATATTCAACATAACAGAAAAATGAAAGGAAAACACAAAATCAAAATTTTATAAGGTTTATATTGCTAATGCAATTCTAAGACCTGCCCAATATTTAGAGCGAACTCCATACACATAGCAGAAAGTCATCCTATAAAAAAAACCCACTTTGTTGGGAAAGGATAAACTACTCAGATATCCTTAATCTCATCTCTAGAGACTTGTGCCTCTTCCAATTAATCAACTTTATAGGCTCTCTGCTCAGGTGTCATGTGTCCAGAGAGACTTTACCTACCCATCCCATCAAAATTCCATCTTTATTCACTCTCTATTCCCTTATTGTGTTTATTTATTTCAGTATAATTTACTTGACAGCATATTATATACTTGTTTATTTGTTTAGTATTTGTCTCCCACACTAAAAGAAGATAAAGATTTTGTGATTGACTTACTCCTATAGGCTTAGCTTCTAAAAAAGTTTCTAATACATAGTAAATGTTCAGTAAATATTAATTGGATGAATAGATTAATGATCAAATCAGTATTTGTTCATTGCTGCCTATGTTTATTTAATTCAGTATGTTTGTAATAGTCACAGAGTTTCATAACTAAGCTGCATCTTAATGACATCTGAGGATGAATGAAACAGAGGACAGTTCTATTTTTAAAAGGTGTGCTATCCACAGCCACTATGGAAAACAGTATGGCAGTTCCTCAAATATTAAAAATACAATTACCATACAATCCAGCAACTGCACTTCTAGATATAACCCAAAAGAAATGAACACAGGGACTCAAACAGATATGTGTACACACATGTTCATAGTAGTATTATTCACAAGGACCAAAAGGTGGAAGCGTAAGTGTCCATTGATGGATGAATAGATAAGCAAAATGTGATATATACATACAATGGAATACTTTTCGTCTTAAAAAGGAAGAAGATTCTGACATTTGCTACAGTACGGATGAAACTTGAGGACATTATTCTAAGTGAAATAAACCAGTCACAAAAGGACAAATACTATATGAGTCCACTTATATGAGGTATTTAGAGTAGTCAAAGTCACAGAAATGGAAAGTAGAACAGTGGTTGCCAGGGGTTGAGAGGAGAGGGAAATGTGGACTTGTTGTTTAATGGGTGTAGAGTTTCAGTTTCACAAGATGGAAAAGTTCCAGAGATTGATTGTAGAACTACATATATATATACTTAACACTTCTGGACTGTAGAGTAAATGGTTAAGATGGTATATTTTATGTTATATGTATTTTACTACAATTAAAAAAAAAGTGTGCTATCCCCAAATGAATCTATATGCTTCTTAAAAGACGTAGGATTCCCTCAGACATTTGATCTTAATGAAAAGAGTAGGAGTAAAGATTATATAAACATAATACATTCACCCCATTATAGTGTCTACATCAAGATCCAAGAATACTAGGATTTTTCGTACCGTCTCCAGTGGATTATACTTCCGATTCAGAGGGAAGAATGCAGTTGAATGACTTAGAAACAAATACATTTTGTATCTCATTAAAATAACCATATTTAGTAAAATATTAAAGACTATTAAGTTCAATTTTTTAATTACATGGATGAGCAAAGTAAGACCCAGACTGGTAAAATCACTTAAGACTGATCGTAAAAGCTAGGTCTCCAGACTCACAAATTCCCTCTACTATATATTACTTTTTCTTAACAATAAAACACAACAAGAATTAGGAGTTCATATCTAAAATTTAGCCTGTATTTGAGATTTGTAGTTTTCTCATCAGTATTTCTACAACCACTATAAAATTTTTGGTTGTTCAAACAGTCTACTAACCGGAATGTTAGTTTAGTGGGATTTAAGACAAACTCTAAACTGCTTCCAGATATATTTTATGGTTTTATCATGGAATCATTGAAATCGAAAAGAGTTTTTAAGTAATTGACTATCTAAAATAATAATAATAGTAACAATAATAAAATAGATCTGAAACACAATCCTTGGTATTGTTAGACTTCGAAGTAATAGATAGGATTTAAATAATTTCCATGTGCAATTATGTATCGTTTTCCTCTTTGATCAATAAAAATATTTGAATATTACCATCTCACAAAAAAGTGTATCTTAAAGATCATACATTTTGATATTCTACTCTTTTTTTTGAATACGTATATTTTTGTTCATCATTTAAAATGTGCAGAAAGAAAAAGCTAATTAGAAGTTTCCCTGGAGAGGAAATAAGGGTAAATATAAATATATACTGTTCTTGTGAATATATCGTAATGTTGCTTATGAAAGGAGGCCATGCCATGGGCTCAGGTGTTTGAGCCCGAGATCTGACCTATCAAATTATGAAAGTCCCTGACTTAAGATAAACCCCCATGATAAGACCTTTGCCTTTTAGTTAGGAGATAGACTCCAGCTTCAATTCACAATTCTCTAAGGTTTTCTCTGCCTTTATCTCTATTCCTAAGAAAATCCATTAGATAAGAATGTGTGTGTCCTCTGTGAGAAGAACTTGGGTTTAGATAGATTTCTGTTATCACAGTCAAATTTTGCAAAGATACCAGGCACATTGGCAAGTGGAAACTTCTCCCCCTCCTCAGATTTTTCAATACAAAGAGTGCTTTCTTAATCGTCTTATTTTTTCTGATGACTACAAAAGTTATAATAAGTGAGTTAAATAAATTGTGACAATAGGAGAGAGAAAAAAATCAGTCTAGGGATCAAGAACTTCAAAATCTATGCCATTTCTCACTTATCCAGCTTGAGAAGTATTCAGTCTTTGTTCCTTCTCATATTTTCTGTTTGATCCATCTCACTGATGGATAATCAACATCAACAACAACAGAAAAAACTGAGAAGACAGAAAAAGATGAAGAAAAATTAGCTAAAGACAGCTCTTAAGATAGAATGGCTCACTCAGCAACCTTACCAGAAACTCAAATGGAGCACCTATAAGAACAGATAGCAAACCTCCAAAATAATAGATAATGTTACCCCATAATGCTGGAGGAAAGCAATACAAAGCTATGAAGAAAAGATAATGAGCTTCACTATTAAGATGTCTTAATAGGAGCATTCTGTCTTTTCCAAAACTCATGATTTATGTATTGATTTCAGAATTATAGAAATTATTGTATAGTATAATATAGATATACAGATAGTCTACGTATAGGTATGCATGGTACACATATAGGCTAAACATTTTGAACATAACCAACAGAAAGGGGCACTTTACACAGTAATCATTATATAGAGACACATACACACTAAGGAAACAAATAGTTCATGTTTGTTTTTATGCTAAATACAGGCAAAGCACTCTGATCTTTTCTCTGCTCTTTTCTTTACACTTTTTTAGTGTTAATGGAGATCTATTAAATGATTTCACAGTCCATTAATGGACTGCCACAGTAGTTAGAAAAGAATAATGTACATACATTCACATGAACCAAATATGTTTTCCCCTACTAAATCACTTTTAAAGCGCTTTCAATTTATGATAAGATTATGAGGAATTATAAGATTATGCTTGATATTAAAACGTTATGTAAAATAATTTATGTTATCATTTTCCCCTTTCAATTTCTACCTAATTAAGATTTCATCTCCTCTCTGCAGCCTTCCCTGAATTCACCATTACAAGTTCTCTTTGCCTCACTAGAGTTCACAAACAGTACAATGGGCTTTTCTCTTTCATTGAGCAATAAAGATCTAGCTTTTAATAAATTAACAGGTGTACTTGTCATATTTATTAGATTGTAAACTCTTTAGGACTTAATACACATTGTGTAACTCAATTTTGTATTCCTTATAGCACCAACACGATGATTTCCATGTAATTACTTAACAAACATTTGTTGACTTCAATTTAGGAGGCAAGAAAATATCAAATGATGAAAAGTCACGCAGATATTTCAGAAGGTTATGATAGGTAAAGGTGAAATGTGAAACATCAGAATTAGGATTCCAACTCTATGTCGTTTCCATCTTTCTCCAATTTAAGCATCTGTAGAATGTTTTATGTGTGATGACTTTCCCAAACTGTGTTATATGTGGACATATTTTTAAGTTCTTCATCATAACTCAAAACTTTTTAACACATTGCACCATTAGTTCTACAGCTACAAGATTCACGTGTAAGTTCACAAAATTTAGGTTTTTCTTTCGACATCTCCTGATCCTCCTCTCGCCGCTATTCTCCTATCTTCATGGCACCGCCATTAGATGTGGAGATCCTTTACCTGCCTTTTCTATCTGCCTCTAATGGATATGCGACATCTATCTCCTTGGTTTCAAGTATAACTGATTATACAAGTATAAAATGGTTACGTTGAGTCAAAGAATGGAATAGATAGATTCACAACTGCTAAAATGCCTATGTACAATCAGCTTCTCATTTCCAAAACAATTTAATCTTCCAATTACACAACATTTTGACACAAAGTGGCATATGGCAGAATGGTCTAAGTAATCAAATATTTTCTGGATTTGCATTCTATATGTATTTTACTGACATATCTCCAGGTAGAATCTGTGACTATTTTGGTTAAGTTGACTGATATGGTTGATTCACTTTGTGGGCAAAGCCAAGTCAGATCCTTAAGCTCTAATAGACATTGTGTGCACACCAGGGTGAACTCACCTGGCATCCAACCCTAAATGATTGAAGGTGGGTTATGAGAGAATTATGCTAGGCATCCCAAATAACTTTAAAAGAAAAGACATGGTAGGGATTAATACATTAAAAAAAAAAAATCCAGAAGATAAGCCTTTAACTCTGATGCATGAAGAAAGGAACATCTATTTAGGGAAAAGTTGGAGTTGAATGAAAAGCATTCAGGGAGTGACGTGGCATCATTCAAGGATTAATCAAGAAAGAAGAAATCCCTCTATCGATTTCAAGTAGAAAGAGATTTAACAGAGGAAATAATGTGCTTAAACACATCTGGAGGGACTGCAGAACTGAAAATCTGGATGGTCTCCCAGTGGAGATCCAGCTATGGTCCAAGCCAACAGAAAGTTGCAGTTTCACCTAAAGGTTAGGAAACTACAGAAAATTGTGCTGACATCACAACAGCTCAATCATGCATGACCTTCAAGGAAAAGAAATTCAGTCAGAAACTAAAAACTCGCATCTGTCCAAACATCTGCCACCTTTTTCAGAAGAAAAAGAATGATTTCTACCCCTCCCTCTGTCTTTGAACTCTCTCTTAAGTACATTTCATGTTTAGCGGAACCTAAAACATATCAGGAATTTTTGCAGAAAATTGAGGCTGAAGGGCAGTCAAGCACAAAGGCCAATGGTAGACAGCAGAGACAAGTAGCCTATTGGCAAAAACTCAACAAGATAGAGGAGTAGCAGATACACAAGGCCCCTCTTGCCATGAAATTTTAGGGGTGTAAACAGGAATCAAGAAGGGATCATCAGATTTTAAGGAAGAGGCTCTGAAACTTGAGTTGTGGAAGTTTTATCAGAGGCTTCTGACTAGGAAAACAGTGGCAGAATCAGGGACATGGATACAATAGCAATATGCTGTGTCAGAATTTTGGCTGTCTCATCCTTTCAGCTCAGCCTACATGGGATTGGAAATACCAACGCCTCCCCTGGGGTTGATCAGGAGGCTGTGTGCATGACTTGTGATTGCAGTTACAAAACTTGTTGAACTAATGGCATTACTCATTGTCTTATCTTGATTGGGTGAGTACTAGCTCCCTTCCTGATATAACTAGAGGAGGTGGAGTCCAAGTATTGCAGTTGACCAAGATTGAGTGTTTTAATTATTGGAGAGTATTAGTTTCCATGAAATCAACCCTTTTCATGTCTTGGACAAGCTAATCTTTACTGTTCTCTTCCACTTCCAATTCTTCATTCCTCTTCCTCTCAGCCAAAATTCCATTCCTTGGTGCAGTAACAGATTGAAATTTTCATTACTTAAAGTAGGATTATTATGCAAGTAGTATTACTTAAGCATATTATTTCCAAATCTTCACTCCATTCCTGTTATAGAACTATGCATTCACACCCTTTGCCTTGTAACTTTGTGCTTCCCTCTAGGATAGTCACAGCGTATTTTCTTGCTCTTTAGATAATGGACTTGGCCATATAACTTGTTTGGCCTGTAGAATGTGATGCGATGTAGCACATGTGATGTGAGCGGGAAGCTTAAATATGATTTGCTCTCTGACCCATTGTACAGGGTGAAATGATTGCTGTATTTATTTTGCTCTAAAATTAGTTCCTTGAGCAGAAGCAGAATTTTCTGTGTAAAACTATATGATGAAATAAGATATAGGTGTTAGTGCTAACAGGAGCTTTGCAGGAAGAAAAGGCAAATATGCATTTAGAATAATTTTCTTTTCTAGCGAGGAATAGAAATTTCCTCCATGATGGAAGGGGTCAAATTAAATTAACCTGCCCACCATTTGGCTGTCGGGTTCTAATGTTTAGCAAGAAGGTAGCAGCTAATCTAGTGCAAGTGCTAATTAGCACAATGTTATTACTCATTAGCTCCTAGTAGAGATTAATAGTTAACAAAATAATCATAAAAGTTTATTCCACCTTGTTTATTCAGTATTTAATCTTGGGTAATCAAGATAGCTGGTTTTATGTTCTTGGCATATATCTTATTAACTGGCTAGCTATTTCTACCCAAATTTATTTTCTGCTGGGCGCATAGCTAGATTATTGTGGCAGATAGTATTTTCTAAAGATGGTTGCAACAATATCCCATGCTCTCATTGAATGTGATTTTGCCACTCTCCCACCTAAGATGTGGTGTCTCTTTCTCTACTGTTTTGAAACAGAGTGGGCCCTCTGACCAACAGAACATGGCAGAGGCAGCGTTGTGCCAATTCCAGAATAATTCTGGATTGAACACAGTTTCCTCTTCCTGCGTCTTAGAACGCTTGCTCTTAGGATGCTGCCTCTAGAAACTTAGCTATTATGTTGTAAGAATCCCACATCACAGGAAAAAGCCCCATGTGAGTGTTCTGACCAACAGCCCCAGCTGCGCTGCCAGTGAACAGGTAAAATCAGTCGTCAGTTACGTAAGTGAGTTATCTTGAATCTGAAGGCTTTTGGCTAACCTTCTTATGGTGACTGACCCAGCCAACATTGAAATGCAACCTCAAGAGACCCTAAATGAAAATCGGTCAGCTGAGCCAGGTCAACTTTCAGAACCATGAGACATAAGAATTAATCCTTCTTTGAAGACATTAAGATTTGGGGTGGTTTGTTATGCAGTAATAGATAACTGAAAAAACTACATTCCCAACCTCCCTTTTAGTGCAATTATGACTCTGGCCATATGACTATGTTCTGGCCAATGGAATGCATATTGAAGGTGTTAAAAGCTATTCCCTTACTTGGCCCAGAAAAAAAATTCCATGTAATCCAGTACCCTTTCTCTTTCCTTTTTCTGGAAATTGATGCCTAGGATGATCCTGGAAACCACATGGTGAAGAAGTCAGAGTCTAAGTCAGCCTGGGGCCTGGAAGGACTACATACAGCAGAGCTCCAACTACCAGCACAAATGAGACTTGGGCTTGCTTCACCAAGCAATGCCTTTTTCTTGGGTTAAATAACTAGTCTTTGAGGCTGTAAGTTAGAGCATATAGAGATATGTTAACTTACATAAAGTGATATTCCGGCGTGTCCGTAAATTCTTTAACTTCCTTGTCTGTAAACTGGAGATAATGGGCATGACCCACATGCCTCACTGAGGTGCCACAAAGAACACATTCCATACTGGTTCTTAAGACTCTTTTTTAAGCTGAAAAATAGAAGAAAATAGCAGTCATATTGATAACTATGTTTCTAGCTTTTGAAACAAAGTATTTTAGAAGGGCCACACATCTGTCATCATTGTGTGACTTAAGGAAGTTATTTGAGCTTTTTGTGAAGATATAATAAGATTATAATGTATAATTGGCCATAATTAGAATGTACTAGTCACTCAACATACATCCATTTACTTCTTAAAAATAAATATGACAGTTTCTGGAAAGAAAAGTTATTAACACCCAGGATGCTAATAGCAGAAATCCTATTTAACTGTCAGCTTGAGAAATTCTCACTAGACTTTAGTTTTTCCTCATTTTGGCTTAATTCACTCTTTTTCATTGCTAGCAATTAGAGAATGAACGTATAGAAAGTTTGCTTCCTGTTTAACACACCCGTAAACGGAGGAAGGAAGAAAGAAAAAGACCCAATGTTTTACTCTTGTCTTACCAAAAATAGTACGATCTTCTTCTTCACCAATCTAACAAATAATTAAGCAATCATGTAGAAACAGAAAAGTCAGGTAATGTAGGGACTGTGATTGTCATGAGAGTTGGATGGGTGCAGAGATCAACATTCCTCTGTCAAACAAAATCATAATGAAGAAAAGAATTCTAATTTGGGAAATGCATTCTAGATACAAACTGGAAAAAAGATTACGTGAAATAAAGACATTTAGCTCAGAGGACGTATGCAGTTAAAGGAGAGCGTTTTGAGATGAAGAAGGAAAAACAATGTTTGAGATTTCAAGGAGAACTAATTAAGAATTATTGGCACTCATTAAAATGACTGAGAGTTCACATCAATACTCTCTTAATCAACAAAATGACAAATTTTTAAGCTTATAAATATTTAACAACTCTTGAGTGATCATTATAAAGACTATAGCCAATTAAAAGTGCTATGGACCCTGTATAATACCACCTTTTTTTGGTTTGAAGTGAAGATATATTGCCCATAGTTTGTGACTCCACCTGAATAAAACATTTAAGCATTTTGCATCATTTTATGTATAATTAGGGAAAGGAACATTTGCTTTTGATGTATGGAGTCATGTAGAAACCATTTGATATGTGTGGTCTCCTAAAATATTCTTAATTGGAAAGATATTTTACAAATTTAATATCTCTTCATCTCTGTTTCATAATTAACTTGAAAATGGGAGTCCATATGGCAGATGAGCAACATTTAATAAAAATAGCTGACTAGCTTGCCAGAAACGGTGATGCTATAGTAAAAAGATTTGCACATTACATAATTCATGATTTTTATGGGAGACATAGGGTTACTCATAAGAACTGTTTTGAGTTTAGAGTCTAACCAAGGTATACCATTGTTTCAATAATGAATAATGCAAATAACGTCTACCCTCCATGAACTAGAGAGAAGAGAAAGGAGCTACCTAAAACATCTCATTAGGAAAAACAATTAAATGTGAAGACCATCCAGCACCTTGATGGAGAATGCTGAAAGAAAGATACTTCTTTCTGTTCTTCATTAATTTGTTAAAACAAGTTTATACATTTTCTAAAGTCTTTAGCAAACTAAAAGCTAATTAGACAAAATGATCCTCTTTTTCCTCTTTTGAGATGAACTGGTAAAATGTTTTATCAGGAAGTTTTGTGCAAATGATGCCAACCATCAACACGATAAGACTTTAAGAATGAATAAATAAAAACTCGTGCCTTGGAAAGACGCAATGAGCTCAACTCATTAAATACCATTCTGAGCGCAACGCTGGAGTTTGTATGGTGTCAGCACTTCCCCAACTCTTTCTTCTATGGGTTACACAAATGGAATTACAAAGATTCATTTCAGATTCCAACTCAGACTTAAACAAATAAAGTATACTTTTTCTGGTCAGCTTTTTGGAAAATTGAAAGTTTGAAACATTCTCTTCTTATAATAAATTTGAGAAAGCATGATTGCTCAGGCCAAAAAAGAAAGGGTTTCTCTTCCTCTTCTCACCTATGGCCTCGAGAAGAGAAAATTTATTTTTCCTCTATAGTTTTATTTTAGTTATTTTCCATAATTTGTCAGTGTTTAAAAATATTTTTATATATATTAAGAAGAAATTTAAAATGCTGCATAGAGTTGCTGTCCAAAACTCTCTGTTGACATTGTTTGGACATGGTTTAAAAATTCGGAGATTACGGACAGATATAAAAGGAGTAAAAAACTGGCTTTCTCATCCCATAATTTCCGAAAAGGTAATACTGTTACCAACGTATCTATGTCCATCTTTTCAGAAGACTTTTTGTATAAAACAGAAAAGGAATCACACAAGATGCACTATTCCACATCTTGCTTTTTACATTTAAGTGCATATTATTTCCATCATTCTATACCAGCATATATATGTTGACAAGTTTCTTTTCAATGGTTACATAACATTCTGTTGGGTGGATATGACAACATTAATTAACACGTAATATATAGGTGGATAATTTATGTGGTTTATGCTTTTGTTATTATAAACAATGATTTCTTGACTGTACTTAGATATCACATGACCTCCTGACTAGGAAGTGAACTCGTCACTTAGTTACACACATTGTGTTAAAGGACTTTATCTTCCCAGTTGACCTCTTTCTCATCAGCCCCAAGAATTATTCTTGTTTCATAGATGTAGTTCAATAAATATTACACATTGGTAGTAAATACATTTATATAATTTGTGTGCATACTAGTAAATTCCTAGTAGTGCGACTTGTATCAGTTGTATGCGCATCTTTAATTTTGATAGATATTGCCAAATTTTCCTCGAAATAGTTGGCACCAATAGTAGCTGAAATTGTATATTTCTCCATTCCTTCACAAGCTCTGAATATTGTCAAACATTTGCATGTGTCTGTGTCTATTTGGTAAGAAAGAAAATAATAAAAATAATATCTAATTTTTCTTTGCATTCCTTAAATTATAACTGAGATGGAAATATTTTCCAATGCTTTCTGAGCATTTATAGCTCTTTTTTACTCAACTTGTCTGTTTCTCTGGCAGGCTACTCTTCTTCTTACTTTTTATGAATCCATTATAAATTAAAGAAATTAGCTTTTTCTCAAGTATTTTCTTAGTAAGTTGTGTTTTTTTCCATGTTTCTCATTCCAATATTTATATGTCTTATCCTCCACACAGAGTATGTTACGTAAATTTAATTTCTCTCCTACAAATTTCATTTTTATGAAACGCATGCTTATTGACTGCCTTTACATGGCAGGCATTCTTCTCAGTGCTTATGACACATCACTAAACAACACAAAGATGCCCATCCTTGTGGGAAAATATTTATTATGTCAAGAAATATGTGTATTATCAAGTATAACATGGGAAAGCCAGCTTTATTTTTCCCCCAAATTGGGTAGTCTCTTTCACAAAAATCTACTGAATTATTCCCATTAGTTAAAAATATACTTTTTATCTTAAATTAACTGTATTTTTTATTCCAGTAATTCTATTAAGATCATATTTGTTTATAACATTGTGTAATTTCAGTTGTACATTATTATTTATGAATTTCTGAATAGACTTCATTGTGCTCACCACCAGTAGTCTAACTTTTGTCCATCATATGTATGTGCCCCTTTACCCCTTTAGCTCACCCCTAACCCCCTTCCCCTCTGGTAACTACTCATCTGTTCTATTTATCCATGTATTTGTTATCTTCCAACATATGAACGAAATCATATGGGTATTTGTCTTTCTCTGTCTGGCTTATTTTGCTTAACATCATACCCTCAAGGTCCATCCATGTTGTTACAAATGAGACGATTTTGTCTTTTTATGGCTGAGTAGTATTCCCTCATATATATATATACCTCATCTTCTTTATCCATTCATCTGTAGAAGTGGACTTGGTTGCTTCCACACTTTGGCTATTGTGAATAATGCGGCAATGAACATAGGGGTGCATAAATCTCTTTGGATCATTGATTTCAAGTTCTTTGGATAAATATCCAGTAGTGAGATAGATGGGTAGTGAGGTAATTCTATTTTTAATTTTTTGAGAAATATCCATACTGTTTTCCATAATGCCTGCTCCAGTTTGCATTCCCACCAGCAGTACATAAGGGATCTCTTTTCTCCATATCCGCTCTAACATTTACTGTTTTTTGTCTTGGTAATGATAGCCAGTCTGACAGGTATAATGCGATATATCATTGTAGCTTTGATTTCCATTTCCCTAATAACTAGTGATGTTGAATATTGTTTCATGTGTCTGTTTGCCATCTGTATATCTTCTTTGGAAAAATGTTTGTTCATATCCTCCGCCCATTTTTTGATGCAGTTGTTTGTTTTCTCATTGTTAAGTTGTATGAGTTCTTTATATATTTTGGAGATAAACCCCTTGTGAGATAAATAATTTGAAAATATTTTCTCCCAGTTGGTGGGTTGTCTTTTCGTTTTGTCTGTGGTTTCCTTGCTTTACAGAAGCTTTTTAGTCTGATGTAGTCCCATTGGTTAACTTTTTCTTTTGTTTCCCTTGCCTGAGTAGACATGGTATTTGAAAAGATGCTGCTAAGATCAATGTCAAATCGTGTACTCTCTATATTTTCTCCTAGGAGTTTTATGGTTTCAGGTCATACATTCAAGTCTTTAATCCATTTTGAGTTAATTTTTGTGCATGGTGCAAGATAATGGTCTACTTTCATTCTTTTGCATGTGGCTGTCCAGTTTTCCCAGCACAATTTATTGAAGAGACTTTCTGTTCTCCATTGTATGTTCTTGGATCCTTTGTCAAGGATTAGCTGTCTGTAGATGTGTGGTTTTATTTCTGGGCTTTCAATTCTGTTCCATTGAACTGTGGTCTGTTTTTGTACCAGTACGATGCTGTCTTGCTTACTATAGCTTTGTAGTATATTTTGAGGTCAGGGATTGTGATGCTTCCAGCTTTGTTCTTTTTTCTCAGGCTTGCTTTGGCTATTCAGGGTCTTTTGTTGCTCCAGATAAATTTCAGGATTCTTTGCTCTGTTTCTGTGAAGAATGTCATTGGGATTCTGATTGGGATTGCACTGAATCTGTAGATTGCTTTCGGAAGCATGGACATTTTCACTATGTTTATTCTGCCAACCCATGAGCATGAAAAGTCTTTCCATTTCTTTATGCCTTCTTCAATTTCTTTCAATAATGTCTTATAGTTTTCAGTGTACAAGTCTTTCATCTCTTTGGTTAAGTTTATTCCTAGATATTTTATTCTTTTTGTTGTGATTGTGAATGGGATCCTTGATTTCTCTTTCTGCTTTTTTGTTGCTGGGCGTATAAAAACACAACTGATTTTTTAAAATTGATTTTGTACCCTGCAACTTTGCTGTAATTGTTGATTATTTCTAACAGTTTTCTGATGGGTTATTTAGGGTTTTCTGTGTATGGAATCACATCATCTGCAACAGCGAGAGTTTCACTTCTTCCTTTCCAATTTGGATTCCTTTTATTTCTTTTTCTTGCCTAATTGCTCTGGCCAAAACCTCCAGTACTATGTTGAATAGGAGTGGTGAGAGTGGGCACTCTTGTTTTGTTCCTGTTCTCAGAGGGATGGCTTTCAGTTTTACACTAAGTATGATGTTGGCTGTGGGTTTGTCATATATGGCCTTTATTATGTTGAAGTTCTTTCCTTCTATACCCATTTTATTGAGAGTTTTATTGTAAATGGATGTCGGATCTTGTCAAACGCTTTCTATGCGTCTATTGAGATGATCATGTGATTCTCTTTCCTCATTTTATTAATGTGGTGTATCACGTTGATTAATTTGCCAATGTTGAACCACCCCTGTGCCCCAGGAATAAATCCCACTTGATCATAGTGTATAATCCTTCCAGTGTACTGCTGTATTCAGTTTGCCAATATTTTGTTTAGGATTTTTACATCTACGTTCATCAGCAATATTGGCCTGTAATTCTCCTTCTTTGTGTTGTCCTTGTGTGGTTTTGGTGTCAGAGTAATGTTGACCTCATAGAATGAGTTAAGAAGTGTTCCATCTTCTTCCATTTTTTGGCTTAGTTTGAGAAGGTTAGGTATTAAATCTTCCTTGAATGTTTGGTAGAATTCTCTAGAGAAGCCATCTGGTCCTGGACTTTTATTTTTTGGAAGGTTTTTGATTACTGTTTCAATCTCTTTACTTGTGATTGTTCTATTCAGATTCTCTATTTATTCTTGACTTATGAGTCTAAGAATTTATCCATTTCTTCTAGGTTATCCAATTTGTGAGCATACAGTTTTTCATAGTCTGCTTTTATAATCCTTTGTATTTCTGTGGTATCTGTTGTGATTTCTCCTCTTTCATTTCTAATTTCATTCACTAGAGACTTCTCTCTTTTTTTCTTGGTGAGTCTGGGTAAGAGTTTGTCAATTTTGTTTATTTTCTCAAGGAACCAACTCTTAGTTTCATTGATCCATTCTACTGATTGTTTAATCTCTATTTCAGTTATTTCTCCTCTGATTTTTATTGTTTCCCTCTTTCCACTGACTTTGGCTTTGTTCTTCCTTTTCTAGTTCTGTTAGGTGGAGTTTAAGATTACTTATTTGATATTTTTCTTGTTTGTTGAGGTGGGCGTGTATTGCTATGAATTTCCGTCTTATGACCACTTTTACCGTATCCCATGAGTTTGTATGTTGTATTTTCATTCTTATTTGCCTCCATGTATTTTTTAATTTCCCCTTCTATTTCTTCATTGATCCAATGATTGTTCAGTAGTATGTTGTTTAGTCCCCACATATTTGTGACTTCCCCAGTTTTTTTCTTGTATTTGATTTCTAGTTTCATAGCATTGTGGTTAGAAAAGATGGTTGAGATGATTTCAGTCTCCTTAAATTTATTGAGTCTTGCCTTGCTTCCCAACATATGGTCTATCTTTGAGAACGATCCATGTGTACTTGAGAAGAATATGTATTCTGCTGTTTCTTTGCATGGAATGCTATCTATATATCTGTTAAGTCTATCTGATCAAGTGTTAAATTTAAATCTACTATTCCTTGTTGACTTTTGGTCTGGATGATCTGTCCATTGATGTAAGTGGGGTATTGAGACCCCCTACTATTATTGTGTTGCTGTTAATTTCTCCCTTTTGGTCTGTTAAGAATTGCTTTAGGTACTTTGGTGCCCCTGTGTTAGGTAGATATATATTAATAAGTCCTCTATGTGGAATGTCCCTTTTGTCATTTATATACTGCCCCTCTTGTCTCTCATTGCTTTTTTTAACTTGAAAAAAGTTAAAACTTATACAAATATGGTAATATCTGTTTTCTTTTGTTTGCCATTAGCTTGGAGTATTGTCTTCCATCCCTTCACTCTGAGACTATGTTTGTCTTTAGAGCTGAGATGTGTTTCTTAGAAGCAGCATATTTTTGCATCTTGTTTTTTAATCCATCCAGGCACTCTGTGTCTTTTGATTGGAGAATTCAATCCACTTACATTTAGAGTGATTATTGATAGGTGAGGGCTTAATGCTTCCACTTTATCTCTTGTTTTCTGGTTGTTTCATTTCCATTGTTTCTCTTCCTCTGTATTTCTGACTGTCATTTCACTTTACTGGTTCTCTGAGGAGGTTTTCTCTCTTTTTGTGAATTGTGGCTCTGCTCTGATTTTAGTTTAGTGGTTACCATGAGGTTTGTATAAAAGATTTCGTAGATGAAATAGTCCATTTTCTCATAGCCTCTTAACTCCATTAACCTAAGCAGGTTCTATTGCTTTCCTCTCCCCTTCTGAGTTATTGCTGCTACGAATTGTTCTGTTTTTAATTCTGTAAGTTTGTGACTAAGTTGAAGTGTTTATAGTTACTTTTGATGTTTTATTTTCCTTTATCTTTTAAGTTATAATTGAGTATTTGTCTCCTTGTTCTGATAGAGAGGTGCAGTTTTCTGATTTTGTTTATCTATTTATGTCCTGCTCAAAGTTTTGTAGACCTTTGCCTTTTTGTGTCTGATGTGAAGGCATCTTTAATTATTTCTTGTAGGGGAGGTCTAGCAGTGATGAACTCCCTCAGTTTTGTTTATCTGGGAAAGCTTTTATTTCTCCATTGTGTCTGAAGGAAAGTTTCACTGGATAAAGTATTCTTGGCTGGAAGTTTTTGTCTTTCAGTATTTTGAGTATACCATTCCATTCTCTCCTAGCCTGTAGGATTTGTGATGAGAAATCTGCTGAGAGAATGGTAGGGTTTCCTTTCTCAGTTATTTTCTTCTGCCTTGCTGCTCTCAATAGTCTTTCTTTTTTATTGACTTTTGCTAGTTTTACAATTAAATGCCTTGGAGAAGGTCTTTTAGCAACGATGTAATTAGGCTATTAGTTCCATTAGCTTCATGTATTTATAAATCCAGTTCTTTCCCCAAGTTTCAGACGTTCTCAGCTATTATTTCTTTGAACAAGCTCTCTACTCCTTTCTTCTTCTCTTCTCCCTTGAGAATACCTACAATCCTTATGTTGCTTTTCCTAAGTGAACTGGATATTTCTTGAAGAATTCTTTTATTTTTTAAAAATCTTGGTTCTGTCTCTTCCTCTATCTGTAGAATGTCTGTATTTTTATCCCTTAAATCACTAATTGTTTCCTTCATAACCTTAACTCTATTTCTTAAGGATTCTAGATTTTTATTTCATTAATTGTGTTTTTCATGTCTAGAATTTCTGCTTGTTTTTTTTTTTTATAGTTTCAATCTTTTTGGTGAAAAGATTCATTTTATTCCTGAGCTCATTGAACTGTCATTCTGTGTTCTCACATAAACTGTTGAGTTTCTTTATGACAAGTATTTTGAATTCCCTGACATTTAGATTATAAATTTCTGTGCCTTCAGGGTTGGTTTCTGGAGAATTGTCATTTTCCTTCTGGTATGAATTGTTGCTGTAGTTTCTCATGGTGTTTGATGAAGTAATCTTTTCTCAGGGCATTTGTGGTAGCATTAGGTCACAGATACCACCTGTTACCACTAGAAGGAAACAGGAGCAGAGTTTCTGGTCCCTCCCCATCTTCTGGAAGCTGTGGGGGTACTATGGGCGCTTGTGTTGGCCTTGGGAGCTTTTAGGCACTTGTGTCAACTGTGCTTGGTGGACAGGCCTTCCTCACAGACCTAGGTAGTGCCACTACTTGGTGCTGCAGGGACACAGTCGGCTCCCCACCCACAGGGAAAGTGATCACAAGCAGACTGAGGGCTGCCACCACCTCTTCCTCCAGTTACACCAGGGAACATTCCGTCTTTTGGGGCTCATTGGTACTATGGGCATTCATGTAGGCATAGAGTGTGTTTGCCCCAGTGTGTAGATCTCCTGCCATCTCTGTTTGCAGTCCTGCTGCCACTGTGCTTGGTTGACGGGGCTTCCTTGCCAGGACCAAGTTAGGGCTACTCCTTGGGGATAGAGGGATATGGTTGGCCCCCTCACCTGCTTAGAAAGTGATCACAAGCAGGCTAAGGACTTCTGCCACCTCTTCCTACAGTCGCCCCAGGGTATGTTCCCACTTTCAGGGTACTTGCACCAAGCTGGAAAGCATTAGTGCATATGCACAGGGTTATTGGGCAAAGGCAGGGAGTGCTCACCTATCTCCACCAATTCCTTGAGAGCCAGTCAATCCACCCTCAGATGTATAGCTGTGTGTGTCTCTCAGGTGGCCTGTTGTGCTGTGTGGACTTCCTCCACTGGTCAAAGAATGTCCATCTAGTTGTAGCTCAAAAGCAGGAGAGACAAAGGGAATAGCTCACTCCACCATGTGGCTGATGTGACCTAAATGTATTTTGATCTATTTATATCTTCCTATCTGTCTCAATTTCATTTTCAGTGATATAAAACCTAGTACACTCAAAATACATTTTAATATATGGAGGTAGTAATCTTCTCTAATTATGAATCTTATTTTTCAAGATTTTCCTGTCTACATTTATATTTGTTGTCTAAATAAACCTCAGTATTATTTTTTTCATTTCCCTAAAACATACAAAAAGTAATTTGCTATTTTTATTACTATCGCAGTGGAAGGATAAATTAATCTTGAGAGAATTATCTCCTGTTTCTAACCACGACTTTCTAACCAAAAACAGCTTTCTAATTATTCAAAGGTATATATTTTCTTTATTGGAGTTTTAAAGTTCATTCAAATATGTATTGGATACTTCTAAGCAGGGCTACTTCTTAACTAAATTAAGTGCATTAAATTTTAACTTTTTATTTTATTATGAATAGTATTTTTCTCCCCCTATATTTTCTCCCTGGTCGTTATGTATTTACGTAGGAAAACCATTGGTTTTTGTATTTCAAATTACAAGAAGATATATTAGGTTCCTAGGGCTACTGTAATTAATTACCAAAAACTGGTGGTTTAAAACCACAAAAATTTATTCTGCCTCCATTCAGATGGCCAGAAATTCAAAATCCTGGTGTCAGTACAGCTATTTCCCTCTGAAAGCTCTAAAACAGAATCTGTTCCTTGCTACTCTCTTAGTTTCTGGTGGTTACTGTCAATCCTTGGCATTCCTTGGCTTGCAGCTGAATCACTCCAGTCTCTGACCATCTTCACATGACCATCTATATGAACAGCAGTTATGAGGTTCATGGCCCACACTCTTCCAGTATGATCCATCTTAACTTGACATCGCATCTTAAAAAACACGATTTCCAAATAAGGTCTCATTGAAAGGTTCCAGATGGACATGAATTTTGGAAGGGGGCCCTATTTGACCTATTACACCAGGTATTTTATTGAAATTTCTCTTTGTTATAATTTTTCAGCTTCTTCTCTTAGGTTTCCTGAGCATACAGTCATATAAGCAAAAAAATTGCAACTTCACTTACTGATTTCTAATACTTATTTCCATTATTTGCACAGGGTAGAGCTTCCAGAAGATTGTAAACTGTAGGTAGGTATAGTAAACATCCTTGCCTACTTCTTACTTTAATTAATGCTTTGTATGTATCCTTTTGGTGAAATTTTGGGGAAAATAATGTTGAATTTTCTCTTTACCTCATATAAACATATTCCAGGGATCAAGTATTTTTCCACAAGGCATCTCTGTTTTGTTCAGTAATGCATCCCAATTGCCAAGAAGAATGCCTGGAATGTAGCGTGCATTCAATAATTGTGTTTCATAAGATTTTAATTAAAGTTTTAAAGTTTCTTTAATTTACCATTGTTTGATTCTGGCTTCTTGATTAACTAGGATATATATTGGTGGGTGTGAACAAATATATTCATATATTTTTGTGTGTAAATGAAGTGTGTACATAAGCATATCATTTATATTTTATATATATTACATGCATGTATGTATATATCCATATATACTGTATATATAACTATCTGTGCCTCTACACATGTATGTATGTGTGTATATATGTATAAATATATATGCATATGTGTACACATAGTACATAGCAGCCTAATCAAATGTATATGCACATAATAATGCATTTGTGTGTATGTCTCTGTGTATGTATATAATGTTTACCTATATATTGATTGTGTATCTGTGTACATGTATGTATACATATGCACACACAGAAATACATTTTATTTATTACAAACTCATAATGTTCTTTAATCAAGAATTGATGTTATATTTTTCTAATGTTTTTAATCAATTGAGCTACATATATCCAATTTTTCTTCTTTAGTATTCAATTTTGGGTATCATGAACATAGATTTGCTAATATTAGACCACCCTTGAACTCCCAGAGTGAATCTCACTTGATTGTAGTATATTATTTTTATTATATGTCACTGAATTAAATTTATTAATATTTTACTTAGGATTTTATAAATGAGATTACACTGGAATATTTGTATTTGTATATTCACAAGTGTGTGTAAATGTGGTATGTGTGTACTGCCTATCAGGTGTTACTATCTTCATTATGTTAGCATAAATAATTTCTAACATGGCTAGTTGTATTTAGTTTAGAAAATAAAGTCTTTGATTTACAATGCAGAATCATTCAAGGAAAAGATGGCTCAGGATGGTTCTTTAAAACTGACTGATAGTTCAAGATACAAACTCAAGTAGGGAGAGATAGAAAGAGGATATGTTTAGAAAAGGCAAATATGGGCATCTGGTGCCACGAAATAGAGCAGAAAGAATATGGAGTACATTCAGATATAAATGAGAAACCCACTTTTTCTGAAACATGGTATATTTATGGAAGAATAGTGAGAAATGATATGAGAAAAGTAGATTTGTGCTATAACATGGACATCACTGAATGTCAGGCTGTAATCTTAGCCTGATTGGTAAGAGGAGGTTATCAAAACTTTTTGGGTAGGGGCTGTGCAGTTTAGTTGAGACTGAAACGTGCTAAACTCACTCTAACATATACAGATAACTCTACTCTCAAAAGACAGAAGAGACACTACAAGAATAAAATAGTCTTCATACGTCAGTTAATATCTATGAGGATCAACTCTAGAAAATATTATAAAGTGGCAAAGTTCAGCAATTTGGATTCTGATTTAGTTCATGAAAAGTTCATTACAGCCATAGGGAATGCTAAAATGCACAATTTATCCGCCAAGATACTCCAATATTGAATGGTTGGGATTAAGATGAACGGTTATTGTGGATGCCACTTATGCACAGGTTTTGTATTTCCTTTAATATTGAAAATCCAAGTAATGTTAAACAATTTCAGTGTTATAAAAATTACTTATTGTTAAGTAATCTTAGTAAGATTACTTATTGTGATACTAGTCTTAGCATAGTCCTTGGCAGACGGTATGTGTTCATAAAGCTCTGCTGAGGAAGAACACAGTAAGATGATTCTTTTCTTTTTCCTGTTACCTTCATTTTTTTTTTTCCCCATTTCTAAGAAGATCCAAATAAACAATATCAGTTGAGAACTCTCAGGAGCATAAAGTGGCCATAGACTCTATGTGGCATACAGGACATGCTTTTTGTTATATATCAATTTCTGTGAAAATATAGAAGGCAGTTTGCAAATTGTTGCACTATATTTACAAATCTTAAAAATAAAACAAAACAAAAACTATCTACACCAAGTACAGGACAGACGTCTGCAAATCACTGAAGTTCTAAAATTGATCAAGAATTCGCAACTCTTTGCAAAAATCTATGAAAGATATCTACTTTGTCATAGGGAAGTCAAACAATAGGGAGAGGTGGTTCTGACTTTATTCTAATCTTTCTAATCAAGCTTTCTTGTAGATGCAACAAAATTCTTAATGTGGCATACGTGCCTGATACAGCACACATTTGTTTCTCCAGCATTTTCTTACCTCACTCTCCCCATCAGTCTTTGAATTCCAACCACAATGTTCTTTCAGTTCCTTAATCATCTACCACCCACCACCTGCATACAACATGTTCCTCCTCCACAGCAGGCTCTTCTCTCTGCCTCCTCTTCCCTCCATACTTTCTGACTACCTAATTTACTAGATTCAATTTCCATTAATACTTCATCAAAATTCCTGACTTTCCGAACTAAGACATATCCCCTATTAGGCACTTTCATACACATTTGAAAATAGACTTTATTGAGATATAATTTACATTCAATAAAATTTACCCACTTTAAGGGTACAATTCTAAGAGTTTTAACAGACTTATACACCTGTATAAACCACCAACCAATCAACATATAGAACATTTCCATCACCCCAGAAAGTTTCTCTGTGCCTCTTTTCAGTGAAAGCCCTACCCCTGCCCCAGAAAACCACGAGTTTGCTTTATGGCGCTGTAGATTAGAATTTTCTCTTCTAGAATTTCATACAAATATTTCCTATTTTGCGTCTGACTTCTTTATGATTTTTGGCAATTCATCCATGCTGCTGTGTGTATCAGCAATCGGTTCCTTACTACTCCTGAGAAAGCTTCCATTTTTTTTGATATGCCACAATGTATATATTCATTCACCAACTGAGGAACATTTATATTGTTTCTAATTCTTATATATTATTAACAAAGTTTTTAGAAATATTCATACATAAATCTTTGGGTGGACGTAAATTTTCATTTCTCTTGGCAAAATTAAGATTGATGAGTCATATGTTATAAGTATCTCTCACCTTATAAGAAACTGCCAGTGTTTTCCGAAGTCATTACATGATATCACATTCTTACTAGTGATACACTACAGGTCCAGTTGATACTCTACACTTTTTTTATAGGAATTAGCATAATCTATAACTATACATCTGCATGATTATGCGCAATTTTTATAAAAGAAGAGAAATGGTCTATTTTTTATTTAGCCTGCACAATCCCAGATCTGTTGTAGGAACACAACAATTATTTGTTAACGTAGAATGAATTGAACCTAAATATTGAGTTAAAATTTAATGTGGGAATGTTTCCAGATTTAAAAAATACTAATAACCTAATCTCTTAAGTTTAATGTTTTGCACAGCTAGTAACTGAAAAAGCCAGGTCTTGCCTAAACTGCATTTCTAAGTCAAGTTTGTGGCTTTAAATGCTAATCTAAGGATACTTGGTTGTATATTCAGTGTACAGAGTATTGTTTGTATAGCATAGCTTGCATTTTCTTTTGGCCATAACATATACTTCCAAACACAAAGCTAACCATAATCAGCAAAGGTGTTGATTTTAAAATTGGTAAATTATATGAATATTTCGAGATAATAAATTCAATCCATAAGACTGCCAGCTAAAGTACCTTGAAATCCTTATGATTATGTCATTGTTAGAGGAAATTGCCCCAGGAACAATAACAAATTCACTAATAGAACTACTACTTTATACCAGAATATGAGACGTATATGTAAAACAGCTAAACAGTGATTTTGAACCATCGCTCCACTGACTGTCTCCTTAGTTTAACTGTCTTTTCTCTATAAATCAGTTTTTCTTAGGGGAAAAAAAGAGCAAATGTTTATTGAATAGAATTGCGTTTTACATGATGTTTTTTATACCCATGGCAACATCGAACAATTCAAGAAGTGACTTACTGAATAAAAATAGCCATGATTATCTGCTTAGTCACAGGACAGAAACAGCATCAGACATTATAAAACATGTGTTTGAAGAGATGAAGCACTCTAAGAATTCTTAAATCATTAATAATGCTATCAGGAGCCACTTTATTAAGTGTGTGGCATGACACTGGCATTACTCACATTATTTCTTTACGTACCATGAGATCTTTAACATCTGCCTAGAGAATCATCGTCAACTATCATCAATTTACTGACATATATTAAGGCCAGTTCTTGAAATAATGCAGAACTTCCCCTTTCCTCTGAAATCTGTACTAGACATGAATTCATGGCTTAGCATTAGCCCGCAGAAGGAAAATAAAACTCCAAAAGAATGTCAATATTCTTTGGAATTTGTTTCTCCTGTGTGTGTGCATGTGTATGTGTAATATTTGCTACCTTTCTAATAAGTGATTTTGAAGAGAACTGTTATCTTAATAATTTTACAGTGCTAGCACAAGAGATACTCCATATGCTAAATGCTTTTATTATACACGTTGAAGGGATAAGCTTTGATTGATAAAAATGATATCATTAAACAGAGTACATAAATTCCCCAAATATTAGGAACTGATAGTCCTTTGGTAACCGGTGGGTCTTACACATAATTCAAAAAACTTTTATATACCAACGTTTAGATTGAGGGCTCTACGTCTACAGAAACAATGAAGAAAATGTATGTACTCATTATTTTTTAAACTTGCTTTTCTCCCCATGAGCTTCCTTTTTCATCTTTAGGAATGGAAAACCAGATGAAAAAAATCATTGGGTAAAATCTGAACACCTAACTTTCTGAGTATTTCAATTCATACACGAACTCTGTGGGATATTTTAAATTCAAGATCAAAGTTGTCAAAGGGTAAACAGGTTTTTATCTTCATGTAATTTTATATGCTAATTTTCAGGTACAGCAAAGAGATACTTTCATTTGAAGAAGGATTTTTTTTTATGCCTTGCCATTCAATTGTCTTGAGCAGGTACAAAAGAAAAGGACTTTGTAGTTATAAGATAGTTAAGGAACTAGTGAAGGGTAGGTAAACAGGACTGAAGCATGTAAGAGATGTAAAAGGAAAGGGACTTGAATTAGCCCGGAGAAAAGGAGAGTGGCCAAGTTCGAGTATGGCAGTCATGGTTTACGTGGAGTCTTCCAATGAAATTGCAGTAATCTACATATTTAGTGTGAGTCTTCTGCTATAAAGATCCATGTGTACCGAGACATTACCATGTCAAGAGTTGCATTTAACTGTATTTTTTTAAAGGCAGTGAGTTAACTTTCTCAGGTGTTTTCTACAATGTTGCCAAATATTATTTTGTCTTGTTTTGTTCTCAGATAATATTATTGAGGTTAGATCTAATCCAGTTTTTCACATATGAAAGAGCAATTTCACAATTAACGTATATTATCCTTTAAACAAATTCTAAAGCTGTGTTTGAAAGTTTTGCCAGCAGAACTTTTGCTTAAATAGCAATTCTTTCTCTGGGTGAGATGATCTTTCTGATCATGTTTTAAGAGAGGTATATTAGTAAACTCTAGAATATAGTCTTATTTTTACATCTAATGTAATTCTTTATTGGCAAAAACTTAGCAGTGTTTGGGTCAGAGTAGGAGGAGAAACATTTTTGAGTCAGGAGAATTATTAAAGTCAAATCGAGCAAGATTCTTGAGGGCAGAGATTTTGTATGAGTCAAACGACCGGTAAAGGAAGACACCAAATAAATGCTACAGGCTGAAGGGTGATGAGACTGACACATTAAAAAATAGACTCTCCTAACTGTTTATAATTTAAAATCTCTGAGATATTTTCTCTTTGTTTGCAATGTTATTTCTTATATTGCAGCATATTTCTCTCATTTTTTCATTTACTTAACTAAACTATGCAATTGCACTATAAATCATTCCCATTTGCAGTTCAGTGAATGTGTCCTTTGTATTGCTTACCCTTAAGCCATGGTAAATTCCTAAGGATATGACATTTTCTATTTTTGATGTTGCATTTCACAGATGCATGAACTGTATGCTTAAATGAGTACACGTATAGCAAATATTTCCTGATTATAAATACGAGAATTTGGTTTTTAGTAAGAATCGGAAACTAACCTCTCAATGGCTCAAGCCCTGCTCTCAAACCAGAGAAGTTAATCAATTGTCGATTTGGCATCCCACCGTTTTCTTTCCTAATAGCTTTTCTCCTTGAGCTCTGAAATTATTTCAATTCAGTAATAAGAATTTATTTAAACACTACTATACATCTTAGAGTATACACAAAGAAATCATGAAGGTACATCATGAAGAAATATTTCAATCTAGCTACACAAAAAAAGAGACTACATAAAAATATAACTTTCTCAAAGGTTTCCTTACCTCTCACTTCAATCTTTTTGAGCTTTCTTATTCATCCCTGCCGGATGAGATTTCTTAAAACAAAGCTCCCATTACAACTCCCTGTTCAAAGATCTTCAAGGTTTATGTTGAGTGTCAATCCAATTAAGTATATGTATCTCCATTAGGAATTAAAATCTTCAACAATATGATCCAATGTATTTTCCAATGTATTTTCCATGTACTTTTCCTTTCTTCCTCCTATGTAGCCTACAATATAGATAACCTAGGATTTCCTTATTTTTCCAAAACTCTCAGTAAAATTTCCCTTCTCTGCTTGGTTCTTATGTTTCTTTTTTTCTACATGCCTTCTGTTTCTATCACTTATCGTAAAAGCCCTGGCCAATCTTTCAAAGCTCTTCAAACACCATGGTTTTTTTTTTGAAGTCTCTTTCTACTTCCTGAAATGAATACACTGTTTCTTTACTCTGACCTCCAACACCATCTTTCACTCTTCTCGCTGCCATATTTTTCTTTTCGTGAAATTATTTTATCACCCATACTAGATTGTATTCTCTTTTCTAGAGGATGGGAGATCGAGTGTTGATTTTTGTACTTGAATTAAGCAATTAATACATGTTAAATGTAAAGTATCAAATTAAAGATCCACTAAGTAAAAGACATGATTACTAAAAGAAAATTAAGATTCCTTCAAGACAATTGCCATATAAAAAGTATGCTCTCACACGGTTCTTCAGCCATGTATAAAATTCTAATTGCTGGAAAGTTGGAAAGAGTATATTCCAGTCAGTTAAAAACTACATATATGAAATTGTGAAGAAGAAAATCAGAAGGCAAATTTGTGCAACAATGAGAACACTGATTCTGTTTGAATGGAAGGGAAGAAATAGGCAATTACTAAATATTTTCTGAGCAGTGTGTCAGAATTGTTACATCACTGTGTGGAATTGAATTGTCTTCTGGAGCAAAGGATTTGCTTAGGAGGGAACAAAGATGTAACATTGCCAGACTAGAAAGGTTGGTTTGGAGGAGAGCCAATGCCATGATGTGCTCTTTTAAGAAGAGTTAGCTGATGGGCAAAATGACTTATTTTCTATCTCACATAAACGAAGTTTGGAGATAAGGCTTCTAGAGTAGGCTGGTTACACGAAATTCTGAAGGATTTAGTCTTCTTCTTTTAGGCTGCTCCACGTTCTCTACATTCCAACTCACGATCCAGTATGGCTGCCAGAAATCCAACCACTGTGTGCATATTACAGCCAACATCAAAGAGGACAGGATGAAGCAGGGTATTACCTCTCCTCTGAAAGAAATGTCTTAGAAATATTTCAAGACATTTCTGATTAAATCCCATTGGCTATGTCCAACAGGATAATAAGTGCTATGTCCACTCCTAATCAAAAGGAAATTGAGATATGTCTTTATGTTGCCATGTGCCTAACTAAAAATCAAGAATTTTCTTTCTATAGAAAGAGTGAGTATATATTAAAGAGTATCTTGCAGGTTGTCAGAAAAAGCCATTGGATTTTATAAGAAGATACCTTCTGAGATCTTTGAGAGTATATTTTTAGTGGAATGATGAAAATAAAACTGTGGAGACATTAGAGAGAGAATAATAGGAAAAATGAGATATCACATTCTCAATCAAAGAAGACATTTGCTTATGAATGAAAAGCAAGAAATAGGAAGATTTCTGGTGGGGGGGGGCACCCAAGGTTAAGGGAAGGGAAGAGGACTTTGCATTTTTGAAGGAAGAGTGGTTGGAGCTATGAGGTACAGTTGGGAACTTGGCACGGGAGAAGATCTGAGAAATACCTCCTGCAGGTAAGTTTGAAAGGACATACGTACACACTAAAGCACATTGAAAGGAGGAGGATGATGGTTTGGTAGATTCTATCAGATAGCCAGTCCACCCTCAGTTTAACAATAGCACAGGTCACGCATTGTAAGTGAAAGGAAAGGAAAGGAAAATAGTCCAGGTGGTGAATAGATAATATTTGAAACACATATGCAGGAATTGAGTTAAGTAGCTCTCTAAGTAAAATCAAATTATGAAGCATGCTTCTGAATATCCCCAGCTCTGCTGGGTAAGAATTGCTTTGTCTAGTCTTTGAAGGAAACTCCCATGTCCTTTAAGAAAGCACTTTATCAAAGATTCTACCTGATTCGGGTTGCCTGGATATTGCACAACTTAAAGAAATAAGCTCTCTTACTAGTCATAGTAAAGACGCATATTTTACAAAACTGCAATTGGCTTCATACAGGCACTGTTATTGTTTAATTACGGATTTCTCAAAAAAATTTTCTCTCCTTGAAAATTTTGCTGTCAGAAACAAATTCTTAGCTGGTTTTGGAATGCAATGTTGGCTTCCCAAGCAGAAAGCTAGTTACATGAAGTGCTGAAAATTCACCATGAGCTTTTTCAGTGAAACTATAAATAACAGCTATATCGTGCCTTGGGAAAACAAGCATGGGCTCAAAACTTTATTAAAACTTATTTTTTTCCCTTGAACTGTTGTGTAAGTCACCTATAGGCTAAACCTCATAACTTACATTTTATCCTTAGCAGACAAGGAGGAAGGTAATTGGTTTGTCTGACTGTGTATCTGTCCCAAAAATAGAAACACAAACTAATTTGGAGGGAGCATGAAAAATCTTCTAAAAATATAGATGACAATATGCCTATTGGACTAATTTCTAAATGAGGTTAAGGGTCCAGTTTTTAAAGAGCATTTTCTCAATTTTTATGTTTCCAAATAGTTCTTGAATTGTTTATAAAACAGGAATCTGATTTATTGTAATGTATACTGTTCTCCTGCAGGTATTAGTACAAGTATGCCCTTTACATAATCTATCTCAAACAGAGTGCATATATTGTTTAAAGCAAAAGACATATTTTATTGTATAGTTGGTCAAAAACACCTGAGAAATAGCTGTTCAGTCTTGAAAGGTACATGAGAGAATAAATCACCTCCTCCACTTAAAAATGAGATTATCACCACAATGCCTTATTTCTCTGATTCGAAGTTTATCACTAGGAAAAAAAAATTTCAACAGAGGAACAGAGTATTTGTGTAGAAAAGATGGAAGAGAAAGACAAATACAGTTCTACTTACAAAACCCCAAGCTCTATGGCTTGTTTCTTTGAGTTATCTTTCCGCTTACCCCTCTCCCACTTACATCCAATGAACCTATTGGGAAAAAAGTCCCTTGATTCTCTTAGTATGTTTTTCTTTTGAATTTAATAAAATTAAATTCACTCTATATATTTCTGCCCCAAATCTCAGCCAATCTAATCAATAAGAATCCATTCACTAAAGGAGATGGGAGCAAATATCTCGCTTTCTTAGGGCTCGTATAACAAGATGTAGTCAGCACAATACATCATATAACCACTGAAGGCTCATTTAGAATGAATTTGGAGGAACTGACCTAGAGGAAGAAGGCAGCTGGGCATGCAAGAGACTGAAATCTAGATTCTTTTGAAATAGCAAGAGGAGGTGAAAGGAAATAACCCAGAGACTTCTGTTTGGACTGTTCTCTGTGGTCTTTGAAGTGCCATTAGCTAGTTATAGAACTAGCTGCTCCATTTTCTAATTTCTTTTGTTGCTGAAGAGATTTATGTTAGAAAGTGGTTGAGGGACTTGTGGTAGTTTTTAGATAGGCAGCAAAGTTTTGGCATGGCAATTCCTAAGAAAAAGAGAAATCAAGAGGATAATCTTTTTACATTATTTTGGAACTGTGAAAGCAACTGAATTAGAGTACTTTAAGGAATTAAAAGTAAAGTAACAATTTCAGAATTATTACTCTTTTATAGCAAATATCTATTGAATTATAATTATTTATGTAAATTTGTCTTTCTCATTTAGGTTCCTAGACCTTCAGAAAAAATAATGTGCCGTATTCATTTTTTTTTTTTTTTTATCCCCAGCTTGGTTTAAAAATGCTTGGCAAAAAGTTTTGTATAATAAACCAAAGTAGCTGTAGTTACCATGTTGTCTTCCACTTTTTATTTTATTTTTTTTTCTTCCACAGGTTCTTTCTCGTATAATTCATAATTCACTATTCCTAATCAGATTTTCACTTCTGATAGATTTAACTAAACATATCATTTTACCAGAAGGCAGCTAACAAATATAGACTGCATACAGCGGGGTGGAAGAATAAGGATGGATACAAAACCTGCTACTTTCAAGAAAACAGCATACAAATGAGTCCAGGTCAATGCAGTAGCAGAACATGAGGACCGAATGATGGAGGAGCACAGTCTGCCCTCTCGGCAAAAGACACAAGAGCACCACGTTCAGACCAATGTAACACTTAGTTGTTCAAATATGGAACAGTTGCCTTTTAAGGTGTGAGATTGTTGTCTCTGAAGGGGTAAAATGGAGCCTGGAATGTTCTCTCAAAGAATTCTCGAGAATATGTCTTCCTGGAATGGGAGAGTTTGTTGATTCCCATACCCATTCCTCTTAGGTATAATAGTTACTTCATCACTTGCCCATCTGCTAGTCACCTCATAATGTTTATGAACATCTCTAACATAGACGTATATCAGGCTATAGGCATTCACTCAACATGTACTTTTGACATCACTATGCTATGTCTTGGGCAACACAGAGATTAATAAAGATACTTTTTCCCTCTGGATATTCATGGTTTACAGAGGGAGGAAAGATAAACAAGACAATTTATGATGTAATGAGTACAATGTAAATAATCTAGTCCTCATTTTTTCTCTTCTGAATACCATCTGCCAAAATATTGTTGTTTTGTGAATATAAATGGAGAATGTACATATCTGTTTTTTATGGACCTCCTGGGTTTTTCCATGTTCTGTTCCCAGGAAAGAAAACTCCTGTTAGAGTCTTATTGTAAAGAAGGACTTCTGACTACTCAGACAATATGAGCATGCTTATATAAAGAATCAGAGTCCACTTCCATGCAGAATCAATAAGTTTTCTAGAATCTGGCTCTGACATGTAGCAATGGAAGGTAATTCAACCAAGGTGCGGAAAAGATGTGGCAAAATTAGGGCAACACAATCAATATATATTTGCTTGATGAGCAATACCTTGTTTGTTTAGAAAAGCCAAATACATGTTATTTTCCTATTATTTTAACAAGTACTTGATGCTCCACAGTTCAGTATTTCCCAATATGTTTTAATACATTCTTCTGTGTGTGAAACTCTCCCAGTGCAGGGACCTTGCATCTGTAATCCTATGTTTAGAAGCTCTACCCCTGCTAGCCTTCCCCAGCTTTTTGCTGATACAACTCATTTAGATCTTAGCCCTCCCTGCCCCTCTTAAAATAAGCCCAGGCTCTACCAGTTACACAGTTTCACAGCTGCAGATATTGTTTCTTATCATGATTTGCAAATATATGTATACATATTTGTATTTACAATTGGTTATTTTCATTTCTAATTAAATTATTAATTTTCTCTGCTTCATTGTATTATAGACTCTTTTAGTCAGAGCTTCTAACTTTTTTGTTTGCTTTCATGGTCCCAAACCTCTGGAGAACATTTGGCAAACAGATTTTGAGGGGCTGAAAGGAAGTTTTAAAGCTTACCAAGGACTAGTTTTATTAGCATAGAATGAAACTTAGAAGCTGGCTAGTTTCCATCCAACAATAGCCAGGTTTTTCATTTGTTGATTATTGCCTAACAGTAGAGTTATTTTCCTAACCTTCTTTAATAGAATAATTCTACTCCCTTCCAAAACACTCTTAAAGAGTTCCATGAATAAGTAAATAAATAGATTGTTTCTCCTATTTTTCTGCACTAATTATACTTATTAGATTTACAAATATGACAGGTACCCTAGTCTTATTTGTTTAGATGGAATGAATGTTTTGTTGTTTTAGGGGTATTGTTAACACATAAATTTGATTTAATTAGCTATCAATATGCAATATTTGCAAAGAAAAGGAGCTTCTGCCAATCACACTAATTTCTATTTTGAATGAAAATCTGTTCAAGTCAATGTTTAACATATTAATCATATAATAAGAAAGCTACATGTCTATTTTTAACTTTATCTTGGAAACTCCATTACAAGTTATTAATACTCCATTTGATAGCTAAATAAAAGCACATTCATTCTAGGTAATCCGCTTTACTCTCATAGGCACTGTTCGTATTATTCGTTTCAGTTACAGAGATGTATTTTCTCATCTGTAAAAAGAGGTGCTTCATCCAATAAGCCCTAGTTTCTTGCCTGGTTTATTATTCTATGACACTACGAATTTCAGTAAGCTAATTTTATGTTTCATCTACATGCTAAGAAGATTGTATCAGAAAAATAACACTCTCGGTAATTGTATTCTTCAGCTATTTAAAGCTCTCTCTTAAGGCGAGTGAGGATAAATGACAAAGAAGTCAACTCCTACAACTTCGATGTGTGAGTAAGTAGAGAAAGCAAACTTCAATTCTCAACTAAACAATAAAACGTTAGCATTTTACTTGAAAACTTGACCCCTTTCAAGTACAGGTTCTCTGCACTTTTTTGAATGGCTTCTATAAAGTTTGCTAACTTATGATTGCAAGTTCCATCATCCCTTCTCAGAGTATCACAGGTCTTCTTGCCCTTACCTGAATGAGGCTCTGCCCCTGCTGTTACCCACAAGGCAATTCTTGGAGGGAGACTTGATTTATAATGAATGATACAAAAGCACATAATGTCTTTTGTATTAAATATGTGGAGTGTGGGCATCATCCAGCATCCAGTTTGTAGCTACTCCCTTTCTTCCTTCTTGAGCTGCATATGTTAAAAGACAAAAAAAAGGGTGGTTTAGAAACGTAGATCTGTGGTCTTTTTGCCCTCATATACTCTACATGTCTTCTATTTTACTTTCATTTATAAAGACAAGTTGATTGGGCCAGGTAATAAACTTCACTCAGTGAAGATATAATTCGTTGATCTCAAAGAGTGCAGATAATATTATGTTGCAATTAAAGTCTTATTATTTCATAACTTCAAGTTCTTTGTGATTTGGCACTGAAAAATTCTTTCACACGTATGTTATGGAACCATGAATAGTTTCCCTCAAAAGTCTAAGCAGCATTTATTATCTCCTGTCTTTTTCAGGTCCCACATACAATATTCTTCCTAACTAAATAGGTGTTCTGAAATTTTACATATATTTTGGGAAAATAATTTAAATATTTAGAAGGGAGACAATTTTGATCACCTTGACATTTTAGTTGCAAACTTAACCAAAAAATATGAAATGCTAGAATATCTCCAATACCGATAACTGAAAATTTTCTAAGAAAGAAAATCTAACAATATGGGCTGGATTTAATTTCTAACTATCTGCCTTCTTTCATGTTTTTAAAGAGATTTTCTTTTCAAAAACTGCAAATGCAAATAAATTCAAAAGGATTTGTATTGCTAATATCATCGAACCTACTGAATCAAGAAAAATTATCTGCCAATCAGATATGGATGTTCTTTTTACAGAATTATCACCTGGAAGTTGTGTTTCTTGACCAAAAATAGTTGTTAATGTTCAGGGCAGGTAATATTGAACATCCTATTTAATTTGGTTCTCTCTCAATGACCTAACACACTCTAATCATATTTCTCCTAAATCATTAATTAACAACAGATTCCTCAAAATTAAAGCTTGTGTCGGTTTTGGATATAGCTCGTGATATTTTATATAATGTTTATGTTACAACGTCTTCATTTATTTACATAACAATCTAAAAGAGAATGTTGGAGTGTATACATTTGTGTGGACTTACTAATAGCATGATGAGGTCTGTGGAAGGTAAAGGATATTTGTTTATAATCGTGCTATACTTTTACCCAGGTTATTGATTAAAGTGAAATCAAGAAGTGACAGTGATCTCGTACATGATACACTTCCCAGAATAAGAAAGAAGATGAGCAAATTAGTCTTCCTAACCCCCAGTAAAATTCAGGCAAGATTGATTTCATGTAAAACTTTCAGAGGCAAGATTTTTCATAGAAGTTCAATTACAGTATTGTCATTTTCTTGTATTGCATATTGTATTTACAAAATGAATATTATGAGTATTTCAAATAAAACATAAGCAGTAATATAATTTATATGCAACGTTATATTTTACTTGCAAAACTGTCAGACACTTTCACTATGGCTATGAAATATATCTGATGAATTTCCTTTGTATTATTTAAAGTTTATGATAAAAATGAGTGATGTTTATTTGATTATATTTTAGTGAATGAGATGAAACTGAAGTTTTTATGCATAAGAGAATCAGATCTAGAAAAACTCTAGTTCTTATCCTAAACTGCCTGTAAAAGTTCAAAATGTTGAGTTTAGACCAAAACATGGGTTTTGAAATACACTTATTTTGCATGTATTCATTTATTTTAACGTGAATAGTTCTAAAGGCAGTCAGACTTCACACAAATTCTTTAATTGAATTCTACCTGTTTTATAGTGGGTATGGAGAGAATAAGAATGAAAACCAGGATGAAAGTACCATGACATTAATCTTAAGTATCATAAAGCCTATATCCACCTCAGAAGAGTCAAATGCAGGCCTAGAGGCCTAGTAGATAAGTTTGGCATGCCCTGCTGTGGCAGCCTAGGTTCGGTTCCCAGGTTTGGACTTACACCACTTATTAGTGGCCACATTGTGGCAGTGACCCACATGCGAAATAGAGGAAGATTGGCAGCAGATGTTAACTCAGGTGAATCCTCCTCAGTGAAAAAAAAGAAAAGAAGAAAAAGAAAAAGAAAGAAAACAAAACCACAAACTTGATTCTTCAATTTAATTCAACAAATCTCAATTAAGCACTTAGTTTGGAGTACCAGGAAATCATATGTCCTTCTCAAACTTGGACTTGTTGGTGAGGTGATATTTATATTTGTGAAACAAATAATGTTAGGAAAAAGTGATCTCTGATTAAGAATGTAATCAAATACCAAAAGCAGATCAGATTGGAGACTGGTAGGCACTCCAATATACCAAACAGTACACATTTATCAAGATTGTATTACGTACTAGTTACAGTACATGTGATTGGCAAGAGTGTCTAATATCAAAACTGACACACATGATGGTCCCATTTTAACCATTCATCTAGGAGCTATTTCATTCAACAAATGTTTATTGTTAGGCTCTGTGCTTTTTAATGTGGATACAATAATGATCAAAAGAGACACTTTCTCCACACGCTCTGAACTCACACTCTAGTGTGGTGACATATACTTGTCAACAAGTCACACAAAAGGAAATTCATACTGTGGGAAAGAGGTGAAAGGGAGAAGTGCATTGTGCTACAAGATTGTAAATTAGAAAAAACAATGTGTTTAAGGAGACAAGGGGAGTTTTCTTTAAATATATTATGATTGCTTTGGGTTTTGAAAAAAAGAGTAAGAGTTAATAAGATGAACAGAGTTTAGGGGATAAGAGACACAGTCCAAACAGAAGAATATGTAAAGACTCTGGCAAGAAGGAAATTGGAATTTCTTCCAACATGGGTAGCCAGAAGCCACCTAACCTAATGCCAGGAAGGAAAAAGCCATCAACTTGTTAGCTAAAGTTGGTAGATCTTCAAGTAGTGTTAGTGGTCAAATACTCCTTTTTGGTACAATCACATTATGGTGACTTTACCATCAAATAGAACCAAAGGAGATTAAGATTAAGGCTCAAAGCAGGATCACCAGTGTTGTAAATCACATCTATTGTCATCCAAATACAACTGACATTGTGATCTCAGTTCTTACCATCCAGTCATATGTAGAAATTGCTAATTAAGAATAGCATTCCTAAAGTATAGAAGGATTTATGATATAATTAAACCATCAATAGCTTTTTTTCATTCTCTTATGAACTAAGCATGTTTTACATAATTCTCTTTAAGTAAACTTTCATAAAGCTATGTAATGGAAAAGATGAGTCATTATAATTCATATAATTATTGATAGAGTAGCAAATTCTTTATTGATGTCTCATTTAAAGTATGTTTAAAATATTACAAGCATTTCTGATGACAGTTACTCTCTTCTGAGGTTGACAATCCAAAAGCAAGCTCTGTGTTAGGCACATTTAGGGGTCCAAAGAAAGTATACCTCTATGAAGATCGCGGGCATGGAACTCCCAGCATAGGCTCCACTTCTCCTGGCCCACTTCAACTTTGACATAAGGGATCTACTGTCATCATCTAGGCATCCCCTTGCACAGAGTAGTCCTGGGAGGGCCAGTAGCAACATGCTTCCAGACAGGCTACCTTCAATGGTGTCCTTTCTATCCAGTAAAATTTTATATGCACTTGTTGTACCACATAGGGGAAACGCAAGCTTCCCACTTCCCCCCACACTCTCCATCAGTTCTGTCAGTTCTTTCTCTTTCTATTGTTCAAAGACCAGCAGAAGCAGATCGTTTACTAGGGCAGTGAATCGCTCAATAGATAAGTGATGATTATCAGTCTGTGAAATCATGGAGAAAGGGTGTGATAGTTAGTTGTTTTTTTTTTTTTTTAAATTGGGGTAAAATATACATAACATCAAATTTATCACGTTTCCATTTTTAAATATAGTTTTGTGGCATTAAGAACATTCACATTGTTGCACTACCATCACCACCATCCTTCATCAAAACTCTTTTCACCTTCTTCAACTGAAGCTCTGTACCCATAACACTAACTCCGTTCTCCTCTCCCCCAACCCCTGGAGTCACCTCTCTACTTTCTGTCTCTATGAATTTGACTACTCTAGCAATCTCGTATAAGAGAAATAATACAATATTTGTCCTTTCCTGACTGGCTTTTTCATTTAAAACAACGTCTTCAAAGTTCGTTGTAGCATGTGTCAAAATTTCCTCCCTTCTTAGAAAGACATAATAATATTCCATTATACATATACCACATTTTGTTTATCCATTCATCTGCTGATAGATGCTTATGCTGTGAATAATGCTGCTGTGAACATGAGTGTATAAATATTTATTCAAGTACTTGCTTTCATTTCTTCTGGGTATATACCTGGAAGTAAGCGAATTGATAGATCATATGGTAATCCTGCTTTTAATTTTTGAAGAACTGGCATACTGTTTTCCATAGCAGCCACATGTTATATCGTCACCAACATTGGACAAGGGTTCCTATCTTTTTAATCTATTCTTCCAATCTATGCCTTGTGATTGAGACATTAAATCTATTTACTTTTAAAGTAAGTACTGAAAACAAAGTACTTACTTTTGCCATTTTGTTATTTGTTTGTTACATCTTTCTTATTTTGTCTCTCTTCCTCTATTACTGCCTTCCTTTGTGTTTTGTTGATTTTATGTAATGAAATGTTTTGATTCCCTTTTCATTTCCCTTTGTGTATATTCTATAGATTTTTTTGTGCATGACCACCCTGGGGATTACATTAATATCCTAAAGTTATGATAATCTATTTTAAATAGATACCAAGTTGAATTCAATCACACAAAAAAAATCTCTGCTCCTTTATAGCCTCACATCTTGACACTCTTTATGTTATTGTTGTCAAAAATTACATCTTTATGTATTGTGGATCCATTAACATAGAATTATAGTTACTGTTACGCATTTGATTTTTAAAAATCTTGTATAAAATAAAAAAATGAAGTTATAAACCAAAATTACAATAATACTATTTTTTTATATTTGTCCGTTTATTTACCTTTACTGGAGAACTTTATATTTTCATATAGCTTCAAATTACTGTCAAGTATCCTTTCATTTCAACTTGAAGGTTTTCCTATGGAATGTCTTATAGGGCAAGTCTAGTGGCAAATTCTCTCAGCTTTTGTTTGTCAGGGAATATCCTAATTTCTCCCTCATTTTTGAAGGGTAGTATTGTCAGATATAGAATTCTTGGCTGAGAGTTTTGTTTTTCCTTTCAGTACTTTAACTACATCCTCATTGTCTAGCATGCAAGATTTCTGCTTAAAAATCTGCTGATGGTCTTACTGGGGATCCCTTGAATGTGATGAGTCACTTTTCTCCTGCTCCTCTCAAGATTCTCTTTGTCTTCGACTTTCAACAGTTTAATTATAATGTATCTTAGTGTATATCTATGTGTTCCCTCAAATTTGGGAAGTTTTTGGCCATTATTTCTTCAAATAATCTCTCCTTGTTTCTTTCTCTTGGGTCCTAGTCAGGAGAGACAGACACCATACCTTGAGCAACTCCCATAATGGACAGAACATTTCAAACAATTTCTTCTCTGCTATTTCCAGCCCAAGGGAGGTAATTAAGAATTGGGCTGCTTTCTCCTGACTGTGTTGCACAGCCAGGGACAGGCCGGGAAAGGGCAAGTGAAATGCAACATAATTTCTATTGTTTGAATGGGCTTTTTCTTTGTTGGGTGTTGGCTTGGTTGTTGTAGATTTTTGAGCTGTTTTCAGAGCTCCTATAAAGCTATTTTAGTCAGTCTGTAGTCGTTTATTTGGTGTTTCTGTGGAGGACCCAGGGCCTGGAGCTTTCTGGTTCATCATCTTACTGACATAACTTCCTATTATGGATAGTTTTTGTGTGCTGATTTGGCTAGGCTACAGTACCCAGTTGTTTAATCAGACATTAATCTATGATACTATGGAGGTATTAGTACACGTGGTTGACATCTATAGTCAGTTGACTTTAAGTAAAGGAAATTGCCCTAGATAGTGTGGGTGGGCCTCATCTAATGAATTGAAAGGCCTCAGAGAAAAATCTGAGGTTTCCCAGAAAAAAGAAAAATTTCCCCAAGCCTCCTGCTTGAGAACTTCCAGCCTGCCAATCTACGCTATAGATTTTGTATTCGCCAGCTTCAAATTACAAGAGCCAATTCCTTGAAATATCTCTTGCTACATAGATAGATTGATAGATTGATAAATGATACACAGATAGATAGATAGATAGATAGACAGATAGATCCTACTAGCTCTGTTTTTCTATTTTCCAGGGCAAATTTAGGTACCCGAACTTTTATGAACAGAGCATCTTGGTATTCCTCACCTCACCCCACACACACCTGCTGACTTGGCTTTGGAGAGGAAAAGCATCCCTCTGTCCCCATCATCACAAAATTAAATGGGTACAATGGTCTCTCTTCAGGCATTCTCCTCAAAGGTCACCACCTTCTCTTTCCCAGTCTTCTCTCTTTGGAGTGAGGTAAATGATTTTGCTGGAATGGATCCTATCTTCAACCTTTGACAGACCTCAAAGACTAAGGGGTCTCTGATTTTGGAAGGTGGAATCTTTCAAAGTCATTTTGTTATATTGTTTTAGCTCTAAATGACTGATTTTAGGTTTTACATTGACAATCAATACCAAGAGGCAATTGAAGGGTCTTGTGATTTTAGCGAATTTCTGGCTGTTATTTATGGTGCCTTTCCATAAATGATAGTAGAAGCAGAAGAGTAGTTAGATTTCAGTCCCCAGTTATCTCATTGCCTGGAGGCCTTCTTCTAAGAAACAGCAACAAACTGCAGGACAGTTTGCAGGGGGCCCTGTGGTTTTCTTGATAAGATTTTGTATATTGTTTTCCTTTTTAACTGTCAAGTTTACTGGCTTTTTTCCTATTTGTCTCTTGCAAGCAGAAAGGGATTTTATCATTGTTCTTGAGTTCAATCTGGCAATATCTATCTTTTGATAGAGTAACATCAATTCAAATGATTAATATGAACAAATTATATTTATTGTAGTATTACTATATTCCAGGCACTGTTTTAAGTACATGTATTAGTTCATTTGATCTTTACCATAAAACCTTTGATGTTATCATTATATTTCTCATATTAAATATGATAAACTGAATCTGAGATGTATTAAGTACTTTTCTTAAGACCATAGGTTAGAGAGAGAGAGAACCAGGACCCAAAGCCTCTTAGGCTAACTCAGAGCTGTGCAGTCCTCCATTCTGTCATCCTGATCCCAAAAGTTATGAGTAGTGTGTATAATCTCAGACTATACACAAGTAATATCCATCATAAACACACAAATTATATAAATTATAGAACCATAAAATATAGCTATAAGTGAAGTTTTTCTTTCACTATCATTTTATGTTTTATGATTTTCTATCTCCTTTTATTTTCCTATGTTTTAGGAATTTTATTATGTTTTTTTTGCAGGAATTTTTGGTTTCATACAGAATCTTGGCTGGATCAGACAGTAACAAAATCTTTCTAAATTTTTCTGTTGTAAGTGAGAGAGAATGCAATTGAAACTGGCTTATGTAGTCATGAGGATTCATCAACTGATGTAACTAAAGAGTCCAGAAATAGGTCAAACTTCAGGCATGTTCCATCACGGTTCTGGTTTCTATTTTCTGAGATTCTCTCAGGTCTGTCTCCCTCCATGTTTTGGTCCTATCTTCCTACCGGCTTTTCTCAAGGCCACAGAAATTCCTCTGAGAGCAGTGATGTCATCACGTTTCCTCTCACAAAAGGAATGATGGACATGTCTCTTTTGCTAACAGTGGAACAAAACTCATACATTTCGCATTAATTGGATCATCACTTTCTGTGGCCAAAGTGAAACAATTAACTGAATTGTAGGCAAGAGGGAGGCCTACCTGAATCAATCACTGCAGCAAAGTGTATCCAATTATATTTAGTTTTAAGTGAATCAGAGCCTAGCCTGGAAGAGGGAAGGGATTAGGTCCAGCCAAAACTCATGGCTTCCACATAAGGGGAGGGTAGAAGAGTTGTCAGTGAGAAACAACAATTCCATCTACTTAGCTATGTGACTGTCAGCCTCAGTTTCTTCATCTGTAAAGTGAAAATAATCATAGACCCTAACTTATTTGGTTGTTTTGAGAAGTAGATAATAATATAAAGCTCTTACAATGGCCTGGCACATAGTACCACTCAAAGAAATGATACTGTGATAATGATTATCAATAATATACTTAGTTTATGCTTTAAAAAAAATATTCACCAGTGCTTATGTCAAATTTTTATTGTAATACCAATCTTTTGACTTCAATTTTCCCCAAATCATTCTCTCCTCATAAATATGCACCTATCTAAATAAATGCAAAATGTTCTCATTGGTTTCCACTTTTATAAAATAAGGAATTTAAATCACTTCTTTTTCTTCAACCTACACAATTCCTATCTCTTTTGTTGTAATCTGGAGTTCATATCCAGAATTTTCATTATTTACATTATATAATTTCCCCTTGAAAAATGGTATATTTTAAAATTTCCATTTAGGTACGCAACATAATTAAAATATATATTTTTAAATTTTGGCCTGTAAGCGTTAGGCCCAAATTTCTTCCTTTTGTATTCTGTTTGACCTGGAAGCCCTTCCAAACCATATATCTTTCAATGGTTGTTCTAAATATTCATTTATTTTCTGTAACTCTCTATAGTAAAAACATACTCCTGTACCATCTTCCTCTCAGCAGTTGACCTCATGTTTCCTACATCCATAAGAAAATTGGAGAGGGAAATGAGTATCTCAACTTCTTCCCTTCATCTTTGACAGTCTCATATATATCTTTTTACTTCTTTTCCATCTGGTGGAAGAAAGGCCTCTCCTCTTACCCGAGATTAATTTGTTTTTGGTTAGTTTGTTTTTTGCTGTGGGTGCACCTCTTCTCATCTCTTCAGGGACGTTGCTTTAATTAATTAATTAATTAGCTGAGAACGATTCACCCCTAGATAATATCCATTGCCAATCTTCTTCTTTTTTTCTTTTGTGTGACCTGCGCCACAACATGGCTGCTAATAGACACATGGTGGAGGTCCACACCTACTAGTCAAACCACGGCCACTGAAGCAGAGGAGGCCGAACTTAACCACTAGGCCACGGGGGCTGGCCTCAGGATGTTACTTTATTAATGATAATCTTTCCCAATATGCTTTCCATCTCCTTTAGTGATACAGCATATAAATATATTCAAGTCTCTCTCGTATTACAAACAAAAATTATCCTCAGAATCAAACAGTTAAGTAATTGGATGGAAAAGCCAGGTTTTTCACTGTTGGAGTGGAAGCTTAGAGATAAGCAAGGAGAAGAGGATAGAAACATCCATTTGGTAATGGATTCAAGTGGGAGAAATCAGAATAACTCTTGTTTAGTTTAATATAGAGACAGTGGTTGCATATAGAATTACTTATAGAATCGTGTATACACACATTTATGCACACATATGTTTCCTTGCTTTGTCTGCTGAGAAGGCCTAGAAGCAAGGACATCTCAGGAACAATCAGCACATATAGCACCCAGATCTTGGTTTTTAATACCATTCTCCAATAAAGAGGACCAAGGTTTCTGGAGAGATGGCTGATTCTAGGACTGGGGCAGGAAATATGCAAGATGAGTCTATATTATCTTATGTTGCCAGAAATTAAGAATGTGTTCATACACACCCACACACACATACACACAAAATGGTGGGGGTATGTCAAAGGGACGCAAGACCCAACTGAAAGAGCCCCCAGTGGTCACCGCTGGAACAATTTGAGCAACAAAATAAAGTAGCAGTAGGTTATAATTCAGAGTATAAAATAACAAATTCATACTAACATGGATAAATAGTTGAATAAATAAACAAAAGAGGGAGAATAGACAAATTACCCACGTAAAATCCCATATAATTTATACAGACACTCTGGGAGGTGGAACATAATTCTACTCTTGAAATGTGGGCCACACATAGTGACTTCCTTCCAAAGAGTTCAGTATGGGAAGGGGAAAAAAGAGTAACTTTATAATGCAGAAGCCTGGTAACACTACCTAGGCTAGGTAATAAAGGTTAATGTTAACAGCGACAAGTCCTCTTGATAGCAGGTACCCTCGATGTCACATCATGAAATTGACATTTTACCTTTGGGATCTTCTTGCCAAAAACAAATAATTTCAGTCTAATCATGAGAAAAACATAAGACAAATTCCAAGTGAGGAACAGTTGTTTAAAAAACAACTAGTACTCCTGGAAACTTTCAAGGTCACTGAAAACAAGAAGTCGGAGAAAATGTCACAGCCAAGAGGACCATTAGTAGACATGATGACTAAGTGTAATGTGTTTGGATGGGATCCTGGAACAGAAAAAAAGACATTAGATGAAAAATAAAATCTAGACTTTAGTTAATAATAACATTGTTTTATTAATTGTAGCAAATATATCATCCTAATGTAAGATGTTAATAAAATAGAAAGCCAGGTGTTGAGGTATACAGGAACTCTCTACACTGCCTTTATAATTTTTCCGTAAATTTAAAACCAGACTAAAATTTTTTAAAATGTTATTTTAATAAGATTCCATATAAATATCACTTTATGTATGTTTCTCCTATAAAGTTCAATATAATAATGTATCTGAATCACCACTGCAAACATTTGAGCATTAAAGTTAGGCCAGAAGTCCTCAGGTTGCAGTCTTTATACATTCTCAAGCAATATTCTCCATTTTAGAAATAAACTGAAAGCAACCTTTTATGTTTGGTTTTCTTGATAAATCAGAGCACTGAAATTCCTCAGTCCGAATGATGGCTTTGGAGGTGGTGCTAGGATTTATATGGGAGCTACAGGGAATGAATTCTTCTTTCCCACTAGATTTGAATCTGAGACACTCTGGCCAACACTGCTACACACATCTGGCACCCACAACAGGATAGGAACAAACACAGACGAAAGTAAGGAAGCCTACCAGTTGAGAAAGAAGAAAATGGTGTTAATTACATTATTTATAACTAGTGCCAGATCATATTTGAAGTCCACCCCTGGGCATGTCATTTACGTGGGCTAATAAATTCTTCTTCTTTTGCAAAAATTAGCTTGAGTATATACCTATGAAAGAGTCTTAACTGATACAGGAGGATTAACAGTTGAGCAAAAGAAAGATCAATTCATCGTTTAACCTTGGTTTCCTCAACAGGCTCCATCATTTCTACATCTAATGGAGTCTACTCATTTTTCCCACCTCTCTCCTCTTGTCTCTTCACTTCTTTCTTCTTCCTACTCATCACATTCATACTTATTTCTAATAAAGAGTCGTTGATTGCCTCTTTTGCTCTTTTACCTCATCTTTATCTCATCTTCCATCCCAGGAATCTTAGTTATTTTTCTGGACAAAAATAGTTACTTGAAAGGAACTCTGATAACAACAGTTAAGATACTGCATTTTCACCTTGTTTCTTACTATGTATGGTTGTTGATTTACATGGTTACATCCACCAATAACCTCTAAATTCCTTTAAAGCAGAGACCCTGTCATATCTGAGTTTTACTGTAAATCCAGAATATACCACATTGCCTGATAAATAAACAATACTTGTGAGGTTATTTATTATTTGTCTGAGAGCAGATAAATAAACAATAACAATTTAGTGAAAAGATATCTAAACAGACTGGTTTTGCTGTGATGTTGCTGTCCTTTATTTCTGTAAAATAAATTAAAGAATCCATTTTCCTCTTTTATGAAATAAAGTATTCAAGCTAAAAATTTCTATGATTCCTGCAACTCTAAAATCTATGAAACTAAAAGCCTTTCAGCTAGCTTCTATTCCTTGAGCTGCAATTTGCTGACTACAGTCTAAGCCAAAATAATCCACTTCCCTCTGTTCACCATTGTACTGACAACACAGAAAGACTGGGGATTCCAGGAGCCTTCTTAGAACAGCATGCGCAGCCCTATTGGCTTGTTAGTTCTAATCCTTCCAGAGCCAACATGGCAAATGGAAGCACAGTCAATGTCCTGCCTTATAGTTTCCACAAGATAAAAATAAAAATGTTTACTCAGGAAAAGCATAATTCTTAGCAATAGTGAAATGAGTTAATTTTGTTCAATGCCTCCTCCTGGAAGATGAGTGGGTAGAGAGACATGGGGTAATTTGATGAAGATTCTCTGTTAGCATTCACAGATCACTTAAAATACATAGCAACATGAAATAGTCTGATGGTATCAACCAAACAACAAGCAAGTAAAAACCAATGATAGTATTACAGTTGACTTCAAAAATGCATTGCTTTAAACGTATAGGATTTTTAGAAATCCCATTTTTCACCTAAAAAATGGAAAAACGAATTGTACCTTTCTTCTAGTTTTACTGGGGAAAGTAAATGAAACAATACAAAACAGTGCTTAGAGAAAGGCCTGGTTAATACTTAGTGTTCAATACATGTTAGCTAGTACTTAATATGACTGAGAACAGTACCGAGATGTCTGATGATTTGACTTAACATCAAAGCAGATTTTTTAAATTCCTGGAAGAGTATGTACAATATCTAGAAAGAATTCCTTTATTTTGCTAGTTGTCAAATTCTCAGTGTCATTAGTGTGTTTTTGTGCCTATGGATCTTCCAGAGAAACTATAGTATATACACGCACAGATTTCTTACATGTTTCTGTTCAAAAGAGTATCTAAGTATTTTTATTCAGAGTATCTAAAGACCAGATTTCCTTAGAATACATCTAGGACATTCTCACTAGATAAATGGATGGATACCATCTCCTTCATAAAATCTGTCAGAGATCTTTTTTCTCTCAGCCTGTTTTTGAAAACTGCATTGCAGTAATTCAAGATCACACTTGATTTAAGTAACTGGAATTCACATATGCCATCTGGCATTTGATCACAGAATGGTGTACTTTATTAACCAGTAAAATTTTAGGTAGGAATATCATCCTCTTGTGAAAAATGAGGGATCTAGTAAGCTACCTTACTTCTGCCAAAAAGAGAACCAAGGTGGTATCCATAAACAGGGCTAGAATTTGCTTCATAATATAATTTAGATTCTAAAGAGCAAAAGAAATCCCATAAAGGGCAAAATATCCACATCAAGGAGAAGAAGAAATTAAGGAGGCAGCAAGATCGAGATATCAGGCAACATTAGATGTGGAGAGTGAAGAATCGGTAGAAAAATGAACTTGAGTAAGTTTTATGGATTCCGTACCTGACTTGGATTATAAAACTGGCAAAAAAGTCTTAATATTTTTCTTCTTCCTTAGTTTATACAAATTTTGGGTGCTTTCATGGTCAGAGTTCCATTCTCTATTGGTATCCATATCTCTATTGATATCAGAGATGCTGCTGACATCTCTGCTCAGATTTAATTCATAATATCATCTGTTTTTGGCCCAATTTCTGCAGATTGGCTAATTGTATAAAGGAATTAAAGTCAAAAATAGATAATGGATTAATGCTATGGTTCTCAAGCTCCTATGTATGATTCAGTACTCAAAGTATGACCCACGGCCCAGGAATGTTGGCCATATCTGGGAGCCTATTAGAAATGCTGAATCTTTGATCTCATCCCAGATAAACTGAGTCATAATTTACATTTAACAAGATATCCAGGAAATTTGTATTTTCATTAATGTCTGAGAAGCCCCACTTAATAAAAATTCAGATTCTTAACTTGTACACCCAGAGATTCTGTTTCAATAAGTTCCCAGTAGTGTAGTGTCCAGAAATTTGCAACCAAACAATCCTTCTGGTTGATAAGAAGGCTGGTGGTCCTGAGACAATACTTTGAGAAACACGAGCTTATTGGGAGAGTCATCATAGGTGTATTAAAATAAATATTGAAGGGGAACTCAGCTTTTTAAGCTAAACTAATGTATCTCAGACTGGCATGCACGGTAGTCCCAGAGCTGGGAGAATATTTTTAGCTGAGACTATTTTTGTGATGTGTCCTGCAATGATACAAAAAGACAATTCAGGGGCAGTGGATACTATAGGCCCAGCCCCAGCCTTAGCAAAGGCACAATCTACGTTGACGGAATCTCTCATGTGCATTTTGTTCAACAAAAAGGAAGTCTCATGGGTAAAACAGGAAAGAAAGTTGAAATAACATTTGGTAAAATAATGACCCCATTTTTGGTTCACCTCTGTATATAATCTGCTATCTTGCCTTTCATTCTACTCTCTCCTTTAGTCAATATGTGAGAGACCCAGAAAATCTCCTTGCTGTTTGAATTAGAAGCACCTGATCTGATACTTTCCTTATCATAAAAAGAAAATATGTAGTCTTGAGAGTGACACAGAAGTGAGGGAGTAAAACCCCACCAAAGTGTAGTAAAAAAAACTCATGCTGTTATTTCCCAGTCCCAAATCCACCCCAAAGCAAATTAACACTGCAATGTTCATTCACTGCTGGCAGGAGCATAAATTGGTATAACCTTTCTGGAAAGCAATTTGGCATTATGTTTCAAAAACCTTTAAAATGTTCATATTCCTTAAACCAGCAATTCCTTCTCAAGTAATTTTTCCTAAGGTGATATGAGCAAAGATTTACATCCAAAGACCTTCATGGCTGTGTTATTTGTAGGAACAATAAATGGGATAATACCTTATATTCAATAATAGAGGGATGGTTAAATATTATGGTAGACATATGATAGGGACATGAATAATTACGTAAATTGATTTGAGGTGGTCTATGACAGACATGGTAACTGGCAGACAAAAAGCTGGGCCAGTGTCTGCTCTAAATGGGAGAATAAAAGTTTACATGGATAAGGCAGAATGTTGCAGAAGAAAGAACACAGGGTTTGAGGCTAGGTTCCCATATGTACAAACTACAAGACTAAATCTAGTTTTTTATCAACTCTGAGACTCGATTTTATACCTGAAAAATGGGAATACAATCTACTTTAAATGTTTTGTGTCTTTGTGCGTCTGTGAACATCCAAGCTTGTTTATGTGAAAGTTCATTTTAACTACAGTGTTATGTAAATGTGTTAGTTATATAATAATGATGATGGAGATTTAGAGCCCAGAGGGAAAACTCTGGGTTGGGGAAGTTTGTAGAGTATGAGTTCTGTAGGTTATATTGGAAAAACATGAATAAGCATAGAGATGGCATTTATTACAATATTCCCACGCTTGTTATAGCCACAGATGGTGGAAGGGAACCTGTCCTCAAATATGGTATATATTTGTACAGAGCAAACTTATGCCCAGTTCTTCCACTCTCGGTCAGTGTTCTTCTGGTATAGTTGATTCCAATTGCAATGCTCAAAGAGGAGGTGTGATTCAGGTCTGGCTCAGATTATGCATGACTATAGCTAACAATGCTGTATTGTATACCTGAAAGTTGTTAAGAGAGTAGATCTTAAATGTTCTCACCACAAACTAACCCCCACCCCAAACACACAAATCGTAACCATGTGAGATGTTGGAAACATTAACTAACCTTATTGTGGCAATGATTCCACAATATGTATGTATATCAAATCATCACTTCGTACACCTTAAACTTACACAATGTTACATGTCAATTACATCTCAGTAAAGCTGGGTTGGGGGAAGGAAATGTTGAGGGTTGGGCACATGACCCAATCAGAGAAAATAGATTACAGTGACTCTTCTGTTTAGGTTGTTGAAAGATTCTTCAGCTTTTTACCACCAGGCTTAAATCTTGATGCACATACTTAGAGCTGCTCACAGCCACTTTGCTATCATGTGGCACCAGGACATAAAACCAATGTGGAAGAGAACTGAGCCAAAAGACGGAGGGAGATGGGTTCTGGAGCCTTCATTTGAATTAAATTTTCTTCTGCATTAAGTTTTCCTTGTTATTTCAGTAAGCCAATAAAGATGTTTCTATTGTTAGCCAGTTTGCGTTTGTTTTTCTTCACCCGAGTAAAAGAGTCCTAACTAATAGTATAATACATAAATATCAATTATTATTAAATACATTGTTTTCATTCCACATAAGTTTAAAAGGATACCTATTTCAAAAATACAATATCTGTTAATATAGTGAATGATTTGAGAAACAATTTATGGGACAGAATATATAAATCCATCAGCAAACACTTTCTAGAAATAAATATCCAGAAAAGTCCAGTATAATGCCATGTGGCAAATCATAAACTAACTGAATACACTAATTTTGTTTACATTTATGGAATTTATAACATTTCTCAAAAGGAGTTAAAGAAAATAAGAGCAGACAGGGGATAAATTTAGTGACAGTTTTATAAACCACTTGGGAGCCTATATGTTCCAATGGGAAGGTTTCTAATTCTGTTCTTGTTGCACTTGAGTCAACATCTCTGAACTTCGGTTTCCCTATTTGTAATCATGTGATAATTAAAGTTGTTCTCAGTGTTTGAGTTTGCACATCTGGAGTACACGGGGCTTTGCCAGCATATACGGCAGCAATACTACAAGGTGTTCAATAAATCTTCTTTTCCTCCTCCCATCATCGTAGTGCTATAAACAAGTGATATTCTTACATTTGGACGAAATCTTAGAACTTATTCACTTTTCTATTAGTTCTGTATCTTCTCCCAAGAAAGCACTTATACAGTATTCTTAAATAGTAACAATTTCAATATATACTTGTGGCACTACCTTTTAAATTTGAACATTTTAAAAAATATATTGATAGCTCACATAAAACTGGTAGAATTAGAAGAGTATGCTTTCATATGGATCAACATGGATTAGGCTGTTTGAAATAAAGAGAATAAATACTTCTCCAGAGGAAGCAACTTCATAGCAGGGTGCTCAAGATGCTGATGGCAGAGGAAGGGCTGGTCAACTCTGTGAGTGGTCTTAAGGATGCACTAGATAGTGAGGTGTGAAATTTCTGCTGATCACCCAAAATTTTTTGGGTTAGTGGAAAAACATGCAGGATTATGAGGAAATCCAGAAGGATCTAATTAAACTGGGTGATTGGGCCATGTGATGACAGATTAAATTTAGTACAGATAAGTGCAAGGTAATGCATATTGGGAACCATAATTTAAACTTTCCATGCTCACTGATGGGCTCTGAATTCGCCTGACCCTCTCAGGGAAAGCATTTAGAAGTCATTACGATAGTTCAATGAGAAAGCTGCTCAGTGTGCAAGAGCATTTAAGGCAGCCAATAGAAAACTTGTAGGTGTTAATTTGAGCATGTGGAATAATATGAAAACTATTAACATGAAATTACGTAAATCGATGAAATTCTCATCCTTGGCTATATTCACTTTAGGTATTTTATCTAAAAACACTAAGGAAAAATTGACAATGTGTCCAATTGTTAAATTAAAAGTGGACAAATCGATTGTGTATTTGTTTAGGAATACAATAGCAGCAAGACAGACTTAACAGGCTCAAAAAGTCATGAGTTGGTCAGCAAAAATCTTCTTTGGATATTTCCTTTCAATAAGTACTAAAATATGTGGATAAGATGACATTGGGGGAACTAAAATCTACATTTTAACAGAAATACCTTCAATATGACTCAAAATCAATCTGTAATTCACTAGTGAAGTAAATCATTGAGGCATATAGCTCTGTAAGATTCACAGGGATTAGATATTTATATGACTATGAATAACATTTGCAGCTATTCTGTCTACACCAGGTTCAGCTGTCACAGCATATAGCAATCCTTTGGCTCCAGGATGTAGAGAAATCATCTAAGAATCTCAGGGAAAATTTGTTTTCCCTCGTTTAATAACGTGATTCATAAATGACTGGAAAAACAATGTAACAATTGGTCATTAACTTATTTATTTTAAAGAAAACTATTTTAGGTCTTATTCTATATGACTTTATATCTTTAAAAATCACTGTGCAGTGGTGTATATTACAAGGCATAAAAATTGCTAATGCAGGTACTGTCCAGCTAGTTATAGGGGTCATGGTAAAAATTTTAATTAAAAAGAAGATAAACGTTAAAATTGTCTTATCATTATTGTTATGGGTCATTTATTTAATAAATATATGTTAAGCATTTACTTTGTTCCAGGAAGTGTAGAAGTTTGTAAGTACACAAAGTAAATCAGACTCCAGTCCCAGCATATTATAAAGTAAAATATAATCAGGAAATTTAAAACAGGTGCATTCTTATTTTACAGGTACAGTGATAAAATATTTACAGAGTTTGAGCATAGTGAATGGACTAGTCAAACCTACTGTTGAACAGGACATTAGAAGACTTCAGAGAAAAAATAATTTTTGAGATGAGAGCTGAAAGAGAGGAGTTTTTTTGTCTAGAGAGGGAAGCATATTTAAGTCAGGGAAAGCAGCCCGAGAAAAAACACCGAAATCAGGTCTGGCAGGTTTCAGAGAACTACACACAACAGTAGACTGACTCATACAATGCACGACTTTAATACTATGGTTATTTTCTTATAAAACTGAATTAACTTGCAAAGACTGGATTCATATGAAACCACTAAAAATCAACATGTTAATGAAAACAATGTCAATGTTTATGTTTTAGAAGTTCATCTTTCTACCCCCAAAAAAATGTTGGTATGACATATTTTTGTTGAAAAATGTTGGTTAAAAATATATATCTTTTTAGGCCCTTAAGTTCAATGTTTGCCTGGGGATCAGCTTGGAGATAATTACTAAAATTTCCAAACCTAAATAATGTTCATCTGGGGAACACTGTAGCCCAGATTGACTTTCAGAATCAGCATGTCCAGGGGTGAGAGACCAGTATCCATAACAGGAGTCACAAGTGATGCCCCTCACTGAACAATTTTGGATATCTCTCCTTTAGTATTTACCAGTGTACTCACTGCTTTAGTATTTACCTGAGAACTATTTTTGTACGGCTGTATATTCTCTTCTAGAAGACCAGTAGAGGTTGACGTTATACTCAGTACATATGCCACTTACTTTGGTAATTCATTCCTGAAAATCAAATGTTCTGTGAAAATATGCTAACAGAAAGCCAGTATTCCTTTTTTCTTTAACATTCTCTATTACTGTAAAATTCATGTCATCACAAATCTCCAATGAATTTTCAAATGTGAAAGTAATGTGTCATAAAATACCTATATATGTTTTTTTCAGAGCTAACTGTGTGGTAGTCACTGTGATAATTACTTCACATATAGTCTCTCATTGAATTTCATTTAATCCTCACAACACAGACCAAGGTCATTAACCTCATTTTTCAGTCGAGGAATCTGAGGCTTAGATGTGTCAAGTAGCTAACTCAAGGTCACAGGGCTGCTAAATGTCTTGACTTGGATTTAAATATAGGCATCTTTCTCTCTCTTTCTCTCTTTCTCCCCTCTCTGTCTCTATCTGTCTGTCTCTCTCTTCCCCTCTCTCTCTGAAATGTAGTGTCTTAATCATAATGTTCTGCTGACATTTCCCTGATAGTTAATTCTCTGCATACGTATGCAAGCAGTCATGCTACTGACATTTTTCCAGCCTGCAGGGGTGCAAAACTCACTACCTCTAGAAATAGTTCATCTTTTCTTTAGACACTTTCACATTAAGGTAAAATTTGTTTTCCTGTAGTTTTTTAATACTAGGCTCTAATTCTATGCTGGAAGACATTATTCATTATACCATTTGTATTAAACATTATAACATTTGGACAAGAGCGACAGTTAAAAACAAAAAAGTTCTTAAAATTTACAAACAATGAAAGTATATATCCTTGTTTCAAAGTTTTCTCCACAAAGCTTCTCAAGCTAGGAGCACATGCTTCAGGTGAAGAAATTTGAAGATATGTTTCAGTGATAATATGAACAGAGAGGCAAGGTTGAGTTAGCCGTAAATACAGAAAGAATGTTAGTTGCTGTCATGCCGAGATAAATGTGAACCAGATTAGAGGGAAAGTCACTGCAAAATGAAGATTATCAAGGTAGTAAAGGTTTATAAGTTCAGAGAGAATGAGCTCTGAGGAGAACAAAAATAAACTCTAGTTTAGATGGTGAAGAGAACACTTGAGAAGTTTCCTTAAGGGGAGGAACTCAGAAACGGGTAACAGAGTTTTATTAGGAATTCCAAGGGAAATATCTAATAAGTGTAGAATAGTGATTAACTTTTGTGTTACCACTAAAGCATCATCAGTAACATGAAAATTGCAGCTATGAAAGGAAGAATAGTGTTAAAAATCCACAAGAAGACAAAAATAAGCTTGCGATTTCTGATTTGTGTATTTGATAACCCACAGTTATACAAAAATTGTAGTAAAACGGTGCTTCATTAACAACAATGAAGTGTCCTACATTAACAATATTATCTGTTGTAAGTATAGATGAAATATGCATATTAAATAATATATATTAAATGATAAAGAGAGTATATATATATATATATATATATGTTCTTTTCTCTTTATCAGTCAGGGTCGAAGCAGACAAAAAGAAACCATCCTAACTACTTCAAACAGAAGGAATTTAATCCAATGAATTTGTTACATAGTAGATGAAAAAGATGAGAACCCAAAGAGAAGAGTATGGGCTACACTCTTAGGCTAGAAGGACAAAGGGATGAGGCAGTGTTACCACATCTCAGGATCTAGTTTGGAACCAAGGGGAGTCTACATGGTTGGAGCCAAAGCCATGGAGGAGATTCAGCAACTACTGGACATACCCCAAGAAAAGGGGTGGTGGGACAGGGGTATACTATCGTATCCTTGGTCTTTTTCTCATCTTTGTCAATGCTTCTCATTTACCAAAGTCAGCAGAAGCTAGTTAAAAGAAGAGCCTGTGAACGGCAACCTGCAGGGATCAGCTCTGATATAGGCAGAGAAAAAGAAGGGGGAAAAAATAGATCAGAAGGCAAATAGGTCCAATGGCTGTCACACCACCAAAAGAAAATTTACTCTTCTTTATATTAACATGCAAAGTCAATTTTACTAATTGTTGTGAGAGACAAAGATTTTATATTACGCACTTCATCACTTCAAACTTCATTGACCCCTTTGACATGTCCCAAGTGTATCCCTACTCAGGGTTTTTCCTTTTTCTTCTTCCTCCTGTTTAGAACTTACACTCTAATAATCACATGCACAGCAATGTGTCTATCAATTACCAGGAATGGAGTATATAATTATAAACAAATTATAATTCCCATGATAAAAATCATCCAATTACGTATTATCTTAATAATGGTCATTTTATTTCTTAATATTCTAAAGTGTTCAAATTTTTCCTTATTCCTTTTTGTCCATATTTTTGATAGGAAAAGTCCATCACAATTCACAAGAATGGTTTATCCTTTCAGTCTCTACTTCTCTACCTCCTGTTCTGTCTGTATCACAGTCCAAAGAACTTTCATTACTATGCCTCCATTGAGAAAAGGTTTGTTAATTCACTAATGAATGTATATTGACATATCCAAAATCATTTCCCTTCCCATATCTTAAGAATTTTTTAACAAGCTTTGAGCTACTTGACCTCTTCCTTTCTCCCTTTTTTTTTTAATTTTTTTTTTATTTTTTTAGCATTTTCTTTTCTTGAACTTCATAACAACAAACTCTACTATCTCTCTGGTTCTTTCTCCTTAATCCCCTTTGTTAACTTTTGTCTGCCCAAATCTTAAATGTTGCACAATTTCTGGGCCAAATCCTTAGCCTTCTTGCCTTACATATCTTTTCTGTCTCTCTCTGTATGATTTTATCTGCCCCATGGCTTAAAATACCCAACTTGCAAATTTCTAACTCAAGCCTAGACTCCCTTAAAATTCAAACTCATGCATCCAACTAGCCACCCAACATCTCTACTTGGTTGTCCCAAAAATAACTTATTTTAAAATCAACTTGTTCTAAAGAGAATATTTTATTCCTCTACTTCCAAACCTGCTTCTTTTGTGGTCTATTCTCTTAATAATTTTGCTTTTTCTCTATATCTTAAAAAGCCTACAACTCAACCATAATTCTTTCTTTGCTCCCCACCCTCTACAACCAATCTATTCACATCACCTTTCAGCTCTATTCCTAAAGTGTATGCAGAATATGAGCATTTTCACCTTCTCCATTGCCCCCAACCACAGCGACAGCCATCTTCATTTCTCACACAGATTAGTGCAGTAGCCTGTTGACTAATCTTTTATTGCCATTCATGTGTCTTTATAGCCCAGCTGTCACACAGTAGTCAGACTAATCTTAAAAAAGTAATTAAGAGCGTGTCACTCTTATGCTCGTGATTTCCTATTGCACTTAGCATAAAATCTAAACAACTTACTCTGATCTATAAAGACATACAAAGATAATAGATATTCTGTAGATAGTTTTTCCCTAATAAGATTTTTCTGGACTTACTTGTCAGAATCAATAAATCACTAAATATATTTATCCATCCTATACAGGTCTATTGACCTAAAGGACTCTATTACCTTCTTAAATTCAGTAAAGTTAAAAAAGATAACTTTTTCAAATCCAAAGCAATTTAAAGGCCAGCGGTACAGCCTTATATTCTTAGCTTCCTTGAAACAGAGCCTAGCATTGGAACTCGAGCCAGCTCTCCACTAGCAGAGATATGCCTTCATGAAAAGCAAAAAATTAAGATTTTTGGCTCTCTAGCTATCTTTTTCAGCATTTGAATCGATGATGCAATTCCAAGGACTTCAGGCCCAAAAGCAATTGCAGCCCCAACCCCACATTAAAAGCCAAAGTAATATCAAATGGAGATAAGAGAGTTACATGAAAGATTACCTACAATGGTGGCCTACTGCCACTTGGTAGGACAATCAACATGCACGGGGGTTTAAGCTATACAAACTCAGTTGAATTGAATCAGCTCTCTTAATGGGCCAGAAAATCAACCAGTCTGAGTGAAAAATTCACCTTAAATGGTTGACTGGCACTAGTTGAAGAAACAACTGAAATTTGCGAAATCTTTAAAATGCCCCACACTAGGAAGAAAAAAACTCATCTTTTTTCTCAATTTTCATCTGAGTGCTCGACATAGTCTAGACACAGCCTCAGGGCTCTAAGACCTAAAAACCAATTGTGCCTCTCTTAATCTCTAAAAATATCCTTTAAATTCTCAATGATACCTATCACCATGTAAACCAAGGATGCATGGACCATTACTCTGAACTCCTTATTTATGTCTTTACTTCATGTATAATTTACTCAGTGGACTTATATATTTCTAAGTACCTCCCTTTATTATAAGAATGCATATTACTATAAAAACTTTGCTTTTTATATTGATTTTTCACATGCATTATCTCAAAACCGTTTGAACTAGGTATTGTCATCCTTATTATTCAGTTGAGAAACCTAACTCTCAACATGATAAATGATTTGTCCAAGATCATGCATATGTGAAATAGCAAAGCTGTGACTCAAATCAAGGCCTACACTACAAAGTATGTGTATCTCCTTACCCTCTGAAAATCTATCAGGTCACAATTTTTCTCCAAAATTTTTATCATTGATAATCAGAAGCTCTATAGTAGTTTCTTATCCTTTTGCCTAGGAGAAGTAAATAAAGTCAGGCCATAATACCTACCTATTAAGCAGACCTCACTATAAGAATCCATTAATTTATTAAGTGACTTGTACAATTGACTATGATTTGATGGTCCAAATAATTCAATGTCAAGCTCATATTTACTATGACTTAATAATGCCCAAAACGAAAGTAAAGCCTTTGTGCAGATAGGTGATTTCTTCCTAAATTATGCATTTGTATATGGATAAAATTTTTACAGCTGCCAAAGTCTTTCATTCTGCAGAAGCCTCAAAATGCTTTGCAATGAATCAAGTTCTATCTTGAATAGAGTAAGTAAATAGTTCATTTTAGCAGAAACTATATTGTCACTACATCAGCAATTCTCATTTAAAAAATGTGCATTACTTATTCAGCTATTTGAAAGATGGTATTAGAGAGGAGCTATTTTGTCATTTTTTTCATCTATAAGGCTTCATTTTTAAACCTACAACATTGTGTGTTTTTAAGACTTCAATTACCATTTTAAAATGTGCCGGTCTATCTTGAGTTTCTCAGCAAGTTTCTATGCCACAGAAAACACTAATCCTTTCAATTTATTGGGAATCAATGTTTAATCCTCTTTTTTGTTCTCATACTTATTACAAATCATAAAAAATTCTGAGTGTCAGTTTAAGAAGTGAAAGCCTTATGTAATATTCCTATTACTTATTGATCATTTTAAACTAAAAGTTTTAGCGCTCTCTACTTGAAAAGTAAACCAAAAACTTATGTTTCACATAGAAATACTTCCAATACATAATAAAAGTGTGTTTTGGGGGATGTTTCATACAATATTTTAATATCCATAAAAATTGAGTTTCCACTGTTAGTTAAATTTTGATGATTACTTCAAGCTTTCATAATAGATGAAAAAAATCTTTAGTTACATCTACGAGGGATGAAGAATATGGAAAATATGCTGATGGATATCTGAAAGCAAACCTTAAAATAGCAAAGATATTCTAAAATTATTTTGTTTAGCCCTTTTAAGACTTTAAAATTGTATAATCCTTTTAAACCTTTTTATAACAATAATTTCTTTATATGATTCAAAAACTCTCAAAGTTTTTCACATTAATCCATTCTCTTACATATCTATAAATTACTAAACTGTTAAAAGATATCTTCATTAGGTCAATATATTTTTAAGTATATTGAAATTATAGAAGGTTCTATATAGATATTCATTTTTATTTTTAATATTTCTTTATATATATACATATATAGATATGTTTTATGAAGATGCATAAATTAGATCATATTATTTATTCTTTTATTCTCTAAACAAATACTTATTAAATACCAACCATGTGTCAGGCACAGTTTACCTGCAGAAGACAAAATGTACAAAAAATGCCCATCCTCATTAAGCTCACATTCTAGAACGGAAAATAGACAATAAAGAAAACCAAAATGAAAAACACAATGTATCTGGATGGTAATAAAAATGAAGTAGGGAAGGGGGAAAAGGAATAAAAGTTAGGGTGGTGTTAAGAAGTTTAAATTTAAGTAGGTTAGTCAATGGATAAGGACTCACTCCGAATGCGAAACTTGCTAAAAGACCTTAAGTAAGTGAGGGAATTCCCCACAAGAATACCTGGAGGGAACAAAAAAAGCATTTGAGGCAGAGCGTATAGAAAGTGAACTAAAGCGAGTAAGTAGAGTTAAGAGAGATAATGGGACACCAGATGTAAACCAGCATAAAATTTTGGCTTCTGCCTTTATTCAGCTGACAGGCCTATAGAAGGAATTGAGTAGAGAGTGACTCATAGGACAACTCTATCTATTGTGCTATGATAGAACTGAAGTTTGGTGGAAGAGTAAACAACTATGAAAACTATTCAATCAAGATATCTCATGCTATTGTACTATTGAATTATACAAGTCTGGTGGCAGTGGAAATGTGAAAAGTGGAGAGATTATGAATATATATTGAAGGTTGGGTATACAGAATTTACTGATGACTAAATGTGGGATCCAAGAAAAAAAAAGTAGAAGCAAGGATAAAAAGATGGGATTGTCAAGACTGAGACGGAGAAGTTGTCTTAAGCCTTAGGACTAGATGGGATAACCAAGAGCATGAGTAAAGGTAGAAAAGAGAACAGATAAAAAATTTAGCCTAGAAACTCTCCAGCATTCAAAATTCAGTCAAATGAGAAAGGATGAGTTACCAGATCAAAAAACAATCCATTAGGAAGAATTGAGTGTCCTGGAACCGAAGTGAAGAAAGTGTTTGAAAAGGAGGACATGATCTAATACATTAAATAGTATTAATTAACCAAGTGAGAGGAGGATCGGGAATTGGCCATTGGCCATTTGTCAACATGAAGGTCATTCTGAATTGAACAAGAGCACATTTTGTAATGTGCTAGAGAATATGCATAGGCCATTGTGGAATGTTTCTCTAAACAGAGATAGAAAATTAGGTGTAGATGGAGGTAGAAATAGGCTCAAAAAAGTATGGGAAAGCAGAAAAAAGGACGATAAAGACTAAAGAAAGGAAATTTGTAGAGTGGTATTTTGAGTATTTGATGGAAGAAGAATTTTTGAACAAATAGAGAAATTTGCTATTGCTAGGCAGATGGACAAGACAAAAAGCAGATAATAAGGGCACAGATCACATATGCTCAGTAGGTTGTGGTATGTCTGGGTCTTTATTATATTGTATTGTTCTCTGTTTAATTTAGTTTTATGTAACTTTTATCATCGGCTGCTCACCATCAACATTCTTCTTATTTACCCACATAAGCACGAGAACAAACTTCCTCTCTTAATTTGTGTCTTGGAAGTGCATATCTTCCTTGACTTATGATGTGGTTACATCCTGATAAGCCCATCAAAAATTGAAAATATCATAAGTCAAACATGCTTTTAATACACCTAACCTATCGAACATCATTGGTTAGCCTTGCCAAAATTAAAAGTGCTCAGAACATTTACATTATCCTACAGTTGAGCAAAACTGCCTAATACAAAGCCTCTTTTATAATAAAGAGTTGAATGTCTCCTGTAATTTATTGAATACTCAACTGAAAGTGAAAAACAGAATGGTTTTATGGATACAGAATTGTTCTAAGTGTATCAGTTGTTTCCCCTCTTGATTGCATGGCTGACTGGGAGCTGTGGTTCACTGCCACTGCCCAGCGTCATGGAAGGGTATTCTACCACATATCACCAGCCCAAAAAAAGATCAAAATTCACAATTTGAAGTACAGTTTATACTGAATGCCTCTCGCTTTCACACCATAGTAAAGTCGAAAAATCATAAGCTAAATCATCAGTAAGTCAAGGCTCATCTGTATATATATTATTTATATACATATATATTCATATAAAGGCATGTATTCAATAATTATTTATTTAACAAAAATTGGATCATTTCTACACATGTTTATGATGCTCGTTTTCTCCTTAAACAACATTTCATGGAAATACCATAGCTCAATTCATTATTTAAATGAAATTATAACATTCCAGGGAGTTGTACCAAAATTTATTCACCCCTCTGATAATAAGCATACTCCTTATTTTCAGTTTGCAATCTCAAACAATTCTTCCATAAAAAATCATTTTATGTGTGTTTTTAATCATCTGTGCTCATATTTCTATATCTGAACACTGAATATCTTCCAGTCCCTGGAATGGGATTGTGATGTGAGAAAGAATTTTTATTTTCATGTTAATGGTTGTTTACAGACTGTTTTTTATCCAAAACTAGCAAAGTTCACATTCTACCAGCAGGTATATTGTTATTATTTTTAGTCATCAGATTAGCATAAAATGATATATCATTCACTTTATTTTGCATTTCCGTGAATATTGCCAAATTTGAGCATCTTATTTAAGTTTTATGCCCTTTTGGATTTGCTCTTCAGTGAATTACCTATACTTCACTGAGCAAACTATGTTTATTTTTGTTTTGTACAATTTGTCTTTTTTTGGACATTATGTAAGAAAACATCTTATATTAAGGATATTAGCCCTTTTTCTGTCATTTGTGTTATTTTTTGCCCAAATGAATCATTTATTTCTTAATATTTAAAATTTTTCCATGTAGTTAAAATGTTTTTTTATAATTGCATAGGTCTCCCAGCCTAAGGGACACAGGTCAGTCCAACAGTTCAACTCCATTCGTTCCATCACAACCAAGAGGATTAGACATGTTCCTATACAGCTTATGCCAAGACCTCTCCCACTCCCATATCTTCAGGAAAATGTCTTCCTATGTTTTGCCTCTTTCATGTTCTACTCAAGAATCCTGAAGTTCTTTCTAGGTCTTTCCCCAGCACAAGGGGAAAAAGGGAGAAAGTCCCACGCATTTTCTTTGTCACTAACCCAAAGCATTTCTTGAATGCAGTTGATCACAGTCCCCAGGAGCTACTGCGACTCAGAGAAAGGCAGGCTGAAACTGAGACTGAACAGTATGCAGCTGTGTTCAGGCCACCACATTCAGACAATCCCCTTACGCACCCTATTTTCTAACGACATATTTCTTTAATATACTCATAAAGATTTATTTTGAGAAATCTCATTTCTCTTAGTCTTCTATGTCTTAAGAAGAAAAGATCATCTAAAGTTTACTTTAAAAAATTATGACTTCCACATGGATAAGAATTTTGGACATGCAAGCAATTGAAAATATAATGCCATAAAATTTCTCTGGGATTACCTATGGCAGAGCTCCTCAAATTTAAGTGCCTGAAAGTTAATGTACAGGTGCTTTAGAGGGCATGATACCTCCACAAGAGTTTTCAGATTTTCTATGTTGACTTATTTTTCCCTTATTTATACATTAAATACATACTCATTGAATACCACCTTTATGCCAAAAAACCCCACAAAAACCTATTCTAGACTCTGAGTATACAAATAAATTGAATAAGATAGTCAAGGTGACCTGCCCTTTTGGAAGAGATAAACATTACACAAATAAATAAATACAAATATATAATAAAATATATAAAATAATTTAAAATTGTAATACGTGTTAATGAAAATAAAGAGAGTCATTTGACAGAGATAAACTAATCTTGTAGAGAAGTAAACACTTAAATTGGGACCTAAAGGATAATTCAAAAGAAAAACGCAAGAATATTTACAAATCACAATCCTCTTCTACCTCTGGGCTAAATGTACATTTCATTATCCTTGGTTTTATATACGTTTACAATTAAACTGTTGACAGATACAGATATAATATATAATGCATATGCATTTAACATATATCTACATATATACGGTAGTATATATATACACACATATAAATATATATATTATGTTGTTAAAATATATGTTTACATGCCTAATTGTATGTGGTTACAGTAAGGATTAAATTAATATAAGTAAATAATAAGTATATTGCTTAAAACAGTGTCTGGCACAGAGTAAGCACAATGTTGATATTTTAAATACAAACAGAGCAATAATAATTTGCATGGTTCAATTAGAAATAGAAGGTAAAAAATAGCGAGATGCTGAACATAATTTTAAAATATTTAAAAACCCATGGAGAATTTACAAAACACTTATTCTCTTCTACGATAAAATAAATTCCAACTTATACATGAGTTTAAATGTGCCATTACATTTCATTTACCTAATGTGCCAGTACAGACAGTTATTATGCTCTAATATCTGGTAGATCAAATAGAGGAGTGAAAATGCTAACTTATATATACTTCTAGTGATTTTTTTTAAAGCATAACATATATTCAGAGAAGTTCATATATCTTTAACATACAGCTTGATAAATCTGCTAAGGGAATATATTCGTGGACCACCATCCAAGCAAGAAATACAACCTTAACAAAAATCTCAGAAGCCTCTCCCAGGCAACTCATGCTTCCTCCCACTCCTCATCTCATAGTGGCACCACCTTTCTGGCTTCTATTATCGTATTAATTTTGCCTGTTTCTGAGCACTGTGGAAGTGGACTTGTCCAGTAAATACTCTTTTGTGTCTACCTTCTTCTGCTCAGCATTAAGCGTGTGAGATTCATCCACATTGTGGCATGTAGAAAAAGCTTATTCATTTTCATTGCTTTATAGGATTCCACTATACGAATGTGCAAGAATTATGTATCCATTCTCTTGTTAATGATTATTTGGATAGTTGACAGTTTGGTTGGGGCTGCTCAACTGATTCCACTATGAACATCTATGTACATGTCTTGTGGCTTACTCATACAAACGATTCTGTTGGATACTTCTTGTTCAGAGGATTGCATAGATTAAGCTTTAGTGAGTACTCCTAAATACAGTCAAATTCCACATAATGATGTTTTGGTCAACAATGGGCCACCTATATGATGGTGGTCCCATAAGATTGTAATGGAGCTGAAAAATTCCTATCTCATAGTGATGTCACGACCATCATAACATCGTAGTGGGATGCATTAATCATGAGGTTGTGGTGATGCCGATGTAAACAAACCTACTGCTTTACCAGCCATAGAATAGTACAGCACATAGAATTATGTACAGTACATAATACGTGATTATGCTAATAAATGACTATGTTACTGGTTTATGTATTTACCATGCTATGCTTTCATCATTTTAGTGTACTCTTTTTACATATAAAAAAATTTCACTGTAAAACAGTATATGGTGTTATGCCAGCAGCAGCCTCATGCATTTTGTGTTTACTGTGTCTCTTGATTGCATCATTTTCTCTTGAGCTTGATTTAATCTCATGTTGTTTTGTTAATCACAGCCCTTAAGCGTACAAAATACACTGCTAAGGTTGCCAACAAGAGGCCACATCCAGTGATTGACCTGGAAACAAAACTTAAAGTGGTTAAGAACTACAAAGGTAGAAAATGAGTGTTGGTTATTGCTCACTATTCAGGCCTGTCCCATTCTACCATAGCTACGATCTTGAAGAACAAGAACAAGGTGCTGGAAGCTGCTAAAGGATCTGCTTCATTGAAGACAATGAGACTATTAAAAATTTGAGAAGGCCCTTTATCAGACATAGACAAACTACTAATGTCCTGGATTGAAGACCAGAAACAGAAACACATCCCTCTCAGCACCATGACAATCACAGCCAAAGCGAAAAGTCTGTATGTGACGTTGAAAGAAAAGGCTGGGCCTGACTGCGATGTTGAATTTATTGCTAGCTCTGGGAGGTTAAAACATTTCAAGAATAATTGTTCATTATATAATGTGAAAGTGAGTGGTGAGTCTGCTGCTGTTGATGCGAAGGCAGCTGAAAAACTTTTGGAAACTCTAGATAAGCTGATTGCGGAAAAAAATTACATGCCAGAAAAAATATTCAATATGGATAAAAACTCCCTATTCTGGAAGGAATGCCTAAAAGGACTTTCATCCAGAGGGAGGCCAAGTCAATGTGAGGTTTCAAGGCTTTGAAGGACAGGGTAACTACCTTGCTTGGGGGCAACATTTCAGGTTACAAATTGAAACCCTTTGTGACCTGGCACAGTGAGAACCCAGGGGCCTTCAAGCATATCGGTAAGCACTCACTGTCAGTGTACAACAGGAACAAGAAGAAGTCATGGATGATCCAACTCCTCTTGCAAGATGCCGTCCTGAATTGCCATGCCAGTGAATTGGGGAAGTACTACTGTTTGGAGAATAACATGCCTTCAAGATTTTGCTTATTGTTGATAATGCTCCCAGACATGCTCCTTTCATTGGTGATCTTTATCCCAATATCAAAGTAGTATTTCTCCCTTCAAACACTACTTTTTTGAGTGAACCAATGGATCAAGGGATTATAGCAGCTTTTAAGGCCTACCACCCGAGGAGGACCTTTGCCCAGGCTATTGCTGCAACTGAGGAAGACACTGAGAAGACACTGATGCAATTCTGGAAGGATTACAATGTCTGTGACTGCATCAAGAACCTTGCTTGGGCTTGGGGGGATTTCACCAAGGATTGTATGAATGGTATTTGGAGGAAGACACTCAGGAGGTTCACCCATGACTTCAAAGGATTTGAAAGGATGAGGAGGTTGCAAAAATCAACAAGCATGTGGTTGAGATGGCAAATAACTTTAACCTGGGTGTGGTTGAGGATGACATTGAGGAGCTCCTAGAGGTGGTTCTTGGGGAATTGACTAGTGAAGAGTTGTTGGAACTGGAACAGGAATGCATAGCTGAAGAAGAGGCGAGAGAAAAGGAAACTGCAGGGGAAGTAAAAGAGGAAGAACCCCTGAGAAAATTCCCAATGAAGGGGTTAGCAGAAGATTTGCAGACCTCAACATATGCTTCTTCAAATGTTTGAAAACATGGACCCCAACACCAAAAGGTTTTCATTAACAGAGAGGAATGTTCATGACACATTATCTGCTTATGAGCAAACCTATGATGAAAAAACAAAAGCAAACCACCGTGGACATACTTCTGAAAAGAGTGACACCTCCTCAAGAAGAGCATCAGAGCTCCTTCATGAGGTATTCCAGAATAAAGCATTGTGATCACAGGAGATGACGGCTCCATGTATATTATCATCCCTGAAGACCTTCCAGTGGCACAAGCTGTGGAGGTGGAAGATAGTGATAACGGATGATGCTGACCCTGTGTGAGCCTAGGCTGACGTGTGTGTTTGTGTCTTAGTTTTTAACAAGAAAGTTTAAAAAATAAAATAAGAAAAATTAAAAATAGAAGAAAGTTTATAGAATAAGAATATAAAGAAAGACAACATTTTTGTACAGCCAATGTGTTTGTGTTTTAAGCTGTGTTATTATAAAAAAGTCAAAAAATTAAAAAAAATTAAAACATTTATCAAGTAAAAATGTTACAGTAAGATAAGGTTAATTTACTACTTAAGAAAGAATAATGTTTTTTATAAATTTAGTGTAGCCGAAGTGTACAGTGTTGACAAAGTCTACCGTAGTGGACTGTAATGTCCTAGGCTTTCACATTCCCTCACCACTCACTCTGACTCACCCAGAGCAACTTCCAGTCCTGCAAACTACATTCATAGTAAGAGCCCTATACAGGTGTACCGTTTTTTATTTTTTGTTCTGCATTTTTACTCTACCTTTTCTATGTTTAGATACACAAATATGAGTTTGTTACAATTGGCTACAGTATTTGGCACAGTAACATGCTGGGAAATAGGCTATAGCATATGGCCCAGGTGCATAGTAGGCTATACCATCTGGGTCTGTGTAAGTACACTCTATAATGTTCGTGCAATGATGAAATCGCTTAATGACACATGTCTCAGAATGTATCCCTGTCGTTAAGTGACTCATGACTGTAGTTTTACAAAATGGTTAACCTGTAATTTTTTTTAACTAAATGCTGAGAATTGTGTATGTAATATTATAGAGGATCATAATGCGATGTTTACAGTTTCGTTCTAGAGATATTATCTTCCTCTGGACAAGATGCAACTTCTTCTGTCCCATAATTTGAAGAAAAGTAAACCGAGTTGAATGGGAGTTATTGTTTAATGGATATGGAGCTTCAGTTTTATAAGATAAAAAGAGTTGTAGAGATAGATGATGGCGACGGTTGCACAATATTGTGAATATAGTTAATTCCACTGAACAGCACACTTAGAAGTGGTTAAGATATAAATTTTATGTTGTGTGCATTTTACCACAATACAAATAAATGGGGGGAAAATAAGTAGATCAAGTTGATTTGGTCAAGGGGACAGATGGTAGAATTTTCAGGTTTTCTGAGGGATTGTCTATTTGTATGATTTGGCATTACTTTTAGAACAAAACCTTTAAAGGGTCACACCTGAAAGCCTGAGGTTTTTACCAAATCTCCCTTTTTTTAATAGTACCTGAATTCTAATTTCTCTCTCCTTAAATTTGAGAGTCTTTGGAAAATTCTGCTTAGCTTTTTTGTTTTTGTTATATGTTGGTTTTCCTTAACAGTTGCTTTCTGTTTGGTTTCTTGGCCTCAGATCCCCGCCCAGTTTAGGAATTCACAATGAGGTTGCTAAAAACTACAAACTCTCACTTTCTCCTTGGCCTCTATCTCCCAAGTTGGGAATCAGAAGTTTCTTCAGCTGGAAAAATGGTAGAGAGGGTTGAACTCATCTCTGTGTATTCCATTCTTCCTAGTTCAATAGCCCCTCAAGTCCTGACTAGTTTGGTTGCTCTAATTTTTTAAAAAAAATGTTCTCCAGTTTTAAAATAGTTCTTAGTAGAAGGGTTTATGTGATACAAGCTGTTTTATCATACCCAGAAACAGAAGTCCTAAGTTACACTATTTTAACTATCATAGGTTAATGATATTAAAGGTATCAAAATATGTAAAGGAAATATTTAAATATGATTAAGGACAAGTATCTTCACAGATTTTACAGAGTTACAGGCATTAAGCTCCTAGTAAATGCTGTTTCACTATAATTTGACTGATATTTCTTTAGGCTTACTAAGTATAAGTCTTATTAAGTATAGCTTTTTAGAGACTGCAGAGTATTAATATTATCTATAAAGACAACTTGTATGTCTCATGGCCATGGATAATCATAATTGGACGTTTATTTTTACAATTCATATCTTAAATATAATATACCAGAATCAAATATATTATTCTAAATTGTAATACTAAACTTCAGTGGCTCTCATTACTTCAATAATATAGTGTTTAAAACTAACATTAACATTACCGACTACATAACACTTCCATAAGCACTGTTTTATCAAATTCTCATAACCCTGTAAGTTGGATAATGCAGTATTGTCCCCCCGGTTTCGTGCGAGAGTAACAGAGGCTTACAGTGACTGAACGAAGTATCTAAAATGATACAGTTTGTTAAGCCAAGGCTGGGATTCAATCTCACTTCACTCTCCAGATTCTCAAATGTGTTCTCTTCCTATTAAATCCTGCTGGAGATTTATATATATATTTCAAAATTAAACCTTATCTCTATGTGAACGACCCAATGCCCTTGGGTACGTCAAAATCAATAGGTGTAAAACTGATCATCTTCCCTCAGTTCAATTTTCCATCACAGTTAATGGAAAGAGGATCTTGAGGGTCACATTGCCTCTAGTTTCCCTTTTGTTCATCCCTGACATTGAATCCTTTTGTTCTCCAACTAGCTTCTTGTCTTGGGATCTCTCTCAGGATGAAGAGAACATACAGCAACTTGTCACTAGATTATTAGTGTTTACTAGAGTAACCACGTACTAACTAGAACTTTTCAGAATAAAAGGAGGCACTATTAATTATTGAACTTGGAAAACGCAAGAAAACTGGATCCATCTCAGGTAAACCCGAATGTGTGATACCTCTATTGATCATTGTGGCTTGGATTATGGTCCTGAAGTAGATTCATATTTGTCATTACCAACTCTTGATCGTTTGAAGCGTTGGGAAAAAGTGGAGAATTATAATGCTCAATGTAACTCAAAGTTAAAACACTTAAAACTCTTAAACTCTTAACTTCTTAAAGTTTCTTAAAGAAACTGTACAGTAAGATCATCCTAAGTATAGAAACTGGTTCCACCATATACTAGCTGTGAAACTTTGAGCAAATTGTTAACCCTTTGTATTAGTTTGCTATTCTTGCCTGACAAACTTGCCTAAAACTCAATGCCTTAAAACTACGATCGTTTATTGTTACTTAAGCATCTTTAGTCCAGCTGGTGTTTTAGCTAGAGTTCATCTTATTTAGACTAGATTTAACTGAAAATCCCATATCAGTTGATAACAAATGAGTGGCTCTGCTTCTCACTGCAGGTCTGTGCAATAGGGAAGCTCTTTCTCAATTTTCTCTTACTGTTTTTGGACTAGCAGGAAAGCTAGAGTGTGTACTTCATATTACACAGGCAACAGTGCAAGAAGTAAGTGGAAACACCCCAGTCCTTGTAAAGCCTAGATTCAAAATTCGCACATTCTATTTCCCAAAGCAAGACATCCAGAGTCAAAGAATTGAGACATACACTCCACCCTTTGTCTAAAGACGTTGCCACAAGGCAAAGTTCATAGATGCAGGAAGGACTAAAGAAATGAAGACAACGATGCAATGTAATATTTGTCTGACAGTTTCTTCATCTGTAAAACAAGAATAACATTAGACCCTTGAAGGCTACTTGGCTACTGTTTGTTGGACTGAGATAATGTCCATATATTATCCACTGCATAGCAGATATACGACACCTGAAAGCTATTTTTCTAGTTTTATTATTATTGCTATTAAGAGATTAAGATGTAATGATAAGGGCCATTTAGGGAAAATAATTACTATCAAGAATTATTTTCAAGTATCTTTGTCTACATTTTTGTGTTCTTCTTGGTAGAGATCAGGAAATGATGGTGCTCAAAGTTTAGTCCCATTCACCAAAGGAGCTCTCAAATCAAACATTTTATATTTAAAACTGTAGAAAAATGATGTTTTACTCCTATCTTAACTAGCATGTTTTTGTGATTAAAATAGGACAGAACATGAAATCAAATGCATTTTTAGGACATTTGTTTCTCTGTTGATTTACCTTTGAAGAAACAGGTAAAAATATATCTAAAATGTAATTATAGAAACACCAAAACTTCATAGTGAGATCATTTAAGTATTCTAACAGCAAAGAGGACATAGTTTTATTCAGAACCTGAAAGTTAAGGAATTTAACTTTATACTCAACTCATATAAAGTTTTCATCTGTAGAATTGACTTAAGAAAATTTTACTCTGAATTGCTAAATCATGATGCATATAAAATTGTATTTCATTAATATGAACAGTGTCAATATTTTCTATCAAAGTATACTGTGTCGTGGTGCTAGTAAATAAAATAGGACATATTTTCCCTTTTACTCTCCATACGTTTTGTAACATATAAAGTAGAGGTATTCCAACTGCTTTTATCTTCTAAATGTGCACTTTTAGTGAATTCGTTCCCTCTAAAAATTAACTTCATTTGGCATCCAAAACAACTGTATTAAAACTGTACTTCAAAAAATAGGAAATAAATATATATTCGATATAATTTGAATCATACCTTATCAGAAGCAATGAATCTGAGTGCTGATTTGTTGGAATAATTTAGCATCCTGCAGTATCAGGTAACAATGAACCAGTAATTAATTAGGGAAAATATTTTTATCCTATTCTGCTGGCTTGCTAGTAATTCGTATTACCTTTGCGTGCTCAAGTAAAGAAAATGGGGTGAGAGCTATTATCACTTTTCATTATGAACTTCACAATCGGTGGCTATGATTCCAAACGCCAGTTCCAATTAGTCTGGACATAAAGTTCAGATTAAATATATGCTTCCAGAGTAATAGAACAGTTTCCACTTACTCTCTATTCTCTTTACTGGGGCCATTGCTCTTTATTAGTTTTTAAATAGTAAGACTGCCTTTTTTAAGATTTCTAAGCTTGAACTAAAATATTTCATCCCTTTATTTAAGAATATTTATTGAGCTTCTACCTTACGCAAATTATTACTCTTGGTGCTAGGATGCAACAACAAAGAAGGGACATGCCCAATCCAATGGGAGGAGATACATGTACAATAAAAAAGCATACTTTGCTCATGAGACATTGATAAACCTGATGGAGAAAAATAATTAAGGTTAGGAGCGTTAGGAAAGTGCATTTGGTGGCAGTTTCCATTTTAAAACAGAGTGGTCAGAGAGCTCTTCACTGAGAATGTGGGCTTTGAATAAAGGCGTAAAGAAGGTGCCAAAGTGCATCCATATGGATACCTGGGGCAGGGGTGCTGCAGGCAGAAAGAAATCAGGTGCAGAAGCTCTGAGGTGAGAGCTTATCTGATGTGTCTGATGAAAATCAAGGAGATCTACAAAAGTATACAAATATAAGGGCAACAGGTGAAGGCAGAGAGACAAATGGGCAGGGGAGGCACGGTGGTGGGGGCGTCGTACAGATTGTAGGGGCCTTGGAGGCCCCTATAGAGGTTTACTCTGAGCAGGATAAAAAGCCATTGAAGGGCTTTAAGAAGAGGAGCAGCATAAGATGACTTCATTTCCAAAATTCACTCTCTCTTTTGCATTAATAGAAGACTATAAAGGAACAGGAGTGTCAACAAGGACAGTAGCTAGTGGCTAGTAGGTTAAACCAAGGTGACAATAGATCACAGCTTGAGCCAGGGTGGCAGTGGTGGAGGCGGTGAGAAGTGGTGAGACACTGAATATATTTTTAAGGATCTCCAATAAGAATTTCTTACAAATTAGATGGAAAGTGTGGAAGAGAGAAGTCAAGGGTGAAGTGAAGGCTTTGTTATTCCCTGCTACTGGAAGAATAGATAGATTCCTGCCTGATATGGGATTAAAGACAGAGAAGCTGCATTTAGGAGAATGATCAATACTTTAACTTTGAAACGTTATTAAGACATGTAAAGTACATAATCAGAAATCCTGGAATCCAGAGAAGAGATTTGAATGAAAAATGAAACTGTAAAAATTGCCAGAATTAGTTGTTTAAAGACACAACACTGGTAGATCACAAAAGAGTGAGTGCAGATAAGAGAAGAGCTCTAGGAACAGGATCCTGGGCACACCAACATTTAGAGATGAAGAGAAAGGAAATAGCCAAAAAAAACCCAAAAACAAACCTAAGTGTAATAAGAGGGTTTGGAGAAATTGAGGGAATCAACATTCTGGAAGCCAAGGAAGGCATTTCAAGCAGGAAGGGGTAGGGGCAGGCCGGTGGTGCAGCGGTTAAGTGCGCACGTTCCACTTCAGCGGCCCAGGGTTCACCGGTTGGGATCCTGGATGCAGACATGGCACTGCTTGGCAAGTCATGCTGTGGTAGGTGTCCCACATATAAAGTAGAGGAAGATGGGCACGGATGTTAGCTCAGGGCCAGTCTTCCTCAGCAAAAAGAGGAGGATTGGCAGCAGATGTTAGCTCAAGGCTATTCTTCCTCTAAAAAAAAAAAAAGAGAGAAGGAAGGAGTAATCTCATGTGTCAAATACTTCTGATAGAACAAGTAAAATGAGAAGCAAGAACTTCCCATTGGATTTTTCAACACATGATCGCTGGTGAAGTTGATAGAAGGATTTTCACTTGGAGTAGCCTAGAAGAACGCCTAATTGGGGAAGGTTCGAGAGACAAAGGAAAGACAGCGCCTGGAGGAGGAGAATATAGATACCTACTATACTTCATCAGTTCTGAGACATGCACTATTCCATATTTTAAATCGCTGAAATTGGGACACATATTAAAATTAATAGCATTTCATGCTTGCTACAATGTAGGCAGCTATTCGGATGCAGTTGTCATTGTCTACTTATTCATGAACTTTGTCATAGTTGTTTAAATTTTCATCACTACTACACAAAAATAAAACTAAAAAGCTCTTTCAATACGTATAAAATAAAAATTCTGAGTGATATGAAAGCTTTGATCATAGCTTAATTAGCATTTTTCCTTTCTTAGTGGTACATACACTAACTGCATGTTATAATCAATGTAACTCAAACGCAATGAATATGACTATCATGGAGTTTACCTATAAGGGGAAAACAGAAATAAAGAAAGTTGGAGGGGATTGGGAGGTCATGAGAGGGTTTGCTTATGAGATTTTATTTATTTAAGATGGTCAAAATTAGGGGGTGTTTGCATGCTGATGGGAACAATCTTATAGAAAGTAAAAATCTATTGCAGCATGATAGACTTGAAGTATGTCTTTCCTATACTTCTGAACATGAAAATAGATTTGCAATAGTGCTCATATCTCATTCAATAATGTTTTTCTGAAATAATTTAAGATCTTCTTTTTGTGTTCACAAGATAAAAGTTGCTCTAAAATCATTCTGTAGATTATAGATATAAAGATTCAAGCTCCATGTAAACTGTATTCTCATATATTCAAGAAAAATCAACTGCTGGTCTGTAAACATTAACTCACAATACTTCTATAAACTCTTTACATCTACACCCATTCACTATCTTATACGGTTGTTATAGTTAGTAATTTAAAAAATAAATAAACTTTAAAAGGGAATTCTACTCCTTTTTTACTGGCGTCAGAATTTCTTTAATTAGTAGGCTGATTTCATATACGTGCATTTACTTTAGTTGAAAAATCTCTATATTTTGTCCCCAAAGCACAGGTAATAAGGCATTCCCATCTTACAAATGGGTTACACAAATAAATAATTAAAATGATAATAAAAATAACTATTTCTAGAGAAATGAGTATTCCTTGGAACTGTGCTAAATGGTAGATATGATTTCCTAAAATGCTAAAAATCTACAAAATGAGCATTATAAAGTAGCTCATTTTGCTGATAATGACGTTGAAATGAATGTAGAATCTATTTATTTAGAGTAACAATAAGATAAGTGGCGCCTCGGTCTCAGAGAGCTCAAAGGTCTAGGTAGCTTTTGATTTTAAAGAAAATTAGAATTCCATAGTCACCGTGTGCACATTAACCAAGATACATCCAAACGTTATCACTAAATTGGCTACATTAAATTATGGTAGAAAAGTATATTTTAAACAGAATGATTGAAATATATTATGAACAGTATAGTAATCTATTTTCTGCCTTTTTAGTGTGAGATGAGGTATATAATTTTCCCTTAATGACTCTACTTAGTAGGGAAAAAATTTGCTTATAAAGTCCCAAATAATTAAAAGTCTTAAATAGGCTGCCTATGAAGTGTTCTTATTTGAATTTGAGCGGTCACACTATATTACTTTGCTAAACTGTGTGGTTTTACATGATAAGTTTATATGAGCAGGTTTTAACATACTAATGAAATTGAATGTTAATGTTCTGCAATATGAAAACATGTGCCTACTAGAATAAACATTCTGAAAAAGAGACACTTTGTGTAAACCTTTTAAAACAAAATTGTGCAGTCTAACTCACGCAGCAACAAAGCCACTTGCTATCAGCGCTTTCACACATTTCCATCAACTTGATACTGCTTCTGGTTTGTGTTTGCTCGTTTGTTTTTTGCCTTGTGGCTAGGCAGACTTTAGGGTCTACAGCTGACCTTAGCAAAATCTCAGATTTGGGGTATTATAGCAGGTACAGACAAGCGTATGCAATGGAAATTTAGCACAATTGACAGGCATCTTTGTGCCGAGTCTGTGATAATACTTAAATCTACACAATTGGTTTTTCTGTTTGTGTTTTTTATTTGCTTGTTTGTTTGCTTGTTTGTTTTATGTGTCCTATCTGCCTCAGTCAGTCTCCTCCTCCTTGGAAAGAGGATTGTTACAAGTCACCTCCTTTTTTCTACACAGGCCCATTTTAGGACTTTTGTTCAAATTCTTATATGTCCAAGGCTTCTTTTGAATTCTAGCAAACAGGGAAAAATCTAAGTGAATATTTAATTAGAGTTGCTCTTTTTTGAGCATCAAACATACCCATTTACATATCCCCAATTCTTAAAATAATTATGGAAGATAGGTGTCATTTTCTCCCTTCCTGTAAACGTTGAGACTAAGACTCCTTGGTCAAGGGACCAGCCAATCCCACAGAGCTGGTATCTGCCATATTTGGGCTATGAAGGCAGTTCGACTTGGCTCTGAAGACTTTCTAGGATTCAATGCTGCCTCCATGGGCAATCTGAGAAGTTCACCCCTACAAAAGAATTAATAGCTAACGATGACGTCACAAAATGACTCTCCCAAATCATAGCTTTACTTTATCCTAAAGGAAACGAATGATATCTAAGCAGAGAACACGACCAAGGCCTGTAGTACAATGCTGAATAAAAAGAAGTATTTAAATAGTGTAAACAAAAATTTGCTACTTCTTTTATGAGTAGGGATAAAAAAAATCAAGCATATTCACAAATGCAACAACTACCAGAAACTGTGTACAAAAGAGCCAAATATTCTGACCACATAAGAATTAGCAGGGGTTTTGGTTTGGATGTTGTTGTTGTTTTTTTCTTATGAAGAATGAAAAGGATGACTTTTAGAGGAGACCTACGTTACTTGACCCAAACGAAAGCATAATGAGGTAGAACAACCACTGACCTTGAAACCAGAGTTCTGGCTTGTTTGCCGGGGTCTGCATTTTTTGGTGAATTTATGCTTCAATTCCTTTTCAGAAATGGGAATATTTTATTTTTAAAGTTCTTTGAAATCACGTGTAGGAGATTATTAAAAATTACTTTAATCTTATAATAGATTTTTAATAGTACCATGCACTGAAGCATCCCTAAAATCTGTGTTCCTATACTTTTGAACAATCAGCTGACTCGCCTTTATGATTCAAGAGCAATATAGCCATCATTCATCAGGAGTAAGATAAATTGATCAAGACATTTTTGCTATTACTTTCTGGGTTAAAATAAATTTCAGGTTACAAGGTGCTAAACTCTAACCTAGACATAAACAAGCAGTGTGCATTCTACCACAAATTTCATCGCTCAAACTGAGTCAATATGGTTGGTGTAATGAGTTTTCCTAAACGTGCAGAACTTGGAATATAAAATAGTTAACCGTCTTAAGGTATATTGTTTAGCTAACTTTCCCTTATCTAGCAATACAAGTGGAAACTCCAATCACACATTCAAATCATTAAAATATATAGTGCAATAAAATAAAAATAGTCTTTATGCTGGTTCCCACCTCATCCATCAGAGCACTTCAGATGATTTGAAGGCATGCTCAGTTGAATGTGCTCAGACAGTTTGACTCAGGTAAATGGAGACATAATATTTGTGTAAATTTCTACCTCCCCAAAACATTCACCACTTCTGAACTTATATATTCAATTCCCATGTAAAACTAAAATATGTTCCATACAACAAGTTCAAGCATTTTCCTTGTATTGTTTCAATTCTTTAAGAAATTAAATCTCTTGGTTAGGATTTCTTTAATGACATTTTAAACATTGAATCAATAAAATTCTTAGTCTCCAGTGCATCATATGTCTTATATTCTGAAGCTGTAGAAAAAACAAATTGTTTTTCTAATCCTTTTATATTTTTTAAAATACGTGGAAAGTTCAATCTAATCTGTACAACATCATTAAACTTTTATTCTTTAACTCTTATTTTATTTGCCAGCAAAATTCAGTTTCCAAAGATATGGATTGTTACCTATCTAACTAGATTATGGGCTACAAATCAATATATTTGATATTATTATAGTTAATGTTTCATAAAATTGTGCCACAAACAGCCCTATACATTAGTCTTGTACTATTCTTTTGAATAATCTAGTATTAGTTCTAATTTTTTTTATTTTGAAGTAATTTTTATAAGTAGAAGGAAATGACATGGTAAATTATAATGAAACAAATCATGCTAAAGAATTTATCTACATGGTTAAGTTATTTCTCTTGTCTAGTGTTAGTTTTTATGTCAGTATTCACAATGCCTCCAAAAAGTAAGGCTCATTAGAAGAACTATTTTATATTATTTTATTTACATACAATGACTGCCAGAAATGATCCTGAAAGAAGGATTAAAGAAGAAGTTCCTATATTTGATTATGAAGTTGCCGTTTCTTATGAAGCACTTCCTCATGTATTATCTCAACTCTATGATGAAGGTAATGATATTGCCATTTTATTGAACGGAAGTCTCACAGACTTGCCTAAATTAAACATTTTACAAAGTAGCTGATCTGAGACCCAGGTACATTCATCTCACGAGAGGAATAACATTCCTTCCCCCAGACTAAGCAACTAACATCCAGCATTTATTGTGCTCCTGCGTTTGACAGTCATAAATGCTTTGGAGTATTAAATCAAGCCTCATTCTATCTCTCTCTCTCATTCTTTCTCTTTTTCTCTCTCTCTGACTGTCTCTCTCACACACACGAGCACACGGAAACACACACACACACAGCATTTTACAGACGATGAAATGGAGTCACAGAGAGATTAAGTAACTTGCTACAGCTAACAAGCTAGCAAGCAACAAAACTAAAATCAAAGTGTAGCACATAGTACTGTCAGTGAAGGCTCTGGAAAAAGAATGCCTAAGTCCCACCCCAGTTCCACCACATTATTCCTACCTAGTATCCTGGTGACAACAGCAGGGGTTTCAAGAGTGCTGTGCTGTGATTCAGCGAATTCTCTGTATTTTTGTAATCATATGGAGTCCCTCTTCCTATTTTATTGACTCTGATTTATTTTATTGATTCCTCTCCATATTTTACAATTATTTTACATTTCACTAAATTCTGCCCTTCTCTTTACTAGCTCTTTTCTATGTCTGTCTTTGGGTTTTAATCAGGTGTTTATTTTCTAATTACTTGAGTTGACACATGGCAGATCTGCATTTAGACATTCTTGTGTTTCTTTACAGCAAAAGTGTTTCCTAATGACTACCTTAGATGGTCATTCAAATTTTGACGAGAAGCTCTTTTATTTTCATTCAGCTTTGAGTATTTTCAAATAGCCTTAAAACTTTCTTGTGCAAAACAAAGTTATCTGGTAGTATGCTTTTTCAATTCCTTGAAACAAGAGATTTTGTATTTTTTCTTATTCTATCATTCCATTTTATTTATTTTAATTATATTATCATTTTATTGCATGTATTATTATATTATAATTATGTTACTATATATGGATTTTTACTTATTTATTTTAATATTTGTATTAATATATGAATACTTAGTCCCTTTGTGTATTCTTTGAAATCTATTGAAACTTTCTTTTGTGACTTGATACACAATAAGTTTTCTATTAATAATCTACATATTCTTTAAGATAATGCATATTCTGAAGTGGACATTAGCAGGATTATTGAATATGGGGCACCAGGCCTCATTCCCTCACAAAGACACTGACTTAACAACAATATATTGTCCCAAATGCCTTTATGAGACCTCCAGGAACCAGTTGAGAAGTTACAGTACCCTAGATAAGTACAAAGCCAAGAACAGCTACATTGAAAGATGTAAAAAAAGTCATCACACTTAACATAAGACACCCTTTCTGTTAAGCTTGCCCACCTCAATTCAGTCAAGAGAAAACATTCGACGTGTGACTTCTAACTTAGGAGGGAAAGAGAAGAGTGGAATATGTGTCCAATGTTCCAGTTTAATGGGGGCTGCCTGAGAGAACGGTTTCGATCTTGCCTGACTAGGAGTGCTCACAAGGAACTGGCATACTTTGGATGCCTGAAGACCACTAAGGACAGAGAAAAGCTAGGCAGCGTGTTTCAGCATCAGAGAACATGCAGTAGTGCGCAAACACCACAGTGAACTAGAGATTACAAGCTCCTGATAAAGAAAATGGCAAATCTCTCTAACTGGGAATGTACACATGCAAGCCCAGCAAAGACACAGCCCAGAAAAGATTTGAAAGGCCCCCAAGAATCTTTAGGCGGACTGATTGGCGAAGGTCTTCTCCTATGTGAAGCTAGTCCCTAAGGCTGGAAGAGGCGGCTGTGTTACAAATGCCCAAATCTCAGCAAAAATAACAAGACTTATAAAGAAACAGGTAAACACGGGCCAATCAAAGGAACAAAATAAATCTTCAGAAACTAACCATAAAGAAAAGGGCATCTATACATTACCTGAAAAAAATTTCAAAATAATTATCTTAAAGGAGCTAAATGAGCCACAAGAGAACATAGACAACTGAATGAAATCAGGAAACCAATGCATGAATAAAATGGGAATATCAACAAAGAAACAGAAAGTATAAAAAGGAAGAAAATAGAAATTCTGAGGCTAAACAATACAATAACTGAATTGAACAATTCACTAGAGGGGTTCAAAATCAGACTTGATAAAACAGAAGAAGAATCTGCAAACTGAAAGATAGGTAATTTGAAGTTATCACATAAGAGAAACAAAAACAAAAAAAGAATTAAGAAAAGTGAAGAAAGCCTAAGGGACTTATGGAAAGCATCAAGGGGGCAAACCTCCATGTTAGTTGGAGTCCCAGAAGGAAAAGAGAAAGGAAGGAGCAGAGAGCTTATTTGGAGAAACAATGATCAAAACTTTCTGAACCTAAGGAAGGAAATGGGCATCCAACTTCAAGAAGCTTAAAATAATCCAACTAACGTGACAGTAAAGAGTTCCACGCCAATACACGTTATAATCAAACTATCAAAAGTCAGAGAGAGATTCTTGAAAGCAGCATGAGAAAAGTAAGTCACTAGGTACAAGAGAGCTCCCATAAGATTATCAGAAAATTTCTCAACAGATACGTTAAAGAACAGAAGGTAATAGGGGTCAGCCTCATGGCCGAGTGTTTAAATTTCTACACTCTCTGCTCCGGCAGCCTGGGTTCGTGGGTTTGGATCCCGGGTGTGGACATACTACACTCATCAGCCATGCTGTGGAGACATCCCACATACAAAGTAGAGGAAGATTGGCACAGATGTTAGCTCAGGGTTAATCTCCCTCAAACAAAAAAGAGGAAGATTGGCAATGGATGCTAGCTCAGGGTGAAAAAAAGAAAAGAAGAAAAAAAAGAAGATAATGGAATGATTCATTCAAAGTGCTGAAACAAAAAACTACAAACCAAGAATATGGTATTTGGCAAAACCACCTTCAAAAATGAAGGAGAAATAATGACCTTCACAGATAAACAAAAGCTGAAGGAGTTCATCATCACTGTGCTTGCCTTTCCAAAAGTGCCAAGGAAGTCCTTCAAATTGAAAAAAATGACACCAGATAACAACAAGAAAGCATATGAAAATATAAAACTCTCTAGTAAAAGTAAATATATAGACAAAAACAGAATCCTGTAATACTGTAATAGTGATGCATAAATCACTTTTAATTCCAGTATAGAATTTAAAACATAAATTAATAAGAAATAACTGTAACTATAAAACTATGTGACTAACATCCCACAACTAGAAGGACCTGCAACTAAGATATACAACTGTGTACGGGGGAGTTTGGGGAGATAAAGCAGAAAAAAAAAAGATTAAAAAAAAAACCTATGTGACCAGGTAAAAATATGAAATGACACAATTTGTGAGATGGATAACAATAAAGTGAAGGGAATATAAAGGAGTACTTTGTTTGTAAGTGATTGAAGTTAATTATTATCAGTTTAAAATAGACTGCTATATCTACGAGATGTTTTATGTACTCTCTGTGGTAATCACAAAGAAAATATCTACAGAAGATGCATAAAAGAAAATGAGAAAGGAATCAAAGCATGTCACTGCAAAAACAATCAAAGCACAAAAGAAGGCAGGAAGAGAGGAAAAGGAGGACAAAATAGCAATAAGACATAAAGAACGCAATCAATAAAATGACAACAGTAAAACCTTCCCTATCAATAATTACTTTGAACATAAATGCATTAAACTCCCCAAGCGAAAGACCCAGAATAACTAAATGGGTAAAAAATAGAAATCCAATTATATACTGTCTACAAAAGATTCACTTTGGATGTAAGGACACATTTAGGCTGAAAGTGAAAAGATAGAAAAAGATGTTTTTCGCAAATGACGATCAAAAGAGAGCAAATGTATCATACTTCTATCAAACAAAACAGACATTAAGTCAAAAACTGTAACAAGAGATGAAAAAGGACATATAATGATATGGACATAAAAGATATGACAAAATTGATAAAAGGACATATAAAGAGTTAATTCACAAGGAAGATGTAACAATTAGAAATATATATTCACGTATCATTGGAGTATTCAAATATATGAGGCAAACGTTAACAGAATTGAAGGGAGAAATACTTATGCAATAATGGTGGAAGATCTGAATACCGCCCTCTCAATAATGTACAGAACGACCAAACAGAAGATTAATAAGAAAACAGAGCACGTGAAAAATACTACAGATCAATTGAGATCAGATATGTACAGAACAATCCATCCAAGAACAACAGAATACATTTTTCTCAAATGCACATGGAACATTCCTCAGGATAGATGACATAGCAGGCCACAAAATAAGTCTTAATAAATTCAAGAGGTTACTATGAACAATTAACACCAATAAATTGGTAACCTAGAAGAAATGAATACATTCCTAGAAATGGACACAACCTACAAAGACTGATCATGAAGAAATAAAAAATCTGGGCAAACCTATAACTGGCAAGGATACTGAATTAGTAAAAAAAAAAAACAAAAACAAAAAAACAAAAAAACAAGAAAGAAAGGCCCAGAACCAGATGGCTTCACTGGAGAATTCTATCAAACTTTTATTTTTTATTTTTTCTTTTTGAGGAAGATTAGCCCTGAGCTAACATCTGCTTCCAATCCTCCTCTTTTTGCTGAGGAAGACTGGCCCTGAGCTAACATCCATGCCCATCTTCCTCTACTTTATATGTGGGATGCTTACCACAGCATGGCTTGTCAAGTGGTGCCATGTCCACACCCAGGATCCAAATCTGGGAACCCTGGGCCTCCGAAGTGGCATGTGCACACTTAACCACTGCACCACAGGGCCGGCCCATACCAAAGTTTTAAATAAAGATTAACAGCAATCCATCCCAAACTATCAAAAAATTGAAGAAGAGAGAATATTTCCAATTCATTTTATGAAATCCAGCATTACCCTAATATAAAAGTCAGGCACAGATACTGCAATGAAAATAACGAAAACAAAAAAACCTACAGACCAATATCTCTAATGAATATTGATGTAGAAATTCTAAAAGAAAATGCTAGCAAATCCAATTCAACAGCACATTAAAAAGGATTACACACCACAAGAAAGTGGAATTTATTCCTGGAACATGGGGATAATCCAACATGTGAAAGTCAATCAATGTAACACAATACATTAACAGAATGAAGAACAAAACTACATTACCATCTCAATTGATGCAGAAAAAGCACTTGATGAAATGTAACAGCTTTTCATGATAAAAACTCCCAACAAACCAGGAATAGAAGCAAATTACCTCAACATAATAAAAGCTGTGTATGAAAAACCCATAGATAACATCATACTCAATGGGGAAAAACTGAAAGCTTTTACCTCTAAGAGCAGAACAGGGCAAGAATGTCCATTTTCACCACTTCTATTCAATATGTTACTGGAAGTCCTAGTCAGAACAATTAGGAAAGAAAAAGAAATAAAAATCATCCAAATTGGAAAGGAAGAATTAAAATTAAATCTGTTTGTAGATGATATGATCTTATATGTGGAAAACTCTAAAGATTCCACACACACATACAAGAACTTTAGAAGTAAAACTGAATTTAGCAATGTTGCAGGAAAAAACTCAACACCCCATAATCAATTGTGTTTCCATACACTGATAAAGAACAACCCAAAAAAGAAAGTAAGAAGACAACTTAATTTGCAATAACATCAAAAAGAATAAAATTAACCAAAGAAGTCAAAGACTTGTACGTCAAAAACTATAACACATTACTCAGAGAAATTAAAGGAGAAACAAATAAATGGAAATGCATCCTGTATTCATGTACTGGAGACTCAACATTGTTAAAATTTTCATACTACCTAAAGCTGTCTACAGATTTTATTCAATCTCTATCAAAATTCCAATGGAATTTTTTGCAGAAACAGAAAAAGCATCCTAAAATTTGTGTGGAATCTTCAAGGATCTCAAATAGCCAAAATAATCTTGAGAAAGGAAAACAAAGCTCATGGCCTCAAATTTTCTGATTTCAATAGATATTACAAAGCTACAGCAATCAAAACAGTATGGTACTGATATAAAGACAGATATGTAGACCGATGGAAGAGTTTAGAGAACTCAGCAATAAACCCTTACATTTCTGGTTAACTGAACCCTGACAAGGATGTGAAGACTATGGAATGGGAAAAGTATAGTCCCTTTAACAAATGGTATTGGGAAAACTGGATATCTGCATGTGGAAGAAGGAAGTTGCGCCCTTACCTTAACGCCATATACAAAAATTAATTCAAAATAGATTAAAGATAAATGTAAGATGTGAAATCATAAAACTCCTAGAAGAAAACATAGGGGAAATGCTTCATTGGATTTGGCAATGATTTCTTGGATATGATACCAAAAGCAAAGACAATGAAAGCAAAAATAGACAAATAGGACTACCTCAAACTTAAAAACTTCTGCAAAGTAAAAAAAAATGATAATAATGAAAAGATCAAAGAGGCAACCTTTAGAATCAGAGAAAATACTTGCAAACCATATGTATTATAAAGAGTTAGTATCCAGAATATATAAAGAAACCCTACAACTCAACAACAAAAAACAAATAAACCAAATAAAAAATGGGCAAAATACTTGAATAGACATTTCTCCAAAGAAAATATACAGTAGCCAATAGACATATAAAAATTGCTCAGTGTCACTAATCATTAGAGAAATGAATGTAAAAACCACAATGAGACATCACTTCACACTCATTAGGATGACTGCTATTAAAAACAAAATGAAATGAAACAGAAAATAATGTGTTATTGCGGATGTGGATATATTAGAACACTTGGGCACTGTCAGTGGGAATGTAAAATAGTGCAGCCGCTATGGAAAGCAGTATGAAGATTCCTCAAGAAATCAATAATAGAATTATCATAGGATCCAGCAATTACACATCCAGGTATATACCTAACAAAACTGAAAACAGGGAATATCTTGAAGAGATATCTGAACACGTATGTTCATTGCAGTGTTATTCACAATAGCCAAGAAGCAGGAGGAACCTAAGTGTCTACGGACAGATGAATGGATAAATAAATTGTAGTATATACATACAATGTAATATTTTTCAGCCTTCAAAAGGAAGGAAATCCTGTACTATGCTAAAACATGGATGAACCTTGAGTACATTATACCAAATGAAATAATCCAGTGATTAAAAACAGATACTTCATGAGTCTACTTACATAAGCGTTCTAAAGTAGTTAAATTTCCAAGAGAAACAGAAAGTAGAATTGTGGTTGCCAAGTACTTGGAGAAGGGGGGAAAGAGGAGTTGTTCGTCAGTAGGTATACAGTATCACTTTTGCAAGATGAAAACTTCTAGAGATTTGTTGCACAAAAATGCACATAAAGTCAGCAATGTGCTGTACATTTAAAAATGGTTCATATGGCAAATTTCATGTTAAATGCTTGTTAAGACAATAAAAATGAATAAATAAATACAACTTACAAATTCACAGTCTTAAATATATTTATTAAATACAGAAACTACAAGTTTTGAATTTTAAAATATTTCCCACTTTTTGACAGTTGTTTTGTGTAGCTTAAGGCTAAATTATGAAGTATGTGCAAATATGTGTTATTTATATCTGATTAATCCCTTAGTATTTCTTTCACAAAGATACATTGTTCATTTTATCCTTTATCACATTTTATTACTTGAAGTTTTTCCATTAACATCCCTAACAATAATTTCTCTGAATTAATATTGCCTGAAATATCTGTATTTCACTCTTTGTGTTTTCAAACCATCTGCGTTATTTTATTTTAAGGGTGGACAACATAATATTATACTATTACGTTTTTACAAATAAAGTTTCCGTATTTTGAATGAAAACTTATTGTCCATTTATTCTTTTTGTAATTGTTGTTATATCAACACTTTCTATCATCTAATGTTTTCACAACTCCTTCCTTTTTTCTTTTCTCTTGTTACCTAAATTAAATTTTCCTATTCTATTTGTAATGTTATATATATATATGTTATATGCCATACATGTTATTTGTTATATATGTTATATGTTATAAATTCTATTTTTCCTTAAATTATAAAAGTACGAAACTTATAGTTTTAAAATTACAGATTCTACTTTTGTTATTTTGACAAATGACACTGTTATTTAAAGCTATACTGGAATCATCTGAAATCAGTTTTAGAACTCTTCTCTCAATGCTTCCACTCTTTGTATTCTTTCCTGATAACTTCTGGAACTTCCCTGATAACTTCTACTTTGTCTTCCAGCTCGTTAGATTTTACTTTTGTCACATGGTAGATTCATTATTGTTCCCAATTCTTCACTCTTTCCCCATAATAGAATTGAACACCCATGTCCTTTGTCAAGTGGGTTTGCAATGCCTACCCAGACGATGGGCACATCTCTAAGACAATCATATGGACTTGCAGTTTAGCATAGATTTTCTTTAGCCGTGGTAATGTGAGCATATGTGAAATAAGCTAAGAGTTGAACTGTGCTTGCTTTAGTTGACTTAGTCTCCTGTGATTCCACAAACTCCCTTGAGAAGAACAGTCTAGAATAAGCAGACATGTGTGAGAAAAATAAAATCTAATTGTTTTTAGCATTTGAAATTTTGAGATTTTTCCAGAGTAGAATAGCTGACAAAAATAGAGGCAGTGTCCATTTGGCTATTAAGCCCACTCATTGTTATTTTATAATTACCTTTTTTAATATAAAATAATCAATACATACAAAAATGTACATGTTACAAAATATAGCAATATATGAGAGAACTCACCACCCCAATTAAGAAATCATTGCCAAAACCACTGAAACTCCCTATTTACTCTTTCCTGATAACTCCATTTCTCCCCATCCTGGGTTTTGTGTTTATCATTCTACTGCTTAACCTTAGAATGTTACTATGTATGTATATATCTCTAAACAGTGCATATTATCTATGCATATATATCTATACAATTTTTAGATTTATCATTTTGAGTACATTTCTTAGATTTTATTCACAGAGTTATGATTGATTGATTGATTTGACAGTAGTTGTATTAGTTGCTGAGCATGTCTTTAAAAGCCATCAACCGCCTCTCTATTCTCTGTATTGAAATTTGGAGAGAAAACTAACTCATTAGCCTCATCATGCCTGGAATAAGTAGTCAAAAAGACAATTTCATTTTTTGTATAAATTAAAGACTCTCCTTAAAGTGTTGTTCTTTTGATATCAGAATTTAGGATTTTAATGGCTTAACTGATTATAATTACAGACATTTGTTCCATTATACTCATGAATGATGAATGATTCAAAAGGCAGTCTATTGAATTCAGATTTTTCTAATCTATTTTTAAATTAGAAAATTCCAAGGCAGTAATTTAGAGTAATAAAGCAACGATTGTCTTATGGTCCCAGATTCCTCCTTTATTTAATTAAAATTGTTTTTAAAAATAATAATTGGGAAGAAGGTGTTCTGTTTAACAGAATATTAGTGCATTAAAACTTTATTGAGTAGGCTTTGAAAGAAGTAATGCTATTTTGCACAAAGTTATCAGGACAAGTTTGCATATAGGATGCACATTTCCAAATATGATTCATATGGTGTCTTTCTTTGTTATGTAGTAATGTAAATATGCAATTTGATTTCAGAGTTTTGGTAGGTGGAACATGTGAACTTGAAATCAAAATAAAATTTGTTTTGTGAGATAAAGTTTTCCTTCTTTTTCTAAAAAATAGTCACACCATGTCACCAAATTAACTTTGTCAACATTGTCTATGTTATCTTTTAATCACAACACATAACTTAAGTGTAATTATAACATACAATATATATATATATGCACACATAAAACATACAATGTGCATGCTCTATAAATAAAACGTGTTTAAATGACAACATACAACATATAACTCAACTGATAATAGTCCTTAGTGTATTTGCATAGAGAAAGAAATGTTCAGCAGAATAAGGGTTGTACAGTGTTTTTTTGCTAGTCTCAGAATGCATTTGGGTCCTAATTATTGGTGGCACTTTTGTTTGTGTACTTCACTGCCTAGCACCAGCCAACAGACGAGATGGTGATAAACTCTATTTAAAACACGAAATTTGCAAATACCCTTTGAAAGGGAGTAAGGATTTATCATTTGTTCACCCCTTTATTCGGACCTTTTTGGGGGTTTTAATATCAAGTAGTATTATAAGATACAGGGGTGTTTCTTCAAAAATATTTATTACCTTATTAAGGTAAACTGTCTTCCCTGCCGGAGGATGATATTTTATAGAAAAAATACAAAATCCTATAAACTTCACAGTTGGAGTCAAGGCACTTTTTAGCTGACAACACTATAACCATTACTTTCATTCTAATTTTAAGGACAGTAGTAGCAGCACTTCAATTAACCAATTAATCAAAATAAGATTCAAGTTTCTGCACATCTAGTTCATAAAGGCTCTCCCTATAGCATATTATTTCAAATGAATGCCACCTCCTGCTATGGTGGGTCATCAGCCCGCCTAGAAAAGCACAGTAGTTAGCTCTTTTCATTGCCATGAAAAAAGTTAACAACACTGATACTGAAGTGACCATAATTAGTCCATTGAGATTAATGTAAGAACTTTGTACCTCTCCTAGTGTCATTGTCACAGACTTATGACACCCTCTAAATTGCAGTAGTTCACTGGTTCACTTTCCAAATGGTTTTATCACTTAGAATGCCTAGAAGCTCAATTAAAACAAAAAGTAAAGATCTTGGCTGCTGTAGAAAACAGCCTCAATCAAAGAAAGTCTAAAGGAGACCTTACGCCTTCAAATCGCAGTATGTTTTCTCAGTGTTTGCATGAGAAAGACACATCAAATGACCATATATAGAAACCAAATCCTCATAATTGATGGCATTATTTAGCAGAGCAGATGTGAAAGTTTAGAGACTAATTTTCCATGATTACAAGTTAAAATCATAAAAGAACAAGAAGGCCAGTTCTGCCCTATTCAAACCATTTCAACCAAAAGTTTGACATGCTTTATGAGAAAAGCTTATTAATACAAGGACATAAAATATGTTTTCAGGTTATACACCATGCAGCAACAAACATGCCAATTTTATTTTAATGTCTTTGTATAGTAGCAAAGAAAAAATATACCATTGTGTAACGGTTTTTTAATAAGACTGTTACTATAAATGGTTTATTTTAAAAATGTAAATTGTATTTTAAAAATTGCTTTAGATGAATTTCCCTTAAAATCTGGGGATGAAGATAAATTATCAGCAAATGTACACTAAAATTCATAAGCAAGTTCTTGCAAATATTTAGGAAAGCAAGAAGCAGAAAAATGAAGGAGACAGACAATTGTAGCACACTAATAAGTAGGAAAGGAGTGAAATATCCACTAACATAATTCAATTTCTCAAATGTTCACTTTGTTTTTTGAGCCAGCATGGAAAACAAAAGAACTATTAGAAATCAGAAGAGTCCCTATAAACTGAGGAGATAGGTAAATACCCTGATTTTCCAAAGCAGTAATGTATTATTTATAAGAATGCTTCCAGTTACTACAGGCACCCAAAAGTTTTGGATAGGTTCAAGAACATAACATCAGACTCATACTTTCAGAATTTTTTGCTTCATGTCGCTAGGAAACCCAAGTATGTAGCTGACTTGAGAGATCCTGGGACACAAGCAGTGTTATCAGAGATCTGTTTCTCCATCTCTCTGTTCTGCTTATCTCTGGATATAATCTTCTGACCACAGTCAGTCTCCACCTCTTGAAAAGGACACCCACCACCACGCTCAAACTAGTCACCCCAATAGATTAAGACATGTGCTGTCACCTGAGTTACCTCAAAAGAAAGAGATCATAGTTTCGTCTTAAAAATTCCTAGGATCGACCCAGCTTTGGTGGTATATCCATCCTAGAGCCAGTCACTCTGGCCAGAGTCACAAGAGCATTCTTGGGAAAATCCCACTCAATTCACACGGTATGGATTCTATCACCAAAAAAAATAAGGTTCTGTTATGAGAAAAATAATGAAAGAGGTACTGGATCAATGAAAACAGAAATCAAATAATCATCTAATAGAAAGAGAAGGATTCTACACCAGAAATACGAGAAGTTATTACTGATCTCATGCAAGATTTTTATACAGATTAACTTACAGATATTTTTTGGACATTAAAAAATTTCAGAAATAATTAAGAAGTCATTGGATGTTCCTTGAAATGAAAATGAGTCATATCAATCTTCATTTACATTTTTGATAGGCTTTGCAGACTGATAACTGAAGAAGACTTTATAAATATACTGCACCTAAAATTTTTCTTAATAATCTAGTGAATAACAGGAAGAAATTTGAGTTAAGTAACTATTTTACTAACAGTAACTGCTTAAACAAACTTACCAGAAGAAGTGTTGATTAAAGGGTCAATACTAACATGAAAGGAAGAGGTTAAGGTTTTGTTCTTGATCCTAATTCAAATTTTTTTTAGTGTCTTGGATGAAGACATGGAAAATAGGTTAGTATGTTGTGTGTGTTATAGAGAGGTAAGGGGAAAATGATATATTGGATGTCATATCAGATATCCAAAAATATATCAAGGTAATACATTAATAAAATAAACCTTAATTTAAACAATGAGGTGAAAGATCTGTGTATTGAAAAATATAAAACATTAATGAAAGAAATTGAAGAAGACACAAATAAAGCCAAAGGTATTTTGTGCTTATGGATTGAAACAATCAATATTGTTCAAATGTCCATGCTACTCAAAACAATCTGCAGATTCAATGCAATCTCTATCAAAACTCCAAGGGCATTTTTCAAAGAAATAGAATAAATAATCCTAAAATTTATATGTTACCACAAAAAACCCTAAATAGCAAAGCAAACTTGAGAAAGGAGAACAAAGCTAGAGACATTACGTTTCCTAATTTTAAACTGTATTACATAGTTATAATAATTGAAACAGTATAGAATTGGCGTAAAAACAGACACATGGATCAAGGGAACAGAATAAGGAGCCAAGAAATAAACCCATATATGAACCTACTGAAGTATTTTCAGTGTACTGAAAATGTGCTGAGTATATATTTCATCATAATAAAACATTTTTTAAGTGTACTGAAAAAAAAAGAAAGAAATTCATGTACATAGGTTCAACTAATTTACAGCAAAGGAGTCAAATATGTATAGTAGAGAATGGACAGTCTCTTCAATAAACGGTGTTGGAAAACTGGACAGCCACATGTAAAAGAATGAAACTTGACCACCATATTATACTATACACAAAAATTAAGTCCAAATGGATTGAAGACTTGAATGTAAGACCTGAAACCATCAAACTCCTAGAAGAAAACATAGGCAGTAAGCTTCTCAACATAGTTCTTGGTGATGATTTTTTTAAATCTGACACCAAAAGCAAAAGAAAGAAAAGAAAAAATAAATAAGCTGGACTACATCATATGCACAACAAAGGAAACCATCAACAAAGTGAAAAGGCAATGTATTGAATGAGAGAAAATGTTTGCAAATCATGTATCTGATAAGGGGCTAATTTGCAAAATATATAAAGAATTCATACAACTCACTAGCAAAAAAATAACCAATCCAATTAAAAAATGGGCAGAAGTTCTGAAAGACGTTTTTCGAAGAAGACATACAGATGACTAACAGGTCCATGAAAAGATGCTCATCATTAATTGTCAGGGAAATGCAAATTAAAATCATAACGAGATATCACCTCACACTTTTTAGAATGGCTATTACCGAAAAGACAAGGAGCAGCAGTCATTGGCAAGGATCTGGGGAAAAGAGAACCTTTGGGCACTGTTAGTGGAAATGCAAATTGATGCAGCCACTATGGAAAACAGTGTAGAGATTCCTCAGAAAAATAAAAATAAAACTACCACATGAGCCAGGAATTCCACCTTTGAGTGTTTATCCAAAGAAAATGAAAACACTAACTTCAAAAGACATATGCACCCCATTTTCATTGTAGTATTATTTACAATAGCCGAGATATGGAAACAACCAAAGTGTCTATCAATGGCTTAATGGATAAAGAAATTGAAATGGAACATCAATCAGCCATAAAAAAGAACAAAATCTTGCTATTTGAAACAACATGAACAGACCTTGAGGGTGTTATACTAATTGAACTAAGACAGAGAAAGACAAATACCATATCATCTCTCTTATATGTGGCATCTAAAAAAAACCCACAAGCTCATAGATACAGAGAACAGATTGGTGACTACCAGAGGCACGGAGTGGGTGATGCGAGAAATGGATGAAGGGGGTCAAAAAGCAAAAAGAAAGAAAAAGCAAATCTGTCGATATCTGTTAAATGTTAGTTGGGCAGCATTGAGTCTGTATATTTTTATAACAAGTGCTAAAGAGAAAGGTCATCTTATCCACTTTGTACTACATTGGGTGTAGTAAGATATACACAGATAATTTAGAAATTTGTGATTGTGATGGTGCCTTGAGAAAGGGAAAAAACTAAAACCTTTGTAGATCTGGCATGAATCACATATTCCCATCTTTGATTCCAAAATAATGACAAAAAATAAAATAAAAAATAAAAGGAATTGGGAGCTTAAAAATAAATAAATAAATCTGACCAGGTAAACGTTAATTTAAACCTTAACATTTAAAAAAAAATGTTTTACGTAGACCATGAATCAATCTTAGAAATAAATAATGTGGATTAACAGGAGGCTTTATCAAGAGACTGAAGGACATTAATTAGGTTAACACAACCTCCGCATATATTAGTGATGTTATATTTCTGCTAAATTGAATTAAAATTAGTATAGAAGATATTAATAAAATTTCATTTTCTAATAATGATATGTGGTATTTGGATCTGGGTACTGTCATAATCTGAGAGATGCACTGATAGATTTGAGAATGCCCAAAGAAGAATTATTAAGACAAGAAAAGATTGGAAGACGTCTAGATTAGAGAGGAGAATATTTAGCAGAAAAGTAAAAACTACTTTAAATACTTGACAGACTTTCACAAAATTTTGAGTTCAGACTTATGCTGTCTGCTTCCAAAAAGTATATCAGAACTTGTGTTTGGGGTTTACAAGTCTGGGATCCATAATAAAGGAAATTTTTCTCCCAAATAGTGTATTTTCAGTGTTGATTTTGAAATTATATGTTTTTTAAATTGTTTCATCAATTATTGAATTTCCTATAATCACGTTTCAATATGAGATTCAATACAATTCAATAATGACATCTTTTAGTGTCATCACAAAAGAAATCCATGCAAAAAGTATATGATTAGACCACATAACTTTGAATCCCAGTTCAAATATTATTGCTTTGAATTTCTGTAAAATTATTCATGACTGAGGAAGCATGATATTGGAAGTATCTGGTTGGAAGAATAGTTTCCAACGCGAGTCACAGAGAAATAGCCTAGCTAGCTGTCAGTAAGAACTTGTGATCATTGCACAAAGAAATGTAGACCTAAAGATTGAGAAACTCAGGATCTTCAGAGGTTTATGAGACAAGAAAGAACCTCTCTGTCTAGAAATGGGCTTAGGGAACACAGTTATGTAGACGCTCGTAAAAAGCAGCTATGAAAGACAAAGAAAGTAGAGATTAACAGCCTGAATTAAGGTTAGTAGCAATTAGGGATTATTTTTTCTTATCATAGAATACTTACTATATTCAAGAGTTTATGATCTATAATGAGTTAAAAAGAATTACAAAAAGACAAAACAAAACAAGAAAGGAATAATGCACTTTCCTACTATCCATCTTAAGATAGACCTTTAAACCCCTGCATGCTCTGCTCCATTTATGCCCCCATTCCCCAGCAGAGGTAATCACTATTCTTAATTATGTGTTTCCTCCCCTTGGTTTTTTTTTTGTTTTTTTTTTTTTAAAGATTTTATTTTTTCCTTTTTCTCCCCAAAGCCCCCTGGTACATAGTTGTGTATTCTTCGTTGTGGGTTCTTCTAGTTGTGGCATGTGGGATGCTGCCTCAGCATGGTCTGATGAGCAGTGCCATGTCCGCGCCCAGGATTCGAACTAACGAAACACTGGGCCGCCTGCTGCGGAGTGCGCAAACTTAACCACTCGGCCATGGGGCCAGCCCCTCCCCTTGGTTTTATGTATGGTTTTACCAAAAAATTATGTCTCTCTCTCTCTGTGCCTATGTTTCTGTTTTGCATGCTTTGACATCTATGCAAATTGATTTTTGTATATATTCTTCTGCAACTTGCTTTATTAACTCAGAGATTCATTCATGTTGTTACATAGCTGTAGTTCTTACACAGTCACTTTAGTACTGCATTCCATTGTATTTTATATATCTGTTCTTCTCCTGGAAATGTGTCTGTTTCCAGTTTCATGTATGACTATAGTTGCACAATTACAAACGTATTTTTTTTCCAGAGGGTGAGGAAGATTGGCCCCGAGCTAACATCTGTTGCCAATCTTCCTTTTTTTGCTTGAGGAAGATTGTCCCTGAGCTAACACCTGTGCCAATCTTCCATTTTGTGTGTTGGACACTGCCACTGCATGGCTTGATGAGCAGTGTGTAGGTCTGTGCCTGGAATCCAAACCCGAAAACCCCAGGCCACTGAAGTGGAACCTGAGAACTTAACCATTATGCCACCAGGCTGGCCCCCAGGTGTACTTTTACAGTAGTACAAAATGTACTCAAAATGTCTTCTCCTGACCAGCAGCATCACTTGGGAACTTGTTAGATATGCAAATTCTCCAGCCCCACCTCAGATCTGCTGAATCACAAACTCTGGGGGCACTGGGACCAAGCAGTCTTTAAAGAATCTGTCCAGGTGAATATGATGCACAATCAATTACAAAAACCACTGGTATAGAGTGTATATCTAGAAAAAGAATTGCTGGGTCACAGTTCTTAAATCTTCAAGCTTACGAGATAACACTACATAGTTTTCTAGAATGGTTATATCAATTTCCAATTCCACCCACAGTTAATCTGACTCCCATTGTTCCGATTCTTCTAAACACCTGGCATTGTCTAATTTTTCAAAAATTTTACCAATCTGGCTGGTGTGAAATATTATCTCATTGTGAATTTAATTTTCTTTTCCGTAATTATAAATGGAGGTTGTGCATACTTTCCAAAGTTTATGAGATATTTGTACTTTATCTTCTATGAATGCCTTAATTTTTCCATTTTTAAATGGGACTCATTGTCTCTTTTGGTGGATGACTTTTAAAAATTGCTGTTTTTTTCTTCTTTTATTGGAATTGTAATATACCTCCTTACTGATCATTTCTTGGTTAAATATGTGGCCAATTTTGTCTCCTAGTTTATAGCCTGTCTTTTAGCCCTCTTTATAATGTCTTTTGATTCATTGGAGTTCTTAATTTCAGGAGAGTTGAACTTGTCACCCACTTCCTTTATGATTTGCACAATTTTTGTCTTGCTTGGGAAACTCTACTCCAAGGATGTGAAAATATTTTACACTTTTTTCTTCTAAGAATTTAAAGTTTGTATGTTTTAAATTTTCATCTCCCTGAAATTGATTTTTGTATAAGTGTGACAGGTGAAAACCCACTTTCCTTCCATAAAGATAAACAGTTGTCCCAGAAAACTTTATTCAAAAGTTCATCAGTCCCCAGTAATTCTGAATGCCACCTCTCTTATACACCAAATTTCTACATATGAATGAGTTTTTTTAAGAATCTCTGCTACACCGGTGCTTAATACTTCAATCTCTACCACAGTCTTCTGCTGTCTTACAATAACTTTATAATAAGTCATAATACTGTATTCATATTACTCCCCCACATTCTTTACATTAGGAGCTTCTTGATGACTTATGACTTCATGCACAGACACACAGAGGATTTTGTCTAGTAGGACATTGAACGTATAGATAATTTTGGGAAAAATGTACATCTTTATGATACTGATATTTTATGCGTAAGTGTAGTATTTCTCCATTAATGAAAGTCTTTCTTCAGGTCTTACAGTAGAGTTTTATAATTTTCTCTGTAAGGGTGAAGCATATTTGTATTAGATCTACTACTGCTTCTTTATATTGTTTTGATTGTTCTAATAATTATCATCTTTTCCTAAATTAAAATTGTTCTTTTTTTATTGATATATATATAAATACAGTTGTCTTTAGATTTTGGCATTTTACTCAACAATCTTGATATAGACTCAATAACTCTAGTATTTTATGCTGATCATTTTTGATATTTTAATGTAGACAATCACATCACATACAAGTTTTCCTTTTTCTTTTAAACTTGATATTTTTGTTTCTATTATTTGTTCTATTGTACTGACTAGGACTTCCAATACAAGGTTGAAGAGAAGTGGTAATAGTTCTATTTTCTCTGTAAATATTTTTGTTGACGTCATTTTTCAGTTTTTGGAGATTCATTTATATTTATAGTGTAATAAGAGGCTTTTGCTAAACATATACAGAGATTTGATCTTATTGAATGCTTGCTTTGGCATCTATTTCTATAACCATATTTTTTACTTTTTGTCTGTTAATGTAATGAATAACCTATGTAGATTGTCTAATCTTACATCATACTAGCATTCCTGGGGAAAACCTGGCTTCATCACTATATATAGCCGTTTTTATACAGTGATGGACTCCAATGTCCTAGTATTTTTAATTTTTGCATGCATGTTCATAAATGAGATTGGGCTGTAAGTTTTCCATTCTCATGAACGTTTTGCTTTGACTTTAAAAATGAACTGGGGCTGGCAGCTTTTCCTTTTTGGTTGGTTGGTTTCTCGTGTTTGGGAGGATATTTATAATTACGAATTTACTTTTTTCAATGGTTTCAGACTACTCAAATTTTTAATTTATTTTTAAGAAGTTTGGAAATTTACATTTTCCTAAGAATATCTCCGATTCATCTACATTTTCAAATTTTTGGCAAATATTGCTCTCAATTTTATCCTATTATTATCTGATACATTTTGCATCTAAATAGGTGTCTCCTTTTTCATTCCAAATAATCTTTGTGTTCTTGTTTATGTTTATTTGATTAACGTCACATGCTACTTCTCGCTTAGTCTTTTCAAAGTAGTGAATATATGGGAAACTTTTATTCAATGACATGCAAAATAAAGCAATTCATTTCAGTTGCAAATAGAGCAAACATTTCTTTTGTGTTCTAATAAAAGCACAAAGAAAAGTTGTTCAATTTTTTGAAGGATAAAGTTATATATACTATTAATTCTGATTCAAGATTCATGATAACAGGGGTTTTCTTGGCAATGCTCACCACTGTATCCCTAATTTTTAGATTAGTGTCTACAACCACACCTACTCAGTGTTCAGTAAATATTATTTTAAAGAAGAAAATAGTTTGTTGAAAACTACGTACTCTGAAGTCAAGTCCCCTCTCCTTTGGAAAGAAAACGGTATATTTCCAACTAAAAATAATTTGATTCTGAAAAACAATGATACAATAATTCAGCAATGTATCACCAGAAAACCTGCTTGAATATTTTAATGAAAGTAATATAAAGCAAGGTTGTACATCCTAATAAGCACATCATTTTTTGACTTGGGGGTTCTAATCTCTTGTAATATCACTGTCGTTAGTAAACATGGATTTCCTAAGCATGTTCACTAAAACCAGTGTGTCTGACCCTGTTTGCATATTAGAATCACCAGAGGAGCTTTAAATACCCCAGACCAATTGAACAGGAAGCTCTCTGTGCTGGGCTGAGCCAAGGAGCTTCAAATAGGCAGCAGGGTTGAAAATCACTGGTATAAGTTATATATCGTGAAACCCTATGCCTTAAATTCATTTTTAACATTGACCTACATGGTTCTTTATTAAAAGAACAGACTATTGCGGTCAAAAACCACTGCAGCTAATAGCAGAGTGCTCTTCCTGAACTAATTCGACCATTATAAGACACTTCAAAAGCAATTTCCTAATCTGTATTTTTACACTGTTGAAAATGCTTAAACAGTATGCTGCGCTTTGTCAAACATTTTCCCATGTCGTGGAATTAACTATTTTATGTGAGAGTATATTTATCTTACTTTAACCTCTTTCCTGACATTAGTGAATGGTAACCCATTTTTAATAAAATTAGTCAGTTTCAGTTGTTTAAGGCATGTAGTCAATAATACGAAAAAAAGAAAATAGAAAAGGCCTGGCTAATACTGTGAAACAAACATTAAAAGTCTTTGTAACAGGATATCCTCAGATTTGAGTGACGGGTGCTGTAGAAGGAATGAGTGGGTATATTTTAAAAATATAACTGGCTTCAATCCACGAAGAAATGTACTTTTGTGAGAGAAAATTTCAAATGTTAATTTAGTTGCTTCTGTCTTAATGTAACTTGTATTTATTTTTCTTAGCCAAACACATTTTTATCAATTGAATCAGATAGTTTCATTTTATTTTTCAGTAGCTATAAGACATAATGTAATCATTGTCCTACTTACTTTCATATACTAAAAAGAGTTTGGTCATATTTTTCCTCACAATTTGTGCTGCATTGTAAATTTATTTTATTTTGGAGAAAAAAATTATTATAGTCTATAGTAGACAATCGTCTTTCCTTCCTATTTACTTTTGGTGGATCCCTCTGATTTAAGTCCAAAGATTTGAATAAGAATTTATCTCAACACCCAGCACCATAGCTGGGCAACATATTCAGGCCTGGCCTGAATTCCATCGAATTGTACACAGTGTAGGGACACTGTGGGGGATCTGCGACCCAAGGCAGCCAAGTAGATCCATCTCTTACAGGTGAGGTGATAAAGACAACAAAAGATGGCCATCTTTGCTACGAATGAAGAAAACTTGATTGACAATGAAACCAACCCAGAAGAAGTCAGATTTGAGAACTAAAATTTGAAAGATTTCCAGTGATATACTTTGTGTCTTCAGAAACAAATGTTTCCCACATGGTTTTCCATATGTGGGTAACACATTCCCTTATCCAGCTAATACTTAGCTGGCTTTTATCACTGCAAGAGAGTTTTGATTACTAAAATACTATCAATTTCTGAATGCCGTCATTTGTAAGGAACAACATTACAGTATTTTATGTGCCAACTAGCAAAGAAAAAGAGAAAAGTTGTCGATTAAGCATTGAGTGCACAATGAATCTCAGTTTCAAATTTGTAAAAGTTGGAAAAATCGGTAAAATAGAAACAATGATATACGGTAACACAAAAATTGAGGAAGCAGGGTTTTGCAAATGAGATATCCTAAAATGTGAAATTACAGAAATTGAGGCAGTAGCTGGTACGCCTCAGGTTATACGGGGGCAATCTCTCTCACACAGTAAATTATTGGCTACTGGGACTCAGGCCAGGTATTTATTTAGGCAGGAATTTTAGGACACTACATGTAAAAATGAAGATATTTAAATCAGTTGGTTAATTATTATGTCTGAGCTTAAATAAATTCCTACAAATAAGAGAGAATCTGCCCTGAACAGAACATTGAAGGAAGGAAAAAACAGATCAATTTAGGGAAGATTTTTTTCCCAGTGTTTGATGTACCTGATTATTAGAGATTCATGTACATTTTTGTGCTGAAAAATCCATATCCCAAGCTCCACACTAAAGGAAGAAAGCTGGAAACAAAACAGGAGGTAAGATAAGTTCCAGAAGGGAGCTAGGACTTGGCCATGGATACCTTCCAAGCATCTTCTGATTTACACAAACTGCCTATAAATGGTAAAAATTAAGTCCACACTTTGAAAAAAAAATTAAAAAGAGCAATTTTTCTGGAATTTACTCTGAGGCAGGGATAGGTTAATATTATTGTTTTAGAGATGGAGACCCAGAGAAAAACCATTACGCTAAAGGCAAGAGACCTGAGCAAAACATTTGCAAGCGTGGTTGACAACAGACAAACACTTATGCTGGGATACAGATGAAAATCTCTAGATCCTTGACTTTGGTAATTATTCCACGGAGGAAACTGAAGGACAATTGATGGGGCGTTAACACAAGGTTTAAACGGATGTAGTTGTATTGCCTGATACATTCCCAAATTTGGGAAACAAAGTTCTATGATTGTTTAATTCCTAAGCAATCCCCAGGCACTGTGATCCAAGCCTGTACCAGTGAGTAGAGAATACTAAGCCACAGCAATCAGCAGAAAGGTATTTTTCATAATCTCTTTCTTAAACGTGACATTATAGGAGAATGGAAATGTGAAAGCTTCCCAAAGAACAGAATCAAGAATGGGAAGATTGCCTGAGCACGGAACTCTCTTCACTGCAGAGCAGGGCATCCTTGCTGTGTGTACAAAAGGACATTGTGCCTAGTATGGAAAGATGAATACTGTATATTCTTTCACCATCTGCCCTATCCAAATGTAGTTTTTATTGAAGGTCTCTTACCTACTCATTGCCACAGTATATTGAGTATGATAAGGGTGGGTATCAGACCAAAAGAAGCCACTTCTGACCCTAGGCAAAAGAAAGCTTATTAACCAGCTGCCTTGGAGTTGGAACTGTGTGCAGTAATTGCACGAGATATTAGGTAATCTCACACTAGAGAGAATTTGAAATGTGTTTGCATCAGTTTATTGCATAAATTGTACCATGTTTTGAAAAGATGCTTCAAAATTTTCTATATTGAGAAAAAGATGTGGATGTTTGGCAGTAAGATTAGTGACTATCTTCTATTGGTTCTGTCTGCCCTGGATCTCTACATGCACGGCCCCCAATCAGCCTATGCTGTTCCAGTAATGGATGAAATCTAGGGCTGGGCATGTAACTGAAGCCTTACTGGAAAGCTCCAAACACTAGCCACAGTTTTTATTCAGAAAGCAAATCATGACTTTCACCTGAACCAACAAAAGTTATCCCTGAATTGTTGAAGATATTTGCAAGACATGATCTCTAGCCTCTGAAATTTCTAGCTGTACAAATAATTGAGGTTAAATGTTGCTTAAATGGAGAGTGAAGTAAAAGAGGAAAGCAGAGTCTAATGAAGAGAAGAGGATTTCAGAGCCATGGCAAAACTATCGGAGTCTCCACAGTCCGGAGTTCCCTAAGATAGGTTCATCTCTGAACTTAGCAGTTCTGTAAGCCAATAGACTCCATTTGTTTTGCTCAAGCTTGTTCAATTTGAATTTTTGCGTTTGTCACCAAGTTAAGTAGGAACATAAAGTAGTGGTCGCAAACTCAAAAGCTATGGGGATCAGGAGCATCACATAAACAAGAGACGAGAAGCTGAGAAGGTGATAAAGCTAGAGGAGTGCTAGGGACAGTGGACCCCAACACTCTGCTGCACTGTTGGTAGGAATGCAGACAATTTTGCTCATCTTTCTGATTTGTAAAAAAAGACCTGAATTTTAATATGAAGTCTTCTAAAATTGAATTGTTGGCAATGCATGTTATTTATTATTTTACAAAATGTATCATGTAGGCCAATTCTTAGCAGCCTATGATTTTGGATACAGGTACTTAAAATGTGCAAATAATGTATATTCATCCACATAAGAAAAACTAGTAAACATCTAAAAATTATTTTTCGCCTCAAGTTGCGTGTCCCCAATCACCCACCCTGATGTTTTTGAGTTTCTAGCAATAGAAAACACAACAGATGCTCTATAAATACTCCTATACCACAGACGGCCTGTTGTTTAAATCAGAGAATGCAAACCGCACACGTCTCTATAAGCTAGGAAGGTGATGCAGGAGAGTCAGCAGAAAGCGGTGGTTACCATGGTGAACTGCAGAGTTTATCCTTGCCCCAAAGTGTTCTCTGTCAATTAGAAGCAAAACAGACAAAAGGAAGGAACAAAACAAATTTGTGTGTGAAGTTCTAAACTCTCAGTCTGCAACATTTGGGATGTATTTTCAGAAAAAAAGGTGTATATGACTATTTCTCCTATCTATTTAAAATGCATCCTAACTTTTCAGAATATCTTTTAGTAACCAACTGTTTCAAGACTCAATAAGCTAAGATTTTCTATGTACGTAAATTCTCACACCAATCTCCCAGAGGTCTACCGGCTTTCCCACTCTACCCAGAGAAGGAGGAAAAAGTTACTGCAGCAATATAAGAATGGTCTGATGGGAAAAAATGCAATGCATTCTCTGGACAATTTGGTAATTCTGTAAAACTAATTATGCCCTGGATATAGATTGTGTCACTAATATTTATAAACAGTGTTCACCCAGATCTAATGAACTGTAGTTGAAGTCATTACAAAATGATTGAGGGTAGAAAAATGGAAGCTCCAATTTATTGTGGAATTTCTCCTAAATCTGAATCTATCACATGTGGCAAGGAATTTTAATTTCGGCCTTTTTTGTAGCTAATAGAGGCGTTTGGCCCATCTCCAAAACAGGTATTCTCTATTTCATTTCAATGTCTTAGGTGGCATTATCTTTTCTTCTGTTGATCCACTATTTCTAGACATGCATCATCCTGGATCTACCAGCCTTAAAAACACTCTATGATCAGATCTATTGTTTCAAAAACCTGATCACTTCTGCAAGAATTTATTTTCTCCTGATAGGTGAGCAATTAGACAGCGTTTAATTCAGCCCTTATGTTTAAATAATCTGTAAAAACAGTAAACAGGGCTGCAACATTACATGTTCAGGTGATACATTTGACTTGACACGAAAGGGTACCTCCAGCTCTGGCAGTTGCGGCAAGGTGGCTGTAGACCCTGGCTTCTGGGGCAGGAGGGACGGAGGAAGAGAGAAAGACCCGAAATGATGAAATCATCAGTTTTAAGAGCTTGATCCAGCACACCTGTTGAATTATCTTTGGAAATACTCTTCGAATTAAATAAATTAATTTAATGGTGGAGATTTTAAACATCATCAAATAGCAGAAAGAATTATTATTTGTGGCTTTACTCATTTCCAATCACACATTTGTGCATGACCTGACCACTCAATTGAGTTCTCACTCATTTATTAATTTCTTCAGCATCATTCATTGAGACAATTAGGAAGGATCTAACATTATATGTAGCACAGAGTAGATAATCAGTATGAGTATCCTTCATTCATTTGACAATTATTGAGCTTCAAGAATGGACCAAGCATTATTTTGACGCTGGGAAAATAGTGATGAACAAGATGTATGTAAAGAGTTATATTCTATAAAGAGTTACGTTCTAGTGGGAAGACAAATAAGCAGGAAAAAATAATAAGGTTCAATTATCTTATGTAATGGAAGTAAGCCTAGCATGTGCTTAGGAGCATCTAGGAGGTATGTTTCATGTCCAAGCTTCAGAGATTAGAGAAATCATGACACACTTGGGAACTGCAGAGAGCTGAGATTGAATTCTGGCTCTGTCATTTATTAGGAAGGTAAATCTGCACAAATTACTTATCATGTCTATGCATCAAGTTCCTCTTCTATAAAGTAGGAATAATAAAGATACCTATCTCAAAGTAGGATTTGAGAATTAAATGAGCTAATATATACAATACTTAAATGAATTTTTGGCGTATAGTCAGTACTCAGTGAAAGTTGGTTGGGAAGTAACATGATCCTCTTTGTAATGCGTTACTCCTTGCCTAGCCCTAAATCAGATCTCCTGCTCTAGGATTTCTTGCCTTTTGGACTGTCTTATTTCTTTTGTGTACATTTTTATAAAAGTGAATAAAGAAATATAATGGCCTTTGAGGGAGAATGTACACTTAACATAACTTTTTAAAAATGACCCTGATTCTCAATGCACATTATCACAATGTGAGAAACAAGACTCGATTCCTCCGCAAGACAACATCGTGGAAAATGATGCATGTCGTATCTTACTGTGTCACTGAAGGAAGAATTTGCAGAGGAGCACAATTGGCAGCCCTGGCAAACATGGCCACGCCACATGGTTCTTTTATACCCTACAATGTATTTCAGATGCTCCTTTTTTCCTTGAAATTCATGTGTAGTGCATTTTAAGGAAAAATGTGGGAGAGAAGCCTGAAAATCTGTTTCTCACCTCTCACATATTCATCCTGGTAGGAACTTTGCATTTCTCCTAATTTTGAAAATCTGCAAACAGCTAACTGAACATAACCTCGGTACCAAATACAGCAAAGGAGATTGTGTGCTGGTGCCAAAGTCCCCCTGCTCCTTCTGTATATGTTCATTTTGTTCCGATCTCTCTTGCCAGCTCATGACTTTCCTTTCTTTGGTCCAGCACCACTCGTCCTCCTTCCACATTTCTTCCTAACTCAGCCCTCCTGCTGTATTCTTTCCTTGCCTTTTGGAGTGTGCTTTTTCTTTTGTGTTCATTTATATAAAGTCAGTTAAAGGAATGTGAATACATCTTGTAAGAGCCAGGCTCTAAATGTCTTTAATTTTTCTTTATTCCATTTTGTTATCAGCATCAGTGCATTATGTACCTCTACGCTAAGATACAATTTTCCATCTTTGAAAAGGAGGCTTATTTTTTTTTTCAAGATAACTGGTGGCTTTTTAAAACTGAAAAAGACAGATTAAATGGAGGCAATCATACAGCTGGGTTTACAAGCATGAATTACTTAGAAAGACTGCAAATCACCAAAGAACTTCTTTCTATCTGATATTTTCCTTGACTCAATTCCAAATACATATTAAGTAATGGATTAACTATTTCCAGGGTAAATGCTGATAATAATTATATCACATATAGCTTAGTGATAGAAATGCTAAATGCTACTAGACTGAGCCCTGGTTGATTTTCAATTCACTTTCCAAGGCAAACCTTCTGACACTTTCATATGCCTTTTGATATTTGTGCATTTTTTCATTCATTTTCAGTTTGATGAACTCACAATACAGCATTAATTAGACTTGCACTGATGGAATCATCATATTTACATGTCTAAAGACTATCGTCAGAAAATATTTTCTGCTTACTCACTTTGTGCTAGACAGAGTTTTAAAATTTCAAATCTTTTATAGTTTGGTAGTGAATTTTGTGGATAAAAAAACAGAATGCTATGTGAGACACAGGAACAGCAGCTTTCAGCAAATAAACTTCTTGCTTCTCATAATGCATAATTTATCTGACTTACATGTGATCTTAATTTTCTATCTCTACTATGAATAAAGGAAGTTTACTTTTCTCATTTAACTTTTCCATCTAAACAAACAAGCATCCTAAACCACATCAGCAGCAATTAACACAGATGCTGTAATCTGTGGAGTGAGATATATTTTTATATTCAGATTTCCTAGTGATTATAAATTACATTTGAACATTTTGTGCCATCCATATACAATTATTTAAACATTTATCCATTAAGAATTTTATTTTTGAAGATTTGTTAATGACAAATTTTTCTGATTTGCCTTGTCTGAAAATGGCATTTCTTTGCTTTCATTTTTGGAGGATGTTTTCAATAAATGTAGAAATCAAGCTTTAACTACTCTAAATAGGGCATTCCATTTGCTTCTGGCTTCTGTTTCTTGATAAGTTAGTTCTAAGTCTTACTGTTGGTCTTCGGAAAGAATTTTCAAGATTTTCTCTTTTCAGCTGTTTGACTATGATATGCCTAATCAACTTTGCTTTCTTCGTATTTTATGTATTGCAAGTTATGTATTTACAGGTTTTCTGAGCTTCTTGGAACTATGAGTAAAAGTCTTTTATCAGTTTGAAATATTATTAACCATTATCTCTTCAATTTTTTCTTCTTTTCTTTCCTTTCTATCTCCCTCTTTCCTTCTGCAACTCTGATTAGCCATAAAGTGTACCTTCTCACACTGTATTGCACATATCCCTTATAACCCTGCTCTATTATCAATTGCTTTTGCTCTCTTTGCTTCACTCCAGATACCTTTCTGCTGTCCTGTCTTTCAGTTCATTAGGATAATTTTCTGAAATGTCTAGTTTCCTCTTAAAGTGATCTAATGAGTTCTTAACTTCAGACACTACATTTTTCAGTTGTAGATTGTGTATTTGATTCTTTCCATAGATCTTATCTTGTGAATTTCTCCATTTTCATCATTTTCCATGTTTCCTTCTATTTTATGAAAACATATCTACAAAAACTATTTAAACTGTTAATCTAAGATCTCTAACATCTGTGTAACTATCAGTGTCTTTCTGCTTTCAGATTCTTTTTGTTTTTTGTCCAAATGTTTCTGCTCATTGTCATGCCCAGTGATTGAATTCTGGACATTGTATTAAGAATTCAAATGCTGTTTTCTTCCTTCAGGGATGTCTCGCATTTGATATAGTGGTGACTTGAATTGAGGACAGTTTACTGTTTGGGTAATACTCAGTCTATATTTGACCTATTTTTAATACTCCTATATTCTATATACTCCTATATTAAACCTATATTTAATACTCAGTCTATATTCACCACCACCCCCCCCCCCCCCCTGGGGTGAATCCCTTCAGGGTTTTTAAATGAGAGCCCAGTCATTTACAGTGTCTTTTCTGGTGGGTGTTGAATTCCAATCACTACTGCAAGACTGCTATAAACTTTGCTATAATTGTAAAACAGTGTAACCTTAGTTTCTTTAGCCTCCCACTCCATACAGTTTTTAATTTCAAAAAGTGCCTAAGTGAGAAATTAGTCCTTTAACCGAGGCTTCTCAAGTCTCCAATATGGTCACTCTAGCCTTGCGAGGCCTGCAAATGCCCCGCTGCTTTCTCAGTGCCTCAGCATATCTCCTGACCAGGAGAGTATCAAATCCTCAGCCTCTTGCCTGCATCCAAATTCATCAAAGGCTTGCAGTGAAAGAACAGCTCTGGAAAATCGGTCCGGCTTTCCGTATGATATGTCCCCTCCTTGGAATCTTCATGCCGCTACTCTTTATAGCTCCTGCAGATCTCTGCTGCTTTCCTGTTTTGTTGTACCCCTAGGTTATTCACAGCTAGAGCTTTAACCTGCCACACATTCCGTCCTACTCAGTGGTAGAAGTCCTCTTCATTCTTGAATGATATTTTTGCAGGAGAAAACATTCTCGTTCAGCGGGTTACTTTCATGCAGCGCTTTGAGTATATCATTTGAATATATCTTATACCTTCCTCTCGCTGAGAAGTCAGCTTTCTTGTTGCTTCCTCTCAGCTATTATGTTGAGCTTCCTACCCTACCCCTCCCACCCCCCAGCACCTCTAAGATTTTTCTGAGGCACTTCATAGCAATTTTATTGTAAAGCGTCTAAGTGTTATTTCTTTTTGTTTGTTGTAAATAGAAATTTTCTAGTGTTTCTTGAATCTGTCGCTTTGAGTCTTCCATTAATTTGGGAAAATTTGCTTTAATGTTGCTTCCAATATTTAATGTTGCTTCTGCTCCATGCATTATCTTTTCTCCTGTGTTTGCAAATTTCCACTTTATAACTGGTATCTTTTGTGTTTTCATATATTTTGTATCTTTTTGTCTATTTGTGCTACATTTTGAATATCTTCTTACAATTTACCTTTCAGTTCACCAAAGATATTTTCAACTATGGCAATGTCTCTTCAACTATGTCTAATCTTCTACTAAAAACATCAATTAAGTTTTTTTAATATAACTATTTTAGATAATTATAAATTCACACGCAGTTACAAAAGTTACATAGTGAGGTCCCATATACCCTTTTCCACTTTCCTACAGTGGTAACACCTTACAGAGCTATAGTTCAATATCCCACTGGGGATATTCACATTGATACTCTTAAGGTATAGAATGTTTCTATCACAATAAAAATTCCTCACGTTGCCCTTTTATAGCCATACCCACTGAATTGCTTCGCACCTCCATCTGAACCCATGGCAACCACTAATCTAGTCTCCATTTTTATAATTTTGTCATTTCAAGAATGTTGTATAAATGGAATAATACAGTAGGTAATCTTTTGGATTATTTTTCCCTTAACTTAATTATTTTGTGATTGATCCAGGTTGTTACATGTATCAATAATCCATTGATACATGTACCATTTAACATAACCAGCATCAATATATGAGTGGTTGCTTTCTCCACGTCCTCACCTGCAAGTGGTGTTTTCACAATTTTTTATTTTAGTCATACTGACAGGTATATAGCGATATGTCACTGTTGTTTTAATTTTCCTTAATGGCTAATAATGTTGAAGATCTTTTCATATGTTTATTTGCCATCTGACATCCTTTTCAATGAAATTTATTTATGTTTTTTTCTAATTTTTCACAGAAACTTATTTTCTGTTGAGTTTTGAAAGGTATTTATATATTCTAGTACTAGTTGCTAGTCAGATATGTGATTATAAAATATTTTTTCCTGGTCTGTGTCTTGTATTTGTATCGTTTTTATTACATAGAGAAAATATTTTTAATTTTGGTTAAGTCCAGTTTTTCAGTTTCTCTTTTACTAAAAGTTTTATGGTTTTATGTTTTACATTTAATTTCATGATCCATTTTGCATTAATTTTTATGTAAGTTGAGAGACTTAAGTCGTAGTTTGTTTACTTATTTATTTTTTTTACTTATTTACTTTTTGCTTATGGATGATCAATTGCTGTAGCACCATTTATTGAAATTATTATCTTTCCTCTATTGAATTGCTATTCTGATTTTCTCAAGAATCAGTCAGGCATAATTTTGTGGGTTGTATTCTGGGTTTTCTATTCTGTCCCGTTAGTCTTTGTGTTTACTCCTCCTCCAATACCATGTGCTCTTGATTACTTATCATCATGTGCTATATAATAAGATTTGATTTCAGGTAGACTAGTTTACTCCACTTTATTTTTGTTTTCAAAACTTTTCCAGCTATTTTAGTTCTATTGCCTTTCGTATAAAGTACTTGTGTGTGTGTGTGTGTGTGTGTGTGTGTGTATGAACAAAAAGTCTTGCTGGGATTTTAATAGCAATAGTGTTAAACCTGTATATCAATTTTGGAACAATTGACATCTTTACTATGTGGAATTTTCCAATTCGTGAGCACAGTATGTCTCTCCGTTTGTTTAGATCTTTGATTTCTTTCATCAAAGTTTCATAGCTTTCAGCTTCCAAGTCCTGTACATATTTTGTTAGATTTACGCCTAACTATTTTCTGAGTGATTTTAAAGGATACTGTATTTAATTTTGATGTCTGCACATTCAATACTGTGAACTTGCTGAACTTACTCATTAGTTATAACAAGGTTTTTGTAGATTCTTTGTGATTTGCTATGCAGACAATCATCTCCTTTACAAATAAGAGGACTTTAATTTCTTTCTTTCCAATCTCTATGCTTGAATTCTCTTTTCTTGCCCATTATACTGGCTAGAACTTCCGTCACTCTGTTCTATTGAGTAAGAATTGTGAGAAAGTATATCTTTGCCTCATTTGCAATCATATGAAGAAAGCATTCAGTCTTTCACAATAAAGTAAAATGTTAACTTTAGGTTTTTGGTAGATGTTCTTTATCATACTGAAGAAGATCCCCTCAATCTTATTGTTCTGGAAGTTATTAACAAATTTATTTTATGCATCAGTTAATATGATCACATGATTTTTCTGCTTTAACCTGTTAATATAGTGGATTATATTGATTGAATTTGGAATTTTGAGCCATCCTTACATCTCTGAAAGAATTGCCGCTTGGTCATGGTGTATAATTCTTCTTATATTTTGCTGAATTCTCTTTGAAAATATATCTTTGAGGATTTTTGTGTCTATATTTATGAAACACATTGCTGGTAAATTTCTTACAGTCTCATTGTCTGATTTTGGTATTAGGGTAATACCAGACTCATAAAATGAATTGGGAATCATGCCCTCTTTTACATTTTGGAAGAGATTGTGTAGAATTGTTATTAATTCTTGTTTGAAATTTTGGTAGTATTGTCCAGTGAAACCATCTTGGCCTGGACATTTCTTTTTTGGGGAGTTTTTAAGTTACAAATTCATTTTCCTTCATAGTTAAAGGACTATTCAAATGATCTATTTTATTTTTGGTCAATTGTAGTAGTTGTATTCTTCAAGGAATTGGTCCTTCTAAATTGTCAAAATTTTCATTTTGAGCCATTCATAGTATTTCTTTATTATCCTTTTGATATCTCTTGTATCTGCAGTGATATCCTCTGTTTTATTTCTGATATTTATAATGAATGTCTTCTTTTTTCTTTGTCAGTCTTTATAGAGGTTTGTCAATTTTATTGATCTTTCTAAAAAACCAGCTCTTTGTTTTATTGAGTTTCCTCCCTTGTTTTCTTTTTTCAATTCCATTGATATTCTGCTCTTGTCTTTATTTCCTTCCTTTTGCTTGCTGGGTTTTATTTTACTCTTCTTTTTCTAGATTCTTGCAGTGGGGAATAAATTATTGATGTGAAACTTTTCTCTCTTCTAATGTATGCTTCTACTGCTATACATTCTCCTTCAGAATTGTTTTAATGTGTCCACAGATTTTGATGTTTTGTATTTTTATTCAGTTCAAATATTTTTTAATTTCCCTTGAGAATACCCGTTTGACACAAGGGTTGTTTAGAAGTATGTTGTTAATTTCCAAGTTCTTGGGAACTTTCCTGTTTTCTTTCTAGTACTAATTTCTTGTTTGATCAGAGAACAATCTGATTTTAAATAATGTCAATTTGTCAAAGTTTGTTTTATGTCCCAGGAGGTGGCTATCTTGGTGTACAATTCATGGGCGCTTGAAAATAATATGTATTTCCTCTGTTGCTGGATGGAGTGTTCTGTAAATGTCAATTAGGACGTGCCTGCTGAAGGTGTTTTTGAGTTCCTTTATACTCTTAACGATTCTTCTGTCCAGTTATTCTACCAATTGAGAAAGGGGTGTTGGTGTACCCAATTATAATTGTGGATTTGCCTATTTTTCCTTTTACCTTTATCAGTTTTTGTTTCATCCATCTTACAGTTCTCTTGTGTGGTCCATGAACATTCAAGATTGCTATGTTTTCTTGGTGTATTGACCCTTTTATCATTATATAATATCCTTCTGTCACTGGTGATTTTCTTTGCTCTGAAGTTTGCTTTATCTAATATTACTATCTCTACTCCTTCATTTTTAAATTGATGTTTGTATGGCACATCTTTTTTCCATTGTTACCTCCCTGTCTGGGAAAAACATACATCATGGACACATACTAGAAACTTAGCTATATAAAATTTTTGAGTGATTAGTTTTTGGTTGGTCACTCTACATTTCATCTGGTAATATCTAGGCTCTCCAGTGTTAAATTGTATATAAGGAGATTTATGTTTATAAGTTCTAACTCAGAAGTGGCAGGAATGTTAAGTATCTACAATTAGCAAAAGGGAAATTCTCACTCTTAAAATCATCAGGGCTATCCTTGATGAATCTTTTCCTTTTCTTCAATAAGCAAGACTTACAGTCCTTATTGATGTGTAAATTAACACGATGACTCAAAGTGCATAGACATTCAAATGAATAGAACATATTAAGAAAACTTCTGTCTTGTTTGTTCTACTACTTCAAGGAAGATCAGAAAAATGATTTATTGAGCTGGCTTGTCATACTCTGTGTTGTTATTTCCAAAATAAGCAAATAAAATACTAAACAGAAAGCTTCATAAATATCACCTTATAGTGTATATTAAAGTAATTTTTTTCAAAACTATAGCCAGTAATTAAAATTAGATGGTCTGATGTTTTACATCAATATAATACTCTAAAAATTACTTTTTACTGTTTTAGATTTGCTAATTTAAAGTGATAAACTCCACAGATTCTCATATTACTTAAAAATTATATTAAAATGATCAAAAAATACCTAGGAATAAACTTAACCAAACAGGTGAAAGATCTGTACACCAAAAACTATAAAACATTGATGAAATAAATCAAAGAAGACACAAAGAAATGGAAAGATATTCCATGCTCTTGGATTGTACTTCCTAAAGTAATCTATAGATTCAACGCAATTCCTATCAAAGTTCTAAAATTTTTCACGAAAGTAGAACAAAGAATCCTAAAATTTATATGGAACAACAAAGGACTCTGAATATCCAAAGGATTCCTGAGAAAAAAGAGCAAAGCTGGAGGTATCACATTCCCTGATTTCAAAACATACTACAAAGTCAGAGTAACCAAAACAGCATGGTACTGGCACAAAAATAGACACACAGATCAATGGAACAGAATTGAGAGCCCAGAAATAAACCCACACATTTATGGACAACTAATATTCGACAAGGGAGCCAAGAGCATACGATGGAGAAAGGAGAGTCTCTTCAATAAACGATGTTGGGAAAACTGGACAGCCACATGCAAAAGAATGAAAGTAGACCATTCCCTTACACCATGCACAAAAATCAACTCAAAATGGATTAAAGAGTTGAATGTAAGACCTGAAACCATGAAACTTCTGGAAGAAAACATAGGCAGTATCCTCTTTGACATAGGTCTTAGCAGCATATTTTCAAGTCCCATGTCTGACTGGGCAAGGGAAACAAAAGAGAAAATGAAAAAATGGGACTACATAAACTAAAAAGTTTCTGCACAGCAAAGGAAACCATCAACAAAACAAAAAGACAACATGACAATTGAGAGAAGATAATTGCAAACCATATATCAGATAAGGGGTTACTATCCAAAATATACAAAGAACTCATACATCTCAACAAAGGAAAAATGAACAATCCAATTAAAAAATGGGTAAAACATCTCAGCAGAGACTTCTCCAAAGAAGATATACGGATGGGCAACAGGCATATGAAAAGATGTTCAACATCATTAGCTACCAGGGAAATGCAAATCAATAAGGTATTACCTCACTCTGGTCAGAATGGCTATAATCAACAAGACAGGAAATAACAAGTGTTGGAGAGGATGTGGAGAGAAGGGAACCCTCGTACACTGCTGGTGTGAGTGCAAACTGGTGCAGCCACTATGGAAAGCAGTATGGAGTATCCTCAGAAAATCAAGAATGGATCTACCACATGATCCAGCTATCCCACTGCTGGGTATTATTCAAAGAATTTGAAAATGCAAAGGCATAAAGAGACATGCACACCTATATTCATTGCAGCATTATACACAATAGCCAAGACTTGGAAGCAACCTAGGTGCCCATCAAGGGACGAATGGATAAAGAAGATGTGGTATATATACAAAATGGAATACTACTCAGCCCTAAGAAATGATAAAATCTGGCCATTTGTGACAACATGGATGGTCCTTGAGGGTATTATGGTGAATGAAATAAGTCAGAGGGGGAAAATCAAATACCGTATGATCTCACTTATAAGTAGAAGATAAAAACAATGACAAACACATAGCAATGGAGACTAGATTGGTCGTTACCATGGGGGGAAGGGCAAAAGTGGTGATTAGGCTCACATGTGAGGTGATGAACTATAATTAGTTTTTGAGTGGGGAACATGATGCAATCTACACAGAATTCAAAATATATTATGATGTACCTCTGAAAGCTAAATAATGTTATAATCCAATGTTACTGTAATTAATAAATAATTAAAAAGAAACAATTAAAATGATCAGGATCCTAATGCTTTTCCCAATGTATAAAGAAAATGTTTATAAGGATCCAAATAAATCATTATGGGTTCATTATGGGTGGTCAAGGCCCTGCACAGCTCCACAGATTGGGCCATGCCTGACACAGTAAAGTTAGTGTTTTATAAAAATGTAGTCTTACGTGTTAATCTCTCAAATTGTATATATTTATCCCTAGCCATTTCTATGGTAATATGTTATTGTTCAATTAGCATTTGATTCATAATTTTTTCTCTGAGAAATTTTGATCTGTTTGGTGAATATAAGAGTGAAGTGTAATAATTCCTATGTTAAGTGTAATAATTCCTAAGTATGTCTCATGTGTTTATTTATGTAAAATTAACACCAACATTCATATTATAAGCAATATCTAGTATACTAACTAGTGTATAACTGTTCAAAATATGTGTTTGAATAGATGAATACATATGCAAAAAAATTTGAATGAATCAATATTTTCCTTAAAGGAAAAAAGAGAAGGTTGTTCAGAACATTATTTCACACGGATATTTTTTTCTTGACGTAATGAGAAGAGTATATAAAATGAAGTAACTGCCTTTGTATTGTAAAACCTAAGGTAAGTTTCTACTGATAATTAATGCATTATGCAGTGGATAGCACGATTGTGTAATTATCAGGCTTATTTGTTTATTTAGGATTTATACTTAGTGCTTTGTTTTGTTTCGTTGTTTTTTAAAGAATTGAATCAGCTTCAATACAGTGGAAAGCAATTCTGTTAAACCTTCCTTCCAGGGCCTGCCAAGAAAAAAGTACTTTAAGGGAACAGAAGAATTGCTCTTCTCAGGCACCTGTGATGAGTCAATCTCTGCAGATCAACACGGAATTTATGTCTGTGCATCTTGGCAGTCAAGGCAAAAAGACAAAACGTGGTTCTCCCAAGGTTGTCTTCAGACACAAACATTTTCTTGGCTCAAAATTGAAGGGAGACTTTAACATGTGGTTTCTTATGTTTAGGGACATTGAAGAACATAATGGATAATGTCTTCACACATTTTATGAAAAACATAGACATTGTTCAACTATAAAAGCTGCAGGTTTAACATCAGAAGTAATTCAATGAAGACCTTTCTGTGGGGCTCTGAGATAATTAAGTCCACGTATGCTGTATCCTAAAACCTAAAACAGATAGAGCCTCATGAATCTGGAGGAAGAGATAATTAACCTGTCCAAAACACAGCTTCTTTCGAGCATCGGATGTCTCAAATGAACCTTTGGCAAGAACTGCACGGCTGTCAATTTAGAGGTCTTGAATTCCTAATATTTGTTTTGTTAATTAAAGATGGGACCCTATTCTTTGATTAGCTGACTTATGGCCAAAAAACATAATACTGTCTTGCCCACAAAAAAAAAAATGTGCTCATATAAACATGTACATCCCAATATAAAGCATTTGGCAAAGTAAATCTCTTACAAAATCTGTTCTAAATGGTAGCTAGACAAAATGACAATACATGAAGCAATTCAATGTTTCAGTTAATTGTGTATTTTTCTTATTTGTACCCACTTCCATGCATTCAAAAATTAAATTTCAGTTCCTTGAAGAAAAGAGATTTTATTTTTCCTCATTTTTGCCTTTTTTACAGCAACAAGTAGAGAGAAGTTAGAGTGGTACACATTTGACAAATGCTATTTAATCTGACTCAATTGTCCATTCCTTTGCTAGAGAACATCTTCCAAAATACTATACTTTTAATTTTCATATAATTGATTTTAAGTTGATTTTTAAAAACAATAATTACTCAAAAGTCATGATAAACTAATTTCACTTCCTTCTTTTGAAAGATGAAAGGAATGTAATAAGGAATTTAAGCAAAGCATTTAAAAATCTTTTTACAATGTTCTTACGTAAGATACAGTTAAAAAAATTTGGAATAGGTAAAGTTTACATACAAGAGAATGTTGCTGGAAAATAGTAATAAATAAGATAAATAAGATCCATAATTTTATGAAGATTAAAATCCAGTAAGAAGAAATGAAAAATAATTTACCAAGTATGATACATGTGAAGAATTTAAAAATTTAAAGAATACGATGCAGTGGAAACATGTAATGATATTATTTAAGCTATATTAAGGATTAAAAAAGACTGAGGAAGTAATGTTTAATGTGAGATTTGAAGAATGAGAAGGAGTTACCTTGGAAATGAGAAAGTAAATGAAAGAATGTTCCAGAAAGAAGACAATATGTGCAAAATCTACATTTTAGAGAGAGCTTGGTATGTTTCAGGTGAGAAATCAGGATGTCTGGGGCTTAGCAATTGAGGGACAGAATGAGTGTGAGAAGCTGGCAGAGCCAGATCTCAGAGGATCTTAAGCACATGTTTAAGATTTCAGAATACATTGGCAGCTGAAACTCAGACTGTTGGCAACTTAGCACTATTTCCTCCTACCATTCTTTTTCTTTACTTTAGGGGCTGGATATCTGAACGTTATACATCCCAGGATGCCTACAGGAAGAATCTGGATCAAATCCACCATTGAGTAGCAATTGCGTAAGTTTTCAAAGGTGAAAGAGAAACAGAAGCCATTATTATTTTTCCTCCTGGTAGACATGTGGATTTCGTCAGAAGTGAAATTTCATAGTGGCCTTGTGGATTTCCCTTTCATCCATCCATTTTGATGTTAGGGATAACCATGGTCATTGCTGGCAGTTTCCTGTGCTTCCTGCAACTTCCTGATTCCCTAAAATCTAGTAGACTTTTGATTTATGTACAGTCTTCCCTGACTTTAATTTCACAGAAAGCTGTTTAATTACATAAATCCCTAAATTAAATCCATTTCTGTTTTCCTAACTGAATCCTGATTGATATAGTATTTGGTATAAAAAATAGTGGAGGAGGGAGCAAGCTATAAAAATAAAATAAAATTTAATTTATGTAGCCTTGGTTTAGTCATTTGGTGTAAGACAATAAGAAATTAGATACAGCAGGCTGGAAGGATGGAGAATTCTGCTATTCCATGGAAAAACACGTGGCTAAAGAGTCATATACACTAACTTTGATGTCAGAATCACATGCTTACTATGTCTGTAGCTCTATGGAAAGTAGTCTGAAGGAATTAAAATTATAGTGTGTACTAAACACTGCTTGATGCATTGACAAAAGTGTCCCAAAGAGAAGACTAATTTAGTCAAGAATGGACTGATTTCAGGCATGGATTAAAGGGAATGGAGAAAATTCAGGGATAATGGACCTCTAAGTGTTGAAAAAGCTAATTGTTTCAGAGTTCTTGTAGTAGAGGAAAAGACTAGAGAAGTCTTCAGTGGCAAATGTCCAGTGAGACTTATTATTAAACAAATTGGCCATACTTGAGGCTTTTACCTTCACAACAAAACCAATAGTCTCATGCATCCTCAAGATTTTTGTTAGAGCCTTCAAGTTGATTCTGGCCTCTAGTGACCCTGTGTACAGTGGTTCGAGAATCCTGCCTGTTTTTTTTTTTTTTTTTTTTGCACCGTCCTCTCACCTTCTGATGTTCCACTGTTATTCATAGGGTTTTCACGGCCAATTTTTTCTAGCCAGATCCTTCTTCCTAGTCTGTCTAGTCTGGAAGCTCCACTGAACCCTGTCCACTATGGGTGATCCTGCTGCTACTTGAAATACTGGTGGCATAGCTTTCAGCATCACAGCAACATGCAGTCATTAAAATATGAGAACCAACAGACAGGTTGTGTGCTTCTCTGACCAGAAAACAAACTCAGCCCTCAGAGTTGAGAGCGCCAAATCTTAACCACTAGACCACCAGGGATGGTTATCCTCAAAACAGCCAGCATTAAGAAAGGAAATGTCAAGTGAGATTGGAGGCAAAGTGAATCAGGCTTGGGAATTACGTCTGGAAGAACCTGAGACGTTGTTACTGGCATATGGATCTAAGTAGAAAGAAATAAATTAGAGGCCAACTGAGTTTTTAAGAGTATTATGTTACTAAAGAAAGAATGAGCCTGTACTTAAAAACTTTGTTCAAGCCTTAAACTGCCATTTGAAACTTTAAATTTTTACCATTAGAAGACAATGCGGAAAATCTCTTCAGACCAAGGAGAGATGTTTTCCCAACACACCCTGGTGATATAACTATAAAAAATAATGGACAAGAAAGAACTTTTCAAAAAATATATGCAGTACCCAAAAAACAATGGAAAAGCTTCTTCCCAGATATGTGAATCATTATCCAATTAAAATATTTCCCTACACTTAGAGTAAGACGTTTCAATAAGATGCCTCCATCAGGATGTCTCCCAGTCTTCCCACTTCATGCGGAACTTATTATTGGTGTTATTGTGCCCAACTTCAGGGTATAATAGTGAGTGTGTGTGTTGGGCATGGAGATAACGTGTCTTTTTTGTGCAGATTCCTGTACCTAGAGAATCCATAACTGAACCCGATAGAGAGGACAGCTCCTCATCTGAATGATTGATCATCTGAACTTTCAGTTGGATATTGTAACTAGAAATATTTTGTATTGTCTCCCTTGGGGAAGCAATGAGTATTTTAAGTGTGTAAGAATGAGTAAAATGAATATTTAATGAAAATAAAGTAGGCTGTACCATCTAAGTGTCACAAAATCCTTATCTTTTTCCTCCAGCCCACACAATGACATTTTATTTTCCAGGCTTCATTGTAGCTAGGTGTGGTGATGTCACTGGATTCTGATCAACAGAATGTTTAAGGGACACATTCTGTGTGCCACTTCTAAGTCAAGGACATAAAAATCTTCAATACGTGATCCCTCATTCTCACTCTTTGTTCCCTATCCATTCATTTCTCTATGGGGTTCTAGAGAATAGTGGAATCATAAGACACAAGGAGCCTGGGTTTTTTAGTTACCAATTTAAAGATAGCCACACAGGAGTTTCAGTTGACTGGAATCACTAGCAGTAGACTGTTAGATGAGCTACTAAAAGAGCACTCTGGCTCCAAGATGGAAAATGCACTGGAAAAGGGCAATGATAGGTGTACAGAGACCAGTTAAAAGTCTTGGTGTAATAGAAGCTATGGTGAAGGAGATTTTGGAGATGGTGTTAAGCACTGTGACAAGCTGCTGAGAGATTGCATTAGTTTCTCAGGAATGCTATAACAAATTACCATGGAGTGTGTGGCTTAAAACAACAGAAATTTTTTAATCACAGGTCTGGAAGTTAGCAGTCCAAAATCAAGCTGTAGGAAGGCCCTCTGAGCCACCCCTGGAATCATTCCTTTCTTGCAGGATGACACATGTTCAAAGTTAAATAGCCCTATTAGCCGTTTCCTGCTTACAGAACCCCAGAAGTCCATCTCTGTCCCTTTCAGTACAAACTGACGACATTTCTGCTGAGACACTTGATTGGACCCATGAGTCCATGTCTAATCTCTCTAGCAAAAGGTGGTCCAGCCCTGCCCGTGGCCTCCAGAGTATACCTTGTCACTTTGTGCAATATGCAAAGGCTGAGAATTTTTCAAATCTTCAAGTTACAGTCCCTATTTGCTTTATGGTTTCTTCTTTAATTTCTTTCTTTCCTCATGTATTTTACTATTATCAGCAAGGAGTAGCTACACTGTGTCTTCCATACTTTGCTTGGAAATCCCCTAAACTAAATAGCCACATTCATCACCTAAAGTTTTACTTTCCACTCAACAACAGAACACAATTCGTCAAAGTTTTCTGTCAATGTATAATGAGGATCAACTTTCCAAAGACATTTCAAAAATCATGTTCCTCATTTCCACCTGAGACTTCACCAGAAGAACTTTGGCATTTATGTTTCTACCAACAATCAAAGAAATCAAGGCTTTTTCTCTCACGTACCTCAAAATTCTCTCAGCCTGTACCATTACCCTATTCCAAAGCCACTTCTACATTTTTAGATAGTTGTTACAGCCATACCCTACTCCCAGTACAAAAATCTGCATTGGTTTCCTATGGCTGCCTAACAAATTACCACAAACTGTGTGGCTTAAAACAACCGAAAATTATTATCTAAACGCTCTAGAGGCTACAAGTCCAAAGCCAAAGTGTAGGCAGAGCTATGATGTCTCTAAGGCTAAAGGGGAGAAGCTGTTCCATGTCATTCTCTTAGCTTCTGGTGTTGCTCTCAATCCTTAGCATTCCTCAATTTGCAGATGCATCACTCCAATCTCTGTCTCCATCATCAAAATAGTATTCTGTGTGCTTGTGTTTGAGTTTGTGTGTGTGTGTGTGTGTGTGTGTGTGTGTGTCTTCTCCTCTTCTTATAAGGACATCAGTCATATTGGATTAGGGTCCACCTTAATTCAGTGTGACCTCACCCTAACTTGATTACATCTGCAATGACTATTTCCAAATAAGATCATATTCACATTTAGTAACTTTAGGACTTCAGCATATCTTTTAGGGGGACAACTCATAAAAGGGGTTAAAAAAGGAAAAGTCTAATTGGTTTCATTGGTTTTAGTAACAGAAAAATTATTTGTGACCTTGTCCAAACCAACTAATAAATGCTATGGTATATAAAAATCAACAATGTGATATAACTACAAAATACGTGACACACCCTAAGATATATTGTTACAGTTATATTATTAAAGAAAAAAACTTGACATAATCCTGTGTTATTTTTTCCTGGTCAGTGTATGCCTACATCACTGAATTTCATTCCAGCATCACAATTTTAGAGAATCTTGGAGAATGAGTAGGATAGTTGTGTCTGGAAACAGTGATATTTCTAAAAATAATGTGTGTAGACTGGAAAAGACACAATTTAAGAGCTTTTAATAGTTATTTTTGATAGCTGTCGTTGATACTTGATAAACCAGAATTTAGTTGAAAGATTAGGCTTATCCCATGTAACTTCAGAAGATTGAGTTAAATTGAATGTAGGCAAAGAATACTTCATCTCAATATGAGAAAGAATTTAATCATTATAGATGCCTAAAAACAAACTGTGCTTATTTAAATGATAGCAACCTTTATGTGAGTGGAGAACTTCCAACTGGGTCTAAACGATTGAGAATTGGAATTGTTATAAATGGGAATCATATGGCAAATAAAAATGTGGATTATATTATCTTCACATTCTCCCAAACCATGTATCCTCTTATTCTTTTCAAAAATTAAGATGGCTCTTAGCCTATTTTTAACTATTAAAAAAAAACATATAATAGATATAGAAATATATGCATTTCCCTCCATTGGCTATAACTGGACAACTTTCATCCAGTTCATTGAATATCTATGCTAAATTATTTTCTAATTTGGCTAACTTTTCATTAGCAACAGTCTAATTCTTAGAGTATATTTATCCCCCTACCTTCAGTCTATCTTTCTTACCATAACACTTACTTAACAATTACTTACCTAATATCTGTCTCCCACCCATATTTTAAGTTCCATGGAGTCTGGACCATGTCTGTTTAGATTAAAGGTCTCAGTTCTGTATCTACATCTACATTCTGTCTGGTATATAAAGGTTACCCAACAAATTTTTGTAAATAATAAATGTACAGTTTTACCTGAATTCAGAAGTTTTGATCAACTGCCAGTCTATCAACACTCATAAACAGTTGTGATGGGCATCTGCTGGCTTCCTGCATCTGGAATCAGTGAAAGAGGAGAAATCAAGGAGAGATATAAAAGAGTCACTTTTTGTTCATGGCATTTATTGTTTAATTGTATTACATATTTGTTTATTGAAATTGGAGAAAACATGAGAATTCAAAAAGACAATAAATAAAATCATGTGTAACTTGAATCTCTTCACACATAAAAAACCATTGTTACCATTCTCATGTACTTCTTCTTTTGAAACATGGGTGATTCTCAATCAAAATCATACCTAGTATATTTTGTTACATTATTAAGACATTAAGAAAATGAATGTCACTAGCTTTCCATTAACAAATCGAGGAGCATAAAACAATAATATATTTTATTATCCTTCTCTATATTGTACATAATATTACAACCTCTATTAGTTTTTACAAAAGAAAACATTTCATCTATTTAACTCTTAAAAAGCTATAATATTTACTCAATATTGAGGTTACCTCTAATTTTAATAGAATTTGTTTAATTAGTGTTTATGTGGTGGCTATTATGTTTAAGGCACTATTCTAGTTGTGGAGGTACAGAGGTATACAAAAGAAGTCTTTCATCTTATGAAATTTATGTTCTATTTGAGAGAGAGAGTAAACAAACAAGATAATTTCCATTGAGTGGAATGAAAGAAATTAAGCCAAATGGCTTGATAGAGAATGTGAAATGGGAGAAAAGTTACTTTTTTAAAAAATTTATTTATTTTATTTATTTATTTTTTTTTTGAGGAAGATGAGCCCTAAGCTAACATCTGCTGCCAATCCTCCTCTTTCTGCTGAGGAAGACTGACCGTGAGCTAACGCCCATGCCCATCTTCCTCTACTTTTTTATACGTGGGACGCCTACCACAGCATGGCTTGCCAAGTGGTGCCATGTCCACACCCAGGATCCGAACCAGAGAACCCTGGGCCACCAAGGCAGAACATGCGCACTTAACCACTGCGCCACCATGCCAGCCCCGGAGGAAAGCTACTTTAGATAGGAAATGAACAAAGGGATCTTGGGAAGGTGACCCTAGATCTGAGACCAAAATGTAGGAAAGGAGCCCTCCATGGAAGATATCTGGGTGAAGCATTCCAAGGAGAGAGAAAAGCAAGTTCAAATGCCCCTAGCTATAGGTAACTCCTTTTTTCAAGGAACAAAAAAGTGACAGGCCTGGACCACATCAAGCAATGGTAACGTTGGAGTGGAATGAGGTTATTAGAAAATGTAGGACACACTGGCTGGAGGTAAGAAGTTTGAAATCTATTCTAAGTGAAATAAGAATCCATTAGAGAATTTAATGAGGGCGTGGCATTATTTGATGTATTGTTTTAGAAGCTAAATCTATCTGCCCTGCTGAGAAGAGAGACAAGGGAACCAGTAGAAACTAGGAGACCATTTAGGAGGCCTTAAACTAGCCTAAGATTAAAGGCAGAGATGGAACTCATGTCTTCCCATAAAGGAAGGCGCTGTAAAAACTGTTGCCCTGTCTAGGAAACCTGCACTGGAAACACCCTGCTCTGCTGATCACGGCTCCCACAGGAAGTGTCCAGACAGCCCTGGGCCGAGAGTGAAACATGAGTCATAGGTTAGGAAGGGGAAATTGGAACTCCACCACTTTTACAGGGACAGAACTCTCAGCTGAGAAAGTGACATGAAAATTTGTTCAAAACATGGCAGAGGTAATAGCAAAATACAATCAAAGGAAGGCCACCACTACCGAGGTCACATGCAAATCCTCAAGGCAGATGAGCTCACTAGCAAATCTATAGTCCACAGGACAAAGCAAACATTTGATGAGAGGATCAACTAAAAGAACAAATGAGCAATTTATGCCTAAAAAGCTACATTATAGAGAAAACTTAAAAGTAATCTAAAAAGAGTTTGCCAAACATTGTGAAACAAATAATCTTTATTTTATTCAACATCTTTCATAGATTTCGAAGACAGAGAAAGTTACCCATTTCATTTTCTGAAGATAATACAGCATTAAGTGGGGGAAAAGTAAACTAACAATTATTTGAAAATGATTAGAAAAACACGCAAATTAAAATATAACTAAATAAGGATAGTAAAATAAAAATTATATTTTAATGTCATTTATAAAATTAGATGTGATTATTAAAAAATTAGCAAATCAAATTGTACAATGCATAAAAAACAGCAATGTCTAATAACCAACATTGACTTATCCCAGTAACGCAAAGACGATTCACCATAAGAAAAAATTCAAATTCTATTAATATCATTTCCCACATTATAGAGATCTAAATTCCCACATTATGAGCTTAATAATAATAATAATTAGAAAAGATGCAAATATAATATTGAACAAAAGTCAGTAATCATTCAAAGTAAACTCTTAGCAAACTAGGAATAAAAGGTGCCGCCTACCTGTGAGGTAGGCCATATCCTGATGCTGATCCCGATATACTACTCAGGAGAATGAGAACTTGACCTCACCTATGGTTATTTTCATTTTGTTTTACTCTCACTCTAGCAAACAAGCAATATAAAGGACACACATGAAATTAAAGATACATAATAAGGTGGGTGCATCCCAAATGCCCTCACCCCTCCATCTGTTATGTAGACACACTCAGTGTTAGGTAGCCTTAATTGACTGGTTTATTGCAGATGTTCAGAAAATAGACATGTCTTTGATCCCCTTTTAGTCTATGGCTGAGAGTCATCAGCTCTCCCATCAGGACCAACTGGAGGTTTTGGAGCAGCAGGTAGCGACAGCCCACCATAATCTGATGAAGAAAATTTCCAAAAGATTCACTAGATACTTAGTAAAAATTAAGAGGGTTTTGATTAACAGCAAGAATATGACAAGGATGCTTGTTATCGCTGCTGGTATTCAACACTGTACTTAAGTCCAAATTAGTGCAATAAGAAAACAAAAGAAAAATAAGATACAAAGAATGAAAAGGCGGGAGGAGAAATCCTACCATTTGCAGACACATATATCTTTATTTGCATAGAAAATCCAAGAGGAAACACAATCTATTTGAAATAAAAAGAGAATTTAGCAAAATTATTTAAGACCAACATAAAAAATCAGTACATTTCTATATATTTGCGATGCCAGATTAGTCAAGAATCTATTTACAATATAGCAACTAAATCTAAGATTCTGATGTAAACAAGGATGGTAAAGATTTTTAAAGAGCTTATCGTTTGGTTATTTATTAGCAAATGACAAAGTATCCTAAAATTTAGTGGCTTAAAACAACAATCTCTCATCACATTTTTGAGGAACATCAAGGAGACCAATGTAACTGGAGCAAAACAAACAAGTGGAAGAACGGTAGCCAATGTGATCAAAGAAGGATCAGTGAGTCAGACCACAGAGGGCCTTTTGATATTAAAAAAAAATCCACAATTTCTCATTAATAGTGAAAAGAATAAATAAAACATAGGGCATTCATAGGTTATAATCTCAGAGGTCATTAAATATTGACATAGATATATAGCTAAATATTTATATTGCAAAAAAATTAAAAAGCTATTGGAAAATGATGCATTCTGTGTGCTAGTATCTGAGTGAAATTCGAAAAGAAAACCACTAAAGATTACTTCTGGAACATGAGCAGGAGACAGGCACGCTAAATTCATATCAGTACTTTGGTTGCCTCTGACAAGGCTGAGACAGGAATGGGAATGCAAGGAATATTAACTATAATCATATTATGTATATAAGTTAAAAATAAATATCTGAGGCAAACATTAAACTGTTTACATTCGTTAATGCTTGCTATATTATTCTCTGTACTTGCATGTATGTGTCTGTGTGCTTGTGTATATTTGTGTGTCTGCGTGTGTCTTTACATGTCAGGGGATATGTATGAATTTAAAATTTTTTTTTTCATCGAAGAGGAAATTTGCAAGATCCTATAGCAGGTTACCAACCTGAGACTTAGCCACTTGGTGGCATGCTGTGGTGATGGTAGGGGTGAATTCAGAAGTAAATCGAATTCTCGAGCCTGCTGATATGGGAAACATCTCCACCCCTGTGTCCAGATCTCAGTTATGCACCTGTTCTGTCCCACAGCACGCTCTGACCAACCCTCAACACAGATGTGCATGCACACGTGTGCTCGCAAACACAGTCTTTGGTCTCACCTCTGCTTCTGGTGAACTTCAACACGCCAGAATCAAGGGGTCCAAATGGCAGATCTCCTGACAGCTCCTCTGCCAACTCTACCTTCCAGTCCTCTCCCCTTTGAGTTGCTTATGTAATAAATGAATCTTCAAGAAACTAGCTCCTTATGACTGAATGTACTGTTTTTTCATGGAAAGAAGACCGTGGTTGCAGGCCTCAAGGACTTTCTACGTTCTGATTCTAAGTTATAGAAAAATTTCAGTAATAATTTATTATTATTATTACTTAATTTGCATAATTCCTTGAGGCTTTCATTAGGAACTTAGAGGTGGAGAGGAGTCGTCTCTTTCAGATCATCTCACCATCTTTCCCTGAAGTGCTCTTAAATTGTTCTTGGATTGTTTTCCAGAGAAATATAATATACTAACAGCAATTGCCCAAATCTATGCTGCTTTTTTGAGTTCTGATTTTAAACTGCATATTAAATTTAAATATTAGCTTTTTAATATTTGTGGAATGGAACTGGAAAGTTTGGTCTACAAAAATAAGTCAATAATTTGGAGAGAATTAACAGTGACTGAGTGAGAAAAAATATTAGCTCAGTTTATGAAAGAGCAGTATGTCAACTAAACGGTAAGATTATAACGAAATGTGGAAGAGAGTGAGATGCAAGAGGGTTTCAAAAAGGCTGATGAAAGATAACTGTAGTTCTGGTGGTAATTTAAAATAAAGTATCTTTATAACTAGGATATCAGAAAAAATAGAGGAGTGAGTATTGTGTATATTTCCAGCTTTTGGTTACCATTTGGCTCAGTGTTTATTTAGTATCTGCTTCTTTGGTTTGTTTGTCTTGGCCGGGCACCGCCCTAGGCCTTGAGTATACAAAACGAGTAAGACACAGGCCAAGCTCCTCTGGAGTCTAGAGTTTATTTTTATTTGGATTTGGGGAGATACTTAAACACATTTTTGAAAAATGGACCACCTTCCTATCCTCAGTGGCAAGCACCAGCTAAGCAAGGTTTTGTTTAGTGAAATTATAGACTTTAAGTAAAGTCCATTCAATGGTTCCCGACTATTCTATCAACTATGATTCCTAAGTATATTATTTATACTTTAAATTCTGAACCATATGCTCTACTTCATATTCCTCTAGATGTCTGAGCAGTTTCACAAATTTCCAAATAAAACATTAATTTTTCACTCAAGTCTACTTCTCCCCTTGTTTTCGGTATCTCATTCTCCATTTTCTTTATCTATTTCTTGTAACTTGTGACTGAGCCTTTTAAGCATTAATTCAGGAGAAATATGCAAGGAAAATAAAGGCAATGCTAACAAAGCTCTGGGAGTATAATAAGTAACAAATTTGTTGAAAGATTCTCCATTATTATTCTATATTTCCATTATTTAATGAATACATTTTGAACATCCTAACCTGATCTTCCTACTTTTCATCCTTACAGTTTCCCTTCCAAATGTAAATGTCTCTTAACAAAGGGTAACTTCCACTTTTCAGAGTTTCACTCATGTCTGCAGTTTTTAAAAGTAACCAGCCCAAAATAATCTTCATCCCAAAGAGATAGATCTTGGGGTGGCCAATTCCAGTTCCCCACAATGTCTTTGCTCATGTTGCACTTTTTGAGTTCCATTTGTGTTCTTCTTCTTCCCAGCTTTGTTCAAATATATTTGACAAATAGAATTGCATATATTTAAAATGTATAGTATGATGATTTGATATATGTGCACATTTTGAAATGGTTACTATAATCAAGTTAATTAACACATCTACCAGCTCACATACTTACCATTTTTTAATAGTAAGAATGCTTAAAATCTACTCTATTAATGAATTTCGAGTAAACAACACAGTGTCAATCAAAGTCGCCATATACTGTACATTAGATTTGCAGAAGTTATTTATTCTCATAACTGAAAGTTTATGCCCTCTGACCAATATCTCTCCGCCTCTCAAGCCCCTGGCAATCACCATTTTACTCTTTGTTTCTATGAATTCAATTTTACTAGCTAATTAATTATTTTAGATTCCACATATAAGTGATAACATGCAGTATTTGTCTTTGTCTGGCTTATTTCACATAGCATAGTGCCTTCCAGTTTCATCCATATTGTTGCAAATGACAGGATTCCTGTCGTTTTTTTGGCTGAATAATATTCTATTTTGTTTGTGTATATACATGCATACATATATATACATACATATATATACATATATATATATATATACACACACACACACATTTGGTTTATCCCTTCATTTGTCAGCAGAAACTTAGGTTGTTTCCATGTCTTGGCTCTTGTGAATAATACTATCATGAACATGTGAGTGTCGATATCTCTGAGATACTGATTCCGTTTCCTTCAGATGTATACTCAGAAATAGGACTGTTGGAACATGTGGTAGTACTATTTTTACTTTTTTGAGGAACCTCCGTACTATTTCCCATAGTGGCTGTATCAATTTACATTTCCACTGACAGTGCACAAGGGTTCCCTTTTCTCCATATCCTGTCAACATTTGTTATCTCTTGTTTTTTTGATAATAGCCATTCTAACAGGTGTGAGGTGTTTGTCATTTGCATTTCCCTGCTGATTTGTGATGTTGATCACCCTTTCATGTACTTCTTGGCAACTGTATGTCATCTTTGGAAAAATGTCTATTCAGGTCTATTGTCCATTTTTAAATACGATTATTTGCTTTTTTTCTGTTGACTTGTATGAATTCCTTATATTTTTTAGATATTAACCCCTTATCAGATATATGGTTTGCAAACATTTTCTCCCATTCTGTTGGTTGCCTTTTCATTTTGTTCATAGTTTCCTTTGCTAGGCAGAAGCTTCTTAATTTGATGTAGTCTTACTTGTCTATTTCTGCTTTTGTGTTCTGTGTCATATCCAAAAAATTATTGCCAAGACTAATGTTAAGGAGCTTTTTTCCTATGTTTCTTCTAGGAGTTTAACAGTTTCTGTTACTTCATTTAAGTGTTTACTCCATTTTGAGTTGATTTTTGTGAGTAGTGTAAGACAGGGTCCAGTTTCATTCTTTTCTGTGAAGATATCTAGTTTTCCCAGTACCATTTATTGAATAGACTACCTTTTCCCATTGTGTGTTCTTCATGCCCGTGTCAAAGGTTAGTTAACCGTGTATGCGTTGTTATTTTTCTGGACTCTCTACTCTGTTCCATTAGTCTATGTGTCTGTTTTTACTCCAGTATGTATGAATTTTAGGATTTTTTTTCCTATTTCTGTGAAAAATGCCATTGGAATTTTGATAGGGATCACACTGAATCTATAGCTCACTCTGGGTGATATGAACGTGTTAACAATATTAGTTCTTCCAATCCAAGAACATAGGATATCTTTCTATCTATTTGTCTTTCTTGTGTTCTTTCTTCATCAATTTTAATGCTATGGGACAAGATTAATATTGTATGGATTTTCTTACAATTTTCCTTTTTGCTTTCCCACTAAATTAAAATCTGGCTTTGTCTGGTCAGTTTCCTCTCTACCTCACAGTGAAAGTAAAATGCTGCCATTGCTTTATCTGTCCTTTGGGGTTTTTTTATGAAGTAAAAATAAGAGACAAATACGAGGCGCCATCACTTCTAACGAGTGGTCTGATGACCTCCTTTTAGACATCCAGCCTCCCTGTTTACAACATTTGATTGGGAAGTAAATATGCATCTGGATCCAAGTTAATCATTTTTTTTCTTAAAACAGTTTTGAGATGGAGTTTGGACTGACCAGGGGAAATACCGTGGTCCAGCGGTAAGTGATCATCAGCCCCTTCCTCATGAAGAAATCCTGAGGGAATGAAGCCACGGTGTGGAGAGAATAATCTATAGAACAAGAACGACAGCCATGTCCCTCCTCCTTGCTCTGTCCCTCCTGTGGCTGGGATATGTGAGCAGATATGCTTTCTGTTGTGCTCAATATTTCTGTTTCCTCTTTGTCCTTAGTATTAAAGAAGTGATGTTTGTTTGTTTGTTTGTTTTTTGCCAAGTGCTCCTTTCACCTTGCAGTTTAACGTTTTCTTTATTTCAGAGGAATTTTCTTTTATATATTAATTGTTGTTTATTCTTCACTTGTTTTAATATCTCCCTCCTATGTACAGCTGATCTGCATCTTGGCTCTCTGCTTACTATTCTCCATAGACAGGGCTCCACATCCATGTCGCAATCCCAGTTGGATTCTCCTTGGTTGAATCCCAATGATTCACTTGTCCTGTTTTTTCTGCTGATATTTGAGAGAAATTCTCAGGTTTGTCTTTGTAATTACTGACCTCATTTCTGACAATGTTTATTGTGCTTGTTTCTAAATCTAATGTTTTTCAAACTTCTGGAATTATTCCACTTGGTTTTTTGAGTTTTCTCCTTTCTCTTAAAATTTTTCTGTAATCTGTAGTTACCTACCTTTCAGCTGGTTACATTTTTCAAAGTCTCAGTTTATGTCCTATTATCTCACACTTTCTAGAGATCCGCTGCACGTGAATTTTATTGAGACAAAAATCTGGCAGTAAATTTTAAGCATATTTCCAAGTATAAACTAAGTTCATCATTGAACTTTTCTACACTGTGAACGCTAAATTGCTTCTCACATTGCAGAATTGCTTATAGGCTGCCCTTATATAAGAAGGTAATGAAATATATTCAAGACTAGCATTTGCCATTATCACTTAGTCAAATGGATCTAGACCTCACCTAAATTTGTATGTGGAGCATTTACTTATATAGCTTGTCTCTGGAGGAATAATGAATTAGGTTTACCACAGGAAAAAAAATACCCTAAATTATCTGAAGCAGTCTACTCTGTTCCTCCTTTTCCAATAATAGAAATGCAGCCCTAGGGTACACCACTCTCAGTGCTTGTCCAAGAACGTTTTTGCCCCCTATTGCTGTTATTGGAGACCAGGAAATAAAGGATCTATCAGACTGTTTCCAGGAAAGAGTTTTGTTTCTGGGAAGTAAAATCCCGGAAGGAATCTGGAAAGATTTAGTAGAAAGCTATTTAGTCATGGCATTTTATAATAAAACTTTTTACATAGTATAAGGGAAGAGAGACGGGTTGTTCTTTAACTGTGGCAGATGGGGATTGTAATATTATACATGGAATATTCCTGAATGGCCCCACTATTCTCTTCAGGATTTTATTCGTGCTTCTAGTTGTAGAAACTCTGAGTTCTCTTACTTTGTTTTCAAAACTATGTCCACAGATATATAGGAAAATGAATGTCACTTGCTTTCCATTAACAAATCTAGGAGCATAAAGCAATAATATGTTTTATTATCCTTCTTTATACTGTATGTAATATTCAACCTCTACTAGTTTTTACAAAAGAAAGATACTCTCTGAAGACTATAAGACTGAGTGTTAGTAGACATCAATATTACAAACACCATTATCATCAGGTATAATAATATATGACATATATGCAAAATGAGTATTTTTGTATGTATATACATACGTGTGTGTGTATATATATACACACACGTATATATATATACACAAATATGCATAGATATATAGTTTTTCAATCTATATTTTTCTTCTTACAAATACTTCTGTGATAGGTAGGTACTAAATCAACTTTAAATAGAAGAAACCAATATTTATGAAGATTAATTAATTTAGCCAAAGTCACACTGGTAGAAAATGAGCAAGCCAAGACTTGATGTTTAGACTTTTAAACTACAAGATGGATGCTTCTTTCCCCAGATAGCATGCCGCCTATTCAATTCCGTGACTACATCTGTGCAATGCTTAGAAAATGCAATTTAAATAGCTCTCCCTCAGAAGTACCACGTAAGAGAATTAAATTAGTTCATTCAAAAAAGTTCCCAGTGATCCATGAAATGTCTACACTTTTAATAGGAAATTACTTATGGATCAATGCAATGTGTTTTACCAAAGAAACATATTGAAATGCAATGGGCGTGATTCTACCTGGTTTATCCACCAAAGACTAAATAAATAACTCTCTCTCTCTTTTTAAAAATGCTGACTAAATTCCTCCAGGACATGAATGTTTTATGTATCTACTATGACACAAAAGACTAAGTGAGTTTTTCTAAAATATGGAGATTTACTTCCTTTGCTCAGTAGTTGAATCTCTGATACAGAAGCGGCCATGGTTAATATGAAGAACTAAACACATTATAAGTACTTAACTTTAATTACTCCTTTCATACAAAGACATTATTCTAGTCTAATGAGTATGCCATTTTAAGTATTTAAGCACGGTTCCTTAAGCCACCAACCAAAGATCATCTACTTTGTGCTATTTTCTGGAGGAGCTGATGGATTTCTTCTGAGCCCTCCAGATCTTATTCATTTCCTTTTGAACTATAGGCCATATCAGAGATGTAGCTAATTGAAGTTATTTATACAAGTCAGCAAAGTTCATTGCTCTGCAGAAAAAAATAAATATTCCTTTGCCTTTTTATTTAATTTTTCCGAATAAGTTACAAGTGTACATTGCACATAGAATTGTGTCTCAGTTTCCAAAAGCTTTTCTCTTTTTTTATGCACTTATTCTTTGTTATCCGTATATTCAATAAATACTTATTAAAAATGTATTCTGTTCCAGACAATGTTTTGGACATTGAGTTATGGTAATAGTCAATAAGTAAGATGTGTCCTTTCCTTCTGACCGTATAGTTTATTGCCAGAAACCAAGTTCATTCAGGTAAACACAAAAATAAATGTAAAGCACAAGTGTGATGAATTTGAACAGTACTTAAAAGGAAAGGTATGCGATGATGTGAGAATAGATAAAGGAGGACTTGGCCTACCCTATGAGGAAAGGAGGTAGAAGGGAGAATTTGAATTGAGATCTAAAGAATTAATAGACATTAACTAGGCAAAATGACAATGTGGCCAGGGAGATGTTCTATGCCAAAGGAACAGCATGTGTTTAGAAGCATACATACAGCTGCCTAAGTCTGCCCATCAATAAAGAGGATGGATTAATAACAACAACAAAAAATGTGACATTAATGCAATGCTCCTGCCTCAGGACAATTGTACTTACTGTTCACTCCAACAAAATTCTCTTTACCCAAATATCTTATGAATATGGTCAAATATCCTCTTTGCATAGAGATTTTTCTTGACTACCCCATCTAAAAATAAAAATTATTTCCAGCTCAACAATTTCTACCCTTTAGCACGCTATATTTTTCCACCATAGAACAGGCTTCCTCTGACATATTCTATATTAATTTGTTTATGTGTTTATTGTCTGTTTCCTCTCACTAGGCTTCCTGAGAGCAAAGACTGTTTTTCCTCTGAATCATGTCTAGCATATCATAAGTGTTCAATAAATACTTTTTGAACACTCAGATGGATAAAATAACTTTTCAGAAGGCATATTATATGCCAGTTATTTTGTTATTTTTAAACATACTTTCTCCCATTTTATCTTCTTAAAACTACAACGTTTGCATTATTTCTATTACACTAATGGGGCATTTTAGGCTTCAATAGTTTAATAACTTGACCATGATCATACAACTTGTAAATGACAAAGGGAAATTTGGACTTAACTCTATCTGACTCGAAAGCCCATACTCTTAGAAACTATTCTGCATCGAATTTTAATTTTATGCTTCATTACCAGAAACTCTGTTACTAGACCTAGAAATAAGATAGGCAGAAGAGAAAAATGACTTCCAGGGTACATATTTCTTCTCACTAGGCTTCCCTTCCCTCCATATAAAAGAAATAGATGTTCTAGCACAGCTCCAAATTTGAGGGGAGTTCTTGTTAAGGGACTTTGACCTACATACTTATAAGCCAGACACGACTAGTTCCAAGTGAGTGACATATCAACCCAGCAGATCCCTCCGTGTAGCTGAACCAATGCTTAATGAGGTCTCCTATGCCTGGAATAAAAAAAGAAAGAAAGAATTTTCTCTCCAATTGCTTTCACAATTGATTCAGCAAAGGAGACAGGAACTTTCTTCCATCTTCCTCTACAACCAGATAGACATTTTTTCTCAAGGTCTTTTTCAAATGGTCTGCAATTCAGTGCATCACTTATTGCGATATTTTGTTGTCCTAGTTGGCATAATTTCCCAGTTCTTTCCCCAAAGCAGGCTAAATTCTCACACCAACATTTCAGCATTTCCAGCTGGCTCCTTTCTGGCTTTCATCTTTGTAAAGGTGCCAGTACCTCCCCTTCAGCATATGATCCAGGCCTGGACAGGCTCCATAAAGATGGGAAGAATCTCCATGACACTAATACTGAGGTAGACTTGGCAGAAGGAAATTGCTGCTTTCCCCCAAACACGGAGAAGGGTACAATGTCCATGCCAACCTCCAGGCTGCCCGTGAGTTTGGCACTTTTTTCATCCTCTAAACTATAGATCCTCTGATATTTGTTATCCATTTTATTATTTTCTTAAGCCAATGAACCTTCTGGCATTCATGTCCTCCAAACAGTCAAGGGTTTGTTTTTGATATGTGTTTCTCTACCACTTTAATATTCATCGTATGGGCAACTAATGTTTTTTTTTACTGGAAGTAATTTTCTCCTTTCTAGAGCAAGATTATAGACATTCTATAATAATATTCATAATTGACAATGTTAAACCAATAAAATAAGTTTTATTATAAATTTGTGAAATAGGCAGTTCATCTTCACTGTTCCTCAAGTGCTCCCTGTTTTGTATCTTTTTGACCATTCATTATCTTAAATTAAAACTACATTAATGTAAAGGGGTGGAGGGAAGGCAAAAGGGGTACAGGGGCATGTTCAAATGGTGATGGATAAAAACTAGACTATTGGTAATGAACACGATGCAGTCTATACAGAAACCGAAATATGATAATGTGCACTGGAAATTTACACAATGTTATAAGCCAATATGACCTCAATAAAATAAATTTTTTTTAAAAAATACCTTAATATCAAAAACATGGGAAGGGAAAAGGTGACAGTGAAAGAAGGTGGTGAGCACTGACCAAGAGAAAAAGGTTTCTTATTGCACAATACTACTGAAAAGCAGCCGCCACGGTCCTCTGAACAACATCCTCTCCATCTAGACCTCCCTTATCTGTATGGGCTATTTCATTTAAACATTAAATGACCTCCTGTCTTCGTATGCAGTCGAGGACTTGAAGGCAGAAAAGTTTGTTGCCACCAGCTCAAACACCCATGGTCAGAAGGTTTTCATTTAGGAAAAACAGAACAAAATAAACATATTAACATGACATTTTGAACATTTCAAAACTGTGAAATTATGAAAGTAAGAATTCTTAACATCCTTGGGTAAAGGAACTGGACAAAGGATACAGCATGATGAACTAAATGACAAAGAAGGTGAGGTTGTCCTGAAAGTTTTGTGATAATATGGGTGGCCTGAAAAATCAAAATTACCAAGCTGAGGATGCTCCAGCATTGGAATTTTCACAATGTTTTACAGGAGCCACATTTAACCTCACCAGTACGTGAAGGCTTGGACATGGCCCTAAAAATAGAAATAGCAATATGTTTCATTATTTTTACCATGTTTTAGAATTTCCTAGCTATATTGACAATAACCATTTCACTAGGGTTGACCAAATCATTTTCAAATTTTTAATATTTTAATAATATATTTATATTTGTGTAAAGTTTGTTGTGAGATAGGTTTAAGAAGATTTATTTATTTTTGGTAATTGGCAAAGCATTACTCTTTAGAAATTAAAAATATTATTTCATTGACATTTTTCTTTAAAGGTTGGCAATAACAGATCAGAGATGGAGCCCAAATATCTACCAACAGATTAAAAAACATTGTCAAGCTATTCTCTAATGTCTGTTACAGATAATTCAATGTCGTGACGTTGCTGCAAAAGGGAAAATAAAATAAGAAAATACGTATGACAGGTGAAATTAATCACAGAATAACTGTGGAGATAAAAAGATGATAGCGGATCTGGCTATAGCCCCACCTACAGGGTGAGATATGGAAAAACAGCTGCAGAAGAGTCAAATTATTATATACTTTAACGTTAAAAATATAATGCATAATAATAAACAAAATCCCAGCAGTTAACATACAAAAATATTATTTTCTACATAATATTATTATCCCATTTTCCAAGGTAGTATATTCACTTCTTTGTTTTCAGTATAATAATTCTCTCCCAATCTGCCAATCCTCACCCACCAAGATGTTTCTTCTTCCCATCCACTTCAACTCCCTGGCATCTAATGTCTCAAGAAAGAGCTGTTACAGTAGAACCAGTGAACAATCTTTTGGAATGATGTAAGACATGTTAAGATTCAGTGAAAACGATTCTCCGGACTGGGAGAAGAGGAGGAAAATTATAGTCCGTAAGAAGGAAGCTTCAAAGAAAGGGCACTCAAGAGGACCCTTATGCCTTGCCCTTTATCTCCAGGTGGAGTCTTTGGGCAAGGTGAAAATGACAATAACAAAAGTGGGTTTGGAGGAATCTGAAATTATAGGGAGCTTGTGTGATTCTTCCTAAGGTAACGGCAAGCCTCATACTTATCCCTCACCCAGCCTTGTAATGTTCTCTGCGTGATGTGGTAGGAAAAGTAAAATATGGCTAGGATAGTACGAGTAAGGACTATGATAGCCTTTCATAGTTTCCCCATGCTCGCTGGCACTTGGAGAATAGCCAAAATTTTCCTGTGCTCTCAAGAAGGGAACAGAAGTAGCTGGGACAGTCAGACTTGAAATACCCTTGCAACCGGAAAAAGGGGAACAGAATGACTGTATGGACTGGTGTGTAGCATTTAATCGACCTAGAGGCAAGAGAGATTGCAACTCATCTAGTGTTCTAAGTGTCTCGGCATGAACAGAGTTTACAAGACAGGAGAGAGTGGGAAACTAGAGAGAACTGTGTTCCAGAAGCCAAGAGAAGAAAGAGTTTCAAGGAAAGAGAGAGTGTAGAAGTCAGGACAGCTAAGGATTGAAAAGCATCCTATGGATTAGCAGCCCAGTAGTCACTGGTAAACTGAGTGACAGCAAGAACAGTGCTGATGAGAGCAGAGGTCAAATTGCAAGTTTCAAAAAAAAAATGGAAACAGTATTTTAATGGAAAATATTAAAGAATATATTTAAGATAGCACCACAAATATTGGGGACAAAGACAGAAAGCAGTCTTTGAAGGGCATATGTGTTTGAAGGAAGTGGTGTTGTCGTTATTGTTTAGACTAGTGGAAGAGACATGAATATGGTCAAATAACTATTGAAAGATACAAATAGAGTGGGAGTGCCTGTAGGCACCAACAAGAGATGGCGCAGTTGATGGAGGAAGTTAGGAGTGGGTGTACTTCAGGTCACAAGAGAAAAGTTGTGTCTTAGACAGAAAAGGTGGCCAGGGAACATTTTTTGTACTAGATTTCCCCTGGATATCCAGAGATGTAGGTGTCAGCATAAATAAGGAGGTATGAAAGCACATTTATACGGAAGCTTCTTTTGGTCACTGTTAATTTAGTTCACTCTTTTTGACCTAATTTTGTTTCAGCATGGAGTAACTTTCCATTTTTTGATAGCCTTGTCTTTCAAATATTTTGAATTTCTGTTTCCCTTCTCTGCTTCTCCTTTTCATTTGCTTGATCTGAGATCCCCCGTACCTTCTGCTCAAACCTGATGGTAGCACATAGTTCTGAAAAATGCCACATTATGTTTAAGGTGCATGTGCCTCTGAAAATAGTTAGAATATGACTTCACACATTTTAGAAACAAAAATTGCTACAAGAAAATGTCCCAGTTTTATGGAATTCTGAGCTTTCTTTTGGAGTACAGACCATCAATTACAGCACTTAAGCTATAAAACTCACAACATTGGAGTTTGGACTTGCTGATAGAGTGGCGTTTGGACGGTCTCTAGAATAAGCCCCATTTCTATCACGTTGACATAACTGTTACAAAAGTGCTGCAGTTTGTGAGACTTTCTTCTCCTTCTCCTTCTTTTTTCATACTGGGCATGAATTCCACAGTGAGCTGGATGCTTGGGTACTCAAAATTTGTTTAAAAATCTCATCTAACAATGCTGCATCGCACAACTGCTCATGGATTAGTTTTGGGATCCCAGTTAGAGTGAACAATGTAGTGATGGTTCAGCATTTTGATTGACTGACAAGATCAAAAGATCAAATATTATGGTGACAAAACGTGTTTTTACCATTCTAAATAGAGACACTACCAAAGTATTACTTCCATCACTATAAGTAAACTAGGAGAAATACACTTTATAATGGAATTTTGTAAATACCAGTCAATATGAGCTATACAAAGTTTAGCTCATGCAATGAGTCTATTTGATCAAACCTAAGGCTGAGAACTGGAACAGATACACCACTGTGCAAGGACCACAAGTACTTGTTCAAGCTAAGGAAAAAATATTAAACAGCCTTCATAGATTTTGTTAAATAAATAAGATCAATGACTCTTTAAGTTGACATTCAAAGTGTCTCAAAGAGCCAAGTCACCCCTGAGTCAGTGCAATAAGCTGTTTTCCTAAAAAGGTCATGGTGAAAACACATTGTGGGAAATTAATATCTTAAGTGCATTCAGAAAATTTTCTTCTTTAAAAAAGATTTTTATGGTAATACCTTTTAAAGTAAATAACATAATTAGTGCAGTGAATGTTCTTAAAGATGCATATTTGAGTGCTGAGTTGCACTCTAATTTACGTACCTGAGAAGCACAGAATACAGAATGTGAGCAATTTGGAGATGAATTCAGTTATATACAATATGGGTTATGCTCTTGAAAATCCCCACTTTAGAATCTGCAATTGAGTAATTTATGACTATGTCAGAATAAAAATGTCAGCTTATAAAAGCTCATGAAAATATGATTTTGTACATGCTAAAATAAATCGATATGGATAACATAACAAGGCTATCAATAGCATTTATTTGCCATAAAACAATAAAAAGTATACTGTAAAATTAATTTTCATTGACTCTTCTATGCTAACTCAAAACATTTCATTTTCCCAATCTCCAGTTTTCAAACTGATAACTTATAAATTTGTTTTGCTTAGTTGATTAGTGTAGTATAGATATATGACACATAGTATCAAACAAAAGAGTTTAGTCTCATATATATGTATGATATTTTCATGCTTTCACTTACTTCGTATGTATCACATTTATATGTATACTTCCTTAGTGATTTATTTTTTAATATGCAGTCTGTCCTTGCTATTCACAGTAGTTATGGTCTATGAGGTCACTGTGAACACTAAATTAGCAATACTCACCAATTGTTCTTAGGGGAAACGCGAGTTTACGTTCCTACGCTCCTCTGGTCACAATATTTTTATCAACCAATCAATATATAAACTTGTTTTATGTATGTTTCCGTTTAAAGTCACATTATTTAACATCTTGATTCATTAATGTTGAACTCACAACCATCAGCACTCTAACTCATGCCTGAACAAAGCTTATCAAGCTCATGCATTTTCTCCATAAGGCACATCATAGCCTTCTTATGCTTAGGAATGCTGCACTTCAGCACTACATGTGGGGGCCGTTATGAACAGCAAAATCACAACCAAAAGGATAAAAATGCAAAAAAAATAAATTAGCTCTAAGGCAATCATCAGAGGAACACTTGTTTATGGTATGAAAGCTGAAACAGGAAGGCTGAGTGTCTCCCTGTTTGACCCCACCTGGGAAATGTGCACATTGGTGACTCAAATTTTGCCCCACTCTGTGCATGTCCGCTGATGACTGCAAAAATTGCCTTGAGTATTGATTTTGGAGTTATGAATAAATGTTAGCAAGCAAGCAAATCTGTAAGTATGGAATCTGTGAATGATGAGAATCAACTGTTTATCAGCTTCCTCTCCACTGAGTGTATCAGAAACAAAATTCTAGACAAAAAAAATTCTCTGAATTAAAAAAAAATTGTAGTGAGGGGCAAAGAAGTGTGAGCTTGTGCAACATGGCTGCCTCTGCACTTAAACCAACATTCCTACTAATGTAAGTTTAATTTTTCAAAACTTAAGATATAAAAATTGTCCGAAGGTTTCTGTGAATTCTGAAGCAGATAATAAGTGGTGGAAGGAAGAAGGGAGGGAACTGAGAATGAGTGAAAAGTGAACAGAAGCTCATGGAGAAGACAAACTATTGACAGTTTACAAGAGTAAAAACTGATAAATATGTTATTAATTTTAAATAACTAAATTTACCTTAAAGAAACAACTGTAACTCCAGTCGCTGTAATATAGGGATATTAAAGAAGGTTAAGTAATTGTCTGCCAAACTACATGAAACTATGCAATTGTCCACCGGAAGAAACAGATTTGTAAAAATGGTTAAACTGAATGAAAGCTAAGTAGGACGGTTGCTATCCAAGTACAATCAGTTGAGTAATACTCATATTTTTTCTTTGTTACTTTTACTTTGATGAAACTATACACTTTTTGTGCCTTTGTAGAACAAGACGAATTATAACTTGCAATTTACAGTCTTATAAACACAATTTCAATTGTTGAGAAGAGTCTTCTTTCTTTGAAATTACGGAAGAGGTAGGATTATTGTCTTTTTCTCTTCATTTTTCCTTCCTTTCTCCCTCCTGTCTCTTCCTCCTTTCTTCTCTCTCACTTCCTTTCCTTCCTTCCTTCCTTACCTCTTTCCTTCACTTTCTTTCTTTCTTTTTTTAAAAATCTCATTGGTACATTTATAATTCTAAAACTTGGTTTTATTTTATCTCTACCAAGATTGTTTTTTTAAAAAAGCTCTAACACTCTGCTATTTATATGACATCAATGTATCTTACCAAGGTCCTATTAATTCTGCCTTTGAAATTTTGCATTTTACTTATTTTGTTTTATTTTTATTACGAAAAATAGCATAGGTAGGCACAAAAGATTATCTGAGACATAATGCATATAAAGTGTAAATAACAAGAATATAGAGATTATTCATATAATTACCCAGAAGATGTCTCACCATAATCACGTCTCTTTCTTTCCTCCACAGACAGCAGCAAATTTTGAGGTAATCATATTCTTGCTTTTCTTTATAGTTTCTAAGACCTATCCCTGTATCCTATCTGTGGAACATTATATAAATGGAATCATTTTGTCTATATTTCATTATCTTTCCTCCTCAAATTATGTCCTTGAGATTCATTCAAATAAGTACGTGTTATTTTAATTCATTTATTCATTCTTACAGTTACATTATGATTCACAGTAGACAACAGATAAATGAAATATTTATCTACTCTACTATTAATATACATTTGGGCTATTTTCTAGTTTTTACTATTATGAACAATGCTGGTTGCAGGAGTGCTAAAAGAAGCAAGAAACTGGAACCAACTGCTCCTGCAGGGATACGGGCCATTGCTGACGTGGTGCTGAAAAGAACAGCAAGCAGACAGATGGGAGCAAAGCCTTCATTCCTTTTCCTGACCTCTGGTCTTCCCTTGTGCCCATTGGAAAAACCCAACAGGCAGCCAGATGACAAAGGATAAATACATTATCAATGTCCCAGCCCCCAAATCACAAAGATAATTACAGAAAGGAGAGTTTGCAGCTGAGAGATAATAGTTTAATAAACAATAAAATAGTTGAAATAATTAATGCAAAAACTTAGTAGTCTGAAGGCATTGCCAGTAGAAGACACAAAAATGAATGACAGAGACTGGAACGTATGAAAGGAACAAAACAAATATGAGATAGAAGGCCACTGGTGCAATGAGAAAGGTCCTGGTCAAGAAAATGTTCAGGGATCCAGAGGGATTAGCATCTGGGTCTATTTGGGTCCATAGCCCATGTCTTTTCAATTCTATCTTGCTGCCTGCCACAGAGGACATTGAATTCTTTAGTAAGACTTCCCTATTTCGTTCTACAGGCCCACTACATATTTTTGAAATAATGGAAACACTGAGCTTGCACCAAATTTGTGAAAACATGTTGCTTCTCAGAGATTTTCAGATGCAATTGTGTTTAAAATAGTCTGGTTCTGTTGTAGGGAGGGAAAATAATAGAAGTGATTAATATTTGTAAAAAGCTAGTAAAATTGCAGTTCGTATAAATGAGAGCGTAAAGGAGGTTGACGTGAAAGATATGCCAAAAAAATGAACCAACATTTATTTTCCACATGTGAGGAAAGGGGGAACTGGGAAATGAATACCTAATGACTGGCAGAGCTTGCATTACTATAATTGGACTTTTCTTAGTAAGTTAGATAACTAATGAGTCAATAATACAGTGTGTTGTGCTATGTCTTGGTCTTTATGTCTTAAAATTTTTTCTCTTGAAGAATGAAACAAGCTTTTTCAACTATTCATTTTTGTAAAGGCAATTATTGGTTCTATTATGCATGCTTAATTTTTTTCACCATTCCTGCATGATTTTCTTGGCCTTCCTTGGGGTTCAAATTCATTCTTCCTAAACTGCATTCTGTAAAGTTTTAAATGAGGATCTGTCTTTGGTAAACCCGATTTTTGCTGACTTTAAAAAAACATTCCACCTGCTGACGTAAGCTTATTTTACTATGTGTACAATTCTTATTTAAACTTGTTTTTTCTTACACTGTGCACAATTTTAATTCACTTACTTTCAGTTTCTGTGCTTGCTATTGAGACATCTAGTATTTATCTAATTATAATCTTATTCTAAGTCATCTTTCTTTGGGTATTTTATAGTACTACCACCATACTTCCCAGGGTGGACTTTTTGTAATTTTTGCTTGGGTTTGTTGTTTTTGCTGACACTGTAAAATCATTAGTTTGTTAGATCTAGAAAATTCTCAGTTAATACATCATAAAGCATGTATTTCCCTATTTCTTGTGTTCTCTTCTTCTGGAACTCCTTTTACACATGTGTTAGGCTTTCTCTCTATCATGCCTCCTCAGCACTCACGTTTTCTACCCTTACCTCATGCTTCATTATAAGGAATTTCCCGATGTTCAGTTTAGTGACTCTCTTTTCACCCGCATCTAGATTATTATTTTATCTGATAAGTTGGGTTATGTCAATAATAATTATTTTTCTATGTAGATCATTTACTTATTAATGGTGTTAATAGACATTAACACAGGTTCTTTACTATTAATCTTACTAATGATATTTATTTTTCTATCCATATCTTTTACTAATCTGACTGTTTGAAAGACATTAACTTGTTCTTTATTTTATTACAGATTTTCCTTCCTTTAATATTATGAATATACTTAATGTATAAACTTTATTTGGCAATTCCAATATCTGAATTATTTTGGGTTCTAAATCTTCTCTTTGTTGTTTCTTCATTCTGGTTTATGATGACTTGTTTTCTCATGTGTTTTGTGCTTTTGGATTACAAATTTTAATGATTAAGGCTTTATCTATAGCAATTCTATACAGACTTAGCTTTTGGGAGACCATTTTTGGTTAATGGTAATGTTAAACCCTGACTCCACAAGATGGCATGAGGGCAGGGCTATCACTATGAATTCTCATGGTAAATGTTCTTCTTTCCATCTAGACTCAGTCCCAAGCAGAAAAATATCCTTGTTTGTGTTCCTGTCTTTTATCAAGTACATGTAAGATGTTTAATTTGGAGTATTTGGCTAAAGAGATTTATAGATACAAATCAAACTTTGTATAAAGGCATGCAAAGAAATAAAATAAATATGATTAAGTGATAAAAAAGTACATCAGAATAACAGGATTCAGATCAAGACAAAAATAATTTTTCATATTCATTTAAGTTTTTCCTTTTCATTAGTATTCATTTAGATCTTTTCCTTTTGCTTCTCTTAATGTACTAATGAACTAATATACCTTGATATTTTGAGATTTAGACGTAGAACTTTATAGTATTCATATGGTCTTTAGGTAACCAAATACAAGGAGTACTTTATTCTCTACATATCCAGAAAATATGAACAAGTTAACTGACTGAAATGTGATGTTCATAAGAATACCTCAAGAAAGTCTGTTGTTTCAGCCACGAAGTTTAACTATGGTGTACAATAGAGGCTCCTGGCAGCATAATGACATATAGTTTTATACACTGAGAGCTCTGCCTCCCTTAAGAGGCAGCAATTCCATTCAACTTCAACATGTTTTTCACTTTTTTTACAAGATCAGAAATGTAGAGTTACAATAATGTGCTTTGGTTTTCACAAGACTAGAAATATTTTCTTCACTCTTATTCTTTGTGCTACAGAGAAACCTGGCTGAGACACCATGGGTCTAAGCTTCTGACTTCCTTGAGTAATCTATGAAAATAACTTTTGAAGTTAATAGACCTTAAATAATTTCAGAGAAATAAAATAACATTGCTAAGATGAGAAAATGGGCTTGTATTGTACCAAAGGCTACCAACAGTTCCAGATGATATGTATTATTTTCACAGAAATCAAGATGATGCAATTAGAAAACATGAATCCACGGAGGGACTATACTGTTCTAACAGAGAGTGGTTACAAGAATCTCCATTTACCTTAGCTGTACACACTGCTTCCCCAGGGTTGGAAGGCCTAATTCAGTTTATTTGTGATCCTGCAGTAATTTCTGTCAATCACAATGCATTAAAAAAACAAACACAGAGGACAAAAACAACTAGAGGTCTAAACAAAATTACTCTACAGTGTATATAAAAGTTTTAGGGAAAAGTGATAAAATTACTGCATTCTTCCGATTAGAACACCATTTATCAGCTTTAGTCATTTATCTTCGCGTCAATTTTAAATATCAAAACCGTCTCCACGGGTCTCATCAGAACAAAACATCACCTACCTTGAAAATTAAATTCCCAAACCTATGTATCTATTTGGAAGTAGAATAGGCCACTTTATTTGGAAAGAAATAGGTGTTTACAAAGCAAAATGAATAAAGTAGCATTTTTTCAAAATAAAATTGATGCATAACACTTTCTTTTTCTGTTGCTACAATGTGTTAGTTTCCTTGGTTAGGATCTGGGTCTGTGAAGCTAAAAGGATGTGATTTTGAATTCTTGCCCTGTCCCTTTTTTGCTCTGTTACCTTGAACATGTGATTTTATCTCTGTATTTGTATATCTATGTAAAACGTATTTGTATATTTATGTCAAATGTGATGTGACTTGTCTTTGAAGGTATTAACATTAAGCAAGATAATACTGGTAAAGTGCCTGTCATATTCTTTATACTAAATTGATGCTGTGGCTCTTCCATTCTTGCTGTTCGAACACAGTGCTATTGACAGCAAGAGATAATTTTCCCTTTAAGTTTTGTGGAGGACTATTCGGTGGGAAGTGAACCACTGCCATGATTCCCAGGTCGAAACAACTTCTCCCCCCACAATCCTAGAAGAGCTCTTAAAGGTAGAAAGTTGGCAAAAAGTGCCATTTATAGATTTGGCTCCTGCATTTAGGTGCCCCCAATTGTACTCTTGGCTTACACAAAATAGGGTTTTCCCAATAATACCACAGTGATTGTTCAATTACTGTTTCCCCTCCGTGGGGTTGTTTGTGCTTTACTGCCTGCGAGCGATGCTCAGACCTCAGCGGTGATTTTGCCTCATCTCATCTCAAATAAACCAACTCCACTGTGGAATTTGCCTTCTTAACGAATGGCTTACATTTTATCTATGTGCTGATTTTAAAAAGTGTGCTACTCCCTTCAGGAAGTGGACATGCTACTTTTAGTTTCATTGGGAAAGGGGTGCTGATGGAAATTTTTGTGGAATCTGATCTATGGTTTTTCCAAATGCTTTATTTTATAAACCTGAATACATTATTAAATTGAACGAATGTATACACCATGAAAATAGTTGGAAATGTTCTCTTTCAAATGTGTGCCTCTACATAACAGAAGTACACAATTTAATTGGGAATATACTTGCAAACATAGCTTCAATATGTATTTAGCAAATATTCAGTAAATATCTGCTGTATCCTGGGAATATTATGATTAGTAGTATAGCCCTGACTAAGGAGTTTTCCATTTGGTGGAGAAGACAGACAAGAGGACAGATAGAAAACAGTACAAGAGGTGCGATAATGAGATACACATGGTATAGGAACACCTAAAGGACACTCAAGCCACTCTCAGACATAGGAGAATCTTCTCAAAAGACGGGGTAAGAATGCTCCAGATTGAAGGAGCAACATGCACAAAGCACAGTAAGGCAGAGGGTTAGGAAAACAGGGTCTGAAAACCAAAAGGTAAAAGCAGTTTCTTATGAAAGCGCATGGAGTCTAGGTCAGGGGAGCAGGCAGTGATGAGCAAAGCCTGGATCATGAAGGACTTCATAGGCCCTGCTAATCAACTTTGATTTGATCATGAGAGATATAAGAAACTATCAGAGGATGTTAAGACAGGGTGGTATGACCACATTAGATTTTAGAAAGATCGACCCAGCAGAGGTTCTGAGAAGGGATTTGTAGAAGGCCACACTGCAGAGAAAGGGACTCAATTGAGGTGGCGGACACAGGGAAGCTGCGAGAGCTGGAAGTGTCTAAACCAGAGTGGCAGTGGGGACGGAGAGCAGCAGGCAGCCTGAGACATTTGTGCGCAGAATCAACAGAAGTTGGGGTGAATCTCCTCATGCCACTTTTGGCTCATTTTTACCTTTCCATTTCAGGTCAAGAGTATGCACATTTTGAGCGGTTAAAAGGAACTTTCAGTGCAAGAACTTCCTGCTTTTCGGTCGGTGTGTCATTTCTGATCAATACACAAACAGGCCACCAGGTGCACTGTCATGTCCCTGTCTAACTCTACAGGGAGCAGGTAAAAGTTAGTGGAGCCAAGAATGATTTCATTGTTGGAAAATGTTAGTCTCATCTAGACAGTACTTATTGAAGAGGGAGAAAAAAAAGGTGACGTATCTCAAAGCCAAGTATTTCACTTACAGATGAAGTCATAGTTCAGTGCTGTCAGTATTATTAAGTAAAAATTGTCATTAAACTGACATCTTTTCTAAGCACTAAATTGAGAATTATTATCTAATAACTCTAATAATTATTACTAACATTCATGAGGAATTTACCATTTACAAAATATTTCCTAATGCATTTTCTCATCGTGAGAAACTTTTCTTATAATGTATTCTATGTGAAATTAACAATACATTTTATAAAGTCAAGATCACTCAGACTTTCTACGTGTGGGTTAGCAAAGCCATGCTCTTTCCAAAACATATTCTCTGTTGAACGTAGCCAGCCACACCCTTACAGGAATTCATCTGTTTGAACATATTACCCTTTAGTTGAAAATCTCTTCATTGGCTTCCCATAAAAATCTGCATTGATTTTAAAGTTTTGTTACTCACTTATAAGCCACTTAATGGCCATAGACCAATATGTGTGCTGGATCTATTGTTTCTATATGTCCCTTGTTGCCCATTGAGGTCACGATGAGCAGGTTATTTAGTCCTTCAAAAAGCATGAACTCAAATCCCTTGAAACTGAGGCTTTTAGAAAATATGTTCCCTGATTGTGGAATGTAGTTGCAATGTCGATTCATTACATTCCATCTGTCTGCATGCAAAAAGCACCAGTTGTGTTTAGTTACATCTCAAAATGCCTAAGATGATTATTTTGGGCTGTCATATCCCTGTGTCTTAGTACATGTATATCTTTAATGAAGTATACTGGCTTGCTTCATCCAATTTATTAAGCTTAAAACTGATCATTTTTTAAGCCCACCGAGGGACATCAAACTTTCTTCTGCCACTATTTTCTACTGAAGGAATAAAAGGGCTGTTCTGGCATTTGGATTCTAATAGATCAAATAGTAAAACAAATTTTTAAAACAATATAAACTCTTTCCTTTATTCCCAAACATTTCACTTCAGGTTCTCAAAGACAGAAATGTGGATGACCCAGTTAGGTTTACAACTAGAAAATTAGAATCATGAAGTAAAATTTAAGTTGTATACAATAGTGTAATTGCTGCACCTCAATATAAAAAATAATGGAGAAAAATCTTCCTCATAGAAGAATTCCAAATAATCTTTGTAGACATTTCTCTCTCCAGAAAGGAGAGACTGATTCTCCTCTCCTTAAGTGTAGGCTGAAAAAGTAACTTACTTCCAAAGAGCTGGGTATGGAAAGAGAAAACTACTTTATAGCAGCAGACATTAATTTCATCAAGGTTAACATCACTAGGGATATATCATGTTGATATCATGTCATCTCTGATATGACATAATGAGAAGGTCACTCAACCTCTGTGGTATTTTTACCCGAAATCCCTAACCGCAGTCTAACCGTGAGAAAACCATGAGCAAATCAAAATTCAGGAACACTCTACGTTACACCTGACTACTTTCCTTCAAACCTGACGAGGTATTTGGCTTTCTCCCTCTGACTTATTTCACCTAACATAATACCCTCAAGGTCCATCCATATTGTAACAGATGTCAAGATTTCATCCTTTTTTTTGGTTGAGTAGTATTCCATTGTATATATATAACACATCTTCATTATCCAATCCCAGAAGTGGAATAGCTGGATCATATGGTATTTCTATTTTTAAGTTTTGAGGGTTCTCCATACTGGTTTTCATAATGGCTGCAACAGTTTATATTCCCACCAGCAGTGTATAAGTGTTCCCTTTTCTCCACATCCTCTCCAGCACTTATTATTTCTTGACTTTTTAATAATAGCCATTCTGGGACCCGCCTGGTAGTGTAGCAGTTAAGTTCACACACTCTGCTTTGGCGACCTGGGGTTCACTGGTTCAGATCCCAGGAGGACATGAGAACCACATATCAAGCCATGCTGTGGCAGGTGTCCCACTTATGAAGTAGAGGAAGATTGGCACAGATGTTCAGGGCCAATCTTCCTTAGAGAAAGGAGGAGGATTGGTGGCAGATGTTAGCTCAGGCCTAATCTTCCTCAAAAAAATAAAATAATAGCCGTTAAGATGGGCATGAAGTGATATCTCATTGTGGTTTTGATTTGCATTTCCCTAATAATTACTGATGTTGAACTTCTTTCCATGTGCCTCTTGCCCATCTGTAAATATTCTGAAATTTATATAGCATTATAAATCAATGTTCCATCAATAAAAAAAGAAAAAAATAGAATAAGCATATGGAGACAATTTTAAAAAACCAAGTTTATTAAAAATAAAGACAGGAATTGTCACAGACCAGAGGAGATATGATGACTAAATGCAATGTGATATTCTAGGTTGGATCCTAGAACAGAAAAATGATGTTCATGGAAAAACTAGTGAAATCTTGGTTAACAGTAATTCACCAATAAATTTCTTTGTTGTGACTAATGCACCATGGTTATATAAGATGTTAGTATTAGGGGCAACTGGGTGACGAGTATATGGGGATTATTATTTGCACTATCTTTGAAACTATCCAATAAATCTAAAATTATTTCAAAATAAAAAATAAAATGAATATTCCAAGTATTTATCTGAAAAGGCAATGAAGTAACTATGTTTTGTGGAAAAAAGCTATTTCTCTTATTGCCTAATTTCTTACTATACTTTGTTGTAGAAAATATAGTTAGAATATTGAATTATATTAAAAGTTTCTAGAAGCTACAGTATATCTGAGATTCCACAAAATTATTTATTAACCATCTACTATTCTTAAAAAGTTACTAAATGTTGCTACAACTACCATATATTGAATATAATTCTATTCTCAGCACTTGCTTCAATTAACAATATCCATCAATGTTTTGAGCCTAAATTTGAAGAAACGATAAGGTCAAGATGGTAATTATTATTAGCCAAGTAACATTTTACCTCATGGATGTTTTTAAAGAAATATTTCATAGTACTTATCTATGTGACAAGTAATTTCAATCTCAGAAATTAAGGTCCTGAAATCACTGAAAGTTAAATTTGAAAGCTGTTTTCGTTTTCTTTATTGCTTTACCTTTTCATGCTTTATACTTGGTGCTATGATAGTTTGGAATTTTCACGTACTGAACATTGAAACCAAATAAACAAAACATGATACAACATGCCATCCAAATAGAAGACACTAGCCCAGAATGTGTCTATGTCCCCCTGACACTAACTAACTACATCTGGGAAATATAAACCACACTGAGCTCTGTTTCATTGTTGGAGAAACAAAGAAAGAGTTGTTCTTTAAGAAAGCCTATAAAATTCTAAATTATATAATTCTAGATAATATCACAAAGAAAGAAATTCTTTGGACTAAAAAATAATTTTATATTTTTGTAAAATGTTTTCGGCCAGATAATATACTATTAAAATCACAGCCACATATTAGCAAGCATAAGATCTGTGGACTTTTTATGCATATCTCCTTTGTACTAGTCCCATTAATATGCCCAATCAGTCAATTAATATATTAACGCATTTCAAGTGTATAAATGCATGACAATTGACCAAGGGATTCCCTACTATAATGTACTAGACACTCAGGGCCATACACAGCAAAGTTTCTTTCTTCTTTCTGGCAGCATCCTCTTCTAAAGTACTTTCTAATATCAGTCTGGACCTTCAGTACTCAAAGTGAGCAACAGTGGAAAAGGGTCACTCTCCAGTCCCAGGTATTTCTCCCCAAAACATGTGAAGTTTTGAAAAATTGTCAGTGAGTTTGGAAATCTCATAAGATGAAATTTTCTTGCACACGCTTCAGTATTTGCATTTTATCTGTACTGAAAATATCACATACATTATGTATTTTTATAATGTCACATGCTTTTGAGATCAAGTATTAATAGGATTAGGGAAAAATAGAGATAGAAAGAGGGGGAAAAAGTGTGAAAAATAAGAGGCTGATGTGGGAAAAGATGCTCTTTGGAAAAAAGAGGGCAATATTAAATGAGATGTTTCTTTCTCAAGGCTAAGTACTTTCAACCAATCAGGACGCATGATGCGAAATGAATACAATGGATTACTGAGACGTGGACTGTGGCCTGTCGAGACCTTGGCCCCTACAGATATAGCAAGTCACTCAGTTCCTTTTCCTTTTCAGAAAATCTTTCTCAGTAAGAGGCAGCTAGTTTTTTCGCACAGCAAGCAAGACTCAGCATGCGAAGCTTTGAACAATCCTGCACCGCGGGGAATGTTTTGCAGAAACTGCATGACAAGATTGCCAAAAGGATTACCTCTTGATTTCCTTTGTCCTTGGGTTTATTTCATCTAATAACGGGGCAAAGATGGTGCCTTCTACAACGAAGAGAGAATTTATTCATGATTCATATGTGGCAAAATTGTTTTAAAATCTTTGTTGCTCGTAATTTTCTTAGAAAACAATATCTCATTGAATACAAGGTGTGTGTTTTTTCTTTTAAAAACTGTTTACCATCATACTATAAATTGTAAGCACAGAACAATTTGTTTTTGCAACAGCTTGAAGCCAGAATCCTAAAAAGTATTTCCTTCCTCTCTTTACTAAAAAGGTGTGACCAGGCATCAAGAATGTAATAAAGGTTTAAGTTAAATGAATATCAGGCCATTTAACTACAAAAAAAAATTATGTAAATAAAATAGTATTATGAATTCCAAAGATGTTACCTTGAGGGCCGGCAAAAAAATACGTATATATATATATATCTGCTTAATGTCAATTATGATTGCAGTAACAAACATGACTGCCCTGGCCTAAGAAATAGAATAAAGTAAGTGTCAGAATACCTGGCATCAAGTACCACCACTGTCACCCAGCATTTGGAAGTCTGAGCACAGTTTCCTTTTCTGTGTAATGGGGATGACAGTGTTCAGCCCGCCTAACTCACATAGTAATTTTGAGAATACAATAGAGAGGTTTACATGTTTTCATAAAATTATAAGGATATGTTCCATGAGAAATAAATCAAAAGCTAGTGCACAGAAAATTTATGATTGTAGTTTGCTGCTTCCAGTCTACCATAATCATTCTGATTTATCCAGCTACTCCACTAGTCATAAGGTCACGGAGTTATAAGAGCCCATAGAAGTGTGAGGACAGGGGTGAGCTGGGATCAGAAAAGGTTTTCTTCGTGAAGCACTTTTGATCTTGAGATCTGAAAGATGAATAGAGGTGACAATGAAAAAGATCAGGAATAAAAATGGTCTCCATGTAGATTCCCACGCAGGTGGAAGAGTTGGTAGTGGCAAGGGAAGCTACTGAGGGTGGAGTAGAAAACAGCTGCAAGAGAGTGGTGTGATTCAATCCTGGAAAAGGAGGTAGGCTTAAGCTCATGTTAGCCTGTTAAATATAGGCCTTACCCTAAGGAATAATAGGAAAACATTGAAGGGTTACTTATAGCAGTAGAGTGATATAATCAGATGTCCATTTTCAAAAGATCATTCAACAATAGTGTGGGGAATAGATGGGAGGAGGACAGCTGTAGACCAGAGGGAGTAGTTATTTGGTTATTTCCAAAGTCTAGGCCAGAAAAGATAACTGGACAAGAGGCATGGCAGTGGAGACAGACAGAAGGGAAAGGTTTTGCAATATATTTTGAAGAAAGAATTGTCAAGACTTGATGAGGGCTTGAATATGGCGAGAAAGAGAAAGGGTCGGGACATCTCATTGCTGAGACCCTCAGTGTCTGATGGTTTGTTTACTGTGATAGGGAATTCTGGAGGAGGACTATGTTTGGTGAGGGAATGTCAGGTAAACAGTTGAGATGAAAGTCAAAGAGAACATCTAAGCTACAGATGGAAAATTGAAATTCTTTTTTACAACAATGGCAATGGAAGTCATCGGTATGCTTGAAATCAACAGGAAAAAGGCATTAGAGCAAAAAATGACAAGTAGCCCAGGATGGCAGTTGAAGATCTCCCAGATAAAGAATGTTTGTGACAAACGTGCCAATAAGGTGCTTACAATGAGCTGCTATTGTGTTAGATACTGCGATAAAAGTTTTAATAATTTTCAAACTTTCCCCATGAGTTCACCATGTAGGAAGAAGTGAAGTAGACATATTCAAACATCTATAGGTGCTATTGCTGTTTTTTTTTTGTTTTTTTTGGAGGAACATTAGCCCTGAGCTAACATCTGCCACAAATCCTCTTCTTTTTGTTGAGGAAGACTGGCCCCAAGCTAACATCCATGACCATCTTCCTCTACTTTATGTTTGGGATGCCTCCACAGCATGGCTTGCCAACCCGTGCCATGTCTGCATCCAGGATCCAAACCAGTGAATCCCGGGCCACCGAAGTGGAACATGTGCACTTAACTGCCGTGCCACCAAGCTGGCCCCAGGTTCTTTAGCTTTCTATAAGAATACAAAGGAGGGACACTTTTCTAGAACTGTGGGTATGGGTAGAAGAGGGAAGAATTCAAGGTAGATGATGCCTTGGTTAAGGACAAAAGAACAATTTCTTTTATTTCATCCTTTCATTTATTTGTCCATTTAATAAATATTTGTAGAGTCCTACAATATTCCAGGCACTATTCCAATTACTGAGGAAAAAGTGACTAAAATATACAGTACCCATACTCATAAGAAGCTTAATTTACCTTATAGAAGAGACAGACTATATACAAATAAACCAATAGACAAGGTCATTTCACTGAGTCATCATACTATAAAGACAATCAAATGAGATGATGGGATGAATATTGGTGTTTTCAGTGGAGGGAAGGGATATGTACTGTGGTCAAGGAAGACCTCACTAAGGAGATGCCCTTTGAACTTAAACCAGGAATGATGGGAAGCAGGCAAACATAGGACAATTTGTAGGGGAGAGAGAGAGAATAGTAAGTGCAAAATCTCCAAATTTGTAACTCATTAAGTGTGTTTTAGGAACACAAAGGACATTCAACAAGATTGTGGCGACACTGAACTAGATGTTAGTAGGAAAAAAATTTTTCAGCAGGATGATAAAGTAGTCTTGTCTGATGATTCTTATTTCCTCAGTTAAATATTAAATAATATCATCAAGTGTCACTGAGGGTGGAAGAGGGAATGCTGACATTTGAGGACACATGGTATGAACAGGTCATTTTGAACAGTAGAGCATGAAAAATCAGAAAACCATAACAAGATTTTTTTGACAGTGTAGAACAATACATGATCTTAAGTTGAAAATGAGAAAGGTCAGCACATCTGTGTTATTTGCTTTCCTCCAAGACATTTAATAGGTTCTCTTCTCATGTGAAATTTGCAGTAAATTGGGTTAGAGGCTGTAGTTTTGCTAGTGGAATACAACAGAAGGAAAATGGTACAAGAGAGTGACTGTAACAATGTATGATAGAATGTTAACTGGGGAAAGACGGAAGTAACTCCATAAGGCAGATGAGGGTAAAGGGCCAGAGTACTTGGTGAATCTGAACACATATTTAAGCAAAAGTATTAGATTATGGGAGCTGGATACAATGGGCCAAGAATAGCATTCTTTACACTATGATTTTCCATCTTGTACTTTTAATAATAATGGCAAGTTACACAGCTGCACTGTCCAGTACGATAGCCATTAGCCACTGTGGCTATTTTAATTTAAATGTTGATTAATTAAAGTTAAACAAAATTACCAATACAGACCTTCAGTTGCACCAGCCACAATTCAGGTGTACAATAACCACATGTAGCTAACGATTCCTGTACAAGACAGTGCAGAGATAGAACAACTTCATGAACGCAGAAAGTTCTGTTGAACAGTTCTGGTCCAGATCCCCATCTCTGGAATGGATCATAGAGAGAGAGGAAAAGAAATATCTATGCAAATGAGGAGGACAGACAAGCAAGAACCTATCGGATTGATTGAGTCTTTAACGTTTACAGGCTCATGGAGGCCTGACAGAAAGCATAGTCTTTTTTAAAAAAGAACTGGAAGCAGTTTCAAATGGCTGGGAAAACGAAGAATGGAGCCCCAAAACACTCACTCACAGTTTCATTAACACAGTCAAATCCATCAGTAGCCTCCCTGGGGAGGCGTGTTAGGAGCCTTGCTAGAATCCTGCTATTTAGTTTCCTGTTGTTTCAACAGTTTACCCTCCAATGAGGGCCACACGAAAAAGCAACTCACTGCTGTGTCATCAGCTTCTCCCCAGTCTGCTCGTGTAAATAGCATCACCATTCCCCCCATCGACCAAATGATTATTCAAAGTGCACATCGTGATGCATTTAGTGATGATTATATGACTAGTTAATAATATGCTGGGTAGGGACATCATTAGGATTGTCAAATCTAATAAGGATAAAATACTTTCAATTGGCAAAAATGTATATGTATTTATATATGTGAACACATATACATATATACATGTAATACTATATATGTAATACACACATATACATATGCACACAAGATATCTATACATACATAACCCTATAACATCATGCTTTGGAAGGAATCAGGTAATTAAATAAAATATTATTCATTAAATCTCTTAGAGAGGATACAAAAAACTTTCTGAGCAAAATGGTAACAGGAAAAAATACTTGGAAGACTGTGAGGGATTTTCTACTCTATTTCTTCCCGCATAAAATCAAGTGAAGAAGAAGCAATTATCAAGATAATTCAAGGATAGAAAAGAAAAAAAATCTTGCCTGAATTATCTGAGTAGTTAATGAAATACTTGAGCTTGAGGCCTCAATTATCCAAGTAAATGAATCCATTTTCCACTATATTTTGCACGTAAATTTAATGAATAAATTAAATTGGCCTAAGATGCTAATTTGCCCACGGTGCTAGAAAAGCTCTTTTCTTTCCCTCAAGGTACAATTAAGTTTCCGTTAAACTAGGTTCAATATTATTCAACATGTAACATATACTATTGTTATCCCTAAGAACATTAGGGTAAACTGTGATCAGAGCATAGTAAGGATGCAGGCTATGCCTTCACATAGCCAAAACATCCATACGAAAATGTACAAATCAGCCTGCTTTGCCTAAATGAATGCCATAGGAATATCGCTTATTTGGTAATTAATGAATCTTGAGAGCTTAACCTTTTCTTTTTATTAATATGTTTTTAAAATGTTGAAATTACAACCACAAACAGAATTTAATTAACATGACCTAAGAGGTCACAGCCTATTCAATTTGGGCTTTGTTAGACATTTTTCACGAGCGTGCAAATTGTAAAATACAAAAATATCATTTTTTCTCAAATGTTTGAAGTTAGTCTTGCTCAGATTTTCAGAGTTCTGAATTAGGGAGATGTGATCAAGTCACCATTTTTATAACACAGACATAAGAATACTCTGGATATGTTTAAGAGGAGAATTCCTAAACTCATTGTATACCCTTGACAAACACATTCAATTTAATTGATTTAAATGAATTATTTAAAGAGAGGTGGAGTCAAATTTCCAAAGAGAGTGGTTTTGTTTATTTTTAAAATGTCATTATCATCCATAGTCTGTTGCCATCTAAAACGAGAAGACGAAAGGGTATGTCTATAGGGGTATTGGCAGGGAAAGCAGATGTTCTGGGCTAAATCCACTGTGATTCAAACTTTATCGTAGCACATTGCACATTTTGAGCTTATATTTATGCTTTAAGATTCAGAAAACAGACCTGAAGCGACATTTCAAATATATCAATAAGCAGCTTTTTTAGTAAATTATCAGAATGCTATGATCATGGCCTCTTCTCTTTGATAAACTGAGTACTGTACTGTGAAGCTCTGTCCGACACCCTTTTTCTTATTCATGCCTCAAATTTGAAATTAGATATGCCTGCAACTTGCCAAGAATGCAGCAGTACTGAACTGCCCTTAGGTTTTCTTCTAGATGAGATTCAGCTGCCTTGCATCTGAAAGCAATTGAGGACAAACTTTAACACGAACTGAAATGGATTCAGGCCCGATGTTCCGTAAGTGGTAGAGAGGGCAAATGATAGATTTTTGGAACTGGTAACTATGTTAGAGCAACCCTAGATTCAGCAAGTTAGAGTCACGATGCCAACAAGAGTGGTCACAAGAACCAAAAATAAGACTGGATGTTTTGCATTTTGTGCCACTGTGCAGACTGATAGTGGTCGATCATAGCCAAATAGACTTTAATATCTTCACTTTTCTATTATTTCAAACAACTCTACAAATATTTGATTTACTTCTTATTCAGAACAAGTCTGTGAAATAGGCCGGAGATATTACCCATATTTTCCAGACAAGAAAAGCACGTCTTTCAGTCACATGACTTGCTCAAGGTTTCATGAGTAAATAAGTAGCCTCATTCATCCTTACTCCTTGTCCCATTCTATTTTCACCAAACTATAATGTTTTCTCAACCCTAATGGTACTCCATATCCACGCAAGTTCATTGCAAATCCCATTAATCTACTAAACGAGTGAAGCATCGTTATTTTCTTCATCTTTCTTAAATTTCTAATAGTATTAGACACAAATAAATTGAAAGTATTTTCTGAATCAAATAAATTTGGAGGAGGAAATTCAATGCGTTATAATTCAATAATATAAATAAATTTGTATCTGACTGTGATTTTTACAAATATCTATATGTTGAACTAATTAGTGAATCCAACAATTCCTTATTTAAAAGTGGTGCCTTTTCTAGTGTGTTAATAAAAAGTGTGCAAAACATGACATACTCTAGGAAAGAAAGATTTTTCTTACTCTTGACACATTGAATATAAATTATACTTATTCTCTGATTTTGAAAATACATGATAATTTGATTTCCAATGGGATTTTTCAATAAGAATTTGCACGCTTTTTCGGAATTTATTTTTATTAGGCCAAATTTTATTGTACTTCTTTTTAGGACAATTTCACAAATTAAAATAATATTGACATTAATTTGAATGAAATTATACATTCTTTCTCAACAGTCTTTGAACTCTTTCAAATGAATTGTATAGAGCCTGACTTTAATACCAGCACAGAAGGATAAGGGGTGGAAGTTTTGAAACCAATTTTGTTTTGGAGAATTTTAAATTTGGAAGCTGTTGTAAGAAATCCTCATGAAAAATAAGAATTAATTGGAACAGCTGTTAAAATTCTTAACTTAAACTGAAATTCATTTAGTATCAAATTTGTTTTGAGCCTATTTTCCAAATCCTCAACAGGTTTCTTACATATTTCTGCAATCTTTATCTATGATAATCTTGAAATAATAAAGTGTCTACTGTCTTCACATCTCTTGGACCTAATGAAGCATCTTGGAATGTAATTACTTGGCATTTCAAAAGTAATATTCCCTGCACTAATCAAGCAGTTAGCTTATTATGATGGAGATAATTTCATAATAGCAGGAAAGTTGAAGATAGCCTATGGGGAGAAGAAGATTGTACAAAAAATAACTAGTTCCTTTGTAATTTTATTTCAAGTGCACATCATTGACCTTTAATAATATTTGAGACCCGAGCTGATAACCAGCTTAAGTCAGCAGCCTCCTCCAATACAGAAAAATTAGGTTATTGTTCAATAATGTTATCTTAAATTTAACTATTTACTTATTTTTTAGAATTGAGTAAAGAATTTTACAAGTAAAATCAAAGCGATTTGGTCGATACAACAGCAGCAAAATAAGAGTCATACTTTCTTCAAGTTCTAAATAGTTGTGAGGAAAAGATAGAATTCTAGTGCAATTGTTATTCCATGAACACAGACCACTACAAACTGAAATTTCCTCCTTACTCTCATGGCCAAAAAGACTCGCTAATGCTCATTGAGCGCTTTCTGTATGTCACGCACAGCCCTGTGAATTTGGTATTATTACAATGCTCATTTTCTGGGTAGGGAAGCTGAAGACCAATGAGGTCAGAGAAAATGCTTGTGGTCATTCAGCTGGCAAACCAATGTAGTCATCTAGTCTGTCTAGTCCAAGATCCACGCTCACACTTTCTAAGTTTATGTGAATCTGCTTCTAGACGTTTGTTGCTTTTTCCCATTGTCATTATTTGACGTTTTTTTTCTAATCCCAGAGACCAATAGCTTTCTGTCTGCTTTGGCCAAAGTGGAAATTAAATGCCTTATATTTACTCTAGCCCTGTTTACCATGGAGAAAATTGTCACCTAAAAGACTTTCCAACTTGGAGTTAATCACTGTATATAGTTGGGCTTTACTATTGTATACAGAGTGAACTCTTGGTTCTCCGAATAAGTTTACTTTGTTATGTCAAACATAATCGAGATGTTCCCTGAGAGCTAATCAATGCATCGTATCCCATTCAAACTATATCGGCTCAACACTCTGAGCTGTTTCCCTGATGTGTTGGGTATCCTGGTTACCCAATCAAAACTATAAAATTTAAAACAATCCACTATGTTTTTTATATCCTATACTAAAATATACTGACACTTTCTCTTTATTCCTTTACTATACACAACATGGCCCTAATCTTTGCATTTTGCGTTGCTTCCTTGATGCCTCCTCAGTGAGTAAAAGATGAACTTCAAACTCTTGTCAAGTGGTGATCAATATCAGTCTTCAAGGAATAGCTTACTACAATAGAACTTCAGGACTCCTTAATAGGACACATTGTTCATCAATTGCGTTAATATATATTCTGTCAAAAATTGTAATGGTATAATTGAATCTAAGGTACTTCAGATGCTATATATAGCATTTCCACTGTCAGAAGAACATATCTTATATGATAGTTCTCTCATATAAACTGATATCAATATTTTAAATGGTAAGCAACGAGATTACATCTACACCAACTACATTGATATATGTACTACAAATCAAGAATAGCTAACCATAGTGTTATTTGTTTACAAACTGCTAGATTTTTAATTGCAAAATATTAATTAAGAAGAACATTTTGAATCAAATTCAGTTATTCTACTTTTAAATATAAGGAGACAATGGTTTTAATAAAACTTAGTAACCTGGGACTATTTTTCTTCACTATTTTATGCACATTTGTGATTAGAAACATATATTAATTACATTCAGGACAGGCACAAGGGAAAGATTTTGATAGAAAGCAGAAAAAGCCCAAAGCTATGATTATGTTTAAGTTTTGTAACATAGCCAAGCCCATTATTCATATTTATAATTTAAAAAGTCACAGTGCTCTCAAAATATTTAGACCCCTCCTGATTATATTAATATTTGATATTTGATTAGGTTAAAATGCAAATGTGAACCCTCCATATGGTGCAGAGTAGCACAGAAACAATATGTTCCATGTGGCCAAGCCACCTTGGATCTTTCAATAATAAATATTCACAAGCTCCATTAACACCACATCATCACTACTTAAATTTTAACCTGCTAGGTTTTGGGTCAGTGATAAAATTTGGTCAGTATCTTCACAACAGCAGAATTAATGTAGAAAGTTCAGGGCACAGAAGTGGATAATTCTGCTGAAATAAGTAAAACAAAATCCTGCAATAATATTTTCTCCAATATAAAAAAAATGGGAAGAAATAAGAAAATACCCAGTAAGACTACTGAGAATCGGGAAAACAATATTTAAAAAATTAAGTTTCTGTCTCTCCTAGTTGCCCAATTTTATTTTTAATTCTTGTATGAATTTTCATTTTTAGGAACATCTTAAGAAACACTGTAGCAAATTGATGTAAGAAGATTAGAAGGCAATAGGAATGTTAAATAAGGGTAGATGATTCTGTAGGCACATATCATTTCAGATTTGAGAGCTGGATAGTGAAGTCATCTTGCACTGGCTAAACATTTTAGATAATTTTTTAAGAGCAAAATATTTATGAAATATATTGCTGGAAGGTTAGCACAGTTGCTTAGTGCATGAAGAAAAGGAGGCCAGAGTTACAGAATTGCTCCCTGGTTTGGTGAGTTAATTTAAATGTTTCATGTTGAAGGTAAAGTTCACAGGGTGAATACTTTTTGAGAATGATGTATGGTTTATATGAAGGGCAAATACAACAAATTCAGCATGTTTGGTTTCCTCTTCAGCATCCATCTTCCACCTTGGAGGAACCATGATGGAGAGTCACAGTCCACCCAAGACCAAAGGAGGAGCTTGAGAACTAGGCTAAATGAATTAGTTTGTTCTAGCCCAGTGGTCACACTAAGGGGTGGGTAGGAGACTTAATAAGTTACAAAGAGAGCACACCTCAGAACTTCAGCTTGGTTTGCCTGGACCAAGACAGGCGGTCTTCCTTTTAAGTGTATTGATTTGGAAAGCAAAATGTTGCAATTGTTTTTGCTATCATAATAAAGCCAACTTACAAATGAACTCAATATGTTAAGCAGGGCATGGTGAATCATAGAGATATAGATCCAGAATCTTGGTGACAATGAGAATGACTTGATTGAACCATACTGAAGTTCATAACATTTCAGGATTGGTTCAATTATCGATGCCAATAGATACCCTTTATTAAAGTAAAATAGATTTTTTTCCTATTTGCTAAAAAAGCATCCTAATTGGTAAAAAAAAAAAAAAAATAAGGAAAATGAGTAAATGGCCAAGACCTTTCAGTTCTACAATTAACAAAAAAAAAAAATAGCAAATATAGACACACACTCACAAGTAACTCAAAGCACACAACTTACAGAAAACAGTTTGATCTTATTCAAATTATAAAAATTCTTAAATCAGAAAATTATCTTTTCTTGTCCTCACTTTCATCATTTTTGCCTCCATGGTTTTAGCCAGACTTTTCCCATGAAAGCTGAAGGTGGACAATGTTGGAATTTTCCTGAGGATCTTAAAAGTCTTATTCCTTGAAGAACAGGGGGTTGTAGTATTCATTGAAGAATTAAAGAATGTCATAGCTTGGCAATTTCACTACCTTTAAGGAGATGGAGGAAGAGCTTGGATATTTGGGGGTTCTGATCCTGTATGAACCTTTCGTCCTTGTGACAGTGACACATCCCATGCATGTGCTTGGACCGATGCTGCAGTAGCAGTCTCAGCAACTTAATCTGGTGCTCCACTAAAAAGAATTTTCCTTCGCTCTCCGATAACGACCTCATCTTGCTTATTCCTTTGGGAGCCCACACTCTCAGCGTTTTCTTTCACCTCTCTGTAGAGTCTGTGACTGCAGTGTAAGCAACCCAAATGGCTCATTAAAGCCATTATTATTAGTTTTAGACAATCCCGTGAGGTCTGCATCCACTTTTATGCTCTCTCATTCTCTCTTTGCACTGAGTAGGACTATATCAGGACAAAGATGCCTCAGTTCCTGAATAAGCAGGAAGTAGTAGTATTTTTTTAAACAGCAAAAAGCATAGAAGTAGAGACAGTAATGGACTTCGTAGGGTCTTAATAAGTAACATTGATTATGGAAATTAAGATTCTTCCCCAAAATCTTACAGAAGAAAACTCAGAATTAACAGGGCTTTTATCATCCTTTTTAAAACTGTAGCTTCTCAATATTGATTTAAAGACTGTTCAGTACTAATTATGTATTATCTTTGTTAGTGGGTACAAAAGAATTTATGTGGAATGCAACAACATATACACGTATTTATGTATTTGAACATGAAATGTATATTTCAAGTAGTGACAAAGAAAAAGCACAGTTTAGCATTGCTGGTGATGGCTTTGTTAATACTGAGAGGTTTGGTTGTAAATGACAATGCCCACGTGTATATAATGAAAATCACAAGCTTATCTGCTTATACGTGATACCTCTGAGAGTTTTTGGTGATTCGTAATTAGAAGACCTCCCTAGTGCTTGATTCACTCCTATGCATTAAATAAACCACTTACTGGAATACATTATCACACTCTGAACATCAAGTGCTTTAATATGAGTAAACTATATGCTGGAGACCTGAAAGGGCCATTACTAGAATACGTTCGTTGCTGTTCTCTGACTCATTCCTTTTACCCTTTGGTCCTCCAGCCCCCTACAAAGTGCGCTGTGAATTCTTTCTGAGAATGCTGAGGGGATGTGCTCATGTGCTCAGCGAACTCAGCATTTGCGTTACTCTGCCAGGTCCTGCTCTGACTCTGTGCTGCCTTAGAATCTCCCTCTGTTCTACAGGGTACCAAGGTCTCTGAGGGGCATCCTCCTGCTTTGCCTGTGCGATTGATGCTGCACCGACTCTCCGTCAGGGAATGTAGATGTCATGGACTTTCCACAGGTTCCATCTCCTTTGTCATCTGTCTACCTCAGTGCCAGGTGCGGAGGTACTCAGAAATTCTCTCCTCATGACTTGAACCTGTGAAATTTTGCACTAATTTTCAGGGAATCAGAATGAACGTATATCTCTGATTATGGTCACACGATATTAGAGAAACATGCCACAGTGCGGTTTGGGTGTCAAGGTGTCACAGAGCCCATTGAAATAACACTTGCAGGCCTTTTGCTCTCTAAAAGGCAGGTGTGGAACTAGAAGACTATAGACAAAGACAAGTGAAAGGCATTATGTTTTACTACCACTGAATACCCTAGACTTTCTTATTAGGTCAAATCCATTTTGTTTGGCACATTCTCTTACAATGAGTTGCCTCCATGTGAATCTTCAGCTGTTCACAAAATAGAATTCTGTTTGGTTTGTCCCTTTAGTTCCTCACATGTACTCTGAATGACCTAAAACTTGACAGCACAATTTAGAATTATAGCCCAAGTCAGACAAGTTCACATTTCTACTAACTATTCTCCTCTATAGTCTGCTTGGGTAGAAGTAACAGATTCACTCATAAAAATTAGGATTGCAGTCATAAACATTTTCAAATTCACTGAAATTGTCTCCAGCTAAAAATGGAAAACCACACTGAATGCAATAACCATTCCAATTCAATTCAGAGTTACATTAATAACATCCTGATTTGACTGCCTCTCTGTAGGTTCATTTGAGAGGCATTTCCTTTCCTACTCAAATCTAATCCCTTCAACCACGTACAAAATGCATTGCCAATTCCTTTCTCAACTGTTTTGTTTTATCAAGTATGTCCTGCCTCTTCTTTACCAGATCATTCCCTTCCAAACAAAGACATATTCCTTTTGCTCATTTTCTAACCAACGAGGGAAAGAGTCGGCCTCAATCCTATGGCACACTCAAGCTACCAAGCACTCTCCATTCTTCCTTTGCCAACGTAACTTTGAAATACTCAAGAATTGTCATTTACGTTTTCTTATTCTTCAACTCCTTATAATCTAGTTTCTGCCTCCCAACACTCAACCCAAGTTGACTTCACCAAAAAAAAGCAACCAGAATGAAAAGAATCAAATCACATTCTTCCCTTTTCCTCAGTTGCCTGTTGAATCGATCTATTGTCTAAACCCAGTGGGAAGCCAGAGGACAAAAGGCTGTTGACGCGGTCAGTCTCCTTTTGTTGTTAGTGCCAGAGTTGATTCTGACTCCCAGTGCCCCTGTGTACCGCAGAGAGAACACTGCTTGGTCTTTTTTACTCCATCCTCTCACCTTCCGGCACTGTATCAGACAATGCTCCACTGCTGTTCACAGGGTTTTCCAGAAGTGGGTGTCCAGGTCTTTCTTACTAGTCTGTCTTAGTCTGGAAGCTCTGCTGAAACCTGTTTACTAGCCTGTCTTAGTCTGGAAGCTCTGCTGAAACCTGTTCACTGCTGGTTACCCTACTGGTATTTGGGTTACTGGGAGCATAGCTTTCAGCATCACAGCAACACATCACCCACGGTATGACAACCAACGGAGGGATGGTGTGGTTCCCTGACTCAAAACAAACCATGCCGTGGAGGTGAGAGCACCATATCTTAACCATTAGACCACCAGGGCTGGCTAGTCAGCTTCCTCATGCAAATGAATATTTCCAACTCAAGTGTTCTTGCCAATATCATACCCATTTCTTTGGGATGGCTCCAAATTCATAGTGCCGGCAGAAATTATGGATTTAGATGGCCAAAGTTGTAACACATTTTCCTTTTCTCATGACCGTAGTTAATTAGTTAGGGTCGGAACATAATCATTGTCTACAAAGAATTGATTATATTCTGTTTCCAGGAAATTTGCATTTAGGACACAGAGAGGCAGACAGTGAGATGCTGCACCAGGTCGGTCTCATAGAATATGGGCAGGAGCCAGCGACATGGTGAGATGAGGTCTGAACAAGCTGTCTTAAGCAGGGGCATCTGCTCAGCTAGAGGAGACAGGAACAGAAGTGCCCAGGGAAAATGAGTTCAGAATCTAATAGCCTCCAGACTCAGAATGGTTACCTGATAACTTCCCACTTCTGAATAAGCTCAGTCTTAGTTTCTGTAGAATTTCTATCTTAAAAAAATACTTTTTAATTTGAGCAAGTTTGCATGGATTTCTCTTCCTTCCAAGTGACACATGATTAAGACGACTCCATAAAGATAACAAATGATTTATTAAGGTTAATGGGCTAAAAAAAGAAATATTCAAACAGAATCTTGTATGTCTTTCCAAAAGACATAGAAAACTACATATTGAAAAATATCTTTTCCAAGTGAATACACTTTACTGAATTATACGGTAAATTGACTCAGTTCTGATCTCCTTGACTAGTGCCCAGTCATAGTTTTCAAATGTGAATTTAGTCAAGCATTTATCCCTATAAACTCTCAGTAGATTACCAATCAGATTTCAAATAAGCATGGGAATCAACACCCGCCAGAAAGGCTTATGGATTATCAGCTGATACCAACTTAAGAAAACTACAGCAGCGCCTACTTCTAAGTATTTAGCATTGATTACCTAGGGGTTCTACTTCTATTCTTTATGGCTGCTTATGTTTCATTTTGACCATGAAGTTATTAGGAAAGGAGACTAGGTAAAAAAAAGTCTTGAGTATTTCTGTGACGTGTGTAGGGTAACTGAGAGTAAGGTACCATAAATGCATTTTATATTTACCTGTGGAAAAATATATTTCCAACTTTGGATTCATTATAGTATATCTATTTAGACCCAGAAGGTAATGAGGACTTGGGAGATTTTTTCTGCTATTTACGTAATGTAGAATTAAAACCAAGTCAGTTTCACTGAATGCAATCGTGTATGCTGTGCAGTTCACAACTCCAAAAAGTACTATCTCTATAGGTCATGACATAAATGTTCACTCGCTCTCCTTAGCTGTATAATGTAAAATTTGCACAACTATTCTTGGTGATTACACCAGAATCATCAGAAAGTTAGATGTTTTAAATAGAATACAACATCCAAAAGGGCTGGAGTCTTTGTCCTAAATTTTAGTTTACTGTGTATCTATCTAGAGCACCAAGACTAGTGCCTAGGATATTGTAGGTGCTCAAGAAATAACTATTGCATGAATACATAATGAAACCAATGGCGTTGAAATCACCTGTATTAATTAATTAAAAAAATACAATCCTGACTTCACTCCAGCTTTGCTAAATTACCATATCAAGGATTGGGCATGAAAATTAATTGATTATTATAGACACAACACTTGGGACCATCATTGTGGATTCACAGCTAGTCACCAGACTATCGGGCATACTAAATTCAGGATGTATACGGGAAAACTCCAATCCTACAACTACTCAACCCAACTCTCAAATAGATAATGCTGGTAAGTTAGGAGCCAGTGACACTTTCAAAAATGCCTCGTGTGAAAAAAAATAAGATAGGGGATTTACAGACTATTTTATTTGGACTACACAGTGGTAAATAATAATTTAATTAAAACCCTGAAAATTAAATAAATCCTAAAGTTCACTTTGAGCCTTTAATTGAATTTGTTCCTATTAAAAATAGTCCAAGATTGTCCAACTAGCAGAGGGAATAGAAATTTGGTTTCAGAAATATGGTTTACTAATTAAAACTATGTAAATTCTGTAAGACATCAATATATGTTTCATGATATCTTCCTTGTGATAACTAATATTTACCAAACCAATTCCTTGTGTGGATAGTTTATACATGATGCCTTTCAATAATGCTAGATGATGATGCATGTTGTTCACACAAGGAATTAGATGACTATATCCCTGATAAAGTTCCACAGAAGTTAATGTAGAAGTAAGGGAAGACAAATTAGTCAAGTCATTAATTGTGTTGCTAAGTCTAATCATTTGTTTATTTTAGCTAAAATTTTCTGCCTTTATTGCAGTCATTAGTACTTGACAGTGAATAATCTTATGTTGAAAATTCCTAATTAGGTTAGGATTTTTTAAAATTTGTTGCAAAACCTGAGACTCTGTCAAAATGGGTCGATATAGTGATACCCATAATCAAGTCATGGGGTCTAACTTAGGCTAACAAATTATTTTCCACAGTAGTAGAACCACAAAGAGAGTTCATAATTTTGTCGATGGTTCTTCCCTCTGCAGACATTAGCCATCTAAAGGCAGGAGGAGTGTGTTGTATATCAAGTAATGCTCCCGTTAATCATAATGGGAGTTAAATATACGTCAGGAGAATGAATCCCCTTAGGGATTTAAATACCCCTTAGGTATTTAAAATGACTTTCAGTTACTATACATCTGTTAATGTAGCTGGGTAAGGTATTTTCACACTTTCAAAGAATCACCTCTTTCTTTCGACAAGATTAAATAAGAAAGCATCAGATGTGCGTGGCTTTGCCAAGCCTCTGCATTTCAAAGGCTCCTGAGGACTCCAGGAAGCATGTGAAGTGGCATCTGTAAAATATGCACGTGGGGTTGGGAGAGTGAGCCAAACTGTCTGCACCACAGGTAACTTAAAGACACCCAAAGGAACACGCTCTGCCAGCTCCTCACTGTGTCTCCATCAGGGCTCTGCAAGCAAAGCAAAGGCCTGGCACCCAACGCGAAATGGGAAATTTGTCTTCTTGCAGGGCTTAGGTAAACACTGTGAACTGACTTCTCTGACATTTTTTGTAACCAAGGCACATTTCAATCCAGCAAATGCAAATAGCTTCCTAATTTAGGGTATGGCTACCTTTATGAAGAAACAAAAAAATTGTTGGAAAACTGTATCTAGTAAATGCACTTACAAAGATAAAAAAGAAGAGGAAGAGAAAATCCAACAAAATCATTTAGAATTCTTTGTACTCTTCATGATGTTCAGATTTCTCTACAGTCAAATTAAGGATGAAAGGTTTTACTATTTAAATGGTAACTTCTTCTGCACTGAAATATCTTTATTTTGATGTAATTGGAATTTCAGTCTAGTTGGATTCATAATACTTACTAGTACAAGAATAATCAAAATGAAGGCTAAGACGGAAGAGAAGAGACTAGAAGGGAATACATAAGTGTGTGTGGGAAGCATCATCAATTTTTTATTAAGAATTGAAATAAGCTGGCATTTAAGAGCTGGAGAGTGAAAGGGAAAGAAGTAAATAGAATAAATCAGTTAGAAATAAATAGACTAATCAGACACAATTTTTGCCAAAGTTTCATACAAAGAGTAATATTACAAAAACTTAACAAACCAAGAGTCTAGAGGCACTATTTTTGCGCAGATGAAGTGTGGAAACTGATGCGGGGTCGGTGAGCCGAGGAGTCGAAAGAAAGATTTCTTAGACTCTCAAGATCTGGCAGTAGTGCTCTTTTATTTAGAGAATAGTGTGGAACAGCATGGGGACAGGACCCATGGGCAGTCAGAGCTTCTGCTGCCGCCACTTCTGCTGCCCCCGCTGGCATGGGGACAGGACCCATGGGCAGGCAGAGCTGGTGCGTGGGGACAGGACCCAAGGGCAGTCAGAGCTCCTGCTGCTGCTGCATGGGGACAGGACACATGGGCAGTCAGAGCTCCTGCTGCTGCTGCATGGGGACAGGACCCATGGGCAGTCAGAGCTCCTGCTGCTGCCCTGAGTTGAGGGTTAGGGCTAATTTTATAAGACATGGGTACGTGACTTATTTTTACTGGAAAAAAGAAAAAATGATGTAAAAAGTCATTAAATGATTTCAGTGCAGATGGGGTCTGGTTATTGTGTGGTCATATAACTTTAGATACGAATCTGGCCATATAGATCAGCATGCAGGTGAGGATACCCTGGGCTTCTCTCCCTGGGGCAGTCCTAATTCATACCATAAAAAAAGTCCACTGGGTCATATAGTTTGGCATGTAGGCCAGGTCACCTTGGGCTTCTCTAGCTGGGGCAGCCTTAATCCACATCAGAAACTAGAGACAAAAGCTGGGAATATATGCATAGGAATATATAGGCCTCATTATGGAGACATTTTCTTGTGAGTAGTCACATGTAATATCTATATAAATGGCACAGAAAGGAAATACATAGTAAGATTCATAATTTTGAAAATAACGCTAAACTTCCGGGCAGGTAGCAAAATATCAAGTTAATGACTATGAACTGGCAAGATTTTATGAGGCTGTACAAGTGGTTAGAAAAGTGGCAGAGAAATTTGAAAGCATTCAAGTGTAAGATAATATGAATGCCACAGTGTAATAAGAATGCATGTGTAAGACGTCAGTTAGACCAGGAAAAGAATTTAGTCGTCATTTCCCTGATGACGGTAACCCAATATGCTATGTGTTAAAAACATAATCCAAAAATATTTCATCACTGAAAAGTGCACTGGAAGCAAACAGAAGAAAGTCGTTAAAGTATATCTAATGTGGCGGGCACAATTCTAGGCTCAAAGAATGGAGCACCAGATAAGGTCCCTGATTTCACGGAACTAGATTCTAATGTAAGGGAAAGACTGATAATAGTGAGTCTATTTCAGGAATGCCAAAGCACGCACCTGGAATTTTCTCCCTGAAGATATCAGCATAGCTCACTTCCTCAGTTTCTTCAGGTCTTGGCTCAGATGCCATCTTCTCAAAGAAACTTTTCCTGAACATCTATTTAAAATTGCAACATTCTTATTGTCTAATACCTCTGTCTGTTTTCTTTATTTTTTTGCTATATAACACTTATCACTGCTGACATATCATTGATTTTCCTTATTTATTTGTTTATTGCCTATCTCCCCCAACTAGATGTACATTTTGTGCAGCCAGGGGTTTTTGTGAATTTTATTTGGTGCTGTAACCTCAAAGTCTAGAAGAGTCTGAGGCACTATAGGTACGAAATAAATATTGTTGAATTAACAAGTAACATCATGTTTTGAAAAAAACACAACTAAGCTAATTGGATAGAGATTGATGAGGGTTGAGGGCTATGTTAGAGAGTGTGGTCAAGAGAGTCATTCAAGCAGATGATGAGGAATGAGAAAAAGACTGCCGTGTAAAGATCGAGGGGAGGCAATTTCAAAAAGCAACAGCAAGCTCAGAAGCCAAAAGGCAGGTAGGAGGTAAGAGAAGCCTATGAGAGGGTTGGGTTGGGGGTGAGAGGAGGAGAGAGGTGAAACGAGATGGAACCATTAGATAGACAAAAGCCAAATTAGGTATTGCCTTGTGGCCCTTAGTGGAGTGTTTGGATTATATTTTGAATACAATTGGATACTGCTAGAATTCTTTGAAAAACACTCTTTGGCTATTATATAGAGTATTGTTGGGAGGGGTACAGTGAGGAACAGTAGAAATAGAGAGAACCTCCAAGAGGTTTTTGTAGGGTGCTGATGTTAATAGGTTAGGGCAGAACAGTAGCACGAGAAATAGTAAGGAAGGGGGAAGATCCTGGTAAATCCTCATCCATCTCACAAGCTTGGTGATGTTAGACAAGTTATGTAATCCCTTCAAGCTTTGGTTTTCTTATCAATAAAATGGGAATAATAAATTGCTTACTTCGAGGCTTGGATGATCGGATGATTGGATCATAGTCAAATATTTTTAGGTTAAAAAAATTAAATCTGATGATTTTGCATGGGTTAATTCTCCAGATATAAATGTATATGTGCATTATTAGAAACACATGGTAAGATACCCACTAGATATAAATAAAAAATACATCATTTATTCCCTTCTGGAATATATGATTCAGAGCACTTAAAATTTGCACATATGCCTGAAAACCACCTGCAGATGAAACAGAAAATATCTCAAAGAGACTCAGGAATTGGGCCTATCAAGAGCACGTGCTTTGTTCTGGTTTCAGCTCCCCCCCACTAGGATCAATGCCCCTCAAAAACTGCTAGGTAAGGATATAAAAAAGGTGAGGAATCCACTTGTCTAAACACTGTCAGAATTCTGGTACCTACTCTCTTCACAGAAAGCATGAATTAGAAGTTTTTGCAGTGTATTCATATAAATTATTCTGAAAGGTTATACATTCACAATTAAGACCCAAAGGATGACTTATGTGAATATTACACAGAATGATAATTTACGTGAATATTGCTACAAACATCAGTTTAGAATACTGATAACATAGTCTCTTCAGAATTGTCATATTTATTTTCAGAAACTAAGTTAAAGACATATTTTAAACTAAGATTTTCTTATTATTACTGTCATTTTAAATATCATTTTTATTGCCATGGAGTAACACCTAAATCCACAATCAACTTTGAAGCAATAGCTAAAACAGTGAAAGAAAAATGAAGCGCTCAAATGAAAGTATAAAATGCTATAAATAATGAGTAATAAACAGTTACACTGTAATATAATCCCTTTATCAATATCCAAGTTTCTAAGACTTATTTATTCTCTTCTTCTTACAGAAAGAGCCCAAATTTGATTTATCTCATTTCAGTTAAGGAAAAACTGTCAATTTGTTTCTACTGTATAAGAAAAATAAACCAAACATGGAAATAAGGTAGAAAATGGCTACTGGCTAGGTGTCTCTAATGTCATACCGGAGCACTGTCTGACAGGCCCACCCAGCACTATTTAATTCTCTAGAGGAAGGCATTTTTGTTTGTCTTGATATTTTCTACTGATTTATACCCAGAATTTGTTGAGGTTAGTATTAACTTGAGTATTGTTGTCTAGTAGAGAAGCAAATGATTTCTGCCTGATAGAGAAGATAACCACAAAATTTACAGTTTTATTGACATTAAACAATTTTGTTTCTAATTTAGCAAGGTAATTTCCGCATAATCCCAACTAACTACAAAAATTCCTGTCTCAAATGCTCTAAATCAGCCTTACCATTCTACTGGGTCCCTCATTAACAAGTCAAATACATCTCTGATAAGTGCTCACTATGTATTTGCATGAGAGACGTGATTTTGACAATAAAAACTATACTTTGACAGTTTCCAAGTCTCCAACAAAATGTTCAAGTAGACACTCTTGCTTGAGGCAATTAAGCTTAATTGCTAAAGAAATGCACCTTTTGATCTGAAGGATCTCTAGTGTACTGTTATCCCCCTTAGTATCTTGGATTAATTCCCAAGATGCAATCGAAATTTCCGTTCACTGAATTTCTCTCTCTCTGTCTCTTTCTGATTTTAGTTTTCTTCTGGTTCTTGGCAAAGTTTGGTTCTTGTGTTGGCTGGCTGATGCTAAGAAGTCATTCTCCATTGGGAACAGCAAGAGTTGAGAATCAAATTTTGTGGTCTGACCAGTTGGTGATCTCTGCTGGGATGATGGGAATCTCTCCAGGGTTAGACATGAAAGAGTATTTGTTTTTTAGTCTTCTTTTTTTTTGTTTTGCACTTTATCCACAATAAGCTTTAATCAATTAAACATTTCATGCCCACTGGAAAGGAGAAACACCTGTGAGATCTGGATCAATGAGCTTTTATGTTCTGTTTGTATTTGACCTTGTTTATGGTGCAGACCTGAAGCTGCAAGTTCTGTGTGTCTCAGTATCTGTAATTGAGGAAAGCCTTTACTCCTCGTGGGAGAATTTGACATATTTTTGCATCTCATAAGTGTATACAAATTAGATTATAATTTCTCAAATCAAAGGAGGTTTGTATTTACTTTTTATAGAAGAAAATTAGGCAGACATTACTAAAAAGTAACATAAGATTTCCAGGGATGGGGAAGGACAGAAATGACTTCTCACAGTTTGTATGTGCCAGTCGTAAACAAAAAAAGAAAACAAACCTCTCAAAATTGGCCAGCTCTGAACTATTTTATATACGAATTCGAGTTTACATACTCAAGGCGAATCTTTGGTAAAGTTAGAATGGTTTTGTAATTTTAGTTAAACAGACTATTTGTCTTTTCTCTGATTTTATTTATTTGAGTTATGATACAAATGTGCATCAGATTTTAAAGTATGTCTGGGTTCTCAGAAAAAGATAAGTTAAAATGAATTTTCTAAACTTCTTATATTGGTATACAGATCATATAAACTAACAGTACTCCTTCATTAATGTTTAAGATTATAGAAAATGTATATTGTAAAAATACATCAAATTATACTTGTAGCCAGCTTTTTAAAATATCAGCAGTGATTATGTTCTGCAGTATGTCATCTTAAACGTAATTTCTCAGATTCTCAGTTGGTTTAAAATCCTAGGACTAAATTAAATTGAATTAATGGTAATATTTGGATACCTGGATAATTTCTAAGTAAGAAAAAGTTCAGAATTCTTGACCAGGTAATATATATCTAATTATACTTTCTAATTTATAAGTTCATAGAATGGCCATACCTTTTGATCCTTTTTCTAAAAACAAGTGTGTTCATTTTTGCCATTTAAGAACGTGTTCAAGAAATTGTTCACACTGTAGGAATTCTTACTATGTATGTTTGTGAGCTTTGCTTATATGCTAAAATACTTATATATTAACCTATAGTTCTCAGTGGGCTACCTGCTAGCATTCTCTGTGAAATAGAAGTTAATTTATTTACTTAAGAGTTAGGATTAATGTGGCTGTTGAGTCTATTCTAGGAACAATAATGTCAAAGAAATAGAACTGAAAGTAATAGGATGTTTCCCTTTCTCCCTTCTCCCTCTGTCCCCTACTTCAAGGGACAAAGAAAAAGAGTTTTGTCCTAAAATAAAACATCAGCTTTTTCCAAAATAAGAAAGAGTATAGCGTAGGGCAAAACTTAAGTAGTAATGTAATTTGTAGAACGTTTATGGGAAATGAATTTTACTTGCCTTGGTTTACAATTTATTATGCCTTGAGTTGTGTCCCCACAAAATATATATTGGAGTCCTAGTCTTCAGTACCTGTGAATGCGACCTTATTTGGAAATAGAATCTTTGCAGATATAATCAAGTTAAGATGAGATCATTAGGGTGAGCCCTAATCCAATATGACTGGTGTCCTTATAAGAAGAGGAGAGAGATGCAGAGAGAAGCCTCCCATGTGAGGAGACAGAAACTCAAAGGGAGGAAAAAAGTCCTGTGAAGGTGGAGGCAGATATTGGAGTTACGCTGCCACAAGCCAAGAATGTCTGGGGCCACCACTAGTTAGAAAAGGCAGGGAAGAATCCTCTCCTAGAGACTTCAGAGGAAGCCTGGCCCTGCCAAGACTTCTAGCTTCCAAAACTGTGAAAGAATACATTTCTGTTGTTTTCAATTACCCAATTTTAGTAATTTGTTATGGCAGCCCTAGGAAACTAACATAATTCCTGTAAATATTGAATCTGAAAAGAAACAGTGAAATGTATTAAAACGACAAAGTTGACTCAGTTTTGAGGCTTTGCTCATAAAAAAAAACTATGAATTCTCTACTGCTAAAAACTATATTAAAGCAAAACTGAAATTTTGGTTTTCTCATGGATAAAATGACTAATTGGTCTTAGAGTATTTAGTCTACTCTTAATGAATAGTAAAAAAGTAGTAATTTTTACCTTTTGGATAATCTTCTCATATAATAAAGACTCAGTAGTTTACCAAGATAATTTTCTATGGTTTATACTGATTTGGTTTTATCCTAGTTATTTTTAAAAACAAACAATGGGTATTCCTTGCTTCAGAAAGACCTATGATTCCTTAAATTTGTGTTACCTTCTTTCGTATTTCTTTAAAAATATTATGTTATCCTTCTGGCTAATAGGTGATTAAGGTAAAACTGTTAATTGTTCTCAAGCATCTGTGCTCTTATCTTAATCAAATGGCCATAACTTCTTGAAAAACTCTTTTGATTTTTCCATCCCAAGATCATATCTTAAATTCAGAAAAAAATTTAATTTTCAAGATGTCTTTTATATTCAAAATTATCTTTGGTATTTCCCAAATCGCTGTTTGCAACATCATAATCATTTTTTCTTTCACCTCAAAAAAAGGAAGATGCTAGAAACAATTAGATTTGCTTCATATGCTTCTTGCTTATTAATCAGCTTAACACTGTTACATGATCTACAAGAGAAGGAGTGTCAGATGAAGGGTGGAGCTTAGCTTTTCTTAGGTTAATTCTATACAAGTAAAAGTTATTAGTATAAATACATTTTAAAGATTATATCCTTTACAAGATGCACTGATTTCCCTGGAGATGTATCAATGCCCTCATTGTACATAATACGTTCTTACTATCAAGGGAAACATTGATCATTTCCTTAGGAAAGAGTTACTTATTTCACGCTGAAACAATCTTGTCCGTTCTGATGCTGTTGGTGCTGTAATAAGACAACAACTGCTATCATTCAGTCTATCATCAATGGGTTGCTTCTACATCTCACACTTGCCTGAAGCCTTTGCTACAAACTACAGATTTCGTTGAGTTTTCAACAATGAAGGACAGTCTCAAGGCCTTGTGTAAAATAAAACCTGTGCCAGGTATTCTAAACTACTGTTACATCAAGGAAAAGAATTCGTGTATGTGGGCTTCTGAGTTGTCATTGCTGAGAAAACTGTCAGACTGTACTGGGAACTGAGTCAGGATTTTCTTTCTCTTTTTAGTTGAGGAACAGATGATTCATGAGAACAGCCTGCTGGCCCAAGATCCAGTGGAATAAGAATTAATTAAGAAGAAGTGAATGAAACACTAAAAAAAATTTAATTGTGATTACCTTTTATTGAAAGCGTGATGATGTTGTTGCTACCTATTCACTATTCTACTTTGATGAATAGATAAGGAAGTTTTTCTTCTTGATCACTTCCAACTCTGAATTCAATAGACTATGCTTTTGCAAACTGAAATAAAATGTTCTTTAAATAATGTGTTTTTCCCTGACCCCTCATAATTCAGAAACAATACTGCTACTAAGTCTCTACTTTGAACGGCGATGTAGTTATTTTTGTAGGTCTAATAAGAATTGTCATCCTGTTTACAAGACTATAATTGCACAAATTAATTGTGTAACCAAAGTCATAACATGAGTGTCAAATTTTCTTTGATCGCATATAATAATCCCACTATTAAGGAAAAATACTGTACTTCATATATGCAGTTATATGCCTACAATATCCTCCCAGAAAACAGATCAGGTTTAGAGATACCAGGCCTCACAGGTAACAAAGAAGTTTACTTCCTAGAAGGCTGAAAACCAGGACCTTGGAGGACCTTAAGGAGAGAAGAATTTACTCAATTATAAGTACTGCAAATAAAATCTGTGGAGATGAATTTTTTGGGACTGCTTTCTGAGAATCCAAATTAAAGAGTCAACAAGAGTGATTAAAAAGAAATCTCTAGAATAATAGAGAATATTGAAAATGCAATCCCAGATTCTTGATAAAATTTCCAAATAAAAATTAGCTATCAATCTTAATAATTGCTCAATGATGTATGAGTCTGGATCTGTTAACCATACCACACAGAGACTTGTACGGCTAATTGACTTTTTTGCTGTATCTATGTAAATTAGGTAGACTAATAAAAAAAAGATACTAAGCTTTTCTGTGAAAATATTTGGAGATTATTTGTAATTACAATCAGGGACTGTTAAAAAAATTATCCAAAATATGGAAATAAGGCAATAGGATTGCCAAATGTCCTTTCGATGTCACACTGGGCATTGTCTGGATTATGGATTATTCATACTCTAGGAAGGATTATTCATTCTCTAGAACAGGGGTTGGCAAACTATAGTACCTAGACCAAATTCAGCCCATGACCTATTTTTTTATGGCCCTCAAGCTGAAAATAGTTTCTACATTTTTAGTGTTGTAAAAACGACATAAAGAAGAATGTGGAGAGACAATGTGGGCTGCAAAGCTTAAATGTTTACTATTGGGCCTTGTACAGAAACAGTTTGCTAACCTCTGCCCTAGAATATGCTTTTGTCTGATTTGTAACTTACTATTTGTTAGAGACTAAAGTCTGAGAAGTTGAAATTAAATTTGTAGACTTTTGTCCCTTAAGAAGGTAAATTATTTCTATCTGGTAGAAAACGCAACCCTAAATGTTATATTTTTAACGACTTAGAATATATTAACCAATTTTTTCTCTAATATAGTCAACTTAAAATTTGAGTCCTGAGGGATTATATAAATTGTGGTTTTTCAAATGTTTTTTAAAGGAGTTGTACCGTTCGTCTTGATCCCTTATTAATGATTTAAGTACATTTTTGGCATGTGCTTACTATATATTTGAATGAGAGTTATGTTTTACAATTTTTAAAAATTACATTTTGGCAGATCTAATATTTTAAGCATGAGTATTAAAGCAGATAAAATACATAAATAAAATGAAATTATCCTTTTGAAATCCAATATGAAGTTTAGTTTCTGGATTTTTCTGAAGTAAACAGATTCAGAGATCAGGGTTGGTTGTAATTGTGAAAATTGTGTATATATGTATGTATGCATTATATATGCATATGAATATATACGTATATGTATATACTTGTATATTTTATATATATACTCCTCAAGGGGCTTTCCATATGATTTCATACATACACACACACACATATGCATATACATTTTACATATATCATTTTCTGAATCGAAGGGGCCATTTACACATTGCTATCAAAAGCACAAATAAGAGAGATATGTATATTAATAACTATTGAGATTGCCATTATTAGCTATTATATACTAAAAAAGCTTCTTCCTAAATGACTTAGTGATTTGTTGCTACATTTCAAAACATTTGAAGTTCTAAAATTATGTTAAAATTCAATGTTACAACAGCTGTAGTAAGAGCTTCAACTTCTTTTCTTTTATGATGAGATTACTAATTTTCCCTTAAAACTAGTCTACACACTTATGCATTTAATGTCATAAATGTGTGAGGTGGTTAACCAAATGAAGTGGTGTATTGATTTCTACTCAGATAGATGTCAGTCTGAATTTGCTGAAATTTGTTTTACTCTAATTTTCCAATTTGAGGATACGCCTTCTATAATACATTGACATTGTTCTTAAATATAAAGCGTTAGGAACATTATATAGAAATACTTGATTAATAAAATAAAATTTACACAATAGCATGTCATTTTGAATAATTTAAATACTTCAGATAGCCAAAAATACATAGCCTATAGCTAAGTCAATTAAAGGATAGCAATTTGAAGAATTGTTTTGTGATCCTTAAACTAATTATTAAGACGACTATGTAATCATTTGGATAAATTTTACTTTATAATACAATGAAAAGTGAAATTTTATAATATATTTTATAATATGATGCTATATTATTATAATTAAGAGGTACATGCAAAAAAGTTAATGAAATACTCTAAAAGTCATATATTTTCTATTTTCTAAACATTATATAATATTGCTAAATCACATATTATCAAATATTTAATTAATAATTCAAAAAAGAGATATGTGCATTTTATATGCATCAGTTATATTGAAACAGATAGCCAAATATTTTTAAAAATATGGATAAATGCTTTTAACTCAGTAAATTGTCAACCTCAATATCTGGTAGATAGTAAGTACCCAACAGAAGGCAAGTAACTGACACATTATATTTATCACAAAAGACAATTAAATTGGAGCTACTCTTACTTTGGCAAGTTCTGCCTTTATTTAATTATTCATTTGATTCTGTGCAGCTGCAACCAACCTTAGAAGGACAACTCACTTTCAGATTTGCAAAATTGACATGTGCAAATATTGTGATCACACGAACTTTGTTTTAAGATCAGATAGGCTATCTATCTGGTAATTAATGAGGATAAAACAATGTTCTTGAATATAATGTGGAGAATCTTACACCATGTTTGGAAACAAAACGACACTAAGAATTTCCAAAGCAGGTATTTAATAGGACACCCTTGAGTCCCACATTTTCATCCATGCTGGTGCTAACAAATTTGCATTTAAATAAAGATATCAATAAATTATACAGATGTCTAAAACTGCCTATCACCACTGAGGATACTAGATGACTGTAGAAGAGTGCACTGAGGAAGGATCAATGATTCACTCCAGGTGAAATGAGATTTCTGTTAATAAGTAAGAGTTGCCTGTGACTTGAAACAACTGGATTTAAGCATAAGAGAGAACGGTGGAGTGTCGATGTTTCAAATTCACCCCGCCTATAGAGTTGAAGAACACAGGATACTGCATTAAAAACAGAGTGTCGCGGGGCCAGCCCAGTGGCGCAGCAGTTAAGTTCACACATTCCGGTTCTCGGCAGCCTGGGGTTCGCCGGTTCAGAAACCCGGTGCGGACATGGCGCTGCTTGGCAAAAAAACCATGCTGTGATAGGCATCCCAAGTATACAGTAGAGGAAGATATGCAGGGATGTTAGCTCAGGGCCAGTCTTCCTCAGCAAAAAGAGGACGATTTGGCAGTAGTTAGCTCAGGGCTAATCTTCCTCTAAAAAAAAACAGAGTGATGCTTAAACGTGGAGTGGGTGATGTGAAGATGCATGTGCTCTGTTAGAGGAAAGTGTAGTAGAGTGGGTAAGAGCGCTTGCTGGTAGATTGCGGGAATTCATCTCCCAGCTCCACTTGTTATTAACTGCCTTCCATGGCCAGTTACCTAGCCCAGTGGTTCACGAAGGTCAAATGAGCATGCATCAGAGTCTCCTAGAGGGCTAATTAGAACACAGATCACTGCTTTCCACCCCAAAGTTTCTTATTCAGTAGGTCTGGCCTCAAAAATTTGCATTTCCCAGGTAATAGTGATGCTGCAATTGGGGAACAAATTTTGAGACCCAGTCCTTCTATATACTTCATTGTATTCATCTGTAAAATACTGAAAATCAGAGGGTTGGTATAAGGATGAAGTGAAATAATCTATCCAGGGCTCTTATACAACGCTTGCCCCATAACAAGCATTATCATTAACTAAAATGAAGGTACTGAGCTAATATTACAGAAAAAAATGAAAATGGATGCCTGCTTTGGACCAGACATCAGGCAGAAATCTAAATGAATTAAAAGTAAAAATGGGAGAAAAAAAATATTTGTGATTTATAATATATTGGCCTGGATAATATTTTTAAACTATGAAGCAAATAAAGAAAACTTTAATCAATTTTTAAAAAGAAAAATTAGAATAGAAAGGGTTTTAAAAGTTCCTTAAAATATAACTTAAATAAATCAAGTTTAAAACCAAGACATTAGAAATTTGTACTTATATCCTAAAAACTGACAAAAATTGTCTTTAAGAGCTTCAAGAGCTCTTAGAAAGTCACAAGAAAAATATAAATATCTTAATTTAAAAAAATAGGCAAAGGATATGAAAAGGCAATTCAAAAAAGAGAAAATATAGTCAGTATACATATAAAAGTGTTCAACTTCACTGGTAATTAAATGCAAAGGAAAATAAAAATAAAAAAATGTTTTTCCTATCAATGTGGCAATTAAAAATCTATAATGCTTAATATTGGCAAGGAGGCTAGGAAAAAAATCTACTTTAATAAATTTCTTGTGAAAATATTGATTATACCCATGTAGAATACAACTTTAAAAGCTTTATATGCAAATTCTTAAAATACGTTTAACCCTGAAGCACTACGTTCAGGAAATTATCTTCTGTTTAAAAAAAGGCACAATTTTTAATCAAAAAAATGATATATTTAAATATTCACCATTGCATCCCCCACAAGAGGCATCATTTTTGTACCAATACATGCACATAATCATTTTTGTTGAATTAAGATATTAAATAACAATATAATGTTCACTAATTATGCAGTAGAAAATATTGACTCTCAAAAACATTCATAATATATTATCTATTTTAAAAATGCAAGCTACAAAAGAGAATGTACAGTATTAACTCACCTGTTCAATAAACTTTAAGCACTTATTGAGTACTCTGCTCTAGGACAGTTAATTATAGCAGTGAATGCGTTATCAAATGATGGTAATCGTGCCATCATGGAGCTGACATAGAGCTAGCATTTTAATTAGGAATGTGCTGTAGACTGAATGTTTACGCCCTCCCCAACCTCAATTCATATAGTGAAACCTAATCCCCAATGTGATGATGTTTTGGAGGTGATTAGGTCATGAGGGTAGAGCCCTCATGAACAGGATTAATGAGTGCCCTTATAAAACAGACCCAAGGGAAGTCCCTTGCCTTTTATACCTTGTGAGGACACAGAAAAAAAGAGCAATCTAGGAACCAGAAAGCTAGTTCTCAGCAGACTCCTAACCAGCCTTGATCTTGGATTTCCCAGCCTCCAGAACTATGAGAAATAACTTCTGTTGTTTATAAGCTACCTAGAGTATGGTATTCTGTTATATCAGCCTAATGGACTAAGACAGGGTGACAAACAATAAACTAATAATTAAGCAAAGCTAGGTGATATGTTGGATCATTATTAAGGGTGGATAAATGCCTTAGCTATTGACGGTTGCGGGGGGCTGGTGAAATAGGGTGGTCAGGTAAGGCCTTTCTGAAGGTAGTATTTGGATGAGCACATGGAAGAAGTAAGGGAGCAAATCATTTAGATATTGGGAGAAGAACACTCTAAGTGGAGAAAATAACTTTATTTTTGCAGTATATAATTCTATCAAAAGAAGAAGGAAGGTGAGAAATAGAAGAGAAGAGACTGAACACGTACAAGGAAAAATCGCCAGAGGACATACACAGAAAGTGAACAGGGATCATCTTTGGGAATCCGTATGATTTTTTTCTTACTTTGCTTTTGTTCATCTTACTTTTTTGAATAGCTTTTTAACAATACCAGTTACATAATTTGTGGGGCCCATTGCTAAATGAAAACATGGAACCCTTGTCCAAAAAGCTGTTTGTCGTGTGCTGTTAGCTGTTCAGAAATAGACAGCTTTTTCTTTCCTTGCACACTCCTCTCAAGTTGCCATGGTGGTTTTTTTTAATTTGTTATTTAATGTCATTCTGAGTAAAGAAAAGTAAAAATTTTAAATTGTTACCATGCATTGTACCATTCTTCATTCTATCATACAATGCCAGTTTTAAATGCAAATACAAGAGCATTTGACTTACATCAGAATCACCAATATTTTATAATTCCTATTTCATTTGAATATACCTATATTTCTTTATTACCAGAACAATGGAAATGCTGCATAAAACTTCATATTTCACTTCCAGAATGTGCACATCCTACTGACACTCTTTATCTGCTGTGTACTGAGCAAGGAGGGGCTGAAAGGAAAAGGTACTACGGGTTGCCCTGATATTCCCTTTCTTTCCATGTCTTAATATTCCATGCAAGTGATTTGCTAAGAGACAAAGAAGCATGAGCAAGAAAGGATATGACAGGGGTTCTTGGTCCCTTGTATTTCTTAGACCACCACTGCCTTCTTTCTGTGTCTGAAGCAAGTTCTGGTTCCAATGGAAAGCACGGCCACTCAAGGTTTCAGAGTCCCCGCTTTGTCAGTCATATCTGTAACAGCCTTCTCTTTCACTGGTTTGAGACCCCCTGTACTCCCACGTACCAGCACTGGGTTCACCAGCGTTCCGGGTTTTTGGGGCATCATGAATGCTGTAAGCAATAAGGAGGCAAGGAACAGTGAGCAGGCATATTGCTCAAGTCTCTTGTCACTTCGGTCTTCACTTACAAAAAACAAGTTCAAATATAAAGTTACTAAGTATTTCAAGAAGGAAATAGCAGAGCATTGAGCTAAACGTGGAACCCACCTGAACATGGACCCTTGTTTGATTGCACAGGTCACGTGCCAGTGAAGCCAGACCTTCAGTGTAACTGGAATAATTACATCCTCCGGTTATACTAAATAATCATAACACGCATGTGAAACCAAACGTTAAAACAGCTAACGTTTTGACTAAGGCACCAGGCACCAGGCTGTAAATTGTTGTTAGTCCCCTCAAGTGGATTCCAACTCCTAGTGACCCTGTGTACAGCAGAGGGGAACACTACCTGGTCTTTTTGTGCCATCCTCTCACCTTCCAGTGCTCTATGAGCAAATGCTCTGCGGCCATTCACAGAGTTTTCATGGTCAATTTTTTTGGAAGTCGGTGGTCAGTTCCTTCTTCCTAGTCTGTCTTGTTCTGGAAGCTCTGCTGAAACCTGTCCACCATGGGTGACCCTGCTGTTATTTGAAATACAGGAGGCATAGCTTTCAGCATCACAGCAACATGCAGCCACAAGGGTACAACTGACAGACAGGTAGTGTGGTTCCCTGACTGGGGAATGAACCCGGGACACAGCTGAGAGACTGCCATATCTTAACGACTAGACCACCAGGGCTGGCTACTGGGCTATAATAAATGATGTTTATTCATTCATTCATTCATTCATTCATTCATTTGTAGAAAGTATTCTCTGAACTCCTTCATCTCCCCACCACCTAAGGGAAATGAGAATTGTCATTATCTCATGCGGTGAAGAGGTCTCAGATGGAGCACATGACAAGCCACATACGTGTTCCCTGCAGGTGGGGGCTCTGTGACCTGGTGCCTGATTAATGCCTGAAAAGACTAAAATAGTCAAGAGTAAGGCAAGAGAGACAATCAAGAGCTACTTTTGGAAAAAACTAAAGCTCCCATCCATGATGGAATATTTCAGTGGCTATTGTTTTCCATAGACCTTGGGGGCCAGTGAGGGTCATGTAAGCAGAAATAAGTTCTGCCTTAAATGACCTCCTGGAAAGGTGAAGGGACTCCAGTGGTGAGAGAGCATGTGTGGAGTGGGTCACAGGGAAAACAGCCAAGCAGAGATTTCTTCTGAGGCACCTAACAAACACTCTGTTAGGGATCAAATCAGCCACTTTAAAATCCAGAATTAGAATGCCGAGATAATGTGTGAGCCACAACCAGTTTGTAATTCCAGATGAAATACTCTGTACCTTTAAGATCCCTCAACAAGACATATTTTTTTTTTAAGTAGATGCCTCTTGATTTATGAGCATCAAACTGCTATCTCATTTTCTGAGAGACAAGACCTTAATACTCAGTAGCAAATATGTCGTGGTAACCATGTTGTTTTCAATTTAGAAAAGCCTAGGAGGAACTATAGATTATTTTAAGAGACTCTTTCAAACATCTCTGCCTTCTATGCTTCAATTACACTTAATATAGCACAGCAGCATGAGTAACAATTCAAACTCTATTCTGGAGGAGAGATACAAGGCATGAATGGGCCACTTCTTCCATCACGCTCTTTGAAAGTTTAACAGCGATCTCCAAGAAAGCTTAGAACAAGATGGTTTCTCTTACCAATTGATGGAATTCCAGATTAACAATGACAGGAAATAAAAGGCCTTCTTAATCACATAGCCTCTTTCTTGTTAGCATTTTTTTCTCAATTGCAGCTCTCATTAATTATTGATTGCTGATGCAATAAACCCTGAGTACTTGGAAACCAATTATACAACTTTCACAAAAACAAAGTTTTCAAACTTTTTCTTCTTCTTAAAACGAACTGTTTCTAAAGCACCATTTAGGCTGTAATCTTCTCCAGGACAGAAAATGTAAGTTCAGGAATTTTTAAGTACTCCAGAGTTTCTAGAATTGTCTTCTCTGCGCAGTATATATTCAGTCAATATTGATGGACCGCCTCCTTATAAGATTTGTGCAAAAGAGTTTGCTTTCTATTAAAACTCAGAAATTTGAGACTCCAAAGATTACCAGAGCCTTAAAGGATAGAGAATAAGTAGAGGAGAGAGGACATAAAAGATTAATGGTCATTCTCATTGTAGCAGAAGTTTAAGAGAGATTGGGCACAGGCATCCTCTGCCGCATGACACACAGCAGTTTGTACTACTTCTGGGTTCTGTTTGCCCTAAGGTGCCTGCTGTCCTGTTCTTTGAGATGACAAGGAGATTTACAGCCAGAAACTGTATCTCTTTTATTAAATGTTGCAGTGCTATAGACTTTCGTGATTTTATAAATATGTATGGCAAGAAGAAAAAGAGTCTGCGAATTAAAAACAAAATCAGCAAGTGAAGATAGATGCCACTTTATTTAGTGCGGAAAAAAGTACACATGGAAGTGAATATGGATAATGAAAATGGATTTAGTAGATTAACAAAAAGTAGGGTGAAAACAATCAAAGAAAACATTTCAAGGCTCCATATTCACACAGGGCATTCAGTGAGAAGATCTTAAAAACAACACTTGCTTTGTGAGTAGAATTAGGGTGCAGAGACTTCTCATTTTCTAAAACAAATCTCTCCTTGAGAACTTTCCATGCTGCATCAATCTTTTTGGTTTTTCAGGAATATTGTGGATCCTGTAAATTCAGCAAGCTTAGATGGGACTTTAAAGTGTGTGGTGTGTGTCTTTTTTGTCTTTAAGTGATGATTGGTTAAAATTTGCCACCTCGATATGAAAAGGATAACCCTTTACAATAGGAGCCATCAAATTTTTCCATAAAGGGCCAGACCAAAACACTTTTTGCTCTGAGGACTCCATGTTCTCTGCTGTTACCACTCATCACTGTCATTGTAGTGTGAAAGCACAGGAAAAAATGGAAATAAATGGGTATGCCTCTGTTCCAATAAAATTTTATTTACAAAAACAGGTAATGGAACAGATTTGGCCCATGAAGCTGTAGTTTTTCAACTCCCGCTCTATAGTTACAATCTCACAAATGAGCATTTCCATGGGTTCAATTGCCTTTCATTTAGTGGGTATTCAGAAATGGAGGAGACATTTGTGTGAGCTGAAGAATCAGGCAAATCAAGGCAAATGATTCTAGAGGAGATGAATTAATCTTGAATTCTAAAGATCAACCTGGCTACGTTTAATGGTAAATTTACCAGCAATACTGTTATAAACATCTCGACATCTTATAATATTTCATAAGAAATATAACAGAAGCTGTAAATCCAGGCTCATAAGTATTTAAAGCACATATAACTTATTTTGTGTGTGTGTGTTATCAAGGACATTTACAATACAGATAGCATCTGCTTTTATGCCAAGTATCCCATAGACATGTAATAAATAACAATTAAATGAAATGTCCTTAATTCTCATTATCCTCATATTTATTTTACAGAATTGATTTAAATATTTAACTTAACTTCTTAATTGTTCCCTCGACCACCAATAGCCTAGATCAAAGGTGTGAGGTCAGGACTCCCAGAGAGGCTGAGGTCAGGGACCCGATCTTTGATAGATATAATTCTTTCATCAACATTAAAATGCTTTATAATACTGAAAACATACAAAATACATTCACGTGTTTATGACTTCCTGTTTTCAAATACATATACATTATTAATTATGCTAGTTATCTCATTCAAACAAGTGCTACTGGATCACTAATAAAAATAGCTCGGGTTTCAAATTGCCCTTTTATATCACATATCTGAAGAAATAGACAACAAAAAAGTTAGAGATTAGATATTAGAGGAAAACAGAAGAATTGATTTTTTAAAAACCATATTTTTCAAATGATGCGAACATACTGAGTGAAAGAAAGTATTATTAAAACAGAGAGGCACAATTTCATATAAACGTGGATCACCAGCAGTGATACTGGCATATCATTCTAGGCACACTATGGGATGCTCTTCAGGAGGTTATCTGAATCTTACATTGTCTGAAACAACAGAATGGCATGGAGACTCCTGGCTGTTCTTTTACTTACATTAAAAAATTGCGTGTGTGTGTGTGTTTGCGTGTGTGTGTGTGTGTGTGTGTGTGTGTGTGAATATGTGTGCGTGGCCCCAACAGGTGTAACAGCGGGTTTTTTAAATTTTTCGCTTTGTCATTCTTATCAGTCTTTCAGTTAAAAGTTCTAATTCACATATATGCTTACACAGAAGCCAAAATTTGAATAAACCCCACATTAAATGATGAACTAAATATATTTCAGTATTTGTCAGGCCCCACTTAGCTAGCTAATATTCAAATCAAAATCAGAATGCTCATGAAAACCAAATGCAATCTAAAGAGCAACATCTTAATCCTATGAAATTGTCTCTGATTTTTTAATTGTAAAATTATGTTATTTTATTAGAATAATAAATAATTCATAAGGTGTATATACGATGAAAATAAAATCTGTACCTCTGAAGTTACAAAAAGCCACACATAAAGTTAGAGCTTAATTTTCTTACCGAAAGTTTTCTCTACTACTTTGTTGATCTGATCATTTATGGTCTTCAATCTGCATATATATTTGACATCATTTGTGAATGCTTTATGACCTATTCCAAAGTCTTTAAATTGGTTTTATATGCTATATATAACTCTTTTGCACGGAGTTGTTTGTAATAGGCCTAAAATCCATTCTCATACTCATGTCCTTGTATTATCTTTCCAGTGTCTAAGCATAATGTCACCATTAAGCTTAATGAGAGCTATTTGGCACGTGCATGAAAAATATCCCTTCTTCTCTTTAGAAAATTTGATAGCTAGCCAGAGAAAAATCATGATTGGGATTTTTTTTCTCCTTTTGCCAATAGTGACACTAATACAGTAAAATATCAACCGCCAATTTGCATTTTCAAAAAGAGTAACAAAGATGGAATAATCACGATGCCTTTAATAATACAAGCATAAATAGTGTCTTCAAAAACAATTTTCCACCTTTGAGAGGTTCAAATCCACAGGGGACTAGTGTAGTGGAGGCTGTGGTGTTCTGCCCACCTCTCTCCTTGATAACCTGCTCCCTCCCCCAGCTATGGGGAGTTCGGGCTGAGGACTCATAAAAATTGTCCTCTGCCAAAAAGGGATAGCTTATCCAAGTTTATGCCCCTCCCCTGGGCAGCCCACATCCATTGACAGGTCGTCAGGGTATGCAGAGGCCCAGCCTGTAGACCATGAGAGTCAAACTTCTCTTAAGGACCATCCTAGCTTTAGAACTCCAACACTGTTATCACTGCATCAGAGGACAACCTTTCTCTCTGTCCATTCCTGCTTCCTTCCATCTCAGCAGGTCTTTCTCCTGAGTACACATCTCCAAAAAGCTTCCCCACAGAACTATCCCTCTTGGAGTCCATTTTCCAGGGCACTGACCTAAGACAACTAGCAAGCTGTTGGCATCACAGGGCCTGTCTGGGCAAGAAGACGAGGAAGAGGTGGTACTGGTGCTACTTAAGACAAGAGCCATGAAAGAAGAATTTGCACAGCAGGAGTGGTGCCAGTAGGAATGCATCACAGCCAGCATCTTGATGAGGCATGAAGGCAGAGAGGAAAATAAATACCCAGAATGTTCTCTCTCTCCTTCTATTCTCCCACCTCTTGCCTGTGCCTTTCATTGGCTGATCACAACTGGAAGATGAGAGCAAGGAGCATGGGTAACATACTTTATGAAATAGTTAGTCTTCTGGAGCATAAAGCAAGACAGAGAAGAGAGGACAGCAGATCTTAAGCAGTATTGCAAACCAAGGATAACCAGCACACTTTGGAAAACATGTTACATAACTGGTGTTCAGTCTCATGTTATTTGAGAATAGGAAAGCTCACCGGGCTTTAGAAACTAATCAGGTCTTGGTAAATGTGAATGCATGCCACAATTGTTATCTTATCCTAAATAAAGAGTCAAATAAAATAGAAAACTTTGAGTAATATGTTGTCAAAATCTAGCTTTTGTCGCTTTCCTCAAAATGGCATCATGTTTTGAAAACTACCTGAACTGAATCCAAACCCTTAATTATCATCCACCGAAACAAGTCAAGAGTTGGACAGCAGGCCAATGTATAGTAAAAATGAAAGGTGGATTGGGGGCCACAAGAGATGCTATAGACAGAGGGACAGTCAAAAAGGGCATAAAAATAGATCTTACTGTCTCCTTTCAACATTTATTTTTTAAATAAAATCTTCTAATTTTCTTTGAATTTTTTTCAAGTATCTTCACATTTTCCCATTTGGGAGAATTGGAGAAATGGAAGATGAATAGGAGAAAAAGGTTTGAATGTGTAGACTGATGGATGGACAGACAAAGCAAACACATGCTGTTTAAAGAAGGACTTTCCCTTTCTTTCTTAATAACCTTCAACTTCACTTTTTGTTAAACAATTAAAAACAAAAAACCCTTAAAGAATATTATTAGTACCCAGTGAATTCATTTAATCATTTCCTCCTTTTTGTTAACTTTGACTCTACATCCCTTCTGAGATTATATCTGCTTTATAGCACAGTTTCTTTGACTAAGTACATTCTCTTTCACACAATCCCAAAGGCATCCTGGTAGATGATGATGGATATTTGTCTTGGATCCTCTATCAGTATATATCTATATGAATATAGACCAGAACAGGTGCCTTGGCAGAGATCTGAGCAGAAGTTGATACTATATGCAAGGCCCCCCCTACTCCTGTCTTCATTAACTAGAAAACACCTAAATTTTCTCAAGGATATGTGAAAAACACATGGACTGCAGTTTGCTGCAAGCTGCAATTATACTATTAACTTGAAGAGTTCCAGTTACATGTAAGTTCTATTTCAATCATATCTTGCACATTAGTCATGGTTGAGAACAAAACTTATTCATCTGATCAGTTGGCTGGCTATAAATGGATACAACAGTGAGAGAGGAGAACATGATGATGCATTTAGTGGAAGGTGGCTAGCAAGAAAGGGGGACAAAAGAGGGTATTGTGCTGCCTTATGAACAACTGAATTAAATAATCAAGATGACTCAGAGGCCTGGAACTGTCCTCTTATTCCAAACAATCCCATTGGCCTCAGGTCACATTGAAGCAAGTCTTGGCACCAAAAGTGAAGTTTGCTCTCATTAGCCAGAGTAAGAGAAATTTAAAGAGAAGACAGAAGGTTTTCCATGCACAGAGGGTAGGCAATGCTCTTGCTGAGAAGAGTTGCTAGAATTTGAGCCTGTCTGAGCTGGAAAGAATCTGAGGAATCATATCTTACTTCTTCTTTATGATATGAAGATGGAACTGAGGCCCAGAGAGTGTCACACAGTAAGTGACATGACTGAGCCAAGATATGGGCTTCCTGGAATGCTTCCTTTCCCACGAAACCAGGCATTCACACAGATTTCTACCTGGTCTGCAATGAGCCTAGTGTTTTGTACCAGCAAGTAACATCTTGTGACCATTCTGGACTCATGCTATCTATAAAATATGTTTATCTATAAAATATGAAAGTATGTCTGTCTCTCCTATTTACTTTAATGGCTATTGTGATGACAAAAATAAAAAACAAGAGACAGTTTTATAAATGATGAATTGTGGAGAGTTATGAAATTGTTATTTCTATTAATAGCCTCTCATTTTCCTCTCCTCTCGTGTCATGTATGGTGGGTCAGGGTATGGAATTTCTCTGGTTTTGCTCCATTGATCGGGAGAAAAATGATGGATTAGTCCTTCTTGTAAAATTAAGAGGGGGCCTCATTTGTGGTTTGAAATCTTCTTTTAACAGAATATAAAGAGCCATAATGTCTGGCTCTTGTGGGTTGCATTGCTCTGACTAAATATCATTTTCAGTAAGCCAAACCATTTCTCTGAGACAACATTTAGCCAGCATCCAATTAATAAAGAGGTGAACGAGCCAGGACAGGGTGGCTAAGTTTAAAGTCACTATTAACTGAAAACATTTCTTCTGAAAAATATTGCTTATGTTCACAAGATCGACCCAAAGAAAAACATTAGAAGAGAGACAAAAGGAAGGAAGGAAGAAAAGTAGGGAGGGAGGGCGAGGGGGGAAGAGAAAGAGGGCGGAGGGAATAAAGGAAGGAAGGGAGACTTTCTTCTGAGAAGCATCAGCCTTTCTAGTTTAGACCTGTAGCCCTTTGATTCTAGACTAGCATAGATCTTTCGGACTGCTTAATATGATATTGCACAAATAAGTGTACTCATTACCGTCATCCAGAAATAGCGTCATATCTTCAGCTCTATACCTACATACAATTTCCCCTCTTATACTTACATCCCTTCCCCCTCCTTTTTTCCAATTCTCCCATCCTCACCCCGACCTGTCCTTCAACCACCAAGGCCCTGACTCACTAGAACCTTGAGGACATTTTCTTTCTTGGTCAGGTCAGTGAAAAACATGTGCAGATGTTCAAAACATGATATATTTCATGAGTTTGACATTTTTACTGCATTTTTTTCCTCAGAAGTTAATTCAGTTTTACTGTTGAAGAAAACTGTCATTTCGCTGTACAAAAAAACACTTTGCTGTGAAAATGGCAACATTCCTCCCTAGGGCAAAATGGTGGCTTGTGAATCCTCTGCAAAAGAAAACGGAGACGTGACATGAAGTCATCATTTTCATATGAGCAGCCTATTCGTCCTTCCATTTTTTTTGACAGAAGTGAATTTTATAAGTTCAAGGATAAAGCAATTTCTAGGATAAGTCCTGGCTTTCCTAGAAAAGAGATCACAAGTTGTTTTTGTGTTTAAAATTCTGAATATAGGACCAAAAGATAGAGCAACCAAACCAGAGATTGATGCAACTGGAAATATTAATCCTATCCCCATTCTAAATATTCCCTTAAAGAGGTATAGTGTATAACAAATTATTTGCTCTTTTGATCTTCTCATTATGTATCTTCTCATGCAAGACATAACAGCTTGAAATGGGGTTATATTAAAGATAGAATTTGTTATACCTATTGTAGTGGAATAAATGGTGGCCCTCAAACCAAAAAAGATATGCCAAAATCTTAATCCCTGGAATTGTGAATATTACCTTATATGGCAAAAGATATGATCAAATTAAGTTCTTGAACGGAAATGCCGAGATTATCCAGATGAGCCTTCCATACAGTAACATGTATCCTTAGAGAGACAGAAAAGGAGATGGAATGTGACCCTGAGACAGAGACTGGAACGATGTGGCCACAAGCAGAAGAATGCCTGGAACCACAAGAAGCTGGAAGAGGCAAGGAGAGGATTCTCCCCTGAAGCCTTTGGAAGCAGTGTGGCCCCAGCAACTCCTTGCTTTCAGCTTTCTGGCCTCTAAAACTGTGAGAAAATTAACTTCTCTTGTTTTAACGCACCAAGTTTGTAGTGATTTATCACAGCAACCCTAAGACACTAATATACCTATTAAAGAAGATTTAGTGAAGATAGCTCATTGAACTGATAGCTGAAATTTTGTCATGGCATACCAAAGGCCGCTTACTATAGGATTTAATAAGAAGGCAACTGAATTTACTGCTCTTAGCTTTTCCCCTTTCTATAATCTATTTCAGGACATAGGATTTGCTGGTTCCACCTGCTCTTTGGTGATTGAAAACTTGCCTTTGGATTGGGAATGAAGTCATGTCATTCCGTGATTTATCCCTTCTTAAATATCATGTTCAGAACTTCCTCAAGAAAGATTTCTTTCTTATGTGTACAAAAATAATTGGTCCTTTCACTCTATTTAGCTTTCATATTTATTTCTACTGATATATTAATTTCTGTTGTTATCAAAGCAGTTTTAAATCAGTTTTATTGTTTTAAACGTGTCAATATAATTGATCCTTTGATATTTCCATACCTGTTCCCTCCATGGTGCCTAGAGAATCATGTTTTGTAAACAGTGCTTACTGACCAAATGGTAAGTAAAAATGTTTCTACTTTACCCTTTATATCCCCCTTTCTTATTTCTACAGTTGTACCTAGAAATTACAAATGCAAAGAGAAGAGCAGTGGTGTAAAATGACTACTGAGTGGAGAAAGACATGAATCAGAGAGCATGGCAGAATTCTGAGACTTCAGATACAAAAAATTATTTGTGACCACATTATATCACGTGCTTCCTCTTCTTCAGCACTGAGTGGACAAATTAATATGTGAAAATAAGAGACTTCTGCCACGGAAAATACTGCATTCCAGGAGCTCTCAGGCTTTCAGAACTCAAGAACCATGTGTGTACCCCAGGGGCCCTGAACAATGCTTTAAGAAGCATTGGACTGCTCCATGCCATTTGGCAACTATTCTGTGTGATCATTGCTACAATTCCAAATAGTGAATCTCAGTACAAGTTAAGAGATGAAGGTGGGAAATTCAAGTATTAAAAAAACTCTTTTCAATCAGCTTAAGGCTGCCCTATAGAAAAAAAAAGGCTTTGCTCTCATCGACCTTTGTGTTGAGGGTATTGATTCTGTCTGAAAAACAGTCAATTAATTAGAACATATGAACATGAGTTGAATTTATCATTTCCTCTCATTCACTATTCCGTCTTCTTAAAACTCTTTTTATTCCAATTTTCATTAGTTAGTAATTCCATTTTGCTGGCAGAGTACTTGGACATCCACCTGTGCTAAACACTTTGCAAGTAATATTTTATAGAATCCAATTCTATAATTTATTTTTATAGAATTTCATAGAATCCAAACTTCATATCAAATGTGTGAGGCAAATATTTCAAACGTAGTTAAATATTCTTCAGACTTTCAGGGATCAAGAGAAATATGATTCAAAGAATGAATAAAGAAAAACTAAGCCAAAAGAGAGGAAATTTTGTTAAACAGGAGGAAGTTTGTTTATATAGACTCCAAATTTTATCTTCTGGAGAATGTTTTTAAAGTAATCCTTGTATATAATTCTTTTATATATATATGTATATATATATATATACATAAAATCACATATATATATGAAATTGCTGAATATAAGAACCCTAAATAAACTATTTAACTGATTTTTCAAAGTGTTTTGTGAATACTTATGTTGGAATTTTCTTGAATCAATTTCCTAGACACAATTTATCATAGATACTATTTATTTTAGTATTCTGTAGTGCCTTATTGCTTATAAAAGACACAGTGCTGAGCCGTTTCCGAACTGATTCAAATTACTTAAAATCTGGGGCCTGCCTGGTGGCGCAGCGGTTAAGTTCGCATGTTCTGCTTCTCAGCAGCCTGGGGTTCGCCGTTTCAGATCCCGGGTGCGGATGTGGCACTGCTTGGCATGCCATACTGTGGTAGGCGTCCCATATATAAAAAGTAGAGGAAGATGGGCACGGATGTTAGCTCAGGGCCAGGCTTCCTCAGCGAAAAAGAGGAGGACTGGCAGTAGTTAGCTCAGGGCTAGTCTTCCTCAAAAAAAAAAAAAAAAGAAAAGACAAATTACTTAAAATCTAATATTAAATAAGGGATTGGCTTTTGCGAATCACAACATCTACATCATATTTGGAGCTGGATGGCTCATAGTCATATTTTTTTTCTTCAAGCTAGCTGATATAAAAGTTAACTTTGCACTTCAGAAAGTTTAAAAGAGAAGTGAAAAGCTACTTGACATGGAAGGCTCCCAAAATAGAGGTCAGTGTCAAAAATTCTCACAGCTAGCTTAGATATCTTAGCAGAGAAAGGAAAGGAAGCCACTGGTGAAACATTTGAACAAATGAAAGGATTAGTCATTTAGAAGTCATAAAATCTCTAGCTGCAGAGAACCATGGAGGTCATTCTGGACAAATGTTTCCACGTTACACAGGAGGGAATTGAAGCTACGCTCTCGGCTTATGCTTGCAACTCGTGGAACTATGGATACTCTTCTGTATGCAAATGCACGTAGTCAAGGGATAGTTCATTCTTAAAACAAATTTTAACATTTTTAAATTCCAAACACTCTGTAGGTGCTGGAAAAATAAAAGCTAGTAATACTCACTCCTTGTTCTCCATGAGTTACTGTCTGTTAGAGATTGAGAGAAATGTGAATAGAAATAACTACACTGGTTTTGCTGTAGAAACAATAAAGAAGTCTGTATAGAATCATAGTGAAGATTCTAAATAGGGAAGGTAGAGAGCATAAGAAACAGCAAGAAGCACGGACAAAGGCACATGGGTCAAGCCTTTCTTGCCATCTTTTTTTCCGCTAAACTCCCATTTTACTCTTTTATCCCTTCCATTGAACAAATTCCCCAACTCGTCTCTCTCAGTCTCTCTGTCTCTCTTTGGGCTCTTCGCTTCTCTCTCTCTCTCTCTTCCATTTAGCCTTTTGCAACTCTTACTCCGTGATTGACAATTTCCATCATATTCTCAATCTCTATTCAAAATTTTCCTCCATCTTCTAGCCCCACTGTGACTTCGCTGTTCTCTTAGGACATATTGCATCTCCTGTTGACGTCTTGGGTAGAGTCCATTCTCATAAACTTCAAGTATAACAGAATCAGGAGAAGAAGTCACAGTCCTTTTTGCTTTTTATCAGTGCCTCTAGAATTCTTCACAACTTTTCATCTTATTAAAATATAAAAACCAAATTCCTGCTCCTTCAAGTCTCAGATCATGTCACTTCTGCATCCTCTGTTTGTTGTCTATCAAAAACCCAGTGAACTTCACTTAAGAAATGAAAACTTCAGCATCTGGCTTAACTTCTTTGCCCAAAATTCTGTTATCTTTATTGAAAAGTTTTAGATAACATGCTAATCTCCTAATTCTTTACCTCCCCTTAACCAATTAGTTATTTCTCCCTGCCCATAAAAATAATACAATGTAAGGCAACAGAGGAAAAACAAAATGACATATTTTATATTGATTACTTGTTGAAATGATAATGTATTGGATATATTGGGTTAAATAAAATACATTATTAAAATTAATTTACCTATTTCTTTTTACTTCCTTTAATGTGGCTGCTAGAAACTTTAAAATAACTTGTGTGGTTCTCATTTTATTTCTTTTAGACAGTAATAACTTAGACTTTTCTGATATTTCTTTTGGATTAACCTTAAATATTGAAACAAATGAATTAAAACAAACTCTGTAGGGGCCAGCCCAGTGGCCTAGTGGTTAAGCTCCTCCGCTCCACTTTGGCAGCCCAGGGTTCGCCAGTTTGGATCCTGGGTGTGGACCTATGCACCGCTTATCAAGCCATGCTGTGGCACGCATCCTATATATAAAACAGAGGAAGATGGGCACAGATGTTAGCTCAAGGCCAATCTTCCTCAGCAAAAAGAGAAGGAATGGCAGCAGATGTTAGCACAGGGCTAATCTTCCTCAAAAGAAAAAAGCAAACAACCCCTTACGGATTCATTTTTTGATCTAAATTAATCACATTCACTTTTTATATTATAAACATGTATATTATTTGGGAACATTGTTTTAGAATAATTCTACCTTCTCTGAACTAAACATTTTATAAGTCAGTCATGTTATGATGTCTACTAATGCCTTTTCCATAAAGCCTGTTTTGTTAGATATTAAAGTGTTATGTTTTGTGGTAGATTGGATTATCATTCCAATTCTTCACTTCTTTCCTAGTAATCAGATCAAACATCTACACTATTTCCTTTGCACTGTTCTCCCAGTGTGGTCAGCATATACTCCCTACTCCATGGGATATGCTTTGGCCAATGGGACCTTAGCAGACATAATGCAAGCTGAAGTTTGACAAGGATTTGAGTAACTGAGCTTGAAAGGATGGGCCCAGAAGGGAGAAAAGAGAAGTTTAGAGCAGAGCCAAGGTGCAACAGCTATGTTCAGTCAAGATCAGCCAACCCTCGGTTGTAAAAGGGAGCCTGGCAGAGATCAATAGAGCTGATTGGCTGGCCCCCTGCTCACATGTAGACGCTCAAACTAAATAAAAAATTATTGTTGTTTGCTGCCCAGCTTTCAGGGTTGTTTGTTTTCTGGTGTTATTGTGTCCTTGATTAACTGATATGCTACAGCATATTTCTTTTGGTTAATATTGCTTGGTACGTGTTTAACATCATTTTACAAAAAGGAAACAAAACAAAACGTGTCATGTTTTAGGTTTGTTTCTTGCAAATAGTTGGCATTTTAAAATCTAGCCTAAAATATTTTTTACTTTATTAATGAATCCACTTACACTGATTATACTTACTAGTATTTTTTCAACATCTTTTGCTACGCAATTTGTTCAATCTACTCTAGTTTTTAATTCTTTCCTTTCTTGGTTTTGTTCTTCTGGGAATATTTTATTTTTCTGTGTGCTCTTGCTTTAGAAAACAATTTTGTATAGATTACAGATTTTTCAGTTGTTTTCTCTCAACACATTAATATTATACTATTGCTTCTGGGTTCCTATTGCTGCTGAGTAATCAGATGTCAGTCTGATGATGTTTTCTAGGAAATTAATTCTTCTCTTAAGTAGCTTTTAATGTACTTTTGTCTTTCTTGTGCTACAATTTTACTATATTGGATAAGGTATAGGTTTGTTTTAAATGTATTCTCCCCAGAATTCTCAAATCTGAGCATTGGTTTTTGTTAGTTATGGGAAATTTATTATTTTGTTGAACATTGCTCTGCACCATTCTCTATAATTTTCTACTTCAGGTACTCATTATATGTAGACAGGATGTTCCCACTCCATTCTCCATGTCCCTTAAAAGCTTCATTTCATGATTTTTTATTATTATTATTGTTTTTGGACTCTACTCCATTCTTGATAATTTATTACAGATCCAAATTCCAATTACTTAATGCTCTCTTCAGCTTATTTAATGTACTGATACCTATATATCAAATTTTTACTTTAAGTTTTATATTTTTTCATTTCCAATTGATCTGTTTGATTATTTTTCACGTCAGCTTGTAGTGTCCCCTTTCTTTATCATACTTTTCAAAGTTATTTCTTCAAACATTTAAAACATTCTCACATTATGTTTGTACCTGTTTATACTATTACTTTATCAGAGTGCGTCTGATTCTAGTTTGTTGTTTCTGATGACTCTCATGTTTCTTGGTCTTCGGTTGTGAACTCCTTACTAGAGATTATTTAAGGCTTGTGTTTAAGGAATATTTTTCCAGAGATGGTTTGAATTTGCGTTTGCCAACCACAGGGTCTCTAATGAGAACTAGGCTTTAGACTAAATCATTAATTGGAAAAAAGTAGTGAGAATCCTATCCCAGTCTGTTGAGACTGCCCTGAAATATTCTCAGGGGAGACAGGATCCCACTTTTGCTCTGCCCAGAGACATGGCAGAGAAAAGCAAGTTTACTTTTAGGAGTGGAGTTTTATTCTAGCTCACCGCTGGTGGTTTCACCTTCTTAGATTCTAGTTTTATGTGAATTCTCTGACCCAAACTTCTACCTACTTGGATTTCATAACTTTGTTTCCTATGTTCTCCACGCAAAGACTGTTGAAACCCTAAAGCTTGTACTTTCAGGGATTGGAGATGTCCTCATGGCAAATAAAGATGCCAATGTTTTCCTCTCTCTGCTGGAAGAAGCAGGAAGGAGTTTCTCTCTAAATCTAGTCTGCCATACTGCTGAAAAGGTAAGTTTTCCATTTTTTAAACTGTTAGAATCTGGCTCCCACCTCAACCCTCAAATGGACTTGAACTCTTTTTAAAATGGGAATCAAGTCATGTCAGTTTCCTGCTTAAACTCTTTTTAGAAAACTTTTAATAGCTTCCATTATGATTAGATTAAAATACAAACCTCATTGCATGGGTTTCTAGAGCTTGGCATGTCCCTTGTTCTGTTTCCCTCTTACCATATTCTTGGCAAGCATTCTCTTCTTTACTAATAATGGTACTGCCTCATTGGTCTCTTCTATTCTTGGATGAATCAAGTTCCTTTTCCCTAGTGACTCTGCACATCCTTTGTCTTCTGACTGCCATGGTCTTCCCCTCGCTGATTCCTTCTTTCTGTCAGGGTTGGTCTAAATGTCACTTCCTTTAGCTGTCCTACCCTGACTACCAACCTTAGAAATGTTCACTTTTACCCTTTAGAGCAGTATTTCATTCATTTCCTTCTCAGTTTGAAAACAGACTTTTTTTTCTTCCTGCCCAAGTAGATTTTAAGTTCTTTGAGGACACTCCCATCTGCTTTTTATTGTCGTTACTTCCCAAGTAACTCACAACAACTTCATAATATAAAGCTGAAAGGATTATTTTCACTGAAAATCATACTTGGATTTCCTAGAAGCATTCAGAACTGTTGACATTTTTAGCACTTTATCTTATGACTTCAATAGCTTTTCACCTGCCAGCTTATTTCTAACCTCTCTCTCTCTCTAATATATATAGTAGAGATATATCTTATATAATATATATTTATATTTATGTAACATATATTTATGTAAATGCAAATATGAATATATATACGTATTTCATGTCCATAGTTTATCACCTATAAGCAGATTCTGCACAATTTTTTTGATAATTCAGATACTTTCTCTTTACTTCCTTGCCTGCTTAATTGTTCCACTTGAGCTTTTTAAGCCAATCAAACAAAACATTTCCCAAACTAAATTATTGAGGCTCCCTATTTTTCTTAAACCTGATCTATAAGTGTTTACCACCTCATAAATGTCACTTATCTATTACATAAGCAAAAAGCTTGAAATTATTCTTGGTTCCTCTCTTTTTTTTAATTCCCAGTATAATTTATTCATAAATTATATTGATTTTACCTCTTAAATGTCTTTTGAATGGGTCTAGTTTTCCCCATTTCTACAACAACCACCTTAGTTCCTGCTTCCATTATTTCTCAAATTAAACTGTGATCACCTCCTATCTAATATATGGGTTCATCCCCTACGTGGAAGCTGCTCTGGTCTTTTCTTTCTACTTTTTTTTTTTTTTTTTTTTTTTAAGAGAATTAGCTCTGAGCTAACATCTGCCACCAATCCTCCTCTTTTTGCCGAGGAAGACTGGCCCTGAGCTAACATCGGTACCTATCTTCCTCCACTTTATGTGTGGAACCCCTGCCACGGCAATGGCTTGCCAAGTGGTGCGGAGGTCCGCACCGGGATCCCAACCAGCAAACCCCAGGCCACCGAAGCGGAAGATGAGAACTTAACCGCTGCACCACCGGGACGGTCCCTTGCCTGTTCTTTTCAAACACAGATCTATCATTACCACCATTCTCAAACTGGTTACAATTCTTCGGTACTCATAGGATTTAAAGAAACAAACGAAAAAGGCCAAACATACACACAAACCAAGACACCCCTTAACATGGTCCTCAGATTTGTGAGTGATCTAAATACTGTCATCCCAGCATCATTTTGCATCATTGTCCCTCCACTCCACTCCACTCTCCATGCATTCCAACATCAACCTTTTTTCAAGCCTTATACCAACCATGATCCCTCCGTAAAAGTCTTTTAAAATGTTGTTTTCTCTGTCTGAGTAGTCTTAAATCCTTCTATATGTAATTTATTCTTGATTATCATTCAAAACTCTACTTAATGTACTTTTTTTTCCCTGAGGGAGCCATCCCTGACTTTGCTAAGTCAAATTTCCCTGTATCTCATTGTACTCATAATCTTCTTCATATTCCTATCGCAATTTATATTTATGAAACTGTTTGATTTTTTTCTCCCCCACAAGACCTAAAGCATTGTGAAGACATGAGCTGTGTCTCTTTTTTTCCAAACTATTGTACTCCAAAGTTTAGCATAGGATTTTGTCATGCTATAGGGCACAACAAATGTTTGTTAAATAGTGAATGACAAAGGGCATGGAATACATACGTTTCAATCACTTTTGTATACCTACCATCCGCCACATGGCTTAGCAAAGAGTAAATGACAAAAAAATCTGAAGAATGAATGAATAAATAGATTATATCAATTGAGTTAGAAGAACATTCAGAAATTCAATAAGGTAAAAATCTTACAGTATGAGGATAAGTACAGAAAGCTAAGGAACCATATCTTGAGAGCCCCAATTGTCATAATAAGGATTTTGTACATAAATTCAAATACCACAAAGATTAATTGAAAGGTTTTGATCAGGATTGTCACAAAATCATATTTTCACTCTAGAAAGATTATTTTAGATACTGTGCAGAGAGGACTGAAGGGAATTGAGACCAGGAGCATGGAGATTATTTGGGAAAAAATGACAATATAAAAACAAGAGATAATAAGTACATGAAATAAGGAATAAGGACTGGAATTAGAGAGGAAGATCTGAAGGAGGCAGAATCTGTAGAATATGGGGAGTGATTGAATATATATGACAAGTGAAAATGGGATGGGTTCATAGGAATAAAACAAGACACAAAAGTCAAATAAGCACAGAAATTAATAGCAAAAGAAAAAGTTTCTGGCTTATGTACCCAGGTAAGTAGTACTTTTTAAGCATAACATGGAATAGAGGTGAACATACTTGAAGTGGGAGTAACTGTATTTTTGAACATCTGGATTTAATTGTATTGTAGTATCAGGTGTTCAGTGGATAAACTGATAAGGACGTTGAACTCAAAAGAATGATTAGTAATATATACTAGAAAATCATCAAAGAGTTGTGTCATAGGAGTTGAAGTCATAGGATTAATGGAGATTGCACAGAGAGGAAAAGAAGGAACAGAAACTGGGAACACCAAAATGTGGTGGATGCTAGATAAAGAGAAGCCCGAGAAAGATACAAGGAAGATATAGTCCTAAATTAAAGAGGAAAAGCTTGTTGCCATGGAACTCAAGAGAAGTTATAGTTTCAAACAGAAGAAAATGACCAATAACCTTAAAAGCTCTAGAAATGTCAAACATTAGAAGAGCTGAAAGGGGACCATTCGATTTGACAATTAGGAGGCTGTAAGTGACCTTTGGCTGTCTAGGCTCTGTGGAAAGCTGCAGGTGAAAGCTTGATTGCAGCGGGCTGTGAATTGGGAGAGAAGAGGATCATTTCCAAGTAATGTTAGAGGAGTTTGAGAGAAGGTCAAAGATTATCCGTAGAGGTGGATATAAAACTGAAAAAGTTGTTTTTCTTAGATTATTTTGCCATTATTCGTATTTCATAACATTCTAAACTTGTAAAGGATTTTCAAACACCTTCTGGATCATACAGAGTCACCTCTTGTTGTGCTTTAAGAGTCTGGTTTGCCTAACAAATAGGCAATCTTTGACTTTTTGTATTTCTGTCCATTTCAAACAATACAGATAATCAGATTCCACACAACAAACCAACTTGGCCAGCAAGACAGCACAAATTCCACATGGGCTGTTTTGAGTAGTGTTTGTCATCATCATGACACAGACTGTGGCTTCAACACTTGCTCAAAATCATACATAACCCATATAATTGATATCAGGGCTCCTGGGATCCTGAAGATTAATCATATCCATCTCAGTCCTTTACTGAGTATAGTGCTTGAAGTAAACAAAAAACAATCCCCTATTCTCTAATTTACTGACCATTCTATTGAGTCATATCCCTGCAGTTATTATTTGATATTGGAAATTTTATGACAGGTAGAACATATGGGCTAAGACACGTATAGTTTAAAGAAAGTAAAGAAATCTTAGTGGCAATCTGAAAACCGATTTCCTTTTAATAATAGTAACACTATCAGCTGCTTTTTGCAGAGAAGGAATCTATATTGATAAAAATAGAGATAATCTCTGGCTTCTGATAATCCTTAAATGCACTACACTATGCCTGTTGTCCTAGAAAAGAATAACTGATGTTAATGATTAACACAATTTTCAGATTTTGGGTCACTGTATTCAAAGCCAGGGTCTTGATCCCCTAAGTGGCTGTGATTAACCAATGGTCTGACTTGTGCCTGCTGGAAGGTTTCACTCATTTCCTTGGCAGTATTATTTCATCAGTTAGTTGGATTGTGTCCAGTTTATTTGGCAAAGACTTTGTACAACCATGCTGTGTCCATTATCTTTCCCTGACAATGATTTAATCTCTTTGTAAGAGTGTCAAAGCTGGTTACTATGCAAGGCACACTATTCTTGGATTTGGAAGGGTTCCTTCAATTTCGTATGAGCTTACTTTTAGCTATATAAATAAGAAATCTCTTTATAGCAACACAAAGACCATTAATTCGTTTATCTTTCTATGTGTGTGTGTGGTTGTGTGTGTGTAACCATTGATGTTCTGAGTACTCCAATAGAGCACAGACTTTAAGGATAGAAATACGGTAACAAGTGGTTCTCTAGCCTTAAGAATCTATTGAATGTTTATTGGTCCATTTTATATATTAATTTAATAGGACTATTCTGTGCAAGGTAATGGGCTAGATTCTCTGCATATAGAAAATGAATAAAGCAGGGCACCAGTCTTTAAGGAGCATATAGCTCAGGATGCTGTAGATAATCTCTAAGAACATGACAGTTTCCTATTTTGGGGAGTAATTATAAACTTTCTCCTTAAATTTATTACTTAGTCCATTTGGCCTGTTACAACACAAATACCATAGAGTAGATGTTTATGAACAACAGAAATTTATTTCTCACATTTCTGGAGACTTGGAAGTTCCAGACCAAGGCACTGGCAGATTTGGTGTCTGGTGAGGGCCACTTCCTCATCGACAGCCGTCTTTTCACTGTACCCTCACAGAGGAGAAGAGGCTAGGGAGCTCTGTGGGGTCTCTTTTATAAGGGCACTACAATTTTGTTCAGCAAGTCTGTCATTAACTGAGAAAGACCAGATGTTACCTCTAATCTTTGCCTTACTCCACCATGATCTTAGAGTTCCTGGTTTTGACCTGGGCCCAAAGAAGAAGGCAGTCCATAAAAAATTAAAGAAAACTGTGTGGTATGTTAGAGGTGATATAGGTTAGAATGATATGTTTTATGGAAAAGAAATCAAAGACTATGCTTAGTTGAGGGAGGTCAGTGAGGAAGGGGGATTGGTGTTTGGGTTACAACTGTAAATAAGGTACTATGAGTAGACCTCATTGCGAAAGTGGCATTTGAGCAAAGTTTGTAGGTGAGACAGTAGCAGGCCATCAGAATATTTGCAGTAAAGCCTCTAGGCAGAGGGAAAAGTGATTGGCAAGGCCCTAAGGTGAGGGTGTAGCTAGCAAGTTAGATAATCACAAGTAGGCCACCAAGATGAAGCAGAGCGTGCTGGTTAATTTCACGTGTTCAATTTGAGTGGGCCACAAGGTGGCAGATTAAACACCGTTTTTGGGTGTGTCTGTGAGAGTGTTTCCAGATGCATTTGAATTGGTTCACTCAGTAAAGTAGGTTGTCATCCCCAGTGTGATTGGGCATCATCCAATCCATTGAGGGCCCAAATAAAACAAAAGGCAGAGGGAGGAGGAGTTTGTCTGTTTTTTCTCTGCCTCACTACTTGAACAGAGACATCTCATCTCATCTTCTCCTGCCATTGGACCAGGATTGACATCATCAGCTCCCTTCCTTCTCAGGCCTTTGGACTCAGACTGAATTACACTACCAGCTTCCTGGACAGCAGATCATGGGACTTCCCAGTCTCCGTAATTGTGTTAGCCAATTCCTCATAATAATCTTCATATAATGAGATTATTGGACATATTGGATATTGGATATAATAGGACATAAATATGTATATATATATGTGTACATATATATATATATGAATAGGATATATATACATCTTATTGCTCTGTTTCTACAGAGCACTCTGACTAATACACAGAACAAGTGAGGGAAACAGTCATAAGACGTGAGGTCAGAGAAGTAATAGCCTTGTAGGCTATTGTAAAGTCTTCAGTTTTTCTTGCACGTGAGACAGGGAACCATTTAGAGGCTTTGAGCAGGGTTATATGATCTGATTTGTGTTTAAAACAATCTTGTTGGCTGCTGGGTTGAGAATAAACTGTAGACGAACAAGGTTTGGAAGCAGGGAGACAGTTAAGAGGCTATTGCAAAAATTTTCACAAGAGAAAATAGTTATCTCTGGCCACTATCGTGTAAGTTATAATCTGAAGTATGTTCTTTCTCTACTGTAGCTAGAAATGAGAATAGGAAGGGAAACCTAAGGTAAACATGGGTTCTTTGTCATTGTCCTATCATAATACCTAATGTCATTTATTGGGTGGTTACTATGTGCCAAGCATTCAGCTTGGCAGTTTTAATATTGTTAATTATCTTATTAAAATCTATAAAGCACATATGTTAAACTGTAATTTACAGAAGAGAAGTCTGGGTCAGAACTCAAATCCAGATTAATCTGACCTCAAAGCTTCTGCTTTTAACTACACCTCACGCCTTCATGAACTCTTCAATACCTCTCAGCTCAAATTCGTTAAACATCTCAAATATACTCTTTTCTTAATTATTAAACAACCCGAATTCAAGCAAATCTCGTATACAAGATCCTTGAGGAAGCATAACAGAAAGTGGCCAGGAACAATATATGTATGCTTGCCTCCTCTTGCCCTTGCTAATAAAAAATAGGTAAACTACATGCCAGATTTCATTTCCATTTCTTAAAAATTGGAAATATGACTTTTAGTAGAATATTCATCATAGTAAATATCCATTATGACAAAACAATTTTGTGGTCTTCAAAAGATGATGGGAACTTATACGTAACTCTTAAAATCCTCCAGGTTTAAAAGCTATCCTTGCCTGGGTCAACCAGTGTCACTAAAAGCTTTCTAAGTAGAGCTACAGCAATTACCTTCACTCCTCAGGTAATACGGATGTCTCGACTTTAGCTTTCTATCTCACACATAGATGGATAAAAGGAACAAGGCTAGCTTTAGTTTATACAAGTGATAAACAGAAGGTACAAACTACTCACATTGTTTTGTTTTTGATGATTATGGCTGACAATGTGGCTTGGAGTGAGGACAATCTGGTTATGATATCTCAGTTTGTCTTATTAGTTTACTAGCTGTGAGTCCTTGGGCAAGGTACTCAAGCACCGTAAGCTTCAGTTTTCTCATCTATATTATGGGCATAATATTCACTATACAGTAGTTAAATGGAATAATGTGCATGGTTCACTCAGAGGAGTATATAAATATGTTGATGATTAGAAAACATTTTCCGCTCTTCATGGAGCAATATTATCTACAACAACAAAAGTAAGAAGCATCATTACACAAGAAACAACATCTTAGTTGGCATGTTCTTGGCAGTATGATGATGACTCAAATGTTTCAGCTGATCCAAGTCCATTCTCATGCCGAGAGCTTGTCCAAGCTGGTTCGAGTTGGCAGGGGCCACTTTGATAAACACAGTTCCACTACTTTCTGTGCTGCTTTGGCTCTATGGATAAACACTGAATATTGCATAATTCTGCAGAGCTATCAGCAAATTTGTGAACATTGCCTTTCTCTGCATTTTCAGTAAAGCTTATTCTCTATAATAGGATTTTTCATATCACACTGCCAAAATGCCAAGTTGACAGCCATTATCAAAATTGAACAGTGTTTAACACCACATGACCATACTCTCCTGCCAAATTTTCTATGAAATTAAAATTTAGGAGTATAGTAATCCCATGAATTGCTGTCATACCTGTGGTCATTTTTGATTAGACCAAATTCATAAAGAGACACCAGTGAGTCAGGAATAACTCATCATCTGTGTCTCAGTCTCAGGAATGTGCTGGGATGAAGTCTTGCTCAGGACCTTGTGTATTCAAATATGGTCTTGAGTTTTCTTATCAAAAATTAGATCATTAAAAATCTTGGCTCCAGTGACCAAGCAAATAAACAAAAAGAAAACAAAAAATAACTCTGTTTACAAAACCAAACCTGGCGAAATGACACATTTCTCTTAGCCTAATTTACAAAACAAATTACAAACTTTTTAAATATAAAAATGAATGTTTTCTTTTATTTTTTTGTTTATTTCCCTGCAAAGTATTTTCCTGTGTTTGCTGACAAAGGCTGAGAAAGAGGAAAAACTTAAAAGTTGGCTTGCAAAAGAACCTGTGACCTTATCAGTGGCCTTTTTATCTTTGGACAATGATAAGAACTATGAAATTACTGATAAACATTATCATTATAGAGAAGTGGGGAATTTACTACCAAAACGTAATAGAGAATAGAAAAGCAACTGCCTCATTAAATAATAAACAAGATAATATACTAATTTAGAGCCTTCTAGAAGGTGGTTCAGTCCATTCTCCTATTCTTCAACTGAAAAAAATCGAAGCCTCTTTTAAATGATTGCAAACGTTCAAGCAAGCTCTTAATAGAGTAGATGGTATATTAACCTATTCTGATACCAATGCTATTGCTTCTTTAAAGTATGCGCTTGTTGTTTTTCTTTGTAATTTCCTAGCAGTTGAGATATTTTTGTTCAGACTTATCTTTCACGTTTGCTTCTTCAAATACAAAAATAGTGAGATAATACTAGCATATGTTGAAAAATATAATTTTTATTTTGCTGTCTAATTTTTGTCGGTTAAATATCCTTCTGTTTCCCGTTTGTTCTCCACCCACAGAGCTTTAGGTGACATTTTCAAACATGGAAAGGAACCAACTGTTCAAATGTGCCCATTCATCTAGACACCATAATTTGCTTGAGTGATTTGAGTTCTGCAGTGCTTCTAAATATCTATGAGTGACTGATGTCTCATAGCTCCTATTTGGTGCCAATTCAATGTGTATTATCACTGGGGAACTTTGTGAATGGCTTATAAAATCCAGGGAGAAGGCAAACTATTCAGATGATGCTCTGTTGCTTTCCTGCTGTCGTTTTCCATGTGTGGTCTTCTTATATATAACCCACCAAGGAGAAATTCTTCACTCTGCTTAATTTAATCACTCTCTTTTCCCCACATGGAGCACCCAGGCTGGGAGTGCTGCTGGGTCATGTTTGTGCTGAAGATCTAATTGACTTGGCCTTTCCACCTGGTATGAGTAAGTGGTTTGAAAGATGGAAGAAGAGCAGCTCGTTTTATAGATCTATAGCTATCTCGGTGGTTCTCAACTGGGAGCAAATAAGTAAAACATAGGTGAAGATAATTGAATCTCTCTGATAATTGAGAATCTAGTAGTACCTGGAGGGGTCTCATTCTGAAACTAAATTCTCAACATTGTATTGTCCTGGAGAGATAGATGGAAAGATTAACAAAATTTGACTGACTCCAGGATTGAGCCAGGAAGCTTCAAATTCTCACAAAACACACACACACATACACACACACACACACCCCTTTCTCTATATTTTATGACATCCTTCTAAAGTTCAAGACAACCCAAATAATTTTGAGTAATTTGACTACAGAACCAAATACTTCAATTCCCTTTGATTGACTTCTGTTGATTCCAGGCTCTGTGTTGAAAAAAAAGAAGTTATTTTTCAATCTTGAATTTTAAAAATTCTTCCCAGTTTCCCAGGGTGGTGAAAATCCTTGAGACTGTTGAGTATCTAATATCTACCCAATGGTTATACAATTTGGTTGTTACAGCTGGGAGGTGCAGCTGGCATGTAGTGGGTCGTGGCCAGGGATGTTGCTAAACATTCTACAATGCACAGAATACGTCTCCTACAGCGAAGAATTCTCCTACCCAAAATGTCGATATTACCCAGGTTGACAAATCTTATTATGACTTCAAATTTGAAACTTCCCCATCTCTATTACACATAAAATTTTTGCCTTTCAGAAAGCAACTTTCAAAGAGAAGCTTATGAGAACACAGTCTTGGACAGTTCTGAACTTTGTGGTGTCTCAATGAAGCAAACTTTAAAAAGTCAACTGATTTTTTAAAAGCAGGCTTGTGAGGTTCATTACCAAATAGAGCTCAGAAAGCACTATCAGAGTCCTTCTCAAAGTCTAGAGTTTCTACCCTCTTGTATGTGTCTATCACAGAGCCGGAGAAATAAAACTTCTGGAAAGCCTAAAGTATGCTGGGTTACTATGCAGGTCTTTAAATAATTACTTTTCAAAAAAGCTATGTGTTTTGCACAAGGACCGGGAGTGAGAAAGCTTGGATCCTCTTTCCCCCATCCAGAGCTAGAAGAGAATTGAGAAGGAAGCCTATGGAATGTGTGATATTCTGCCTGAAGGTGTGGTCAGCTTTGTTTTCTCCATGCCCTGGTGTCTCAAGAGCCTGCCCTCGGGCCAGTCTTCAAGATATGAGTTAATGATGGCTTGTGATGCCCTCCAGCCAGCTTGACTAATGTCATTTAAAAGCTACCTCCCTATAACAGCTAGTGACATGGCTCTGGCCAGGCCATCATTGAATCCAATTAAAAATCTTATTTCTTCCATGCTGAGAGAGAAATCAGGAGCCCAGGCCATTGTTCTGGTGTTACTACACCCCAGGGCTCTAGAGAAGGTGCATTTGACCCTGTCTAGTCCTCAGGCAGGCTTGCATGCAGAAATCTCTCACTCTCCAAGGACGGAAATTGGTTCTTCTCTCCCCTCCAGATTCATAGGTAGCTTTTCCTCCTCCTAACAAACAATAAGATATCAAAAAATGAAAATGAAGAAACACAGTACAGGTATTCATGTCTAATTGTAGACACAGAGATTTTCTGCAAAAAGATATTTTCTACGTTAGGAGGAAAAATGACTGGTAAAATAGGTCACGCAGGAGTGAAGCTTTACAAAAGTCCAGGAAGGCCACACTTTGCAGTAACATTTCTGATTTTAAAAGTAACTTTTGAAGAAGGGTCAAAGCAGAATTCAATGTGATAATATAATTAAAGACATTTTCAATAAGTCAGCACTTATCTTAGTTTCGTTTTCCCCTTGGAATAAAAACTGTGTAGGCAATTAGTTTAAATTAGGCTACGTGGGGATATTATTTGTATAACAAAAATAAGTTTCTCTTTGTAATTAAATTTAACGGTGTTGCACTGGAGGGAAACTGAACAAGTTTCTAAGACTTGTGTTGCTCCAGTCAAGGCAGAGTTCTGAGATCATTGTTATAACAAGTCCTTTGGTTGCTTCCCTAACATGGTCTGCATTTTTAACATGCTAAGCAGATACTTTTAGTTGCAGAAGAATTTAAGTAAATCATTTTTCTCTGAGGTTTCATCTATGTTCCAATGCTTCCTAGGTTGTTTTGATGATGCTAAGACTTTACTTTTGTTTTAATCCTCCTAAAGAATGTGAAGAACAGCTTCTGATTATCATGTTATTTGCATATGCACATGAATTTAAGGTTGAAACTTTGGGACTATTCATACTATTCATGTATTTTAAGCCCTTGTTCATGAACTGATTATCCATTACCATGGCCTAAATAGCATATTAATACACACGCGCACACACATGTATTTACAAAATGTATACATGTATATACATGCAAATGTTACATGTATAGTGCATTATTTTAAATTTTCCTAGTACATGTAACTTTTATAATCAGAGAACATAGTAAAGGAAAAAATACTTGCTATTCCTTATGGCGTACAAAATCTAAATTGGGTTTACTTTTTCTAGATATTTTCCTTGGAAGCAGAGTGAGTTGTTTTTCTAATATCAAACTCTCTTTCTATTGAGATAAATAAGAACAAGTGATTTTATATTAATGGAGGCAAGCTTCTGTGGTAGCTAGATAGTTTTGCATTCCCACCCCACTCTGTCATTCACTAGCTCGCTCTTTCAGAAAGTTACTTAAACTCTTCAAGTTGCAGCTCTTCCATCTACGAATTGAGGTAAATGACACATACATAACAGATGTTTCAAACATCAAGTGAATTAATATACTAAAAGTACTGAGCATAGTCATAACAAGCAGATAACAGTTGATTCTAACGGTTATAATCATTGTTACTATTTTTGCTGCTAATAGGAAAAATGGGGAGTGATCAGATAGAAATAAAACATCAAATGATGCTATTTAAGTTTATAAGTTGATACTCCTCTATCGACTACTCTGGCCTCCAAAGTGATGAAAGTAAGGCTCACAAAGCAGTTCTAAAAGGGAAAAAAGCTACTCTGTTGCTTCTGTGCCTCTTTCCCCTGCTGTCCCCGGGCCTGGAATATCCTTTCCCACCTGCTGCCTAGAAATGGCTATTCATTCTACAGACCCTGACTTAAGTTGAATGTATTTAGCAAAGCTGGGCATGATCTTTCCAACTTCTCACTCTACTTGGTACTTTTCGTCATCAATATACCTTATAACTTTGTGAAAGCATTTAGCACATTTACTACTCCATTATTTACACGTTTGTCTTTTGTCATGGGTGAGTCAACTTGATGGCCAAAACGACTCATTTTTCCTTTCCCAGTGCGTAGCAATTTCAGGTGTATCGATACATGAACACCTAGATGACTGAAGGAGCAAATGAGTGAATGAAGGAGTATAGTTTTCTAGCAGGATTTGTTTGGTCATTTTATTACAAATCAATAGTACCTCTATTCTTCCATTACATCTAGTCCTCTTTCTGAAAAACATACTTCAGTTGTGTTTGAGTGAAAATTGTCTCTCTTACTCTATTTACCAGATAACTGGCATTACTTTCTCCTGTAATTATTTTCCTTTTTATTTCTCAGCATGGTATTTCCTTCATTGATTAAAATTTAAGAAAAAAGAAAAGAAAAGGAAACCAATAAACAACTTACCTTCTTTCTAAGCTGCTGTCCTTGTTTCTTCCATTCCCTGATCACCCACTCTCGCCTGCACATTTCCAATGGCACTGTCCCTCCTACCACTTCATAGAATTTATAAATTGTTCCTGGTGACCCCCAATCTCTGAATTCAGAGGTGTTTGCTTAGCTCCTATTTTCGTGTTTTTGAGGTGTTTTTGATGTTTCTGATCCTTCTTTCCTTGCCTTCCCTAATAGTCTATTTCTTTTTCTCTTTCTAAAAATCTAAGCCTTGTAAAGAAAAATATAGAAAAGTCCAAAAATGAGTAATCTGTTCATTATGAAATTTTTTTTCCGTAGAACAGGATGGAGGGGCTAGTAGTGTTGAAGGGTATTGATATTAAGAATGAAGTTCTGGGATGATTGCATTAATGGAAGACAGGAAACCTCTGCAGTGTATATCTAGGGTAATGATGGCAAATTTCAGAGTTGAAGGCAAAATTTTAGGGGATTGTCTAGAAGTGTAAACTGGCACAAGTGGAGAAATTTTGAGAGGAATGTTAGGACATATATAATTAACGTATGTTATGTATACTATGGGACATATGTAACTAACGAATTATAAGATTTTATTTGTAATTTGCATGAGGTATTAAGTCTTAATCTGGTTAAAGCAAACTATTGATTATTGCCTAACATCTAGATATTCATGGAGAACTCAAAATATTTCTTGATTAGTTTATAGCATCACATCTGTTCACGTGCTTAATGAGATTATAACATATTAATGCGACCAACTCCACAAACCATCCACAAATATTAACTCTAGTTATTAACATTTTGTGTAATCTGTGATTCTGCATTTTTTTAATCCAAGAAAAATCAGTGTTTTTGGGGGGTATTCTAATTAACTCATATTTATATGATCATGAAGAGAGCATTTGTGTCTCTGAAAATAATTGAAGAAAAAAGTATAGATGAAAGAGTTGATAAAAATATAAATGTGAAATTACTCTGTTGATTAAGCCATGAAGTTGAGAGGAAAAAATAAATGTTTCCTCAAAACTGCAAAATTTCCAGATAAAGACTATGGAAGCAAGTAAGGTAGAAACACATCCTTAGAAATTGTTTTAAAACGTAAGAAATTAAGGGGCCAGCCTGGTGGCGTAGTGGTTAAGTTCACACACTCCGCTTTGGTGGCCCAGGGTTCATGGGTTCGGATTTCAGGCATGACCTACACACTGCTCATCAAGCCACACTGTGGTGGCATCCCCCATACAAAATAGAGGAAGATTGGCACTGATGTTAGCTCAGCAAAAATCTTCCTCAAGCAAAAAGGAAGATTGGAACAGATGCTAGCTCTCGGCAATCTTCCTCATCAAAAAAAGAAGAAGAAGAAGAAGAAAAGAAAAGCAGATTAAAATACAAAGACAGAAAGACACAGAGAGAGAAGGAGAGAGAAAGAGAGAGAAATATGTGATGTGAGGCAGTTCTGAAGCAAAGCAGGATTTGGGAAAGAACTCTTGGGGCAGTAGCATTTGAGGGAATCCTGATAGAGGCGCTAATTTGGAGGTGAAGGAAAAAAGACTCAGCAAGCCGGATTTCTACTGGTAGGGAAGGGAGTAAACACACAGGAAGGAAATGGAAAACTTTAGAAGTCCGTGAGAAATGACAAGTACTCTCCAAACAAACCTGGAGCAAAGGAATACAGTTTGAAATATGTTTCAAGTCGTGTTAAAATGGGCTACTGGAGGTATTTGTTAGCGCTGTCAGACTGTGAAAGGACAGGCACGATTAGAAATGCAAATCTGGAGTTTCCTTCACAGAGTTCTGTTTAAAAGGAATTGTAATTTTTATAAAAATAACTGGTTTTCTCTTTCCTCTACCTCTGTGAGAAGGACCCCTTTGGGATTCACCAAACACAGGTGCTTTTGAGCGCAGTTTTCCGTGAGCTGGAGGGGAAGATTTGGGTGGCTCCCCGAAGGAAGAAAAGACTTGCAGAGATTGTGAAATTCTCAGAAAGGCTATGGACCTAAGATTTTTGCAAGAAAAATGACTGAGTATTCAAAGAAAAAAGAAAAGGAAAGAAAACAGAAAATCATCTAAATCCAGAGAGTTTCTAATAACTTCAATAGGTTAGTTTAAATCTAGATAAAAGACACAGCCTTTCAAACTTTGGTTCATAAAATCTGAAAATTTTGGCAAAGAGTTTCATTAATCACTGTGACATTTTGTATTTAGGACATAATTTGCTGAGTGTTTATTATGGGAAGCTAAGACACAAGGTTATATTTAAAAGGAAGTACCATAAAGTTTATACAAACACACAAACGGAAAATATTACTCCAGTTTGTTCATGACATCAAAATTAGCAGCTAATTTTCCCAGTGTCCTACATCTAAAATGTCTTTAATTAGGAAATTTTTAAAAATTGTGTTATGTCAAATCGATTTATATCAATTTGCTGTTTTTCAGAGGTGTAAAAACCAGGAATGATAGCCCCTGCAATTGTTCAGAAAATAATCAGTTGTAGTATTATTTGTTATCATCAATAAACAAGCAAACAAACAAATAACAAACAAAACCCAAGTAGACTACTTGTGAACCAACATACTTTCCTTAAAAGAACTAAAATGGAAAATTATTAAAATGCCAATATTTTACAAGTTTCATTTATTGACACATACATTTTGTTTTATTCAATATTGATATATTTAACAGAGAATGCATTTGACCCAAGCTCGCGATATAAATGTGGTGTCTAATTAGCAGGTGGTAGATATTACGAAGTGAATAAAGTATCCAACTTAATAGAGACTGAACTATATCTGGTTCTGACAGCGATTGGTCATTTTATTGAGACATTATTCCATACCCAAAGGTGATGCATCTCCTTCAATATGAGCTAACTCAAATCTATAATGAACATTTGTAGTGTCAAAGGTAAGACAAGGAACAAGTTTGCCCTCAAGTGGACTTCAGAGGCAGATCAGAGTTTCCAAAAAGGCAGAGAGGGAAAAACTGTTGGGATCATGGATTTATGTATTCAGATCAATAGGCAGGAGGCTAAAGAACATGCCCACACCTTACAGAAGCTTTTTCTCTTTGGGAGCATTTTATATTTTGTAGGTGTTCCATTACATACTGCATCATTGAAATGACACAATGATTTTAGTCATACTTTAAAATATTCAAATATCATTTTTCCTCTATTAGTTATTTTGTTAAATTTTTAGAATGCTTTAAGTCAGCAACTTCTGCCCTAAATTGAGATAAAACAAGTTTGAAAATCTGAAATTTTCCCTCTCCAATACACTTACTATGCCAAGAAGTCTTCACCAAATCTATAATTAAAGCTAGATGGCAATGCCCTAAATTGATTTTTGATCTTAAAATGCACTAAATTACATTATTCTTATAACTTCAGTAGCATTTGGCTTATCTCCAGCAAATCAGTTTTAATTTCTCCTAACAATACAAATCCAGACTATGTGCTTAATAAAATGTAGCCCGGGACTTAGCTTTATCAATAAATAAATTTTAACTGCAGTTAAACATTTGCAATTTGTTCTGAAAGAATCCTAATTTTTAGGCTAATTTTTTTCCTCACTGTTAAAAAAATAAGCCTAGTGTCTGTAGTTCCTGGAGAATAGCAGTTGCCCAATAAATTTGTAATGAATGCATGAATGCATACATTTCCTTTGTTGTTCTAATGAGCTGGGATATTTTTTTTCTTATCCTCTTTACATTCTATGGTTTTCATGTTGTGAAAAAAATAGTGAAAATTTAATAGAAATCAAATATCACATTCTTTATCAGAGACTCTATCTACTTGTTGACATGAAGTAAATTTAATTTTGATTGTCAGTGGTTAAGAAATAGCTTTTGAAAATGTGTTCCCTGTTTTAATGTAATTGGGGGAACTTTACTTCACAGGTATATACTAAATGAGTGTAAATCATGAAAAAAAGGTATGTTTGGAGAGGATTTTTCTTAACTGAAATCAACAGTCACTGTTTAGAACTAAAAATAAACAGTTTACATATTAGTACAGGCTAGTTTGTGCAGGAGGGAGAAACCATCGAAAAGGTTTCTTTGTCAGAGGGCATCAGAAGTTTCGATCCATCTCATTCTTATTCAGGAACCCGGGCAGCATAACTGCCCTTCGCTTGGCAGGCAGAAGAAAAGATGAAGAATCGTTTGTCAAATTTTAACGCTTTCACCAAGAAGTGGCGCATGTCACCTCCTGATCAGCCCAAGTCACATGGCAATGCTAAATACAAGAGGGTGTAAAGTGTAAAGCTTCTATACACTCAATAGTATGGGAAAACCACAAATAGTGAAGGCTGGCAAAGTCTATCACAGCATGCCAGAAAATGGTACAGTTTAAAGGATTCAGATTCTTTGTTCTTATGTGAAAGAGTTAAATTAAAAATTAAAAGATCACAGCAGAAGAAACCTGTAGTGAAAAAGTAGTTTTACTTAAGAAATTCATGTAACTATAAGTGATTCACACGTGAAAGAGGTTGCATACTAGACTTTTCTGCTTTATCTTTTCTGGTTCAAGTCATTTATCTGATTTATGTTTGCATATTCATCGCACTTAGTGAATATGGCATGAACAGTGCTTATCACATAGTAGGTTTTCAATACATATTTCTTACACAAAAATGAGTCAGCAGTAATGAACGTACCACCTATGTCTAAAATGTTTGGCCGCTAACAATCTAGATAGCGTCAGATTGTGATAGGCAAAAGGATGGTAAGGTAGAGAGTAACTCCAAGGATAGTTAATGAGGGTCTGAGCTTCTGGAGTGTGCAATGTCCAACGAGTCAGTGTCAGTGTCCTGAGTCAACAGTGAGAACGCTGGAGAAGATGGACACTGAATTGAAAGATGATAGTTTGACCTAATAAAATAGAATTGGAATCCTGAGAGTAGTGAAGACACCTAGCAATCTGTATTTCATATAACCTAACAACAAACCAACACAAGATGGTTCTTATGCCAGCAAATTACAAAACGAATTGACTAAATTTTCAGGCATCTTCTAATCCTGAGAATCTGAGATCCCCTTACAAATTTCCCCAGAGTTCTAATTCTCACGGATCTATCTGTTTCTCCGAGTGTCTTGCTGCGTTATACAACTAAGTACCTTCAATTTGTGCTGACTGTTACTATTCCACTTTATTTCACTCTATGAGAAATTTTAGCTCAGAATCCATCGTCTATATTTTATAATGAATTTAGACATAACGTAATTTAACACGATTATAGTAACACCCTGATTAATCAGAATTTGTTCTGGTTAATTGCATTTTCTAATAATTACATTTAGCAAGTGAATTCTACTCCTTCAAAATGTTGTCAAATTCTTTTCTTTCTCAAATGCATTAGTTCATTTACTACTTTAATAAGCAAAACATAGGTGAGGATAATTGAATCTCTCTGATAATTGAGAATCTAGTAGTACCTGGAGGGGTCTCACTCTGAAATTAATTCCTCACCATTGTATTTTCCTGGAGAGATACATGTAAAGATTAACAAAATTTGACTGACTCCAGGATGGAGCCAGAAAGCTTCAAATTTTCATGAAACACACTCTGCACGTATATTTGTTTCCTATATTTTATGACATCCTTCTAAAGTTCAAGACAAGCCAAATAATTTTTGATTAGTTAAGGATCAGTTTAATTGATTTCTGTCGATTCAAGGCCTTGCTATGTTGAAAAAGAAGTTGTTTTTCAAACTCAAATTTAAGAGATTCTTCCCAATTTCCCAGGGTGAAGAAAAGCCTTGAGACTTTGAACATCTGATATCTACCTAATAGTTATGTAATTATGTATGTGCGCATGCATGTAGATTTATTTGTGCAACTATGGAATATTTCCAACAGAAAAATATAGAGAAAAGTATAACAAACACTGATTAATACATCCATCTCCCAGGATAAAATTTTACATTTTCCTTCATATATTAGAGCTTTTAAAGAGAATATCACCTTCCCTCCCTGAAGATGTCTATCTTAAATTTACTGTTAATCATTCTATGTTTTTATATATTTACTATACATATGTAGTTTTCTACTTTTAGCATTTAATAATGCATTTTGTATTTTAGATACTTCCTATATTTATATGCATTCAGAAATATATACTTTCCATATATTCCTATATACATGTACTTGTACCATATATAACCTGTGTACTTTATATATGGAATATGTGTATTTAATGTTATTTCCATGATATCAAATTTTATGTAAACTGTAAATATTGATCTACATTTTTATTTTTGCAAAAAATTAGGATTTATAATTTATTCATTTGATTCTTAAAATTCTAGCTCATTTATTATGTTGTTATGTGATATTTAGTTATATGACTCTATGGGCCAGCCCTGTGGTCAAGTGGTTAAGTTCACGCGCTCCACTTTGGCAACCCAGGATTTCACTGGTTTGGAACCTGGGCGTGGACATGGCACCACTCATCAGGTTATGTTGAGGAGGTGTCCCACATAGCACAACCAGAGGCACTCACAACTAGAATATACAACTATGTACTGGGGGGCTTTGGGAAGAAGAAGAAGAAAAAAGACTGGCAACAGATGTTAGCACAGGTGCCAACCTTCAAAAAAAATTTATACAACTCTAAAATTATTTATTCTTCAGTAGATAAACATTTTAATTATTAACAAATTCTTGCTATTGGAAACAATGATGCATTAAATGTTCTTATGCATGTCTCCTTATATACATATAAGAAAATTTCTCCAGAATATATGCCTAAAAATGGAATTGCTGAATCGAAGGTAGAGGCATCTTCGCCTGAGTACATAAGTTGCTGCCAAGACTGGCTAGGCAGCGAGCTGAAGGAGCAGATGGAATTAGTAGACAGAACACAATCTATATATTCAATGGGACAGGGGACCATCAGCCTCAAGGACTGAGGTGCGGTCCCTCTGATCACCATGTATTTATTTGCGGGCAAAGAATCACAAGCATGTGCAATAGCAGGAACTCATGCCAGCAGGGGCACTCAAGCCAAAACTCAACGGTTCTATTCTTCATCCCTCCGAAGCACACCTGCCCTATCCAAGGCCATTCCCTCGGGGAGTATCCTAAGAACAATTAGCAAGATATGCAGGTTGCATTCTGTTCCTGCAAGGGCCCGGTGTTCCTAAGCCTCTTGCCTTCATACTTAATAACATACTCCTTTTCGGCCTTTGATGCCAAAGCACAAACAAAAAATCTGGTATAATAATTATGAGAGTCAGCAGATCACATATTTCCCAGCCACCCATTTGGAATTTATTTTTCCTAGGCTTAAAGCCTAGCAAGAATGTTGCTATGATCTCCTGCAGCATAAGGTCAGTAGTTTTCCAAGTGAACGGAACATGTCTACATACATAGCATCAAGGTTCTGTGGTACCAAAGCTTTGCCATATTTGTTATGGTGAGAAATTTTAAATTTTGTTCATGTGATAAATTTTAAAAAGTACTGCTTTGTGGTTGTAACATAATTTCTCTGTTTATCATTGATCAGCTCTTTAAATATTTATTTCTCCATTTAGTTTTCCTGTTCTGTAAATTGTCTGTCCATGTCTTTTCTCCAATTTTCTTGAGAAAATACATTAATTAGTAGTTTGATGGTATATTGTATTAGCATTCTAAGGGGGAAGAGTCACTGTCTAAGGGGGAAGAGTCCATTGCTGGTGGGAACGCAAAATGGCACAGCCTCAGTGGAGGGGAATTTACAATGAATAGCAAAATTACATAGACTTCTACCCCTTAACTGATCCCGTTTCTAGGAGTCTATCCTGAAGATAAACTGACATAACTACAAAATAATGGATCACAATCTGTTTTTTACAGACTATCTGTGTAATAGATTTTGGAAATAATTCAAACATCCATCTGGTTGAATAAATGCCATCTACAGAATGGAGTACTGTGGAGCAACAAAAATAATAAGAAATAAACCATACTATTATGAAATTATTGTTAAAATTAAAAAAAACAAGGTGAAAAAGAAAAGTGTATAGCAAGCTGTCACATTATCATTTATACATCCTTAAGGTGTATGTGTATATGTATACATCTATATCTCTTCATATACAAATATATATGTATAAATCTATATCTCTTCATATATATTTGTATAAATGTATATATATATATATGCTAAGCTTCTTTCAATATATCTTGTTTTATAGATTTGAATTTATAGCCATATTTCAAATATAACATTTTCAAAATAATCCTTAAAAATTGAAAACAATAAAATAAAATACATTTGAACTATTAGCTTTACTATGTATTGAATTGGTGGTATAGCCAGAGTGAATGATTTCAAGTACTTATAAATATAACAATTTGGCTATATGTGTCCCTGGCAATATAACCTAAGATTTAAAAGACATCCGAAAAAGATTAAATTATTTTCATTAACCCTGTTGTTAGTAATAAAATAGGTATTATTATGCTGAAAATTTTATATAATCAAATATAAATTAAACATATATTTCTAAAGTTATATAAATGTAGATAATATAAATATAAATTTATATAATTAATTATGCTAAGCTACTAGATCACACTTTTTATTTGTTATTTAATCGTGCTCCAAGTAAAGAAAAACCAAAAATTTTTAATTATTAGCATGGATTTTAACATTGATCTTTATACGTGCAATGTCAATTTTAAACGCAAATATAAAAGCACAGCTCAATTTTGAATCACCAAAATTACACAATTTGTATTTTGTTGCTTGTATATGCATGTGTATTTCATTCTTAGCACAGTAGTGGAAATGTGGCACAAAATGGTTCAATTGTTTTTATTTTACTTTTTGGTACACATATAATGCATATTCTTTCAAAATTTTCTACCAGTGGCTTACTATTCAGTGATGAAGAAGTAAAAGGAAAAGGAAATATTATTCTATCTTTCTCTTTCCTTTTCTGTCATCAGTGTCAGCGTAAGTGTTTGACTAACACAGAGAAATAACAGGAATAAGAAAGAATGTGATATAGTTCATTGGTCAGGCATATTTTTTAGAATGCCATTGCTTTCTTTCCACACTTGCAGCAAATTCTTGTTCAAATGGAAAGTGTGAACCTTGGGGCTGTTGTTTTCCCCACTCACCTAGTCACTTACCTAGAGTATTACCACTTGCAAAGGTAATACGCTTAATTTGTACTCACTTTTAGTCTTGCTGAACTCCTGTGCATTATGGATCCACCAGAATTTTTAGACCTTTGTGGGACATTGGAACCACCGTAGGCAAATGGGGTGACAAGGAATGGCAGTGGACTCACACGGCATGTATCTCCTCTGCTCAAATGCCTGTTTCTTTGTCCCATCACACTTCACTCACAAACACAAATTCAAAAATAAAATTATTAAGAGTTTTAAGATAGTGACGACAGTGCATTAAACTAAGCACAAAGTCTTTGTGAGCACAAAGCCCTGTGGAACTGCCCAGGTTGGACGTCCATGAAGCCTGCTTGCGCACATTCTCATCCCACCTGAGCCCCAGAAATTCCATTGGAAAATGTGGTTAATGAGTATATCTACATGTAAGAATTAAGTGGAAAACTGCTACTAAAACTCTCATAAAACCCTTATAAATGGATCTTATTATTATTAGATTCTTTCTATAGCCAAAGAGGAGAAATGCCATGTAAAATAGGGACTCAATGAGAATGACTTAGCTAGAGATTAAAAGTAGATTTCAATAAAAAATAAGAAATCGTAAGTTGAAAAAAGAAAGGCAATGATTGATGGAGAAAGATTCAAAAAGATCAGAAGGGGTTGGTTCCATGAAAGTTAGCATGAGATTGGCCTTTGGAATAAGAATGTCAAGCTGTCCTTCAAGAGGAATTACAGTGACCAGCAGTAGATCATTCTTTATTTCAATGTATCCTGCACTCTCATCAATGACTAAAACAATTCTTACCAGCCAAGAGTCCAAAGATGATAAAAACCACCAACGACTGAGGCCATGAAGACATTTAAAACACAGATAACTTACTCAGATTTTGTAAGGTTAGATTTATACTTGATTTTAAGACACTTTGTGCATTAAAATTCTATTTTATTTATTACTAAATTATATATATATATGTGTGTACATATATATATCCTCCTGTATAAAAATCTCTTTTCTAATTTTCTGCAATATGCTGGCAAGAAAAATTCTTCTATGTATATTGCAGGAGGTATTTAATTATGACATTTTAATATAAAATGGACCATTGCAAAATTTGGCATAATTTGATTACCAGATTGAGTAAATCTTAATATAACATATTGTGGGAGGACTTGAATGCCCCTAGAATACTGGTACCAAGGAGAAAATAATTTATGAGAAAAACTGAAAAACCTTCTAGCTTATTTGACATTTTTATTTCTGGAATTTGAATCATTTTTTTTCTTTATGACACTGTGGAATGATTAAGAAATGGTTGCCTCTCCCCCCTACCCTTTGGATCTCAGTTATAAAATGGCCCATATTTCCTGCATATTTTGACCTGTATAACATCTAAATTGAGAAGATGATATAGTTTGAAAGCAGAGATACAGATGACTGAAGCATAATAGGGTTTAGAAGGTAGTATAAGGGTGCAATGCAACAAAGGAGGAAGGCCGGTGGCGGCAGTTAGGGAAGAACAGAGCTGAAATGAGTCACATCCAGCACACAGAAAGTGCTGTGATAAAGCAATTGAAAGTGATATAAAAATTGTAGCACTGATAGAGAAGGGAAAGTCAGAATTTCAGAAATTAACACAGGAAGGACTAGAGATGTTATTTCACAGAAAGTTCCAGTGTCTCTGAGGATCTTAATTGGTCTTCTATAACAAAAAGTTGCTCCATTGTGAAATAACTTTGGGTAAAGTCCTCCTAAACACAGTTGGTCGGTTTTCTCTACTGCAAGACTTGTAAGAGATTATAATATGCAAATGTGCATCAGGCTTTTTCAAGTACAGGGAACAAGAAATATTTTCCACACTTGTTAGGCCTCCATGTCCCCTTTTTTTCAATTAGAAAGATATTAAAATTTTGAAGAACCCCACTCCCATGGTATATTTGGCAAACTCTGATTATTTCATGTGAACCTGAGGTGAATCAGTAACTTTTCTAAAATCACACAAATAATAATGGCAGTAGTGATGGGCAAAGAATATTAATATTATAGGACACAACTTCTATGTGCCAAGCATTTGACATACACTTTGTTTAATCTTCATGACAACTCTAAATGATAGGCTTTAATGTCCCTATTATAGACGAAGAAGGAGGTTTCAAAAGGGAAGCAATTTAGCCATAAGGCTACTAAATAGAACAACTTTGATTTTAGTCCCAAAGCTGATAATGCACTCTTTCCATTACAAAACAAAAAATAAGGTTTTAATGCAATTTGTAATCTACAAGGTATGTCTGGATATGACTCAACAGTGTTTATTGAAAAAAATAGCTAATAACTGATAGTTCTAACTTCCAGTCACTACTCTAATAATTCTAATAATATATATTCTGTATGACTCAATACAATAACACAGTGAAGTAAGTACTACAAAGACAGATTGAGTAACTTATCCAAACTTCACAGTTCATATATTTTGGAGCTGTTATTTGAACCCAGATGTTGTATTCCAAAATTCCAAATATACACTGTGTCCTGGGGAAACAATATTAAAAAAAAAATTAAAAATGAATTGTCATGTTTTGAGTTACATAACCAAAATAACTATTCCATAACCTTTTAGAGCACTTGCTCTGTGCCAGGCATTGTTCAAAACGCTAGGGATATAGTGCTGAGCTAGACTAAGTTCCTTTTTCTCATGGAGACTACATTTTCATGAGGAAGAGAGTAAATTTTAAATAAAATATATATTGAGATAGTAACAAAGATTAAGAAAAAATAAAGTATGTCAACAGAATAAATAGGATGTGTGCCACTGGAATTGGTGACTACTCTAGTTCATTAGGGTGGGTAGGACCAGCTTCACCGACAAAGTGTTATGGGAGCTGAGTCCTGAGGATGAGAAGGAGTCCTCCAGATGAAGGTCTGCAAGAAAAGCAAGGGCAGAAAACTAGTTTCAGGAAATCCCTGCAAGGGGTGATCTTGGCTTATGACAGAACCAGCAAGCAGGACATTAGACCGTGCTGAGGAGCTGGGATGTTTTCCTAAATGAGATAAGAAGCCTTCGTAGGGTTTCAAGAAGGAAAAATTTGGCTTATGGGCCATGCCTGTATCCTTTGGGCCTGACCACCTAAATATTCTTCAGCTGACTTTCAACTGCCTGCATCTGAATCTCTTTGCCCTGGGCCTTCTCTGAAGTTCTGGAAGTCTGGCCTGTTCTCACACAAGGAGGCAAAAGTGCTGGAAATTCACATTCCAGAGGCAGCCCTCAGGCAATGACAACTCTATATAAAAACCCCAGCTCACTCACCTTTCTGGTGGGATAGCTAGAAGGAGCTGGTATCCAGAGTTTCTTTGGGAGATTAAGCCTTAAGAAGACACAGAGGTGACTGGCTTAATAACATATCCTTTATCGGCTGTCCTTCCTTTTTTCGGTTCTTCAGTCCCATCCCATATATTGTTTTACTTCCAAATTAAGATTCACACATGTGAAACTTTGTTGAGCATCTACTTCTGGTGGGAACCAAACTAAAGCAATTTTGATTTACTTTCTAGAATGATCATTTTGGCTGTCATATGAAGAAGGGACTGAAACTAAGGAAAGAGTGGACTACGTTAGTGGTCCATGAAAAGATGCTAGTTGCTTAAATTAAAAAGTAGAGATGGCGGGAAGTGAATATATTGAGAATATACACTAAGGGTAGGGTTGACAGAAATTGCTGATGTATTGTCTATGAACATGGTAGAAGAAAAGATTCATAAAACACTCCTGAATTTTTGGCTTCAGTAACTTTGCTGATGGTGATGCCATGTACTGAGATGGGAGATTTGGAGGCTAGACAGTCAGGAGAATGAAGTAATATTCTACTTGGAAAATGTTAATTTTGAGTAGACTGTTAGACATCCAAACAGTGATGTCAAGTGGACAGATCTTTGAGTTTGCTGTTTTTGGGGAGGAGGAAAGATCAGGGTGGGAGATGTTCCAGAAGTCATCAACGCCTAAGTAGTATTTAACTTCATAGGACTGAGTGAGAACAACAACAAAACATATAATAACTAGAGGAGGCTTTTGAGAACAGAGCTCTGATGCACAAACTTTTAAAATATGGCCCAAAAGTAAAAGAGATAATAAAAAGATTGTAAAAACACCCAAGGAGTTGAAGGAAAGCTTGGAAAGTGAAAGAACTGAGAGAAAGTTTGAACAAAATGCTTCAAGAAGATTGGAATCCCTGACTGTGTCATGTGGTGCTGACAATTCAAGGAACATAAGATACACGATTCACTTTTGTATTTGATAGGACAGAGATCATTGGCGACTTGGCAAGCATCATTCTGGTAAGCTGGTAGGAACAAAACTTTAATGAAGGGGATAAAGAAGAGAAGTGAAGGTGATAAGGTTGATAAATAAATTATAGATAAGTTGGAGATTCTTAAGAGGTTTTTTAAGATAAGCTGAAAAATGTGTCTGGACAAAAGCAAAATCTTCATCCCAGTCCACCTTCCCATTCCCAATGATATTAAAACATATTTGTATGCTGATAGAATAGAATCATCTAGAGAAGAGATTTCAATGATTTTTTTAGCAGTTTGTTCAACACACACACACTTGTATTCACACATTAGCAATATAACTAAAAATAGAAGTGTCTTAAAACTTTCAGCCAAGAATACTCTATCCAGAAAAAAATATCCTTCCAATATGATGCAGAAATAAAACTTTCCCAAATAAACAAAAGCTAAGGTAGTTCATCACCACAAGACTCCTCCTACAAGAAATACTCAAGAAAGCCCTGGTACCTGAAAAAAAAAAGGGTTTATAAAGCCTTGAGCAAGGAGACAAAATGGCAGACAAAATTGGAAAATTGCAGCTCCCTATCAGAACACATTAGCAAATAATTATAACATTAAAGATAAATGGAAGGAAAACGTAAAAAATAAATATAATCTCGTTATTTTAAACACAAACTCACACCACAAGATGGAATAAGTTTTGAGAACAATAACTTAGAAGGGGAATAAGAAAGGGATGGAATCTGCTTAGTCTAAGGAAATAAGACACTATCAGAAAATGGACTATCTCATCTATGAGGTTTTTTATACAAACCTCATAGTAACCACTAAACAAAAAATCAGAACAGATGCACAAACGATAAAGAGAAAACCATCATAGAGAATCACCAAACTGAATTGACAGTCAGAAAATACATGGGATGAGAAACAAGGGAAATACAGAACAACCAGAAAATGAATGATAAAATGGCAGCATTAAGCCCACATATATCAATAATCTCTCTGTGAATGGATTGAATTCTCCAATCAAAAGACACAGAGCAGCAGGATGGATTGAAAAACAAGACCCAACAATATGCTGCCTCCAGGAAACACATCTCAGCTCTAAAAACAAACACAGGCTCAGAGTGGAGTGATGGAAGATGATACTCCAAGCTGATGGAAAGCAAAAGAAGGCAGATGTTGCCATACTTATGTCACACAAAGTAGACTTCAAGATAAAACAGTCAATGAGAGACAAAGAGGCGTAGTATATAATGATAAAAGTGACACTACACCAAGAAGACATAACAGTTATAAATATATATGCACCCAACACAGGAGCACCAAAGTACATAAAGCAACTATTAACAAACCTGAAAGGAGATATTAACAGCAAGACAATAATAGCAAAGGACCTTAACACCCCACTTGTATCAATGAATAGATCATCCAGACAGAAAGTCAACAAGGAAATAGTGTATTTAAATGAAAAACTAGACCAGAAAGACTTAATATATATAGAACACTCCATCGAAAAACAGCAGAATGTACATTCTCCTCAAGTGAACATGGAACATTCCCAAGGATAGACCATATGTTGGGAAACAAGGAAAACCTCAAAAAGTTTAAGAAGATTGAAATCATATCAAGCATCTTTTCTGAGCATAATGCTATGAAACTAGAAATCAACTACAAAAATAAGCTGGGAAAGTGATGAAAATGTGGAGACTAAACAACATGTTGCTAAACAACCAATGGATCATTGAACAAATTAAAAGAGAAATCGGAAAGTATCTGGAGACAAATGAAGATGAAAATACACCACACCAACTCATGTGGGCTGTATCAAAAGCAGTCCTAAGAGAGAAATTCATAGCAATACAGGCCCACCTTAACAAACAAGAAAAATTTCAAATAAGCAACCTTAAACTCTACCTAACAGAATTAGAAAAATAAGAACAAAGTCCAAATTCAGAAGGAGGGAAATAATAAAAATTAGAACAGAAATAAATGAAATTGAAACCAAAAAAACAGTAGACAAGATCAATGAAACAAAGAACTGGTTCTCTGAGAAGATAAATGAAATTGACAAACCCTTAGCCAAACTCACTAAGACAAAAAGAGAGAAGGCTCAGATAAATAAAATCAGAAATGAGAGAGGAGAAATTACAACAGATACCATAGAAGTAAAAAGGATCATAAGAGAATACTATGAAAAACATATGCCAACAAATTGGACAATCTAGAAGAAAAGTATAAATTCTTAGACTCATGCAACCTCCCAAAATTGAATCAAAAAGAAATAGAGAATCTGAATGGATGAATCACAAGTAAAGAGATTGAAATGGTAAACAAAACCCTTCCAAAAAATAAAAGTCCAGGACCAGATGGCTTCTCTGGATAATTGTACCAAACATTCAAAGAAGATTTAATACCTATCCTTCTAAAACTATTCAAAAAATTTGAAGAAGACAGAACTCTTCCTAAGACACTTTATGAGGCAAACATCGCCCTGATCCTAAAGCCAGACAAGGACAACACAAAGAAGGAAAATTACAGGCCAATATCACTGATGAACATAGATGCAAAAAGCCTCAACAAAATATTGGCAAACCAAATACAGCAATGCATTAAAAAGTTCATACACCATGAACAAGTGTGATTTATACAGGGGATGCAGGGGTGGTTCGACATCAGCAAATCAATTAATGTGATACACTACATTAACAAAATAAGGAATAAAAACCACACGATCATCTCAGTAGACACAGAGAAAGCATTTGACAAGATCCAGCATCCATTTGTGATAAATACTCCCAATAAAATGGATTTACAAGGAACGTACCTCAACATAACATATATGACAAACTCACAGACAACATCATACTCAATGGGGAAAAACTGAAAGCCAACCCTCTAAGAACACAAATGGCAACAGTGCCCACTCTCACCACTCTTATTCAACATAGTAGTGGAGGTTTTGACCATAGCAATGAGGCAAGAAAAAGAAATAAAAGGAATCCAAATAGGCAATGAAGAAGTGAAACTCCCACTGTGTGCAGATGACATGATTTTATATAAAGAAAACTCTAAAGAACCCATCAAAAAGTTATTAGAAATAATCAACAGCTACAGCAAACCTGCAGTGTACAAAATCAACTTACAAAAATCAGTTGCATTTCAACACTCTAATAATGAACTAACAGAAAGAGAAGTAAATAATACAATCCCATTTACATTCACAACAAAAATAATAAAATATCTAGGAATAAATTTAACCAAAGAGGTGAAAGACCTATACACTGAAAACTGTAAGACATTATTGAAAATCAATGATGACACAAAGAAATGGAATGACATTCCATGCACATGGATTGGAATAATAAATATAGTTAAAATGTCCATACTACCTAAAGCAGTCTACAGATTCAATGCAATCCAAATCAGAATCCCAGTGACATTCTTCACAGAAATAGAATGAAGAATCCTAAAATTCATATGGGGCAACAAAAGACCCCAAATTGCTAAAGCAATCCTGAGGAAAATAAACAAAGCTGTAGGCATCACAATCCCTGACTTCAAAATATACTGCAAAGCTAGAATAATCAAAACAGCATGGTACTGGTACAAAAACAGACACACAGACCAATGGAACAGAGTTGAAAGCCCAGAAATAAAATCATATGTCTACAGAGAGCTAATCTTTGACAAAGGAGCCGAGAGCCTACAATGGAGGAAGGAAAGTCTCTTCAATAAATGGTGCTTGTAAAATTGGACAACCACATGCAAAAGAATGAAAGTAGACCATTATCTTTCACCATACACAAAAATTAACTCAAAATGGATCAGACTTGAAGGTAAGACCTGAAACCATAAAACTCCCAAAAGGAAAAATAAGCAGTACCCTCTTTGACATTCACCTTAGAAGGATCTTTTTGAATATCATGTTTACTCAGGGGAAACAAAACAAAAAATTAACAAGTGGAATTTTATCAGACTAAAAAGCTTCTGCAAGGCAAAGGAAACCAGGACCAAAATGAAAAGACAAACCACCAACTGGGAGGAAATATTTGCAAATCATATATCCAACAAGGGGTTAATCTCCAAAATACATAAAAAACTCACCCAACTCAACAACAAAAAAACAAACAACCCAGTAAAAAAAAGTGGGCAAAGGATATGAACAGACACTTTCCAAAGAAGATATACAGATAGGCAACAGGCACACAAAGAGATGTTTATCACTAATCATCAGGGAAATGCAAACCAAAACTACGTTGAGATATCACCTTACACCTGTTAGAATGGCTTTAATCATAAAGACAAAAAATAGCAAATGTTAGAGAGGATGTGGAGAAAAAGGAACCCTCATATACTGCTGGTGGGAATGCAAACTGGTGCACCCACTGTGGAAAACAGTATGGAGATTTCTCAAAAAATTAAAAATAGAAATACCATACCACGTAGCCATACTACTACCGGGTATTTATCCAAGAAATCAACAATTGAAATCAACAATTCAAAGAGATTTATGCACCCCTGTGTTTATTGCAGCATTATAGCCAAGACGTGAAAAGAACCCAAGTGCCCATCAACGGATGATTAGATAAAGATGTGGTGTATATATACAATGGAATACTACTCAGCCATAAAAAGAGAAAATTATCCATTTGCGACAACATGGATGGACCTTGAGGGTATTATTTTAAGCAAAATAATCCAGACAAAGAAGACAAACACCATATGATTTCACCCATATGTGGAAGATAAACTAACACAACAGAACAGATTAGTGGTTACCAGAGGGGAAGGGGGTCCTGGAGTGGGCATAAGAGGTGAAGGGGCACATTTATATGCTGACTGACAAATAATAAGATACAAGTGAAATTCACAATGTTATAAACTATTATGACCACACACACAAAAAAAACAGTAGAAGTGTCTTGAATATATATTTTGGCTGAATGCTGGAACGCTGAGCATTCAAGTCAGTATTGGGCTTAAGCTGAGACCGAAGCCCAATATCTCTCTTGTTTAATGAACATTTGTGATTGAAGAATAAATAACAAATTATGCTTAAAGTTAAGTATTAATTCTATTTCATTTAAAAATTGTATCGGTCAAATTTAAGTTTGAAAATATAGTGTAGAACAATTATTTTTCAGCATTGTCAGCAGCTAATTTCTTCTGTAGTCACAAAATGCTCATGGTAATACTAACTATACTCTCATTTTCAGATGCCATGTGTGAGAATATCACTCACCCTTTGGTGCAAAGTCAAATATTTTAATTAAAAAATTGTTATTTCATTAACATATTTTTAACAGGAATTTTATGCCTAGCATTCATAGCTTGAGCATTTCTCAAAAATCTTTTGTCTTCAATATAAAACGGTTGGCAGATTATAAAAAAACATGTCAACAAGCTTTTATTTAAATTTTTAGCCTCTACAAATTCAAAACTAAAAAGGATTGTCTTTTTAGATAGAGCATTCTAGTAAAGGCTTTTGTTTTGAAATTTGATTAGTGAGAACAATACATGTTTTGAGTACCTCAATTTTCTCTAACATTCTCCTTTTGTTGCTATTTCTTATATAATTATAATACCTGTCTAAGATAATTTTTCATGGATATCGCACTGTGGTAAATAATTTTACAGTTTTTCCTATTTGTGAGATGAAATGTTGAAGTGACAAAATAGGTATTCTGATTTTAATTCAACCTCATAAGGTCTAAAAAATTTCCAAACAAGACCTTTTCAAGGGAAAAAAATGTGTGACATAAATGGAATTCAATAACTAGCAATTAAATACATTGTAAAATTTCATTTTGTTTAATGTTATAAATGAAAGTATACCAAATGACTCTACAAGATGAAGGTTATAATATAATATAATATCTATAGCTTTTCCTTGAATTATTATTTAAGCTTTATGCAGGATATTTTGAGTCAAAAAAAGATATAATGGCCTTTCTAAATTTAGTGAATGCACTCACTTTTAGGACTTATATTAACTCACAACCTATTTCCTTTTTTATGTAACTTCATCAGTTGATTCTTCAATCTCCCTAGCACAGACAAGGAGGCAGAAATACGGGCAAATGGCTGCCTTCTCTTTCGGCCAGGATTTTTGAGCTTATGTATATATTTGGTAGGCTGAAAAATACTCCTCCAAGGGTATCAGGTGCTTACTCCCTGGAACCTGTTAATATCACCTTATATGAAAATATAGGCTTTGAAGATATGATTAAGTTAAGAATTGAAATGGGGAGTATTAATTAATTAATTCACTCATTAATATAAACAGAGATTTATTATGAGGAATTGGCTCACATGATTACGGAGCCCGAGAAGTCCCACGAACTGCTGTCTGCAAGCTGGAGACACAGCAAAGCCAGTGGTATAGTTCCAGCCCAAGTCCAAAGGCCTAAAAACCAGAGAAGTCAATAGTGTAAATCCGGGTCCAAGGGCAGGAGAAAACTGATGTCCCAACTCAGCAGGTGTGCAGGAAGAGGGCAAATCCTCCCTTGCTCCACTTTTGGTTCTAGTCAGATCCTCTGTGGCTATGATGATGACTGCCCACACTGGGGAGGGCTATCTACTTTATGGGGTCCATGATGCAAATGTTAATCTCATACGGGAGCACCCTATGAGACACTTCCAGAAGTAATGTTTAATATGGGCACGCCACGGCCCAGTGAAGTTGATACAGAAAATAGACCATCACAATGGCCTTGAGCTATGGAGTGATGAGACCTCAAACCAAGGAATATTCGAGAGGGAGTGAGACCCTACTGACACCTTGATTTCATCCCAATGACACTTATTTCAGACCTCTGGCCTCTAGAACAGTGGAAGAATACAGTTCTATTATCTTAAGCCAACCAGATTGTAGTAGTTTGTTAGAGCAGCCAAAGGAAAGTTATCTATATCTATCCATCTACCTATCTATCAATCTACCTATTTATATTTCTCTCATTTTCTGTTCTTTTCCAAGTTTATTGTAATTCAATTCCTACTTCTAACAAATAAATTTTCCAAAAGCTCCTGAGAATTCATGGATGAATTTGACCCTATCTTTTATTGTTTCAACACATACTCATTGGATATGTGAAATACTTTTCTATTAAGACGCCAATCTATTTGAACACTTGAAGTACATCTCTTTCAGGTCCTTTGTACTCACTGTTTTTCCATAAACTTCTCCATCCCAAATGTTCCTACTTCGTGTTTCCTCACGGCTCTCTCTCCTGCTGATTTCACGGTTATACTCAAATATCTTCATCTTAGTAAGGCCTTCTCAGATCTTCTTTTTTTAAATACAGTATTCATTGGCAAGTGAGATTATTATGATTTTTATTTATTTATGTTATTTATTATCTACCTTGTATAAGAAGGTCAGCTCCATGAGTTCAGGGATTTTTGTATGTTTCGTTCATTGCTACATCCCAATACCAACAGATGGTAAGTAGACAATGAAATATGTGTTGAACGAATCAATGGAAGCAGATGAAAATGAGTGAATGAACGAAGACCCATATATTTAACATCCTTGTGACTTTTCACTTGACTTATATGTTTATTAACTAATTAATTATTTCACTTTAGCTACTGGACTTTAAACTTCTCTTACAGTAGTAAAGAAAATAAGTTAAGAGCCAAGTTGTAGTTCTATCAATAAGATCAGGAACAAGTCTTTGTAAGGTAGGATTAACAGATATTTCCATGTAGGAAGTTTATCCATTATAGATTATAATGTCATAAATTATAAAGCTCTCATAATTTATAAATGAGTTAGAATTTAAAAGTGTTGTAAGATATTAAACTGATATTTTGCTATATGTAAGAAAAATGACGATATCTTGGATATGAGCCTACAGTCTGGCAATATTCAGATTCATGACGTAGTCCAAGTTGTGATTTAATCCCTCTTGTCTAGTTAAACAAGCTCCTCTTCTACCCAAATGGCTCTCTATTTTAAGCTCGTTGTATGTTTTCTTGAGCTACCTTCTCTAATTTAATTTTAAATAATATCCTCTGACTTTCTCTGGCATTTATAGGAAGATCATTTTTAAATCTGAAGACCTCTCTTCTGCATACCAGTTCTATAATCTCTGCTGTTCATATCTAACACATCCAAAATTATTTCCTAATTATAAAAAAATTATTTCTTTATTATCTCTAAAGAGCTATTTATCTTCCTATCCTAAATGCAACATTTGTTCCGTTCAAGCCTGTGCCTTGCTCATCTTATTATCATCATCAACATCATCATCATTATCTTCAACATTCCACCTATGGAGTAGCAACTGGGTGGCCTAAATAAACTAAGAACTTCCTGCGGAATATTTTAGGATGTGAACTTTGATTTGTTTCCAAACAGCCAGTATATTATTATTAGTCGTTTCCTACTGAGATGAACATGAATATAAAAATATAATATCATATTTTCATAGTGCATTTGGTGGTTTAAATGACTTCAAAACTATCTATTTTTATCTTCCCAACAATAGTGGGAATCATTTAGATAGAACAAATATGGCATCGTGGGAAGAATGAAGAATTAGGAGCAAGCACGCCCAAAGTCTCAATCATGACTACCACTAGCATGACATGAAGAATTCAAATACATTATCACCTGATTTATTTATTTATTGTAAAAGAAAATATAATAAACTCCACTATAGACATTTGACTGTACTATTCTCATGCTGAAGTAAAGCACTACGTGGAAGAGTACTTTGAAAATTATCAAACCATATTAAAATGCAAGAAAGCGTTTAGACGGAACAGATATTATGAAGCTGTCTTACAGATTTTAAAAATTAGGAACAAGAAGATTTAGTTGGAAATAGAATCTAGATCTCTTTAATCATAAAGCTTTAGAATTATATTACCCTAATTACAACACAGATACTTAGAAATTACCCAAATATTACATTGTTTCTAAGATAGTAGTAAGAGAATTGAACATTCTAACTTAAACATTAAGGTCTTTTATAAAGGTATAATAAATAATGTGCCGTCAGTGCAAGGTTGGACAAGTTGATTAATGGAACAGAATAATATTTGTTAAAAACAGACATATATACACACATATACATATATAAATTTGTTATTGACAGAGGCAACAAAAAATATTATCTATACCTAACACCACAGAGAAGAAAGAAAACTATAAATGGTTTACACACTTAAATGACTGAAGAACAATTTCAAAACTTTAAAAACTACAGAGATGAGTGTATTTGTAACCTTGGAATAAATAGAAATGGACCAACAAGTTAGAAAAATCGATAACCATAAAAAAAGGATCTATAAATCAGCTATATTAAAATTAAGGTCCTTTGTTTATTAAAAGATGCCTGAAATAAAGGGAAAGACAATTCAAAAAGGCGATATTTTAACACATATAACTATCAAAAGATTATTGTGAAGAATATATGAAGAATCCCCACAGTGAGGAAGCTAAAGAGAAACCACCCAGGAGCAAAGCCAAAGCATGTCATGGTAGGGGAAATAAAATGCCCACACCACCCCCAAAAAATGTCCAGATGTGCACTTGCTTTCAGAAGTGCACCTAAAGAACACAAAGAGAAAACATGTAACACACAATCAACTGGTCAAAATCAGTCTCATCTGACACTGGAGAGAATAAAATACATTATATATAATATAATATATACATTATATACATGTTATATATATAGGCACACATTTTATTATAGTGAAAATTGTTACAATCACATAAAAAAATAATTTTGCAACTCTTGTAAAGCTGAGCACCACTTTCCAATGACTCAGCAGTGATGTGCTCAGCAGAAGGCATACATGAGTGCATTTATACACTGTTCATAATAGCAGAACACTGAAAACAAACCATATGACCATCAGGAGGGAATGGAACAAATAAATTGTGATATATTCACAGAAGGGAATATTTCATGGCTATAAAAATGAGCTAGAGCCACATTCATCAATATGTATAAATTTTAGTAACATAATGTTGAGTGAGAAACTCAAGTCGTAGTAAACTATGTAGAACATAGCATAATATTTAATTCTAGGATTGGGAAAGTTTATGGGTATTTCTCATAGTATCAACATAAATTAAAAAATGAAATAAAAGGGACAGCATATGCACCAATAAACACAGTGTGTCTGTAACCAAAGATTATGACTAATTCAATTCTTTCTACCTGGATAAAAAATATAAAAGTAGTAAGTGATAAGTAAATTTAAATTAATAAAAATCCACATAATTACACAACTCTCCCAGTTACCAGATTTAAAGAAACCTCTATATTCCCATCATTAATAAAGGAAAATATACTATCTACTTCACTAGGGTGTTGTGAAAATTAATATAATTAAATAATTAATAAAATAAAATAATACCTAAATTAAACAATACTAAAACACATTTAACTCTGGCTGTGTTTTCTCTGGACGCTGAGGCCTCTACTTTTCATTTTTTTATTTTTTAAACCCCATCTTGAAGATCTCTTTTGATGATTGCATCTAGTTGTTCAGAGATTCCGCTAAAATTTTTCCAAGGGTAATGTACAAAATAAATTTCTCTATTTTAACATCCACTCTAACATTTAAGGACTCATTTTTCTCATCAATTCACATATGGATTAAGCAGATATGTATCAGATACCACTATGGAGGCAACATGGTGTTAGTAGAAGGAACCCTAGCTTTAAAATCAGACACAGCTGAGTTTGAAATATCTTATTTATTCGTAATGATATTTGGGCATATATTTTGCCACATTTTCTCTCAATTCAACTTGTTAAAAAATCAGACAAAGCTGAGTTTGAAATATATTATTTATTTCTAATGATCTTTGAGCATATATATTTGCCAGGTTTTCTCTCAATTTAACTTGTTAAATGGGAAGGCGATGCTAACCTTTGCTGATTGTTGTGAGAACTAAAGAAGATAATGCAAGTAAATCAGCAACAGCTACCGTGTCTGAATATAACAGGCATGTGCTTAATGGACATTCGTTCTTCCCCTCCTCAAACCTATTACAGGATGAAGGTGAATCACGGTGTGTCATCAGTAGAAAAAATGAGTAAGATGTGGTTATTATCCTCAGAAATCTTCTAAAGAATAGAAAAACCAAAACTTGCCAATAACTTACAACACAAGTCAGTACCTATTTATTTGTCACGATAAGTTACAAATGACTTGCTACATGATGGATAGGCTGAATTTCCAGACCACATTTCTAATCATACAGGATATTATTATCCTGTGTGTTGGGTAGTCATTATTTGCCCCTCCATTTCTGCTTTCTTCCTTTTTCTGACCTGCTCTGTGTCCTGGAAGGCTGACCTTTAGTCACAGTATTAATTGGGCTTCTTTGCCCTCTGCTTTCTGTTTGGATCCGGCTTATAAAGAGCACTGGGAAGAGATAGGCAAACGGAAGAAGGAAGAAGGTTGGCTATTTAATTCCTTTGCTGATTCTCAGGTTGATAGTGACGATATTTTCTATAAAAGGCCATAGCTTCTGTCAGATACTCATCTCCTGTGACTACGGGCTTAAATAGGTTCCTAAATCCACTCCCTCATATCAGGCCCAGAAATAATAACTCTACACTCTTGCTTCTCTTGGGGAGCTTCACAAACCTGTACTGATTTCCTTTAACCTATCCAAACTTTATATGTCATCTCTCCTTAGACTTTCTTCAATCACCCTATTTAAATACGCCATCTCTTTTCTTCTGAGGTTTTGACTGATACAGTAATTGTTGCTAGGAATGGCCAGAGAAAATTGTTGCTCAAAATACGATTCCGGGATGCACCTGGTGAAAACGTAACACCAGTAATCTATGGTATTCAGTAGCATCAAAATTACTCAAAATTTCTTGGGTACTGGCATGGAATGATGTGTAGGTGGAAGGCAAGGCATCGGAATAAAAATGGTTTGGTGAAAACAAATATAGTGGTGAGATACTGATTTCAGAAATATAAAATACCACTGTTCTCCTCCCATCAGAGTGGGCATACATTGAAGTCAGGTGATAACACATTATCCTCAGGCTGTCTAAAGTGAGATGGGTGCAACTCCAAATCATTCTGTGTTTATTTCTTCAGTCACAGAATGTAGAGTTTTAATAGACAGCTGAATTTCAGCAGTGGTGCTTTGACCCATGAAGCAAGGACCATTGTTGCTGATAGACTAAGTGAAGCCCCGGGAGCTTCACACCTGCCATCTCCTCCCCCATAAAAATAGTTAAAAAAACAATACAACATCCCTTGAAGGATTTCAGACACTAATGCTGTTAACAAAGACTTGAAAGATGCAGGCTCGTGATTATTGCCACATTCCTATTTAACTCCCCTTCATGCCAGTGTATGAGCCAGCTAGGTTTTTTATTATTAATATTATTTGAGATGTACCATTTTTCATTTAATTGAATTTGAACTTAAGTAAGCCATCATGGCTCTCTATGAGGTCTGTAGCCTGAAGCCATTAAGGAAGATGAAGAGCCAGCTAGGTTTTGAAGAATAACTTTGGGTTATTGACAATTTATCAGGTAATTATGCCAATTGCAGTTCTGTAAGTGGTATCTTTAATGTACCAAATCAACAGAAGCTATGAAATCTGGTATGAAGCTATCTAGATAGCAAACACCCTTCCTCCACTTTCACCCAATTCCTACCTGCACGCCTTAACATACCATGGACGACAGCACACTTTCACGACCTTAACTCAAGGATAGATTAAACTCTCCTGCAATGTGTCATAATGTAATCCATAAGCAACTATTTCATTATCTTGATATTGTAGAAAACATTCAACTAGTCCACTACATTGATGATTTTCCCTAAAAGTGACTGTTTCCCAGCCAACAAATTTGCCTCCCCTTGAATGGCAACTCCTCTTAGAAAAATGCATACATTCTACACATGTTTGAGAACTACATATTTGACTTACTGATCTAAGTCAGAATAATTTCTGACCCCAGAAACTATTGGTCTCCAGTTCTCAAAAGTTCCTAATTCCCTCTTCTTCTTTTTCTAATTATTATGGCTGAAATCCCACATTGTTTGACACACAAAGCTAGAAACCAGATAAAGAGTAACTCTGTCTTAAATCAGTCTATTCCATCTTAATTTGTACAGATCTTATTCTAAATTCATCTCTGTCTAAGATGCAGAGGGAATTTGAACAGTGGAGCAGGAAATGGCCTTAATTGAATGTAAATCTTGCTCGAAATATATCAATTCACATGAATAATAGTAACAATACTTAATATGTATCCAGCGCTTAAAATTGGCCAGGCATGGTTCTATATGTTTGTTTGTATATATTATTTAATCCTCATAAAAAAATCTAGAAGATTAATATTCTTAGGACCCACTTTTATATAGATGAGAAAACTGAGACACAAAGTAACTTATGGTTTGAATTGCATCCCCCCTCCAAATTCATATGTTGAAGTCCTAGCCCCCCAGTATCTCAGAATGTGATTATATTTGGAAATGGGTAATTACCTTCAAAGAGATAATTAAGGTTAAATGAGGTCATCTGGATGGGCCTTAATTCAATATGACTGGTGTCCTTATGGGCAGGGAGATTAGGACACAGATACATGCAGAGGGAAGATTACACGAAAACACTGGAAAAAGTCCGCCATCTACAAGCCAAGGAGAGAGGCTTTAGAAGAAATTAACCCTGCCACACATTGATCTTAGACTGCTAGCCTCCAAATGTGAGGAAATAAATTTCTGTTGTTTTAGCCATCAGTCTGTGGTACTTTGTTATGCCCACGCTAGCAAACTAACAGACTTTTCCCAAGTTCATCCAGCTGGTAAATGGTGGAGGTGGGCTATAAATCAGAAAACTAATTGGGGTCTACATTATAAGAAACTCCTCTGTAACCTTCCACTGGTATGAGTTAAATTTAACAACGAGAGGAGTGGATGGAGCCAAGAAGGTCTGAAATTGGGAGTTCCCTGAGCCTCGGTGAGGCCTTTGATGACATGTTCCTTCTCATCGTCTTACATTATCTCAGATTAATTTATTTACAAATCCATTTTTCTACAATGAAAAATTTGCTTAAATATTTTTCAAGCTTCAAATTATCTTACCTCCTGTATATGTTTCTTTCCTTTCTGCATGTGTTTCTTTCTTCTTGTCTTAAATCTTTGTATTAATTTCCCAAGCTGCTATGACAAAATATCACAAACTACGTGGCTTAAACCACAGAAATGTGTTCTCTCACAGTTCTGGGGGCTATAAATCTGCAATCAAGGTGTGGACAGGTCATGCCATCTCTGAAGGCTCCAGGGAAGGATCTTTCCTCGCCTCTTCCTGACTTCTGCTGGTTGCGGGCGGCTCTTGGTGTTCTATGGCTTGTGGCAGCATGACTTCAGTCTCTACCTCCATCTTCATGTGGCTGCCTTGCCGCCATGCATGTCTCCGCACACACATTCCCATCTTCTTATAAGAACACCTATCATTGGATTTAAGGCCCACCCTAATCCAGTATGACTCCGTCTTAAATTAATTACATCCGCGAAGATCCTATTTCCAGATAAGGTCACATTCACAAGTACTGAAGATTAGGACTTGATTATGTTTTGAGGGGGACACAATTCTAGACACAACACCCCTGTGGCCTACTTTTTACCATATAGCTAGATTAATCTTAAGTGTAATCATACTTAATCCAAACAGACCAAAATATTTATAATATGTAGAGCCTATCCCTAATTTTTAACATTAACATCATGTGGGGTCATGACTATATTTGATCTCCTGTATGGTTTGTAGGGCTATGCCCCAATAGACACTTAATAAATTATTAGTTGATGGAAACAAGAAAAATCACCAAGTTCTGTTCTTTCTCTGTTTTAGGTTACATCCATAGCCCATCTTCTTTATGTGTTATTGAGTTTGGAAGTATAATTCTAGCCCATGGGGAAGAGAGAAGACTATAGACCAAACAGTGACTGGCAAAGTTTATTACTTTAGCTAGATTATAAGCTTCTTGAAGACTAGTGCCATATTTTATGCTTCTATGGGACATATTTTATCTCCCCCTGGTATTTCACACACCCCATAATAAAAGATCCTTCTAAGTTTAGATCAGATTTCTTTTTTTTTTTCCCCAAAGATTGGCACCTGAGCTAACAACTGTTGCCATTCAATTTTTTTTTCTTTGTGCTTTTTCTCCCCAAATCCCTCCAGTACATAGCTGTATATTTTAGTTGTGGGTCCTTCTAGTTGTGGCACGTGGGACGCTGCCTCACCGTGGCCTGATGTGTGGTGCCATGTCCGCGCCCAGGATCCGAACCAGCAAAACCCTGGGCAGCGAACTTAATCACTTGGCCATGGGACCAGCACCAGATTTCTTCTTCTTGTGCATCTTCGTCTATTCAATTCATGAATATTTATTGATTGCCAATTATGTGCCAAAAACATGCAATGAGGATAAAAAATAAATACAAAATATCTATACCTTAGAGTTCCTGATCATTTTCACATTTGCTGTGATTTTTTTGAATTAAAGAGATAGTTCCTTCCAAATTATTGCATCCTTTTACTTATTTTATGTATGTTAAATTTATTATTCACGTTCTATCAGCAAATAAAGTAGAAATAAATAAAATAGAAACTCCTTGAAGAGAGATTCCTTTGCTGTTTCATGAGTATTCCTTGAATATCCTGTAAAGTATAACGTGTTGTGATAAAGCACGTTTACCTAATGAAATAGAAGTAAAAAAGAAAACTAAGTTGTAATCGTAAAAAGAAACATGTTATAGGGAGGAGACGTTGATATCGTAGTTTTCTGAAGCAAAGTTTAAATCATTGTATTTGATAATATCATAGAAATCATCACCTCCCACCCGAATCCCTCAATATATGCCAATTGTCAAGAGAGGAATTAACAATACTTTGATCAATAGGGTAGATTCACTGTGCAATTTGAGAAGTAATTAAGAATGTGAAAAACACACGTAAACCTTTGCTGCTATGGACACCAAATAAAATGCCATTCACAGACTTTACACTGACATTGCTTTTTCGGAAAGGAAAATGTACAGATTGTATTCCAGGTCAAATTAAAATTTATATTACGCCTAAGAAAGTAGAACATTGCCACAGCCTCTTATGTTACCTTGGAAAAAGGTTATTTCAACATTGTCATTAATTTACTAGTACAAAACTGGCTAATTTCCCCAAGGTTCTTAAAATTTGAGAGCACATCTTTGAGGCTTCTGAAGTGCAATTATTGGAAAATGAATAAAAAGCTTAAATTGGAATAAATGTAATAATCTTTGACTTCTCCTAATATCACAATCAATCCAAAGAGAGCAGTTTTATCCTGTGTAGAGTTTAAAATAAAAATATGCCTCTCTCCCAGCTTAGTGTTTTAATATATGTGTGTGTACCATTTAAACTTTTTTTAAAAACGATATCTATTAAATAGACTAATCATACTTCAATAAAAAGAAAAAATAATTAGAACCTAAAATTCCTAAATCATTGATAGATCATACTGGATTTCTGAGGAGTACACAAAGGCAGATACACTTTCAAACAAATTCTCTATTTCTACCTGTGACTTTGGCCCCAAACCCCACATACTCTCCAAACCTGATGAACTGGGCAGGACAGTAGGAAGCCTTGAAGATTCTTCGGTCTCTGAAATTTGCCTCAGTGACTATGTAACATGACTCAGAGCAACGCAGCATTTATGAAAGCAAGTTTGGCCAGAAGTCACATCTGAGATTTTGTGCCTTTCTCACATGCTTCAGGGAAATGTTAGGGTTTGGAGGTTGGGGACCAGGCAGTCTAGAAAGGGGCAAGAGCTGAGTAAGCAAAATCCAAATGCTTTTCTGCTAGCAGAACAACAGGAATGTTGTGAACGCCACATTTTGTCTCATCTAACATCACCCCTTAACTCTAACAGACTAGAGCCAGGCCTAAAAAGTTTGCTTGCTCCTGTTTGTTCTCTTCCTTCCCTCCGACTCCAACAGTGGATGTGATTTAACTTCCCAAGGACAAGAGGCACCGCCCAAATAGAAATTCTTTTTTAGGTATGTGATTCCATACACGTTGTTAGGAAGTGAATGAAGCATGGATGTAACCAAATGAAAGCATTAAGGGAGGAGCTGTAAATATGGTGCTTGCCTCCATTTTCATCCATTTGCAATTTATTTATTCCTCATAAAACTCCATCCACTGATGCAGTGTCTAAAAGGTAAGCTCCTAAAAATTATACATATTATTCCTTGACCCATTTCAGAATCAATCCTCTCGGGAGGCCTTGGGGTGAATCTTTTGCACCATAATGCTTAGAATATACCACTGACAAAATGTGTCTCCATTAAAGGCAAGACCCAAGTTAAGGAGAGCTACTTAAATATATTTGAAAAATTCAGTATTTTCACTTCTTTCTCATGAATGTAGAATTGCACTATTGACTTATGTTACATGTAGCTCATTATAGGAAAAATGATGTCTTTCTTTATCGTTGCTTAACTAGGAAGCTTTGAGAAACTTTCTGTTCTCATTCTCTTCAGACTGAAGAAATAATTTTCTTGACATTACAGAAAATACCATCATATAAACTTTCATTTAATTGCATTTTTATTCAGAAAGCTTAATCTATTTTGAAATTCTAGAATTTATAACTTGAATATACAGATTATTTTTAATAAAAAAAGAAAATCAAGTTTAGTATCATAAACCAAAACATTTACTTTAAGAAATTAATGAGAGATTTTATGAGGAAAGACATTTCATTGTTAATAATTTCTTAGCTAAGAAAAAAAATACAGCTATATGCTTCTACCATTCACTTTAGATATTCAATTTTCTTGAATTTGGCATCTACAAAAATGACCTGAACTATAAGAGGTTATGCACAATAGAATTACTGAGATGCTTGGAAATTAAGGATTTCGAAATCAAGCTAATGCCTTCTAGACAGTGTTCCTGCAAATATTTTGAGCTACAATATTAAAGAATACCAAGCACTATGTATATTCTTCTCTAAATTTAGATTAAAAGACAAATCTCAAAGTTATACTTTTGATGCGTTGTTATCTTAAATTTGAAAATAAACATCTCAAACTATACAAAAGGAAAAACAGATTCATAGCTAAATTACCCATTTAAGTGAAAAATGGCTCAGCTAAACAATAAACCTGACTAAAATCACGCTTTATTGCGATTTAGAGGGAATTGACAAAATCATTATCAATGAGTGGCTGTTGTTCAGAATTGCTTTCACGCTCCCAAAATTATGTTCTCCTGAAACATTGTTCATGTACTAAACTCAATCTGCCAACTTTTTCCCCCTCAGCATTGTGAATGGTATGCACTAACTTCCTAGTTCTCAAGTCTGTTTTATTTTCTCTTTATAATCTTTTATTTTTAAGTCTTTTTATTCCCCGGGAAACTCAACTAGACCACTATAAAATCAGTAGTAAATAAATGTTTGATTTGGTCTAATTTGCTATGACCTAACAAATAGTAGTAATTCTTAAACTGTCAGTAGCTGACCTCAAAACAGTAATTTTTATCCATCAGAGGTTTTCCAAACAAGCAGTGGAAAACAAACTACCGGAACTATTCCTTCACATTCATTTTCATAATCCTTGGTGAATGGATCTAAAAACAATTGAATGCACAAGTCCTTCAAATTTTTAAACTTCCTTTACTATATTTAGTATTTGCTCAGTTACCTTTAGATAGTGAGCATTATACTCTTGATAAAGCCAGGGAAAATAGGCCTCTTTCTCTCATAAAGTTCACATCAATTTGTAAATTGCAAGACAATACAAAAATAATATTTGCAAATCTACTCTGTTAATGTGGAACACAAGTGAAATAAATGGATAGCAGCATTCATTTATTCATTCATTTTTCCTGGGTTTTTTTTTTTGTGAGGAAGATTGACCCTGAGCTAACATCTGTGTCAATCTGTCTCTATTTTGTATGTGGGATGCTGCTACAGCATGGCTTGACGAGTGGTTTGTAGGTCAGTGCCTGAGATCTGAACTCGTGAACCCTGGGCCGCTGAAGTAGAACATTTAAACCCAGCCACTATCCCACTGGCCAGCCTCCATTTTCCTTTTTTAAAAAATTCTCCCTTAAAAACTTTATTCATACCTACATGCTAAATTCTTTTATTATGAAAAAAAAAAAAAAAGACACATAGCCTACATCTAGGAGCTTAGAGTCTAAGATGGACATGCAGGCATATAATTAACATATATCAAGATTTTCATTCATCAAATGTTTATTGAAGAACTCCTATGAGCCTTCTCCCTACCAGACACTGGAGATACAGGAGTTAGCAAAACTTTCCTGGCCCTTCCTTCATGGATTTTTACAATCTTGAGAGGCTGTGGGGCTGGGAGAGACATTCAGTTATAAAAATAATGCAAATAAACAATCATTTTAAACTATGAGAAGTAGTATAAAAAATGGATAAATAGTATGCCTGAATAGAGCATAACATAGTTTAGACTAAGGGTGAAGTTTTCCATAAAGAAGTGACTTCAGTTAAAAGCTGAAGTTTTATAAGGAGTAAATCAAGTGAGGAGAAGGAAGAGAAAACAAAAAATAGCTTTAATGGAGAGCAGGATAAAGCCATATGCTTGATAGTGCTGATAAGGAAAAATAAAGGAGTTGGGGGAAAAATGATAAATGTGTCCTTTACTCACTTCATGCAAGGAGTCTTTACTTTTAGGATCTTCTGATTCTTTTTAAGCAAGTTGGCCTTTATTTTCTCTTCACACACTCATTTAGAATGTTGAATATTTAGCGCCCACTTTAATAATTAGAGTAGATAAATGAAATCAGTTAACAAAATCTTTCTAGAATTTTTCAATAGCAATCTCATAATAAACTTATTCAAATCATCATCTCAAATAAAATGATGCATATCATTCATGAAGGGTTATATACTATTCACAAAGATGCTACTATATTTTCCCAGATTGCCCATAGCTTTGTTAGTAAAACTCATGAAAAAGTTAAAAATTTCATGTAAAATCACAGCTGAAAAAAGAAGGAGAAGAACAAGAAAATCAGTGTGCAGAAAGACCTAGTCCTACTAAATTCCTATAATCCGTTCCCAGAGAATGTGTCCTCATCGAGAACATTAACTATGATTGGACAATGAGCTATGTACAGGGCGTCAATAGCAGACTTGCATAAATCACTCACTGTTCGCCTATTCTGAACTAGAATGGATAAAACTGTCCTGTGGAACACTAATGTTTCTCAAGATGTTAATATATACTTCATAAAAAGGAAATGTTATATTTTCAAGTAAATGTGAGATACATTGGGCTAAAAATATTAAAAATATTTTATACCAAAGGATTTCTCAGAATCCTTAACATATTAGACCTAGCATGTATAATTGCCTTAATTAATTTGACCTCACAACCATTTCTTTTTTAATGAACAACTTTAAACATCTTAAAGGATACTAATATTCCTAGAAACACACCATTTGGGAAACGCTGCTTTAAATTATTTCTTCTTGTGATGAAAGTTCCTTCCGGGAAGGGTCTGTCTGGAAGTGGAAGTAAAACTTGTGCTATACGTTCGTGTTGTTTGCCAACTATTTCCTCCTCTTCGCTCTCCAGAAACATAATAGGATCATCATTTTTGTCCCCCTTGTGGTGGTGTGTGGTCAAGTGAAAAGTTCTGCCCAATGGTTTATGAGTGGAAGTGATAATTTTCAATTCCAATTTGAAGAATAATTGCCAGTGTAAGACCCCATACAGAATGTTTCTTTCTCCTTCTACCATGTTGACCAGCAGCATTTGAGATGATGAACACGCCATTGGCCTGAGCCCCCGAGTGCCTGTGATGAGCAGAGCCTCCCTCATGATTAATGATGAAGATGAGATCAAGAACTAAGCCTTCATCCTTTTAACCACTGAGATGTGTAGGTTGTTTTTGTAGCATCATCTAGTCTCTGCTGACTGATAGAGAGCTCAAAGTGAAGTGCCAAATACTAATACCGCCAATATTTTTTAAATGTAACAATTCGTTACAAACTAACAAAGAAATGCAGAACATCAGTATTCAATTTCTGTTTTTTGGAACATCAAAATCTACCATGAAAGTTTTATGGCATTTTCCCACTTGAAGAATTGTGATATATCTATCCATTGACCACATGACCTTCAGTGAATGATAATTGATTATGACTCTATACCAAGCTTCCTGGTTAACTCAGATGAGCAGATTCTCTAACTTCTAAAGTGTAAATTATCCTGAAGAAATCATTGGTTAAGAGTAGAACATTTAAATCAGACATACATAGGATGGCTTTGGCTCTCTCTTTTAACTATATGACCATATACTCTCTCTATGAATTACCTTTTGAATTCAGAAATAGGGAAAATATCACCTAGATTATCGCTGTATTTTGTAGATTAAATAAAATAGTAGGGCTGTGAGCATAACACTCATAATAAAGAGTGCTAAATAAATGGCATTATTTTCATGAGAATAACTTGATAGTAATAGTTAGGAACATTCAGAAGTGGAATATATGTTCAATAAGGATTAGATTTTATTTGTTTTCTAAAATTATATTTCACTCTATCATGTGTCTCTTTTAGGAGATGCTAGTCCCCTCACTCACATTTAAAGAATTCTTGCCTCATATGCATAATGGTAAAAGAAAAGACTAATATGTACTCTTCTAAATTATTGTTTATTTATTTTTTTGGTGAGGAACACTGGCCCTATGCCACCATCTTTTACCAATCTTCCTCTTTTTGCTTGAGGAAGTTTGTCCCTGAGCTGACATCTATTCCAGTCTTCCTTTATTTTGTATGTGGGACACTGCCACAGCACGGCTTGATGACCGATGTGTATGTCAGCACCCGGGATCTGAACCCATGAATTCTGAGCTGCCGAAATGGAGTGCACGAACTTAACCACCAGAAGATGGGCCAGACCCATCTTCTAAATTAATAGTAATCTATTGCAACTAGCAGAGTTTTTAATTTTGACTCATTTATTATTGATGAGAAAGGTCCTTTTCCTATTTTACTTATACAGACTTCTATACAAAAAATAATTATATCCATACCAAAAGATGGTGTCATTTTATGAAGATAGCAGAAGAGTGACTATGTTTCACAGAAGAGTTTGTCATCGATTATGAAAACTTTATAAGTCAGAGTTCTGCAGAGAAACAGAGCCAATAGGATGAGCGTATATATATATGGAGAGAGATTTATTTTAAGGAATTGGGTCACATGATTGTGGCATCTGATAAGTCCAAAATTTGCAGAACAGGTTGGCAGGCTGGAGACCTAGGGAAGAGTTGATGTTGCAGTCTTGAGTCCAAAAGCAGTCTGGAGGCAAAATTCCTTCTTCCTCAAGGGATCCTCAGTTTTTTCTCTTAAGGCCTTCAACTGAGCAGATGAGGCCCACCCATGTTATAGTGGTAAATCTGCTTTACTCAAAGTCTATTGATTTAAATATTAATCACATCTAAAAAATACTTTCATGGCACTATCTAGAATGGTGTTCAAGCAAACATCTGGGCACCATAATCTAGCCAACTTGACACATAAAATCAACTGTCACAAGAACAAATGATCTCATGTGATTTGCAGTGCAGAAAGCAAGTCCATTTTCTAGGAATAAGTTAACTCTCAACCAATCACAATGACAGAGGAAACCTCATCCTTGAAGACTCAGCTAGATGGAGCATACTTTCTTTGATCACCTGAACTCAAGAGTTCAAAAGTTGTTTACAGTTTGAGAATTGAAAGTAGCAAAAACATTTCTAAACAATTAAATATGTGCCATTATCTAGAGCCCATACAAGTGTTTCATAAAGGAATTTCATACACAAATATATTTTCATACAGTTTTAGAGGGAAAAAAATAGAAGTAGTTTTCTGCTTTGTTGAAAAATCTAAAGATCCTTTTCAATGAGAACTAAAAATGCAAGATAATACCTAACTATAAAAACCAAGCTTCTTCCTTTGTGCCTTCACTGTACCTTACACTACACCTCTAACACAACAGATTTGACATGGAGTGGCCTTGATTTATTTGTTTATATGCTCGTCTCCTCTGCTAAAATATTAGCTCTTTGAGACTAGAGTTGATGTCTTGCTTTTCTTGGTATACCGGTACATGTCAGAGTGCTCAGTAGCTCTTAACAAATGTTTATTGAACTGAATCCATACTTTGAAATTTGAAAAATGTTTTCACACACAGTTAACATTTGCTCCAACACATACTGGATTAGTTTCTCTTGCAGTTGTAAGAAATGAACATGGATTTAGTGACTTAAAACAACACAAATGTATTATCTCAGAGTTCTGCAATGTATGAGCAGGCTGCAGTCCTTCCTGGAGGCTCTCACTCATTCACTTGCTGGGAGAATTCAGTTCCTTTTGGTTCTACAACTGAGGTCCCTGTTTCCTTGCTGGCTGTCAGCAGAGAGCTGTTCTCAGCCTCTAGGGGCCGTCTACATTCTTTGACGCAGTTCTCTTCCCCTGCCTAGGAAACAAGTCACAATGCATTGAGTTTCTCTTAAGCTTTGAATCTCTGCTGCTTCTTCTGTCATCAGATCTCTGACCATCGTGACTTCCTCTCCAGCTGTAGGGACCCATGCAATTAGATTGGATCCACCCAGATAATCTCCTTACTTTAAGCTTCAACGTTTTAATTCTACCTACAAGGTTCTTTTGTGACATAAAGTAATTTATTCACAGGTTCCAGGGATTAGGGTATGGGTGTTTGGGGGGTCATTATCCAGTCTGCCACATGAAGTATCATTATAAGGATTCCTATTTTATAGGTGAAGGAACTGAGGGCAGACAGTGATATGGTGTCCCACAGTCCACAGATGTTAATCACAGACCTTTAACTCCAATCAGACCATCTGTCATCAATGTTAGATCTTCCCACTGTACCAAACTGTCATTCTATCTCCTAAAATTATAGTTAGGAAACTGTCTGGATTTAACATTGAAATTAAAGTCATTAAGTAAAAACAAACAAATAAAGACAACTGTGGGCTTTTGAGACAAGTGGGTTAAGTTTGTACATATTTATAGATAATAACTAATAAAGGTAATAAATAAGTGTATGTACGTTCAAAATGAAGGTGAATAATAACTAGAAAGAAAAGCAAAAGAGCAGGAAGCATATATACTAACAAGCCCTAGTCTTTGTTTATTTCCTTCTTCATGGTTGGGCCACAAGCTTTAGGACCTAAAACAAAACTGATGTTTGCAGAGTATAAACAGAGATAAATTCCTATCCAACGGACTAGAGTATAAGACCAGGTAGAAACGTAAGCCCTGCAGCCTGTGGAACGGATAGAGGCTTTGTATAGGTGGGCAAAGCTACATTATGGTTTCAACAGTCACTTTAGAGAGCTACTTACTTCATAATGAGATTGGCATAGCTACATGCCTTAATAAATTTATATCAGACAAAGCTGAGCCTTTTCAGATACAGATGGACAATTTCTTGACATACTCTAAGGCTTTCAGACTACATGTTGGGCATAAAAACATAAAATCTAACAGCTATGTTTTGTAGTTAGCATGTGGTCTGCTGCTGTTGCCATTAAAAAGAGAGAAAAACCCTATAAGTCCATTATCAATGTCTTATCCAATGAGGTACTTTAAGAGTTACACAAAACAAAAACTCATGAATTATTCATCTTAAATGTGGTGCCTTCAGTAGAAACAGTTCATTGTCTCTCTACATCCCAATCCCAAAAGAATAACACACACACAGTCATATTTCTCTATGTGAAATGAGAAGGTAGCCTTAACTGAATAAAACTTACCTAAACCAGAAATGATTAAACACTGTAAACGCTAATTTCATGTTAAACAACATTGTAACTATATTATAATGAGAAATCAAATCTTCCAGCCAATTCACTTTTCCCAAGCATGTCTGGTGAATGTTTTGCAAAACCAGTAAGGAAAAAGTTAAATTTTGTTTGATTTCCATTTCTTTCTTAGATTAAAAAATTGAAGTGAATAAATGTGCAAATTTAATCCTATATGCTCAACACCTGATTATACACATTAATGAGAGATCAAAGCATTGGTATTCAAAAATAAGAGATAATCTCTAAAACATTTGTGTTTATCGTTGGAATGTGGTCATAGATACAACTGTGTAAACACTCAGGCTGTGGCCACATAATAAAATCAACTGGTTAAACAGTAAACAATTTAGGTAGACAATGCTTGCTTTGTTTACTTGATGACAAGCTTTTGTTATTTTGTTTGTATATCATGTTGACAATTCTATTGCTTAATTAATATAAACCAGTAGATATTTTAATACATTCTAGACAAAGCCACATTTGTATGAAAATATTCCCATATGCACCTCCTCTGTGTCTAGATTCTGCAGCCATCTGAATCAGTCTCCTATGATAGACATGGCATGACGAAAGGGAAAAGCGAAGAAATATGCATGAAACAAATGATCTCTTCTTCTTGCAGTAGATACGTGGTGTGCACGTGTACATGCACACAAATATTCATAGGCAAAACTTTACCTCTGATTACAAACGTTGTGGTAGTTGTTGTTTTGTTTTTACTATTATGATTTTGCTTTAATTCAAGAGCGGTAATATAAATAGCCACAGGAGGTAGCATGGATAACAGAAGCAGAAGGGTTTGGGAATTAGGATACCTGAGCCTTTATTCATCTAAAGATAGCCTTTTTGTGCTATTGGGCAAATCACTTAACCTTTCTAGATCTTGGATTCCTCATCCTTAAAAAGACTCTTAAATAAGTTTATTATCTCTAAGAAATTGACTCATTCCTGGCAGACAGTGTGTATACGTTCAGATAACGTCAGATCTGTCTGGTTTCTCTGTTATAGCCAGCCTAGACTATGCCACAAATAGCAAAGCCGACCATCTGGGAGCTAGGAAATAAACCTGCTTTTCATATGTGACTTAGATGAGAGTTTCTTAAACTTCTATGTGCATAAGCATCACCTAGAGGCCTTCTTTAAAGATGCTGACTTCCTTGTCCCAGCATCACTAACTCTAATTCAGTAGAGATGAGGTAGAGCCTAAAAACCTGTGTGTTAACTGTCATCCAAAATGATTCTGATGCAGGTGATTCTCAGACTATATTTTGGGAATTACCTACCTACACATAACAGAAGCCGTAACTGCATGGTGAGCATCGTGTGCATTGTGAGCAATTAACATTTGTCCTTGGATTATGGATATAATTCTCTTTGAGTTGCTGGTGTCATCCTGATTGCTCAGCAGGTGGTTTAGTCTGGTTTCCTCAGAAGAGAACATTGAGTGTAGAGTTTGCGTACAACTGTTCTCAGGAGAAACCAGAACAGGAGTGCAGAAAGCAGCATAGCTTAAGGCCAAGAAACCAAGCAAGGTGAAATTGCAGGTGCAGAGGTCTCTGGAGTGTAAATTATATGGCAGTTAGTAAGGTAAGGCAGCTGGGTGTTTAAATGATGCCACCAGCACCTCATTGGCTACCGCACGTCCTGTGGCAATTTAAACTCCCAGGCACTTTCCTTTCTGGGATAAGTGGCTTCAGCACCAAAAGGACAGTCCTCTGAAGACAATGAAGATTCCAGCCCTCAGGAGAGGAGAATGAAAAAGCTGAGAGTGCATTTTACACAGTATCTAATTGGGCAGGAATCCAACAGTTTCCACTCAGCTGGCTATCTCATATTCTATTTTATCTTCCCTTGATAACTCTGCTTAAATACTTAATACTTGCAAGCTAGACATATCTAGCTTGTGACATTCAGTTGGACTGAGAACTCTGAAAGTGGAAATTGAATAGTGACAGAGTTCAGAATATGTCACCCCAAAATATGCTACATTAGCATTTTGATTATTTTGGGTTAAAGGCAATTGAGAAGCAGCAGGTGCAAGAAGGGAACTCTGATCTTTTTTTCTTCTTGAAAGCAAGAGATAAAACTCCATGTGAAAGGTGTCCTCCCAGAACTAGGAGGAAGGAAGACATGCTCATCACCAGAGACACGGAATTGAGGCTGACAAATCTGTACAAACAAAATTTGTTAAACTAGCTCTTATCTTCCTGGTTATTTCTCCACAATTGACTGCCCCAGCCCAAACTCCTTTGTCTTATTCATTTCTTTGTCCAGAAGGTAAAAGCCTTCTGCTCTGGTTACTTCTTTAGAGCTTCAATCTCTTATGAAGGCTCCCAGGCAAAAATTAAATCAAATTTGTATCCTTTGCTCCTATTAATCTGTTTTATGTCAGTTCAACTCTTACGCCCCTCCAGAGACTCCGAGAGGGGAGAATAGAATATTTCCCTCCCTAAAACAGCCAATTCACTTCAACTTTTTCCTGTATGTTCTTCTGCTTTGTTGGTATTTCCTAATTCTGACCTGGTGTCCTTTCTTAGAACGCCGTCACAGTGGATCATCTATTCGCTGCAACAGAACATTAAAGCTCAGAATATAACATTGCTTCTTGTCTTTAGTTAACCCTCAGGAATTCTCAGGCCCATCCTCAGGCCACTGCTGGCTGGGGATTGGAGCTCACACACAATCTTGCTGAACTTTCCATTTGCCCTTTCATCTCAGTCGTTCTTGGACTGCTCTAGGACAACCACGCATTCAAACAAGTCCAATTTGATTCAAGAAAATTAACCAATTAACCAAAATCCATGGACCAGCTCAGAATTGGGTTTGGGAAAAAAAAAAAGTCTTTGTAATTGCATAATGATTAAAAAGATATCCTTGAGTAAAGGTTTAACACTGAAGTTAGAATGTCATAAAATTCCTTATTTAGTTAATTTAATGCAATGCACAAAACAGCCTGTTCTCTAAGTCCTATACAATTACAAAATACTAGCTAGGACAATATATATTAAAGACAGTAAAAAACAATTATTGGATATTTTTAAAAAATCAAGTTGGAGATGATCTCATATCCGTTTAATGTCTCACTTTTGGTGCTGTTGAATTGTGCACAAATCTAAAAGTAGCTGCAAAATTGTTTTTTCAGTGGGAATGTGTAGAGACCTTTTTTTCTGTCTGTTTTTCCCTGTAAAGTGATAAAGACGTGGCTAAGTCAAAGTACTAGAAACACTTTTTTTGGCTGTTGTGCTGCACTTCCAGTGATTAGGAGTGAATAGAGCTAAGTAGATATATTGACCTAAAATACATATCTGGAGGAAAATTAGAATAAAAAATATTGATGAATGTTTTTCTATAAGATGATAAATTTACTTGGAGGCAGTTGCGTATTTACATAATGTTTATCTTTTTTACAAAATGCTTATCTGCCTATCAGACAAAAGAGGAAACCCTGAAAGCTGCATCGTGAGGGTGTATGTGTGTATTGCTGGAAATTTCTTCAATACTGGAGAAAACATAGACTCAGTCAATCAGTTCTATCTTATCCAGACACGTAATGATTTGGTTAGTCACCAGAATTATGCATAACAGGGATTTTTACCAGTTTTTTAAAATCTATTTTAGTGCAATTACTAGTTTGAATATTTTCTTTCCATATGTTTGACTAGATATTAGGCTAAAATTAACTGCTTGCTTTGGTTCATCGAACAATCTAACGCATACTAGCACTTCACAAAATAACTTGTTGACATCTCCAAGCATTTCTCAAATTGGTATGAATTGGCCAACAATTACAGTTTAGAATCAACAAATCAAGTGTTTAGATTCCAAAACAATATGGTTGAAAATTCAGTTTCTGTGAATGGAAAACAATGTAGGTCCAGAATCTTTCCATGAAAACAGAAGATCAGGGTGGGTATTGCAGGGCCTCTGTTGATTTTGGAAAAGCAGAGGATATGGCTAGCAGAATCTTATTTGTAAGAGAAAAGATGGTCATATTGATAGAGTTTAAAGTATTTTAGGTTTCCTTTGAGTGTATTTAACAACTATTTTTATGCTTAGAATTTTACGCATTGTCTACTAGATCATTGTGAACGGGGCAAAGAATTCTTTCATATACTGTTGTGTGGTGTGCCTGTATCTGCCAAACTCAAGTTAATTTCCCGAGATGTTTTGCCACATAGATAAACCAAGGGAAACCAATGGGATTGTATTTTTGTTATACTATTTAAACTTAATTTTTCACTGCTCAAAGCCAGTCACTGTAGTCATAAAATCTAAGTCCCTACTTTGGATCATGTCAACCTTTTATGCCAAAGAGCTCTATTACTACCCAAGGGGTGGGGGTGGGGGCTCATCTGCACACTGCAAGACATGTCAATAGTCAATAGGCAAGGTGGTAGGAGAGAGAGGGTTTTTGATTACAGCTTGCTGGCAAGAGAGAAGGTGGCCGACTAATCCGAAAGAACTATCTTACAGAACAAAGACTACAGGCCAATTATATGTGGGGCTGGTCTCCAGGTGGGGGAGGTGGCTGGTCTGAGTGGGGCCTCTATCTGATCTCCAGGTCAAGGCAGACATCTGATCTTAGTTCCTGATAGTCCTTTGTTTTACTGGGTATGCATTAGAGAATGGAACAACTGCCTTATACCCTGATCTTTCAGTTGTCATTGATGATAGCTATGAGCATAGTCTCTCCGCCCAGGGGTCTTCACATTCCTAAGGGACTCAAAGGAACAAAGTTATCAATTTATATGAGCTGGGAGGGGCCATAAAATCTACATAGCCTGCAAATACCCTGGAGTCAAACATTTACTGATCTAGGCAAACTAAAGCAAAGATTCAAAGGGGATGAGTCAGGGTTAGTTAATCAGAAGTCATTCAAAGGTACAATATGGTTTCTTTTTTCTGATATGGCTTCCCTTATGGCAACCTTGTGTTGAGCCAGTATCAGCTCTAATAGTTTAATTTTAGATACTCCATGTGAATGATTTACAGTAATTCACATAAACTGAAGTGCTAGTAAATGCTAAAATAGGTTACTAAAGACTGTTGAGGATGCAAAAAAGACAAGATAATTTGAAGGGGAAATATCTGTGTATCTACATAGTAATCCTCATAGCTATACATACACACACACACACACACGGACATACACATATACACACACACAAAGGAAAAGTGAACTGAAGTTTTTAAATCATAAAGGCATGTAAGAGTATAGTATATTTGGAGACTGTCATTATTTCTAGTCACTTGGTTGGCTTTAAATAAGTCAAGGTTTCTTTCATTTACTTGAGTTTACTAAGGTTATTTTTACCTAAGAATTAATGTATGTGGGCTAAAATTTTCCAAGAAAATTTTCTTCAAAATCCAAATTCTATTTTCACTTATTTCAGAAAATAGACCTGTGTTCTGAGTGCACATGCTTTACTACATTAACAGCAATATCTAAGTCCAAAATTGCAATAAAGAATTTGAGTCACTTAGAAATTGACATCCATTTCAATTGAACAACCAAAGATGTTGCAGAAATTAACACTGCTCCAATGCTTATTGAAGTCTAGAGTTACAAGAACCATTTAGGTATGTCTTGTGATGAAAGCATTTGGAAAGGGAAGGAGGAAAAAGTTGCCCCTCCTTGTCAGACTACTTCATGGTAAGAAGTCTCCTTAGACCCATCCCGCAGGGAAATAATTTAAAGAAGTCTTTTCATAGCTTGACAACTGTCCTCATGATTTCAGTTTTCTCATTAATTCAAAGATTCATAAATGAGAAGTAGAATTTAAATCCAAATCAAAATGTGTTCTTTAAAGGAATTTCAAATGGTGAAATGATCTATTGAAATGTGAAGGTCTTCATTATTTTCTAAGAATTTTTCTACTTTCTATAGAAATATATTTTACAAGTGATTTCAGATTGGTATATCTTTTAACTTCTAAAATGGCTGTTTAAGCAAATCATTAGGTTAGATGTGAGATAAAAAAGTAATTAGGTAATGATGCGGGCTGGGTGAGTCAAGGAGTCGAAAGAAAGATTTCTTGGACTCTCAAGGTCTGGCAGTAGTGCTCCTTTATTCAGAGAATAGCATGGGGACAGGACCCACAGGCAGTAAAGAGCTGCAGGCATAGGGACAGGACCCATGGGCAGTGAAGAGCTGCAATATGTTGAGGGTTAGGCTAAATTTATAAGGCATGGGTACATGACTTATTTTTACTAGACAAAGGAAAGATGATGTAAAAAGTCATTAAATGGTATCAGTGCAGGTGAGGTCTGGTTATTGTGTGGTCATATAATTTTAGATATGTATTGGGTCATATAGATCCGCATGTAGGTCAGGATGCTCTCTGCTTCTCTCCCTGGGGCAGCCCTAATCCACACCATAAAATCAGGTCAGGCCAGGACACCTTGGGCTTCTCTACCTGGGGCAGCCTTGGTCCTCATCAATAACAACGAAAAACGATATAATCTAGAAAATTAAAAACGTAAATTTCATCTTTGTTTCACATTATCCTTTTAGGTATGTTTGAAAAACTTATATGTCAATGGTCTGAGATTTATAGCTTTAAAAAACAAAGTGTATTCTATACTTATATCTAATAGATTTGATGTATATTAAATATTGAAGTTAGTGAGCATAATGTTCATCACTTACTAGATATCAACATCAACTCAATGATAACTAGTTATGTCAAAAAGTCATATCAAATGATTTTCAGAAAGAAGCACAAGGTATTGATTCAACATACATTCACAAATGAAAATAAGTATAGTGTGCTTATGAAGACAGACGTATGGATTAAAAAAAGGCAAGAAGATTTTAGTTGACAATCTGTTTATTGATTCAGCAGTGTCATGTGCTTCCCTCTGACATATTTATATGATTTTAGTCCTCACTGAAAATATGGATATATAATATTTAGATGGTAGTCTCAAACTTTCTTCTTTTCCTTTTTTTTCATCAAATTGTACCTACAGTACAGGGTTCTCTGCTTTATACTTGTGGTGGAATGACGGCTGTAATTTTTTTGTCATTTCTTCCATTAAAAGGTGAAGTCTATTTCCTTTCTCTTTCTACCTGAGCTAACTCTCTAATTGACTTTGATCAAGAGAACGAAGCAGAAATGTCATTGTGTGTCTTTGAGGCTGTCTTAGATTTGCAGATTCTGTTTTGGCACAGTTAAAACACTTCATCTTGGAAACCGGCTGCCATGCTGTGAGAAGGCCTTGCTCTTTGCAAAGGCTACATAAAGGGGAACTGAGGCACTCTTGTTGACAGACTTAGCAGAGCTTCAGAGTTTCAGCGTTAGCCACAGGTAAGGAGAGCGAGCCCAGGTGAATGTGCCAGGCTAGTCAAGCCTCCTGATGACTGCAATCCCAGCTGACATCACATGGGGCAGAATAACCACCTGGCTGGTTCATGTTAAACCAAATCAAGAGAGAAAAGAATGGTTGTTTTGTTTGTCACTAATTGTTTTAGTGACAATTGATTTTCAATTATCCATTATCAGTTCATTACATGGTAATAAGTAATTGAAGCAATCTTCAAAGGGTATAGAGGAAATGGAGTCTGTTTAGGGAAGAGGTTAAAGACTTTGACAACCTCATGACTTATAAACATTAGCTTGGGCTCTGAGATGGTGTTACTGCTCTCAAACGCCATGTTTGGTGTCAAACATGGCAGGTATCCTAGGCTTTCCTCTGAGGCTCGTGGCTTCAGCCAGGTCTTTGTGGCTCAGTCTGTGGATCATTTTACAATCAGCACTCTAATGCTCTTCTGAGACTTCAGTTCTATTCTGAATCTAAGAATGTGGTTGGGACCTGGGCAACCCATCAAACACTTTTCAGGTCCTGTTTCTGTGCGCTGACCTGATTTCCTACATTTGCTGGATTAAATGGTGGTCTAGTACACGCGGAACAAGCCAGCAGAATCCACAACCTTTTCATTTAATTGACTGTGAAGTCACATGGTTCTCAGTCCCATCAAAGACTCATGAAAATCTCACCTCTCTAGAGGCCTCTCGTGGAATGACCAAATGGTTTTATTATAAGTGGTCAGAGGAGGCTGAACTATTTCAAAGTGTGTTTTACTGCTGTCAAGGTCCCATTGGAATTTCCTGATAACATAATAATGAGCCATGGAACTTGATGATGTAAAGAAACAAAGAAGAGGGGCCGGCCTGGTGGTGTAGTGGTTAAATTTGTGCACTTCGCTTTAGTGGCCTGGGGTTTGTGGGTTTTGATCCCAGGTGTGGACCTCGCACAGCTCATCAAGCCATGCTGTGGTGGCATCCCACATAAAATAGAGGAAGATTGGCACAGATGTTAGCTCAGCAACAATCTTCCTCAAGTAAAAAGAGGAAGATTGGTAAGAGATGTTAGCTCAGGGCCAATATTACACACACACAAAATATTAGTAACTCTAATTTAAATATTTTATGATCATTGGCTCATGTATTAATCACCTAGGTTCTGTGAAGTCTACATGTGAACAATGTTACTATATGTATAATCTGGTTGCGGTGACAGACATGCAAACAGTTAACTGTAGTGTAACTCAGGATAAAATGAATGCTAAAAAAGAAGTGTAAGCAACATCCTATGTGAGTGCAGAGGAAGGAAAGGTTAATTCTGACTTTAGAAACTGGAGAGGAGAGAATAGGATTTGAGGAAAGTTTCTTTTTGTATTTAATTCTTTTTTTTGCTAAGGAAGATTTGCCCTAAGCCAACATCTGTTGCCAATCTTTCTCTATTTTGTATGTGGGTCACCATTACAGCATGGCTGCTGATTAGTGGTGTGTGCCCATGCCCAGGAACCAAATCTGGGCCACTAAAGCGGAATGTGCTTAACCACTAGGCCATGGGGTCAGCTCCTGAGGAAAGCTTATTGAAAAAGGAAACATGGGAGTTAGTATGAAAGGTTAGGACAAGAAGGTATTGCTAGGCAATGAAGAAGGTATTGAGGGAATTGATAGTTGAGGTTGAGGGAATGCAGTGGACGAAAGAATGGGAAGCGTAGGGAATTTGGGAAGTTTGATATGACTAACATAATAGGAAGATAAATATGAAACAGCAGATGGAGCCAGGTTTCATCAACTCTTACTAACAAGTTTATACATTCTTGGGGCAATACGGCACAAGGGAATGCTTTTGGGGGACGGTTGGATGATATGACCAAACTGACATTTTCAAAAGATAGCTAAGGGCAGAATGGAAGCTTCTCTGAGGAGTGGATGTGTAATATGTAGAATATTTAGGAGGCTTCTGCAATAGTTCAGTAAAGAAAAGATGGAAACACCTAGGAGTAAATGGGATTGCAAAGGAGGACAGCAATCAAAGATGATCTTAACTAAACTTGTGGTCGATTTTGAGAGTGAGGATAGAAAGAAACAACTTTGAAGTTTCCAAACTGGGTAGCTGGGAAGACAGTGCTGTAATTATCCTGATCCTGAAGAGGACAGAAGTCTCTTGGTACAAAAAAAGAGAAGAGAGACATAATAAGAACATGCTGGTCTTATGTGGAGACAACAAACAAGCATTTGCAATTCTTTTTTTTTTTTTTTTTTTTGAGGAAGATTAGCCCTGAGCTAACAACTGCCAATCCTCTTTTTGCTGAGGAAGCCTGGCCCTGAGCTAACATCGTGCCCATCTTCCTCTACTTTATATGTGGGACACCTACCACAGCATGGCATGCCAAGCAGTGCCATGTCCACACCTGGGATCCAAACCGGCGAAACCCTGGCCACCGAGAAGCAGAACGTGTGAACTTAACCGCTGTGCCACCGGGCCAGCCCCTGCAATTTATTTGTAAAACTCATAAGAAAAAAAGAGAAAACGATATCAACAGAGGATACTTCAGTTTTAGGAAGAAATTGAAGCCATGAAAAGAGAAGAAATGTGGAGAAGAGAGTAGAGTAAAACCTCTGGGAATCCTGATGATTCAGAAGAAGAGGAATGAAGAGATGCCAGTGAAGCATAACAAGGAAATCGTGAGAGAGTGCTGTTATTGAATCGAGGGAGGAGAAGTTCATGGAGATGGCTGATCTATGGGGCCAAAGACTCAAAAAGGTTAAAGATGATGAAGAACAAAACCCCAAAATTGGATCCAATAATGAGAAGAGAGTAGTAAGAAAATTGAGAAAGCAAGCACAAACCAATATTTCGAGACAATTAGCGGAGAAAGGAAGAGAACATTACAAAAATGATATCTGAGGCACACAGATTATCAACATTTATAAGAGTTTCCCAGAAGAGATCACTTATAAATGATCCAGAAATGCATCTGAGTGTAAAATAATGAATTTTACATTAGTGATTTACAACATAAAAGTATTTCATTTAAGGAATATGCTATTATAAATTCCTAAATGATGTTGGCACCGCTAGAACAGAGAACACATGGACTATTTAGAAGCCACATCTGGGTAGTTTTCATTTATTTTCATCTAAAGTTATAGCCAAATTCATCTTAAACATTTTGTTGTATAATTTTATATAATTTGAATATATATTGGATACATCCAAGGGAAATGTATAATTAAAACTTAATTATGGTTTCATTTAAACCTATATTTCTTTTTAAAAAAAGAAACTAATTCATTATATCAATACCATACACAATTGTTAGTGATTGTAAAATATAGTGTGCAAGCTTTTCATTCCACCTGAGTAGTGTTATGATGAAGAGAAAATGGAAAATGTTCATTTTAATATTTGAGACTATTTATTAACCAAGAATTATTTCACTTCTACAGAAGGATTGCAAAGTTCTAGAGTTTACAAACAATAGGGCAATTCTACAGCGTTTGACTTTTTTCCTGGAAGAAAGAGCTACAGAATCGTTACGTTTCTAAAGAGGAGAAAACATATGAAACTGAGCAATAGAAGGCAACTTATTCTCAAAAGTTTATGAAATTTTTTGTCGATTCCTTTTGGTCTAATTAGAAGTGCCTCTTCTGCAGATTCACTTCTGCTCACAGGATGTTCGCTACATTCAATGTGAGTAGCAGTTATGTTTTATGTGATGAATGTTTTGATGTGAAACCCTCTACTTTTACAGTCCGGTAGTTCCTGGAGAATCATGACCGGATTTTTCGGCAGGTACTCTAGGAGGTCAAATCTGTGAATGTGAGAAAGTGGGTAAGTTTTGTAGGGGAGGAAGACATTTCCTCTACCCTCTCTGGGTTCCTCTGGTTGGAGAACGAATTAAATACACATGAGACAGAATAACAGGAGAAAATTAAACAAAGCTTTATAACATGTATACATGGGAGAGGCTCAGGCAAGCTGAGCAACTCACCAAAATGGCTGAAGCCACCACCTTAAACATCATATTCAGCGAAAGACAAAGGAGGATGTTGGGGGTGGGGGGAGTCAGTTACAGGAGGTTACCAGACAAGCACAATAAACAAGAATAAGATTATTATGCAGATTTAAGTCCTTGCCTTCTGAATTGATAAGAGTTTATAGAGATAAGGTCATCCCTCCTTCTTCCTGGTACAGAAAGGGAGACACCTTTACAGATGGAGATTTCCTTTACAATGTAAATATCTCTTTTCCTGTCTGCAGTTTATTAAAAGTAACCAGCCCCAAACAATCCCCATGCCAAAGAGACATATCTTGGGGTGGCCAATTCCAGTCCCCCACGGTTTCAACTACCTGTTTTGTTTAACTAGAATTGGAAAAATTGAGGAAATACCTCAAGGGAATCTGGAAATGTTTCATTTGTTTGTGATTAAAAACAAACAACAAAAAAAGTCCCCTTTAACTGAAGACACTTAATTAAAGCTAAAGGAGAAAGCTAACCACTTAACAGCAGGGGTCCCATGGATACAAATGCTTCATTAATTGGATAAAAGAGGAGGAGAAAAACCTTTCCAAAAATATTGCTATGTGTTTCTGAACACGTTTCATTAAGGGCATTTTGTAATCAGTGATCAGAATAGACTACGGTGAGACCTCCCATGGTCATGGCTTCAAAGTACTTTTAGATAACACATCCAAAAAAGGGGCCGGATGGAAATGAGAATAAGCTATTATTTTTTGTTACAAAGACAGGGCTAAAAGACCATTATCTGCTCATGTGTATAGCATATGTTCCACTACAAAACAAAGACCATTCATTCATTCAATCAATCAACAATGATTTCCTATCTACGACGACGCCTGTGGTCCTGTGCTAGGTGCTAAGTACAGAGTAGTGAGCAATAAGGACCCTCAACAACAGGGAGCTCCAAATCCATGTGGTGAGTGCCGTAACACAGATGAACACAAAGTGCTCCGGGAAGACCAAGGGCACACAGTTAACTCCGTCTTGGGAGGACAAAGGACATTCTTTGAGGAAATTTCTTCTGTGCTTACACCCAGGAGTGAAAAGAAATTAACCAGCCAAAGAAAGAGGGCAAAGAATGTCATACGTAGTGTTAAAAGATAAACTGAGGTATATTAAAAATTTAACCAGTTTATTTGAGCAAAAGTCTACTCGAATCAGGCAGTACCAAACCCGGAAGCGGTCAAGAGTGCTCCACTGACGGGAGCTAGGGGTAAGACTTTTAAAGACAAAACACCGAAGCCAAGCAAGGAAATTATGTGATTGGCTGTAGTGAAGGGGTTGCCTTATTTGGGAAAGCCTAGACACTGTTTGTGATTGGTTGTCCTTAGGTTTTGATTTCTTAACCTTGAGATAGTTCAGGCTTAGAATTTGGTTTGCCTAAGTAGGCTGCTACGGCATTAGAACCACCTCAGCCTAATTGCCTCATTGTTTAACAGCAGAAACGATGATATCCACAGACACCAAAAAGCAGCAAGAACTGGAGACTTCTGGAACTGCAAGTGATTCCCTGTGGCTAGACAGCATCAAGTGAGGGCTGTGGAGTGAAGATAAGAGCAGAGACCGAAGGTAGAGGCAGGGACCAGTCAATGACAGGCCTCGTAAACTGTGTTCGTGATCACGAATTTTACCTGAAAAATAACAATGTGTGTAATTCATGTCAAAAATTGTAAATTTTTGGAAAATGTATTATATTTTTTAAATATCTCTACACAAACTGTATAAGAAACACAGCTAAGTGTACAAAATCCGTTTTTTACATCTATCCAAAGAAAGAAAGGACTGGAAATATCAGCAATGATATCCTCATACAAGCTGACTTAGCAACATCACAAAATTCATGCTATGGTTGTTTTCAGGTGATATTACTTATCACCCTGGGCACAGTCCTGTTATTTAACCCTAACAGTAAAATTCTGAAAGGCTAAAAATTATTAATAATAAAATCAAACACTCCAGAACAAAGTGTTTTCAAGAATGAAAGTCAGTTTTGTCTAAAGAATACAATCTCACCATATATGTGAGGGAACTCTTGAAGTACACAATGGCACAGACTGCCTTGCACAAAAGTGGCATAATGATCTGCGGCCCCCCCCCCCCCATGGAAATGGTGGTGGTGATAACAGTGGCATTAGCAATGTTGTATGCATTGTATAATTTAAATGACATCTTGGCAAAGCATAGCTTTGCCTACTTAGCCAAGAAATAAAGAAAACGTGCAAATTCTCATTAACCTATTTTTGAAGAAAAGAACTGTAAGAAAATGAAAAGAAACTTTCCTTTTGACTCACTCACGAAGCTATAGTAGGAGCAATTCTAATAGCAATAATGGGGGGAAATTTAGCAATAGCAGCTAGTATCTTAACTTGATGAAGTGAAAACAGTCAGTATACCGATAATACTAAAAGAAAAGGATGAAATAATAATAAGCTAATAGTAACAGAATGAATTCTTTAAGGCATAAAATGTTTAGCTTCTAGTGCACTAACCACTAATGGAAGCCATGACAATTCCCCCTAACAAGATCTGCCATAAATATCACCTGATAAGCCTCAAACTACATTTTAACGTTAAGAGCTGAATTTCTCCCAGAGATATTCAGCCCCATAATGCTATGTATCTGTGAAGATCGGTTATTGCCCCTGTGCCGTGGAAGTTATTATAAGATTTGCAGCAAAAGCAGTTAATGCTTTGGAGATAAGAATCCTGCTTTCAGAGGGAGCAGACTTGCTCCCATGTTCTTCAGTTTATTCTTTTTAAAAAAGTTGTAAATATGTTTCTCTTGTGGACTAGACTGATACTGATTCTATATATTTTGTAACCACTACTTATGACATAATCCAAATCTTAGAGATGTATTGCAAGTTTCTCCACTTTCCATGGCAGGTTATTTCGATTAGCTGGAAATTGAGCACAATCTTTGAATGGCCTCTTTCTGTATTTCTATCATTTTGGAAGGCCAGGAGCCATTCCCTTTTGGGTTTTGCCACTTAGATTTCCCTTTTCTTCCTAGGCTTTTCCTTCACCGCACCACAATCATGCAAAGACAAGGGAAATAACATTTTGCTGTTGTGACACCAAGACAAACTACTTTCAGTTTAAATATACTCCTGGCTAGAAAAATGCAATAAACCATGGTACCTATGGAAATACATTAAGCATTTCTTGAAGTTAAATAGAGGCATTTTACATGGACACAGAGAGCGTTTGTGTGAGCGATCGGATTTTTGCCTTTGAGAACGATAAAAATATATCAAAATTTTTCAGACCAACTCCCTGAATTTGGAAAAAATACTTAATTTCAGTAAATCTATTAAAGCCTGGAGAAAAAGAGAATTAATGAAAAATGCAAATCAATCTACATAGGAAGCATGACCTGAGAATAAATTTTGATAAGTAAAGTGCTCTGCTCTCAAGCTTTTGTAAGAAAATATCTGAAACCCAAAATATGATTTTAATAGGAAGCAGTTAATTGTTGGTATTAATTATCATAGACATCAAAGATTATTTTCATGTCTGTAATATCGTTTTGTTTCTGATACAAATTATTCATCACTTGATCGTTACATCTGTCCTCTATTATCATCCGCACTTCTCATGATATTAATGACTAAGGAGGTTAAAGGGTGATTTCTCTTTTCTTTACAATCGTTGTAATGAATGATACGACTGTTTACAGCAGAAACATCAAGGCATCCTTGAACGTAGGGAGAAAAGAGGGCATCAAGAAAGACAGACAGATAGCTATTTTGGAAGATACATATATCCATTGCTGGCAAAAAGTATCCCAGCTGACAAAAGCAAAGTAGTCATGATCAAGATCTGGTAAAAATGTAAAGAGCTAGATAAAAAAATCCCAAAAGCATTAATTATATTAAGGAAAATAAAGCACAAGAAAGACTTCTTCACCAGACAGGTAAATTCCCATTAAGCATGTGATGGTTAGTTTTATGTATCAACTTGGCTTGGCTATAGTATCCAGTTATTTAATCAAACGCTATTCTTAATGTTGCTTTAAAGGTATAATGTAGATGTGGTTAGGATCTACAATCAATTGACTGTAAGTAAAGGGGATTATCCTTGACAATGTGGGTGGGCCTCATGCAATCAGTTGAACGTCTTGAGAACAAGAACTGAGGTTTCCTGGAGAAGAAGAATTTCTGGCTCAAGACTGCAGCATTAACACCTACCTGCCAATTGCCCTACAAATTTTGGACTTGTCAGTCCCCAGGATCGCTTGAGCCAATTCCTTAAAATAAATAATGAATCTCTTTCTCTCTCTTTCTCGCTCATCCTCTCTCTCTCATATACACATAATATAATTTTTTTTGTTTCTCTGGAGAATGCTTGTGAATACAGAAGGTAACCCTCTTCCTAAATGTTCTCCTTCTTTTTTAGAAAACATTTCCCTGATATCATCATCTGATGAAGAAGATTCACTCACAAGTTTTGTTAAAAAGAGCAATTTCTGCTAACATGTGATAACCAGGTGTTTCTGAATGAGAACGTCCCATGTTTCACAGTTGCATTCTTAGTAATTTGTTTTATTTCATTTTCCAAAATAGCTGAAAAATACTTGTGTGACTACTTGAGAACATTATTTACTATAGATTTTTACAAAACACATTGGGGTTCCAAGCTACGCTCTTGGGCTTCCCACTTTTCTGTTCAGGGATCAAGAGGGTGGAGCTTATATTGCCTGTTGCTCTTGTGGTACAGTCCCATTCAGATGTATGATGAGAACACAAATAATGATCATTATGTTCCACTATCTAATATGTGAATGTAGTGTAATTACAGATTAACAGTTGGTATATAAGTACACCACGTTCTGTGCCAATTCCTGTTACTGAGAATATTTATGTGTGATATATTTATATAAGGACATATTAAAATTTGATCAGCTCTTAGGGTATTATATCCTAAATCTCAAATGATATACGAGTGCTCCGACACTTGTAAAGTGTTCTACGGATGTTAAGTTTAGCCAGGAGGTTAGAGAAACTGTCATGTAGGTGACCAGATTTGAGACAGGTCCTAGAAAACAGGTAAGACTTAGCCAACCATACAAGAGATTCAGGGCCACACTGCATCTGGGACAACTCACAAGCAATCGTTCAGAACTTGTTAAAAACCTTTGGATTTTGGGGACCACTATCAAGGAGAGCAGAGTAAGAGAAAGCTTCACATCCGCCAATTCAAATGTAACAAAACTTTGTGCTCCCAATTCAGGCTCCCTGGGTGACTACATAGCTGCCAATAAGGAAACGTTTACTCAAAATAACAGAAGTTGGTATAAATTGCAATAACCATTAACACTTTAAAATAATTGCCTAATCAATATTAATTCCTCTGGTATCTATTTAACAGCATTAATCACAGTGAACTCATTTAGTATTAATGTGAATGTCACAAGTAATTCAATTGGATTCCACCGCAATTCAACATTAATTACCTTAACAGGGCCATTATTTTAAGGTGTTACCTAGTAAACATGAAGATAAAGCAAAAAAAAAAAAAAATAACATCAAAAAATTACAATGTAGTACTATAACTTTTATCTATATATGATAAACTATTTGATTCCTTTGAAATATTTTCTTTGAAGAGTTTAATTGATTAGTAGAATAGACACATTCACACATGCCCACAAAACTGTGACACATCACCTGTAACTATAAGAAGAAGTGTTGAATCTTATAAAGAAATTTGTCAAATATTGAGATTTCCCATTTAAATTCCAACACTTAGTAAAATATATTATTTTAACTGTTGACTCCCTGTCTGCAATGGGAGTCATGTACTTTGCCACACAATATGATTCAGGGCAACCATGTTTTCTGGCGCTTATGCTAGTTTGTCAAGGCTTTATTCAGCCTTTTCACTATTGGGTTATCAGCTCTCATATGTCACTTGTATGTAGGCATGCAATTCAGCTGTCTTCTCCCCACTTTTAATTTTACCTTTTTTAATACTGACAGCTGAAAAAGAGAAGGAAGGAAGGAACGAAAGGAAGAAAAGAAGGATGCAAGGAAGAAAGGAAAGAAAGCAGGAAGGCAGGAAGGAAGAGAGAGAAAAAAAAGAAAACGAGAGAGAAAGAAAGAAAAAGAGAAAGGAAGAAAGAGAAAGATTCTTTTATGCTCTCAAGCTATCCTTCTGACTTTTAGGTTTTGTTCTAGGATGTTAAGATTTCCACATCCTAATTTCATGATAAATCGATCTGAGATGCACCACAAAATATAAATGCCATACCTAACACTTTATTTTACATTTGTATTTCATATATAAAGCACTCAAGGAAGCAAATATGTTTTATTCAATTTTGCACGTGCCATAGCACCAACTGCAGTGTTTTGAGAAACAAACATTCACTGGAAAAGAAAATAAAATTATTTTTTACCTCATCATAAATGCTAAATAAACACAATAATTACCTACTAAATCACTCATTCATATATATATACTACACACTATACAATGCAACGTACAATGTGATCTCCTTCAATAGTTCTTAGAAATAGCACCTTACAAAATATGTCAAATGAGTTGGGGCCGGCCAGGTGGCTCAGCAGTTAAATTCATACGTTCGGTTCCCGCGGCCTGGGGCTTGCCGGTTTGGATCCCGGGTGTGGACATGGCACTGCTTGGCACGCCATGCTGTGGCAGGCACCCCACATATAAAGCAGAGGAAGATGTTCACGGCTGTTAGCTCAGGACAAGTCTTCCTCAGCAAAAAGAAGAGGATTGGTAGCAGATGTTAGCTCAGGGCTAATCTTCCTCAAAGAAAAAAAAAATGTCAAATGAAATCTTACATGAAGCCCCAATATACAAAACAAACAGGCGTCAGAACTTGATTGAAATGGCGGCCATGGGACCTGGAGCCCCACAGCCAGGCCTTCCCTTAAAGATGAGGGCAGCCTGTGGGGATCCATCCAGGAAATGCAGGGCTTAAAGAAAGAACCTGGAAACAGGTGACAGGGACATCAGATTCAAATCTGAGTAAAGACTGAGCTGTATAATTTATTAACTATAGGTTGTTGGTCATTCAACTTAACTTCTCTAAGCCTCAATTTGACTAGCTGTGAAATGAGTCTAAATATATCCACCCATAAGTGTTGTCGTGAGGAGTAGAATAATAGATATACATACACTATCATTTTGTGGTGTTACTGTTTATCATTCATTCAAAAAATTCATTTTTATATATCCAAGGGAATATTATCAGCCATAGAAAAGAAGGAAATTTTGCCATTTGTGACAACGTGGATGGACCTTTAGGACATTATGCTAAATGAAATAAGTCAGAGAAAGACAAATATCATATGATCTCACTTATATGTGGAATCTAAAGAAAAAAACAAAAAACTGAGCTCATAGATACAGAGAACAGATTGGTGGTAGCCAGAGGTGGGGGGTGAAGGTGCAGGAAATGGATGAGGAGGTCAAAAGTACAAGCTTCCAGTTGTAAAATAAATAAGTCATGAGAATGTAATATAGAGCATGGCGACTACAGTTAATAACACTGCATTGTATTTTGAAAGTTTCTAAGAGAACAGATCTTGGAAATTCTCACCACAAGAAAAAATCTTTTAACTATGTGTGGTGATGTATGTTAACTAGACTTACTTTGGTGATCATTTTGCAATATACACAAGTATCAAGTCATAATGTCATACACCTAAAATATATTATTGTGAGTCAATTATTTCTCACTAAAAAAATATTTAATGCCCACTTTGTTCCAAACATAATCAGTATTGAGGATAAAGCAGTGAACAGAATAGACCAAAGGCCCGTATATATGGAGCTTAGATTCTAGTGGTGGAGATTGATCATAAACAGATAAATGACACATCGTTCGGATAGTTTTAAATAATATAAATAAAAACAGAGTAGAGCGACAAAGAGTTGTTTTCCTTTGTCTAGCATTTAGGTAGTGTGCTCAGAAAAGCATTTAGGATAAAGTCGGGGAGAAATCCACGTGGATATGAGGAGGGAGAGAATTCTTGATTGTTTTGGGGGAACATAGAGGAAGCCAGTGCCAGTGTCTCTGGAGAGGACCGAGTAGCTGGCCAGTGATAGGAATTGAGGTCACAATATTATCAGGGACTCTGATCATGTAAAACTTTAGATCATTTTTAAAACTTTGGATTTGACTCCAAGTTAGATGGGAAGATATTGGATGATTTTCAACAGAGATATGAGTTGACTCACAAATTAAAGGAATCACTCTGACTGCTATATGGGAAAGAGACTGAAAGGGGAGGCAGCATGCGTGAACGACAGTTCCAGGAGGCTCTGATCACTGGGGACGATGGATGGTGCCTTGTACTAGGGAGTTAGTGATGAGGTTGGAGAAATACGTAGTTGGAATTGGGAGGTATGTATATTTTGTTTTTTATTGCATAGTGAATATATCATGACATAGTAAACACACATACTTTGAAATAGAAAAGGATTCTATTTGTATTCCTATTTGCATTGACACAGAATTAAAGCTCTAGGAAAACGCTTCATCTTTCCATTTTCCTCCTATGGCTTTGCCTTCCTGCTGGCATCCTTCCTCGGACATGTGCACTCCTCCTCCAGTATCAGAAGCGTAATTTCACCTGTCTAAGCCTTCTTGCCTTTCTTTGTAAAATGCTCAGCTTTGCTTTCCAGGTTGAGAGTGAATCTAATGAGAGAGGTAGAAATGCTTTGAAGACTGTGAAAGTGTCCACACTTGTCAGGTGCAATCAATATATTGTAACCTGTTACATTATATTATATTTTATGGTTACGTAAACTCATCTTGTGATTTTGGTGATCCTTTATTATCTACTAACATTACCATTTCTACTTTTTTCAATGTGTTGTTTCTTTTTTAGTACATGGCTGTAGATGAAAAAGAATGCTATTCGAGTTCTCATGTGCTTCTTTACCTCAGGAGAATGCATCGTGGGGCAGGTTGTTGATGCATCTGCTGAGGGAGCCCTCTCCAAATCCAGAATAACTATGCAATTGCAGTGTGACATAACACACCCCAGATGGGATAGTGTTATTGTCTTTCATGCATATAAGCATGTTGGAAAATATGTTTCTTCGTTGTATTTTATAGCTTGCCAGTAGCAGCTACTCTTTTTTTTTTTGGTCTGGGGGTGGTGCTATACAATTAACTTTTACAGTTATTTCTTTAGTATTTCCTATAGCTTTCTAATTTATATTATCTTATCTGTTTTATTGGCCAGCATGGTGGTCTAGTGGTCAATATTTGGTGCTTTCATTGCGGCAGCCTGGATTTATTTCCTGGTCAGGGAACCACACCCCCCATCTGTCATTGTCATACTGTGGCAGCTGCAGTGTTGCTGTGATCCTGAAAGCTATGCCACCAGGATTTCAAATACCAGCAGGGTCACCTATGGTGGACAGTTTTCTGTGGAGCTTTCAGATGAGAAAGACTAGGAAGAAGGATCTGGTCACCCACATCCAAAAAACTGGCCATGAAAACCCTGTGAACAGCAGCCAAGCAGTGTCTGATGCAGGCCAAAGGTGAGAGGATGGAGCAAAAAGATGGGGTTCCACTCTGCTGTATACAGGGTCGCTAGGAGTCAGAATCAACTCAAGGATTCTAATAACAACAATCTGTTTTATTGCCCTGCTCTTGTAACTGATTTGGCTCTTTGACCCCTGAATTCCATCAAGTCTCAGTATCATGTATCAGTATGCTGTATGTTGCATGTTAAGATGACTTCTGTGATCCAGCTGGAAGACCATGACATTTGCACCATGTTTCTACAAGTTGTTATAGATTTTTTTTGAGGCTTCTGAATAATTTGGCTAGCCCTATTGATGGTTAATGAGAAATTGTGTGAAACACATTTTTTTAAAAACTGTGTTGTCTTTTTATTATTGACTTGCAATCCTTCTTTATATATTCTAGATAAACACACATTTCATTTACAAAATATTTCTCCAGTGCCTATTCACTTTCTTGATGGTGTCTTTTGAAGCACAAAAGATTTTCATTTTGATGGAGTCCAATTTATCTATATTTTTCTTATGCTACTTGTGCTTTTGGTGTCATATCTAAGAGTTCATTGCCTAATACAAGGTCATGAAGAATTATATCTATTTTTTTAAGAGTTTTATACTTTTAGCTCTTATCTTTAGATCTTTGATCTATTTTGAGTTAACTTGTGTATATAGTGTATTCCTAATTCTTTTGCATGTGGATATACTGTTTTTCCAACACCATTTATTGAAAATACTCTTCTAGCCCAAGAAATTTTTTCTTCTTCTTCTTTTCCCCAAAGCTCCCCCAGTACATAGTTGTATATTCTAGTTGTGAGTGCCTCTGCTTGTGTTATGTGGGACGCCGCCTCAGCGTGGCCTGACGAGCAGTGCCATGTCTGTGCCCAGAATCCAAACCAGCGAAACCCTGGGCCGCTGAAACGGCATGCGCGAACTTAACCGCTTGGCCATGGGGCCAGCCCCCTACTGCAAGAAATTTTTATCTGACTGTAAAGATAACTAAATTTGCAGGGATTTAAGCAAATTATTATCTTCATTTCATTCAACAAGCATTAACTAATTACCTACTTTATCTGTTTTGTCTTGGACTTTATTCTAGGAAACATTAGGGCTCTCTTCTCAGGAAATTACAAACCAGTTAGTTCCTATATGAATTATTAGGCCTAAGTAAGATCTTTTCTATATCACACATTATAAGTTTCTTCTCTTTTCTTTTTTTCTTTCTTGTTCACATATGTGTGTATGTGTATGTGCTGAAAGTGAAGACAATGATATATAGATATATATGAAGACATTTATACATATGTAATATTAATTACATATCACTGTTTTTCATTCCAACACCTAGGATCCTCCACATTCCTATCATTTTCCTTTTCTTTTCCTAATAACTTCGGATATTGGCTTTATCCAAATGTGAATAACAAGCTATTTGGTGTTTACTGGCTCTTTTATTCTATATTTTCCTCTCTATTCTGGTTTCTTAAGTGACTTTTTTCCTATTTCCTGTTAAGTTATGTTTACTAAAGAACAGATAGAGAACATTTTCTATTTTCCCTGTCCTCCTAAAAACAACTTCACAGAAGGTACTCGAACTGTCAAGTGCAGTTATTGTTGTGAGATTAGGAATACTGGAACTGACCTCTACAATATTTTACAGTGGCTGGTGCTATATCTAACTATGAGCTGAGTAGGACGGGTGCGATAGTTGAAATTATAAGCACAAAGTTAAATTTGAAGTAGGTATATTGTTTAATTGTTTTTCACATCATCTTCAGGGTACTCTGGGCACTTGTGGCTCTATAGAAATAGTAGCAATAACAATAAGTAGGATGGATAAGGACAGTCCCAGAACACTTGTGCAAACTGCTCTCTGCACTAATAACCATGTATTCAAATTCCCATCTCCAGCTCTCACAGATTGGTTTGGTCAATGCTTGCAGTTGTTATGGAAGCATCTTTGTGATTTCCTGTAAACTATAAAAGTCTTTGCCTAGATCAGCAGCTGTTGGTCGTATGGCATATCTACCTCTAGCAGCAGCTTTCATGAATGCAGAAGCAATCCCCACTGGAGATCTAAAATGCTAAATCAATTTCTGTTTTAAAATCTAAACCAAAGTAACTGATGTTTGATGTTGCTGTTAAGAATTTTTAATTTTTGTAAAGCTCCTGGGGATTCTCCAAGAAAGCCACTCCGAATATAAGTGCAATTTATTGTCTGCATTGCATTAAGTCAAACTCTCTACATTCATTAGCCTTAAAGAGAAAGATACACTCTTAATGATGTATTTATTCTTCATTCCTGAGCAAATATGTGCTTTCAGATAAAATTTACCCATGTCACAGAACAGTTTCTGCTCAACCCAAAGGGAAATAGAAATTATGCAATCATTACTAACAATGCTACTGTTCTACTTGGGAGGTTTGCTGGATTTTTCAACTCTATTGAGCAAGGAGGGAGTAGACTCTTGTCAAAGCCAAAAAGGGATACATTCTTGTTGGGTATTCGTTCTTCTGTGGCCTTTCACGGAGGGTCAGAAGAACCACACTCGTAGAGTGCGAGTCCTGAGCACGGCTCAGCTTTCCTGCATATCTCTCACCCTTGAAAGCATGGACACGGAAGGAAACACGGTGAGAACATTCTGCTAGACTGCTAGACAGATGTAGGATGGGACTCGGGCATTTAAAGAAAAAACTCTGCTGGAAAATCAGCTAAGAAGAGTTTTCTTGAACTAAATTTAATGCAGTATTAAGAAGATGTCTTCCATCTTCCACAGCTACAAGGGAACATTAGGTTCCCTTTCCATTTAAACATGCATTAACAGACACCAAAATATGGATATATGGATGCATAGTCAGTCAGTGAGGCCGTGTGCTTGGTGATTAGGACAGGAAGGTTTGAGGTCAGTAAAAGTTTTAGCTACTATCAATAATGGTGCTATGAACATTCATGTCCAAGTTTTCATTGTCTAGCAACAATATTTATAGGATATATGACCTTGGACAATTATTTTAACAATTTCTCCACATTTGCAAAAGAGGTGCCATGATAATACATATTTTTTAGGGTTGTTTTGAATAATAAATGAGATAATGGATATATAATACACAGCATCGTGCCTAGCATAATTTTAAGCTCACAGTAAAATAATACCTTGAATTATAGCTGTTATTGGTGGCTAAAAAATCTCACAGCAAATTATCAGATTTTTAAGGTGAAATAAAGAAGAATCAAACACAGCTACTTTGCACGTTTAAGAACAAAAAAACCCCACTAACTTTTCTCCCATCCTGCATGAATTTGTCTAAGATCTGTAAGAATACTATGTGACTACGTAAAAAGAAAATGTCTGTCATACTGCAATACTGTTTGAAAAGTTCGAAAGTAAAAGGTCAAATAGTGTGCCCAACGCAAATGAAATGTTTTCATTTCTAGTTAGTTAATTAGTTATACACTAAACTGTTGTAGCCTTCAAAGTCCTTTAAATGCAAAAGGCGTGATTGTACACTTTCAAAGATTCGGAGCATTGACGATTTGCTTCATTTAACCAGATTTAAATTGTCCCTAGCTTCTGCAAGTCAGGCTCACGTATTGATTTAATAATTAAATGCCATCCCATTCCCTGTTCTTCCCATGTATTTTTCCTCAGGCAGTGAATATAAATGTTGAAGAATTTGAGAGTCCAGACTTTGGTAGGTAGTCAAAGCTGGTAAAAGAAATGTATGTATGTCAAGCCAAACAAATCTAAAAGCATTTGTAGTTCTTATAATTGCAGGTTTGGCAAGACACACAATCCTCACTGGGCTCCTCAAATGTCACAGAGATCTCTAAACAACAAAGGTATGTCTTTTTTTTGCTCCCCTTGTCTTTGTAATTGTTGAGATTTTTCTCATAGAGTAATAGAATTTCAAAGCCAGATATTTAGATCTTATGTCCTCATTCTTTCATTTTAGAGATTAGGAAATTGAAGCTCTGAGAATTTAAAGAAATCTCTTTTATTTCACATACACTTGATTCAAAGACTATCTTATAGGAAAAAATGCATGGTGTTAGGAAAAGATGAAAATCCATTCAATATCCCTACACGTCCCTAGCTTCATATAATATATGTATTTCTAAATTTTAATTTGATTAAAATTGTAAATATAGAAACCTATTTATAAATCCCAAAGGAACATATACAATATACGTTAATTATACGTTATGTATTTATATAATATAAATATATGTATATTCCTTCTATGTATAAGGGCATTTATGGCTAAAACCTACTCCATCTCAAATCTTATTAGTAATAATAGGATATAATATAGGTAAATTTAACCCAAATATTCCCAGATCGTCATATTTGTATCACATTCTATGGGTATAAATTAATCTACACTTAAAAAATATACAAAAAAAAAAAAAAAGAAAATCCCACTTCATTCTAGTCTCTATCCAATATGACTCAAACTCAAAGAGACCAGACAAAGCAAAAACATCACGCCATTCTCTCTGTTACCCTCCTTCCTTCCATTCATCCCTCAGTCCCTGTTCTCCAACAGCTAATAATCCCAACATTATCCAGATACTAAACAAACCATTTAGTCACATACCATGGATGAAAACACATATATAGGGAAAGGAAGTGTCCACAAGCAACATCTGTGCCTCAGTAGGCTGGTCAAATGACTCATTACATGAGTAAATAAAATAGTCATGCACATACACTGTAACCACAAATACAAGGTGTGAGTTCTATCCTGGTGCCTACACAGGAAGAGTGATTTAAGATACTGTGATATCTTTGCCTTTTCCAAAATATCACTATGGCAATGAAGTCACTGAGAACATCCAGGTGAATTAAAAGTCAAGCTTATTTTGATAAAGGAACAATCATAATCAAACTAAAAAATACTGAGTAACTAGGAGTCCAGGCCAAAAAGAACGAGGAGATCCTGAACTGGGGTGGTAACTCATTTTAATGGGAGTGGGTCTGGATATGGAACTGGAGGGCTAGGCTTCAAATCTCAGCTCACACACTTACTAACAACGCAGCTCGGGAGAAACCATTCAACGCTCAGCAACGCAGGGTGCAAAGGTGACTACAACACACATTTCAAGTAGGTAGAGACAATTGTGAATAACTCATTACCCTAAGAGAAAAATTTTCAAGAGAGAAAAGAATGGTAACATTCGAATATGGAGAAGAAAACAACAAACTCTCTTTAGGAGTTGGACATGACTTCATAAAGTGGACAACTTAAAGAGTAAGGAGGTGCTTACCAGATGAGAAACAGAAAGGGTGTTCAAGACTAATGGAACTATACGTGAAAGTATAGCAGTGAAGGAGCATGATAAAAAAAGGAGTATAAGGTCAGTGGGTGCAGAGGCTACTGGTATGGGGTAGTGGAGGATACAGGCTCAGAAACTTGGGAAAGCTGGCTACTAGAGGACCTTGCTTGACACGCATTAGCCTTTGAACTCTATCTTATAGGCACCAAATCATATGAAAGGTCTTTTAGTGGAGAAATTACATAGTTCAATGTGTTTAGGAAGATAACCCTACCTATAGTACCGAGTAACAGTGGTCGCTGTAACTATAGTGGGAAGCCACTTGCAATAGCCTAGGCAAACCTTGCAGACACTTGCCTAAGACAGGTGCTGTGTGATTGGACAGCAGAAGCCAAATTCCAGAAATATTTGTGGGCTGAAATCAACAAGCTTTGAGAACCATTTAGAAGTTTGAGATGAGGGATAGGGAAAATTAAGTCTAGAATTGCGCCAGTCTTTTTGGCTTAGGATTCAAAGTGAACAATGATGGCTTTTAAGAAAAATGGTATAAACAGGAAAAAATTATCAAATTTATGTTCAATTTATTGATTTAATTTTTGACTTATTGAATCTGGTCACCAGGTAGAGGTCTTACACAAATTGTTGCAAGTACAATTTCTGAATTGAAGAGAATGTCCAGAGTTGGATATAAAGTTTTAGAAGCCAGGAGTTTATAAGTGGTAACTGAGACTATGGGAGAAGAACAGGGAAGGATGTAGAGAATAACAAATTTGAAGGGATGAATTCAAAGGAATATTACCATTTAAAGGTTAGGTAGAGGAAGAGAAAAGCCAGTAAGGGTTCATTAGTAGCAATAATCAGGGAGGTATTAAGATTTTAGGAGCTAACTGTAGGCAAGAAGCAAAAAGAAAAGGGATGTAGTAGAAGAGGGTAGTAGAGGGTTGTCAACAGAGCAAGTATTGCAGAGATCAAGTCAGTTAAGGGCTCCAAGAGATCATGTGGGAGAAAAATATCCAGAAAATGGTGGTGGGGACAGGGAAAAAATTGCATTATACTAGAAATGTGCCATTTTATTTGAAATCAGTCTAATGGTTCTATATTTGTTAGAGTCATATTAAACATGATCTCAGTAATGACAGAAGTGTGTTAGGCCTAAAATACTAAGCTCTGTGTCTATTTTTTCCAAGCATCTTTGGTGTCTTCATATGCAGCAAAGTTCTCACATGAATGAGGTAACAAATTAATACTTATAATCTACCTCAATTATGGACCATTTTTTCTTTCTTTGAAAGATATGATCACTAAAAATTAATTATCAAATTACAAGTGCTTTTTTTTTTTTTTTGCTGAGGAAGATTGGCCCTGAGCTAACATCTGTGCCAGTTGTCCTCTATTTTGTATGTGGGATGCAGTCGCAACATGGCTTGATGAGCAGTGTGTAGGTCTGTGCCATGAATCCGAATCCACAAACCCCAGGCCACCAAAGTGGAGCAAACGAACTTAACCACTAGGCCACTGGGCTGGCCCCTACTCATGCTATTTTTAACATTAGTTTTCGAATATTTTGCAGTCCTATAGTGTAAACAAATGGGGATAAAATGTTAGCCACACTGTTCACCACTTCCCTGAAATCTTATTTCCATGAAGTATTCAAACATAAACACTTGGTTTGTCTGTACAAGAGCATTTGCCATTGTGGCAGAGGTGACATTAAAAAACATTAAAAAAAAAAATCCCCAGAAAATCACTTAGAAACGTGTGCATGCACGAGGAAGAGAAGTCAGAGTATGAATTCCACAGTGTAAGAACAATTTCACATTTCTCTGCATTTAGTATTAAATGGTTGAAGATATGATCTCCAAGTTCATAGGTATATTCACTGTTACATATTTAGTGGAAACATGTTCAAAATAATTCTTTGCATCTTAACTCTAAAATGCAGTTTGTTTAAATTTTATCACAAGTCGAAGATATTTTATGTACAAATTTGATCAGAGCGTAGAAAATACAACTACACATAGTATATGCTGAAGTTACCTAAATACATAATACATTTTTATTCCATGGCTTTGCTTTCCCCTTATTTTGGAAAACAATATAATTCAGGAGAGTGGTATTTTCTGATGAATATCCAACTAATATCCTCAACTTTCTGTGTCGCCTCTGGAAACACACCATCAGGGTGCATTGGAAACACACCTCTGCTAGTTTGTCTGTGGTTTTCTGGGAAGCTTTGAGGTTTTAACTTTGATCTCTCCCCTCACACACTGAGATTTTCTCCTGACTCCACCAGCGCAGACAGAATTTCCACCCTTGATCTCTAAGGGAATCTTAAACACACTCTTGACACCAGCATCGCTCAGTGGTGAAGTTTCCCTCTTAACCGAGGTATATTTACTCTCCACTTTCTGTGTTGTCCTTTGCTCATCTAGACACAAAAGTGGCTTCTTTCAACTTTCCAACCCAGGAAGACTTTCTCAGTCATTTAGTTCACATGTTTCCTGCCTTGACTAAAGTGGTTTGAGGTTCCATTTTTGTTTCTTCAACTCTTTAAACTCCTTTATACTGAGGAAACTAGAGTTTCTCTTTGATCTGTCAAAGAATTTGTAACAACGTTTGACCACAGGGTGAACTCCACTTAACGTGACTTCACATTTTCGCAGAGCTTTCATTCATCGTTTTTTTATTCTGCTTCTCTTCCAAGGCACCCTGCACCTCAGATATTGAAGTTTTGTTTTATTTTGTTTTACTATTTAACCCATTCCTATCAAACTTGATCTCAGAAATTCATCTGCCATCGGTCACTTCTAGCTTCATATGCCGTTAATATGATGTGTTACCTCAACTAGGAATATTTGTAATTGAGCCCTATCTTTCACAGGTGGAAAAAAGGGAAGTGTTTGACATAAAACATAACAAATTAACAAACTATTGGCACTTTTGGCAGAGAATGCTTCTTCAAATCCTGCCAGCCTATAGAATCATTTTAATTTTGTCAAATAATAAAAAGCAACAGGTCACGTACAAGAGAAGATATTCAGTAATCTACACCGATGTCAGTTTTCCATGAAAAGTATGTGAAACATGTAACTAATGCTTTCATATACTTTAACCACCTCAAACAACTTTTATAGATATTATCTGACTGTTAGTTCCTCACATAAAAAAAAAAAAAAACCTGAGTTAGATGTTATCATTCTTATCCAAGTTTAATAAATAAATAAATTCAGAAAGGTTAAAGTTTTCCAAAGGCCCTCACCTAGCAGTGGCTGGATCCGGAACCCCATCCCAGGTCTTTCTGCTCACATCTTGTTTACTTCCCCCAACATCACAGCTGCCATAGTTACAATTCCATCATTTCTCAAAACCTACCCCATTTTGCCAGTTACTTCTTTTTAACCAATGCTTTGCTTTCACCATATGGATTTCAGACAGCATTAAATGTGTTTAATACCATTCCAGATGGAATTCAGACTTAAATATTTTAAATGTATCTCTAAAATAAGTTGAAATAGTTTACTTGGTATTTATTCTAACCGAGATACAGTTCTAGACCTGAAAGGTAGTGCCACGCCATAATTATACAAATGTCAATGTTAACGTCCTTAAATTACTATTCGTCAAGCACTGCTATTTGACTATTAATGCTAGCTCTCTTGTCACATTTGCCTCCCTTCTGTAGCTCATTTTTGAGGCCATTCCTTTCATTAGCTACAGAATTTTCACTTAGAACATCTGAATAACCCCTAGAATTGATGGGGGTTCCTCTGGCACCGAGAGTCCATTTACGGAATCTCTGATTATGGTAGCTGCAAACAGGAAGGTACCTATTTCTGAATTGAATTAAAGTCAATTTCAAAGATCTCTAAATGTTATCATGACCTCCAAGGGATTAAATATAGAATTTATACTACTGATATCTAAGTTAATCACAGTCAATCTTTCATTCACTCTGAAAACATTTATTGCACTAAGTTCTTCCAGTTTTCAAAATCACCCCTGAGGAATTTATTCTTGGATATTTCATTTGTTTCTGTTAAGAGACCATTACAAAAACAAACAAGTAATATTATGATGTGAAATTTTAAGCATGCTTGTTTTTCAGAGGGAATATCTGGAAATATTATTAAGTTATAATCCCCTGCTGAAATTACACTTCTGAGATTGGCTTAATTTTGTACATAGTTTATCTATTTTTCATATTTCTTCATCTGAAGTTAACATGGACTGGATAAAAGATGCTCAGCTAAGTCCAATGCTGGAATCTGAATATACTCCTTGCTCCAACAGACTCACTGGGATGTCTCAGAACTTCTGTGTTGCCCTGAGTCCTGAGCTGAAGCCTAGTTTTCATTGGCAAAAAATAATTTTAACAGACAAGTAGCAATTAATTCTTGGGTCTTTCTGTACTAACAATCTGCCTGATATATATACTACTGCCCCGATCAAAGGGATCTTGGGGAATCCACTATCTTCCCAAGTACTGTCTGCTCCCCCAGCCACCCTAACACCCTAGACCAGTTCTTCCACAGTTCCTGTGTGCACACTGGGCACTCTACACAACCAAATTGATGCTGCCAGCTGAACTGAAGGTTTATGCACAGTTAGAGGTTCGGCATCAAGTAATCCCCTCCTTTTGTCCCTTAGGTAGAGCCGTAGATTTGTAGGAACCCATATGAAAGCAAAATTCTTCCCATATCGTGTTTTAACAGAAGAGGGCTTAGATAAGTGATGAAATTTTTATAACGTGAAACAATGCCATTTACTGTTTTATCCTTATTTAGATAAACAAAAACATTAAGCTTTACAATGTACTCCGGGGGTTAAAAGAAGGTGAGAACCCTTGAATTCAGGAAGCGTACATACAGAGAAGGCAGTCATAGAACAAGGACATATTACATGATTACAGTTGCTGCTTAATTATGCAGACAGTTTTGTTTAGGAGTTTAAAAATTACTTGAGGTTTAGTAGAGAAGGGTTTATAGAGGAGATGGAATTTAAGCTGGCTTTAAGGCAACTGTGAAATTAAAAAAAAATCAGAACTTGGGTTTTAAATCTAGTCTCTGTCACTTCATTGCTCTGTGCCTTAGGAAATAAATTTAGGATGTCCAATCAATCTTTAGTTTCTTAATCTTTAAAAGAAACCATTGTTTCAGAGATTCATTGGTGAATTCATGTAAAATCACCAAGCATAGTGCTTTGTTCATTGGTGAATTCATGTAAAATCACCACGCATAGTGCTCCCAATAATGCTGTGTGGGGATTGGTCGAGATTTTTCATAAAAAACAAAAGGAAGTTCAAGCAAACAAAATGAGATAAGCAAAACAACAAGATGAAAGAAGACAAAATATATTCAGTCTATTAAGTACCCCAGTTTGATTGACATGGGGATCGATTTATAGGAGAAAAAAGGGGCTGGATTGTGAAGCCGTCTCCAGAAGAAGTCTGGACTTCTTGGAGAAATGGGGAGTGATGAAAGGTATTTCAACATGGGCATACATTCCCAGAGCAGCATTTTGAAAGCTCAATCATCAGCAGCAAACATTTTTTCTAAAATTATACATTCATAGCACAAAAATATTTTTATGACCATATTTATTGAAACTCAGTCTTCAGTTATACTTCTCACAACGATCTGATGATACAATGATACAGAACTTTTTAAGTTAGCATCAATTTATCAATCAGCTAAGAGAATGCAGGACACCAGGCTGAACATCTGAGTGTTTAAGGAGTCATTCCAGCCTTCCATAGGTGCTCTATTTAAAGAAATTTGTTTGCTTAAAATTTAGGCTGACAATATAATGATCACAACAAATGAGGCTCCCCAAAGGCCTTTGAAAATTTTACAAGTATCAGGAAGCTGTTGTCCAGACTGAGCATTGACAAGCCTAAGATATCCAGTAGGTAAGTAAGGGTACACTTTGCAGCTTCGTTCAGAAGAGTAGTGTTACCAAGCGTCCAAGAAGCTTGGAAACAGCTATCTCAAAGACTGCCCTGGGACTTTAGTCAATAATATGTCTCTAACGTGACAAGTGTTTATTCTTAACAGTGACTACTGCTTTGATGAAGGAGTGTGTGCGTGTGTGTGTGTGTGTGTGTGCACATGAGTTCAAGAGGCCTAGGATCGGGGAGATGGGGTGGTTATACGGTTGCTCTTTAAAGCACTATGCTAGTGAAATTGATGGTATGTCAGAGACGAAGCATCATATGTTATAATAAAATATCACCCGGGACTGTTGGTGCCTGTCTTTGTTCTTGAGAGAGTTCGAGTCTTTTGCACAGTCACACTCTTAGTTACTTTGCAAAAACTCTAATGAAGAAAGTGAGAAAGATGTGTTAATATTTAATAAGCTCACTGATCGATTGCTGTGCCTCCTAAAATGTTCATCTCTTTGACTGGTGGGAAATGAACTTCATTAGGATTTCTCTGCTACCTTATAGCTCCTTGTTAACATTTCCCCTTTTGGGGCCCTGAGAAAAAATGCATAGCTTCTTCCCATGAATCTCTGCCAACCATACTCTCCTGCACTATTTTCCATATTCATTTGCTTGGAAAAGTGGATGTAAATCTCATTTTGCAAGGAAAATATTATCAGTTCTTTGTGATCTAAAGTAGAATTCATGAAATGGTATTTTTATGATTCACAGAAATAACCAGTAGACAGATTTAATATATGGAGCTGGTACTATATTTAGTTTCAAGCTATGAATATCAAAAATATTAAGCACGCTTTTTCATACTTTACCTTCATTTTATACGTTTTATTTGAAAAAGAAAAAGAAAAATGTAGAACCTTGAAAAAGGGAAACTGCTAGGAAAAAATTTATCCATATAAAATAATTATTATAAAATTTCACTTATTTAAAAGACTTCAAGTAGAGGAGAAAAAGGAACTAGATTGAAACACATATAATGCTAGTAGTAAAAAAGAAACAAAAATGTTGATTAAGAAAATAATTAGCAATGTAAGACTTCAAGATTTTTTGGTATGCAGTTATTTCAGATAATATAAGCATATCTAAATGACTCACATTGAAGCTGAACAGTGGAAAAAAATTGTTAAAAGTATTGATAACACAATATGTACCCAAAACTTATCAATCATTTGGCATGTGTTCTCTCATTCAATCCTTATATCCAAGAAATGAGATATACATCGTATATTACCATTATTCCTATTTTATTAAGGAGAAATCTCAGGGTCAGATTATGTAAGAAATTTGCCCAACGTCACACTGTTAAAAAATGATTTTAAGTACCCCAAAGGGGCTTTAAACCAAAGCACGTACTCCAGAGCCCGCACTCCTGAAGAGTATGCGTTCATAGATGCAAGGCCAAAAAGGAGTCAGGTGATTCTGACGCTTCTGATATTTTTGGAGAAAGCAGAAGAAAATACCCAAAAAGAAAAGCTGAACTGCAAGGGAAAGGCTCATTTTGATTATTTCAATCTGAATGAGAATGTAATACAGGAAACGAAGAGACAGACACCAACAGAATGGCCAGAAGTCCTTCTTGCATCTTTATTCCTTTTCTAAAACAGTATCATTAATATTCAGTTATTAAAGACACCATTGCTACTCTAGTCCTGTGCCGATGGTAGAATTTTCTTTGTTTGCAAGCATTTAAGAACTCAAGCTGATACAAATGAGTTTCTATCACAACCCAAGGCCAGCTGTCTACATAATTTTCAGAATCCAATGCAAAATGAAAATGCAAGCCTCCTCTCTGATAAATTATTAAGAATTTCAAAACGGAGAGCATTAAACCAAACTCAGATCATGTAACTGCATAGCACGTACACATACAAAGGCTTCCCTACCCACAGCCACATTCTCCGAGCTTATTCGGTGAACTCTTCCAATAGGGAAGGGCTTTGACCATTTATATTGCTTGCCTTTGGCTAGAAATTGTGGATATTGGTTACATACAAACTTAGCTCTCTTCCCTCATTTGAGACGATTTAATTTTGACATTCATTGATAACTCTCTTACTTCATTCAGGACACTGAAAGAATATTACTCCATATTTTCTGAGGGAAAAAACACAACTATGATTTCTGGACAATCTTCAAAGAGAAGAGTTTTCAACAAGAGAATATATTGATGTGATATTTCATCCATTTTAAATGTAGCCTATTTCTGGGAAAAGGGTATACATATCTTTGTCTACCTACCTAAGAGAAAATAAAAAATAATCATGGTTCGTCTATTCTATTTTTTTTAATAAAAAGGACAAAACTGTTACATAGTTATTTCAGAGGGTAACCCACATCTGGAGTATATTTCCTGTATTGGGGGTGGGGGTGGAAGAGCAAAGATGAAAGGAAATGACAGCAAAGCTTTTTTCCTATACCTCACCCACAGTTTTCTCTGCCTCCAATTTTACTATCTCATCATTTTCCAAGTAGAATTGGCCGGATTAAAACTAGATATTCCTAATGGTAAAATATTAAGCGTGAGAGAATGCAAGGGTTATCTGTCAACCACATTAGCACCTAGAACAAAACCTCTCACATAGATGCTAGTCAAGGAATAGGTATGGAGGTAACAATTTTATTAATAATATGAAACTTATCGAACATAAAGTGATAAGAAGACATAAGTTACAAGAAGAGGAGAGACTCAGGATAAGAAAAACTGGATTCTTCTTGAGCAGTCACACTCATTAAATGAGACTTTATCTGGCAACTGCTAGGAGCTTAGCGCTCTCCTCTATTGAAGCCATCAAAGCTGACCCTTATGACCATGAATACTCTGCATACTTGTCTCCAAGAAACAGCATTCTCAGACTTTCTAACGTATCTAGCTCTGCCTAAAGTTGTGCTCCCAGCAAGGCTGTATAGAATATTACTGGTACAATACTGTTGAATATTGAATAACACTTCATTAACATTTTTCTAAAAATAAAAAAGCACCAGTGGACGTATGACTACATGTTAAGAGGAAGAGGTGAAAGAGAACATTGGGTGCAAGGGGTGACTTTGATATTTATGACGAAGTATCAACAAACATCAGGACAATAAAATAGTATCTTTCATTATTTGGCCATTATTTGGAGGTGAAATATGAAAGCAAACCACTGAAACCATGTTTAAATTATGATATGCACTTAATACAATAAATGTGGAAACAGGTACCATCTTGCTGCAAGCCCTTCTTGAATTGTGTTCCTGAGGTTTAATTTGTAAGATTTACGCATTTCTCCTCTCTTAACCTTCCTGTTCTTCATAAATAATTTTTTGGTAGAATTCTATGTTTTCTGTTTATATAGAGACTTAACTCAGGCCTGTCTTTGTCGAATGTTGAATATTTAAATACAGCTTTTACTTCAACTGTAAGCTTTTTCTTGTAGCTAGAGTTTTTTATTTCGAAAAGAATAAATCTCTTCCCAAATGGCTTATATTTATCTTTAAAAGCAATTTATAAGGAAAATAAATCTGTCATAATCAGGTCACCCAGACATAGTGCTAAAAGCATTCTAATATCTGATAAAGTCTGTAAAATAAGAAACAACGCTGATTCTGCACTTAAAATTCATCACATCATATAATGGTCTTGTATAAAGATGTCAATTTTAGTGTTAGCTGATCCATACATCTTAGAAAAGAATAAACTGGGCTAAGGTAGATTCAGCATACACATTGTTTTACAAGAGTACTTTAATACAGTTTTCTCTGAAGTTTAATAATTTTTCCATTGATTAAAGATGTCTGCTTGAATTAGGCATACCTGATATACTGGCAACTATCTTAGATGAATCTTTGGGGGCTGTAAGGTATACTTGGGGTTTTGGATTTCATTTTCCAGGCTTATTTCATTATAATATAGTAAAACACAGCAAACAGCAGCACTGATATGAGACTGAAATAACCAAACATCCAGTTATTTTTGAGAAATCAGTTAATTACATGCTAATTCCACCTGCGCTTCTGTTTTTGTATGTGTTTAATTTTTTCAGGGGGTTTATGTGTTACACATAGTGTTTATGTATGCTCTTAAAAACAATCCAGTATTAAAAATAACAGGAACAATTTTTTTTTCCCACCACCAATTGCTTTGTCTTCTCCAAGAGTTGTCCAGTGCTACAAACAAATTATACCCATTAGGTGAATTTGGCCAATTATTTTGATAATAATTGGGTGGCAATTAGTATTTTCTTGCTATAATATTAATATTATCTACATCAGATAGTAACGTTATGCCATGAGTGGCCATTTGGAATACACATCATTTTGCTATTAACTTATTATAAACTGAAAAGGAAGTTTTCATTACCTAAGGCAAAAATTCTGAGTAATTTCAAATCTTTTAAATTAAAGGATAATGGGAATGCTTTGAGATACTTTTGACAAGGAGCATGTTCTCCCAGAGAGGGTCAGAGTTCAGTTCCTGAAGTCATCCATCACATTCTGACGGGCCAGGGGTGACTAGCTTTTAAAACTGCACAGGAGATAGGGCACCCCACTGACCTCTCAGATCCCTTTCACGCACACAGTTCAGTAAATACGCACACTCATTCACAAACACCATACACAAAGAGCTGTACATTTTAAAAAGTGTGTTCATGATTAGGAAAAGCAAGTTTTAAGAGGACCTGGTGTCAAAGGATTTTATCTGTTTGAGAGTTTCTTTCAAACTTTAATTATATGACAGGAAAATATTTCATACCATTATTTCAGTTACAAATAATCAGTTGAAAATATTTACTGATGCTCTCTTATATACTAACAATTTTGAGAGTCATGAGAGGTGTAAAAAATGTTTAGGTAAAGACTGTACCAAGTTGGTCAGTCAAAACATACCTACTTAGCACTGAGTTTCTGAGGAACTGCTATCTTTTTTCTTCGAGGAAGATTAGTCCTGAGCTATCATCTGCTGCCAATCCTCCTCTTTTTGCTGAGGAAGACTGGTCCTAAGCTAACATCCATGCCCATCGTCCTCTGCTTTATATGTGGGATGCCTGCCACAACATGGCTTCCCAAGCTAGGCTACGTCCGCACCTGGGATCTGAACTGGCGAACCCCGGGCTGCTGAAGCGGAACCTGCAAACTTAACCACTGTGCCACTGGACCGGCCCCTCCCAGGAACCACTGTCTTAATGGTACTTCTGAACTAAATCAGGAATTGAGTGTTAACTTCAGGTGCTTCCACCTGTACCACTTAACCACATTTCTTACCTCTTTTTCTTATGATGTGGACTTCAAGTTAAGGCGTATAGGTTAGGTCATTTTCCTTTGAAGTACCTTAACACTACTTAGCCTGTTTTACTTACTAAAATACATTGTAAAGTTTCCCTATAATTCTTCATTTCCCCAGCTAAAATGTGGGCTCCATTATAACAGGGACCAGTGTCTCCACAGCTATGTCGAGTAACAAGCATAAAGTCCTCATTAACTCTTTGCAAAATTAATTAATTAAGTAACTACCCCCCAAATCCTGGGCCTTAGAGAAGCCTTCTCATAAGCAAAAACAATTGATTATGTACAAAACAGCATTCCTCTCAGAAGAACTAAACACACTTTTCAGACAGGAGTCAATCCACATCTTTCCTACAAATGAAATGGGTATAAGACTATATGACTTATTCATAAACCAAGTCAAGTAACTAGTGGGATGCTTTTCTCCAGGTTTATGGAATTAAACCTATTTTGGGTTCACACTTCGTCTTCAGTATAAGAAAAAGTTTAGACTGAGCTTCCCATGTATAGGAACTGACTTTCGTTCACTCCGTATTCGTCAGATCCACCACAGTGCTGGGGTCTCGTAGGAGTTCAACACCTTTTCAAAAATTAATTCGACCAAATTTAAAAATCCTTTATTCCTCACCCATCTTTTGATTCAGGAATTGTCTTTAAAAGAGGGATGGAGGATGGAGATTCAAACAAGGGGATGATTGCATTCCTAATATTCCCTTAAAAATAGCCTATCGAGCAACTTCAAATATGCCACTAAAGAAAGCATTGTGACTCAAGCTTCTCAATGAACCCTAAATCTAGGTCTTACAACACATTATCTCTAAAGAGATATTGTTATAGAGGCTTTCCTTGAACATCTCTTCTTGAATTATTACTAAACTAGGGAAAGCATCATTTAAATAAGTGTTGCAACCAAAATATCAAATTTTCAAAATATTATCAATATGTCTGAAGAGGTAAAAGCAACAGTGATAATGGCTTATATTAATTACAATGTTTTCTAACTTAACAAAACCTTGATCTTTACCAAAACTATTTTAATTTCCTAACATGAGAAAATTAAAAAATTACATCATGGAATTGACTTCTGCTCTCTCTAAAATATGAGATTCTTAGGTCTTACCTAAAACAAAATTGGCTTAGCAGTAATAAAAAAATTAGATAACAAAATTGTTAATTGGCATACTTACTTGTCCAGAACTTCAATTATTTTTCAGAACTCTGTCTCTTAAAATTTGGAGAAAAATACAAAGATTCGTTTAAGAAAAAATCAACTCAATAGTTTTCCTAAGATATGACATTCACATGTTTTAAAGTTTAGAATGATTTGAGGCATCAATTATTCCATGTACAAATCAAGAGCTGCAAAGATTCTTACTAAAATTTCTTCTTTGAGGAACCTTACCGAAGTGGCTAGAAACCTATGTGCATGTGCACATCCAAACTCACACACATCTTCTCTCTTCTGATAAGAGGCTGATAAAACATTTTGTTTTCAGTTCTGGGGTCCAGATTTTGTTCAGCTGTAAGGTTATGGCACCCCCTAGCCCAGCCTAGCAGAATAGCACTCAATTCTGACACGAATTGAAGTTTCAAAGGAGTTTTAAAGAATGTATGTAAAACCTAGGAGCTTTTTAAAAGCTTTCTCAATTAAAGGAGGTATTTTATGTTATTTGGTAGAAATTGTTTAGTTTCTTATTGTTTAGAACTTCTGGTGTATAACTTAATTGGACCAACTGCTGGTGAAATACAGGAGGCTGATTTATCTTTAAGATCACAGAGAGCATAAACATATCAAACAGATTTCCACTGGTCCTCTAAATATTTCCCCTCCAAATCATCAAAGAGCCAGACACTTGGAGTGCGAGTATAAAATATACGACATAGCTGGGATGGGTTATTGGCAAATCTTATGCTAATAGGTAACAGCTCCCCGAAGAAAAAAAGATGTACATTATTGAAAAATATGTCTGAATATGACACATGTGGCCACCATTCAGATAGGATATTTACCATTATTCTTTTATTCATGTTGTCCGTTAAGGAAAGAGTTGAAAAATGAAGAATTCTGGATGCACTTGTAATGAATTTAAACTGTTTAGCTTGTCTTATCTTTGAATCTTCACGGTTTCCTTATTAAGCTACAATGACTATTTCTAGCATATCATAATAGTGCTGCTTGCTTAGCACCTGTCAGTAGGAATTCAGCAATATAAACCTTTAAGGCTTTGATGGGACTGTAAATGGAATACCAATTTGCCAAGGCAGCACTCAAGCCTGTAGTATCTGTGGAGTTCACAGGATTCCCATTAGTCTGACAATTTTTGCAGACTTCAGGAAAAGTACTACTGTAAAACTTGGAAACAAACAAAGCATAAGTTTCCTCATCCTACTTGGCCCATTTTAGATTATCCCTCTCTTTGCTTCAGGAAAACTTGAAAGTCATCATTCTTTATTCTGAGACACTGTAAGTCTAGATACTGTAAATCACTTGGTCAATGTACATTAAATTTAATTTAGTCTGACCACCACTGCTACTCAAAGACCAGCAAATTGATTGTGCTACTAAAAGGTGATCACATTGATACTGCCGTTTAATGAACTCCATGCTTGTACATTGCTCCTAATGCACACTATTTTAGATTACTTAGTCAACTCCACTCTAATTGAATTTATCATTTGAAACCTTGACTTGATGCTAACAGTCCAAAAATAGCAGAGTCTTTTCAAAATAGTCCTGTCTGCAAAATGCCATCTATTGATGTTTTCCTGCAACAAACACTTGTCTTTTTGTCAGGGCTATTGAAGTACAATTATAAGAAAACTTGCATTTAGAAAAAGATATTATTGACCTCTGCAAATTGACTGGCAACATCAAAATTTGAAAGCGGAGCTCAGGCAGACTTAATGGGATATATGCAAATTCTGCAAACACAGGCCTGAAACTGTCATATGGCTGTTGTTATTTTAAGATTCGCATGATCTCCTCTTACTGTTCCACCCCTTTTATTTTCACTAAATGGAGGCAGCGTGTTTGCAAGACTAGTCTGGCTTAAAGGAAATGGCAATAGCATTTGCTGGGTTCTACAGGAAAGGATCATTACCAGTGCCAGTTGGTTTCATAAGCCAGCGCTGGGGAAAAAAAGTGAAACTGATGTAAGGTGACATTAAACCAGGAAAAGGGAGTATAGAAAAGACATGATTTCTGTAGGTTTACAAAATCAAGGCAGCATTGTAGAAATTAGAAACGAGCAGAGAATAGTAACTGATTATGCTTTAATTTTTTTTTACGAAAGAAGACCCTAATTTAGTGTTGCATTGTAGTTCAAATAGCTCCCCATAATTCATAAGGTGCTCTACTTGAGGAACACTGAAGTTCCTCATTATGATAATGCCTTTTGACAACTTTTATTGAACATAAGCATTCCCAAGATTAAATCTCTTAATAGGCAGCTCTCTTCAGTACTGGTTGCCGTAATTTCAAAGCTATGCTACATGCATTTCTGTACTGAAACAAACTAGCCAAAAGTCTAAGAGGAGAATAAATGTATGGAGAAATAATCTAATTTACAATAAGCTTTCCAATGAAAAAAATCACACGTTTATACAAAGTTTAGAGCAAAGAAATAAGAGATTCTTCATCATGGGTTATACTGATATAACCCAAGTAAAATAGAAAATTAAGCATATCTTTTGAAGTTACCCAATGTTCCAATCCCCCTTCTTTTACATATGTGTTCCCTGTTAGATTCAACCCCACAGGATAAATTAGCTAATTACACCTTACTTACACCACCTCTCCCTTCATTTGTTATATGTGGTTTGAAGGAGTCTCAAGTTCTAGGTAATTAAAAGTTGTCCATGACCAGGACTGTGCCAAAGCTTCCAGAAGGATTTTTTTTACGTGTAAAATATCATCAAAACATTTAAGATTCTTTCCTCTAAAACAAATTCCTGTAAGGAATTGTGAAAGGTCTGAGTTTTTACTTTACTTGCAAGCTCAGAAATGAGTCTGCCACAATTTGATAGGTAGCTGCAGAAAACACGAGACTCCTGGGTCAGAGACAGGATTTTATTACTCACAGCACAGAAAGCAGTATGAGCTTCATGTTCACGTCAGTTCCCTTGTTGCTTAGATCCTGCAGGATGCCATGAAGTGATCCAGGTGAATGCTTTGTATGCAGTGTGTTTTCATCCAGCTGAGGAACCCTGAACTTAGGAAACCCAACCTTTCATAATGGATTGTAAGCACATCTGCCTAATCTTTGCCCAGAAGGGAACATTATCACTATCATACTGGGCAGCACACAAACCTACCCTTTGCTCTGAGGGCCACACTATTTCTATCTTCTGAGCCTGCTTGCTATACGAACATCCATTAAAACATAATCTGGAACAAAGAGAATCAGTGCCTCTGCTTGCACAGAAATACAACAGACTGGGGGACAATTGTCTCTCTGAACTCTTCTACCTCTGAACTCTCATAGAATGCATTTTCTGTTCTGTACCACGTGTTATCTTCGGTTTATGTTTTCATCAATACATCCAGCATCTCCAAGTCAACTATAAGCTCCCAGAAAAAAGAACTCATTCTCTTACCAATGTATATCCTTAATGCCTAATACAGTGTGATAACCTGATCTGTGCTCAATGTATATTTAAGAAAGATTATTGATGATGATGATGACTGACTGATTAATTGATTGATGGTAGAAATGATGCTAAAACAGAAAGATGCAGTCAATTTCTCAGAGGTTTTGCCCTTATGATGCCAACCATCTGGATTTTTATAAATCCAAAGAATTTTAGATGGTTGGTATCATGTAGAACACAGAACTATACAAACCACAGAGTTTCACTCTTTAGTTCATGTATTTTGAAATGATGTAGAAATAGTCTTTGTGCAAGAACTGAGCATGGTAAAACATATGTACATTTAGGTAGAAGAATTTCGTGTAGAAAATGCCCTTGAGATGAGAAGAAATAGAAATTTAGAACAAAGGGGAAAATGGAGTTGAAATGAATTCTAAGCCAAAAATCATGTGCACTTTTTGCCAGCCAATAGATAAAAAGCTTGATTTGCACTGTAGAAACAGACACTTAATGCTTGAAGTCCTTCACTGGTAAAACTGTCTAGAGGACATTTTGCTGGTACGCATATGTAGCTTGAAAGTTTCATGGTTTTTAAAATACTGCTACTAGGGACTTCTATACCATAAAAAAAAAAATTACAATCAAGATTTATTAAAAGCACATTAGGGATAAATGATTGGTTATAAAAAATAAAATAAGGTTTCACCTTAGAAATAATAAGTTGCATCAACTGAATGATCTATCAAATGAAATATAGAGAGAATCTCTTATCATAGACAACTTTAACAGATCTTCACATTTAAGGTATGTATGAAAAGAATAACAACATACTTTGCAAATATCGCGGATCTTATTTCATATAATAAGACTATTCAACAACGCTTGTCAAAAAACCGTAAGGTAGATTTTATCAGGACCATCACAAAAAGCGTAGGGACCACTGCAGACTTCTGCCAAAGTCTGAACCAAGAAAGAGTCAGTCCTTTTAGAGGAACAAAAAAGCAATCATTTGAGATGTAAATATCTGACAAATAAGGTACGGCAGCGAAGGGAATTTAAAAGGGATTTTGAGAAGAAATGAACAGTTTCTAGTTGTTAAGGTAATTAACCTTTTTTCAAGATCATTAAAAAATGTTTTTCCTGCACACTACTAATTTTCTTTCAGGTTATAGAGGTCATTGTTTAGCAGAACAGGAGGGAAAATAATTGAGAGCTGGTATTCATCTTCCTAGCCCAAAAGGGTTACAAACAATATTAACAATCAGTGTTAAGTTCTTTCTTTCTGACATATGTCTTCCTATTCTGGAATTCTACTGCAGGTCAGCCAGATGCAAATCTAAAAACAGCATCCACTGAGGTATTAATTACATTGAACATTCTATGTGTAATATAAAACAGTTCCTTCAGTATTTTGAATGTGTCTCACTCTCTCCACCTACTTCATATAAGTAGTAGTGTTCTTTTTAGGATCCAATTTTGCATGAAACAATTTGTCCCAATCACACTGCAGAGAAATTTCTTTTTGATTCTGCGCCCCGTGGAGCTGATTTCTAAAGGACAGCTATGTTAATGACGAAAACGCTATGCTTGAAATACTCTAACAAAACAGAAATGTTGAAAGTCTAAGGTGATGGAATAAATAGCTATAATCTCAGTTCTGGCCAAGCACATGGTCACGCTGACCTCTTTAATTTCATAATTGCTTTAGCTTTTCATGTGTAGAAGTTTTATTTTCATGGGTACCGAGTAACTGAAAATACCTCTGACTTTTGTAAGAACCCTTTGATAGTAGTAGAGCTCAAGAGCACAACATCATATGGATCTAGAAATGATAATGACTGACTGACCACATGAGTTTCTGGTAGACTAAGATAATCTACCTAGTTACCATATTATTCAAACACTTTCTTTATCCTATATGAGGACAAACACATAAACTATTTGCAGTGTTATTGCTCAAGAGTTCAACTGTTCTGAAAATCAAACCAACAAATAAAAAGCTGATGAAATTATATAGAACCATGGATCTGGTCTACGTATGAAAGAAAGATGATGATATAGGGGAAAGAAGTTAGATAAGCTCGGCTTTGAATTATCCCACACTGCAGCTTATTCAATTGTGTTACCTAATGGAGGTTTTATTTAAAGGATGTATATACATATGTACCCAGGGAAATCCCAGCAATCCCTCTTTGGTCTCAGCAAGAACTTTCACACAGCTGAGCTCTGGTGAGAACAGGACATGTAGTAGAATAGGACATGGGGCCTGAACGTGAGTGCTCTGCTGTTTAATCAGATTTATTTGCACTTAGCTTATCTGTCTCTTTTCTTTCTTTTTGTCTCTTGATATATCTCCCTACTGGTAAATGACAAATTCACTCATATTTCCATTTCACATTCTTGAGAGAGAAACTGAAAGTTCCCAATTATCTTTTCCTACCTAGTCTGTTATCCCTAGTTAAGTTGTAGCAATGAAGGCATCAATTTAAGATCCCAATAGTGTATGTGGGGATAGAGGGAGCCCTCTGGTAGTAGCAAACAGAACAATGTGAACCTACGACCTGAGGACTAAGAGTCATTAACCTAAGTCCTAATGGTGGGCAAGTATAACACTTAATCTCATAATTCAAAATTCCACCTTTGGGAGAATGGTAAGGATCTGACATAACTTGTAGCGTGTGCGTGTAGCACTTGCAACCGGTGGCTGTGCTATAACCTCGGGCTTAAAGAAGTCGTCATGGATGGGTGCGATTTAACACGTGCCCCGTATCGTATTTCTTCCCCCAGTTTACACAGTACCTCAAATTACCCTTATCCTTCTTACTTTTAGAAGGCGCTGCTAAAACAGGTGGTCATTTTAACACGCAGTCAGTGTGGTTGCATTTCCTACTCTGTGTGCAGATTGATATTTGTAAAGGACAAATATGAGCATTTTCTAGTTTAAAACCCTTCGCTGGATACCTATTTCCCTCCAGATAAAATTCCAGCTTCTTAGAATGTACCTTTACGTTGGCTCCCATTTGGCTTCGGCATCATCTTTGGCTCTTCCCTCCCCCTATAGACTGCAAACCCTGTGTTTCAGTTATACCATTTATTTTTTTTTTCTCCTGGTAGATGCAAAAATTATAGAAGTCCAAACACCACACCAAACAAAGAGCATCTGAGCATTAAAATTTAGGGGCCGGCCCAGGGTTGAGCGGTTAAAAGTTCTGCACACTCTGCTTCTGCGGCCCAGGTTTGCAGATTCAGATCCCCGGTACGAACCTACTCCACTCATTATCCATGCTCTGGAGGCATCCCGCATGCAAAACAGAGGAAGATTGGCGCTGATGTTAGCTCAGGGCTAATCTTTCTCACCAAAAAAATAAATAAAATTCAGTGAAACTCTGTCTGGCAGAGACTGTACCTGACTTTTATACTGTGTCTGTAACCACTATTATGGATCAACTATCTGTGAAATGCCACAGATAACTCTCCTAATCTAACTTTCACAACATCTTCATGAAGGGCATATTCTCATACTAAATTTACAGCCAAGGAAAGAGGCTCTAGTAGGTTAGAAAACTCGCCTAACTTATGACAGTTAGTAGAAGACAGAGCCAGAAGTCAATCCCATGTCCATCTGACTTTAAAATTCATTTACCATCCCACAAGACACTCTCTGGTCTCCATAATATTGGAGAATCTAAAGGCCACTTATAATAGAAGAAACTAGATTATTATTGATCTTTGCTAAATGATGAAGAAATCTGGGGTTATACAGGATTAGACATTTTTGCTCCTCCCTAAACTGATCTTAGTTCTCAAGGATGAGATGTGAATACAAGTTCACACTGCTTGCTTCCCTGTTGTACTTGCCCAGCCCAGTGTCCATATTTAAATGGTGGTTCAAAAACTTGCTTGCTTACAGCTATGGCCATCTTGCAAGGGAATCTGAGAGTGGGGTAAGAGAGTAAGGAGAAGGTATAAAAACAGGTGAGATGATGATTTGTGATGGGCTCTTGAAGAGGAAAGGAAGGGGTCCTTTATATTTTTGCACAGATGTGTCAGAATATGGAATTCTAAGATATTCCATTTTTAGTTTTTTTTCAGTCTTTCATTTTGTTCTCCTAGTATTGCTGCTTTAAAAAACAAATAGGTAAGCTTGCTTTTTTGTTGTTGTTTTACTTTGCTGTTCATTGGCTGTTTAAATGAAAACAATATGTTTTATAAAATATAATTTTTTGACCTCAAAGAAATCAATAGTAAAATTAACTTCAAGCGTTACACAGAATAAAGAGGGTTAGAGCAAATTCAATGTATTATCACATTACAACACTTCTCAACTAGTTTCCGAAGGGTAAAATACCATTTTATAAAAACGATGAATTTATCTCTCAAACAGATATAACATGATAAATATAACTGTAATATAGATTATAATCACACATTGTAAACTTATATTAAAATATTAGCTATTCAAGCTTTTCATATGTTTAATAAGCCAAAAATTTCAGTTCACCTCTCCCAGGAATTTGCTCCTTGGGCCGCCCTTAAACCTTTGTAGAAAACCTATCAGCTTGTTTCACAAATATTTGTGAACTCACCTTTTCCTCCTGAAACTTTGGAGCTAGCTTTTATTAGTGACAAAGACTAACCAAACTCCAATCAGGCTCTTCTGAACTCTCTTCTTTACTAGGCCCTGATTTTGGGCTCCTCTGTTTGCTTCTGCATTGTCCAATTTTAGTGGGAATCTTGTTAAGTCCGTTTAGTCATCCTCAATATCTGATCACGCTTGATATCTGGTCATAGGTTCCTCATCCCCCACCATTCCCTGAGTGATGTCTGATCCCCCTGGCCTGCCTGCACCAAGAATCCTGTTAGGTAGGTTTAGCCAGAATCCCCCCTTATCGCTGATGCTTGCTCTTAGTAATTTTCCACCCACTGATCCCCACCCTGCTCCTTGGTTATAAATTCCCACTTTTCCTCGTTGTATTTGGAGTTGAGCCCAATCTCTTTCCCCACTGCAAAACTCCATTGCAGTGGTCCCTATGCTTTTTGTGATGGTCCTGATAAAATCTACCTTACGGTTTTTTGACAAGCGTTGTTGAATAGTTTTTTCTCTAACATCAGTGTACAGGGCCTTTACAAGGAAGTCTCCGACCTTGCAGAGTTGTTTTGATTGTTAGCATAAATGACATCACTGAGCTTAATACCAAGCACCTAAGAGACACTCAGTATTTACCTTCTGTGAAAGTGTAATTTTCAAGATGGTCAAATCATGACTCTCATCAAACATAAAATGAACACTTAGCAAAGATTTTATTTAGCTCATTAATTAGTGAGGAAACAAGAAAGATGTTAAAATTGATTCAAATGAAAATGTCTTATAGAGATTTTTATTGTTGACTGGACAAAATTCATTTGTATTTCTATGAACAAGAAACATTTATATCATTTTTTTCTACAACATAGCTTTTGTCCCTTTAGAGTTGTAAAATAGCCTAGTCAATAAAAAAGATAATCAAAGATGCAGTCTGATAGAATCAGATAATCCTCAGAGGGTCTGGTAAACAACGGCCAGTTCTTTACTAAAAGGACACCTAGGAATCTCATTTGCCATTTCCAAGTCAATTTCTTTTTGATAATTGTTTGCTTATTTCCAAGAGAATTTTTTTCTGACACTTCCTTTTCCATAAGATTTATTTATTTTAGGACTAAGACTTTATTAATCTTTGTATCCTCAGTAATGAATATATGCTTAGTAGTCTAAAAAACAATGGTTTAAGTAACTGATTAATAGCCACTCCCACTTCCACAGAACTTTATTATTTGCAAGGAGCTTTCTCACACTTCCTGTCATCTGTTCAATTATCTCACACAGGGCACTGAAAAAACAATAGAAACCACAGCCTTATTTTCAATTCAATTTAATAAATATTTAGTGAGCACCTGCCATATACTCCCTGGAAAAGGGGAGAGAAAGCTAGCAGTAGTGACTTGATTTCGATCTCTTCACTGTTCCTCCCTGCTGTCCACTGGGCTTTTCTTTTCTATCCTCTCATTAATGTCATTGCCATGGAAACACTTCTGGAGTTATAATTCTGATTTTATAGGATGTTTCTAATCTGAGTACCAGAAGAAAACATAAAAATCATAACAGCCTCCTCCTGGTTTATACTGCCATCCTCACAATAGCCCTCTGAACAAGCTTATGAAGTGTGATAGATTGTTTCAAGAAATAAGACAAAGCAAAAAAAGACTGAGGACAGAGTCGTGAGATCGTCCGTATTTGGAGAGACCCCATCTGCTGTTTGTTTAGGCTCAGAGCCACTTTTCAAGGCCATTCTCTTTCCCTTCTCCTAATGAGTCAACACACTTTCTATCTCTTAGTAATTTTACTGTTAAACCTAGCTTCGAAGTAGAGGAAATGCTGTCTCTCCAGCTCTCCTCTTCCTTGCTTCTCCCAGTGATGAGCCATTTAGGAAGAAAAAGAAACTAACACTATGTGACGCCCAGGACAGATTCAGGTACTCTGAATAAATGAGGCCTCAAATTGGGTACATTACATGAAAGAAAGGATAGCTCAGAGAGGCTAAATAATTTATCCATAATTACTAAACTACAGAGTGGCAGAGGTGGGATTCAAGGTTTGCACACAAGCATAGTGCTAATAGCTTAGACTTTGGAATGAGAAAAAGGACCTCTGTATGCATCAAAGTCAACCACTCTCTGTGACTTAGAGCAATTTACTTAACTTTCTTTAACCGCATGGATTTCCTCTAGAAATAGTAATAGTATATACCTAATAAGGTAGTTTTCAGGATTAAATTAAATATTGCCTGGAAGGCAAGTATTCAGTAATATTTTAACTTTCAATATTATTATCTCTAGTCAATGCTGTCCGCCAAGGCTTTCACTGCTAATCAGTGCCGAAAACCAAACAGATAATAACAAAACTAACAATCATGAAGAAGTTATAAAAGTTAAGACATTATACAAAGTTCTTAAAGTCTACCAAATTGTAACTAGAAACATCCATCATTGTCTGCTTTCAAAATTCTTTTAAACAGGAAATGGAATTCACAAATTATTTCCACTACAGCTCTCCACCCAAATCTCTTCTAATTTCTTAATTTTCGTCTTTCCATGAATTGACACTTCAACTTCATATTCTAGGAAATCCCACTTCTTAGCCCCAGACCATTCACATGATCACTTGACTCAACCATGTAATTTTCATTTTTAGGAAACTGACCTCTATCTCAGTGCTTCACAGCTAGAAAGAAAGAAAGAGGAAAACACCTTACATATACACTTCTCACTTTAGAATTAAAAAAAATAACATATATTTTTAACATTTCTTCTTTGTATACACTCACAGAGATCCTAGCTTTCTGTGCAAGTTCTTAGCTGTGCTGAAAGAGGAAGAGCTCACCTATGTCTGAGGGGGCTTGGTCCTTACAGTACCCCACACGGTTGTTGGATTTCTGTAGGATCCATTTTCAGTCCTCAGCATCTTGTTCCACAGGGCTCAATCAAGTCAGAACTTTTAGACTGATTTGAGCAGTAAACTACTGGCCCCATTCATTTGTTTCAGTTTATCAAGGATCCAAATTCTGGCAGATATTTCTTTTCTACTGCTGATAAATCCTTTTATCTCAGCAGTAATTTTTGACTGAGATTTATTGATCCTCTTCTCTTCCCTCATAATAGGCAATTAGTATCCCTTATTCAGACCTTCAATTCTACTTGTCACAAACTCACGTGAAAAGAGAAAAATTGACCTAAGTGTGGACTAGGACAGAAACTTTGCTCACGTTGTAATTTACCAATCCTTTTCGGGGGAAAAAATTATCATCCCTGATAAAAGACTTAATTAATTTTTAATTTTCAAATAAACTTTAATGAGAATAAGACCACTTCTGAGAACTCAGCCATTCACTCCCTCAGTGGACTGTTAATCTTGGGAGGGGCCTAATTGTCTTTAGCCAGTCTTGAAGATATTGTTTTATAATTCTTAACTAGCTTCTTTTTTCTTCTATGTAGTACAACAATGGTTCTCTAACCATCCACTTTTCTTATAGTATTTCCCAACAAAAAGTAAATCTAATCTTTAAGAAATACCCCAAGAATTGCGCTGAAGCACAGAAGGGAACCCTCCTAGTGATTCTTACTAGGGAGGCAGCACACTCTAGGCCAGCATGTGCTTGGAAAACCCAACATACATATTGCATGAATATGGCTCTAACCTGAAGATTTGATTAATGTAATTTTAACGACTGCTGACATCCTGAAAATCAGATTCCTCAAACCATCCCAATGTTTAAAGGAAGCTAGATTCAGACTAGTAGCAGCAATGGAATGTGCATCACAAGACTTTGTTGGGCTGGAAATGTATATGAAATATATGATGATGTCAGGATGCTCAAGAGCTGTTTGGTAGTGAATGGGGTGGTCATGGGTAGTGGGGGAAGAGAAATGCTTTAAGGTGGAACTGGAACATGTCTTCATGTAGTCTGTCCTTGCCAAGACAGCCTGTGTGGGGCAGCAGCAGAGACAATAGTCAGACTAGCAAACAGAAGAAATAGGCTTTTTTTAAAAAATAAACTTCATTCCAAAGGGATGTAATTTATATTAATAATGGCTCATTTAGATAGAAGCCAGAGGACCCAGACCATGTTCAAACTTCGTATATGCTCAGTGTGGAACAGTAAACATTTACATGATATTTTTTTTAGCACCATAGTAGAAAAGACAGAAAAACAATGAGTCATTTGATATAACAATCAGTAATTACGCATATAGTACTTACTTTATGCCTGGCATTGTCCTAAATGTATATTTGTTTGGGTTTTTATTGAGGAAGATTAGCCCTGAGCTAACATCTGCTGCCAATCCTCCTCTTCTTGCTGAGGAAGACTGGCCCTGAGCTAACATCCATGCCCATCTTCCTCTACTTTATATGTGGGACGCCTACCACAGCGTGGCTTGCCAAGTGGTGCCATGTCTGCCCCCGGGATCCAAACCAGCAAACCCCCCAGGACACCAAAGTGGAATGCGTGGACTTAACTGCTGCGCCACCAGGTCGGCCCTTGTCCTAAATGTTTTATGATTCATTTAATAAATTATTTAGTTGTCAAAACAAACCTATGAGGTGGGTAATGTCATTAGTTCCATTTTATAGATGGAGTAGCTGAATAAATGAGATGGAGAGGTTAACTAGCGTTCCTAAAGGTGCACAGTTAGCAGAGTAAGTGTCCAGGCAGCCTGGCTCTAAAGTCTACCCTCTGGGCTCTTAACGTATACTTCCTCTTCTTTTTGACTTAATGAGCTTCTTCCATGGAATCCCCATTTTAGTAGCTCCTGTAACTTTATAACATTCCTCTGGGTTTTATAAAAAGAGAGTTTCTCAGAAAACATAGACAACTGGTTAGGATCTGGGATTCTGCTTTGTGATTTGGGCTAAGCTGGGTACCTGTTTGAAGACTTTTTCCTTGTCTGTTTAATGATTATAATAGCTTCTGCCTCGTAGGGTTATCATAACAATAAAATTGAAATGTAAAAAGCCTGCTATTGTCCTTGGCATGTGGTATATCTATACATATGTCCAGATTTATGGTTGGTCATTGATATAGACACAGATATGGATGTATAGATTGATCGCCAGATATAGATACCTGTCATTCCTAAGAACGTCATTATTACTTTGGAATTGAGGAAACAGAGAGTCACCATTAGGTTACCTTCTTGAGTAACAAACTTCTTTTTTCATAGATTTTTTTATCCTAATATATCGAGAAGGCCCAAAAGGCCCACTATTTGAATTAAAAAGAATGCAATAGCAATAAATAGATAAATAAATCTCTATTCTTTATTACATGTCTATTAAAACCTCAGAAGTCCCTCTCTTTACTCATCAACTCTTACATCTTAAAACTGCTCTAGCACATTCTCAGATTTCCCATCTGCCTCATCCACCCCTGGGTCCTGCCTCCTCCTTTTTCTCTACACTTATCCTTTTCTTTTGTGGATCTCTTTATCAGGTTCATCTACCTGGCCATTAGCGCACAAAGCCCCATACTAATATTTATTATTCTATCACATAATGTTCTCTGTAATGAATTTGACAACTCCTACAGAAGATCAAGTAGTTTTCCAGACACATCATTTGCATTATCATGTGTAAGAGTGTTTTGTATTTGCTGATTATTCAAAGTAATTTTCTGAGTTTAGGACAATCCGAGACAATATTCACTGTTGATGTTTGTTAAACTGCTATTTTTCAGCAAGTTAAAATATTCGTAACCAAGAAACATAACTGCGGTCTCTGTTGGGCTCTAGTATTCCTGGTGGGCCTTTCCCCTTATTTGTATTCAACCATTTATACAAATGGAACCAAATCTCCCTCGCTCAACCTCTACAAGCGCGCGTTCACTGAGATCCTCTCAAAACGTATTTGATCTCATTGTGTGTAAAATTGGGTCATATGTCTGAAACACACATGGTACCGACCTTAAATATGTTGCAGCACATTAAAAATTGATTTTTATTTAAGAAGAAAAGAAAAAACTCAGAGCAACAGCAAAACTAAGATTTGTTTCTCCCAGGATAGAGTCTAATTCAGCTGCAACAGCAAGACTGGATGAATGTTTTCTAAAAACCTGAACTCCCACAAAGTACAAAAAAGCTTCTCTAAGTGTGGATGAGCTCTGTTCATTGACTAGAACAATCTTTTGCATTTCAAGGAGCAGTGAGCTACAATCCTAAATCATGAATACAGAAATTTCTCAAGTCGCTTGTGATAAACTTGATTCTGTGTCATACACACTACTTGACACCAAATAAAACTTCTCTTTCATTTCAGAGTTAAACTGTAAATAAGCTCTTGCTTGGCCTTCTGCATAACAGTCTAAGAAGTCTAGCTGAGTCCATGAGATGTCTTACACTCTCTGTGTTCGGCTTTTGTCACAAGCTACTGCGCTCCAGGGGTTCACGCTGTCAGCAGAAAAATCTTCATTTGAATTACATTATTGGATTCGATCAGGGGACTATATTTTGTCTGCCCAGAAACTGACACCTATTGAAAAGGTACAATTTACATATAGAGAAGAACTAGCAAACTATACATTTTTACTATGGCTGTCAGTATAAGTCTGGATATCTGAAGGTAATATCTACACAAGACAATAGGTCAAAATATGTAAAGTTTCAGGCAGTGACTTCTGAATTTCCAGAAGTATTGACTGCTAAACTGTGATTTGTTAATATCCTCCTTACTTTCTTACTTTAAGAACTTCTCATGTTAAACAATTTTTAAAATTTTTAACCTATAGTTTCTGGTACGCTTATCATGGAGAAAACAGCTGAAATGCATTTTAGGTTTGTACTGTGAAAACAGATTTCTGGTCATTTTTTTATCTCTCACTCCTAATACAATATCCAATGGCTCATCATTCTAATTCCTAGAAAATATTGCTGGATTTTGGTGGAATCTCTTTATGTATAATATTATAGGCACATGGTAGCAATGTCGTCTAAGAGCCTAGGAATTTGAAGTCAGAAAATTTAAGTTCTGCTTCCAACATTTACAAGCTAAAGGATCTTGGAAAAATCAGATTGTCAGAGTCTAAGTTTCCTCAGCTGTGGTTGTATAGAGCGAGTGAAACACTATATGAGAAAGTATCTTAAAAATTATACTATGATACAAGTATTTGTAATTGTTGTTATCACTATATCTTATGGGCAAATACTTGGAAAGTTTTATTTCTAATTCTTATCTTTGAGTAAATAAGAAAAAAAAGAAATTACCTTTTGACTTTCATATCTTGAGTGTTTTTCTGTCAAATTAAGCATTCTCATCATGTGTATTTTTAAAGACACTTAAATGATAACATAAGAACAAACGTATGAAACCCTGACGATTTTGCTATTCAAAGTGTCAGCTAGTTCATAGTCACACTAACAGCCCAATCACAGGGCCAAGGAAATGTTTTATTCCTTACTTAAGTATTTGACTTCATTCCCTTCTGACCCAATTCACTTGACACTATCTGAACTGCAGGTGGCTAGTTAGTTGTGTAATTACAATTCCACAGTTTCAGTTTAATACTTTGGACTCAATTTAGTTGCACAAAGAGAATGCAAGATCACCACGTAGATTAGTTCTTTAAAGACTGCTGATCCTTTTGTATTTTAATAAATTTTCCAAATGCTATTATTGCTTCTCTTAAAGACTTGAGTCCTGAAAGCGTTTGCTCTTTACAAGCTTAATATCTGCTGAAGAAAGCTGTGGAAAAAATGTTCAATGGCGGAAATACTAAGCCTTCATTCTCATAATCAACACAAGCTTTGAATCTTTATCAAACTTTTATCAACTGTTCATTACATTCTATCCTTTAAGCTCATGCTGACTTCACTATTGAACTCTATTGTAAAGTTTATATTTCTTTGTTTTGTTTTGGCAAACATTTTTCTAAGGGTGTTTTAACTTTTGGAGGGACTATTATTTTTGTATTTTTATTTTTTATATGGATTTTGTCGGTGTTCAGTGTTAATAATAGTTTTCTCTTCATCAACATCAATGTATAACTAGCAGTTTATCACATAGGATGAAGTCCACAGTTCATATTCCAGTTAAGTTACAATTTGCCTATAATTAAATTTATCTCAAAAATAATTTATCAGTGGTTATTTTCCAGATGACTTTTAAACATTGATCTTTAATAATCTCCACTCTTGTTTACAGAAATGAAAATCATCATCTTGTGATTATTTTTTTACTTCAAAAGCAAAGTTATTGGTAGCAAAAATGGTAAAGGCTCCTTGAGTCAAAATATTTTTTGCATTTATACATTTCTTCATCCTCTTAATTGTTCAGCAAAGATTCCTTTGGGTTCTACTCTGCACTCAGAATAGCACTGCAGTCCACACACAAGAAGAACAAAGCTGAGTAAGACATACCTCCTGCATGTAGAGGGCTCATGGTCTACAGAGTAACAGAAATTGTTGAGTCTACCAAGGTAAGCACTTTAATGAATATGATATGTAAGAGCTGACCAGTCCGTGGCTTTCTCTGCCTCAGAGATCAGGGAGAGATTTCATGGGGAGTGATATTTAAGCTGAATTATGAATAATGCACAGAGCACTAGATGAAAAATGTTTTAAAAATATAAATAGGAAAATAAATAAAAGGTGGAAAGGTTATTATAGGCAGGAATACGTTGTTGCCCTTTGAATATTACTGGCTCTGGCCTTTCCTTAGTATAAATGAGTTTGAGCCTTCCTTCCTCTTTTGTCGTGTGTAACGTTCAGGAAACCCTATTTGTAGATCTGATGTCTCACAGGAGCTTGTGCCCAGGGCAAAATCCTAACCATGGCTTATATTCAAACTGTTCCAGCTTCGTGGATGCAGAGTTTGAAAGATTATTTTGGCTGCTGAAAATAGTTAGGAAATTCAGAAGAAGAGTGGCTATTAATATTTTCAAAAAATTTGTTATACTTATTATTTATAGTTATATTATAGATTCACCTATATACTTATCCAGTTGCTATATATAACCTTGTGTAATGTATTGTTGTCAATAAGAGTAATTTGCTTTTTGTTTTGTTGTTATCTGAGCATGCTGAAGAATTTTAAACAGCAGTGTTGCATACTATTTCTTTTTTGTGTTTGCGGGATATGAAAATTCAACCTAGTGTCCATAGGATGAACTGTTATTTCCTAATATTTAATGTGTAGAGTCACTACTAAGTGTTAAAGATCAGATGTCCGCATCCACCCAAATTCCTATGTTGAGGTCCTAACCCCCAATGGGATGGAATTAGGAGGTGAGGCCTTTGGGAAGTAAATAGGATTAGACGAGGTCATGGGGGCGGGGTCCTCATAATGCACTTAGCACGCTTATGAAAAGAAACCAGAGAGCTTGTTCTCTCTATCTCACAAGAAGGTAGTCATCTGCAATACAGGGAGAGAGCTGTCACCAGGAACAAAATCAGACAACACCTCCATCTTGGACTTGCCAGCCTCCAGCACTGTGAGGAGTGTCTGTTGTCTAAGCCACCCAGTTCTCGGTATTTTGTTACAGCAGCCTGAGCGGACTAAGATACCGAGTTTCAGCTTTGCATATGCAAAACTTATTCCTAGACAAGCTAGTAAGTATTAAAATACTAGGAGCATACCTCGAACTTCCATCACTTTGCTACAGGTTTTCTACCTGTCACTACTTTCCATCTTGACCTCTAACTTCAGAGCTTTTTACCAAGTGGCTCTTCTTTTCAATGTGAGCTTCACTTCTAGTTTCTCAGAAGCATCAGGAAATCTTGTTTAAGTAAATAAAATAAAATTTTAATGAAGTTGCATAATGGTTATGGATTATTTCTTATTTTTTTCCGTGTCTGTGTAAATGATAAGGACATGTCCATCTTTGAACTCTGTCCTTGCTTGGCTCAGTGTGACAACTACTTAGCAATATCTGTCAGGGCTGTATTTCAATCATATTCTGGCTGCTAATCTGAGCAGACTATGCTGGACTCTGCAAGGTCCCAAGGACACATTCCTTAAATGCTTGTGCTAAAGGTACACGTTGCTTATCTGCACATCCTGACATTATTTCATGATCAAATCATCTTTTTCCTTTCCAACTTTTCTATTTTGTTTTTAAAGATTGGCACGTGGGCTAACAGCTGTTGCCAATCTTTTTTTTTGTTTTTCCTGCTTTATCTCCCCCAATCCCCCTGTACACAGTTGTATATCTTAGTTGCAGGTCCTCCTAGTTGTGGGTTGTTGTGGGACGCCACCTCAACGTGGGCTGAAGAGCGGTGCCATGTCTGCGCCCAGGATGCGAACCCTGGGCCGCCCACAGCAGAGCGCAAGAACTTAACCACTCAGCCACGGAGCCGGCCCCTCTATATTTTTAATGTAATGTTTCTAATGATATGGCTAAATATAGATGTATACTGATGAAGCCGTTTATATATAGAAATGCTCAAGTACATTTTCTCTGCAGTAGATTGTTTTCCCTCCTTTTAACAAAATCAGTACCTCAGCTGAACTTACAATCTTTTATCTCCCCCAAAGAAATAGCCTGAATAGCGATTTTTAAACATTCCATGTACAGAGCAATATTCTACAATTCAATATCACACCTTCTTTTGGAAAATGCCCTAATACATGGCACCCCATACTTGGAGACAACTCAGAAAATGATGAAGGGAGCAGGAATGGACCTCCTCTCTTTCTCTTGACTTTCTACTTCTAGCTATGGGATGCTCTAAAATGAATAATATTCAATGTGACTACAGAGCTAAATTAATACATAAATTATACCTTAAGAAGACAACTGTCATTTATTGTCTCCCTCTCGTGGGTTAGATACTTCTGTGGCTTTGTTCTAATACCAGAACTCTGTAAAATAAGTCTTACTATCCTTTTTATATTTGTGAAGGAATCAACGCTAATTCAGGTTCAACTACTTGCTCGCGTTCCTACTGTGGCAGAACAAGGATTCCAACAGTCCATGCTTTCTCCAAAAACATCACTCTCTTAATCGGGAAATCATATACCTAGACAATTGTAATAATGGATTAGAAAATGATTTTATGTTAAAAACTAATGAGGAAACTGTGTGTGGTGAAGAATGTGAGACCAAAAGAAAGAGAGATTAGATGAACAAAAATTTCAATAAAACTGCTTATTCAAGGACATTTTTTCCACTGAACTGTAATATATTTTTCTGCTGTCAAAATTCTTAGAAGAGCAAGACATTTATTTCAACTTAGCCAAAATTTAACGAGTGCCCATGATGCGTCTCTAACAACGTGATAGATGGTAAGACCCATGGACTCAAGAGTGGAACTATGGTAAACTGTGGAGGCTCTCCCTGAACACCCAAGACCCTGGAAAGAGGAAATAGCACGTCAGGTCTGTGAGGCTGAACAAAAGAAGTTACAGACACCATTGAATATCGTAAATAAGGGCCATGAAACTTGTTACTTCTCTGGGGGTTTTTAAAAAAAATATTCACAGACAAGATCCCGACATTTATGACTGTAACAGGAGTACCCAAATATGATTCTACTCACCAAAACTTCTTACACTTTAGTGCTGTTTACTGAAGGGATAAGTGCAGAGGATCAGAGAATTTTATTAATAAATTAGGATTGCCAGTAACTTTTCTAAATCTTCCTTCTTGACAAAGATAAAAATTGTTTGATGTGACAACCCCCTCTACCTCATGCAGTGTGTGTGTCATATTCTCAAAATCAGTATCTTTGCCACCCAGACTAATGTATACTCTCACTCATTTATTCCTCAACAAATGAGGGTTGAACAAGGAAATTTTATACCTTGGAATCACGTTTGATTCCTTTGCTTCACATCTGGCATCCAAATGATCAGAAATTCTTTTGAAGATACTTTCAAAATCTATATAGAAACTAACCACTACTTCCACCTATACCACCTTGGCCTAAGTCATCACAATGTCTTGCCTGAAAATTTTCCAATAACTTTCTAATCAACTTCCGTGTTTTTACTTTCATCTCTGTTACAGTCTATTCTCAACAAAATAGATTGCCAGCAATCCTCAGATCACTTCTGAGCTACCTTCCTTGATTTCTTGTTTCACCTAGAGTCACATCCAAACTCTTTTCCCTGACTTACAAGCCATATATTATCTTACTATTTTATCCAGCTATTTTTCTGACCCCATCTTCCATCACTCTTTTTCCTCTCTGATTTTGTTCCAGCCACAACAACCTCCTAACTGTTTTTCTAACACAACTAACGTATTCCCATCTCAAAATCTTTATACAAGTCCTTTCCTCTACTGAAACACTCTTCTTTCAAGTATTCAGATAGCTCATTTCATCAATTTATTTATATCTGTATTCACATGTTAGTCACCTTACCCAAGAGCCTTCCTTGACAGTCATATATTAAATGCCACCTCTTATCCTCCATTTAATTCCCTGACACCACTTTTTTTTTCCTTCATAACAGTAACTCCACCTGGAATAGTACATAATTATTATTTATTTATTGTCTATCTTCCCCCATTATAATAGAAGCTTACTGAGGACAGAGCTATCTATTTTGTTTACTGCTTCTTTTTGTTAGCATTGCTAGCATCTAGAATAGTGCATGGTATATGGTAGTGGTATATTTAGCATTGAATGTGGGTCAAGAGAAGCACTGTGCTGTTTTTCAAAATATAAGTACCGACGCACATTTTTACTTTAAATAAGGTTATTTATCTAAAAGTGCTACACTTTCCTTATTAAGCATGGTTTCCAAACAAAAATCTAAAGCCTGAAAATTATTTTTCAAGCTAAGATGTTTCTCTCAAATGGGTTCTTGATTACATTCCAACACAGCTACACATTGCCTCTCAACCTATTTAGAAGAAATAATCTTTATATATATATATATATATGTTGTTTGTGCATCGAAACGTATTAAGTATTATAAGTGTGAGTCATACAGATAATAGTAGTTTGTTTAAAATAATTACCTAAATAAACGTTTTTTTACAAAATATCTAACTCTTTAGCAACTTTTAAAGGAGGATGTTGTGTGTGTGTGTTCCGGTTAGCTCTCTATGTAGCCATTTTTGTAGATGTTTATTTGACCATTTCACATAGATAAATACTAACACATAAAGTAAAAGGAAATTCTACCGTCCATGAGTCAGTATGTTCAAGTTATTATCCTTCCAATTTAATGTTGCTGAAGTCGAAATTTGGGTTAATTTTTTTAGAAACTCTCTAGAAGTTTAGAATTAAGTAGGATGTAGCCCTCTCTTAAGTTTCCCAAATGTTAATGAAAACATTCTTTTGCCCATAAAGCTATAGGTGTATTTTGAACTGATTTTATATCAGTCTTTTATTTTGAATGCTTATAGCTTTGACTTTGGCACAGGCTACAAGAAATACACTTTATAAGTCTCTTGTTCCCGAGTCTCTAAATTGCACATTCTGAAAAACTGGCTATTTCTGTGCAGAACATAGAGATTGAATGCAAGGCTATAATTCACTTTCGGGCTCTGCTGATGACATAAACCTACAGAGCTTGTTGGTTTATGAACAGAACAGGACACAGAGATTGAATTATGGCATATGTCAGTGATGAGAGATAAAGAATGGGCACCCACAACCCAGAGATAATAGTTTCATTCCATTTAAATTTGAGACATGAGAAAAAAAGATTTTTAAACATTTAAGGAAGAGTTCATCTGTGTAAAAGTTTGTATTTTATAAAAGATAACTAATCAGAGTAATTTAAGAAAATATCAAATCTATCCTCAAAGAACATAAAACATAGAGATGATGTAAGAAAGCCCATAGGCAGATCTGGTGTTTTACATAACTAAGATGTTTCTGAATTTGCTGAGAAAATTACCGTTTTTTTCCCTTATGGAAGGAGCACCTTACAAAGCATTATATTAGCTTGTTCATGGCCCTGGCTTCTGAAAGTGCTAAACTTATTAACAGTGTGAGAAGATACAGTTTCTTTTTATTTCCTGATGTCTTTTGAGAGGAAGAAGGGAAGAGAGGTACAAGCAGAATAAGTAAAAGCCACAATATAACATTTAATAAGGATAGCCATTAAAGTGCATTCTGGCGGCATTTTTTATTTTTCAAGTTCCCGCAGTGGTTCAGGTGCTAAGTTTATAACAGTCAGCTGAGCTGCTAAGCTATGTAGAAGCAGTCGTAAGTAGAGGCAGTGTCTTAATTTTGTTCACCTAGAGTCAATGCCTGAGGTAAGGGTTCTAGGGCAAGTATTTAATTTTGGAGGGACCGGGAACATGGCCAGAGGAGAAAAACTGTTACAGAAAAGAGAAGGTAGTCATTAAAGAGGCGGGTTATTAAACCAGCTACCTCAGTGGCTACTGGATCTTAGTCTCACAGGGAAACTCTGGGCAACAGTATAAACAATGTCTCCACATTATCCTACAGGAGGAGTGAGGGAGCTGGGTTAGTTACATCCTATGGTCATTTGTTGAATAATGCCCAGGGTGGAGGTAGGCTGTGTTAATGCAGAAAAAGCCTGCAGTCGTAGAAGAACAGATATTGGCAGTTAGAAGTCAAGGTCAGAGGGCTACTGACCAGGCACTATCCATGTCTGCTATAGAGGGAATGGTTGGGGACATTGCCATCAAGACTAGGGGCTAGGGTGGCTTGACTTCTATTCTTAGTTGTTCCACCCATCAGAGAGGTGATATGAGCAAGCCCCAATTTCCCCGCATTTCTGCAAAAGAAATGGTTGAAACAGATAGTTTTTAAGGACTCATTCTTGTAATATTTTACAGACTTGGAGTTTCCCATGCTATTAGATTATTAAATACTTTAGGACCAAGACCATATCTTGAGGCTCCAAAGCCTGGCTTAGTGTCCACCATATGACACTCTCCTGTGCCTCACGCCCTTCTCACACCTGCCTCCTCATATGGTGAATGGAACCAACACACACCCACCTTTTTAAAATTCTGATTTCTTCTCACCCACAGCTAATTCATTCAAAGTCATCTTGATTCTACCACTGAAATACATACGAAATTGACCATTCTCAGCTTCTCCACTATTGCCAACCTAACTGAAGCCACCACATTCTCTGCCTGGCCTGAAGAAAAGCCTGTCCTGGTTTGTCCTGATAATTTTTTCCTCATAAAGCAGCCAATTGCCCCTTTAAAATGTAAATCTGCTTTGTTACTTCCAGAAATTTCTCTTGCTATTCTAAATTCTATAGAAATTTCTGCTTGTATGAGATTCAAATCCATATTCTTCATCATGATCTATAAAGCAGACCCTTCATGATCTTTCTCCGCTGCTTACCTCTTCAATATCGTTTCTCACCACTCTTCCTCTTATTCACTCTACTTCAGACACTCTAGCCATCTTTCTGCCTCTGTTACGAAAAAAAATCTTACTCTCTTCTCACTGTCTCACTTGCCTGGAATGCTTTTCTTCTGTCTTCTCAGGGTTACATCCTTTCAGGGCTCACCTTGAGCTCTCTCTCTTCAGAGAGAGTACAAAGGAGCACTCCTAGCTATCATTATCCCATTACTTTGTTTTATTTTCTTCAGAACACTTACAATTATCAGAAACTATCTCTTTTATTTATTTTTCTATCTATTTATTTTCTATTTTCCTCAAATGGAATTTAAGTTCCATGAAATCTGAGGTTTATATTGATGCATTCATTTTATAGCCTCAACATCTAAAACAGTCTAATAAACTTGATAATGAAGAGATATCTAATAAATATTTGTCTTATGAATGAATGGTGACTCTTCAATATATGATTGCTGATTTGAACTGAACAGGACCCCTAATTTTCAAATCTGTTCATTGATACCTTGGGCTTTAAGGAAATGAGATATGGTATAATTGGGGCAAACTTCCAAGTGGAAGATACTAAGGTGCCGCTTTATAAAATTAACTTCAAGCGGTGATGTAGTAAGCAGAATAATGGACCCCCAAAATGCCCATATCCTAATCCTGTGAATATGTTAATTATGTGGCAAAGAGGTATTAGGTTGCAAATGGTTTTAAGGTTGCTAATCAGCTAACCTTACACAGGAAAAGTGTCCTGAATAATCTGGGTAAATCCAATGTAAAAACAAGGGTCTTTAAATGTGGAAAAGAGAAGCAGGAGAGAGTCAGAGGAAGACGTAGGGAAGAATGGTCAGAATATACCAGGTTGCTGGCTTTGAAGACTGAGGAAGGGGTCGTAAACCAAGGAATAGGAACAATCTGGAAACACTGGAAAAGGTCCTTCCAACTCCTTTACCTTAGTCCAGTGAGATCCATTTTGAACTTCTGACCTCCAGAACTGTAGAATATCAAGTTTGTGTTGTTCAAGCTGCTAAATTTGTGGTAATTTGTTAATCGGTCATAGGAAACTGATACAGGTGTTGAGGGCATTGACACAACATCTGAGACTGGAGAATATAGAGAAAGGGCAAATAACTCAAAGATCTAAGGAGTATTATTTCATTCTCAAATATAAATATATACCTTAGGTAGTTCTAATCAGTGATAGCTTTGTAGAATTGTTTAGTGTTTAAATTTATTCTTGCCTAAAAATCGATCATACTAATAGCCCTATAAGTTTTCACTATTCCCATTTTACAGATGAAGTAACTAAGATAGTGAGAAGTGAGAAGGCTAAGTGCTTTGTCAAAGACTGCACAACACATCAGCAGCAGATCCAACAAGGAAACTCTACGTGATATATGAGGGTGACAACCTCTATTTGAATATCGTAGAAATATAGGACTCTGAATTGCCATGAAACTGATAGTCAATAAATCAACAAAAATATATAGAAAGTTAACTTAAAGAAAAAGAATGGCTTCCAGTCTAATTTCATTTGTTAGTGTAATCAATAGATACAGAGGTGATTTAATGTATTTATGCCTTTAAAGAAATATTTATTTTTTATCCAAAGAGATGTTGGCAAGCAACAGAAGCACAGAAAAGAGTAGTTAAGAAAAGGCAAACAAATATTGGCAATACTTTTTTAAGTATCCAATACATAAGAAGGAACTCTAACTTCTTAGAATTAGAAGAACTCTAACTTGTTGGCAAGACTTTTTCAAGTATTCAATACATAAGAAGGAACTCTAACTTCTGGAACAAGATATTATGTTTACCAAGCAAATATAATCCTTTATATTTGAGAGAGTTACAATTACCAATTTTAGCAAAATGAAATTATCCAATTCTTGGCACTCTGATTCCATGTTCACCAATCAATCTTCTAAATTATTGTTATTGTTTTCTTTAACTAATATTAATATGTAAAGCAGTAAACTTATCTATGCATTATCTCAAGTCCTCATAGGCACCCTGTAAGGTTGGTACTTATTAAATCCATTTTGCAGATTAGAAACGGAGGCTCAAAAAATGGTACTTCTGTCACGTCATCACACTCGTTTATTCCCCATACGTGTTTATCTAGAGAAACATGCCTCTTAGTGAGGTTGAGGAGCCAACAGTTCTCATTATTAATAAATAAGTTTGCATTCTATTTTTATAAGTATTTTTTGACATTTTGTGAGCAGTCACCTAGACGCCAAGCAGAGTCAAGACCTGGACTCGTACAAATGGAGGAGTAAGAGCCGGGATGCTGTGATGACATCAGTCATAGGCCCCATCCTTCACCAAATCACATCCCTGACTGTGCACATCTTTTCAAATTGTCATGCAACACAGGCCCTCCACTGGCAGGTTTTCCCAGAATGGACAAGAATGTAGCCCTGGAAAAGAGAAGGTGAAGCCTAGATCATACAAGGCATGAGGGTTAAAGTAAGCTTTGTGGGAAAGGCAATGTTGGACTTATGTATTAGTCAGCAAAGCACTGTGATGCAAAAGAAGAGACAGAATGGGTAGGGTTACCAGACACAATACAGGATATCCAGTTAAATGTTAAATTCAGATAAACAGTGAATGCTTTTTTAGTACAGATGTGGCCGAAATATTGCATGATAGCTGCCCTAGGAATGTCCACTGCTACCATTTTGTAAGGGTCATACTTATATTTTAAAAGTAATCATTGTTTATTTGCACTTAAAGCTTAACTGGGCATCCTGCCTTTTATTTGTTAAATCTGGAATGGAGAATGGGCTAAAAGTACATTTGTATGGAAATATGTAGGTAAACAATTCAGTTGATGGATGTGAAGCTGGCTTTCTGATGGAAATCTAAGAATCACTATAATCTAAATTTGCAAGGCCACATAAAGGCAATACCATATAGTCCAGTAATTCTGAGCATCTTTTGGCTTTGGAGTCAGACAGGCCTAGATTTCAGTCCTGGCTCTTCTGACTCCCATCATACTTGTGTGACCTTGGGCAAGTTACTTACTTCTCTGAGTTTCAATCTCTTCATATCTAAAACTAGAGATAATAATAATAGAGGATTAAATAAAATAATGCACACCAAATAACTTTTAAAATACCATTGGGTGAAACCTCTGCAGGAATCCCCTTGACACTGTTACTCATGGGCTACTTTTTTTTTTAGCCCATCTGGGAATACATAACAGTTAAAATATGCCAATAAAGCACATTGTTAAAAATTGCAGGTAGAATACACACTCAACACAAAATCCTTGATACAGCTAAAAAAGAAACTAGGAGACTGAGAATTTGGGCTAGAGACTTTTGTCTGTCATTTCATATTTTAATATAGTGGAAAATTTTTATTTTTATCTTTTACTCTCTACATGCAATGCTTATTGAAAATGTTGAACAGGAAACTATCTAGAGGTGTCTGTTGAACCTCAATGAGAGGTTCAGGGGCAAGCATAGGATGCAGCTTCCCAGACACTTGAGTGCCTGAAATAGAAACAAGAAAACCATAATAGTTACAAGTTGAGCTGTCTGCTCCATCACTGTATTTGTCACAAGGGAGCCAGTTCATTTTTGGTGACCTCCTTCGTAAGAGTACTGTCCTTCCCTCGGTGACATATTGGCTCCCCAGAGTTTTACAAGCAGTGAAATATCCAGAGTTCATCACATAACTTTCATTCGCAAAAGAATCATTCTATGTTATTGACAACATCAGCAGGTTAATTAAGAATTCTACCCATGAAGATGTTAAGAAAGGTGACATATTTTCAATATCAACTGTCATTAGTCAAGCCAAAAGCATAACAGACATTTGTTCAATAATACTCGGATATGTCGCAGTTGGTGCAAGACACGGTATCTACTCTAAACATAAAATCTAGCATTGGAAAATATCCTTTCTAGACCACTGTTATGGTTCTTAGATGCAACTGTATTTCGCAGGTGAAAAACACTTTGGTGAGCTAGTCAATGGATGCTGCATTGGATCAGGAAGAAAAACATTTTCATTTGATTGTAGTTTTAAAAACGATGAAAAATATAAAATGTAGTCAGTACACTGTAGTGGAAGGCACTCAATACTGAAAAGTTGGATGCTCAGCTTCAAGTCTTGATCCTGCCACTAATAACGTTAAGATATTAAAATAACAGGCTCTCAGTTTGTTGGGAGTCTGGGGAGTCAGGATAAGTTTTTCAGTGTTTTGGGCAAGTGAACAAATTTTGAAAGCAGACAGAAATTGTTCTAATTCTTGGCTATGGCAATCACCTGCTGGTGTTGCTTAGCTACTTGGAGTTTTATTTTCCTCTTTTGGAAATTGAGGATCATAAGAGCACCTACTTGAGTGAGTTTTTCTGAGAACCACAGGAAAAGCATTGATCGTGGTGGGCGGCGCATAGCAAGAAATTGAGAAGAAAGTTTCCAATTCTTCTCTCTCTTCTCCATACTATTCCTTCTTTCCTACAGCTTCTCTGACCAAAGTCTGTGAGTTTTGCATTCACGTATAGAGTTATTACTTTGTTTTAGATTTAGCAAGACAAAGGTAGTCATATACTTCTATATCCCTTTACAGTTTATTCTTTATTATGAAATATCAATCAAGTACTTATAAGGAAAACAAAACGTGCCTTATAAGGGATAATAAGTTATAGTCAATAGACTAACGAGCCCAGATAAAATAGAAGAGTTAAAAATGGTTTCACTGAAATTATGAGTTAGAAACAATCACTTGCCCATTTAGGAGAATGAAGTGAAAAGAGCTATTTTTGCCTGGATAGTTCAGAGCCAGCATCTTGATGTTGGCATGTGAAACTTGGAAGTTGTGTAGATTGCAGAGATGGTATAAAGGGCATTGTACACAATGAAAAGTATAGCAGAGACACTGCGTTTGGAAATAGCTAGATATGCACAGGGATATGCAAATACTCAGTTTTGGCTGTAGTATGGAGTACAAGAAAAGGAAGAGTGGGAGGTAAGCCTGGAAAAACAGCTTGGCACGAGCTTTTGGAGAGCCTTCAATGGATTAGAGTTGGAAATGTTTTCAGTTAGCACTGGGGAATCATGGAAGGTTTTCCAGTGGGGGGTGGGAAAGTGCATGATCAGAATTTCACTTTAGGATTATTAGTCTGGCACTATCAAGTTATATAAATTGGAGCAAGAAGAGACTAGAGGCTGGGAAAGATTTTAAAGTCGTATCTGGCAGTCAGGGTAGACAATAATGAATCCATATCCTTGAGCAGTGGAATTAACAACGGAGAGGAGGTTAAAAGAAATGTCAGACATTTATTACAATTCCCTAAGCACTCTAAATGCCTTGATTATCCCCCAAAAGCTGTGTTGTTTCATATCTTCAGGCTCTTTTATTTTTCTATTTCCTCTTCCTGGAATGTCTTTTTTCAATTCTTCTGGGGAAATCCTACTCAGGATTTCAGGAAGAGTAGATATCCAGTGCGAAGGCCTAGAGGTGGACTTTGCAGACTATGTTTGAAGGGAAAGGGTCCAGTTAGTTTGGGATAGTGAGTGAAGGTGGAAGGGTTTTGATATGCTATCAGAGAAGTGGGCCAGGCCTTGCAGGGTTTAGTAGAGAATTCAGACTGTTCTCCTAAGGGTAAATGAAAGTCATTGGAAGGTTTAAGTAACCAAGTAACGTGATTATGTCTTTAGTCATAAGGAGGCTGTGTTGAGGGTCAACATTAGAAGGAAAGAGTAAAATCAGGGGGATTATTCAAAAGATAATTGCTGTAGTCCAGACGAGACATAATCATGTGGCGTGGGCTTGAGGGAGGCAGCAGGAATGGAGAGAAATAGAAAATTTGGAGAAAGATTTTGCAAGTTGAATTTGAGGAATGATAGAGAGGGAAGAATCAAGGAGTTTTGCTTAAACAAATTGAGTGGATAATGGTTACCAAGAAGGAGGAGACTGCTGATGAGAGAGATTTGAATGACACTCGAGGATTATTTTGAAGGTTGAATAATTTTGAGATTTATCTTAGAAATCTAAGTGGTGATGTCAAGTTGATAGCTAGAGATATAAGACAGGGGCTTAAGGAAGCAGTAGAGACTAGAGATATAAATTTGATAGTTATTGGTTTATAAATGCATTTATGGCCAGGGGACTAGCTAAGATTAACAAAGTCAACAATACAAATAGGGAAGAGAAGGTAGCTCCTTGACCAAAACTTTGCATAAAACCAAATATTTAGAGGTTTAATAGAAGAAGAGGAGGAAATAGTCTGAGATGGAGCTGATACTGAGGGAGAAAAAGCAATTAAATTTGGCAATGTAGAGGTTATTGGTTGACCTTGATGACAATTTCTTCTTTGGAGTTGTGAGAAGAAAAGACCATTTAGCCTGAGTTGAACATTTGAATTTAAGGTCAGCAAAAGTATGACACAGGAGAAAACACAATTATATACTACAGTGTCCCTATTCAAACCATATGTAGTCTTCGCTGTGGCGCTTGACTATGTTACAATGAAATTAATTTTGGTGGAAAAACGAAGACTATAAGAAGTTACTAAAAAGTGTGTGATGAGAAAAAGGAGGTAGTAAATGAATATAAACTAGTTTTTAGAGAAACTTGATGATGAAAGGAGAGGTTTCTAGTTTGAGAGACTAGCAGAATAAAGGAAAAGTACTAAGAAGCTTGTGAAAAATTCAGCATGCTTGCATATAAAGTTACAGGAACTCGGATATCCTATGGTCAGACACCATCCCTTCTGGCCTGATCAGCTATAAAAACTTCTTGACTGGTCTCCCTGCATTCATTCTTGCTACTCCCCAATCAGTTCTTAAAGTGTAGCCATAATTATCTTCAAAGTGTTCAAATCTCATAATGTTATTTATCTTATTACCCTTACAAAAGGATTACGTCCAAAGACAGTAACATGGCTGATGGGGCCTTGCTAATCTTTTAGATTTTTTAGATGTTAGTATCTCCATCTTCTCCTTGATAGTAATTTTCCTGAGCCGTGACTTAGTTATGACTTTCACCTTTATGTGTCTCAAAATGTTATGTATTTCTCCATTTCTCTTATATTGATCACTGCATATTTTTTTCCTCTTTAATTACTCATCCTCACAAACAGGTGGTAAGTTGTATCAGGAGCAGGACCATATCTATCTTATGTAGGCAGCTAGGAGAGAACCAGGTACCTAGGGACCTCAATAAAATATTTGTTCAATTAATAATTGAATGAGTGAATCCTGTGTATAAGGATGAGTTTATGACATAACAAGGAGGAGAGTAAAAGTCAAGGCAAAGTTGGGATAATGTAATATCCAGGGAAGAAGGAGAATAAAGTGGGCAAAGATGAATAAATATTCAGAGGACAAAAATAAAATTCTCTTATCTAGAGGTTAATTCTCCCCTGCTCCAACCAAATGGTGAACTCCTGTTAACTCCTTAAAACCCAAACTGAGAAGCTTTTCACTCCTCATCCCCACCTAGATGCAGGTAATCATTTTCACTATCTCTTTTTTTTCTTAGATTATTTTTTTGAGGTCATAATGGTTTGTAACATTGTATAATTTCAGGTGCACATTATTGTTTATCAGTTTCTGTATTGACTGCTTCATGCTGGCCACCAATAATCTAATTTTCATCTGTCACCATACATATGTGCCCCTTTACCCCTTTTGCCCACCCCCCAACCCCCTTCCCCTCTAGTAACCACTAATCTGTTCTCTTTATCCATGTTTGTTAATCTTCCACATATGAGTGAAATCACGCAGTGTCTTTCTCTGTCTGGCTTATTTTGTTTAACATCATACCCTCAGAGTCCATCCATGTTGTTGCAAATGGGATGATTTTGTCTTTTTTTATGGCAGAGTAGTATTCCATTATGGTATATATACACCACATCTTCTTTATCCCCTCACCAGTTGAAGGGCTTCCAAGTCTTGACTATCGTGAAGAATGGTGCAGTGAATATAGGGTGCATAAAAATCTCTTTGAATTGTTGATTTCAAGTTCTTTGGATAAGTACCCAGTAGTGGGATAGCTGGACCATATGGTATTTCTATTTTTAATTTTTTGAGAAATCTCCATACTGTTTTCAATAGTGACTGCACTAGTTTGCATTCCCACCAGCAGACTATGAAGATTCCCTCTTTTCTACATCCTCTCCAACATTTACTTTTTTGTCCTGTTGATTATAGACATTCTGACTGGTGAAAGGTGATATCTCATTGTAGTTTTGCTATGCATTTCCCAAATAATTAGTGATTCTGAATATCTTTTCATGTGCCTGTTGGACATCAGTTTATCTTCTGTGGAAAAATATCTGTTCAGACCCTCTGCCCATTTTTTGATTGGGTTGTTTGTTTTTTTGTTGTTGAGTTGTATAAGTTCTTTATACACTTTGGAAATTAACCCTTTGTCGGATATATGCCTTGCAAATAATTTCTCCAAGTTGGTGCCTTTTATTTTCATTTCATTTGTGGTCCTCTGTCTTCCAGAAACTTTTTCGTCTGCTGTAGTCCCATTTGTTTATTTCTTCTTTTGTTTCCCTTGCCTGAGTAGACACGGTATTTGAAAGATGCTGCTAAGTCAATGTCAAAGAGTGTACTGCCTATAATTTTCTTCTAGGAGTTTTATGGTTTCAGCTCTTACATTCAAGTCTTCAATCCATTTTGAGTTAATTTTTATGTGTGGTGTAAGATAGTGGTGTACTTTCATTCTTTTGCATGTGGCTGTCTAGTTTTCCCAACACCACTTATTGAAGAGACTTTCCTTTCTCCATTGCATGTTCTTGGCTCCTTTGTCAAAGATTAGCTGTCTGTGGACATGTGGTTTTGTTTCTGGACTTTCAATTCTGTTCCATTGGTCTGTGGTCTGTTTTTGTGCCAGTAGCATGCTGTTTTGATTTCTATAGCCTTGTAGTATATTTCAAAGTGAGGGATTGTGATGCCTCCAGCTTTGTTCTTTTTCCTCAAGATTGTTTTGGCTATTCAGAGTCTTTTATTGTTCCATACAAATTTTAGGATTCTTTGTCATATTTCCATGAAGAATGTCATTGGGATTCCGATTTGATTGCATTGAATCTATAAATTGATTTAGGTAATATGGACATTTTAACTATGTTTATTCTTCCAATCCATGAGCGTGGAATATCTTTCCATTTCCTTATGTCTTCTTCAATTTCTTTCAATAACGTCTTATATTTTTCAGTGTATAAGTCTTTCACCTTTTTGGTGAAATTTATTCCTATTTCATTCTTTTTGTTGCAGTTGTAAATGGGACTGTATTCTTGACTTCTCGTTCTGCTAGTTTACTATTAGTGTATAGAGATACAACTGAATTTTGTACGTTGATTTTGTACCCGGCAACTTTGCTGTAGTTGTTGATTATTTCTAATAGTTTTCTGGTGGATTCTTTAGGGTTTTCTATACATAGAATCATGTCGTCTGAAAACAGCAAGTGTTTCACTTCTTCCTTTCTAATTTGGATACCTTTTATTTATTTTTCTTGTCTAATTTCTCTGGTCAAAACCTCCAGTACTATGTTGAATAAGAGTGGTGAGAGTGGGCATCCTTGTCTTGTTCCTGTTCTCAGAGGGATGGCTTTCAGTTTTTCCCTGTTGAGTATGAAGTTGGTTGTGGGTTTGTCATATATGGCCTTCATCATGTTGAGGTACTTTCCTTCTATACTCATTTTATTGAAAGTTTTTTTTTTAAATCATAAATGCATGTTAAATCTTGTCAGATGCTTTCTTTGCATCTATTGAGATGATCATGTGATTTTCATTCCTCATTTTGTTAATGTGGTATATCGTGTTGATTGATTTGTGGATGTTGAACCATCCCTGCATCCCTGGTATAAATCTCACTTGATCATGGTGTGTGATCCTTTTAATGTATTGATGTATTCAGTTTGCCAATATTTTGTTGAGGATTTTTGCATCTATGTTCATCAGTGATATTGGCCCGTAATTTTCCTTCTTTGTGTAGGCCTTGTCTGGCTTTAGGATCAGGGTGATGTTTGCCTCATAAAATGTCTTAGGAAGTGTTCTGTCTTCTTCAATATTTTGGAATAGTTTTAGAAGGATAGGTATTAAATCTTCTTTGAATGTTTGGTAGAATTCTCCAGAGAAGCCATTTGGTGCTAGACTATTTTGGGGGAGGTTTTTGATTACTGTTTCAATCTCATTATTTGAGATTGATCTATTCAGGTTGTCTATCTCTTCTTGATTCAGTCTTGGGAGGTTGTATGAGTCTAAGAATTTATCCATTTCTTGTAGGTTATCAAACTTGTGGGCATATAGTTGTTCATAATATTCTCTTATAATCCTTTGTATTTCTGTGGTATCCATTGTAATTTATACTCTTTCATTTCTAATTTTATTTATCTGAGGCTTCTCTCTTTTTTTCTTAGTGAATCTGGCTAAGGGTTTCTCAATTTTATTTTCTCGAAGAACCAGATGTTAGTCTCATTGATTCTTTCTACTGTTTTTTCAGACTCTATTGCATTTACTTCTTCTCTGATTTTTATTACTTCCCTCCTTCTGCTGACTTTGGGCTTTGTTCTTTTTCTAATTGTTAGGTGTAGTTTAAGATTACTTATTTGAGATTTTTCTTGTTTGTTAAGGTGGGCCTGGATTGCTATGAATTTCCCTCTTAGAACCACTTTTGCTGCATTCCATAAGAGTTGTTATGTTGTACTTCGTTTTCATTTGTCTTCAGGTATTTTTTAATTTCTCCTTTGATTTCTTCATTGATCCAGTTGTTGTTCAGTAGCATATTGTTTAGTCTCCCCATATTTCTTACTTTTCCTAGATTTTTCCTGGTAGTTGATTTCTAGTTTCATAGCATTGTTGTTGAAAAAGACGTGCTGTATGATTTCAATCTTCTTAAATTTATTGAGGCTTGCCTTGTTTTCCAAGATATGTTCTATCTTTGGGAATATTCCATGTATATTTGAGAAGAATACATATTCTGCTGGTTTTGGATGGAATGATCTATATATATCTATTAAGCCCATCTGTTCAAGTGTTTCATTTAAATCCATTATTTCCTTGTTGACTTTCTGTCTGGATCATCTAACCATTGATATAAGTAGCATGTTGAGGTCCCCTACTATTATTGTTTTGCTGTTAATTTCTCCCTTTAGGTCTGTTATTGGTTACTTTATATAGCTTGGTGCTCCTGTTTAGGTTCATACATATTCATAAGTGTTATGTCCTCATCATGCAAAGTCCCTTTTATTATTATATACTGCCCCTCTCTCTCTCATTGCCTTTTTTATCTTGAAGTCTCCTATGTCTGATATAAATATGGCAATACCTGCTTTCTTTTGCTTGCCATTATCTTGGAGTATCATCTTCTATTCCTTCACTCTGAGCCTATGTTTCTCTTTAGAGCTGAGGTGTGTTCCCTGGAGGCAGCATATTGTTGGGTCTTGTTTTTTAATCCATCCAGCTACTCTGCGTCTTTTGATTTGAGAATTCAGTCCACTTACATTTAGAGTAATTATTGATATATTGACATGATAGCTTAATTCTACCATTTTATCATTCATTTTCCAGGTGTTTTGTGTTTCCATTGTTTCTGTTGCCTTGTATTTCTGACAGCCATTTCAGTTTGGTGGTTTTCTGTGGTGGTTTTCTCAGTGTTCTCTTTTTTCATGAATTGTCACTTTTGTCTGATTTTTTGTTTAGTAGTTACTGTGAGCTTTGTATAAGAGGTCTCATAGATGAGATAGTCCATTTTCTGATAGCTTCTTCTCTCCATTATCTTAAGCAGGTTTCACCCCTCTCCTTTTCCACTTCTGAGTTATTGTTTTCACAAATTATTCTGCTTTGTGTTGTGAGTTTGTGACTAAATTGAATTGTTTTTAGTTACTTTGATGCTTTCCTTGCCTTTATCTTTCACGTTATAATTGTTTGCTAAAGTGTTCTGATAGACAGCCTCAGTTCTCTGATTTTGTCTGTCTATTTATCTCCTTGCTCAAAGCTTTGTAGACCTTTGCCTTTTTGTTTCAGGTATGAGGGCTTCCTTCACCATTCTTGTAGGGGAGGTCTAATGGCGATGAACTCCCTTAGTTTTTGTTTATCTTGGAAAGCTTTTATTTCCCCATCATACCTGAAGGATAGTTTTGCTGGATAGAGTATTTTTGCCTCAATGGTTTTGTCTTTCAGTATTTTGAATGTACCATTCCATTCTCTGCTAGCCTTTAAGGTTTCTGCTGAGAAATCCGCTGAAAGCCTGTAGGGGTTCCTTTGTAAATTATTTTCTTCTGTCTTGCTTCCCTTAATAAGTTTTCTTTGAGGTTGACTTTTGCCAGTTTTACTATTATATGCCTTGGAGATGGTCTTTTTGCATTGATGTAATTAGGAGTTCTATTGGCTTTATGTATTGGTAAGTCTGGTTCTTTCCCCAGGTTTGGTAAGTCCTCAGCTATAATTTGTTTGATCAAGCTTTCTGTTCCCTTCTCCCTCTCTTGTCCCTCCGGAATACCTATAATCCTTATACTGCTTTTCCTAACTGAGTCAAATATTTCTCAAAGAATTCCTTCATTTTTTTTAAATCATAGTTCTCTCCCCTCCTCCATCTGAAGCATTTCTATATTCCTATCCTTAAATCACTGATTCTGTCCTCCATAATGTCAGCTCTATTTTTTTAAGGATTCAGATTATTTTTTACCTCCTTAACTGTGTTCTTCATATCCACAATTTCCTTTTTTTTCCCTATGGTTTCAGTCCTTTGGTGAAATATTCCTTCTGCTCATTAATTTTATTCCTGAGTTCATTGAATTATCTGTCTTAGTTTTCCTGTAACTCATTGAGTTTCTTTATGTCAGCCATTTTGAATTCTCTGTCATGTACATTGTAAATTTCTGTGACTTCAGGGTTGGTTTCTAGAGACTTATCATTTTCCTTCTGTTCTGAAATGTTACTGATGTTTTTCGTGGTGTGTGATGAACTAATCCTTTGCTGATGCATGTGTGGTAGTATCAGGTCACAGATTCCACTTGCTAATACTGGGACTAAGCAGGAGCTGTGTTTTTGATCCTATGTTGTTTGCAGGAAGTTGTGTGCATATTGTGGTACCCCCACAGGACAGAATAGCATTCGTGCATGCATGCTGCCTCCTCTTACAGTCCTCCTGTAGCACGTTCCCTCTAGTGGGGTTGTGGTGGCATGAGGGGTGCTCCCACAGGCCAGGAAAGTGTTTGCATGCACATAGGGCTTCCACCACCAATTCTTACAGTCACGCTGAGGTGCATTCCATCTGGCAGGGCAGTATTGGCATGGGGGATGCTCCCACAAGCTTGGAAACTGTTCACACATGTGCACATGTGCAAGGCTGCACCACCTCTTCTTACAGTCATTCTGAGGCGTGTTCCCACTAGCGGGGCTGTGGCGACACTGAGTGTGCTCTCATGGGCCAGGATAGCATTCACCTGCAGTCTGGGCTGTCCCTGCTTCCTCTCAGAGTAGCACAGGCTGCTGGGAGAAGACCCACGACCTGGCTCCTTGCTGCCACAGAGGGGTATGGAAGTGCTCACCTATCTCCACTGCTTCCTAGGGACCCAGTCCATCCACCTTCACATGTATAGCTGCGTGGGTCTCTTAGGCATCCTGTTGCGCTATGTGTGTATCTTCCATTGATCAATGAATGTCTGTTCAGTTGTACTTCAGAGGGAAACAGACAAAGGGAGCAGTTCAGTCAGCCATGTAGCTGATGTCACTCCTCACTATATCTTTATATAGTTTTAAAAAATTGTATTGATGAATTTATTGCATTGTATTATAATTTATTTATCAATTACTTATGAACACCTCATGGAAAATACTATAATTTATTCATCTCTGTATCTCTAATGTCTCACAGACCTTGCTAATAGTGAGAATTCAATTACATGTGGATTGAGCAGCTGAACTATTCTTGTTAAGAAGAAAGAAAAAACATATGTCAAAAATGGGAGAGCAGGGCAAAGGCAGAGTACTCAAAGAGAATAGAAGCAGTTTCTAACCATTGTTCCTTGGAGTATGCTAAGTAATCCACTAGAGATTAATAAGAGAATTGAGGAGCAACAGCGAATGAATTTGGGGTTGCATATTATGACTGTGCAGTAGAATAAATTGGTCTAGTTTTTCTCACTAACACTTTATTGAACACATACCATTCATGACATTAATTTAGCTACCAAAGATGAACAGATGAATAATACAGTTTCCGTTGTTTAGAAATTCACCAGCACTTTCACAATGCCAACCAATAAACACAGCAGCTGTAGGAGAAAGAATAGGGAGCAGAGTTTCACAAATATGTGTTTTATTAAGATTAATTAGAATTGCTTAGGATGAAGGAGTCCCTGCTGCTAAGCAACTACGATTCGAAAGATTGGCCATGACATTGGGCTTGGTAAGGAGGCATGGAGGTGAGATAGAAAATGGTATACTAGATGAGGAGAAAAGACGGACAGAGAGGAGATACCGACTAGGTCAAGAAGCAGGAAAATGGCCCGAGAGATTATGGATCAAGAGGAAATTTTACAACAGACTTTTAAATTATCAGGCTTCATGTTCAACTGTGGTTAAAAAAAAAGTTGTTATAAACACTGCAGGGTCTCCAATATGTTATCTTATTGAGGAAATCAGGGATGGTCCAAAAAAAAGGTCTTTGAGGAAAGCTTTTGAGCAGTCATTATATGTGACAATAATGGAAACAAAATAGAATATATTCACAGATTTCTGCTTGGATGTGAAATGACAAGTGCAGATGGACACAAAAATAGCTGTTCTGCAGCTTTGAATCTAAACTTACTGTTCAGTTATTTTGAAAGTGTTTAGATCAAGTATACCATTTTCAAAAATCTACTGAGCAGTGGCAGGGATATATTATAGAGCCAGAAAATGGTTTCAGAAACAATCAGGATATTATTACCAGAGTCAAAGAGTTTTGGAGACGGTTTTGGAAAAGTGTAAGCTTTCATTATGTTTCCTATCTGAAGTATATATACAATTTTTGTTAAGTGGATGAGGAAAATATATGAGCAATTCATGGTATCAAACTTCCATTGACTACAACTTAAAAAGAGGTAAATAGGTGAGTAACAATTTAGCTGACAAATATGTAGAATATTTACCTGCTAAAGTACCTAACTATAAAATGTTAATACAAAAATGAATGTATCAGAAGGGCACATTGATATCCTCGCTCTTCTGGGCTTTGCTTTTCTCTGTAACTTCTGGTACAGTCAGCATGACAAGATTGAAAGCATTTTGAACATGAATGTAATGTTGTAAACGGCGACTTAGTGGTCACTTGAAGTTTTAAAAATCTTTCTGTTGGAAAAAAATAAAGAAGAAAGGAAGGATTGAACCATATCTGTTAGACGTAGCCAAGATAACTCCACACAACAGTCATGAGTGTTCTGAATGAAGAGGTGGGAAGGTGGGGCATAATTTTAGGCCAGGAGCTTAAATTTCTATTTTCAATAAGGTATAGAAAAGTTTATTCCAACATTGATATTCAAGAAGTACAATTTTAAGAGACTGTCATGGCAGGCAGGGAGTGATGATAAATCTCCCAGATTTTAGCTTGGACAGGCTTCCATAGACCTATAACAGAGCAGACCGCATTAGTGTCATGGAATCGAAGCATTGGATCTGGCCTCCAGTTAAAGGATAGGCAGGAAGTAGGCAGCTAAGTAGAGGTCAGCTTCTCATAAGAGAAGTGAAGGGGGAACTAGGAAGAAAGAAATTCATTGAATCAAGCTAAACACACACAGCATATGTTAGATAGAAAATTTACAAGATGATGTTCATGTAGATACTTGGTGAGTCGTATCCATGAGGCAAATAAAACATGATGGTAAAGGAAATATAGGATTTTATATTCTAATTAGTAATAGAGGGAGGGTGAGAAGGAAATGGAATTAACACACATGAAATCATGAATCTACCATGTGACAATCATTGTGAGGGGATCTTGCTTTATATTATTTTTTTAATACCCACAACTCTAGAAGGAAGAAAACCACAATTTTCACTTATAAAAAGAAAAAAGCGAGGTACAGAGAATTTATTTTGTCCAAAGTCATATAGCTGATATGAAGAAAACTCTAGTTTTAAATCTAGATCTGTTGACTCCAGATTTATTCATGTTCCACACTACAACAATCTTCTGTCATGTGCTTTCACCATGCCTGGCTTTTCTTGGCTTAGAGCATCTGTGGAACTGAATCTAAAAACTGCAAGTTCTAATTGCTGATGTCCAGGCAGGGCCAAGGATGTCAGTTTTAACACAGGGACAGTTTTAAACACAATTTAGTCTCTACTCACTTCAAGCCATCACTTTATTCCTAACCCTTCATCCCTGTAAAGTAGGTAATAAATACTTTAAATAAATAAATCTCATTGATGATTGCCTTAAAATGATTAAATTTATAAAATGTTATTGGCAATTATTCAATACTTCAGTTAATAAACACAAGCATTCTAAGATGAGATTTCCCATATCATCTCAATACACACTAATATTTTAGCATATAGGTAGATGCTTTTTTTTCAGGGCATAAACAAACAGCTATTCATGAATTTAGAATGAAGAACAAGATATTAGAGAACAGGGAAAAGTCTGAAAAGGAAAAATAGGACATAGGCATAGGAATGAGTGTAATCTTATGAGCTGCCTGGAAATCAGTGGGGAAGACAAAGCCAGATGTTTGAACAGTGAACCATTTCAAACAGAAGGGTGAAAAGGGGAACCCACCGTGGTGTGACATTGTGATATAATAAGAAATATATATTTTGGTCTTCATCTCTGGCTCCTGGCCAGACTTCCTAAAACGCATGTAATTTCCTCAGTGATAAGAGCATCTTTTGATATTTGATTTCTCTTCCCATCCTGAAACAGCTGGGGAACAAAAAAGGTGAAGGCAGTGTCTTTTGTTATTCACAACAAGCCCCTTTCAACCACCCTTGAGTTTACACCAATAAGGTGACTTTTGCAAAGTCCCTAAGGATGCCCGGCTGCCACCCAGGGGAATCAACCACGTGATTAGAATGTTGGAACTTTCAGTCCCACTCCCCTACCTCCTGGGAGAGGAGAGGGGCTGGAGGTTGAGTTCATCACTAATGGCCAATGATTTAATCAATCATGCCCTCGTAATGAAGCTTCCGTAAAAAACTCAAATCCAAAGGGTTCAGAGAGCTTCTGGGTGGCTGAACAGCTTAAGGAGCTGTGAGGGCAGCATGCCTAGAGAGGGCTTGGAAGCTTGGTGCTCTAAACATCACAGATTGCCCTGTGCTTTCTTCCATTTGGCTGTTCTTGAGTAGTATCCTTTTATATTAGACTAGTAATCTGGGAAGTAAACTGTTTTCCTGAGTTCTGTAAGAACAGCTTACAGCTGTTCTAGCAAATTACCAAACCTATGGAGGAAGTCACAGGAACCCCTGATATATATAGCCAACTGGTCAGAAGTACAGGTGACCAGCTTGGACTCGCAATTGGTATCTGAAGTGACGGAAGAGTCTTGTGGGACTGAGCCCCTAACCTAAATGTTCTGTGCTAACTCCAGGTAGTTAGTGTCTGCAACAATTGCTGTGTGGAAAATCCACACGCGTGGTGTTAGAAGTGTTTGTGAGTAGAGGAGAAACAGAGGAGTGTTTTCCTTTAGCAGACATGTAGGTTTTTCCAAAAGTGTAACTTAGTGAGCAATTATGGTGAAATAGCAGGAGGGGAAAGTATGGGAATACTAAAGAAACTGGAGTTTAAGTGATTGATACAGAACAGTTGAGAAAGAAAAGGACTCCAGAAAGGGGGCGAAACACTGGTCTTAGTAAAACTGAAAAGAAGGCATAATAATCATCTTGAGAGTGTAGAATGGTGGAAAGTTAGGAGGTTGAAGAAAAGAGAAGTGCTATTGTTTAAAATAAACCAATGAAAACAATTTATGTAAAAACAAACATGAAAGTGGTGTTAAAATGGGTTTCCAAAAGGGAATAGAAGTCCATGCTTCAAAAAGTTTAAATTAAGCTGTTGAGGGGGGAAACCTGAACCCAAAGACTGAATTTCAGGGAAATTTCCAGGAACCAGGAAATCTGAGAGATTACAGGCCTCTGAACTGCTGTGGGGTGATCACGCAATGTCTCTCACAACCAACCTCATCATGTGCTTTTAGGGCTGGGTGTGTTTCTATGTGTGTTGTCGTCTGTGTGTCTGTGAAGGTGGAAGAGAGGATATCCAAAGAAGACCAGAGTTAGAAAGGAAGGGGAAATGGTGACTAAACTCATTATATATTTTTATTTGCATTCTTTTTTGCCTAGTCCTATTATATTCTTACAAAGTTAACAAACTTACTGTTACAAAGTTAAAAAGCTTACTTTTAATGCTAGTAGTCCTCTTTTATAAGGGATATTGTAGGTAGGTTAAAACAATAGAATTCTGAGTGCAGCACAAAACAAATTTATTAAGCACCCACTATTTCAAGTGCCAACATCTATAAAAAACATCTTTACAAAACACCAGTTCAAGGGAGAATCCTATGTCTACGGTCCGTATTACTGTGCTTTTATACCAGGTAGCATGAAAAAATCTGTAGCCATTTCTTGAACTCAGAGTAAAAATTAACTAAATATTTGAGATTATTTTAATATTTCAAATTTCAGAGGGTTTGCATTTTTATGGGAATTATATCTCTAATTCTCAAATTTTGGAGTCAAACAGTCCTGAGTTTTTATCTCAGTCATTTACTACATATATTTTTTAACTCAGTTTTTAGCTCAGTCATTTACTACATATATTACTGTAAAGCTTTGTTTTCTTTGTCCATTCATACCTATGAATTCTGATAGAGCATTTTATAAGTTTAGACTCTTAATGTAGCATGTATTAGAAGATCAACCCGGCTTAAAAATATAAGGGAATCTATTGATTTATGTAACAGGAAATTTCAGAAGTAAGGCCAACTTTAGAATTTGGCTGATTCAGTGGTCCAATAATGTCACTGAGGACTGGTTTAATTACATTTCTTTGTCTTTCATGGTATCAAAAGATGGTCATCAACAGTTTTCAGACCAATCCCATGATTTCTAGCCCAGATGCAGAGACAGAATATGACTGAGAGGGCATACCTTTTCATTAACCATTGATCAAAAATCTCAAGTTTTAATGGACCAACGAGAGTGAAGGTCAATCCCAAACTATAAAGCTACTACATAATGCTGGAGGTAACATTCTCCAAAGGAAAATCTAGGCATTGTTAGGAATAGGAAAAAAGCAAGAAATGCTGAATATATCGGCATCAACAAATTTTCACTTCCCCTAACCACGTCAAAAGCTTATTCTGAGGACTCCATCTATCTTGTTCAATTTTACAACAACACCTAATACAGAGATTGGCACATAATATATGTTCAGTAAAAATTGGGTGAATGAAAAAGTTTTTTGTTGGAATTAAATGAATAAAATCCCTAATACATAGGCCATAAACTCTGAAAATATTAATTTCTTTTGATTTTACATATAAATACATTGGGTTTTAGAAATATTAAGCAGTTTTCCCAGTTAAATAATACATTTCAGTAGCAATACTGAGACTAATACCCAAGTTTGTTCATTGAAAAATAGTGATTCCCAACACTTAAACTAGGATAGCTCCTTTGCAATGTGAAAAATAATAATTATATCTATCACATGATGAGATGTAGTTTTTAACATCTTTGAGAATATACAAAACAAAAAGTAACTGTTTTCATTAATACTTTTTAAGAGAATGTGTATGTCTCATAACCGTAGCAGAATTTACAGGTTGTTCTTAATTGTTCCTGCATTAAAGTCATGCTCTTTAACGTGTGTATGTGTGTGTATTTATGCATGTATGTATATAAGTAAACAGATACATACATAGATATGAATTATTTGAAACTATGTCCTTTAGTATCACACAAGTTTATAACCTCCGATTTACAAATTTGAAATATGTGTGCTTGCGTGTGCCTGGGTGTGTGAAAGGAATATTAATTAACCAAAAATGAAGATAGGAATTCTCAGATTTTATAATGTAATTACATTATAATCAAAGGATTGGACATTACTGTCCAAAATTATTATCATTTTATGTACTTGAGAATTTGTACTTGTGCCTATAATATCTTGATATCTATATAAAACCGGATACATATATATATATATATATGAACACATGTAAAGTTTCACAATTTCTGATTTATAAATATATATAGAAGTACATTTACACTGTCAAATATTTATAGGAAAAGAAAAATCAAAATTTTTTTTATTATTTTGACTGAACTACAGCAAAGATTGAAGCAGACTGAAATATTTACTTGTCTCACAAACAGAACTAGAACTATCCACTTTCACTGGGGTATTTACTGTAACTTAGATAATCTTAAATAGTCCTTGCATTTCTCCTTACATCTTCCTGAGTAGCATATATCCTACAGCCATGGTCTCATATGATGCTCAATGTATCGGTGACTGATACTTACAACATGTTGTAAAATTTTTGTGAGAAGATTGTCCTTTGCTATTGTCACCACCATATTTGGTGTGGATTTAATAGTTAGAATCCCTGAGAAAATTCATTTTCAGGGTTGAAATAAATGATTGGTGCCAACCTAATCAATCAAGTGAATGGATTGTTCCATTGTTCTCAACCAATTGTGATTTTGTCCCCCAGGAACTATTTGGCAATATCTGGAGATGTCTTTGATCATTGCAATTGGGGTGTGTTACTGTAATCTATCAGGCAGAGGCCTGAGAGGCTTCCAAACAGCCTGTAATGTACTGGAGAGCCCCCCACAACAGAGAATGATCAGGTTCGAAACATCAGTAGTGTGAAGATTAAGAAATCCTGGTTCATTACATTACTCTACTTTAAAACTCTGAAGTGACTACTTAATTCTCCAGTGGAAATAATAATAAAAGTAACTAACATCACTCTTACACGGATTTAGAATTCATTAGGAAGAAAATAAGGCAGCATATTCAGAGAAGAAAAAATACCTAAAAATTTTATAACTATGTATCTATACATACACACACATTTAGCAGCGTAATTTGAAAAAGAAGTACATTTTATTGCAATGGTGTATACTTTTGATTGAAATGATTATCCAGTGATTATATTCAATCAATTTGAAGGGCAGAGTCAAAAATTCTGAGATGTCTGTTGGAAGTTAGAACTTTGCAAATTTTGCGGACTTTGATCAGAGGGAATTGCTGTAGAAAGGCATTTTTGTGAAGATATAGTTGTCTTTTAAATTACTAAAAATCATTGAAGAGGTAACTGCAAATCTGCTCTTCTATCAAGTGCCAGTTGCAGAACCTTTTTCAGATATAAACACAGATAACATAAAGAATAATAATATATCTCAGGGGGTATTATAGGTCTATAATTCCTTCGAGGGTTCATGTAATGCCATAAATTGTAGGAGCAAACTCAGGCAGTTTAGTCATAGGAACCCTGAGATGAAATTACAGCTTTTATAATCCCCTGAGAGGATATTCTTTTGGTGTAATGGAAATTGTAGTCATTTAGAATACTCTGCTCCCTTGGCCCCAGAAAAGTACAATGGTCATTTGAAGATTGAAAAACACCAAGCAGGTGTCTGAAAAGTGAGTTGAACTGATCATAAGAATAATGGAAAAATTATATTGAAGTCATTATGGTATCTACTAAGTAGAGTATGGTACTCTTCCTAAAATAGGAGTTACAAGAGACACCTACATAATTGCAGCTATAAGACGAGATTTTACAGGTGTAAACGTAAGGATACTAAAATACATATTGCTAAAGCTTAGCCAGCTTTGCATTAAATATATAAAAGAACTTTATAGCCACATGAGAAGACATATTCTTTATATTAAATGTCAGTAGCTAAATAAGCAAATGTACCAGATTAAAAAGAATAAACTTAAATATCACGAGTTGTTTGAAACAGCATAAAGTTCACAAAATATCATAATTGTAGACATATTTAAATTTTGAGCTCTAAGAACCCCAAGGTGTATTGTTCTATTTCAAAACTCTTGAATTTGGCATGAATTGCGTAATGCACATATTCCTAGAACCAAGTTTCCCTTGAGAGTAATCCAGTGTGAAGTTAAGTTTGGTAAACATCTCAAGTATATAATTAATGAATATAAGCAGATAATAAATTAATAAGTTTATTTCAAGCAGATAAGTATGAGCTGTTGTGTGTAATATCATAACTGTCAATTATTCATAATCCTAACAGGGGATTTTAGAAAAAAAGTTTTATTGTATATTTATACAACCTAAGCCAATGTTTATAGAACACTTTTATAGTTTTCCTAATTTAAAATAAAGGAAAAAATAAGTTGCTATTAGAAGCTCCTGTCTGAGAGAGGTCAAAATCTTGAGATTCTGAATTCATTTTAGTCAGTTTCTTCATTTTTCTTAGGAAGAAATCTAACCATAAAGTTCATTAAAAGATACATTGTCTAAATAGATCAATGTACAGGCCTGTTGAACATCACGTTGCTTTAAATCTGCAGTTATGAGCATTTGCCTTAAGGCGAAAACTATACAATAAATGAAGTTAAAGCAATTTAACCATGAACATTACTTTTTAAAAGTTGCATAATATAATTATAAAATATAATATAAGCTTTCTTTCTTCAGCAAATAAAGTAAATATATATGAAGATAATGGCCAGTGGTCAAAATAAAGAGGTTCCAGAATGTTAGGGTTACCCATGGGGAATAAAACTCACTACTATTTGGTTCAAATTTTGTCAGGGCTTATCTTTTCACAGAGGCAACTGAATTGGCTCTGAAAGCAAATTGAATTGCTTTGCCTAATGACATTTGAAGGGTTTTATCGTCTAATAACAAGTATCTAGATTATTGTTACCTATTTGTTTTATTTACCGTTACAGTCTAAATTGTCGTTAATTAATAAGACATTGACCTGTAATTCATGATATGACTTTTAAACATAATCAATATCATCAACATCAATAATAATAAAAGGTCAGGCATTTAGATCTTGCATAAAATACAACATATTATTTTCTTGCAGCATTGAGGAGATCGCGTCAATAGTAAAGATACACAAAAATGCATAAACATAAAGCCATTGTTTCAAATGACTGAATTTTCCCCTTAGAATGTCAATGAATTTGACTGAACGTTCCAAATTTCTCTTTGCTCAGGTGAAGTTGACAAATGGAAAGTAACCTAAATTGGTTGCCTCTAGATTTTTTTCATTTTAGAAAAATATAAAAATACAAATTTTCAGAATTTCATGGGTTGCCAACTTTTTTCAAATACACAAAAATTGAATGTCTATTGTTTGAAATCATTTCATAGAATAAAAAGATATTTTAACTTCTAAAGTGTAAAAGTAATAAAGAAGATAAAATCTCATAACAGAGACTGAGCCTTTGAACTGAATACGTAGGATTTTAGGAGAAAATCTCATTGCTAAATGAGGTAATATTAGGTTCAACTATGTATAAAAGACACCAACTCGCTGTGACACACACAATAGTGGTTTAATATGATGGGAATCCATTTTTGTGTACGTAAAAGATGTCTGGAGATACATAGTCTGGGTTTGGTGTGGAGACCCATTTTCATTACTTACCCTGGTTTCATTACGTTGCTGCTCTCTCACTGGAGAATTACCTGAGACTGCAAAAATGGCTACTTGAACACCAAGCATCGCATTTGCATTTCACGTTACAGAAAGATTAGGAGGAGGGTGGAAGTCTCATCTCGTACTTTCACCATGACATCATTAGCTAGAATGTGGTCACATGGCCACATCAAGCAGTGAAAGAGACTAAGGAATATAATCGTCTTGATGGGTAGAGTAATGCCCAAGTAAAAACTGGGACTCCATTTCTAGGGAATAAAGAGAAATTGATGTGGAGAGTTGCTTTCTTCCATTTTGGAGCTGATACAAACTTATTGTTTTACAATACTGGACCAAGAGGTTTCAGAAACTCTGACCTAAAGATGATCCAATGAGCCTAATTTAATCTCAAGAAGTATTGCATAGTGGGAACAATGTTGGAGTAGAAATAAGGAGACCCAAGCACTTTGAACCTTTTACCTAAAATTTTCTAGGTCTCATATTCCTAAACTACAACATGAGATCCAGATTTCATTCAACCAATTGTTTATTCAACAAGTGCGTGAGTGCTTATTGTATGCTATCTACTTCCCAATGATTCTATATTGCAAGCATCTATATTTATGCCCCAAAAGCAGAGGCTAAATATTGCATAAGAGATAGAGAATCTGTAGGTTGATAATCAATTCTTTATTAGTCAGAAATTAAACAAAACATTCAGTTTAATGTAACTCCAGGAAAAATGTGCCAGAACTTAGCACAGCCCTTATACTCTTAAATGAGAAACGAGACACCTGTTAGAAGGGCATAATTGCTCCCAATTACCTGTGAGTGAATGAATAGATCAGAGCTGTTTTTCCCACTTCAAAGCTGAGTTGGGCTCATTTTGAGAAAGGAATCAGGTTCACTTTATTTTTATTTAAATTCAAATTGTTTTGTGGTTCTTAGGGCAAATGTCATCACCTCTGTAGGTTTTCTATGTTGGATTGTAAACACAGGCTGTATAAATTTCCCCTAAGGAGCATCACTTTTTAAAAAGCACGTTGGAAGCCTTTTGGCTTAAGAACCAAAACTGAAGAAGAAAACGTGAAGCTCAGTATTAACATAAACCCTTTGATCATAAGAGACGTTGATCATTTGGAATAAAACCAATAGAGCACAACATTTTGCGGTGTTGTTTTCCTTTGACTAAATGATGTTGTTTTAAATAATTTCATTTTGTGAAGTAATATTATAGTGCTTTCAGATTTAATTTCATTTACGTACTTAACAATCATCCAGCATAATGCACTGAATTACTATTAATTTTCTGATTAATATTATCTTAAGTTGCTCCATATTTAGGGAAGCAATAATATAATTGCTCTTGTTCTGTGCTAGATATTATTTAGCTCTTAAAAGAATGCATAATACTATGAGTTTTTAAATAATTATTTAATATTTATTTACCCAGATTCTTCAAACATGTAAAATGACTCAAAGCATTAACTTTTGAGACACTACACAGTGGTATTGAATAAATAACCACTCTATGATATTGTTAGTAATTCCATAGTTGTATTTTTTATATAATAATTTATAAACTAGAATACCTGGGATTCATTTCATATGTTTATTTTATTTTATATAGTTTCTTAAGTATTTTAGAGGTGTTTGAAAGTAAGAATTAAAAGACTTTATGGATGTGTATCTAACTTTTTATCCCAAATTTATGTGAGATAAAGTCTTGCAAAGGATGTAGCGCAATTTTAATAATTCTTTCTAAAGTAAATAAGGTTTTGTGACTGTCGTTGTTTGTCTGCTTGTCCTTCTCTAAATCCCTGCAATTGCAAACCTGTAGTAAAACAACTGGGAACCAATCCTAGGTAAGGTTCTAACTAAGAGAGATTGCACCAACAACATCACCTCCACACCCCCCGATTTTTGTGCATCTATGAGTGAATGCAGAATCTCTGAGATGAGCGTCTGACAACATGCGTGATTTTCTGGATATATTCTATTAGTTTCCTAGGACTGCTGTAAGCTGTATCAGAGTACCACAAACTGGGCACTTCAAACAACAGAAATTTATTCTCTCACGGTCCTGGAGGCTAGAAGTCCGGAATCAGAGTGTCGGTAGGGCCACACTGCCTCCAAAGCCTCTAGGAGAGGATCCTTCTGTGCTTCCTCTGGTTTCTGGTAGCCCCAGGCCTCCTCAGCTGTGGCAGTGTAACTCCTATCTCTGCTTCCATTTTTGCATGGCCATCTTCCCTCTGCGTCTGTGTCTTCACATGGCATTCTCTTCTTTGTCTTTGTCTAAATTTCCCTCTTCTTATAAGGACACTAGTCATGTTGGACTAGGGCCACCCTAATGACTTCATCTTAACTTGATTACGTCTGCAAAGACCCTATTTTCAAAAAGGGTCACATTCACAGTACAAGGGATTAGAACTTTAATATATCTTTTGGGGAGGACACAATTCAACCCAAAAAACATATTTAAGCATAAAGTACTTTTCTTCCAAAGACTATACTGATACCTATATGTCATGAATTGCACTTTCAAAAGTGCTGGACTGGCTGGATAAGTGCTTTTTAAAGTGAGGTCCACAGGTTGGTGCCTGTTTTTGAAATGTTTTACCCATCCAGAATGAGATAAATTCAGAAATTGAGAGTAAGCATTTCATTAACTTTTATAAAAATCTATCAAAGTAATTTAATTGAACCCTTCCTATTAGCACATAATTACCATGACAGTCTAGTCTGCTCACATCAGGTTAAGAAACGATGCTATCCTGTTAGTTAGTTACATGGTGGCCCTCTAGTAGCTTATAGCAGAAAGCACTGAACAAACTAAACAAGTGAGTAAACATTCTCTACACAAAAGGCTTTTGAGGGACATTTGCATATTGATAAAGACTGTTTTGCAGGATTCACTTCCAGGTTCCCTAACCTCCCTGGAAGAGAAAATATGAGCTCTCCTCTCCTGTCTGCATAAAAAGAGAAAAAAACCTGTGGAGGTGGATTTGTGGTCTAGACTCAGATTAGGCTTTGAAAATCTTAATTCTTAATAATATTATGAGACGGATATAGTAGTAATAATAACAATATATAGCAGTTTTCGTCCATGAGACATTCCTCTATTCTAATGATAAAACCATCTCTTTTGCTTGAGGAGGTTTTGTTATGGCCAACCAAGGAAATTTGACTAAAATAGTACTTTCCATATGTCACCTCATTCTTAAAATCTGCAATAAGCTACCATTGCTTACAGCAAGGTTTCTCAACTTCAGCATTATTGACACTTTGGGCTGGCTAATTGCTGTGGGGCTCTCCCGGGTATTGTAGGATGTTTAGCAGCACCCCTAGCTTCTAGCTTCCAGGTGCTAGAAGCACCCTGAATTGTGACAACCAAAAGCCTCCAGACATTTCCAAACCTCCCACTCCTTGGAGAGGAAGCAAAGTTGCCCCTGGTTGAGAGCCCCTGGCCTACAGGATAAGCCTAATGCCAACTAACAGCAGCCACCGGAGATCGGAGAGTCCATATAGATCTCCCTCTGGCATTATTTCTTCAATTTATTATGCAGCAAAGTTAAACGTTCCTTACTGGACTCATTAAAAGCCATGGAAGTCACCAGTACTGCCAGTTGCAGGCCATACATCCATCTAGTTGTGCTGGCTACCTTCTCTCTAGACACTTTTCTAGACCCTTCAAAACGATGAGGCCCCAGACCCTCCTTGAGACTTCTTAAGCTTTGATTTCCAAATTCTTTACTCAATTCTCCATGTTCCTCTGCTTTTGATTTTCTATCTTGTTCATAAGCAGGCTGAGAAACCTTCCATTTAATCATCCTTCTCATAGAGACCCACAGGCACATGGACAAGTGGTAGTTGTAATAGTGTACATTGAATCTGTACTCCATACTCTCCGAGGCTATTCCCAGGCTCTAGGTCTCTGACAGGCACAGCTGTATAACTTTGTGATGGGGTATTTGCATCTTTCCCTAACCAGACTATCTTACTCACCTTTGGCTCTGTCAAGACAGCCTCAAAGATCGTAGATTAATCTCTTTGGGTGGAGCAGGTTCTGAAATTCTTTGGCTTAAATCATAGAACATATGCGTTGAAATTTAAGGTTTCTGGTGAACTATAAGATGTGAAAATAGAGCCATTCGGGGGCACAGTCATCTTTCTTGGACTCAGCAGACTTCACACTGAAAGGGTATCAGGATCACTTGGGATAGCGGCTCCAGGCCAACTACTGACTTTTTTATCCAACAAGCATTTATTGGTCATCTCCTATGTGATAGACAGCATCCTAGGACTTGAGAGTACAGAATTGAAAAAGAAAGAAAAATTTCTTGACCTAACTTATATCCTTTAAAGAGAGTCAAATATAGAGCTTGCCAGCAGATGAACAATAAGATAAACCTGGCCAAACCCACCAATGGAACTGGAAAGGCAGGATGCGTATTTTAGATAGCATGACCTTAGAGGGAGTTGTGGAAGAGGAGACAAATGAACTGAAACTTAGTGATGAGAAGGAGGTAGCCACCTGAAGATCTGGAGAAACACCATTCCAGGAAGACAGAGCCAAAAGGGAAAGTCCCTACTATGGAATATTCTTTAGCCTCAAAAAAGAAGGAAATCTTACCATGTGTGACAACATGGATGGACCTTGAGGGCATCATGCCAAGTGAGATGTCAGACAGTGAAAGACAAATACTATATTATCTCATTTATATGCACATATAATATTAAATCTTAAAAAAATCTTTAAAAAAAACCAAACTCATAGAAAAAGAGATCAGATTTGTGGTTATCAGAGGGGGAATCCGATGAAATTATTCAAAAGTACAAACTTCCAGTTATAAGATAAACAAGTACTAGAGATGTGGTGTACAGCGTGATGGCTATAGTTACCACTGCTGTGTGGTATAGTTGAAAGTCGTTAAGAGAGTAGATCCTAAGAGTTCTCGTCACTAGGAAAAAAACATTTTTTTCATTTTCTTTTTATGTATATGAGGTGATGGATGGTAACTAAATTTACTGCAGTAATCATTTCACCATATATGTAAGTCAAATCATTATGCTATACCCTTAAACTTATACAGTGCTGTATGTAAATTATATCTCCATAAAAACATAAAAAAAATAAAATTAACTGTCTGGGGAAGGGGTCTGAGATCTGCATCTTGTACATATTTCCTAGATGTCTATTTACCAGAACTTTGAAAACCACTATTATACTGAAAAAACATAGAGATTTAAATCAAGATTAGGGAAATGTAAAATGTATGGACAAAATGGAGCCTTCTTTCTGGTACTTCAACAAATCAGATATCTCTACCTAAATATCTGCTACTACCAGAATATCCCAGTTTTCAAAAATCCTCAGGCTTAATCCCCCACTCAACCCGTTCTCCCTCCTTCCTCATGTCCTCCTCACAGCAGTGCTGAGACACTGGGATTCCAACTCTTAAGTCACTTCTAGCTTTGACAGGAGTGCATGGCTCAACTCTGAGCTCTCAGATGAGAAGTCCTTCTCTTACAAAGTTTTGAATCTCTTAGCTGAAAAGTCCCCAAATTAATTTTCATTGCCTTCCTCATCTTCATTTAAATGATTAGTACTGATGTTTGCTACATCTTGAAAAGTCCTGACACATTGACCTAACTTGTATTATCTTCCATCTAGCCTTTATATAATCTCTTTTTCATCTCTCCTTGTAGAATGATAAGGTTAAGAAATGCAAAAAAAAAAAAAAAGAAAGAAAGAAAGAAAGAAAGAAAAGAAAAGAAAAATCTCTATCTTGAGCCAGCCCTGATGGCCTAGTGGTTAAAGTTCATCCCTTCTCACCACTTCGGCAGCCCGGGTTCATTCCCCTGTTGTGGAACCACGGCACCCATCTGTCAGTTGTCATGATGTGGCAGCAGCTCACATATACAAACTAGAAGGACTTACAGCTAGGATACACAATCATGCACTGGGGTTTTGGGGAGGGAAAAAAAAGTCTCCATCCCTTTGATCTTTGTGTATTTCCTGTATAAATCTGTGATATATTTCTCAGAATGAATATAATTTTAGCCTATCCCAATACCCTCTTTTCATTAACAGATTAATTAAGGAAACAAATATGTATTGTCTATGACATGCCAGGCTCTGCACTAGGTACTGGGGATATGACAGTGAATAAAATGGTCCAAAGCTCCACCCTGTAGGAGTTGACATCCTCATGAAGGGGAAAGGATACATGGGCTCTGAATATCGTTCTGCCTTTCCATCTCACCACAAGGCAGTTTCTCAGGAATGACTTCCTTTCCATTGCTTATGATTCCTGTGCTAGCTGTTCTCTCTGAATTAAAAGAAAAACAAACAAAAAAAGCTTGTATAATCTTCTGTTAAAAACAGGTGGTAGGTTATTCCTCCTACAGAGCTTTCTTTTTAAATTTTTAATTTAGTATAATATACATAACATAAAATTATCATGTTAACCATTTTTTAAGTGTACAGTTCAATAGTGCTAAGTACATTCACATTGTTGTGTGACAAGTCTCTCGAAATCTTTTCACGTTGCACAGTTGAAAGTCTATAGTTGTTGGAATGACTCCCCATTTCCCCTTCCCCCAGGCCATGGCCACTACTTTTTGTCTCAATGAATTTGACTACTCTAGTTACCTCACGTGAGTGGACTCACACAGTGTCTTTTTGTGATTTGTCTATTTGGCTTGGCATAATGCCCTCAGGGTTCATTCATGTTGTAGCATGCATCAGAATTTCCTCTCTTGTTAAGGCTGAATAACATTATATTGTATGTACAATATACGTTTACCTATTCTTCTGTATATGGACATTTGGATTGCTTCTACCTTCTGGCTATTGTGAATTAGGATGCTATGAATATTGATATTAAAATACCTGTTTGAGATCCTTCTTTCAATTTGTTTGGTTATATACCCAGAAGTGGAATTATTAGATCACAGGGTCATATTATTACCCTTTATTTTCATATGACCCCAGCTTCCAACATCTTTGCAGGACTGTATCCTTTTGCCATTTCCATGACAGCTTAAATGAAAGAACTTCCTGAAACAGGGTTTTCCCCATTGGTCTGATACAGGGTCCTGAGCCATTCACTATTTATAGCATTATCTTATTTAGTTTTCTCCATAGCACTGACCACTCTCAGAATTTTGGTTTTTGTGTGTATGTAGACATATGTAAGAATTTTGCTTACTTTAAATTTATTTTCAACTTAAAAATTATATTTGAATTTGAATTTAAATTCTCAGTTACAATTTAAGATCCATGAGGATGAAGATTGTGTCTTTTCTATGCACTGCTATATCCCCAGAATCTGTAATAAATATTTATTGAGTTTGATCAATTATCGAGTTAGTAGGAGTGAAAAAAAATCCCAATAACTGTATCAACTCTTCTCTTTGCTTGTGTAGACACAGCTCTGACACTTCTGATTTTATAACTGTAATGCCACAGTAGTCATTTTACAATTCTCACAAAATTAATCTGAAGATAAAGAAAAATAAAGACCACAGACAAAGTAATGGATCATGTCCACTTTCAACAGAGGTTATTGAAAGTATCTGCTCTGTGATGGTTTTTATTCCTCTTTATAGTTAGAAAATACACTAGAGTGTTACAATGGAGAAGGAAATGGTTTAAATTGTTGAGCTGAAGGCTAGCTTTTTACTCTATGATTCTTCATTTTACTGCCATGACACAACATAAAGTTCAGGGCATATAATGGGGGGAGAAGAAGAAAGTCTTCTGAATAACCTGGCAGGCATATCTTTCAATTTAATTCACCTGTCAGCCCAGGCAATGGTGGCTGAGCCCATTATTGGCAGTCCTGTACCATAGTTACTTTCAGACTTACTCCCTTCCTATCTACCCAGAATAAGTCACCAAGTCACTCTCCACTCTGTCTCCATGGCATTCTTTTTGAAATTTTTAGAATAAAAATCTCGATCAGAGCAAAGTGGTATGTCACATTTCTCCCCTTTTGATAAGCAGAGGTGTTTAATCTTTGTAGCTTTGAAAAATAATCTTTTTAGTTCAAATACTTTATCAATTTTATTATAAATGAGAAACATTCTACCTATGCTTGTGTCATTTATCACAATGAAATAATCATCTCATTTATTTTACTTCCCAAGGCTGAGAGAACTAAAGCAAAGAGGAAAGGAAACAGAGGATGAGAAGATTACAGAGAAAGAGAACGATGCTTCTGAATGGGCCAGCCTGTGTTCTCCAGTCAGACGTTGGGTTTACTGTTCCATGTTGCCTGCCACAGCACTGGCCGTGGGGTATGGGTGGAAGCTCATCTCTTTATACGTGTGTTCAATAAACACTTCCAAGTATAGATGAAAGCAAAACTGAGACTTGGATGTTATAACTTTCACAAAAAAGGATACAGTCATGATTCGTATAATTTAAAAATGGTTGCATATTAAAGTTTTTATATAACTCATTAATGAGGAAACTGGTGAGGTGTTACGACCCATTCAAAGGGGAATCCAAGGATGGACAACTTTATAGATGGGAATATCAAAATGATGTGCAAATGCAGGCAAGGCTGATACCTCCTGGGGTAAAAGGGTTCTTTCTCTACCAGCCAGTATTAATTTGCATGTCTCTGGATAAGAGAGATTTTGCCTAACTATCAGTCATCTACGCCTTTCAGAGTTGTAAAATAGCTACCATATAATTTGGATCAGATAATCCAGAAGGGCGTGCTATAGACAATGCACAAATTTTCCCTTCCGTGGATAAGTTGTCCATGTGGCTTCTCTGCCTTCCGTACTACTTGCTCCTTTCTTGGTTCTTCTACCTGCCCCACTAATACCATTGCCACCAGGAAACTCTGTTCATGGACAGCTATCAGCTAAGGCCACGTGACTATTTGGGGCCAAACCAACAGAAGAATACTTTGTATTTTAATAAAAAATTTTGAAAAAAAGTTTTATAAACAAAAAGCATACATTTATTATGGTCTCATTTTAGGTAATAGAACAGATGTTTCGGACACAAGGCCCTAACCTGTATTCTTCAATTCCTAACATATAAAACTTTAGGTGTATAATTTAGAGAAAATCTCATTTTATAGGTGAGAAAATAGAAGCTCGGAAAGGCTAAGGAAAAGGGCTAAGTTACACGTTATTTGGTGATAAACCTGGTTCTCTTGACTCCAAAAACTACTTTTCCATATTTCTGAATGAGAGGCCTCCAAGAGCACTGTTAGAAGTTCCACATGAGTTCAGTCATGGTAGTTATTGCCATGAATGTGATCCAGGAGTAAACAAATATTCATCTTGTACCTCACTTTGACTGGAAGTTTTCCTCAAGGAGGATGAAGTCAGGCACAGAATAGGAAGAGAAATGATTGCTTCAGGCTTCATGAAATGCTGATACAGGACTCTTGCCAATCTTACTTAAAATAGTTCATGCAAAATGCTTAGTACTTAGTGCTTGGCACATGGTGAACACTCCGCGTCAGTTAATGTAGTGAAAACGACAAGTATTACTAGCATTAATAAAATATAATAAGAAATAACCTCATGTTGAAAATATTTGCACAAAGTTCCCAATTTTTACGATTTGTGTGTGCCATCTTCTGGATGCAAGGTAGTTGTGGGCTATACAACATCTTAGCCTTGTTCTAATTCAGTAATGTTTGTATCTTATACTCTACACTTTACTTGCATGTTTCTCACAGAAGGAAGTTTGTAGGTTGACTGGTTGCACGCAAAGGAGACCTATAGATGTCCCTGGAAACATATCAGCATTCCACGGAGAAGCTGTGAAAGTCAGCCAAGTTGGATGTTCCCAATGACATCCTGTTCTCCCACCTGGTAGATAAGGTCTCCTTTCAGTCACCGTATCAGGACATGGACCAAGAACAATATTTAGGACACACACACAACAGCGGCAATTGTATAATTCAAACATAAGTTCAGATCATCCATTCTGCCAAGGAATTTCTATTTTGATTGCTATGAATGATACTAAATGCCATGTTCTGAAAAAAGAACTATGAACTGCCAGAGGCACAATCCACCATAGCATCCAGCAGAAAAAAAAAAAAAAAAGATATATATGCCTATTTTTACATAATTAGTACCCTAATGACCATAGCTATTGAAATCAGTTGGTCCAGATTTTCTGCTGAGTCTGCAAAATGGGCTTTTAGCCAAAAGGAAGATTTTTATATTCCTATGAAAATAAAGGGGAAGAAAAAAATAACTTTAATACATAATTTTCACTGTAAAACATGACGGAACAACATAAACTGTTTTGTCGTGGTTAGGTTCTCCCACTTTTTTTTCTTTTTAGTGAAATGTTACTCAGATTTTGAAGTCATACCGAAATCTTGTCCACTGAGTGATAAAAATTTCCCTTTCTTTGCTTCAGCTCTGTAGTAAATAACTGATAATTTGTTACTTCTTCGGATTAGTAAATGACACGATCAAAAGCAAAAATACTGTTTATCCATTTCACAAAACTCTAAATTGTGCTTACGGTGGAAGTACAATTTCTCCATCCTGGGGTCATCCTACAAATCTTGATAGATTTCCTCAAGATTTTGCTCCCTGTTCTAAAAAGTCATTTTCACGATACTCTTTGAGAGTATCACTTTTTCCAGACCTCACTAACTCCGTTAATTGAAATTCATTTCATTGCGGATAGAATGATTGTTCTCTTATTAAGAAAATTCCCAATATTCATTTTCCTTAACTCCCATTAATATTTATTGCACAATTACATTGTATAAGACACAATACAATATGCTGAACGTAATCTCAATAAGCCTAAGAGATTATACGTCTTAAAAGTAAAAAAAAAAACAAATCTTTTCTTATTTGGTGTTTTTTCTAAGGTACTAAGAAAATATTTTGCAGGGTAAGCTACATTTAGAGACTAAAGGAAATGGTTTAAAAGGAGAAAGCAAAAAACCGCTCAAGACAGGGAGGGTTTTTCTCAATATAAACATGATCTTATCCATTTAAGGAGAGATTCGTCTCAATAAATAAGATGAGGGAAATAGTTTGTGAGAAACAAGCAAAGGAAACAGGGCATCTTATCACTGAGTGGATCAGAAAGATCCCGCAGTCTTTTCCTAACACCACAGGTGGGGCTGGTTGGTGATGAGGAGAGAAAGAAGGCTATAAAAGGAAGCTAATCTTGTGCAGCTAAAAAAGGCAGGTTTAAGAATCAAAATTTAAAAAGCAGGCTATTAGAATAGCAAATAATTCTTAAAAATCAAAATGATTTTGGAGGAAAATTATTTAGGGTTATACAGTGTCACTGGGCCAAGAACAATGAATGCTCCTTAATTTAACTTAATTGAAATATACCACACGCTAAGAAATGCACATTGAACGTGATGCTTTATTCAATCTACTCCTTAAAACAGAAACCAATTTTATTTTTTCCTGGAGTGGGCAACGGGATGGGGGACACGGAGATAAAGAACAGATGAGTATACTTTTTTGTCAGTATGATGAACTTTTTGTAATTAAACTTAATTAAATCTCATTAGCCACTAAGAGAGCATAAGAAATAAATCTCCAAAAATGTAAAATTTTCTTTAGACATATTTTAGAGCCAAAGGACATATTTTCATTAAAAACTAATATCCTTTATCAAGTTAATGGAAATGTTCTTAATAATTGTGTTGCATTCTTTGTGAAAATGCCATAAGATATTAAACAAAGCTCGCTATCATCTCAAATTACCCAAACACAAGAATTATAAAGGGCACAAAATGAAAAATGTTTTTGTCTTCTTAAAAGTATTTATTTTTTTCTTGCTGATTTCCTTGATGTACAGTAAAATAACAGATAGGTAATTCATTTGTTGACTTTCTTGAGGTGTAATTGATATAAATGCTTGAGGAGTTGTACAAATGTATCTGCTGTGTAGCCACTGTCTCAATCAATGTACAGAAAATTTCTGCCAGCCCAAAACATCCCCTCATACCCCATTTCAATCCAAATGACCCTCATTTCCATCTCCAAGCAATCAGTGATCCAATTTCTGTTATAAATTAATTTTTTCCATTTTTTAATCAAAACCACAATGAGATAGCACAAAATTTACAGTAGGTACTATTATGTGTCTGGCTACTTTCACTCAAAGTTTTTGTGATTCTTTCATATTGTTGCATGTATCAGTAATTGACATCTTTTCATAGCTAAGTAATATTACATTATATGAATATGCCGTAATTTGTTTATCCATTCTCTTGACATATGTGTCATTTTTTAAAAAATGTCTATAAACATTTGTATACAAGTATTTTTGTGGATATACATTTCTATTTCTCTTGAGTAACTACCTAGGAGTATAATTTCTTGGTTATATGGTAAGTGTGGGTTTGGCTTTGCAAGATAATCAAAAAGCTCTCCAAAGTGTCTGTATAATTTTACACTCTCTCCAGCAGTGTATGAGTTCCAGCAATTCCCAGCCTTGCCAACATTTGAAATTGTTCATATTTTTTAATTTTAGCCATTCTTGTGGGTGTGCAGGTGGTATCTCATGGTGGTTTTAATTTACTAAATATGTTGAGAATAATCCATGTGCTTATTGATCATCCATATATCTTATTTTGTCAAGCATTTTCTTAATCTTTGACCCATTGTTTATTATATATTTTTGTCATCTTACTTTTGAATTTTCAAAGTTCTTTATATGTCTGGATTTCATCCATAAATTTCAATAGTATGTGTTTCTATTTTCATTCAGATAAAAATGCTTTTTTATTTCCCTTATAATTATTTATAAATGTGTTGTTTAATTCCTCATTATTTAAGGACTTTCCAGATATCTTTTAGAAATTGATTTCAAATCTAATTTCTTTGTGATTGGAGATATCCTGTGGGATTTCAATCTTTTTAAACTTTTTAAAGCCTGCCACACTTCAGTGAAAGGGTATTTTAAGGGGCTTCCCCATCGCCAAAATCACCATTAATCTCAATCTTTTCTATAAATATTCTTTCACCTTCTTTTTCTAACTGAAATCTTATTCTCTAATGATACAGCTCTCTATGAAGCTCTCTCAAATGATGTCTGTTTTCTTTTTCAGAACACAATTCCTGAAAATGGGGTACCTTTCCTCCTTGCTCCACGTTGCACTTCCAGACCATTCTCCCTCAGTTCTCCAAAAAATTTCTCTGCTTTGAATCTCATCCTAGACCAAAGCACCCACTACCCTCCACAATGTAGCTATTTGCCAATCCTCCAGGTAGTAACAACACTCTCTCTGTAAATATGTTTGCATCCGGCTCACTGATAATTCTTTCCAACACTATTCTTATTGGTGGTCATTATCGGTGATCACAATATTCACACAGATTATCCTATCAATGTCCTAGCCCCTTGGATCTTTGACCTTTCCTCGTCCAACGAACCTTGTCTCCACCCATTTCAGCCCAGCCCTCCCACAGTCATCCTATTGTCCTTATCATTGTTAACAGCAATAAATTCTCCACCATTTCAGTTTGAACGTCCCCACCCCGTGCCACCTCCTTGTTTCTTTCTTGTTAATTTCCTTTACTATGTCAGCTCCAAAAATTCTTCACTCCCTTTTGCATATTGAATCTATTGATATGACCACGTTCTCCCTGTTCCTCATCCTCTTCATGCTCTCTTTTCTTGTGTGTAAGTAACACTCCATAAGGCATCCTATTATTGTATCTTGCTGTTACCTTCACGACCTTGCCTTTCTCTATTGTTCTAACACACTCTCTCAGCAAAATAGCTTTTATTGGATCTGACCCTGCTCTTCTGTGCCTTTCCTGGTTCAGTCAGCTGCAATTAGAAGAAGAAAACACACAACATGTAGACAAAGTTTAAATTTATGATCACTTATCACATGTACGCCCTTAATATTACCTGGCAGTCACTACATTTCCCTTGCTCCTTCTCTCTTCCGTTCTCCCAAACAATTATTTTGTACTCATCCCTCTCCCCTCAAATCTCTAACGCCTCCACCGTCATCCTCACTCTCAACTATCTTCCTTCTTATTTCACCAAAAAAATTAAAATCACCATAAAGGTTTACTACCACCTCTATATGTGTCTGCTTATCTATGTCAGGACCCACAGACTATAACTCCTGGATTGTTAGAATGGATGATCTCTTTCTCCTTCTAGTTAAGGCCAGCACCTCTACTGTAAACCAGCTCTGAGACTCTTTCCTTCTCAAAAACATCGTTCCAGCAACTATTCTCTCTTGCTCTCCTGCTTCATCACCTTTTTCCTCTCTCCTTCCTCAATATAATATATATTGAGGAATATATATATAATATATATTGAGAAATATATATAATCATGCCATTATCTCTGTATCTCTCAACACTACTTCACTCTTTAGTTACTTTATAGAGCAAAATTCTTTCACAGAGTTATCTATCACTTTCCAAATTGCTTAATTTAGAATTTTAAAAATAAATCCACAACAATCAGGATTTTCCCTTACCAAACCATTCTTCTTAAGGACACCAAACACTTGTTCATTGCTACCGTTAGTGGTCATTTCTCAGTCTTTATCTTACTTGATCTGTCAGCAACTGTTTACAAGATTTATCACTCTCTACTCCCAGAAAATTATTATCTGGCTTCTAGCATCCTATACTTCCCTGATTTTTGTTTTACTTGTCTGGTCACTTCATATTTTTCCTAATTCCTTTATATCTCCTCAACCAGAACCAGCTATGTAATTTGTGGAGCCTAGTGCAAAATGAAAATGTGGAGCCTGGTTGTCAAAAATTAAGAATTACAGGGCAAGGGGCTGGCCCTGTGGCCGAGTGGTTAAGTTCCTGTGCCCTGCTTTGGTGGCCCAGGGTTTTACCAGTCCGGCTCCTGGGCATGGACCTAGCACTGCTAATCAAGCCATGCTGAGGTGGCATCCCACACAGCAGAGCCAGAGAGACCTACAACTAGAATATGCAACTATGTGTTGGGGGCTTTGGGGAGAAGAAGAAGAAGAAGAACAAAAGATCAGCAACAGATGCTAGCTCAGGTGCCAATCTTTAAAAAAAAGAAGAATTAGAAGGCAAGAGGAGAATCTTAAAATGAGCTCAGGGCCCTTCTGAGTATGTGGCCCTGTGCAACTACACAGATTTCAAGTCCATGAAGCCAGCCCTCCCACAACCTCTAAAGGCTACAATGTCCTAGGACTCTAAGGCTGAAACCTTAGACATTCTCTCTAGTCTACTTCCTAGGCGAGCTCATCCAAACGATTGAGTTTATCCCATTATATGCTGATGATTTTTGAATTTATATCTCTATACCATACCTACAAACTTAATTTCCACTTGTATGACCAATAAGAATTTCAAACTCAACATGTCCCAAACTAAGCTCCTGATCTTCCTTAGAAAACTGAGTAGAGCCAGCCCTGATGGCCTAGCGGCTAAAGTTCAGCCCACTCTACTTCAGCAGCCTGCGTTCGGTTCCCAGGAGTGGAACAGCACCACTCATCTGTCAGTAGCCATGCTGTGGTGGCAGCTCACATAGAATAGCTAGAGGGACCTACAACTAGAATATACAACTATGTACCACAGCTTTGGGGAGGAAAAAAAAAGAGAGGAAGATTGGCTCAGGGAGAGGAAGAGGGAGACGTTAGCTCAGGGAGAATCTTTCCCAGAAAAAAAAAAAAAACTGGATATATCTATAACCTTCAATTCAGTTAATGACAGTTCTACTCCTTCAGTTGCTCAGGCCCCAACCTGTGGTGTCATTCTCTTACTTCTCAGCCAATTCTATTAGTCCTACCTTCAAAATCCGTCCAGAATATGACCACTTCTCCGTCTTCCCACTGCCATCATCCCTGTCGAGGCTACTATAATTTCTCATCTAGATTATTACAATATCCATCTGATTAGTCTCCTGCCTCTGCTAGTGACCTCTTCCAGACTTCTCTACCGAGCATCCAGAGTAATCTCGTTAAATATAATACAGATATTGTCCCTCTTTCCTTAAAACCATCCAACTTGTCCCTATGTCTTTCATCATGAAAGACAAAGTTCTTATGTGATGTACAGTTACATCCTAGATGTTTGATGCTCTTCCTTGCAAGATTGTCACTTATCTGACCTCACTACTCTCCCCCATAGCTGTCTTCCTGTTCCTTCAACATATAAGGAATACTACTGTTCAGTACATTCAAGTTTATTTTCACTCTTTCTAGAAAGTTCTTCCCCTAAATACATTGCATGGCCTGGTCCCTCATTCTCTTAGATGTTTACTCAAATTTTACCTTCTATGGTAGGTTGAATAATGTCTCCCACCAAGACGTCAATGCCCTAATCCCCAGAACAGTGAATATTTTACCTTACATAGCAATAGCAACTTTACAGATGTAATTGAGTTACGGATCTTGAGATGGGGAGATTATCCTGAATTATCCAGGTAGTTTCAATCTAATCATGAGGGTCCCTACGAGAGGGAGTCATAAGGATCAGAGTAAGTAGTAGGAGACGAGACAATGGAAGCAAGAGATTGGAGGGAAGCAAGGAAGGGGATACAAGCCAAGGAATGCCAGCAGCTTTTAGAGGCTGGAAAAGATAAGGAAACTGATTCTACTATGAAAGCAAAGAAGGAGCACAGCCCTGCAGACACTTTAATTTTAGACTACTGACCTCTACAACTGTAAGAATAAATTCATATTGTTTTAAGCCACTAAGTCCATGCTTCTTTGTTACAGCAGCGATAGGAAACCAATATACCCTCTCACTGAAGTCTTCCCTGCCCATCTTGTCTAAAGTTTTAACAGCTACTCCATCTGCTTATTTATTCCTCTTCTTGTCCTTATAATATAAGGCTCATACTATATAACACACTGTTTATTTTACTAAGTTATCAAGTATACCATCAGTCTCCTCCACTAGAGCAGGGGTTGGGGTCTGTGTTTTATTCACTGCCCTAACTGTAGTACCTAAAACATGCCAGGCACATATTAGGTGCTCAATGAATATTTGCTAAAAATAGTAAATGTAAGAATGAGTTCGGACTTTTTGTTTCTAATTAGTGATTTTTATTGTCTCAATGATCATATCCATGAATCTTCTGGGCTAACACAATGTACTCTAACAGTAAATGTGTCTCTGTGTGTGCACAGTATAGTAGGATATTTATATTTAATGGATAATGGCATGATAAACGGGTAGGACCATATGGTGATTTAATGTGTAATCAATAGGATTGACTTGACCAGACCTCACATTTTACATTTCATATCTGCTTATTTCCGCCATGGAAATGATGAATGAAATTAGCTGTGATGTTTAATTAAAACAATGTAAACAACAGAAAATATACGACAACAATTAAAAACAGATGGCGTTGCTTTCTATTTTATCTTAATACATTACTTCTTAGACAAGGTGGACAATGTAGCCAAGAAACATCAATGCCTCTCTTACTTTCCATATATATTCCCTGCTCTTACCATATAACTATAGCTCTTTCCTACTAGCGTATAGCCACAAAAGGCTTCTACAGAAGAAAGCATCACCTCTTAAGCTTCATAGTAGCAGGTCAAGATCTTAGATTTTGACCTTAAGAAAAGTATAAAGCTACATACTCTATTTTCATTTATGTCTGTAGAGCACCAAGTTAGAGGAGCAAAACAGTCTTTGAAATAAAGCAGACATTGTGTATAAAAGCTGATTGCACTCTAAGTTTGATCTTTCACAAAGAAAACACAAAAGAAGTAATGTATGCAACTGTGCATTATTCTTGTATAAAGGACTTATAAAAAGTCCTTGCTATCCATGCTTAACAAACCTCAATGCTCAATCAGCTTGTTAGTTATTCAGTGTCTGCAGAATATCCAGGCTCATTACGCCATGCCATAGGGAGTTCATCATTCGAGAAGGAAATTTTCTTAGTGATATTTTTATTTACAGACTATAATGTAATAATCGATTGGGGGAAATGCTCCTTCTTATTACAGAATTAGAAACTTTGGCAATTATTTTCCATTTCCGCCTCTGGGGTTGACTTGGCAGTGTAAATTTATATTTAAAATATATTGATAATTCTCAGGAAGGGGATTCAATCCTATAAACTGGGAGATCCAAGATGACCCAATGGGGTTAAAATAAAACCTACTGTGAATTTTTTCCTTCTGGTATCACTGATTATTTTTCTGTAAGCAGACAATGGATAAACATGCCCCCTTGTCACAGTAATTTTACTGAGCAGGTGTAACATTGGACATGGAGTGGGGAAAAATAGACCATCGAAGTAATTCAGCATTAAGGTGTTTATGTCACATTAGTGATCAAATAAAGCTCCTCTGCTGATAGGAAATTAGTGCCCCTGGCAAAGCCATGTTCAGAGGGAGAAGAAAGAAGCCTATTCATTTCTCAAGTACTTCATGAGAAAAGTACATATGTGTTCATTGAAAGAGGCTTATGTGTATGTCTCACAGGAAAAGTACATATGTGTTCATTGAAAGAGGCTTATGTGTATGTCTCACAGGACATGTGAAACCGAACACCTGTGCATATTCCCTTATCAAACAGTTAGTTTTCCTACCAAGCTACTCTACTTGAAAAGTGCAAAGTGATCTCACAGCCAGCATATATAAATGCTTTTAAGTATTAATAATAATATCAAATAAATAAATGTCAACTATGACCAAGTAACCCAAATCATGTTATAAGGTATACTTCTTTAAAGTAACTAGCATCACTATAGAGGTAAAGAAACTGAGGAATAAAGTAAATTACTCACTTATCCAAGGTCAACTTCATAGGTCAAGAACAGAGCCAGAACTAGACCCTATCCTTTAGAACAGATCAACTCCCTCACTTGAAGTTGGCATATTACACTGAAGGTAACATCATATGAGTATCTAATAAAGACTTTAAGCTATTATAGTAGAGTGGCTTCAGACAAAATTCGAATTGATTGAAGCTTTCCTCTGAAACTTGAATCAAAGCAAACTCCATCTTTTTTTCTGTACCTCTTCTCTTGTAGTGAAGGATCCAAAGATAGCACACAAATGGATGTTCTCTGATACCTGTGGCTTATCAGTTAGAATAGAAGTAATGGAAATCTCATGAGAAAGCCTGCACTTAAAAGATTTCCAATCCAATTTTTGAACTCAAAAGGCTTGAATTAGTTTCAGATTAACATCCAAGTCTTTCAAAGTACATCTTCCACGATTCAGTTATCAAGAGGACATCAGACACTGGAATTTACACTCAATTTTTATGGCAAGAGGAGAGAAATAGGCAAATATGTAGGTTTTACTTGTCTTCTTTTTTCTTTTGGCAATGCCCCCTATTCTATCTATCTCCTTTCTACATGTTATTTATTTTCCCACTTATACCCTCATTACCTTCTTGTAAAATAATTATACATGTGCATGTATGTATGCACACACAACCTTACATATGCAATGCAATGCTTCTTAATGTTCTGCTATAGCAGTGGTAACTCAACATGTCGTCTTACCTCCCTTTATATGCCATACCCCATAGCTGCCAACCGTAGGACGATTAAAGTCCAAAGATGCTTGGTTTCAGTGACCTTCAAATACATCTCAATGGAGGAAATCCCATTCCACAGAGCCCATGAGACAGTGTTGCTGCCATCCTTTTCCTGTCTCTGATCCTCAGATTTTTCTCATTGCAAATATAGTTGAGCCGGCTGCCAAACTCTCTTCAATTTCCTCTCCCAACTGTAGGTCAGCTACTATTGGTACAAACATCTATAAGATAGGCAAGTGGCAAGGGTGTTACAGAGCTGTGTCCACCTCAATCTACCCTGGAGAATTTGAAGCAAGAATTAAAAATATGATTTGTAATTCAGCGTGGAAGCCGTTGGGGAGTCATAAATCGCAGATGCCACTAAACCTACTGGGTATTAATGAGAGAAACAGAATCCAGCCTTTTTTAAAGAAGCCGCAGAAGTATTCCATTAAGAAGAATTCCATCTCAACCTACTTTCAGCAACCTATTCATCTGTGTCCTTCCCAAACCTTCCCTTTGAGGATAGTTCTCCTGCTGAGGTCTACTGTCTACAGAGGGTTACCACTACCTTGAAGTTTCACGCTATAGCCCTAGGTGCTTTGTCAAATTCTAGAGAAGAAAGCTCTTCACATCTCACTGTACAAATTGAGGCAAATGCTAATATGATATTACGTGTGCATGTTTATTTTTATGGAACTAATATTTAATCTGTTTCAATTAAAATCAACCATGTATTATTTGCCTGCAGATTGCACATATTTGAAAGCTGATGGCCATTATATGGAAAAATCATTTGAAAACACATGGATTTGTACAGTGCTGAATCAAGTGTAATATAAACTGTGGATAGTCTCTGCTGAGTGGTTGCAAATGCTTCCGCCATGGATAAGACTGATAATGTCAACGTCAGAGAGAAGGAAAGGATACAGAGCAAAGATACACGTTTCTTTAGCTTCTACTTTTCTTCCTAAGGGAACTTTAACATAACATGCCTCCAAAAGCTGATACAGATTCCACGTTTCCTTATAACATAAGGTGCTGCAAAAATGGTCACTTTCCCTGAAGATATCTCAGTTCTTTCATTTAAGGAATGCCGTTTAACTGCGTTTATTCAAAACACTTGACTGAGTTGGTTCTTCTGTGTATAAAACTACCTGGTACTTGTTTACTGCTAAGAAATTCAAGACTCAGAAGCTTCAAACACTGCCATCAAATGCATCTATATTTTCGTTTTCTCTTTTTCAATAAGCAGGGCTAAACCCTTTCAAAGGACGATTTTGGCTACGTTTTATCATATTGCTCTGATTCTTTAGCGTGTATAGTAGGATAGCAGCTCCGAAATCAGCTGAACCAATAAGATTGGGGAAGTATCCTGGGATTCTTACTTTTAAGCTCCCCAGATGATTCTGATTGATAATCATATAACTTTTCAAATCTTTTTCACTTCAAGGATATTCCATGAAGAGCAAACCCCTGATTTATAACTAACTATATACTCCAATATAGAGGAAGAGCCTAGTCGACATATGTTCAGATTTTTTATGTCCATCCCTAAAAGCACTATGCTTCCTTTAAAACCTCATCTTAGTTCCTCCAAAACTCAACCAGTGTTCTTGTCCAATTGTAACACTAAGTAAGAGCCATAGAGAAGAGTGCCTCATCCTTTCCTCATAGCCTCCTTATTTTCCAGAAGCCCTTTCCTTGTTTTGTTTTTTCCCTGTTTTTCTTTCCCAAACTTAGTTTATCATGCCACTACAACTGTCTCCTCACATATGAAAGATTCCTATTTTAACTCCTGTAGAGGGTAGAATAGTGGCCCCTCTAAAAGATATGTCTACATCCTATTCCTGTGAATGTTATCTTAGTTGGAGAAAAGGTCTTTGCAGATTCAATTAAGTTAAGAATCTTGAAATGAGATCCTTCTGGCTTATATGAGTCAGCCCTAAATCCAATGACAAGTGTCCTTGTAAGAGAAGAGGAGAAGACACAGAGACAGACAGAAGGCCATGCAAAGATGAAGACAGAGATTGGAGTGATGCGGTCACAAGCCAAGGAATACAGTTGTCCTCCTGTATCCCTGGGGGATCGTTTTGAGGACCCCCCCATAGATACCAAAAGCCATAGATGCTCAAGTCCCTTAGTCAGCCCTCCATATCCGCGGGGCTATACATTCACAGATTCAACCAACCATGTATTTTAAACACAGTACACATTCTGCCATTGATTGAATCCACAGATGCAGAACTCACGGATACAGAAGGCCAACTATACCTGCAGACACCAGAAGATGGAAAAGGCAAGGAAGGAATCCCCCTTAGATCTTTTGGAGGAAGTGTGGCCCTGCTGACATTTTCCTTTCAGACTTGTGGCCACCAGAACTAGAGAAATAATATGTTGTTTTAAGCCACCGAGTTTGTGGTAATTTGTTATAGCAGCCCAAGGAAACTGATACAATCCCATTTCTCCTCTCCCTGTCTAACCAAACTCTCACCTATTTAACACACAAAACTTTTTCTGTCTCTCCCCGTCTTTCTCCCTTTTCCTCTCTTCAGACAGTTACATGCTGTGAAACAATCTGAGTCATAAGCCAAAGAGTAGAATTTATAACACGTCTCTCCAGAGAAAGCAGAAGTTATAACTAGATTTGGGTTCCTTAAGGGCACGGACTGAGTATTCTCATCTCATGTTAGGATTGCTCACACCTAGCATAAATGCAAGCATGTGGCAGTTTAATAAAAATTTTTCATTAATAACTCCTAATTCTGGATAAAATTAAACTTCAATATTTCCAAAAGCTAAAGTCTCTGAGAAGTCTTCAAACTCAAATTCCACTTAGATTTGTCAAGGTCTTTTCATCTATTTCCTTGCCCTCTTCAAATTTAACATTTTGTCCTCAAACACCAGTGATTCAGAAGAGTAAATCCTCATTGTCATCATCAAATAATGATAACTCAGAGTCCAATGATGTCATGTCAAAACAACATTCATTGCATTTTAAGACAAATATATTTTGGGATTTTCATCTGAGAACTTAACTCTCATTTAATATATTGTTTGCATTAAAAATATATTCTTCATTAGAAGAAATTCTTTACAAAGTAATCCCTGGAACACAATAGATTTATGAGTTAGAGGCTGTTTGTTCCTATTCTTAGTAATCCTAGCCTTATATTTGCATCCTGGATATACTTATCTCTTGCTATCTCTAAGTAATAATGTAATATAATAAGTAAGACAGATTTTATTCACAGGGGACTATTGTGATAGGTATACAGGGGGGTTACTACAGTGGGAGGAGTTTTGTGGTAGGGAAGAGAGATTGGGCTTAACTCCAAATACAAGAAAAACTGAGAATTTATGACCAAGGAGTAGGGTAGAGATCAGTGGATGGAAAATTACTAAGGGGAAACATCAGGGATACAGGGGCAATTCTGCTTAAATTGACAGAACAAGATTCTTGTTGAAGGCAGGCCAGGGGTATCAGACATCACAGGGAGGATGGTGGAGGATGAGGAACCAATGATCAGATATCAAGGTTGGTCAGATATGAAGGATGGGGGATTCTGGCTAAACTGACTTAGCAGGATTCTTGCTAAAGCTGGACAATGCAGAGATGAACATGGAAGCCCAAACATCAAAGCCTAGTTGAGAAGAGAGTTCAGAAGAGCCTGACTAGAGTTTGGTCAAGGAGAGAATCTTTATCAGAATTTGTAACCTTAAAAGAGAACCCTCTAATAATAGCATCATTAGCAACAGCTTCTCACTCCCCACCTATCTTTCCTTCTCCTTTGTGATTTTATTTGGAAAAAGCTTAATCTCTATCTTTCTTCTAACCCAAGATAAGGCCATCATTTTCCTTTATGAAAACTATCAATACTTATTCCTTATTTTCCTTTCTTTAGCCTTTGCTTTCCGATTGCCTCCTTTTCTCTCATGACTCCTTGTCTTTTCTACTGAAAGGCAACAGGTACTTAACTTCTTGTTATTTTCCTTTGCTTTTCTTTATCTTTGCTATTTAGATTACTCTTCTCTTCTCTGGATTTTGTTTCTTTACCTTATTTTGGTTTCTAGACCACAGTATTTGAGGTTTCTCTTTAAAGCCTCCCACTGTTGAACTTCCTCTTCGTGTTGTTTCCTTGGCTCACGTCCTCCTTTACTAGAATTCACTGCTAAAGCTTCCTGCTGCTCAGATTCCTTTAGTCTTAATGTCTACAGAAGAATTTCCTTTCTTACATTTACTAGGAAAGTTTCTTACTAGAGTCCTCCTGCCTGTGGTTTTGTGTCTCTGAATACTCAGTGAGCTGCATGCATTAAAACCCCCTTTGTTGGCAATCTCTAGATAAGAAGTGAGAGCTGGGATGTCGGGGAAAACCTAGATGACAGTACTTTCCCAGGTTTGAATAGCAATGGGCTCCTGATCAAGTTACATGTACTGGTTCTGAATTGATTTTGCTATTGCCAGAAATGTTTTCTCTGAATGACTTAGCTGTATGGCAGGACAGCCATCTGATTACCAAATATCTGCTTTTTCATCATCCTGTGAATTACCTTCTTCCCCTTTGAAGCCCCAGGCTTCTATCCCATTGCTTTGCTCAGGATGGCAGATAAGCCTCAACTGCCCGACTTATCCTTCCGTCTCATATTCTTATGGGGTTCCCGTAAATACATAATTAAATTTATTTTTCTCCTGTTAATATGTCTTCTGCCAATTTAATTATTAGAACAGCCAAAAGAACCTAGAAAGGTAGAGGAAAACTTCTTCCTCCTCAGTAACACCCTCACATGTGAGGAACACATTAAAAAAAATGAGCATAAAAAATATTCGAAGAAAAGAACCAGGATATTTAATATCTTGAGGGGTAATACTGAAAAGGATTTAGAGAAGAATTTAGGTGATGAATAGAAGTCCCTGTCTGCTAAGTGCTATTAAGACTATTCTTGAGTTTTTACATAATTTTCATGGTATGTGGTAAGACATATGGCATGGCATGTTGAAGTTCACCACAGAAATGTACTTGGGGATTTGGTCATTCTGATTCTCATCTATTCATTCAACAATATTGATTACTTTTGATGTGCTCTGTGCTCAAAATACAATAATGAGCAAAATACAAATATAAACAAAAATAGATATTGGTGCTGTTCTCATAAAGCTTAACATCAAATCACTACCAAAATAATATAAATTTTCCAGTGTGGTCGGTGTTGCAAATGAAATGTACATAATGCTATAAAGACATGTACTAAGGAGATTTGATATCAGGCAGATCAGGGACGGTTCAATAGAGATGACGGTAAAGGCAGAGGAGTGCTCTTAGATGAAGCTGGAGAAGGAAGCAGCTGCCAGGGCATTAGGAGCCCCACTAAGGAGAGAAGTAATGTTGTTGGATTTGTGATACAAAAGTACAAACTGGCTGCACTGTTGTGACAGTTAATTTTGTGCGTCAGCTTGGCTGGGCTATGGTGCCCAGATATTTTGTCAAATATTATTCTGGATGTTTCTGTGGGGATGTTTTTGATGAGGTTAACATTTAAATCAGTGGACTTTGAGTGAAGCACATTGTCCTCCATAACATGAAAGGACCTCATCCAATCAGCTGAAAGCTTGAACAGAACAAAAAGTCTGGCCTCCCCCAAGCGGGAAGAAATTCTACCCACAGACAGCTTTTCCACTTGAACTGCAGCGTCAGCCCCTCTTTGGGTCTCTAGTTTACTAGGCAGATTTTGGACTTGCCAGCTTCTATTATCTCATGAACCAATTCCTTAAAATAATCTTTCCTTCCTTCCTCTCTCTCATATATATATATATCTCCTCCATCCTATTGCTTCTGCTTCTGGAGAAACCTAATACTAACACAAATGTAGACATTTCTTGGTGGGGCAAAAGGGATGTTAGGGTAATGGTGCTGGAATTTGAGAGAAGTGGATTGAAAACCCAATTAAGAAGCAAAATATTCAGGTCATGCTGATGTATTGAGTATTGGAGGCATGAAAAACAGACAGAAGAAAGACTCTCGGATTTCTGATTCACACTCTAAATGCACGGTGGTGTTCACCGAGTGATGTTACCCAGAAGAGGATCATTTGGGAAAGAAAGAGTAGGATTGTAGGTTTGGAAATGCTGAGTTTGAGATGCTGTTGATAAATCCAAAAAGGCTACATTAGTGGTTGAATATAAAAACTTGGTTAACAGATGAGAGATATAGACTGCACATAAATCTGAGAATCATCTTCTTCTAACTGGTAACTGAAGAAGTGGACATGAATGAAAACATATGATAATAGAGAGAAGAAGAAAGCTAGGACTAAGTTTTGAAAAACTGCAACATTTAATGACAGAATATGAGACTACAAATATAGTGAAAATTTAAATAAATTTTATGGTTTCAAATTTTTTAATTTTAATATAATACGTGGGACTGATATGTATCAAGGTCTTTGTGAAGTTCCATTGTTGCAAGAAAGGATTGCTATAACTTCTGGTTTGAATCTTTTTGCTTCATTCTTCAAGGGATAAGCTGGTTATTTGAGTTAGTTTTTTACTTTCTCATTCATCAGGAAATCAAGACAGAAAGTTGTATAATTATCATAATAGGACCTGCGTTCAGGTCCCTAGTTCTCCTTAAAAAAATTGCCTTTGAATAGCACTTCCTGGGCATAATGCATGAGCAAGTTAGAGACATCTTCAAGTTTATCAAGAAGCCAGGTCTATGCTAATTTTACAGAACGTTTGGAGGTTATTTCTGTGATCTCTTTTGTAAGTTCTGCAGGAACAAAATCATGAACGTTCACCATCAAGTTGAAAACATTAATTTATAAAGTTTATAAAGTTCGCCAGTTGTATAAGTTCTATAAGCATGTAGGTGTCTTGAATTCTTGGATTTATTGAATATTATTGGATTTGAATATTATTAGTCTTATTAAGATTTTATGTTGATGTGTAAAATTATGTACATATAATGTTATCTGGCCTAATGGCAATACTGATTCATTTGCTTATTTATTCAAACAATTATTAATAAAATGAAATGATTCAAGTACCCTATGAGACACTGGCATACAAATATAATTAAGACAAAGTTCCTGTGCCATAAATAAGCTCACAGTCTGGTGGATACATATAATGACATGTTTAATACAATGTGTTGCAATTCATGATCAAGATAGTTTATTATGAGAACAAAGAAGAGATAAACAATCCCACCTGAAATGGGATAGAGGGAGTCAGGGAACTTTTAAAGGATTAGAAAGCATTAACCAGGCCAACAGGGATTGAGAGGAAGTGCATTCCGGGTAGAAGAAACAGCATGACCAAAAACATGAAATATTTTGGGTTTTTTTTTTTTTTTTACCAATATTGCAGATGCATAACATGAAGACAGAAAAATGGCAAGATATATATAGATTTAGGTAGTAAAGTCCACATTATGAAGTGACAGAGTTGGCAGGCTAGAGAATTTGGGATTATCTTGTTGACAATGGAGAACTGCAGAATGGACTTAAGTAGGAAAATTACCATAACTAGATTGGCATAGTAAATAATATTGGTATTTAAGAAAGGAATCTGAGTCAACATAACTGGTGGCATGTTGTATTCATATTACAATACTTTTCACATTACTAGCTTTTTTTTTTTAATTCATGATTGTTAAGGAAACCTGGTACACTATTTCACTGTTCACGAAACATCCTGCTCTGTTGTTCATAGGAATGATCATGTGAATTTCTTTGGCATAAATAATTGTGAGAAGAAACAACATGTGCTTCTAGACATGTGACATAGCTTTAAGAATCAGCAGTGGCGTACCATGTTTCATTCTCCTGTACCACAGTGGCACCATTATGGCAAGTCATCGAGATTCTTGCTTTGTGTGTTACTGCAGCTAATCTAGGAGAAGCTGACTGATACAGGGAGTGTATATCATTTAGTGATGCTTCCTCTCAGATTGGAAACTCTTTAGTAGCCTCCTTAAACTTACTAGTCACATACAATACACTATATAACGCTGCTTTTCCCCAAAAAGCTAAATGATATAGAAAGTAGTGATTAAAGACAGAAGAGATTTTAACTTCAGTTACAGGGTTATTTATGATGATGAGAAATAGCAGTTTTCTGTTCTATATTTCCATAGAACATTTGAACACAGTGGACTATATTTACTCATTTACCATTGATTATCATTATCCATGGTAGTTATGTTCTCCCAAGTCACCACAAACACTCACTTAGTGAATACGGAACTATGGCTCTAGGGGAAATACAGGGTTAGGTGCCTGCAAGCCTCTGGTCACAACATTTCATCAACCAAAACACCATTTGTGTTATACGGGTCATTTGCCAACACCCTTGTAAAACAAACCAGTCTCATCAGCACTGAAAAAAAGCTCTTCTACTTATGTACTTCTACCCAGCTCTTCTTCCGATAGAACTTAGTAGGTATATTCTAAATTTTCCCACAGCCTCCTGATCTGCAGAACCTGCCTCTCCGACAAGTTTAGCATTTTTCACACCATACCACCTTTTGAAACATGTGAGCCAGCCAGCACAATGGGAGAAGGGATTAACATTTTCCTAACTCCGGTCAACATTAGTATAAATTTCTTTGTCTTTCAGCCTCACAACAATGCTGTTCACTATAGTTGTTTTTATTAGTTGAAACCACAAATTTAGCCATTTTTCCTTCTTTCCTAACTTCATCACATACTATAGATGTTACTTTAGCACTTTCTGAAGCAGCCTTATGTACAGATTGGTGAATTTCCTCTTCCTTTTTCTGGATGTACCATATTGTTGTTTCATTAACATTGAACTCACAGTCAACAACACTTTAAGTCATGCCTGAACGATGCTTATCTAACACATAGTTTCTCCCATAAGGCACATCTTAGCCTTCCTCTGCTTAGGAACACTAGACAGCTCTTCAGCACTACACTTAGGGGCCATTTTAAACAACGGAATCACCAAAAAAAGACCCTGCAAAAATGCAAAAAAAGGTGACACTAAATAGATTGCAAAATGAACACTTAAGTACAGTATGAGACCTGCAACAAGAGAGCAGAGCCTCGCCTTTTTCAGTCTCAGCTGGGAACATGTGTGGTCACACGACTCAAAATTTTGACCACACGGCTAATGTCTGCAAACAATCCTTTGAGTATTGATTTGCGGTTTATAAATAAAATTTAGTGAGTAGGAAAATTCACAGATATGGAATCTGTGAATAATGGGGCTTAACTGTACTTGTTTCATTATTAAATAAAATGACATGCACTTTTTGAACCAAGATTAAACATATTATTAGAAGTGCTGTGGCAAATGGGCACACAACCTAATGAAGGTGTGGTCATCAAATTCTAGAGCCCACATTTAACACAGGGAGAAAAAGATCACGCCAAATTAGACTTATTCAATTAGGCTAGTATTTATTAGTTACCAGGTAATTTAAAACAACTAGATGATATTTTTTGTTATTGTTTAATAAAATAAATGCATTGACCATAATATACTTTCCAAGCAGAAGCATTGTTGCAAATTCACTAAATATAGAAGAAGAATCCAGTCTGCTAACAAGGATTCACTGACATCTGACAGCAACCAAATATCTATAGGGTAAATTACTAAAATAAACACATTACATGTGTCATGTGAGAAACTGAATTTGTGGCTCCACATCTGATCCCAGCATCTGACTGAGAAACGCAGAAGGTTTCCCAAAGTTTGTTTTTAAATGTTGCTTACAAAGTAGGATTGAGGGAAAGTATTTCTGATCCAAAAGAGAGTATAAAATTAAAGCAAATGTGTAGGACCACAATGGAATTAAGCTGAGTAGATCAGACCAAGCAGTGTTTACTTACTTACTTGTCAATCACAGATATGTGATATTGGACAATAAAATTGTAGCTCCGAGCTGTGTAAGTCTTCATATAAAAGGTCGGATTTCTTGAGAGACTAGGAAGAATTTAGTTCCATTCAATCGGAAAAAAAGAGAACTATTGATTTCTGAAGATTTGAGCAACAAATATAACTTACTTTTACAGAATATGATCTCTAACTTGTCATATTATATATCAGATGAGCGATTAAATTTACCTTCCCAAAATCACAAAGATAAAAGTCAATGAAGTATATTTTTTGCACAATTAAAAGAAACACTGGCATCATTTAAATGACATTGATTGTGAAATGAAAGACTTTCTCAACTTCCTACTGGTAGGAGGACTGAACCAACATTTTCCAAGATACACTCTTCAGCATCAGGAGTGTTGACAGCTCTGGAGGGAAAGAAAATGGCATTTTTATTCTCAATAGAATGTACAACCACAGGTACTGAGGCAGTTACAGCTTGAAAGCATATTCTTAAGCACTGAAAATGACTCAGTAGGGAAATGGTGTGGGTTGAAGTTTTGATAATGCCACAGTAAAGAATAGAACAAGAAACTTAAATTATATGCACTTCAGTAAAGTAACAATGTACATTTACTTTGCAGCTCTTGACAGGTAAAGCCATACATGACCTTCAGGTGACGTGTACAGCTCCCACAACATTGCCTAGATTATAGTTTACCTGTTGGAAATTGTGCTTCTAGCTACGGTTAGCAACATTCAAGAGCCATGTGAGAGGTTGTATGACAAAAAGATAAGACATCCTCCTCTTTTAAGTCATTTTTCAAGAAATTATCACAACATTTTTATTTCCCTTGCCTCTACACTTTCCTTTGCTGTAAGTTCTATATTCAGCTCTTTGCCCTGAATGATTTTCACTCCATACTGTGAGAGCGGAAGATTCAAAGAAACAAGAAAACAACACGAAGTAACTAGTGTCTTCCCACAAAGCTTTTACAGCTGGCAGAAAGAAGGGTGTGAAGCTGCCCTTTTGTCCAGAAGGCTTTCAAAAGGATTCTTGTCCTCTCACAATAAACGTGGTAAATATGATAGCGGTCACTACTGGTTGTTTACATGAAAATATCTAGGAATTGTTATCATTTGACTCAAACCTGATAGTCTCAGAGAGTTTGAGCACCTGAGAATTGTTGAGAGGATGATCCCTAGACCTCTCCTTTCATCTCCTTTTCTAGAGTCATATCACCACCAGAGGAAGCGCGCGGACGAGCTGTGAGAACACACCAGCGGCCACAGCTTCTCCTGGAATCTCCTGGGAGAAGATAGGTAAGGGATCTCATTCTTCTAGCACCAGTGAGAGTCAGCAAGGAGGAGCTGGAGAGAGGACTTGCCATTCTCTAAGCCAAGATCAAGCATGAGATTTAGATCTGGGCAAATCCAGAGAAGAAAAACTAGTGAACTCCCGGGAGAAAGAGAAACTTGTTTACTGCTTATGATTCTGGAAGGACTAACCCTACCCTGCCAGGTAATTTCAGGCATGCTACACTAACCTCAGTCCCGTGGTTGGGAAAGGGCTGTGATTTACACACAAGGAATCAGGCAACATCAGGCTTCTGCCCCCTTCCTTGGCAGAAAGGTCACATTCTCCAGCTTGTTGTCAACTGAGCCACAAGGACAGAAATTTCTATGCCTTCTTTCCAAAACTCAGCTGCTTCTTTGTGATGGAACACACAGAGAAGTGCCACTTTGATGGAACATATACAGAAGACAAAGTCATGTATCACTTTAAATGACTAAGGGAAGATCAAGCATTATTTGGAATAGTTGGCAGCAACTGAAATGGAATTGATGGAGAGTCAGAAAAAAAAAAACTCTACAAAATTGCTAATGCACATGGACAAGCAATTAGAGCATGGAATGTATTCTGGCACACATATTATATAATTTTTAAATGTGAAAAGTCAATAGAGGAACTGGAAATTAGAAGGATCACTGCCAAGAATGGATCTATTGATCTTGAAGATCAAATAGAAGATGAAATTTCTCAGCATGGAGCAAGAATAAAAAGGAATCGGAATCTTGAGGGAAAACTAAAAGATAAGAAAGACAGATATCTGGAAATCTAAAATGTAAAATATAGGAGTGCCAGAAGGAGAAAAAAGGAATAGGGGAAAAACTAATAATTAGATAATAGAAGATAAATTTCTTGAGCTGAAGGGTTTGATTCCTCATATGGAAAAGATCCATAAACTTCTAGGAAGGACTAATAAAAATTTATAAATTTCACATTAAAAAGAGAAAACCTAACCAGGCTGAAGACAAGGGTGGAGGTGGAGAAAGGGGCTCAATGTAACATGGGAATCAGACGAGCACAAGACTTCTCATCTGAAACACTGCGAGGCCATAAAATCACAGCTAAAGACGATTGAGCAAAATGCTTCGATGATCTTGTATATAGTCCGGTCACAAACTAGCAGAGTTAATGAAACAATTTGGTACAGTGTCTAGATACAAGATCAATGTAAAATATTAACAGGTTGTTTTTTGGGTTTTTTTTAGAATACCTATAAATAGTTAAAATGGAAAATAACTTATTTGCAATTATGATGAAACCATAAAATATTATTGGAGCAAACTAATCAAGAAAGGGGTAGGGCTCCATTTAAAGAGAGCTGTAAAACGCATTGAAGGGCATGAAATAGACCCTGGATAAATGAAAAAACGTGCTGTATTCATCCACGGCAAGACTTAATATGATGAAAACGTCACTTGTATGTGCTTTATCATTCATTTATTCAAGAAATGTTCATTTTTACTAGTCTGTGTAGTGAAAATACAGTAATGATAGAGGTGGATACAGACAATAAACAAAATAAACAAAGCATATTGTATGTTAAACAGTAGTAAAACGCCACGGAGAAAATAAAGCAGGAAAAGCAAATAGAAATTGTTATAGAGATAGTGCTCCTTCATAGGATGATCGAAAACCTTCAGTGAGAAGGGGACAATTGAATTCAGACTTGAAGGAAGAAAGAGAGGAAGCCATGTGGCATCTGGGTAAAGAAACTTCCAGGCAGAGGGGAAAAATACAATATGTCCGAGTTGAGGGTGTGTAAGAAGGCTAATACAGCAGAAGTGGAGTGAGCAAAGGGTAGTGTAACAGATGAGTTCAGTGAGGAAGGCCCAGATCAGATGAGTGTAAGTATTGCTTTTTACTCTGACGAGGATGGGAAGTCATGGAGGGCCGTAAGCAGAGGAGTGACATGATCTGACTAACTTTTAACAAGATAACTCTCGTTGCTCTATTGACCATACTAAAGGGTGCAAAGGCAAGAGCAGGAAGAGAAATTTTGAGGCTATACACCTGCCCAGGTGAGGAATAAAGGGGTGTGGACCAGACTGTGGCCACAGAAATTACCAGAAGTGATTGTATCCTTCTCACATATTTGAAAGTTAAAACCCTGCTATTGGATCTTTGGTGTGAGGAAAGAAGCAAAGTTAAGATTGACATCAAGAGTTTTTGTTTGAGTTCGCGTAGAATATTACCAATAATTGAGAAGGAAAACACTGCAACAAGAGCTTGATATTAGACATGTGAAGTGTGAGGTGCCTATTTCAAATTACCACGTGGAAATATAGGTGGTTTTATATGAGTCTGGAGTTTAAGGGAAAAGGTCCAATCGTATTAATATATATCCCAATTATTATCCAAATGGGGGCATTTTGGAACCTTAATACATTAATTTTAATTAATTTTGAAATTAACTTGCAGGAAAAAATCTGGGAAAAATATAAGAACATTATGATAAGAAAGAACTGTCCAGATATATTTGCCCTACGAAACTGTAAAACTTAATATAAACTCTCTATAATAAAAACAGCATGGTATTGTCAAAGGAATAAAAGCATGTCTATAGAAAAGAACATCTGGAAATAAAATCTATGTATATAAGGAAACAATATATTAAAAAATAACATTGTCTTGCAGTAAAAAGCAGGTTATTTAGCACATGTTGGTATGTCAGAGACTATTCTTCATATCATATACAAAACAATTATAATTATATTTAATAAATATAAACATCATAAAAATTAACACACAAACATCAAGCTTAGTGCCATTCCCCATTCCAAATTTGATGCAAGTTGATTATTAACTAGAAACTAAGGTTTAGAAAAATTAAGCAACTTACCCAATTTAACATAGCTATTAAGTGGTGAACTAGGATTTGAAATCTGTCATGTTCCAAAGCAAATCCTTTTATTCTCATGCTGCATAGTGTGTGTCATCTTTGTTGAAACAGCTGTATTTATAAGGGACTGTTTGATGCCTTTACAGAAGAAGAAAATGATTCAAAATGGATAAATAATCTACCTACAACTGAGAAGACACGAGACGACGCTCTCCTCAAATTTTTGACTCCCAGTCTTTGTAGTGTTAAGACCAGGCTGCCCTCCCAGCTGGATGCTGTGATGTTCTACAAGCTGTGTTAGACCGCCACAGGTGGCTCTGTGGAGCGCAAAGGAAAGGGGCAAAATCTACTGGAGGGAGCGGGGAAGTTCTCAGGCAAGACTTCTTCAAGCAAGTAGTACTTGTGCTAGGGCTTAAATTGAGATTCTCCGCACCTCAAAGTGGAAGAGTCCCAGTCTCGAGATCCAGCTCCAATTTCTATGATTTTCACAACTGACCTCTCCTAAGTCCCGAGATTTCTTTAGCTGTTTGGCTACCCCTCAGTAGACTTCCGCCTTCCTCACATTAAGGCCGCCTCCTTCAGACTGGTTTGCAAAAGGATTAGGTCTCTGCTTTAGTGTCTAACAGCTCTCTCTCACCACCCTCTGAAGAAGAGTGCTGGGAAAGCTATAAAACAGTGAGAAGAATCAGGAAACAGTGTGATAATGGGAGATCACTGCCCTTAAGAATCTCATTTACAACCATCATAGCAAAGGTTCCTGTGTGTAAAAACCTAATTTCTATCTCCAGGGATTGATTCCCCTCCTTCAGGCAAAAATATCCCAGGCAATTCTCCAGAGAACATTCCAAACATTTTGTAGCCTCTGTTTGAAAAAAACAAAACAGAATCCTTCCTGATACAGACAATATAATTGACACAAGAAGCTATTCTGGAAACGGGCTATGGTTAGGTAACATTTCATAAATTCCCAAATAGGTGGGTGGCTTATTTTCTCCTGAGAACACTAGATTTTTGCCTACAATCATTTCGTACATTTTTTTCTTTTTGAAAGGACTCCCCTCATCGAGTTAATAAACACAGCCACCACCTCACATATTTACCTTTTTAGAGCAGAAGGGTGAGAACGCTTAAGTTCTACTTTCTGAGCAAATTTCAATTATACAATACAGTATTATCAACCATAGTAACCATGTTACACATTAGATCTTTATTTTGTACTTTTTAATGCATGCTATGAGAAGCAGTATGGACACTCAAGAAGGCTAAATTTAGTGCAAGCATAGGAATATAAGATTGAAAGTAAAATTGTACTATAATCAAAACGATTCTTACTCTACAATCAAGCAGACTACGAACATATTACAGGAACAAGTGGATTCAATTTCCACATCTACTTTAATCTCTGGGTATAATTGTTAGGTGGATTGTGACTCCCCCAATGCCCACACACTTAATTCTCTTAACCATGTGAATCTTACAAACTCCCACACAATATACCTCCCTCTATTGTCATTAAATCACAAGACCACAAAGTAAATAGAAGGAAAAAACACTTTCCTAAAATAAGATCTTTAAAACACTAGCTCCAGAAATACAAAATAGAAAAATACATCCCCCCACAACAACAAACCACACATAAACTCAAAGGTGCATAAAAGTGCAGTAGTAAAAAATGACAGAAACTATAAAGGTTTGAACCATAAAATATCCTTGTTTCATGTTTCATATTTTCTTCGAGATAACCTGCAACTTTCACTAGTAATATGCCTATAAAAACCGGAAGTAAATTATTTGAATTTATTTTACTGGATACAGCTTAAAAATCACTGCCAAAGGAATTTTGATAGTTCCCACAAGTAATTCTGCAGTGTAACAGAACTGGGAGAACCTCAACTGCAAGCTCTAGCAATGTAGGGCAACTGAGGCTACATCTCATGAAGTCTTGGACAAATCTCCCAGCTGAAATTAGACCCTTCAACCCACATTATTTTCTACCTTTCCTTAGCATACTGCAGCTAACTCTGTGTGTGCCCCACCCAGGCCAGGTGGTCTCAACTGCTGAGTGCTGAGAAAAAGGGCTTAGATACACAACCTTCTCTGGTGCCTTGCCCTTGGCTGACAGACCCAACTCAACCACTCCAAACTCCTTCTCCTGGGAGGCGACATGCCCACTCCTACCTAGGTAAGCCAATGATGCCTGACTATATCGGGGTGCAAAAGCTACTTCCCCTAGCTGCAAGGGAGATAGCTCTACAAAGCAATTTACTCTCCAGAATACTCCATCAGGCCAGTGACAGAATTTACCTGAAACCACATTCTTGTCAGCTCTTTCCTCTTCCTCATTTTGTTTCCTCACTCCCCTGTAAGTTTTTCTTAAAGAGCACTACTTTAATAAATCCTGGAACCCAAAACTCTGTTTTAGGTAGGCTCAGCTTCTGGAAAATCCAACCTAAGACACAAAGTGTGTTTCTTCCTCATACTTAAATTATTAGTATGCATGTTTATCTCATTTTGGGTTTAAACTTCCTAAAGAAAAGGATAATCTCTGATTCATTTTGTGAAAATGATTTTTTCATTCATTCTTCTAATACCCGCTTCTCAAACACCATATCATCTCATCATTGCTCTCCTATTTAGTTTTAAATATAGATGGCCTGGATTGGCAAGAGCTTTCATTTGTGTCTTATCCCTATGCCTACAAATGAGCATGCTTATTTTTCACTACTTATATCACCTCTTTATCTATCTCTGTTTTCTCCCTTGACCATTTCCATCTCCGCTATCATCTGCCTACATTAAAAATGAATAAAATAATTTGTAATTGGAGAAATCATTTGGTTAGTCTGTGTGTGTATATACACATACAAGTATAAATCTCTTTTAATTCCTTAGAAAATAAGTTTATGTCATTCTTGACCTTGATAATTTTATATTGAAAAAGAAAAAAGAAAAGAGAGCTGTGTTTATCTTTTTTTATCTATTTGTAATATCTATAAATTATTGTACATAGACTTAGTCATAAGCTCCAATCTTCTAGAAGTTTTCCATAGTAGAACTTTATATAAGCTTGAAAGGACAGAAAGGTCATGGTAACACTGTTCATTACATTCCTTCAATAATACCACTTTACTAAACCAGCTGATCATTGGTTATTTTAGTAAGTCGAATTAGTCATTACGTGCTTTTTTAAGTGGCATTTTGATCATCCTGAAAGGAGTGGCTGTCTCCTTCATTGACACATCTCTTAGTATAATCATGCACCTCCTATCAGTGTTTTGGTCAACAATAGACCGCATATACAATGGTGGTCCATTAAGATTAGTACCATATAGTCTAGATGTCTAGTAGGCTGTACCATCTAGGTTTGTGTAGGTATACTCTATGATAACCGCACAACGATGAAATCGCCTAGCAACACATTTCTCAGAACATGTCCCCATCGTTAAGCGACACATGACTGTATACGTTTACTTCCGGCACTTGGGTAAATTATTGACATTCAGCAAATGTGCATTTAATGTAAATTTATTGTATAATAATCAAGTTTGTCTAATTCTAAATTGTAGTCAGTGATTATGTAGACAAAGAACACTTCATTCTTCACATCTCATCCACCAAAGTAAAAAAAATTACGTGTAAAGGAAAGTTTTGTTTACAGCAAATCTATGAAGAAGGAGTCCTTTTCCCATTCAGAACTAAAGGAGTAAAAAAAAAAAGTAAAAGAAAATAGAACTAAATATTTTTAACAGCAATAGTATGCTAAGTTTAATAGTTTCTCAAGATTTAAAAAAACCTTTTTGATTGAACCTGGATATTTTGAAAAGTGATCTAAAATATTTTGTGACTACTATGTAGTAAAAAGAATATAGAACAGTACACCAATTGATAATTGTATGATTGCATCTTTTTCTCTATCTAAATCCTTTCTTCAATCTTTTAAAAATTTTCATCCCCACTTTTCATAAGTTTGGTAAACTTTATATTTAACCAAGTCTATGCACTTTTTTAAAAATATCTTCAACTAGTCTTATAGACATATTATCAGGCAAGTAAAAAAAAACGCACCAATATCACCATCTTATGAACCTCTCCCTCTACTGAACAGCAACATAAGAAGAAGATAGTATAAATTCAAAACATTGACACAATTTCCCCACAAAAATGGACGAAAGTGCCTCAGGAATCCATATTTTCTAGAATAGAAAAAAATCTACAAATCTGTTTTGTCCTCTTTTCACCTCTATTTAGAATTATTTTATTTACCTATTAATATTCTAAACTATGTATTACTTCTGTTCAGGATGCAAATCACTGGTTTCATTGAGTATATATACCTATTACATACTCTGGTAAATAACTGAATTAATGAATAAATGCATTAATAAAGGAATAAGAGTGGTAATTTCAATGAAATGAATATTTCAGGCCATCTTTACAAACGCTGCTAGAATATAGTCATAGAATATAGTTTGCATCATTGTTGCAAGAATGTATAAAGAGTTTGAGACATTTAACATCTTTTCACAATATAATTTTTAAAATCCAGTTTCCAGTTCTACAGGTAAGGAGCTCGGAGGTCACCACCACATCCTAACAAGAAGTAAAAATCTGAACAGACTGGAAAATCACCAACTCTTTGTGTCTATAAGAGAGGGCAGGACACAGGGCAAACCACTGCCCCTAAGATTGGAGAAACAGGTCAATACAGGGAATTGCAGCTTACCTGAGGGGTTTCCACAATAGAAGATGCCACGGGAACCAGTGCGAGGTAGCAAATCCTGAACTGGAATCGACAAATTGCTGGAAGCTCAGCATGAACAGCTCAAAGAGTTGAAAACTCCAGAGAGAACCAGTCATAGGGGGCCCCCCACAGAATCCTGAGATTTATCTCCAGCCACTCAACCAGTTTCTCAGCCATTTCCTGTGAGAACCTATCTCCTGAAGCTTCTGTCGGGAGGAACCATTTTGAAATACACCAGAGCCTTCTGTTCTTATCCAAGACTGCCTGCAGATGAAACTAGTAAACCAAAGCCTAACCTGCTGGGTATGATCAGAATCTAATTCACCTGGGGAAGTAAAACGTCAAGTTCCAGCTGGCTCTAGCTATCCCGTCCCAACTAAGGGGGGCAGAAAAGAACTGAGAAACACTTGTGAAGTTCACATCCCGAGGTATAGGCTCACTAAAAGACTGAGACCTAATCATAGCACTATAGAATGCTTCCCCTGCCCCACCACCTCAGCACTGTATTACTAAAAGCCTATTTACAGCAGTTCCTTTTATCCACTACTTTGTGTCTGGCTATCAAAAAGAAAAATTAGAAGGCATAGTAAAGGAGAAGGTAAAGAAAAGACTATTTGAAGAGGCAGAGCAAGCATCAGAACCAGACATGGCAGAAACGCTGGAATTATCGGACCTAGAATTTAAAAGAGCTATTAATTATAGTTGTTTTAATTTGTTTATATGGTTAATATGCTAAGGGCACTCATGGATAAGGTAGACAGCATGCAAGAACGAACAGGGAATGTAAGCAGAGAGATGGAAATCTTAAGAAAGAACTAAATCTGAAAGTGGCATATACTATATGATCCCAACTATATAACATTCTGGAGAAAGCAAAACTGTGGAGACGATGAAAAGATTAGTGGTTGCCAGGAGTGTGGGGAGTGGGAAGGAGATGAATAGGCAGAGAACAGAGGATTTTTAGTGGAGGTAAAATAGTCTGTATGATATTATAATGATGGGTATATGTTATTATACGTTTGTCCAAACCTATAGAATATACAACACCAAAAGTGAACCCTCAGTTGATCTACGGCCTTTGGGCAATTAAGATGTGTCAGGCAGGTTGATCCGTGTTGAAGGTACCGTTCTGGTGTGTGACGTTGATAAGAGGGAAGGCTATGCTTGTGTGTGGGCAGGAGCTATATGGGAAATCTCTGTATCTTTCTGTCAAGTTTATTGTAAACCTAAAATTGCTCTAAAAAAATAAAGTCTTTAGAAAAAATTGAATCAACCTATTCCTTAACTTATTTGCATTTCATCTACTCTAGCCATTGGGCACTACACAGATGCTGAATCTATAAATCAGATGGCATTTTGATATTTTTAGATAGTTACTGAAATATTTATTTATTGTGGTTATCTTCAAAAATGTTTATGCTACCTTAGATTTTTCCATGGAAATATTTTCAACTCTTAAACTCAAAATTCTTAATATGATTTCTCAAAACCCAATACCCAATCAATGTGATTGCATTCAAATTTGTTTTTCTTTTTAAAAACTTGTGTTAACCTTATTTGAAATAAATTGTAGAATACATTTCTTTTTTATATAAAATGTATATATAGATTGTTTTATATTATATTTTTAAAAAGAAAACAAATATTTAAGCTTTTCTATTGTTTTAATACATATGTCATATATAGTAGATGTTAACCTTAACATTTTTTTCTCTTCTTTTTTTTTTTGGAGGAAGATTAGCCCTAAGCTAACATTTACCACCAATCATCTTTCTCTTTTTATTGAGGAAGATTGGCCCTGAGCTAACATCCATGCCCATCTTCCTCTACGTTTTTTATGTGTGGGACGCCTGCCACAGCATGGCTTGGTAAATGGTGCATAGATCCACACCCGGGATCCGAACCGGCGAACCCCAGACTACCAAAGCAGAATGTGCAAACTTAACCACTGTACCACTGGGCTGGCCCCAGCATTTCAATATAAAGTTTATATATTTGAATTAGCTAACATTAAGAAATAGTTCACGGTTTGGGACATTAACGCAAAATTACTGATGAATGGCTATTTTTTTTAAAGTGATATCTAGATGTCAAACTGCAACACTGACTGAAAAATTTGCTCAGAAATGCTTTATTAATGCATATCTAGACAGTTACAGTTGACAGTAGTGTAAATGTTACCACTTGCATTAATAATGGTATAATCATTAGCCTTTAACAAGTCCATTAAAGCTATAGTGGACTATGTCATACAGTTTAGTGCTAAACTATTTGTTACAGCTATTAGAAGGCAAAAAACCAGATGGGGGCCAGCCTGGTGGTATAGCGGTTAAGTTCACATGCTCAGTCTCAGCAGCCTGGGGAGCACAGGTTCGGATCCTGAGCTCAGATCTACACACCACTCATTAAGCCATGCTGGGGTGGTGTCCCATGTACAAAATAGAGGAAGACTGGAACAGATGTTAGCTCACTGTCAATCTTCCTCAAGCAAAAAACGAAGATTGACAACAGATGTTAACTCAGGGCCAATCTCCCTCACTAAAATAAAAAAAAAGAAGAACAAACACTAGAGCAAGGTCCTCAAAGATAAGTGTACATACACTACTAAGAAATTTACTAGTAAAACAATTTTCTCCTTAAAATATAGAATTAAATATTTTAAAGTCTTGAGAGAGACTCATTCAATGCAATTCAATTGGCTACAGATAATTGATCTAGTTGGGGTTTTTTTTTTTTTTTTGGTGAGAAAGATTCACCCTGAACTAACATCCACTGCCAATCTTCCTCTATTTTGTATGTGAGATGACTCCACGGCATGGCTGATGAGTGGAGTAGATCCATACCAGGATCCTAATCCACGAACCCAGGCTGCCAAAGCGGAGCTCACAGAACTTTAACCACTTAGCCAAGGGGCTAGCCCCTCTACTAGTTTTATTTACATCAAAATTGAACAAATTGCTGAATTAACCAAGGATTCACACTTATTCAGACTGTCTTAAAATTGGCACAGGGAGCTAGATTCTTGCTTTCAAGGTGTCAGTCAGGAGACACTTACTTTTTACTCTAAATCTTTCGAGCTAATTATTTTTAAAGTTTTATTTCTGAATTACTTTGAAAACTAATTTTTAAAAATTCCTCAGGCCCACCTCACACTCAGAATTCAGTATACATATGTTTGACATGCATATATATGTGTATAATGTTGTTTGGAGATTCAGTGACAGCTGGTCCTCAAAACGGCCTCTAAGAACTATTGTCACATAAAACAGCAGGAAGTCTGAGATCTGAGAGAAACTTGACTACTTGCTGTACTGTTGCTTCCAGTGGGATTTGACTGATTTAAGACATCATCTCTAAATCAGAGTTCCAGTATATAAGATTAATGATCTTTAATCAACACTTGAATGCACCTATATGGGGCCACTAACTGGAAGTCAGATGTTTGAGAAATATGGTTTGCTACCTCAGAAAAATAATGGAAAAAAATACCCACTATAACAGATATGTTCCATTTGTGGATGGCAAGATGACGTTGCCACAGCCTCTCCCAGAGAGTTCATTTTTGATGATAAGGATCAGTTATTCTCTATAAAACTAGATCTCAATAGGTCATTATGATGGAGTGAGGCAGCGGTGCAGATAATCCAAAATATTGAAATTTTCCAACATAATTTGTCCCTCTGGAAAAGCCTATCTTATATATTTTTAAGACTTTTCTTTCTAATTTTACTTGTTTGAAGAGGCCCAAATTAGCTTGCATTTCCTAGACACAGTCACCAACAAAGAATTTCAGTAGATGTCGCTAGACCAGTCTCTCCTTGACTAAATAGGAGAAAACCTCACTCAGATCATTTACAGGGAACAAGAAATTCTTGGCTATATTTTTCTTTAGAACGCTTAACGTTATACAGATATCGTATAGCGTGAGTTCTTCCTGATTTTGTAGCTCTTTCTTCCAAGGAGGTCAAGGTTGACAATACGTATCACAGAAAAAATGGGCTTGCAATTACTCTCAGGCAGTAAAGAAAAGACGGTGGCACTCCAGTGATCTGAGCTGAGGACACAAAGTGGATGATGTGATTTTTCATTTTTTCTCCAACAACTCATGAGTGAGATCCTGGTGAAGAAAATGTGTAAGTGGATGACAAAACATTATGAATCCATGTTGAATCATTGTTAAGGTCATGGGCTCAGACAGTGCTGTGCACAGGTTTCAGCTTAAATAAGTTACTTCCTCTCTCTGAACCTCAGTTTCCACATCTGAAGAAAAATAGTCAAGATAGTATCTACCCGAGAGTTATTTTGAGGCTCAAAGGAGACGAGCCTATAAAACACTCAGCATTGTACTCGGTCCCATAGTAAGTGCTCAGGAAATACATGTTGTCATCGGCATCTGTGTAAACACTCTGAAGATGCAAGGGATTGATTTGTGTTTCCTAGGCAAGTTGTGACAGAAAATACAACATATGATTTCAGTTTTGAATGATAAATAAGAGATTTGCAAATGCAGATGAGAGAAAGGGCTTTTTAATGGGAAAAGACCATGTAAAATGTGTGAAGAAATTGATGTTGAGAAAAGTAAGTAGTCTGCTGTGGTTAGGGTGTAGTGTATATCCATAGATAAAGGACTAATAGGAAAGCTGCCTCCTAGAGATAAATAGAAAAAACATGTATAGTATATAAATTATATGTACTGGAAAAATATATCTTTGTGCTTGTGTGTACCTGAATAGGTTTTTTTTCTTGCCTTTTTTTTGAGGAAGATTAGGCCTGAGCTAGCATCCGCTGCCAATCCCCCTCTTTTTGCTGAGGAAGACTGGCCCTGAGCTAACATCTGTGCTCATATTCCTCTACTTTATATGTAGGATGCCTGCCACAGCATGGCTTGATAAGCGACGTCTAGGTCCTCACTGGGATCTGAACCGGCGAACCCCAGGCCGCTGAAGTGGAATATGCAAACAACGGCTGCGCCACGGAGCCGGCCCCCTGAATAGTTTTAATACATATTGTTGCAAAGAAAATCTTATGTGTTTGTGATGCCAAGTTCATTATCTACAGGACGACTACATCTTCTAGCCTTTCAAGTAGTTTGAGACCATGGTACTGAGCTCTGTAGGTGAAAGGGTTGAACCATCGAGTCCTAGCCTGTAAAAACATCTCTCACAATTCTGCAGTTTTCTCTTCCCCTGCCAATGTGACCCTGGAGGCCACCAATGGCAGAGCTTCACCTCCCCAGCCTATAGCATGATAGGCTGAAACAAAAGCAAAAATAAAACAAAACAGAAAACCCTTTTTTAAAGGAAAGCTTGAACTTTGTCATTTGTGATAGCTAGCTTACATACACACAAACACACACACACTCCTTACTAATGCAAAAATACAAAATTTTCTAGGTTAATATGTTTTTAAGAATTTGTAAATCTTGACAAAACAAGGGTACCCATTTTCACCACTGCTATTCAACAATGCACTGGAAGTTCTAGTTGGAGCAATTAGAAAAGAAAAAGAAATAAAAGGCATCTAAACCAGAAAGGAAGAAGTAAAACTGTCTCTAAGACACTGATGACATGGTCTTATATAGGTCCCATATATAGAAAATCCTAAAGAATACACAAGAAAGCTACGAGAGCTAATTAATGAATTTAGAAAAGTTGCAAGGTACACATCAACACACAAAAATTAGATGTGTTTCTACCAATCAGCAATGAACAATCCAAAAGGAAATTAAGAAAGCAATTCCATTTAAGATAGTATCTAAAGGAATAAAATACCTAGGGATAAATTTACCAAATAGGTTAAAGACTTATACAGTGAAAACTACATGACATTGCTGAAGTAAGTGAAAATAAACCTAAATAAATGAAAAGATATCCCATGTTCATCATGAGACAATAGTGTTAAGATCACTAATACCCAAAGCCAGCTACAGATTCATTGCAATCTCCATCAAAATTCCAGCAGCCTTTTTTTCAGAAATGGAAAAGCTGATCTTGAAATTCATATAGAACTTCGTAGGGCCCCAAGTAGCCAAAAAAGTCTTGGGATAAAAAAACCACAACAAAGTTGAAGACTTACACTTCCTGATTTCAAACCTTACTACACATCTACAGTAAACAAAACAGGATAGTACTGGCATAAGAATAAACATATAGATGAATAGAATAGAATTGAGAGTTCAGAAATAAAACATACATATGGTCAGTAAGTTTTTGACAATGGGGCCATGTCTACTCAATATGGAAAGAAGGCTGTTTTCAACAGATGGTACTGGGACAACTGTATTTCCACATGTAGAAGAAGAAAGTTGGAACCCTACTTCACACCATATACAAAAAGTAACTCAAAGTGAGCCAACAATTTAAATATAAAACCTAAAACTATAAAGGTCTTAGAAGAAAACATGGGGTAAATCTTCGTAACCTTGAATTTAACAATGGATTCCTAGATTTGACACCAAAAGCATGAGCAAAAAGAAAAAATAGATAATTTAGACTTTATCAAAATTAAAATCTTTTATACATCAAAGGACATTATCAAGAAAGTGAAATACCATCTAAAAAATGGTATAAAATATTTGCAAGTCATACATCTGACAAGGGTTTATATCCAGAAAATATAAAGAACTCTTACAACTCAACAACAAAAAGATAAACAAGCCAATTAAAAAATGGTCAAAAGAAATAGACAGCTTTCCAAAGAAGCCATAAAAATGACCATTAAGCATTGGAAGAGATGCTCAACATTATTAATCATTAGGGAAATATAAATCAAAACCACAGTGAGATATCATTTCATACCAACTAGGAAGATTATGATTAAAAAAATCAGAAAATAAATATCGGTAAGGATATGGAGAAATCATAACCCTTATACAAGGCTGTGAGAACACAAAATGGTGTGGCCTCTGTGGAAATGATTTAGTGGTTCCTCAAAAGACTAAATATAGAATTGTCACATGACCCAGGAATTCTACTCCTAGGTATATACCCAAAAGAATTGAACACAGGGACTCAAACACATACTTGTATGCAAATGTTCATTGCAGCATTATTCACAATAGCCAAAAGGTAGAAAGACTCCAAATACACGTCAATAGACGAATGGACAAACCGAAGATATTATATACCTAGAATGGAACATTATTCAGCCATAAAAAAGAATGAAATTTTGATATATGCTACACCGTGGATGAATCTTAAAAACATAAAGTGCAATAACTCAGCCACAAAAGGACAAATACTGCATGCTCTATTTACATGAAATATCTAGAAGAAGCAAATTCGTAGAGACTTACAATAGATTGGAGGTTTCCACAGTGTGGTGGGAGGAAGGAATGATTATTGCTTAAAGGTTACAGCCATATTTAGGGGTGATCAAAAAGTTTTGGAAATAGTGCTGATGGTTGCATTGTATTGTGAATAATTAATGTCACTGAACTGTACACTTAAAAATGGTTAAAATGGCAAATTTTATGTTATATATATTTTACTGCAACAAAAAAAGGAAGAAAAAACAGACAAAACGAGTCCATAAATCTTACAGTTCCCTTTACTGAGAGTAAAGAAAATATTTTTCAAAAATATGAAAATTTGACTTCTATATTGTTTTGTCCAATAACATAATTGCATTCAAGTGGATTCAAGTCGCCCTGCTCGTATGGAGCTATCATTTATTGTATGTAGCACATAGGTGACTTAATTGTGTTTAAAAATTGTAGAAGATAGACTTTTTTTCATTTCCTCTAACCTAAATCACTATTGCAAAGTGATCTTTTTAGAAATAACAATGTCTCTTAAAAGCGCAATTCTGAAATTACCCTTATTAGCAAATATATGGCTACCTGAGAGAGCGAGAGAATTTTCTCAATAAAACGACTATTAAAAATAACTCATTCAATAAAGTTGGCAGATACAAAACAGAAAAAACAATAGTTTTCTATATGTCAATAGTAATCAATTAGAAAACATCATAAAACCCCCAACGATTACGTTCAAAACAGCAATGATATGGCTTAGAGATTAGGACCCCGCCCTCTCTACAACAGCTTTGCTTACATGCCCATTATCAATCTGGATGTCAAACATAGTTCTCCTCTGACTGGAAGACTCTTCCTTGTAGCTAATCTGCTACCTTCCCCTATATAACTTCTACTCGTGTTTTTTTATGTCTTGTATGTAACTATTGTTTTTTTTCTGAGGAAGACCAGCCCTAAGCTAACATCTGCCACCAATCTTCTTTTTGCTGAGGAAGATTGGCCCTGCGATACCATCTGTGCCTATCTTCTTCTATTTTATATGTAGGACACTTGCCATAGCGTGGCTTGAGAAGCGGTGCTTCAGCCTGTGCCCAGGATCCAAACCTGTGAACCCCAGGCTGCCAAAGTGGAACACAAACTTAACCGCTGCTCCACTGGGCTGACCCCTTGAGGGTGACTTTTTTCAAGGAAGACTTCAACAATACCCAACCTGACATTGTTTTGCTGGTTTCCTCTGTACTATCTTTCCACTCTTTCTTCTCACTTAATTCTCTCTCTCTCTCACACTATATAAACTTTACCAAGGTAGGTACAATTTTGCTTTGATCCTATACTATCCTATACATGCTTAGCACGAAACAGAGTGTGTGGCACATAATGGATGTTCCATATAAATATTTGTTGAAGAAATACATTATAAGATGGCATTGAAATCTTACATAAAGAAAACGAAAATTTTTACTGAGAAAACATGGCTATGAGTGGAAATTCTCAAAATTCTAAAGATTTTCATATTTGCCAAATTAAATTATATGTTTGATGCAATTTTAATCACAACTGATGTACTCTTTTTGGCAGGTGACTATAAATTTTTTCTGAAGTTTAACCAGAAAAATAATAAATTTGTAATATTATTGATAATAAAATTTCTAACACTATTTATGAAGGGAAGATTAATGAATATAAGGGTGGAGACTTGCCAGCTCAATAAAAAACACCATAAAGTTAAAATAACATATTCACTATATTTAATCAAGAACCAACAAATATGTCAATGTAGCCAGAATATTAATAGCACAGAAACAAACATTGTGAGTAAAAGAATTTATAATTTATATATTGCAAGTATTTAGAGAAAGAAAACTATTCAATAAACAACATTGTGTTAACAGGTAGTTAGCAAAATATTAATAATATTGGTGAATTATTATCTATTCCAGCACAACCACAAATTTACAAAATTACTGGTTTAAAAGAGTAAACATTTATTAATTCATAGCTTCTGAGGGTCAGGAGTCCAGGCAGAGCTTAGCTGGATACTCTGCTTCAAGGTCTCTCACAAGTTGCAATAAGTTGTTTCCAGGCCTAGATTGTCATCTGAAGGCTCGAATGGAGAAGGATCCACTGCCAACTCATGTCATTGTTTGCAGCGTTCAGCCCCTTGCTGGTTCATGGCCAGAGGCCATCCTCCATTCCTTGATGTGTGGGCCTCCCCAACAAGGGGACTTGTTTACCAAAGCCAGCAAAGGAGAGTGTGCTAGAAAGATAAAGTCAAAATCTTTGGTAATCTAACATGGAAGTGACATCTCCTCAACATTGTGGTATTCTATTGGTTAGAAACAAGATATTTAAGAGGAGCGGATTCTACAGGGCTGTGAATGTCAGGAGGCAAGAATCACGTGGGCCATTTTATAAGCTACCTACCACAAATAATGATGATGATGATAGAGAGAAGGAGGAGGAGGAGGAAGAGCAAGAAGAAGAGGACGAGGAGGAGGAGGATGAGGAGGAGGAAAAGAAGAAACAGAAGAAGTTAGACCCTCACTTCCTCTCTTAGACCAAAATAAATTCAGATGAATTAAACAGTTATATTTTTAAATAAATTAAGGGACAGGAAATCTAAAATAAGCTAATTGTTTTGCTGCTATTATAATGGAGGACTTTCTAAACATATAACCGATAGACAGGAAAAGACTGATGTATTTGTCCACGATGTAGACATATGTATAAAGATAAATCAGAAAAATATAATAAATTAAAATGACAAACTACTAATATTGTTAATGAACGAAGAGTTTTTTTTTTTCAAGATTGGCACCTGAGCTAACAACTGTTGCCAATCTTCCTTTTTTTTTAACGATTGGCACCTGGGCTAACAACTGTTACCAATCTTTTTTGTTTTGTTTTGTTTTTCCTGCTTTATCTCCCCAAATCCCCCTGTACACAGTTGTATATCTTAGGTGCAGGTCCTTCTAGTTGTGGGATGTGGGACACCGCCTCAACATGGTCTGATGAGCGGTACCATGTCCGCGCCCACGATCCGAACCCTGGGCCACCAGAGTGGAGCATGCGAACTTAACCACTCAGCCATGCAGCCGGCCCCTGAAGAGTTCTTAACAAAGTAATAAGAAAGATTTAAGTCAATTTAGATAAAGGGCATGACCATATAATTCATTTAAAACAAAAATAATATTAAAAAATGTTGACTAAAGATGATAAGTATAAAATTAACTCATAGGAAAAGTGAATTTAAAAAAATTACATGCCATTTACCATCCAAGATGTTGGAAAATATTTACTTAAATATCAACACTAGATATTACTGTAAATAATAAGGCAAGTGGTAATAGAAAATTAACACATTCTTAAACATTTTTTTAGCATCCTTAAACTTAAAACAAGTTTACAGTGTGTATCAATAGCCTAAAATATTCATAAGAATATATTCTAAGAAAGCATCAAGAATAGAATCAAAGATTTATATTCTATGATGTTCATAGTGTTATTTACAATACTAATTAGAATGAACCCAAATTTCCAAAAGTAGGGACTTGGATAAGTAAATGGTATTGTTTCCATTAGGTGAAATTCAACGATCCTGTTAAAAATTGTGTTATCAGTGGGGCTGGTCCTGTGGCCTAGTGGTAAAGTTCGGCAGCCTGGGTTCGGTTCCCAGACGTGGACCAGACCATTCATCAGCGGCCATGATGTAGCAGTGACCCACATCCAAAATAGAGGATGACTGGCACAGATGTTAGCTCAAAGAGAATCCTCCTCAGCAAAAAAAAAAATCATGTTACTGAAAACATGTAAGGACGTATAAATGTGTACATGATATAATGTTAAGTTTCAAAGGCAATGTATCCATTGGTGATATAAAGTGAGCAAATGCATGAATTTTATATGCATGTACATATATAGTGTATTATATGCATATATATGAATATATATAAACTTATATAACCAACATATTGACGATTGTATTTAATAAGTACAGATTGACAGAGACCACATACAGACTACACCTGACAAATCAAAGTTTACTTCAGAAGGAAATCACTAGAGTCAGTCTAGGTGGCAAAGAGAACAGCATTCATGAAGGAAGACTACACTTGTTGCTGAACTTCCTCACTAGGGAGAACGTAACTCCAAAGGCCACGTTTGAATGGGCAAGAGTTACTTCAGATCTCCCAGGAGCTCAGCTAGAGCTCATCTAGACTTTCAAGCATCAGACTGTGGCAGTTCTCCATACGCAGGTGTGGACATGTGCCCAGAACCATGTCATCTGAGCAAGGCACATCTCATCAACTTCCCTTTACTATAATACATGCCTGAATATGGTACATACAGCATACCAAGGCATGCCCACAGTCCTCAAGGATCTGAGCCTGCTCTAAATAGCTTCTGGAACTTACAACTGTGCAACAATGCAAATGTCAGTTCCCTACATGTTTCTGGGTGTCATGTGATCAGATCTGCAATTAGGTCTACCTTACTGAAACACACCAAATTATTTATTTATTTTGGCTAATCTTTGAGTTATAGGAGCAAACATAATTTTTCACATTCTTTTGTATGCTCTTATTTCTGAGCTTCATAAGAGGAGAAATCAAGCCTGATTTTACCCCTCACTAATATCCCCCACGTAGCACAGTGCCCAGGCCAGGTAAACTCTTAATAATAAGTTTTTGAATGAATGAATTAAAAAATATTTACGTGTTTTCCAAATTTTTTGCACTAAAAATAAATGACTCTATTCAATATACATGTTAAACTATTTTCAAAAGTTTTTTCTTTCCGAAAATTATAATACACACTGAATACTCGGACAAAAAATAAATAAATAAATCCATTTTCAGGATTACTATGGCTGCATTCATATTTGAATGTTCCCGTAGTGCCATGTTTCTAGACTTTGAAAACTTTCTTGAACTTTCTTCCACTACTTGAAATAACGTACTTAAAAATATTTTATCATGTGTATTTTATCCAGTTTATCTCTCTAAGCATGTGTTCTTTTGAAGCAGTTGCCTTTATATACGTATAAGTCATTAAATATAGAGAAAGCTGGCAGTCCATTCTTGGATCTATGATTTCATAGTTCGAGGCAAAGGCTGAAGGTCTTAACCATAAGAACTTTACTTTTTTGAAAAAATACATTTCCAGCTATTCTTTGTTCAAATCCTCTTTTGAGGACTTTTAAGAATACAGGTTATAAAAGTAACAAAATACTGAGATTGTGTTTTTGATTCTTTATGAAGATTGTTCCATCTAATTATTGTAGTATACATAGGTTTTCCTACCCCGAGACCAAAATTTTGCCCATCATATTTAATGCTTAAAGAGAAAATATCCTCAACTGTGGATAAGAGATTATCTCTGTCTCTCTGATTTCTATCTCCGTATATCACAAGGTAGAATTGATCTTATTTTAAACACACAATCACTGTCCTTATGTGAGGCCTTCCTGCAGCCTTACAATCCTACCTTTCTCCAGTCTACTCTACGCACATACTTTCCAATTCTCCTTAATAACTTTTTCACACCTCTTTTCCTCCTCAGACTCCAACACCTCCTTCTGCATTCTATTTCTCTGTTGATGACCTTGCTGGTTACTTCAATGAGAAAATACCAGCAAATAGAAGAGAATTCCTAAATCTCTTACTGCCTCAGCTATCCGCCAGTCAGCGTCAGTGTCCGTATTTCCTGCCTTCCCTTTTATGGTTATGGGTGAATTTTCCACGCTGCAAATCTAAAGTCAATTCTTCCATTAGTATCCTCCCACCTAGTTAATGACAGGGGACCAACAATTCTCCTTGGCCAATTCAAATTCTCAGTTTTTCTTTTTATATTGGATCATTTCTGTCAGCATACAAATGTGCTCTCATCTTTAAAAAACATCGTCTTTGACTTCATGGTCCCTCAATCAAATACTTCACTTTTCTCTTTCTTTATACTATAAACATTTTCATTAGAGTTTCTTATACTGGCTACCTCCAGCTCTTCTCATTACAGTGGCTCACGAAACCACTCCAAGCAAACTTTTGTCCATGTGACTCCACTGAAATTGTACCAATAACTTTCATGTTGGAGTGGCCGATTCTTATTCCTCATCTTCTTGAATTATCAGCAGCATTTACCATAATTAGTAACATTTGCCTCTTTGTTCCTGTGGCATCCATGTCACTACACTCTCCTGGTTTTTCTACTTCTCTAGTTTTTCTTTCTTATCCTCATTTCTTCTCTTTTCCCCAACCTCTAAATCTTAGAGTTTAGGATCCTCTTCTTTTCTCTATACTCACTCTCCTATTGATTTCATTAAATCTCATCGCTTTGAATACTATCTATATAACTTATGATGCCTGAATCTGTGTATCAATTTGTAGTAGCTAATCTCTAAAAATGACCTACCATGAACTGCATCTATTGGTATTCTCATTTTTGTATTTTCTCCTCCCCTTGAATCTAGGATCACTCTGTGAGTTGCTCTTGACCAGAAGAATACAGCAGAAGTGAGGCTGTGAGACTTCCAAGGCTAGGTCAAAAGATGCCATGCAGCTTGCATTTGGGCCCTTGGGACGCTTGCTCCTGGGTTCTCTTTCTTGGAACCTAGCTATCATGCAACCCAAAGTCTCAGGAAAGACCATGGGTAGATGCTCTGTAGATAGCCCTAGCTGAGCTCCTAGTTAACAGCTGGCATCAACTGTGCACCACAAAATGGGTTCTTCACGTGCCAGTTCAAGTCTTCAAATGACTCCAGCCCCAGCTTCCATTTGACTGCCGCCACACGAGAGACTCAAAACAAGAACCACTCAGCTGAGCTCAGTGAACAACCAAAATTGTGAGAAATAATAATGAATTATTGTTTTACACCACTAAGTTTTGGGTAGTTTGTTACACAGTAATAGATAACTGGGTCACTTGAACTCCCCACTCACATATCCCGCTCACTTGATGTCTCTACTTAACGACTAACAGACATGCAAACTCAGCATGTCTAAAATAAATTCTTGATCTTTCTCCAACAAGCATGATTGCCTCCCAGTCTTTTCCATCCCAATGAATGATCACTCCATAATTACAGGTGCTCATGCCAAAAATTTTGATTTCACAATTGCTCTCTTTTTCATTCACATGGGAAATCCAATCTGACAGTGAATCCTGTATATTTTATCTTCAAAATATAACCAGAATCTGGCCACTTTCCATCCTTTCCATTGTAAATTTCATGACGTAAAATTCCCCACCTTGCCTACTCTATTGCAGACACTCTGGAACCCTCCACATACTCTCAAGATTTTGGATTTTTTCCCTTGTATAAACATACCTGCTCCCTGCCCTACAGCATGTCTCTGCTCAAATGTCATTTTTTTTTTCAGTGAAGCCTTTCCTGACCAACCAATTTACAATTACAGTCCCTATTCCCAAAGACATCATCTATTCACCGTTCTTCTCCTCTCATAGTATTTCCCCTACTCTGACATATTATCTATTTGATCACTTACTCAATTATGTAATTGCTTATTTGTTTATTATCTGCCTCCACATTAAGCTCCATGAGGGCAGAGATTTTGGCTGCTTTATGTCCAGCACTTAGAATAGTGTCAGAAATATAGCAGATGATAAATACTGGTAGAATTGGGGAATGGATAAGATTCTCTCTCTTTTTTAAGTTATTTTAATATAGTCTCTTAAAACAAATTGTGTTTTGGTTTAAATTTTCTTCTATAAATTATGTGCTAAAATTCATGACCAAATTAATTAAGGTAATGAGAGAAAAGAATGTTTTGACAAAAGTTGTTAGAAATGAAGCAAATTTTCTGCAACTCCCATCCTTGATGTTGTGTCATATTTTCCAAAGACATTTTAAATGTATGTTACAAGTAATTAAACAAATTTGTAACCAGCCAATCCAGAACATTTGTGTGTAGTTAAAAAATTTAAAGTGAATTTACACTTTAATCCAACCTGTATTATTTACATTCGTATGCATATCTTATTTCTTATACATATATATTCTGAGACCTAAATCTTCACTTTGGCTTAACAACTTTATCTTTAATATTCTAAAGCTAAGACAAGACACACACACTGGCTTTAGGGATATCTTTAGTGGTGGAACTTGAAATTTGGAACAAAAAACTTAAATGTTGATATATTTACATGAAATTTAACTGAGGAAAACTTGTAGGGAATATAAAATATTGACTAACTGCAAATGCTTCAAAGCTGGAAGAAATCACATAAATTGGATATCAGACTCCTAAGAGAACCCAATGGGCTAAGAGAAAGAGTTTAACACAATAAGAGGAGAATTAATAAAAACAAATAATAATTTTTGGTGCTCAGATTAGTAAAAACAACTCTACAAGTATGAGATTGGGAAGTATGGTTAAGCAACAATCTAAAAAAGACATATGGATTTAGGAGACCACAAGCTCAAGAAAAGTGTTATGTTTCTGCACACAAAAAAAGGCAAATTTACATTGAAACTGTATTGACAAGGGGCTGGCCCTGTAGCTCAGTGGTTAAGTCCACATGCTCTGATTCAGCAGCCCAGGGTTTCACTAGTTTGGATCCTAGGCTTGGACCTAGTACCACTCATCAAGCCATGCTGAGGTCGTGTCCCCCACAGCAGTGCCAGAAGGACCTACAACCAGAATATACAACAATGTACTGGGGGGCTTGGAGGAGAAGAAGAAAAAAAAGAAGAAGTTGGCAACAGATATTAGCTCAGGTGCCAATCTTTAAAAATAAATAAATAAATAAAATAATGTATTAATGAAAGAGTTTGAGGGAAGTGATGGTGATGTCCTGCTCTGTGCTTTCCAGTACGCCCCTCTAGTGTTTTTTCTATTCTTGGAACATAGATAGAACAAACTGAAATGTACTCAGAGATGACAGGTCAATATATTGGGTGGACTCAAAATGAGGTCAAATGGGAAAAATTTTTAAGCATCAGAAGGATGCCTAACTCACGAAAAAAAAGACACAGGGAGATTCATTTTAGTAGCTATTTCAAATACAGGAAGGGTTATCTTTTGTGGAGAATTAGATTTGTTCTAAGGCCACTCATGTCTAGAGACAGTATTAATGGTTCCATATGGTACCTTTATGATACACAGATCATCTGAAAAATCTTCCATCTGCAAAACACTTAGATACCAGTAAATTATTACAAACTTACTTTCAATTTCAAAATAAGAAAAGAAATTCCCCAGGGACTGAAAAATAATGGAGCAGAATTCTGTAGACAGAGTGATTAGTAAGTACCGAAGCTGTGCTATCTCAGGGCAAAAATGGATACCAGGACCTGGAGCTGGATGCTGAAGGACAGCACCTGGGAAGAAGCAGGAGAGACTTCGATCTCCAAAAGGTGGGGAGAAGCAGTGAAAGTGAGCATCACTCTCCCCAACAGAAAGCTGGGTGACTCCCTAGAGTCCTCTTCTCAGCAAAGGTGTGGGTACTCAAAGCATCCTCCTGCCTGTAGCCAGAAGAAGCCTGTTTGTCTCTGCCAAGGTAACAGGTGAGAAAGTAACTACAGCAATAGCAGTAATAGCCCTCTCTGAGAATTATGAGTATGGGCCTAACCTCACGTGAGTCTATCTATTATGGAGACCAGAGAATGGCTGCATCTAAGAAACTCCAAGACAAGTAATTGAATTAAAAGTAGGCTGTATATGCCCAACTGAAACAAACACAATTCCATTCACGAGGGAAGTCTCTCAACTTAGGCTTCTCGAGATAGGTACAGATTAAGTCCTGGTAAATATGGGCTCACAACAGAAAGAAAAGTATCAAATACACAAAGAAACGAGCCACCATGAATGAGAAAACTATGAACAGCAGAAACAATAAATATTAGATTTAGATCCCAAATGGCTTCAGATGTTAGAATCATCAAAGACAAAATATTCAGTATGTACAAAAATATTCAAAGAAATAAACAATAGGCTTCAAAACATGAGCAAGGAATCAGAGACTGTTGAAAATGTTCAAGCAGATTTGAAAAATAACCAAAGAAAACAACTGGAAATGAGATATATAATCATTGAAGTTAAAAGACACAGCTGACTAGAGAATTGGTGACTATAAAATGGAGCTGAAGAAATCACCATCAATCCAGGAGACTGAATCAAGTGGATGGAAAACATGAAAAAGAGATTACAATCGGTAACAGGAAGAAGCGTCGAAGGCACATTATATTTGTAATCAAAGTCACAGAATGAAAGAAGAGAGAGAATGGAGGAAAGGCAATATTCACAAAGTTAATAGATGAAAATTATTAGGAATAGATAGGAAATCAATTCTCAATTTTGAGAATGCAAGTGAATTCCAAGTAGGATAAATAAAAAACAAATTCAGACCTATAGTTATTGTAGGCAAGCTGTGGACTAGTTCCTGCCTTCTACCCCGCAAATATCTAAAATCTCTCTGAGAGCAAAATAAAGGAAAAGCAATCAGACAGCCGAATTCCAAAAGCAGTAATTTAGGAGCCAAAGGCAGGAGAGTAATGTCTTTACAGTGGCAAGAGAATAATAAAGGTCGACCTAGAATTGCGTACTCAGAAAAATTACATTTCAAGAGTAAGAACACAGGAAGAAATTTTTCTTTTAAAACAAACAAACAAAAAACTAGGTGTCATTATCAAAATATCACCCTAAAGAAACTTTTGAAAGAAGTTCTTGGAGAATTTCTTGTACCAAAACTAATGAGGATACCAAAACCTGGAGATGCTGGATTCAGGGTCAGTGGATTTAGTTCATGAATGCTGTGAAACAAATTCGTGAGAACAGCAGCTATGCATCAGACCTGGAAACCAGCTATTTTTCCTGGAACAAATAGTCAGGGGTCTCTGGGCAGAATGTCTTCAGGAAGCAAGTAGATTATCATTCAGAGGCCAGATTATCTTGAAGCTATGGGGAATGTGTGTGTTTCTTATATGAACATACAAAACGAGTAAATGCTGTTAGAAATCCTAGTAAAATAAGAACCCTTTATTAAACAATCATGGTACGTAAATGAAACAAACTAAAATGTTGCATGATATGAAACAATAAATCGAGTAAGGGTAAAAATTTCATAAGGTTTGAATATATGAAACAGTCTTTTTAAGTTGCTTTAAGGTTAGTGATATTCAAGACATAGAGACAGAAATGAAATCTAATCACAATACTTAGGTAGTAAATAATTTTCACATGGCCATAATAATTTCATTAGTCATTAGTCAGTAGTTCTCCAGAGAAGCAGAACCAATAGGAAAATCAGTGAATGGAGTAACTATGAGGAATCAGCTCACACAATTTTGGAGAGTGAGAAGCCCTCAGATCTGCAGTCCTCAAGCTGGAGACCACAGAGAGCTGATGTGTAGTTTCAGTTCAAGAATGAAGGCCTGAGAACCAGGAAAGCTGACGGTGTAAGTTCAAGTCCGAAAGCTGGCAGACTCCACACCCAAGAAGTGTAGACTTTTCAGTTTGAGTCCCAGGGTCAGAAAAGACTGATGTCACAGCTCAAAGCAGTTCCCTCTTACTCAGCCTTTTTATTCTATTCAGGTAGTTCATGCACTGCATAAAGAGCACATCCACGCTAGTGAGGGCAATCTCACTCAGTCTACCAATCTAACATTAGTCTCAGATAGAAACCCGCTCACGGACACGCTTAGAATAATGCTTGACCAAATGTCTGCACGCTCCATGGCTCAGTAAAGTTGACACACAAATTTAAACAACTTTAAAGATGACACACATCATGATAACATAAAGGCTTTATTTTTTGAATTATTAAACAAAACCCAGAAGACTTAATTGTAGTTACAGGACAAAATATTCATGCCACGTACCAAATATTTATGTATCAGTATTACACTACTGTTATGGAAAATGCTTTATAAATATCTTTAGTTAAAGGTAGGAGAGAAAAGATTTAGCCTGAAGCTATCCTGAGATTTTCCTCATATTTCTCAAAAATATTTTTTTCTGGGGTTGTTTCCTGTGTCTTAGTGTGACCTTCACTCCGGATAGAGCAGCTTGGAATCGAAAGTCATTTACACGCTGACCCACCAATGTTTTTCTCTTTTCCCATGTCACACTCAGTTATATGTGCATTCCTATATTCTGACAAGAAGACGTGTGAGTGGGTTCAGTTCAGTCCTTCAAAGCGTAACATCACACTTCCTCCTGCAAATCCATGGTCTAAACACAAGAGGTTGTGCATGTGGGGAGGGGAGATTATAGCATCTAATAAATCTTTATTTCAGTATATTGCCCATGAATTTGTCCTAAGTATACAGCTCTAACATTTTGCTTTCTACAATATATATTTTGAATACTATTTGCTTCTAATTTCATTTTTAAATAAATGTAAGCTCATCAAAAAATATACAAAGTACTTAAATATAGTGAGATGAAAAGTAAATACCACCCAAACTTATATCACCTAAACCCAACAACATATCATTTGAAATCATTTCTTTCTGTATCTCCTTCTTACTCCCAACAAAATTTGGGGGATTTTTAACATAGTTTAATTATACTATATTTACAACTTGGCTTCCTGGTTATTATGGAAAATAACAACCTGCTGACATTTTAAAGTACATTCATGCTATGATCCCACTCAAGACCAACTAAATCAGAATCTCTAGAGATTGGGGTTAGTGATTTTTATTTTTTTAAGCACTCCCTAGTTGATTGCAAAGTGCAGCCAGGGTCGAGAACCACTGGCTTAACATACAAGCATTGTCCACGTCATTAAATAGTTTTCACAAACATTACTTTAAATAGATGTTTGCATTACATGGGCATCCTGAGGCATTTAAAATTCACATATTGTTGGATATTTGCCTTATTTTCTACTATATATTTACATATGAATAGATCCAAATATATGTCAAAATCGTCTTACTAGATATTATTATCAGAAGATGCAGATGTGCTGGCCTTTTAAGAGGAGTTAAATTACAAAGAGGACCTAATACCCTGCGATGGCGTATATTTTCTTTTTAGTTCTTTTGGCCATTGATAAACTAGGGGAGAACTGAGCATCATTGCTTGAATTCATGATTTTGCTAAAAATCTAAAATTGATTGATTATAACTTTAACAAGCCTCCAATATATGCTTTCTATTTATTGCTTTACAAATTACATACAAATATATATGAAAATAAAAATAATTTTTTAATTGTGTAGGTTCTTTTGGTGGGGGTTGCAGATTTTTATAACCTTAGTCCTTGAGAATTTTGAAGACTACTATCTCCACACAGTTCACAGAAGAATAATTTATTTTAAGAAATAGAGAAAAATCATATTGTATTTGATTAGGGGGGTTGTGATGAAAAGAGGTATTTTGTCAAAATCCAATTCAGACATCCCTATGGAAAATTAAGACAGTTGGGATTTAGATAGTATCCACTTATCCAATTTCTGCCTCATTGTGTCTTTTTTATTTGAATTAATCTGGGTAATGAACACCCAAACCAAATTATTGTGGGTTGATTACCCATGAAAAGTGGGTTAATTGTTTAATAGCCATGGGTGCAAGTGGGTATAGGTATTTTAATATACATAAACTTGTAGTTGGCGTATTTGATAGTAGCATAAAATACATATACAGTGAAATCAATAATACAGTTTCACATTAAAAGTTGATTAATCTTCTCATTAGCATAATTTAATTGTCTGTAAAATTGGTTGCTAGATACTGGAAAAAATAGTCATCTATTATAATTGTGTTTAAAAAACAAGATTAAATGAGTGCTTTCTGAGTACTAAACAAATAAATTTTAATTTTGAGCAAATATTGGAAGAAAAGAGATAGTGCCGCTCACAGTCAAAGGCAAATGTAACAAATGGTTGTTTCCATTATCGGTTCAGCCTGTTAGACTTGGGTATGGTCAAATGCAGCCTCCATGCTCCCATGCAGTTTAAAGTGAAATCTACATAAAATTATTCAATTTCTAAGTAAGAAGGTGGCATCTAATTGAGCAATGCTGGCTAGCATTTACATCCTCTGGGCAAGAAAAATGGACCCAATCAAGAAACACCAACTGTAGCCATCTTTTCTAATTTACTTTCTAAGGTCATTAAGAGGAAGACCTTATTAGAACATAGCTGCCAGAGCCATTATCTTTCCTTCAGCTTCAATAAAGGTGCACAAGATTCTGATAAAAAATGCCAGCATTCAGCTCTCTCATGGCAGAAGCAATGGATCCAATTAAAAAATCCGGCAAATGGATCCATTACATTATGCCCTTTCTTGAGAAAAAAACAACAACAGTGGAACACAAGGGAATAACAAAATAAAAACAACAACCAAAAAGGATAGAGAGCTAGGGAGTGAGCATGCTGTATCAGCAGGGAACCTGCAAATGTGGGCAAAAGGTTATTATAAAGTTCACAAAGTTAACAACAAAGGCAACCAAAAGGCTTTACTTGATTGTCAAATCATCACTAATTTTCTATTTCTTTCCTTGTTTTATTTTCCTCTTTTCTTCAACTTGTACTTCAGCTGATTCCTTTTGGTTCTTATGGAAAATCAGCCTGCAGCCTGGTGTTGCTTTTCGTTCTCTTAAGAGATGAAGAAGGAATGATATATTTCCCTTTAGCATTCATTTCAGAGCACAAGTCCTGGTGATGACTGATTGAGAAGCATCTTTTTGGCATAGCCCTGGTAAATTTCCTTCAACTGAATGGTGTTGAAAACCAGCAATATCACAGAAATCTCAAGTCCAATTTTTGGTGAAACCCGGAGAGAACCTCTTTGCTGGGCTGGGGCTACCTGTTCCCTTCTTCTATGAGAGTCAACAAAGTTTAGTTTCGTCTCACAACTCAGCAGCTGTGAGATGATTCTTGGTTCTGCAGCCCATGGGGGCCTAATTATAGCTTATTCCCCATTCCTTCCACCTCTTTTCCTCTCCGGTACACGGAGGCCCAGGGTTCATAGCTAAGCTGCCTTTCTAGACTGTGCCTTGGAGAGAGCCAGACAGAGAACCCTTCACAACCGGCCATGAACTGAAGTCAGAAACAATAAGAGCAATAAATACCTACAAATGCTGACACTTAAAAGGAACCAGAGATTTCCAAGAGGATGAAAGACGTAGTCACTGGGGAGCTGCAGTTAAATTTCACCTAGAGAAACAGCAAAACAAAACATCAGACAAAAGCAAGAGCAGGCTGACTGTGCCTGAGATTTCATAAACCTCACCCAAGGCAGCAGCGCGGTCAGAGGAGGCCGGGCTGCTCAGCAATGCTCCTCTCTGCACACTAGCCAGATGACTCTCCTATGTTACAAGATGTATTCCCGATTGTACATATTAATTTTGATGCTTGCCTGGAGCCACAATTTCTCATTCTCTGTCAACCAGTGTGGTTAATTATGTACTGTAATGTTTAAATTACAATTCTGATTATTTTTGAAAGATAATTAGACAAAGAAAAAGAAGTAGACAGAGTGGCAATGAAGGTTGTTCAGAAGGTTCTGCTTACAGTAGAAAGACAATATATTCTCCCAGAAGTGAGAATCATTTGTGGCACAGCTGGGCCATGGGGAGACTGCAATTAACTCTTTGGAACCATGCGTTCATATTAATTAAGGAGGGGCCATCTGGTTCAGATAAAAAAGAGAAAATATGATCAATTCTCCTAGATGACTTGTCAAACTTGGAGACACATGCACACTTCCCAGGTAAATTCTCCCCTCTATCTTTTCTATTTCTTTGTTTCAGAACTTCCATTTTGCCCAAAACATAAAAAGAACTTATCTGGCTCATGTCCTTCATTTATTCAGAATCTTAAATACGTTTGATACAAACTCTTATTGTTAATATACAGGTATTTCATTGTTTCACTGTGTCGTATATCTAGTGAAATTTCTTTGAAGTATTAGATGAGTGACAGTCTCGTGGATACTTGGTCAATTCTTTTCCAACAATGGAGCTATTCATGTAAATTTAACACATGCATTCATGTAATTATCGAACGTATTAGTAGGTGGATTTGTGCCAAGTAGGGAATAAATATTCAATTAAAAGAAATTAGCTCTTAATGTGTTTCTCTGGCAATATCAAAGACATATTTGGCATGAGGTAGTAACTTATTTTTATTTTAAAATCTGTTTCTACTAACTTTTTTTTTATACACACTAATAAAGCCAAGTAGGCATAATCACTCAAGTCATAGCTTCAAAGAATGACACTCAAGAGCCACATCCAGGGTGCAACACTATCCCCCAAATTCTTTTGCTTCCTTTTCTTTTTCCCTGCCTCCCTCTTCTGATACTTTTCCTTCCATCCTTCCTTCCTTCCTTCCTTCTGTAAACACTTGAGCAAATTTTGTATTATTTCAGGCACAAGTTTAGGCACTGGGGAAACAAACAAAAAACCAAACAAAAGACTGTAGCAGAAGGAAAAACAAGTGATTGTGATTTCATTTAATGCAATGAATGCTTTTTCACCTTGACTTTCGCTGTGCTAAAAATTATTGGTAGTGAATACGATTGAGTAGTTTGTTCTAGTTAGTCGGTGCTTCAGGGAAGCTGGACAAAGGCCAAATTACCCTGTGACACTGAGTCCCAAACCAGAAAAGTGGTCTCCAACAACTTTTATTATCATGTGAAATCAGTAGATTTTCTAAACACTAATAAAGTATTTCAAAAGTATTGGTAATAGCATAACATAAGGAGTAAAAGTACTGGCTTTGGCTTCACACAGATTTGGTTCCTAATATCAGGGTCAACTCTTAATAGAGGTGTGACTTTGCATAGGTTACTTAATTGGTCTAAGCGTCAATTTCCCTATCAATGAAATGGAATACAACTGTTTTGTTCTGAGGATTAAATGACATAATGTATGTAAAGTGCTCACTACAAGGCCTGGCTCATATAATTAATAACTATATTATTATTTCTATTACAATTATTCCAAAATTTGAAACAGCCATTCTGATTGTTCAAAATCACTGCCAGACAGTTCCCCCACGTGCATAAATAGCTACCCAATGGTGGTTTTCCCAACAGGAATCCAATCTAATATAATTTAAGACAGGTAAACCCATCTGTTCTCTTAGTTCTTAAAATGACACTAGATTTCTTTAAATGAGGACTTAGGAATACAATACTGCCTTTAATGGTTAAGTAGACTCATGACTAAATCAATACTAATGCAAAGAAAAAGCAGTGTGTGACTAGAAGCGGGAATGTAATCTTTACATCCCATTGATTATAACTGAGTTCACAAAGAGCGAAAGGAGTTGTTGGCTCTTTTGAAGTGCCTAGGTTAGCTTCTATCTAACCAATCGGGGATAATCTCTTGCTCTATTGACCTTTGTAAAATGGTTTGCCAGGAAAAAGCTCAAGTCCCCAGACAATGTTTACTACTACATGCCTGACTGTTGTCTAGGGAAGATAATAATCAAGAAAGTCAGAAGGATAAAGAAAAAATCGTAAGGAGGTTTTCATGACTTTTACAGAAGATGATTCCAATCAAATCTCTCAGTAATAAAATAAATTGTATTGGAAACATTTAGAGTAATAAGTACGATAATTACTTTATTGTTGAATGACCTCATGAAAATATTCTAATGCCCACTGGGAGGTGGTTACCCTCACTAGAGTTGTTTTGGTGGCCAGACAGGACTGTATACTAACTCGATTATTCTTACCCTAAATATCTTGTTTCCTGTTAGTAATTTAATTCCAGTTTCTACTTTAACATGCCAATCTTGTATTGAAATTTAGTTTCTTGAGATCTTAAAACACTCCCAAAACAGACAACATGGTTTCCAACAGCTAGAATCTATATATTCTTCGTTTATAAATTGTGTTGCTTCTTCTTACAACTCTGTTCTAAAAAGGAAGTCAGCAAGATGGATTGTAAGGAAAAAAAAAAACCAGAAATACATCTCTAGTATTTTTTTTCAATCAGCAAATGCAGGAAATCAATAGAAAACAATTCAAATTACGGATGTCTCAATGCATAGACTACAGGTAAGGATAAGAAATACCGCATCTTAGATAGGCTCTTCTCATGATGTAAGGCCTAGAAATGTCAGCTGCCATGTGAAAAACCTCATCAGCCTTAGTATCGACAGGCTATCTCATCTCGTAACCAATAGTGCAAAATAATAATGATAAGAAAATACCAATGTTGCATCCCGGAAGTGACCCAATTCAATTATTCATCAGCAAAATGGAGGCACGTAAAATTGCTGTCAGCTTCTGGAATAAGAGAGCATGGCACATTTGAAAAAGACAAAGGTTTCCCACTCATTGTTTTTTGGTCAAGAATTCTAGCTACCAATTTGTCAATTGAATCACTGACCGAATAGTTTAGTTCTTTTACATAACTTTGTTCTAGAGCAAATTAAAGAAACCTGTTTCTGGTAACGGAGATTCAGCTCCTTCCCAGGAGAATTACTAGAAGATTAGGAGGAATTTGGGGTAACATATTACAATGAATGTCATAAATATCTCACCCTTTTAATTTGGTTTTAATAAGATACTTAATCTCTGGTGATTATACATCAATTGAATATTAAAAACACATTTGTTGAAAATTTGAACCACTAAGAATAAGCTACAGTAGGTAACTATTGCATAGTTTTTAACATTGTATAAATAAGCCTGAAAGGAAAAAAAAATCCATGTTTATTCAGCAGCATTTATTTTTATTTGAAGGGTTAGAATAAATACAGTCATCTCAGTACAGTATGTTAAAGACCAATAGAATATTCAGAGCATATTAAGCGAGATTTAGTAACCATAAATTTGATATGTGTCCATGATATAGCTGCTCATCTTCAATAAATAGGTTTTTAATAAGCAGTTGGTATTTATTCAACAAAAGCAACTGTTACAATGAATAAATTAAATGCCTATTTAAGACACTTCATGCAGCATAAAGAGGTAGCACTATTTCCCTGTGGTACCAGAAATGATCGTGTTAATACGGGAGTGAAGCCGGTGCTCTAACACCCCGTGGTCCGTGGGAAGCATGTCATGCTCTGCACTGCAGCACAACCAGCATTACACAGCATGAAGAGTCACAGCCATGAAGAATCAAACAGGAATTTTGACAAGACTCTGTTGGCTGAAATCACTGCAATCCTTAAATATCAACCCAGAGAACATAAAAAAGAGAGCAAGTCTCCATTTATTTTCAACAAGAAATATGCCACTGAGCCTAGAAGGTGATTTGCCAACTCACCACTTGGCGTGTGTATGCAGTGTGGGAATCATGGGCGCTGCTTCACCAGCCCTGAAGCATGAAGTTTCTGAAATTATTATGAACTCCATTGGTATATTTCCAGTTGATTTCCCAGTACCATTCAATTTTTCTTATATGAGTGTTTTTACAGAAAATCCATATATTTTGATCATTTATTGTTGTCATTTATTATACTACAGGCTTAAACGATAGAGAAGAATCATGTTGGCTATCAAATCTCTTTGTAACCAGCAACACTTACCTTAAATAGATGTGAATATTTTAACATAGTACCTCATTGGTTGTACAAGATTAGATGAATGGATAGCTTGCATTACATAAATGAAGATGATTCTGTTTTTATTTAAATTCTTCATAGCAAGCATCTTATAAAGCAACTTAGTGTTCACAATCAATTCAGTTATTAGAATGCTGCTTTCTTCCAGTGAAGAGGAAACTCATTATAAAACAAAACGTATTTCTATTCATCATTGTCTTTTCTTGCTTTTGACTAGCCACAAGGTTTTTTGCCAACTTTTGCATATGGAAAATGGAACTATACTATGAAGATCCTAGGGATTCCTGGAGAATTGTTCTTCTGCAGCTGTAGCCATCTATTATATACCTTGTTGGTGAAATAAATCATGGCCTTTCCTTAACTAACCTGCCAGGCCTAAAATTATAAGCTCACATGTAGCTTAAGGTTTTATTTTCAGGGACTTGCAATATAATAAATATAGAGATAATACAAAGGGACACATTTCCAGGTTCTTTAAATCCCAGGAATTTAATTCTTAGCAAACTCTGAATAATTTCTTGAAGGCAGGTTCTGAGTAAGGAGAGAGAGTCACAGTAAACTTTGTGGTAAGGACTCTTATTAAGCAACTGTGAAATGAGTCTTCAGGCTTAAGGGAGGAGGCAGACACATTAGTTAATGCTTCCTGGACAACAATTTGATTCTAATTCCAAGAAGAAAGAAAGGAGAGGGCTGACATAATGGATAAAACAATCACCCTGATTCTCCTCCAGCTCCTCTCCATTCCTACCCATGGCTTCAACACTTATTAATGTTTGGAGTTTTCCCTCTTCAAACCATTATGCTGGATAGAAAGCAGTATGTGTGTGTCTGTGTGTGAGTGCATATTTTATATATGTAAGCTTAATTTCCTGCATCTTTTGTTTTCTATGATCAAAAGTGGAAGACACACACACACACAATTGAGATAAGGGAAAGAAGAAACTATGGGAAACATTGAGGGGCCTTCAATAATCAAAACCACCCCTCTTATATCACTTCTTGACAATTTGAGAAATAGGGTAAAAAATAAAGATGAAGGTTACAGTAGGCAAAATTCTAAGATGACCCTCAAGATTGCCTGCCTCCCCTCCCCCAGTGTACATGTACTGTATAATCTCTGGGACTGTGAATACGGTAAATTTTATTTCTGTGACTAGGTTTTGTTATATGAGACAGTTGACCTTAATGAGCTCTGTAAATACCAAAAAGTTTTCTCTGTCTGGTCCCAGAAATCAAAGATTAAAAGTATAAGAAAGATAGATTTGCCATTGCTGGGTTGAAGATGGAGGGGGTCATGTGGTAAGGAATGTGGGTGACCTTAGGAGCTGACAGCAGGACCTGCTAAAAGCCAGAGAGGAAATGAGGCCTTCAGTCCTACAGCAGTGAGAAAGTGAATTCTTCCTACAACCAGTTAGCATAGATGAGAACTCCAAGAACAGATGAGAACCTCAATCCAGGCCAACATCTGGATTTCCGCCTAGTGAAATCCTAAATGGAAAATCCGGCCACACCACGCTCCGACTTCTCACTTACAGAAACCATGAGAAAATAAATGTGTATTGTTTACATCTCTAAATTTGTGGCAATTTGTTACAGATCAATAGAAAACTAACACAGAGGCAAAAATACCACTTATATTATTGATAGAAATTATGTTGGAGAAGTTCGACTAATGCAAGAGCCAGGTGAGGTTGGTCTCTAATCTCCAAAATTAGGGATTTGCTAACCCGTCACAGGCTGCTCTTGGCTGGAACAGGCCTTTCCGGGTAAATGGAATTCGCACAGATAAGACATTCATTAAAGAAGAGCAGAGGAGAAACTGAGCTCACAGAAGTCAGGCTCCCTCCCAAGAAAAAAGATGGAATTAGTCTGAAAATTTTTGTTGTTTTTCCCAAGTTGACTCAATCATTTACTTCATTCCACCTCTACAGAGGCACAGCAAGTAAAAAGTTAAAGACCCAGAGTTACAGTAATTTTTCTGTTTTCACTGGAAGGAAGTATTAAAAATGGGGAAGAATTAGCTCCCAGTAAAAAGAAAGAAAGAAGAGGGGAATAAAGAGAGAAGTGGGAGGGCAAAGGCCCTGTCTTAATCATCTTAATATCTAATACCTGTGCTTGGTTTAAAATCATTGCTCAGTAAAAGCTTATTGAAAGAAAAGTTGAATGGTAGAATGAATTATTAATATATTTTCTTTTAAACTTAAAATAATGACATTTCACTTGACAACAGGGACACCAAAATTATATACTTAGGTATGTAGTAAGAGAAGCATAATAAAGTAGCAAAACACAGCTTGAAATCATAAAGAGCCATGTTAAAAAACTAATCAGCTAACACCTTGAGAATTAACTTCATCTCTATTCATCATCTGTATATTAGAGCCACTGCGAACTCATGGGATCATTGGAAAGATGGGATGAGAAAACCTATGGATAGTGCTCAGCACAGTACTTATCTCATAGTAAATGGTTATCAAATGGATGCCATGACTCATTTGTTAACCAGTTCTTCAATGTTTATGGACTCAGACTTTCTTGTGACAAGTACACTGTCAGTGTAGGCTTTAGCAAGAGAAAAGTTGATGACACTCCATGGCAACTGTTCCCATGCGGTAGCTTAGTTTTCAGGCTGCATTAATCTGACATTTCCACTCCAACAGGAAGCTTCAGAATCCTCCCTTGCGGTGAAGGAAATGGAAAATTAAATACCTCCACTTTGGTGTATCAACTTATAAGTAATACTCATCACCATTTGTCAAAGTCTTTGCCCGTCACTAGTCATATGACCCTGCTCAATGGCATGGGGAGCTACAAAATTTAATCTCCCACTAGCCCAGAAAAGGGAAGAGAATCCAAAGTATTGGTGTGCATTAATAACGTCTTTCGCATCAAATTTCCCATCCGTTATTTACTTTAGTTCACCTGCTACGCTCCCACCCTTGAAGAAAACATCCAGACCTCCCCTTCCTGGACAAGAACCTGAACTGGCAACAATTCTCTTCTGAACAATCGCGTCTACTCAGTGCTCTGTTTCCTTGAAGGTCACTATTCACACTGCATTCTGAATATCAAAATGCAAAGGCACAAATATTGGAACGGGGGAAACTTGGCTTTGCTTTTAGAAAACAAGTTCTAAAAAAAAATAACGACATGGTGAGCAGAACAACTACTGAATTTTTGGCTTTGTTACTAGAAAGAAACATAGTATTCAAAGACAGCAGTTCTAGTCTTGTATTTTTGATATCAGTCAAACCACAGTTGCATTATGTTGTTGTGTTCTGGGCAATTCACTTAGGGATAAAGATACACTGTAATGCATTCAGAGAAGAGCAAGCAGAAGGGTGAGAAAATTCTATGCCAAGTTACATGAGCAAAAGTTGAACTAAGAGATGGGGGCACAAAGCCAGGAAATGAGCACCCTCAGGCAGGACAGGATTGCTGTCTTCAAACATTTGAAGGGCTGTCACATGGGAGAAACATTAGACTTGTTCTGTATAGCCCTAGGGTATAGAGAACCAGTCGGTGGAAGCAAAAACCAGACCTAATTTGGCTTACTTTAAGGAAGATCTAAAACCAAACCACAATGTATTAGCCTTCCTCAGGAGGTAGTAAGTTCCCTGTCAGAAAAATAATTCAAGCCAACTGATAGCCGTGTGATAGGGATATTGCAGAAAGATTTCAAGCATGAAATAGAGATTGGACAAATATCTTTAGGTAGCGTAACCACGTGATTTATCACCCAAACCCAGACCAGAGAAAAAACGGGTGGTATTAACAATTGTGCCAGAAAAATCAGCATAAACTGGAACGGTCCCAAGCAAAGTACGACTTGCAGGCTTCCTATATTTAGGGTTATCTTCCAACTTTGAGATTATTTTGCATTATCTCTTAACACTAAAATATCAATAGCAGTTTAATAATTTACATTCCTGGGTGTATTTGCAAAACAGAGGATTTCTGAACAGTCAATCATGAAATTTCCTTTTTTTTTGGAAATTGCAGTAAGCCCATAGGGGATGTTTTGAACAGGTTCGCATCTTTGTTTTGTAGCTTTAAATCTCATTGTGCAGTTGCCCTCATGGAAGATTTGGTTACAAATAAGGTTAGTCCAGAATATAACTACACAACAAAATGCATAGCATATATTTAGCAAGCCACGTGAAAAGATTTCATGGTCTCCCAGATTTGTCTACAGGCTAATCTAGTCAGACAAGGAAGGTGAATTGAGAACCGACTGCGAGGCGGGTGCTATACTAGGTACTATGCGCTATTCGGTCTGACAGCATCCTCAAGAGGTGGGCATTATCACCTTGTCATGTAGGTATTATTGTCTCCATTTTATAGACAAGAAAACTAAGTTTGAGGGAGGTTCCATAACTCGTCCAAGGACGTAAACTCAATAAGTGGGAGAACAAGAATTTGAATCCATATCTCTCAGAAGCATATGCCTGCAACACTCCAGGAGGTCAGTATAGGATAACAACCTTAATGAACCAAAAGAAGATCTGATATTTGAATACGACAGCTAATATTCATATAGTATTTTAGAGTTTCTGCATCACTTTCATTCATTTATTATCAACTTTTAGAGCATGTACTAGGTTCCAGGCATTAATCTGGACAACTGGGGATGCTAAAACAGAATTAATTCTACAAAAGAAAAGTGTGGAATTACAACTAGATGAGATGTGCATTACTTCTAGCCTAGTTTGCCTTTCTTTCAGTCTTAAAAGCAATGGGAGTACGTGACATATGTGAGAATTTTCCTTCAGCTGAGAAATGGTTGGTAATGGATGAGAGGAGGAAAGAAAGAGAAACTCTTCTAAATTGCAATATGAAGGAGATGTCTCCCGCGTGGTGGGGAGGGTGGGTTGAACTGAAAAAAAGGAAGCAAGGAGAGAGGGTAGGGGGTCTTTGAAGTGGTCCACCTGTGAAGTGATCTAAGCGACCTGTGGTGTTGGGAGCTGGTCAGAAATGTACAGGAAACACACACAATTTTATCCTCATAACTAACATGGAATCAAAGCATGGATTATTACTATTTACCGCATGTTATGGATCAGAATCCTGAGTTACCAAGAACCACATACATTCCAAAGCTTGTGCTCATCCCTTTCCACTACATGGTGCCAGGAATGGTTGTCAGAAGCAATGACAAAACTCTAAAACAAAGGATACGAATGTGACAAGTAAGAGTGAGGGTCCTTTCCATATTGCCTTTCTCCAGATCACTTGAACATTTTGAGTTAGAACACTAGCATTTTAAGCTCTTGCCCTTTTTCTCCCACCTCCCTCACATTCTCATTTTCTGTAAAATTACAAATAAAGTAATGAGCAACAGACAGAAATTTCAGCTTAGCTAAACTAAAGCAAGAAGGCTGAAGGCAAGGAAATAGTTCTGTAATGTGTTTCAAGGAGAAATTCCAAAACAGAATGAAATATTTCCTGGTGTAAAAATGCCCTCAGTGGACTGAAAAATTTCCTTGGAACCCAAGACAACAGGTAAAGTCTGTTCCTCATTAGCTTGTGCGATAATGACCCAATCTTACATTTTCTATTTCTTTGGAATTCATTTGTTTTCATTACATCAGGTGGTTGTTATTATGATGTGTTAATGGGCTTCAAGCAGGGCTGTCCTCTGTGACTCAGACGCTGATTACTAAAATGAGAGTTTTGATATTTCTTATTATACAACTCAGTTTGCATTCCAATTGTTAGTATTCTTGTCCACTAGAGTAGTGCTCTGAATTTCAAAGGCATGCAAAGGGAAGAAAGTGAGAATTTGATTTTTATTTTCAAGTCTAGAGTCCTTTCATCTAAAAGTTTGTCTTTTATGACTTTAGCATCGTATTTCAATTCTTTTATGCCCCTAGTCTCATTGCTAAAATCTTTTAAAACATGTTTAAACACGGAAATACACTCACAATTTCCCTCTCTCTTCGTTTTTCCTCTTGGGTTCATAGGCCGTTTTCTGACATAAGCAGCTTCTCCTTCTTTTTGCCTTCTTCTCATCCTATTCCCAAAGGAACTATCCCTAGCTATCCAGGTCATGACCTTTTCATGCAAGATGATTGTAACGAACTTCTCTCCCTAGTTACTTTTAAAGATAAATAAGTTAGATGAATTGCTCCTAAGCTTTACATCTCTTCAAGGGTGAGCCCACTGCTGATACAATATCAGTGCTTCTCTCTTTCGTGTGTAAAAAATGAAAGTCTTGAAGCCAGAGATCAAATTCAGTTTCTTTATAAGACTGAAGAGAGTACCATGATCCTTCTAGTCTGATTCAGCCTAGGGCTATTTTTCAGAAGCTCATACTAAACAGATTCTACAAATTGAGCATTTCCATACTGCCCATTCTGTTAATCCAGAACCTCCCTGATCCCGAATGCATACTTCTCTTTGCTCTGTACTAACAAGAACGGCAAACTCCCTATTTAACCGGATAACAAATGAACTTTTTAAAATGCCTTAATCTATGTTTACACACACAAGATGAGATTGGTGTTTACCTAAGGGGACCGTCTTTACTCACTAATGTGCACTTTACAATAACCTAAGAAAACAAAAACAACCTTCTCACTCCCAGGAAAATGGTACTTGTGATAATTACAGCAATACTAAACAGCCCTGCTTTTCCAGACACGACAGACATACATTTGGTTGAGCACATTTTTGGTCTGTGTCTATGGAAAGATTCCGTTATATTTTCTTTGTTTGGGTAATTGTCAATGTTATTGCTGTTTATAACATCGGACTTGCGGATCAGGCTTGCATTTCTGACTGCCTCAGCTTTTGTTGATGTCTACCACATATTGGTTTACCTTGCATTATTTCTCTCCACCTCCCCCGCCCCCAGAACATTCAGCATCACAGATGGCATTTTATAGACAGCTATTTCTGTCTAAGTGTGGGTGTTTGACTTTGCATTCAGCTGAGGACAGAAGATGTCACAAGGGCTTTGTCCTCTAACGTGCGCTGTTACATTGCTGCTTCCCTTTGAAGTTAATTGTATGTTTTCTTGTCGCTGATTAAATAGATGTTCTGAATGTGTCCATAAGCAGTCCTTTCTATTTTCTCCTGTTTGTTGGGGTCACACTGCTTTTATAAAGACTCACTTTAACAGCTGTTTTGAGATCTTTATAATATGGAAATTTAGAAAGGAACTGTTGAGGAGTCAAGGAATTGAAACACACTGGGACAAAAATAATAGAGATAAACTAAAAGCAAAGTGCAATCTATTTCATAAAAGATATTCATTTTCATATACAGAATAGTTACACCTATGACTGTTTCATTGAATGGAATATAAAATGTGACCATATCACCTCAAGATATGGTCTTTTCTGGAACTGAAGAACTCAAACAAATGAACAAGACAAAAGGATATTTTTTAATGATATTTAGCCTATTAATTGATCTAATGACTATTGACCAAACATATTGTAAACAAATGACAACTACAGAAATCAAAGGGATTACAGTAAAGATGCTATCATTTATTTGTCTACCAAGAAAAGAAGCATTCTTATTGTTTAATGGAGTCTTTGAAAATTCAGCCGTTTCAAAATAAAACCAAGAAAGGTAAAAGAAAAACCAGAAGATGTAAGAAAGAGGAAAAGTAGGAAAAAAGTGAAAAAAGAAGATAGCAAAAGATTATAAACAATTTGTGGCAGAATTGTTGGCAGAAGTTGAAGTAGCAAGTAAACAACAGCTATATAATCACAAACTCAGACGCCTGTGGGGCAGATAAATCAGATAAGTGACGGAAGGTAAAGGTGATTTACGTGGAGATCCTGAAAAACTCATTTGTAATTTAAATCCATAAGAATATTCTTTCCTCTCACAAATAAACATGCTCTCTCATTTTTCTTGTGGCCTACCTGTTATTCTCTGGCTTCTGATAGAGATACGGGTACAAGGAGTATTTCACTCTCCTCAAAGCTGCGTAGTCACAGTGCAAGTGTGCTGATAAGCAGCAACTGGCAGGAGGCCTCAGCATTAGGGAAACAAAAAGCACAGCTACTAATTTAATAAAAGTATGATAGACTGTAGATTCATTAACGGCAGAAACATTCATTATCTATCCTCCACACTCACTCTAGTGCTTGACCCATAGAAGGCATCAAGAGTTTATTGAATTAAATTAATTTTTACAAACATAAAGAAGACCAAGTGTTAGAATGAAACAAGGATAACTCCACAAACAATGAGAGGTAGGGGATCAAATGTGTTCATGTCCCTCTCCACACTGTAACATTTGAAAACCATCTCCATCCATTGACACGTGTGCTTGAGTACGCGTGTATTTATGTATGCGTATAAACATTTGTCTACACCTCAAAAAGTCTCACATCCTGTGGCCTTGTGGCCACAAAGACATGCTTATGATGATAATTTAGTAGTCTGGTGAGGGGGTAAGGCCAGGAAGGAAAGAGCAAGATGAAGGATGTTGACAAACACATGCCATCTGTCTCCATGCCCATTCAGTGTTTTGATACAATAATATGTATCCCCATAATGTGTCACCAACAAAGTCTAAATTATGCTCACTGGGAGAAGGTTAAATGAGCACAAAAATAAAGAGTGCATTTTTAAAGATCTAGAATTAGAATTCTAAAGGCTCAAAGTAGAAGGGAAATAATTCCACTACTCCTGAAATTTTTTGTGTAAACTCTTTCTTGTCTTAATGGCCCAGTTAACAGAGGTTGCTACAAAGTGCCCCTGCAAATAATATCTCACAGCAAGCCTTGAGGGATGCAGGCATTTTGTTTGAGAATAGCATTAAGCTCAAGTTCCTAGCTCAATTACATTTAGCATTTTACTTTGGAAATTTCTATTATATGTGAAACTAATAGCCTGTCCTGTGTTGTCCTGAATAGACGGAAAGCAGTGTACAAAATTATTAAACTGGCTTTCCAGGGTTAAGCGAAGTAGGAAGACAAGGTACTTATCCATACAAGTCAGTTAAAAGACTTCTATTTCTTTATACGCAGGCTTTGGGAAACATTATATACCAGAAGGATTGACCTCCATACTCATTTCTCTTAGCTAGTCAAGAACCTATCTTTATATTATCCACATTTGCTGATTTGTTCGAATTACCAAGGATATATCACCAAATTGTTTAACTACACATATTTCAATCATGTCATTTAATATATATGAATTATTCAGAAAATTTTTAAAAAACAGCATCCTTTTATTGAATAACTAACTAGCTAATCAATTAATTACTTCAACAACAGTTTGTTAAATAGCAAGCCCTTCAATAAAAAAAAATTAAATAGCAGGCATTGGGTGGCTGTTAGCAATGCAGAGACATTGTTCCAGCTTCCTAGACCCCACAGACAGCCTTGGGCTACTTGATCACAAGATAGTTTGCAACACGTGGATTTTTATTCATCAAATGATTTATTTATTCTAAAGATCTAATCCTTGCACCCTCTTGTTTACATCAAGCTTGTGCATGATAAACTCAAATTATTTTTCATTCTGGTGTTGGGGAAACCATGCAGTCCCATGAGGTAAGATACTTATTCACTTATTAGATTTCTTGTTCTACAGAACTTTCTGGACAACACAGCACTTCTGCATTGAGGAATTCTGCTATCTATGTTTTATTAATCTTTTCATCATTACCTCCAAATTCAACATGAAGTAAAATGCATTTTTCTGTGTGGCACAGAATGAAATATGCACTGGAAATTCAAAGCATCATTATGATCAATTAATAATTTATCAAATTTATATATTTAGGAAGCTTAAAACAACACAAAACAAAATAATGGTGCTATGACCATCTTCTACTTCCTTTTTCAATTATTTTCCAACTGCTGCTCGATGAGAGGAGAAGGCTGCTTCTTCTGCTCTAAAGAAAAATTATCTTCAGTATGGATTTCAGGATCTAGATGGAAATTGGGAGGCGGAAAAAGAAAAGTAGAAGAGAAAATTAGAGTAAAAATCCTGAAGCTCCTCTTCCTGTGAATATTGGTCTTGGACACACAGTAATTTTGCTTACCAATTTAAACAAATCGGGGATGGAGGCTCTCTCAGAAGTAATAATGGGCATGAAAGGACTGTGGAGACAAACGGGGACTCCTCAGTGGTAGTTCCTAAGCAAGAATGGTCATTGCAGATTAATATTTCTACCCATTGGGCCATTTTTCAAGACTGCTTCCTAGGTCCACACTTCTCTGGGTATTGTCTGAGAGCTGCATTTTAATCCTGAATTGCTGCAAACTAGAATACATCAACAGTTGAGTTTTTAAAAGTTTATTCAGCACTTAGTTTAATGAAGAGTGAAAGCACATGATCGCTAAAATACTTTTCAGATCTCTGAACATAAAGCTTATTGCTAATATATTTATCAGTTCATAGTAACAATATATATTACTTTATCATCTTCCTGTGCCAGTCAGCTCACCTTATCTGACTTTAAGGGGAACTGTCTGGAAGAGAAGTTAGTATTTTTAAAAAAATACTTAAAAAGAGAAACCCTCTGGGGCTGGCCCCGTGGCCGAGTGGTTAAGTCTGTGCGCTCCGCTGCAGGCGGCCCAGTGTTTCGTTGGTTCGAATCCTGGGCGCAGACATGGCACCGCTCATCAAACCACGCTGAGGCAGCGTCCCACATGCCACAATCAGAAGGACCCACAACGAAGAATATACAACTATGTACCAGGGGGCTTTGGGGAGAAAAAGGAAAAAATAAAATCTTTAAAAAAAAAAAAAAAAAGAGAAACCCTCTGACCAGTTTCTTGACCATACGATGCACCAGTATGAATCTTGAACCTGCGACTAATTGTTTCCAGGCACTAACACTTTACAAAGAGTAGAATATACTAATGAGATATTGTTCTAATTCCACAGCTATTGTATTTTTTCTTTTTTCCAGAGTTAGCCAAGCATTAGACATTTTGTTCAGAGTAAAAACGTTAATTTCCTTACTACTAGAAATAAGCGTTTTTGTTTCTGGGCATTTCTCTCTAAGGTGGAAACAGTTTGTGTAACACATTTGGCATGTGGCAATTTTAAAATGTATGAGATCAACTCCTTTCCATGGGTACCTTGCACAGTGCTCGAATTCTTGCAAGTAATATTCTCTTACACAGTTGAAATCCTAATTGATAAATAGTTTAGTACTCCATCCTCAAACCTCTCCCACAATGGAATCCACTGCAAGGACTCACACTGTACAGTGTCTTGAGTAACTAAATTCATTGTAAGGATTGCAACACAGAAATGAACTCTCCATAAATATTAAAGATTATCTGGCCCTCACAGATGTTCACTCTGCTGATTATCTGCAAAGTTTTTGGATCAAATGTTCAATATGAATATGTTAGTATCCAGCAAAGATTGGTTTTGGCAGGGTATGTGTTGATATCAGCAGGAAATAAATAGGAAAACATTAAAAGGTATGAAACTTAAAAACAATAGCTTAAAGGTGTTTTGTAAACTACAGATGGCTTATACCATTTAAGCAAATAGTTGCTGTGGGAGGAGAAACAGTCAGGACTGAGAAAAAAGGAAATCATTTGAAAATTATGTCTCCCATGCAATATGTTGTAATTAAAGCAGAGATAAGCAATGTGGAAATTGCCTCTTATTATCTCTCCTCATATTATAGGAGAGATGAAGTATGCTAGCATATATGAACGCAAAGTCAGAAAAAAATTGAAAGTCAGTCAAAGGAGTCATCTTAGATTTTAGAATTCTGAAATGAAATCTCTATTAATGTAATGCCAGTTACACACACACACAGACACACATAGAGACTACAACACCCAAATATACTTAACTGCCACACACGTACACAGATCAGCTTTGACTATTCCCTTTGTAGTTACTACCACTGGTTATGAAGACAAAAAGAGGAAAAAAAGGAAAAAGAATAGAAACAAAGCTTAGTCTTAAGCAGCTGGAAGCTGAAGGTCAAACAAGTCAAGCCAGCCGGCTTCAGCAACTTTTCTCCTCCAGAAATGCTTCCGGGGTTGGGCAAGGACCCACGCACCTATCCCTCCTCTGTTACTGGATGAGTGGATCCAGCTGAAACACAGCTTTCCCACCGCAGGCTGTGATCTCATTAGTGCTCAGAAGTCAAGCAGCACAGAGCCCAGCGAGCATTGTCAGTGTACAGAAAGGGGACAACCACAGAAGGTGGGCAAAGGAGAAGCTCCTTTCACCGTGAACCTCAGTTCACTGAGGTGCTCATTCATAACTGAACCTGCATTCTGGCATGTTGCTAGAAGACACTCTTGCTTCAGATATTGTCTCTGAAAGTGACATTCCCTAACATCCCCATGCAATTTTTTTGGAGTACTTAAAGGAGTTTGGACTCCCTGTAGTAAAATTCCAGTGAGTACTACGTTGTATTCATACATTCCTGACTGATAAAAAAAAAATTGTCTCTTTTTATCCCTGCAATGAGCTAGTGCATCGTGCACAGCCTTAGAAAGTCTCTGAATAAAGGGCTGTTTGTGTTAACACATGAAAGAATATGTTGTAACACATTATACTAAATATACACTTTGGGTGCTGGAGTAGGACACAGTATTGGAGAGAACGTCTGATGATGCAGAAACTGATGTAGCTATGAGAAATCAGCAGGTTTGACAAGTTATTGCAAAGTTGGGTTAATGTAATGTATGCAAGTGTTATGTTTTTGCTTAAAAAACTGAAGTGAATAGTATAGAAAAAAAACTTATATTCCCCCAAAAGCATCTTTAATAGTTACTTACACATCATAATATACACCACCTCTCTAATCTTAGGTGCCGTCTATACTCTTGCTCCCTTCGTCAAAACACTCTTTTCAAGATTAAATCCATGTGGCTTTGATCATTTCCCTTAATCAACCAACCACTGTTGAGTCTTCACATTTATCACATAGTTCTGTAAATTATATGTTATGATAGAAAGGTGGACCACATACTATCAGATCTGACTCCTAATCTCATTCCTGCCACTGAACTCCTTTGAGTTTTAACTTCTCATTTGTTAAAAAAAAAAAAAGTACTACACTACTTTCCAAGATTACCTTTGTAGGCTAAAATTAAATAATGCTTACAGCTCCGTACACATTACAAAATACTACATGGATATACAGTATTTTCCTATTGGAGATTGTGAAAAAGACAGGTGTCCCTATCTTGAAACATTTAATGGAAGAAGATTTACTTAACCATAAACTTCCCGATGGTACAGGAGTGTAGTGAGCTCAGGGGACTTTTGCCCAAATGCCACACGGAATTATGAAATTGCTCTGATTCAAATCTGATTGATTAAGATATGGTTCTTCACAAAGTCCTTGTAGAACCCTGGGAATCAGCGGGAAAATCATGATACTCAGGGAACAAGAACGCAGAAAAGGATGGGCAGAGAAGTGCCAATCATACACAAGAAGGATGCAATAAGGACTACTTTCCTTTCATTTCTAGTTAGCAGAAAAGCCCCGCTCACCACAGTAAAAACAAATTATACTTGGCCCAAGGAGCAGTTAGGAAGTTTTCCAAAATAGAAGCCTGAAAGGAGAAGGCAAAGAATGAAGAGGAAGAGGCTGAGAAAAGCAGACACAGATGCAAATAATGTTCCTGGAGAGCCAGTCAACTCATTTTATTGCTTGGGGATCAAAAAGTAGATACCTCAAATCAAATCAAGTCATGCAATAGATGTGGGATTTCAATTTTTACAGGTTGATTAGATTCTATTTTCACTGAACCCTGTGGACTTTCTGAGAGGGCTTGAAACTCCTTTCAGTGCTTTGCAAAATTCCCCTACATGTAAATTTTCTGCAGAGGGATTGCTCTTTATATTAGCACCAAACAATAGCACAGCGAGCACAGATGCCACAATAGATACAGAGTTGAGGGTGTGAACCACATCTGCGACTCTCCAGCTCCCAGACCATCGGAATGAAAGGAAGCCCCCATTAGCAGTCACATGGTGTTGAGCAGCCGTACACTCTTCCAGGACTTTACTTCTTGAAGGGCAAATATTCCTTCGTGATTTTTAATCCCGTAACACCACGTGCACAAACACAAGGAGTGAGTTGGTTCTGGCCCAGTGAGTACTTGGCACAGCCAAAGTGTCAAGAGGGACAGAAATTCAACAAAGAGAAATGCAAGCCATTGCTGCAATGGAGTTCTCAGATGAGGGCACATTGCTACCAAGGACCTGAGCACCTGTGGCAGGTGCAAGATCCCAAGCACCCTAAGTCTCTCTTGTCAGAGGGACTACTGAGCAGGTGCATTGAAGGTAGCTAACTGTCCCAACTGCATGCACCCAAGACAGATCTATGCAGTGTTTATTAACATTTTCCTATTACTAGGCACTCAGCGTAGCTCTGAGATCAGAGAAACATGTAAGTATAACGCAACAGGGGAAAATCAATTTCTCCTGAGTTCTACTCCATTTAAACCTTGTGAATGCAAGTGGGAAAAAAACCAGGCGTTGGCAGACTTAGGATTCCAAGCCAGTGAGCCTGTTGAGGGAGGAAGTTTTGTGTGCCACGTTGCGAATCATTATAGCAAGACTCAGGTGGATAAGCGGGAAGTGAGAGGTCTGTGCTCTTGGGTTTTCATTTCCAAAATGACTTCGTTGAGGTCTTTTCAATTTAATCCTAGAAATAAACAAGTGCTAAGAGCAAGCGATGATTGCGAGTAGGAAGGGGAAGATGACTTCAGGAGGCTGTTTCTGAGGAGGCTGGGTCCCTAAGCCCTTCAGGATTTAAAGAGGAGGCTAAGGGTTTTAATTGGATTTTAAATTGTATTAGCAGTCAGGAAAGGTTTGGGGTGAACTGTGGCCTGCTCTGCCAGCACAATAGGCAGCGTTGTGTCAAAGCTGACCTTTAGCAGATGCTGGTGTGTTTATTTCAGTCTGTCACAGAGAAGGAATAAGAAAACCCTGCTACCAGGGCACACAATTTTAGTTAAAAATTAAACAAAACCAAAACAAGATACGCTGCCTATTTGGCTAAACTCCTAAATGAAGGAATTGGGGGTGGGGGAATTCACTAGGGGTTCGGGGAAGCATGACTGCTCAGCTGGGAAGGAACTGAGGCCAAAAGCTCCTCGTCCAGCAACCAATGAGAGGAAAATTGAGCTAAGATGAAATAAAAGTACAGAAACTTGAAATAAGTGGCAAGCAGGCCTTAATTAGTCTATGAAACTCAGGGCAGAAATCTGACAGTGTTCTACTTAACTCCCCCCCACTCCATCCCTCCTTCCCTCATCAAGGTATTTTCTAGGAATCAAAAATTCCAGCACGTCCAGAGATTTGGCTCCAAGGTTAAGAAGGAAATGCTACACTGTACTTTTATATAATAAAGTTCAGCTATATCTCAAACTCCATTTCCTTTTTAATTACAATTTTCTTACCTGAGCCTCAAGTGATTCTAATGTTACCATTAACCCTGGAGGCCCGAGTTACTTTACGTTCAGTGACAAGTACTGGAACTGCAGTTGCTCCATGGGCAATTTCTCTCCTACGCGAACTTTAGCCAAGTGGAGAGCGTCAGACCAGAGTTCGTAGTTACTCATGCCCTATAGGGAGACAAGGGCCCCAGGGAAAGCTTAGAAATTTGAAATAAACTAAAAGGGTGCATTGCTTCTGAAATATGTGAGCACTGCGGAATTAGAGAACAAATAGCAGAATTTTAAAGTGAGGGATAGTCTAAGACCGAGCTTTTTAAAAAAGATGCTCTAGTGCCTGTTTTAATTTTTAAACTATCCTTTGGAGCCAAAATTTAATTGGAAAGTAATATTAAGGAAGATTATTAAGATGGAGACTGATCTATTGAAAGGAACTTAAGTATTTGAAATGAAAAAGGACCGCTTATAAAACTTGAGTATTCATTGGCTAACAGTTGTGTCTAATTGCATTGATGATGACAAAGATAAAAAATACTCAACACGCATACTTCCATGCCAAAGCTTCATCCGTGTGGGGCTGGCCCCGTGGCCGAGTGGTTAAGTTCGCGCGCTCCGCTGCAGGCGGCCCAGTGTTTCGTTAGTTCGAATCCTGGGCGCGGACATGGCACTGCTCATCAGACCACGCTGAGGCAGGGTCCCACATGCCACAACTAGAAGAACCCACAACGAAGAATACACAACTATGTACCGGGGGGCTTTGGGGAGAAAAAGGAAAAAATAAAATCTTTAAAAAAAAAAAAAAACTTCATCCGTGGCAGGTGGTGTCAATCTATTACAGCGCTGTCTCCATTTGCGCCAGATATCGCTACCTGAATCACTAAATGGATTTTCCTTTCTTCCTGGGCACACAGCTGGACGTCACTTCCCAACCTCCCTATAATTAGGAATGACCATGTGACAATTCTAACCATTGAAAGGTAGTAGCAAGGATGTGTGCTACGTTCAGCATGGTCCCCAAATACCACTTACATGTGACTCTTTCTGCTGGTTAGAATGGAGTTGATTCCCAATGTGGCCAAATTTAATCTAGAAATGGTTACTAGAAGGTAGAGCTGCGAAAACACAAAAGCATTCAGGCAGCAGGTGGCACTAAAACTGGTGTCTGAGGCTGGAAAATTAAAGATGCTGGTTGTACAGTAAAAATATCTGTACAACATGATGACTGTGGGTAACTCTGCTGGGTGACATATTTGAAAGTTAAGAGAGTAGATCCCAAGAGTTCTCATCACAAGAAAAAAGCCATTTTTTTCTTTTTCTCTTGTGTCTACATGAGATGATAGATGCTACCTAAACTTGTGGTAACCATTTCACAATGCATGTAAGTCACATCATTATGCTGTACACTTTAAACATATATAGTGCTGTATGACTTATATCTCAATAAAATGGGGAAAAAATATCTGATAGAATTGCTGTCTGTGATAACTTGAAAGCACACCTTAGCTGTCCAGTGAGTAGCTCTAGGGGAAGTGTTGAAAAGAGCCAGAGTGTTGGCCACTATTGCCTAATTTTAAGGAGGCTATTTAAGAACGAGATAAGAATGAAAATGGAGGGTCAGAGATCAAGCGCCTCATAGATTTGGAAAATCCAGCTACTTCTGGAACCCACACAGTAAGTCAAAAAGACTGACAACAGTCTCCAGTGACAAAAGTCTAGGATAACTTCTCAGTTAAACAGTGGCTCAGCTTTCCCTGAAAGAGCATCCTAAGGCTGTTAGCTTCCCATTCGAGCCTACTGTTTCAGAGAGCCTCAAGACAGCCTCTTTTAGAGAGAGAAAGAGAGAGACATGGAGTTACTGCGAGGTCTCAATAGAGCCTCAGTGAACTTCATGGGAAATCCTGAAGCTAGGATGAACCTTCATTATCTTTACCTCACCAACTGCTCTTTGACCTCACCACAGACTTATTTTTCTCGGCTTTCCTTAAACCCCATCTCTAGTTCCTTATGCGCTGTGAAGTTTTCTTCATTACAGCAGAGGAAAGTGGGCTTTTTCCTGAAATTCAAAACCACCTGTTGTCTGCAACACATGTGGCAAATGTACCTGAGTTCTTATGCATTTTACCTTGCAGGCAGTGTGCCTTATCTCCTTATCTCCGTGTAAATGTCTTTAAATCAGAGCCTGTATCTTAGGTGTGTTTTAGAACCTCTAAAGCTTCCAAAAAAGAACTTTGAATTTAGCTTAATGAGATGCCTTAATAAATGATCGGTGGGTTCAAGCCTTCTCTGCTTTGTTTCTCTTGGTTTAACTAGTAACTGATTTAATCCTGCCACCTGCTTCCTAAGCCTTCAGGGACCCCCTACTCCCTGAAGCTCCACGACTAAAATATATATCTCTGCTCTCAGGCCTCACCTATCGCTACAGCTATGTTATCATCTCTGTTCAAAATAAACCATCTTTCTCGCTCAGAATAATAGAACTTTAGAGTCAGTCGAGTGAAGTTCCTCCTTCCTCCTTGCCTTCCTTCCTTCCTTCTCTCCTCCTTGCCTGCCTTCCTTCCATCTTTCCTTCTTCTCTCCTCTCTTTTTTTCCTACCTTCTTTCTGTTCTTCCTCTCTTCCTTTTTCATCTGGATGAGAAAATGGAATCACAGAAACGCTAGAGTGCCTTGGCCAACATCACATTGCAATTAGTCCAGACCCATATCTCTAGTTCTCTGCCAAAGATTCCCTTCACCGCCCCTGTGTGCATCTCATGCTAACACATACTCAAAACTGAAAGAGGTAAATGCCGTCAACAGTGAACTTTCGGCTTTTTCTTTATATCTGGTACACGTTTGAAAGATGAAGACCTGCCTTTTTATTTACTCTACTATGTACGGATCTTGCACATCAAATATACTGACCCAAATCATAAAGAGACATATGCCCCATCATCATGTGTCATCTTAGGAATTTATCCATGGGACCAGGGAGCCAACTTTCAAAGGCATAGAACCTTCTGGTTATATTGATACAAATACACTTCCTGTTCTATGTTTAACCTCGATAACAAATGGATCTATTAAAAAGTCCTTCGATTTAGAAAACTAGAAAATTAAACTTAGTGTATTTTATCATCTTAAAAATATTGTAATATTTTTAAATTTTATTTTTATCAAAATAATACACCACAGGGTAATAACGAAAGAGCACAGAAACTTATGGTGAGAACTAATGGTCCCTATTACCTTCTTACCACCTTTGGTTCCACTCCCTGTACGTACCCTTTTAACGGACTCTTTTTAGCTCTTCTCGTGCTTACCTCTGTAAGCGCCACGTTGGAAAGTCTCTATTCTATTGGTTAACTTTTAATCTCAATTACTAGTTTTAATAACTGAAAAGTAGGTCTTGTCCATTTGTCAGACAAGTGTATTAGAACTTCTACGGTTTCCTCAACTTTCCCTAACCCTTTTTGTCACTCCATCCTCTCTCAGCTACATTTACGCTATCAATGCACGTCATATTTGCAATCTAAACCGCAGCCGCACGGAAGTCTTCTGTGAATACCGATTGACTCGGAAGTTGAGAATCAGTAGCACGTTAATATGACTGTGTGCGTTATCCACTGCTGGCTCAAGCAGTGTTGCTGGGATTACTGGGCCCAATTCCATGACTCCCGGGCCATTCTAAAGGGAATGTTCTCAACATCAACGTCAAATGGATTTTCTTTTCTTATACTCCTTCAGTTTCTCAGAATTATGCCACATTTTTGTTTAGTTTATATTTCAAACACATTGAATCCATTTCTGCTATTCTGAGACCTGCTAAAATGATTTTTACTTTATATCTTTTTTAATCTTTGTCATATTTTCACTTTTCCCAGAACAAAACCAAGTTTTTGTTCTTTCAAATCTTTATTTTCCCTGGACATTACTATCCAGAGCCTTTTACTTCCTGCTCCCATTGGAACAAGTTTGTTTCATACCCTCCCCTCCTGGGAATTTCTTTCTTTCTTCCTTTTTTTTCCCCTGAGTTGTGTCAGATGTTTCCTTGATCCAAGGCATCCCTCCTTTTTCTTTTACTTCTTCATTTCCTCTAGATAGGTTTTGGAGAGATCAATTTTTCCAGTCCTTGAATGTCATAAAGGCCTTTGTTCTGTCCTCATATGTGGTTGATCACTTGATTTCATATAAAATCTGGGTTGCAAATCATTTGATCTCAGAATATAAATGCCTTATTGCTTTCTGACATATAGTACTGTTGAAAAGAAATCTGATTCCTCTCTGGTTTTTACTAAAGTGTAGATGACTTTTTGTCTCTCTCTCTTCCTGGAAGCCTATTAAAATCATCTTTTCTTTATTTTTCCTGTCTTTTGGGAAGAAAGAGTTGACTGCATAACTTCCAGGTCTTCGGAAGCTGATGCCTGGGGTTGTATTTCAGTACTGCCATGCCCTTGCCGGGTAACATGTATTTGCTACTTAAGCATCCTGTAATTCAGGTTTCTCATCTATAAAAGGGGATGATAATAGTATACCCATTTCTGTGTTGTCTGAGGATTAAGTAAGTTAATGCACATAACATGTATAAAACAGGACCTACATATGGAAAGTGCTATATGAGTATTGGCTATTAATATTTTCTAGTTCTATTGATTTATTTTAATTTCAGCTTTCATATTTTTAATCTCTTAAAATCTCTTTCATGTGCCTTGATTGACCCCTTTGATAGCCTGATAACTTCTTAAATTCTCTGAGAATATAGGTAAGAAATCTCAAAAGCCTATTTGATGTTGTGGATTATCTGTTTCCTTTGGGACCAGTTTTTCTGTGTATTTGGTGTTTCTCTTCCATATTGCATGTTCTCCCCTTACACTAGTGATCTTTGGTTTTTGGTTCATCTTGAAGACAGAAGGACATGTAGCTGGTGTGAGTTTCCTATGCTTTTACTTCTGGTGGGTCTCTTCCCTGAGTGGGGAACTCTGCCTGGGCACTCTGAGTGGGAGGAGCAGTGGGGTCTGTGGATATAGTGGTCAGCTTCACTTTTTGTGTGTGTGTGTGTGGAAGATTAGCCCTGAGCTAACTACTGCCAATCCTCCTCTTTTTGCTGAGGAAGACTGGCCCTGAACTAACATCCATGCCCATCTTCCTCTACTTTTTATGTGTGGGACGCCTACCACAGCATGGGTTTTGCCAAGCAGTGCCGTGTCCACACCCAGGATCTGAACTGGTGAACCCCAGGCCACAGAGAAGCAGAATGTGCGAACTCAACCGCTGCACCATCAGGCCAGCCGCCTCAGCTTCATTTTGAGGAAAGCAAGCAGAGTGGGTCAAATGGATTCCCACCCCCACACACATGCACTGCCAAAAGGAGACGGCTTTTGTTGCAAGGCATCATTGGTCACCATATAAGCCTAACTTTCTCCAGACGGTATAGTGCCATCTTCATTCTGTTGGCAGGGGTGAGATGTCAGTCCAGTAGACTGTAGCACAACCCCTGTGCTTGCTGTCTTTCTTATCTGCTGACTGAATCACAGGAATTTTCTGGAGCTCTTTCTAATGGAATGCTCCCAATCTCTCTGGAAGCAATCTGCATCTTCCTCTAGGCTAAGGTTTATTCCCATCCACTTTTGGTCTTCCAAGAATGTCTTGAAATATGTTTTTTTTGAGAGTGACACTTTTTATATTCTGTTCATTGTTGTGACTTTATTTCATTACATAATTCTAGATTTTAATTTCAATGATTCTCCACAGAGACAGGAGGTCAATGAATTTGCTTAGTCTATACCAAGCATTATGTTCTTTAATACTCATCAAAGAGTAAATATCAGTGAGGAAATAAATTTTAGTATAAATATATAATTGTCATAGTAGCTATGCTGACAATAGTAGAAAGTAACAGTTAAAAATATTTTTTTTCTGCAACATTAATGACTATCCTGTCACTGATACTTAGTGAAATAAAGTTTCTAAAATATATTTTCTTTCTTTTTTTTTTTTGCTGGGAAAGATTTGCCCTGAGCTAACATCTGTTGCCAATCTTCCTTCCTTTTTTTTCCTTCCCAAAGCCCCAGTACATAGTTGTATATTCTAGTTGTAAGTCCTTCTAGTTTTTCTATGTGAGCCCCTGCACAGCATGGCTACTGACAGACAAGTGATGTGGTTCTGTGCCCAGGAACCAAACCCAGGATGCTGAAGTGGAGTGTACCGAACTTTAACCACTAGGACATCAAGGCTGGTTCTATAATATATATTCTAAAAATTCAGATTTGGTGCAAATTCTTAGATATTTTTAGTAAAAACATAGAAAAATTATGTATTAAAATTTTTTAATTTTTGTAAGAAAGGTGTATTTTCTATTTACTACTAAAAATGTCTAAGTATTTTTAAAAATGATGTTAAAGAATGCTAATCCTTTAATATATGCTCCTAAAGCAGCCTGTAGCTTCTCCATTGTTGCACTAGTTGCATGTTAGTAAAATTACCACCTCAGTACCTGCCTCCCCTGCCCAGAAAGATCCATGATGTTAGAGCCAGCAACTCCTGCTCCTCACACCATTCAGTGTCTTCCCTAGTATCTTGGTAGAGAGTGAGTGCTTACTATATATCTTTTGAATAAATGGATGAATACATGAATCAAAATGATTTCTGAGCCAAAAATTAATTCTTACAGGTTAAAATAAACTTACAATATAACATAGAGGTATGATATTGATTTCAATTTTTAACTGAAGTTTCTCTATGCTTATTTTCTTTGTGAAAATTAAATCTGCTAATTCTAAGAACAATACTAACAATACTTGTTCAGCATTAAACTTCACCAGTTCCTTTCATACAGAATATTAGTTGATCCTATGAAATTCTGAGAACAGTTGTTATAATCAAATAAATAATACACCTGAAACAGATCTTTGAAGCTACAAAATACTATGCAAAATTAAAAGGTATTACTTTAGATCTTACATATATTTATTGCTCACTTTATTTGGAAAGTACATTTTATTACCAAATATATCACTTATTTTTATTCTATATTGACCTTTTCCTTAAAAATGTAATTTGAAAATCAATACTCATTAGAATACTAGAATGAGTAGAAATCAAAGGGACCTTGAGCTCTTCCCCTTCTTCATTTGACAGATGAAAAGGCAGCGGCCACACGAGGTGAAGGCATGTACCTGGGGGTCACAGGGCCTGTGAGTGGCAGGGCCCATCAATGGCAGGACCAAAACAACTCCTGGTCCACATTCTTCCCCTTTAATTTGCTTTCTCCCCAATAAATTCTTAGTTAGCAAAAAAACCTAAGACATTAAATTCTTCACAGTTCTCCAGATTTCAGAAGTTTGTAGGAAAAGGTACAAAAGAGTACAAGATGAGAAACTTGTACAACGAGTTCACGGTAAGTGTCCCACACCCCAACAGAAACAAGGCTTAAGGCACCCTCATCAGAGATGCATCAAAGGCAGTTGTTCCTCCAGCCTCTCAGGGTCGCAGTTTTCCGAGGCTGCGATGATTACAGCCGCGCCGTGGCACCGCGCGCTCTTGCTCGCAGCACTTTCCGCTGGAGTGTAATAGAATACTGGAGCGCTATTGTATTTTTAAAGGCAATTAATATTTTATTATGCACAGACTTTTATTTGCACCATTTGGATTCCTCTTCTCTAATTAAATCTTGTGATTTACACAAACAGAACTGCTGTTCTTTAAACTCTGCGAATTATAAAAATTAACAAATACTTGTTAAAAGGAAACAAAAGCAGCCGAGGGTCCTATTTTTGTGACAGAAACAACTGGAGGCTACAGAGTGAATTGATAGTGTCTCTTATTTGAGTGGGGCAATGTGGCAATTATACACAAATACCTTAGTTAAGTAGAACTGATAGAAATTCCAGCTGTCTATGAGAGAAAGGTTAATTCTTTAAATAAATAAAGCCGGAGCATTTAATGTGTCCATGTAGGATTTTTGCTTCATGACCTTGTGTACAGCATTTTGTGTTATGGGATTTATAAATCAAGAGCGTCGTTTCAGGCATGCATTACCCCAACTCTGCATTTGTGGAATGTTTCCTAGGGCGAAATGAATGGTGTTTAGAGGGAACAGAAAGACTCTAAGCTTAGATGCCCACTAGCAGAATATGCCTTGTTCCTCTTTAAATGAGCAGTTCCTAGGCAAATTTCAACTGGATGAATATTATATGCACTCCCATCCCTGGCGTTGTACAGAGTAAAGGGGGACACCCTGTGGGGGAAAGACAAAAGTCTCTCTTGATCTCTGGATAGCCAGCAGACGCAGACTGGGTTGAGGGTCAGGAAAGAAGAAGATAGGGCCGGGACAAGAAATATCCTCCATCCTAATTAGTCTGGAGGCTCTTATAGAAGCTTCCCTGGGAACAGTTTGCAGTCTCCCGGAAGGGCATCACCACCAGGGTATCCATCTGGGGAAGAAGAGGAGGCACAGTAGGAAGTCGATGGGGTAATGAGCAAGGAATTGACATTATGTACTCAGCAAGGATCTGTTTTCTTTATGGTTCTTGTTCCACTCCTGGCAAAATGCCCATTGAGGCCGGTAAATAGAATGAAAGCCAAAGGATTCAATATGGAGAAATTTACTTTCAGGACAACATTTCAGGGCAGCGTTTATTCCATATGTAGAGGGCTACTACGCAGGGCTGCAATTTCTATTCTCATTTTCCATAGATTCTTCTCTGCACTCAATCTGTAAGTTGCATGCTTTTTTCCTTTGTGTGCCAGGAGACTAATAGAGGAAAAACTCCACATGAAATTTTTATGAAAATAATTGAATATCTACCTAAGCGAATATATTTTCTCCATTTAAGTGTATTTGAGATAGCTTTATTATAACCTATATTGATAAAAATGCCTTCAAGATACCTTTCTTACAAGGGCCTTGAAATACTTTTGAAACATCAGACCACACACAAATACACACCACTCATACAACTTTATAAATTTAGGTACAGAAAATCTCCAATGTAAAAACATCCCACATAAAAGCAACAGTTAGAAATAAATACACGCAAACAACAAACAAATAAATCTTTTTATTTCCCTATTTTATCACTCCCTGGTGTATCTACCACTGTTATGGAAATATTGTGAAAAATCTTAATTCTTTTAGAGAATGTCTATGCTGCAGACTTGAAAAGCTTGCTTTGTGAGCCTTCATGAAATGTGGGTGTATAAGGATGGAGGGCAAAGAAGGTTTCACCTGTTTCACACTGTTCTCTGGGATTAATAATGTACCCAAATGGAAAGAAGAGACTCTCCTCCTTTTGTCCCGTCCTGCTCATCTTTCTATTCTCCCTCTTCCTCCTCATTTTCCCCAAATGAGGCATCTTTCAGGATCAAGAACTAAGGCATATGGTACCAATATGATCTTTTAGTGCATTTTAGAACAATTGGTGTTTGGGGAATACCCCAAGAAATTAGCTACCAGTGGAACTTTGTTCCTACGAGAATGCGAGGTCTAAGCCATAGATGAAAACGACCACTCTACATATGGTTTATTCACAAGGAAACGCCTGCACTAACGGTAATGGTTACTACTTAGTGACGACCCACCATGTGTCAAGCTCAGTGTTAAATTATTTACCACATTCTTCCATCTCATCCTCACAACAACTCTATTTTGGAAGAGATTATTAAGATCCCTTTATACAGATGAGGAGAGTAAAGTTTAGAGAATTTAGCTCCATACTCGAAACCATGCAAAGACTAAGTGGAAAACCACGAGTATAAGAATGTGCATATAGGTTTATCTGACACTGAAGCTGAGGCTGTTTAACACTTGCAATACTAACATAGTTAGGTGAAGTTGACAGGGTTTATACAAGTATAAAGTGAGAAAAATATTCATATATATGTTACCTTGAATTTTTAAGAAAATTTCTATTATTAAGAAGACACGTGTAGGTTAATTCTTTTATTGTTTTAACAAATCACATAACTTATTTTGCCATAAAAAGGAGACCAAATTGACATATGTAGGTAAGTTTGAATCTTTCATATTACTTATGCCTATGGATTATTTCATAAAATTTGTAGTCAATCTTTTAAAAAGCACTGTTACAGTGGTGTAATAAAACTAACATATAGGCATTTTCTCCACCAAAATTCATAGCTGTTTATTAGAGAAACACACTTTATAGGCACCGCAGCACAAGTAGTCCATTTGAGAAGTTATGAGTCTCTACTTTTGCTTTGTCCACCACAAGTACTTAATAAATATTTTGATTCAATAAATGATGAAAGCACCTTTGAATATATGACAAACAGAGAGGCCTCAGCAATAAAACAACATATCCAAGTTTAAAATGAATGTCTCTATTATTTACAGTAATACTCACTGCAATAGGATAATGGCATAAATATGATAAAATTAGTAACTGGACATAGTAAAACAATTTCAACAGTACAATTGAATAAAAATTGAAAAAAAGCTGTTATCTCTCCCTTTCCTCTTCTATCCCAGTCACAATTCACAGAGGAAACAACATTTAATCGGGTCCAGTTTTATTTCTTCTGGCTCTTACCTTCATAATTCCACAGAATATGCTTCTATGCCCGTTTCTTGACTAATAGGGACAATCCTTTACATTTACTGCATGCTGACATTTGGTGCTAAGGGACAGTGTTAACTAAGCTGCTATTTTATCTCCGTTAGTACTCCCCAGGAATAAATACTGATAGTGTTCGCCAAGCACAGTAATCCTATCCTCCTCATTACTTGATTTATATATCATAATTCCAACAGTAATCTATTAAACGAAGTCTTCCAAGAGTCTTTAGGGAAAATTTTCTTTATTCTTTAAAAGAGACTCAGAGCAAAAGACATTCTCTTCTTCAGTGGACACTCTTGTGACATTTATACGATGGTTCTGAGGCAGCCATCTTGTGACTATGTATTAGGGAAGGTGACTTCCCTAGGATGGCAGAGGGGAATGAGGGAAAGAGCATGAGTCTTTGAAGATGTGAGATGTTCAGATAATTAATTTATCTACCACAATTAGATGTGGTAAACCATGTCTGAACAAGTTCTAAAAAACTGAATTTACTTTTTACTTATAATCGCCAAACCACAGGCCTCATATTACTCAGAAGGTAATATAATATGATGAAGAGGATCCAAACTCTGGCGCTAACAACCTGGTATTCAAATATCAAAATCTCTGTTGTTTCATCTGTCATATCTGAGTGTTGAAGCTTGTTATTTAAATCTGGGAATCTATGACTTACGAACCCACTGTTAGTTTGGACATGATTAGGAAGTTAAAAACTATAGCCTAGTGTTACAAACAAGTGAGTAAGAATATGTTAGAAAGTCCATAGACTTATAGTCTTGGAGTCTCATCTTCACATTTCCAACTTTCACTTGATGGAATTTCTTGAAACAGTAAGCGAAGCTCTTAGACTATGTCCATATCTGTACAGCAGGTATATAATAGACATTCGACAGGATCAAATGGGCTAATGCACATAAAAATGTTTAATGAAATTTCATTAGAAATACTCATACTGTCTACTGTACGTGTTAGGAGCTCTCATAGGGTCTAGGCAAACAGCAGTGAACAAAACACCTTAATAGGCATAAATGAATTCATTCATTGACACATGATCTGCTCTAATTTTGTTTATGAGTTATGAAATCACAACAGACCATGTGATCATGAGTCTATTGTATTGCATTACAAAATTCTAGAATACAGAATTGAAATACCACAAGAGAACATATAATCTGGTTTACTTTAAATACATGACCATAAAGATCAGATATTAGAATTTACATTTTTTTACATTGTCTATGCTAACCTATACTCATTTAATTGAATTATATAATAATTGTGAAAGATTTTTGATGAATCAGCTGTGCTCTTGTTACTTCTTGCTGCCAACAGCATGCATGTTAGAAAAGATTGACATGCTTTTATCAGTATCCATAATACAACAAATTTGGAAAAGATAGACGCTCACATTGCTTGGCTCTTGACTACCATACAGTAAATTTCCCAGTCCCCATTGCACAGTCCTGGGATTGCTTAACCCTTCCTCAACTTAATCCCTTCCCCATCTGAGACCTATTGGAAACTCTATAATTGCCCATTCTTGTTCTTGATCTTAGCTAGAGTGACAGAAAATCATCCAGTAAAACCACATGGGAAAAAGTCTAGTTAACCTTTAATATTTCCATGGTTTTCTTAGTCATTTAATGCTGCTCCTCTGTAATAATTTCAATTCCGGATCTCCAGCCCTTCTATGCCTACCATCAGAAAGTACATGCTCTACATACAACTGTGTAAGTTCAGCCTTGCTTAACAACTGCTAGTCTCCAGGGGAGGTGAGGGTGGAATCCGTTGTGCTCAGCCCGTCATGAACCTGGAGCCTGAATTCAGTTCTCCTGGAACTGGATCCCATGTAATGACTTTGATATTTTCCTTCCTATCTTTAAATGAAAGAAAGAAAGAGAGAGGAAGGGAGGAAGGAAAGAAGGAAGGGCATATGTGTGTGTATACTTTTACAAATCAGATCAGAAATGCACTGATAAAATATTATCTGTATTCTTTTTGAATATTGTTTCTCAGAATATTTACCTCTTGTGTAGTTTACCAATGTGAGGACCTGGTTACTCAAACTTAACTACAGCTGGGGAGATAGGGATCAGGTAAAGGTTGAGATATGCTTTCTGCTACTGCCATTAGCTTTCCAATTAATTACAAGAGCTCTGTAAGTTCGGTAAGTGTCCTTTCCCTGGCAATGATTCAACTTTGTCAGGATTCGGAGACAGGGCCCTGTGCAGTGTCACACCAATTGTGCATTTTCTCTGCCTCTCCCTTAGGAGGACTGTCCTGGAAGAGCAGCAAAAGTATTGTCCAGGACACAGGAAGAACTGGAGAACCACACCTCTACCTGTCATGTTGATTTGCAGAGAGCTTTCCTCTCTGCCTTCACTTGATGGCTTCCACGGGACTGGGAAGGAGTAGCAATTAAAAAAATAAATATAAGTAGATTTCAGTATTTGTCTTTTCAATCTTTGCACTTACCTAGAATTATTGAACTTAATTCAGAAAGAATGGATCAAAGTGCAAGTGCCTGGCCCTTCTCTTAGAGCACTCCATGCCCGTGACCTTAAAGGGTAAAGAACTTTTGTTGGCCTCTTGGGAATTTGTGTCATAGTTAACATCTTCTAGGACCTGAAGTACAATTACAGCGACAGGCACCAGCACACAGAGTCATCGCCAGTCAATGGCAATGGTAATGGTCCTTAGCTGCAATCTAACTGAGAGTCATCATTGACCTGTATGCTGGATTCCCAAAAGGTCACAGAATAACAGTGAAATTGGTATTAATAAAATGAATGATAATATTAACAATAATTGCAATATCTAACCATGATAAATACTTTACATTCTTTATCTCATGAAATACTCACCATGGCCCTATGAGGTGGATACACTTATCATGCTGTTTTAGAAATGAATAAATGGAAGCTGAGGAAGTAACAAATAACCCACATTTACAACTAGAAAAGAAAAGAGTTAAGATTTGAATCCAGATCAGAAATATAGGCTACATGGATTCACATATGTTTTACTAACAAACAAAAACAAAACATAAAAGCAGATAAAGAAAGGCCCCATGACTTGGTGTAATTGCCACAGAGGGGGTACACTAAGTGTCCTGTATGTCTTTATGTAGAGGAAACCCCAGTCTGTCAACAAAGGAAAAGCAATGACAAGCACTCTCTTCGCTTTATAGAAGCACATCTCCTTTCAGTTAAAGGCTTTCTAAGAGAGTTGGCTTGCCCAGAGCTGGTGTCACTACTTTCCATGGGGAATTTTAGGGTTTTCTGTAAAATGCCTTTTAATTAAGCTGCAGTGGTATATCCAGTATGCTCTGACTATTTACACTGAACACTGTTGATGAGGCAGAATGTCTCCTCTGTTTCTTTTCCCTACTAGTTTTTCAGTGAAAGTGAGAGCACCCAGGAAAACAAAACGAAAAGAAGTAAACAAAGAGATGGTGTCTTTCTGCCCACTGAAATGCCCAAGACTCTGGTTCACACAAAATGGAGCCGGCTTCATTGTCCACATGCGCCTCTGTTTCTTTGCATCTTTCAAGGTCCTGCTCTTTGCCCTATGGTGCTCTTGCAGATGCTCTCGAGCACACATCTGGAGTAGTTAATCCCTTCCACTCCAATGTGCTGACACCTAGACAAACTTTTTCTGCTGACAGAAATGGCTTTTTAAAGAGTCCAAGAAGCTTTTGTAATGAGTTTAAACATTGGATGTAAACAAGGCTTAATCTACACATGTAAGCTGCACTCACTTATACAAAAATAATATTATATATAATATTATTTTAATATACTCCAGGAACTAAGCATCTTTTAGCTATTAGAGTAGAAATTCTTCTGCGTTAAGTTTACTGGAAAGAGTAACAGATGCTCAACATACAATATCAAGGACAAACAGCAAACCTTCCATGAGAAAGCCTTCTCTTGTACTACCAGGCCTGGGCAATTCCTTCTCTCGAGGACTCTAAGAATTCTCCAATTCCATGGAGAATATTTTAGATAAAGAAGAATTTGAGGTTCTAGATTCCAGTGTTATTTCTATCATTTGCTAGCAAGGTGAACTTAAGCAAATCTTCCATACAGCTTCCTCTTCTGTAAATCTGGTCAAATAACACCTTTCAGATAACACTTTGGGGTCGTTGAAAGTATCAACTGAGAAAAATATCTGAAAATATTTCTGAACTGTGATGATACATAAGACACATGCACTGATATTTGTTATCCAAAATATATGTAAAATTGTGATGGGGTATTAGGGAGGAATTTCTGGACTTGTAAAGGAGGGGAAAACTGCTATGCATACCCAATTTAGGTTCCAGTTTTAGATTCTTATAAATCTTATGGTCTGGGGTGAGCAAAATAAACACCTGGGATAAGTTGATTACTCTAAAAGCTGAAGGGTAAGCCCTAGAAGTCAGTATTGAGTAAAACTGGGGCAATATATATGATATATACAGAATCAAAAGAGAGAGCTTGTAACTGCAGTCCTGCTATATGCTGTTCCCCAAGCATTCCATGTGAATCAAAGAAGATTTTTTTTTTTGGCTGAGGAAGATTCACCCTGAGCTAACATCCATGCCAGTCTTCCTCTATTTTTTTCTCTTTTGCTTTTTAGTATGTGGGCCTCCAGCACAGCATCACCACTAACAGATCAGTTCAGATCTACGCCCTGGAACTGAACCTGGGCTACTGAAGCGGAGTGTGCTGAACTTAACCGCTAGGCCACTAGAGCTGGCCCTAATCAAAATATTTCAATAGTGAGAGTTAAAAGTACTGATAAGTTGGGATGATGAGCTGATTAATATTTCTATAAAATTGGCTGCATATTCTAGAGAGTTTTGTACTTGGATGAAGTTAAGAACACGTGAGAAAACAAACTTTAAAATACTAACAGCTAATATCCACTCTAGCTCCCAAAGTTTTAAGAGACTGCAAGAACTCCTTACAGACTGTTTGCCTCGTAACATCTTATATGTCCTTCTACTAATTGCTAAGTATCCTGGATTCAATCAATTTAATAGTACTATATAAAATGAATTTGGAATTTAGCATTAATCCTATTGTTTGTTTTGTCCTATAATCCAATCCAAATATTTACCAGTCCTAATTAGAAGGCTTAATATAGTAATTTGATGGAAAGAAATCTTGAGCACCCATCGGATTTTAGACATTTTAAAAGAAATAGTCTTTGCTAAAAATAATACCTGATTCATTCTATTTCCATTGGTTACAGCCACTTGATTCTCTACTCAATAACTTATTGTCTAAAGTTTTCTTTAAAAAATCCAACTATCTATAGATAGGAGATATCCAACATATTTATTAGTAAAATAAGAGAAAAAGTATTTTCTTTCTTTAATCCATGCCTCCAAAATGCACAAGGAGGTAGGTCAAATCAAATGTAATTGTCTGGGCCGCATTCTCTAATGGATAGACTTTTACACCTTAGACCTAATGTGTATACATAGGCCTCTTGGAAATAGCATGGTTTGTGAGCTAATGATGTGCATTGCTAAATATTTTTACATCAGGGTGACATTTATAAATTATATTTTAATATTACAATTATTTTAGATGATTGCCCCCAAAGCCCTTTCATTTTTAGAAAATATAAAGCATGCCTGGCCCACAGACACTCAAAACCCAAGATGTTCCAAATTGGACTCATTATCTCTCCACCCCCGCCCTAAAGCCGCTGCTCCTGCATCCCCTTGCTCCTGTAATGGGGCCGCTCTCCTCCCAGTCACACAGGCTAGCAAACTTCCGTCATCTTTGACTCCGACCTCTTCTGACCCTTTAAATCTAATCAACCAAGTCCGCTCAAGTTTATCTTTGAAATGTCTTTGGAATCTGTCCTCTAAGCTTTATCCACACCATTCCTCTCTTGTTTAGGCTCTAATTGTCACATGCCCTAAGTTATTCCAAGGGCCAATCCTCTCAGCTCCTAGGAACTAGTGCATTCTACATCCAAAATATCCTCCTTACATTGATTGCATTATTCTTTTAAAACACAGAGATGAAGATATAACCACTTGGATGCTGGAAAACATTTTTGGCAAAAGCATTTTACAAACAATGCAATCTAAATTCCTTAGCAAGTCACCGATCTCTTCACCTTTTTGTTCCATTGGTCATTTTTCCCCAACAACTCATGTTCTAGCCCAACTCCACCATTGGATATCTCTAAATAGTCTATATTTTCCTCAGATAAGCTCTTTTGAATGGGTAGTCATTGCTACCTTCTGCACAGTGGGAAAATCTAATCATTTTTCAAATCACAATTCATCTCCTTTATATCCTTGGGAAGATTAATCATCTTTGCCACCCAGGTACCTAGCACTTTTATTTCTCTCTTATAATACCACAATCTAATAAGAATTAAAATTTCTCAGATATGTTTTAGTTTACCCCAGTAAGCAGAGAGTTCTTCGAATTCAGGGACCTTGTCTTTTTCATGGTTACATGCTTCATTTTGCCCTTTCCAGAGTAAGTTCCAGAGGTGTTTATTATTAAACCTTTTAAAATTGTTTCACAAATTACCATTGATGCTATTCATATTGTATCATGAAAATAACATTTTTCTTAGCAGCATATCTTATATATAGGAGAGATCAAGACAAATCAAACATTAGGAGAAAACACCCAAATCTCTTGCCATGACATACAATATTTTTCATTATAACTTTGCAGTAGGATAATTCATACTTTTAAAAAGCCAAAGGAGTATATATATGTTGCAAAAGTATTATGTTTCCTCAAAAACTTAATGAGAAAAGATAGTGGCAGATGGAGCTCCATTGGCTAATTTTCTTCCCAGCTGCCTGGATGAAAAATACAGATGCACTGACCCTAAGCTTCTGCATGCTAAGTGTTCAAATATTCAGTTCTCGTTAGTTACCCATTATGCCAAGGTTGAGTGCCCAGTGTCTAGCTTACCAGACACTATTCACCTGGCTGTCCCTTTTGTTCTCAGTTTTAATGTGAAGGAAGAGAGTTCCAAAAATAGAACAAACCCTGCAACTGGCTTGTGTTCCTGAGAACACAATTAGATCACTGTAAAGTGACAAAACCGTATCACATTTGTTTGAAGTAGTTCAAAAATACTAGATATATATTTTTTAAATTGCTTGTACTTTTTTCTCCCTTCCAGACCTTTTCAATCTTTAGAAACCTTAGCTGCAAAAAAGGGCCAATTTGTCCTTTAAAAACTAGGCAGCCTCAAGATTCTTCTCATGTTAAAGTGAAATGGGAAATCATTTTCATTTCCATGGATAATTCAAGCCTCAAATGACTTAACTGCAACTCCCTATATGTTTTAATATTGTGTGTGTGTACACATTTTCTAGAACTCCTTCCCAACATTTCAAGTGGTAGTAATTTTCTTTGTGAGAGAAATCTTCCTTCTCTCTAACTTGCTCCTAAAACCACCTATATAAAAAACCATCTTCCCAATCTCTCTGCTTTAATGGACCATTCTTGGGAGATGTTATTTAGGTTCCCTGAATGTTCTCTTCACTCCTATCAAAGACTTGTCTGTCCCATGACTCTACACTCACCTCTCTGCTTCCCAATTTGTCTGTAAGAGGATTAGAAAATTGTCAGATTTACAGAGTATTTTGTCTACATGGTGATTTTTAAAGAATTACCAATATATGCAATTAAAAGATTTCACAGAAAACCTCCCGGCTCCTGTGAAAAATCTGAATATCTAATAACATGTATTCTACAAAGTAATAGTCAGCTGGAGCTGACGGGAGATGTATTATTCAGGGGTGAGTCAGGAGAGAGAAACCACACCAGTAATTTGTACAGGAAAATTTAATATAAAAATTACTAGTTAGTAACAAGTGATAAACTTCTAAGCGGTAAAGAGAACTCTAAAAGATACAAGAAGAGCATCTGTATGAAGCAGACGCTATCCTAGGGCTGAAGCCAAGGACCCAGGGAAGGAACAAATTGGGAAGAGAGTACCCTCACCCAACCCCTAGAGGGTGTGGCTATGGCAAACTGTGTGAGGAGAAGTTCCCTGATGCTCCAAGAACAGGGCTGGAAACAGAAAACCGCCTGCTGGATTGCCAGCAAGACCCACTAGGAAACCACTACTACAGTGCCAGCAAAAACATGCTGGAGAATAAGTTCCATTGAGTGTCCTGTACACGCTGGCGGTCACTTATTGCAGGAGCAAGAAGGAAAATAACACATTAAAAGCTGGGAGAGAGGCCTCTTCCTCCCGCAGTGTCCCTTCAGTGGCAGAAGATGAAGTTTCCCCTTCTGACAAAGTTTAACATCGTGCCAGTTGGCAAAGGACATCTTAATAGGAACCAGCCCCAAGTTTTCAAGGCAGTGCAAAGAAGGGTGGATTCAGAGCTGAGAGGCAATAAATTGGTAACTAGCACAGAACATATACTCTAACTGATCATAATTCCCTTTCTGACTCATATAGGCATTTGAGTTTAAGGCCAATGATCCAAGATATCAGCAACAAGCAACTGACATAGCATGAGTTTCATATCACAAAGAAAGACTTTTTAGAGACTGGAGACTCTGAGTCTCAATCAGCAAACATTGAATTACCAGCACTGCAGACATGCAGAACTGTATCTAAGATAAGGCAAAAAGAGTATGGAAAAGATGAATCCTCCATATATTTACCTAAAATGCATTACTTTACTGCTACATGTTGTGATGTCCAACATGAAAAGAATTACATAAAAATGAAATGACTTTGTGATCTGACCAGAGTTCTACGTCAGCTGCAAAGACATTACCATCTCTTTTTGATAGACCTGGATACTTTTCCAAAAAACCTTTAAAACCTGGATTTCTGTATTTGTTTTAAAAGTTCCTTTTAATACCTTGATCAAAAATATTTGTCTCATCTTTATTTCAATTTGCTGCTAGACCATCTACTCACAAATCTTATTAACTGTCCCCGGCACTAGGCTCAAGTGAGGGGAAATGGTTTTGACAGTGCTTTCTTTTTCTTGGATTCTTGGATGAAAGGAGATACCAATTAAAATTGGTATTTAAAAAGAAAAACTGATTTTTTGGCATTGCTTTTGACCTTCAAGAAAATGAAATATGAAGTCTTTGAAAATATTCTGAGGAGAAGGCTTGGAATTTTTGCCTCTAGCTTCTAACCACTGTTGAGAGACTTTTGAACCTAGGCAAGCAATGAGCTTGTTTCTTCTATGTATTCAGAAAAAGCTAACCGGATTGATATTCAATAAGTATTAACTCTTGCCTATGCCCCGAGAGGATCTTGCAGGTACTGATAACAACTTGGCAAGACATCTCTCATTTATACAAGAGCAAGTCAAAATAATACCAGACTATCATACTTCTACAAAGTAAACGAGAATCCCCTAGGACTTTAACTAAGATGCTGAACTCACAGCTCGAGTCAACACAGACCATGGAGTGCTTTTGACAGGTTCAACATGGGAAAGAAGAGTTTTAACCAACTAAAGATATCAAGCACACAGATTTCTGCCCAAGTTAATAAAATAATTTCTTTCTTTCTCTTATGTTCCCTAAGTTATGTTGGTAAAAACTAAGTCAATTTCTTCTGAAGACAATATTTAATAAAGTTTTTTAGTTTTTCTTTCACATACACACACGCAAATGCTGATATAAGGGAGGACGTTTCCTGAGTATCAATGTACCAACTTTGAAAGGTGAAATATTGAAACATTGAAAACCTTTAAGTATCTACAAGAATCTCTATTTTCTCTCATTTGACAATTTGTGTGCTCTTACCATATAAAATTTCGGCATCTCTTCATTAAAAAAAGCCAATATAATGAGGGCGTTATTTTTTGTAAAAGAAAAGTAATTCACATAGCTCTAAGAAATATACTCTGCTGCGTTCTCTACATGCTATTGGGAACCTAGCATTTTTAAGAACAGAAACAGGAGCATAAAAATATAACTAAACTTCAAAAGCCCTGTGACAGCGTGACTGGTGTTGTATAACCTTCCTTGATCTACCAGAAAGAATCATTTCTGCAAACCTTAGAGGTGAGAGCTGCAAGGTTTACATTTTAAGAGTGTTCATTTTAATGAAAACTCTGAGAAAACCAAGGCGGCACTGTGGTTGACGGGAAACCGGCTTTATTTTGCACTCAGGTACCAGGTCATGGATTCTTGCCAATGGGTAAAGAGCCCCCTGAAGGCATTTATTTAGTTAAAACACTCTAACCATTATTTAACTCATTTATTAAGTATGTTGGAAGGTCTCTGGGGCTGCATAAGACATTTTTAAAACTATTGTCAGGGTAACAGTGCCAATGGAAATTCAGTGTTTGAAGGAAGCTGCAGAGTAATATCCCTGAACCTCTTTAATGGGTTTCTTTGAGGACTTGTAAAGCTCCCTTTGTATAAATGGACCACTCACATTAACCTATAAAGAGAAATGTTTGGCTTGCATCTCTTAAAAAAGAAAAAGTCATATGGGTGGCAAATTTGGATGCTGCTGTAAATTGAGGTCATGTACTCAGACAGATAATGAAATGAATAGTATCATTTTGCACTTACTTGAGATTGTAGGAATTATTGAAAATAGAGAGAGGAGAGAGAGAAAAAAAAAATCAAGGGATGGTATAGAAATATGGTCTCTGGTACTCAGTCTTCTTACTATTGATTTATTATATATTTGTCTTTTTTTCTTTCTCTCAATTATTTTACATCCAAATTTCTCTGCATAAAATTCAATAGACATTAAGAGATGAGCCAAAAGGGTTACAATTTAAATATAGGAGATCGACTTGATTTTATAATCCAGCTGTATAATGATCAAATTTAAACAGATATTTGGAAAATAAGGCAAAACAGAAAAGATATTTTCTGATTTCAAAATTCATAGATGTCCAGTTAATATTCAAATTTTTTTGCAACTGTAACTGTTACTTAATGAGTCTTGTTTACTACTTTAAAAAAAGGTACAATAAATAGTAGTCCAAAATGAAAGTCATTACACACTATTTAGCACAGAAATGGAGTTAATTCTATTTGCAACTTAAAAAAATTAACCGAAATATGCAATTCTTTTAGTATCTGTTATAAAGCGTGGTTGATCAAAATCCTGAACTTACTGGGTGGTCTATATTTTCTTTCAAGATCTCATGTACTTATGGTGCTTAGTTTGTAACGTTCATGGAGACTCCCTGTAACAGGTCAGACTGAAGGAAAGTAAACAGCTGGTGGATTTAAAAACTGCATGTGAGCTCCGCTATGAAAACCAAATATTTAACAATTTTGCTTTTTTGAGAAAACTTAGATTGCTATCTATGTGGCTTTTCTATTTGCACACCAGTTAAGTAGGGATCGAGCTGTGTGTTTTTTGGTGTGTTACTGAATACATACTCCAGAGTAGATTTGTGAAATCTTGTAGATCCTGCATATTCTACTTAACATGTTGGGACAGGTTCCACCCTGACAGAACTCAACCACTACTTAGATTGATCTAACAGAACTGCATTTCTAGAATGCTTTCTTTTAATAACCTGTAATATGATGTATTGTCTGTGATGAATGTTCACAAATAAACATATCAAAACTATTCTTTCTCATTTTTAGTGTTCTTCTTTGGTACCTCTTGGATTTTTAAGAAGCAAGTGCTTTCAGATATGAGTGATTTTCTAAACCTTTGCTTCACTGTTGCTACACCAAATTGGTTAAACTAGTCAGTAGACCACTCCGAGCCCTCCACAATAGATCTTTAACACTTTGTGTGCCGAGCTAAATATTGCGAGCTACGCAGTAGTAATTTTGAAACAGTATGCTGAATTTTCTGTTGGACTCTCAACATCCCTTTTCCTGCCTCCTACGCTCCCCATGTATCTCAGAGACTGGAGACCAATGTTTCTGAGGCTCTCTGGCCATCAAGGTTCCATTTTAGATTCACCAACGAGAGGCCCTGAGTGATATTTGGAAGTGATATTTGGAAGGCGGAAGAAAATCAAAAAGCATTTTAGTCCTGATAACAGCAGGCAGATGGAGCCTATGGCAGATGACTTCCTGCGGATTCACAAGAAATTTTCTGACTTGGTTCGGTGAATCATCCTCTTCTGTTCTGCAGGTTGCTGAGATCATTGGTGAAGGTTCTTGGCGGTTGTTATATTATCTGAATTTCTGAACTTTAAAAGTGTTTTCCACAATCTTTGCTTTTCCAACGATTCCCACATTTTTATTACCTTCCATTCCCCTGTGTTTAATTCCTTCCAGCATGAAACACCTAGGAAGTTTTCTGTTTTCCTGACAAAGCCCCGACTTAATTGCCTCCATATAAAAATAACCCTTTAGTTATTAGATACTTCTAGAATGATGTGACTAAGGCACTATTTTTTCCACCACAACTCTCTACCCACCTATAATTTTCTAAAAATCATTTCCAAATTCAAAGAGCACGGATCTTGTAATTTGTGTATCAAATAATGTCAAATACCACTACCCACTCACACTACTTACTACCTCTTACTTATAAAATAAAATTTGAACTCCTTAGTCTAGTGTTAGCTTTCTACTCATGACTTGCTTTTTCAATATTATTTCCCACTCCTTCTTTTACATCCTTTGTTCACTAGTCAATTGGGACATTAAGTATTTGCAATCCACCACAAGCATTTTTTTTTTATTTCAATGCCATTGTTTCTACCATTTATTCAACTGAAACTTTCATCTCCACTTGCCAAAATTTATCTTGATGACATGCCTGAAAGGATACCTGTTGTATCATTTCCCAAAGTAGACGCCATGCCATTCTCATTTTATGTTCCTAGAAGTGACTAGGACTATCCCTATTCTGTGAGTCCATAAATTCCTACTCAGATTCACTTACAGCATATATCTTATCATTCAGTAATTATTGTTTAATTAATTAATCTATTTATTTATTTATTTTTGATGAGGAATATTCACCCTGAGCTAACATCTGTGCCAATATTCCTGTATTTTGTATGTGGAGTGCCTCTACAACATGTCTGATGAGTGAAATAGGTCTGCACCCAGAATCCTAACCCACAAAACTGGGTCGCTGAAGTGGAATGCATGGAACTTTAACCACCAGGCACGGGGCCAGCCACAGTAATAATTATTTTTTTGTTTATCTTCCCTCCCAGTACTTGTCTGATTGCCTGGTACATAGTTAGTGCTCAATATGGTTTCCCTGAAAGAACGACGAAATAAAACAACATGTTAGAAATCACCAAAACCAACTTTCAAACAAACATTTCCAAATGCTGGGTACTGTACAAAGAATAACTATTTAAATATATAGCTAATTGCCATAAACTGAGGAAAATCCCCCCCAAGTTAAAGAACTTGAAAACAGAATGGTAAGCTTACTTGGAAGATGTGATCACACACGTAGCGGTAAATCACTCAAAGGGTCACATCCAAGTGTAAGACTGAAACCAGGAGGTCTGGAAAACTCAAGCAAAAGAAGTTAAAGTCACACCAGAATCTGAAAGTAATATGAGCAAATATTCTTGGGATGAAGCAATATAATAGAAGGCATCGTCCACTTTATAAAAACAAAACAAAACGAAAACGCGGGGAATCAGGAGAAGGAAATAAAGAGCAAAGTGAGAGACACAAAGACTTTAGGTATTGAAATGTCAGCTAAATGATACACAATAAGCTTTATTAAATTGCTTACAAAATAAAAAAACAGACGACATCAAAAAGAATAAGATTTAAAATTTAATCAAAAAGAATTTGTAGAAATAAACATATGTAACAATTGAAATGAAACCCTCAATGATATATTGAATCCCACATGAATTCAGATACCATAAGAGAGAACCAGTAAAGTTTATAAAATGTGTAAAAAATTTATCTAGGCTGGAACAGAGAAAAAAAAGACGTGGAGACTCTGGAAGAAATTAAGAGACATAGATGTAGAATGAAGATGTCCAATATTTGTCTAACTGGTGCTTCAAAATAAGAGAGAAAAAAAGGGATGGAGAAGCCACATCCAAATTGAAAATGACTGAGAATATTCCAGATATGATGAAAAACATTACCCCTGAGATTCAAGAAGCCTGACAAATCCCAAGCTAAATAACGAATAAAAGAATTGTTCTTCATGAATCTGAAGAACACCAAAGACCAAAAGATGATCTTAAAAGAAAGCAGAAATAGAATAAGATGTCTGAAGGAAGAAGATCAGTTAGGGGCCTGCCCGGTGGCACAGCAGTTAAGTTTGCATGTTCTGCTTTGGTGGCCTGGGGTACGCAGGTTCGGGTCCCGGGTTCAGACATGGCACTGCTTGGCAAACCCATGCTGTGGTAGGCATCCCACATATAAAGTAGAGGAAGATGGGCATGGATGTTAGCTCAGGACCAGTCTTCCTCAGCAAAAAATAGGAGGATTGGCAGCAGTTAGCTGAGGGCTAATCCTCCTCCTCCAAAGAAAAAAAAAAGATCTGTTAGAATGACAGCATAATTTCTCAATACCAACAATGAAACTGGAATATAGTAGAATGACCATTTTTTTGAAAGGCTGAGAAAAAATAACTCAACTTAGAATTTAATATCCAATTAAATTAATATACGAGAATGTAGGTGATATAAATCATTTTCAGAACTAAACAAATGAACTAAAATGTTTACCATAACAGATCCTTAATTATGAAATATCTAAATGATACGCAACAGAAAGAAGGAATATGATCCCAGAAGGACAACTCAAAATACAAAACTACAGGTAAAAGAGTTGATAAGCAGGTTGGTAAATGTAAACTAAAGTTTATTATTTAAATAGCAATAAGAATACCTTGTTTGGGAAGAATTCCTAAGACCATTTAGAGTAGAAGTATTTATTAATTTAGATGTATAAAGTTAAATACAACTATCAAAATACTTAGGGAAGCCAATGAAAGAATTGAAAAAGAAAATGTTCATTATAAGTTCCAGAGCATCAGAGGAAACAAAAAATTAACAAAGGTATGAAAGGAGTAAAATCTAAGCACAAAAAATGTGAAACAAATAGAATTAGCCAAATTAGATACAGAAACAGATCTAAATATATTAGTAATCATAATAAAATATACATAGACTAAACATACTTGCAGAAAATTAGAATGAATTTTTAAAATCTTATTATACGCTCTGTACAAGTGACATATGTAAAATGTAAGCAAAGAGAAAAATTGAAACACTAAGTATGTGGGAAAGTAATATCAGAACAATACTAAACAAAAGAAAGACGATGTAGCTATGTCAATATCAGATATATTAGACTTTAAGGCAAAAAATAATATCTAAGGAAAAGTAAGCTCATTGCACGATGACTACAAATATATCATAGAAAAAAGAGAAACACAAAGCAAATTAGACAAATACACCAGTAAAATGGGCATATTTTGGTAATTAATAGATCAAATAGTTAAATTTAATAAAAAGGAAGATTTGAACAATACAATTAATAAACATAATCTAACAGATGTATATATAAATCCTTGCACCAAAGAATGTAATAAAACACATTTTCTCAGATGTACACATAAAGCATTTATGAAAATTGACTAAATACCAGTCTCAACTAATTAGTATTATATTGTATCATATCATGGGCCATCAGTTATATGGGCCTGGGAAGCATGCATATAGTGTTAGAAATGAAAAAGATATTTTCAAAATTGCATTTGAAAATGGAATAAATGAATAAACTTGCTGCCTTCGATTAGTATTTTACTTACCTATGTATTTTTTACTATATACTTACTTTATCTTTTGTGGAGCATGAATATTCCACTTTAATCCTCCACAGTTTAGGTCACTACCCCAATATCAGATCACTATATACAGTGGCATTGGAAGTGACTCAGAACAAAGTACCTCATATCTAGTAGTCACTCAGTAAGTATTTCTGACTGATCAGAAGGAGAAAGAAAACCAATAGCGTGGGTTGAGTGAGGCCAAAGGCTCTAAATCTATTTCATGTTTAGATTTTTCATTGTACTCCAGACCACTGAATTTATTCCTTAAATTCAAAGTGTCTAAAACATACGTCATGATCTTTCCCTTCAAACCTGTTCCTCTCCTGCTTTTTTCTTCCCCTCTGTCAGCAGAATCGTATGCACCCAGGAAAATGCTGTCCAACTTAGAAACTGCAGAGGCTTCATCTTCCTTTTCAATCTTCACCACCAATCGCCACTGTGGAAATGCAATCGCTTATCATTTCTCGTCTTGATTACTGCCTTAGCAGGCTAATAACTCTTCATGTTTCTGGTTTTGTTCTCTTTTGATACTCTCTGCGGTACGATCGAAATAATCTTTCAGGAATACAACTCAAAGTATGACACGCTCCTTCTTAAATATTTCTTTTAGTTCTTATTACTTACAAGATAAATTCTAAACTCATTTGTGCAGGATGTAAGATTTTTCAAGAGCTGGCCCTGTCTCAGTTTTTTAGCTTCAAATCTTCCCTTTTCTCTCATACTCATCAAATCAGCCTATAGGACTTCCCTTTTTGATATCTTCCAGGATGCAAAATGCCTTCTCTCATCTCAGCACCGCTGCTCAGATAGCCCTCTCTGCTTGAAAAACCCTTCTAGCTTCGTATCCCAACCAACCTTGCTAACTTCCACATCATGACTCAGCTCAGCAGCATCTCCTTGAAGGAACGTGTCTGTGACTTCAGCCAATCCAGGTGCTTTGCCATATGCTCTTTTAGCACTGTGTGCATAATTTGATCCTAATTCTCACCTCTGGATGGATTAATTCTCTTTCCTTGCATATAATTACCTCTAGGTTGCAAAGATAGAGAAAGAATTAGCCATTTGTGGAACCCTAGTGCCTATGATTGCTTGACATGTATGATTCACATGTTTCATAGGCGAGGTGTGGCTGAGGTAGAGTCTTAAGGAATGAAGGGAAGATGGGAGGATGGGAAGGAAGGTGGGAAGAAGGGAGGTAGCCTCTGTTTCTTCATTAGTTAAATAAAGTGATTTGAAGATATCACACACCTGATAAAATCAGCTTCTTGAATGATGCTAGCTAAGACTCTTATCAGACTCATGCTCCACAATTTCTCCAAATGCTCCAAGGAATACTATGGAAATAAATTTACTTCTCCAGTACAGCATCCAGCCCTCTTTCTTAATTTTAGTACATATTGAAAAACATTTTTCTCTCAATTGTACTAAGAAACAAGAATTGATGATATTCTTGTTTCAAAGATAAAGAGCCGAGTTTCACACAACCTTCCTCGAGTTAAGTAGTTAAAACCAGGTGTTCTGATGTTTACTTCTTTTTTGCATTCTCTCAGTTCTCTCACTGTCTTTCATGTCTCTCTCTTGCCATGAAAGCTTCCATTCTCCCTATGTAGCCACAGTTATTTATTTGGATAGTAATAATAGTAACAGAAAAAATAATTAACATATACTGAGAACTTACTCTATCACAATCATGGTGCTAATTTCCTTATAAGCACCATCTCATCAAAAAATACTCACAAAAATCCTATGAGATAAGTAGTAGTGTTATCATTATTCAGGTAATGAGTTAAAATCTAATTACTATCGTAGCAGCTAACACCAGAATTCCAGTGATGAAAGCAGCTCACTTTTGGGGAGAAATAATCTAACAAGCTAAGAGCGCAGACCCTAAGGGAATCAGCAGTGGCAGAAGCCCAGGTAACAAAATATGAGGGCAGAACTTTTTCTCATGAGAGAAAGGAAGAGGTAAGTGTAAGTCTGTTCGGGCTGCCATAACAAAATACCACAGACTGTGTAGCTTAGAAACAAAATAATTTTATTTCTTACCGTTCTGGAGGCTGGAAGTCTGAGATCATGGTGCCAGCAGGGTTGGGTGAAAGCTCTCTTCTGTGTGTGTGTGTGTGTGTGTGTGTGTGTGTATTATTGTCTCTACAGTACCACCTTATAAGCATTAAAGTGTTTTATGAGGTAAAGAATTAGTATAATTCATTTATATTTGAAAGTTAGGTTCCTGATCTGTCTTGATTCCTTACAATTTTTATTTGCTTTTTCTATGGACTGAATGCTTATGCCCCCCCAAAATTCATAGGTTGAAGCCCCAATCCCCAAATGGGATGCTGTTTGGAGGTGGGACCTGTGATGAAATTAAGGACCTTATAAAAAGAGGAAGAGACAAGAGATCTCTCTCTCTCTCTCTCTCCCCCCTCTTCCCGAAGCATGCACCAGGAAGTCACGTGAGGACAAAACAAAAAGATGACCATCTGCAAACCAGGAAGACCGTCTTCACAGACACCTAACCTGTTGGCACCTTGATCTTGAACTTCCCAGCCTCTAGAACTGTGAGAAATAAATGTTTACTAAACCACTCAGTCTATGGTATTGAGTTATAGCAGCCTGAACTAAGACAGCCTTTGTATACATCAGGCTTTTAAGCTAATTACATTCTTTAAATAAATTGCATAGATTGACTCTGAAAATATAATCCATTAAAATTACACATTTATGGGCTATTACTGTGCCTTAGCTGCTTCAATCTTTAATATTCCAGATCTTAGGAATAAATCAAAATTTAAGTATTTTTAATACTTAGACAAAATGTGATTTGCTTTAAAAAGAATATAGTCCAAAAAAATCAACGTAAGGAAAATAGAAAACCTGTGCACTAAAGAATAATCATAGAGCACTGTAATATTTCAGACAAGTTTGAGAAGTAAGATTATTTACACAGACAATAGGAACTCCCTAAAATGTAGCTGCCACAGTGTACCATGTCTTATCTTACTGAATCCTATCGTGAAAAGGTTTTGTGTTTAATCGTGAACTGTAACTTTCATTATGTCTGAAATTTTGTCTGAAGCTGTGTTAATGTTCTCCAGAGAAACAGAACCAATAAGACATCTATCTATCTATCTATCTATCTATATATATATACAATAAGATATATACATGAGAGCTTTATTTTAAGAAACTGGCTCATGTGACTATTGAGTCTGGCAAGTCCGAAATCTGCAGGCTTGGCTGGCAGACTGGCGTCCCAGAAAAGAGCTGATGCTGTAACTCAGGTTCGAAGGCTCTGCTGTAGAATTTCCTCTGGCTCGGAGGAGGTCAGTGTTTTGTTCTATTCAGGCCTTCAGATGATTGAATGAGGCCCACTCACGTTACGGGGTGCAATCTGCTTTATTCAAAGTCCACCGATTTAAATGTAAATCTCATCCCAAAACACCCTCAAAGAAACATCCAGAATAATATTTGACCACATATCTGGGCACTGTGGCCCAGCCAAGCTGACACATGAAAAAAAGACATCATAAAGGCTAACACCGTTTGCATAGTGGTGCTTTTGTAAATTATAGTAAATTTGAAACATGAATTTACTATATAATCATTTTTTCATATGTGGTAAGAAAACACAATTAGCCATATGGTAGACAGGGTTAACTATCCTTTATGCTAATCTCTGTGTTCTGTTCGGCTAACCTAATTACCTCTACACTGTACTTCAGACATGACTTTCCCACAGGAAGCCTTTGGGGAAGCTTTTGAATAAACTTTCAGTGCCTAAGAGAAGCAGGTCAGCAACAAACAACTGAATACCAAAGAAATCAAAGTGCTAGTTCTTTCCTGAGAAGAGGAACTTATATTCAGACGAGTGACCCTTTAACAGCTATCCATTCATTTGCATACATTTATATATATTTTCTATACTCTTCCTAGATGCACTAAATCATTGAAAGAAATCATAGTCATCAGATGGGAAATGTATTGACCTATCATGGACAAAGCAAAAAAAGTGCTTTATCAGCCAATTTATTGGGAAGCAGATTGGATGGCTCAATCAGTGATTTCTTATTGAGCCAGTTTTCTAGGATTGTTTTGATTTGTTTTGAATTATTTTATCTCTTTTTTTAATTTAGTTATTTTTTTTTTGGTGAGGTGACATTGGTTTATGACGTATAAATTTCAGTTGTACATCATTATATTTCAACTTCTATGTAGACTACATTGTGTTGATCACCAAAAGTCTAGCTGCCAGCTATCAGCACGCATGTGCCCTTTTACCCTCCCCGCTTCCCTTCTGGTATCCACCAGTCTGTTCTCTGTGTCTATGTTAGTTTGTTGTTGTTGTTTTATCTTCCACATACGAGTGAAATCGTATGGTATTTGACCTTCTTCATCTGACTCATTTCATTCAATATAATACCCTCAAGGTCCATCCATGTTGTTGCAAATGGCAAGCTTTTATCCTTTTTATGGCTGAGTAGTATTCCATTTTATGTATAAATACCACTTCTTCTTTTTCCATTCATCTGTTGATGGATTCTTCAGTTATTTCCAAGTCTTGGCTATTGTGAATAATGGTGCAATGAACACAGATGTGCATATATCTCTTCAAATTAGTATTTTTGTGTTCTTTGGATAAACACCTAGAAGCAGAATAGCTGGATCATATGGTAGTTCTATTTTCATTTTTTGAGGACTCCCCTTACTGTGTTCCATAGTGGCTGTACCAGTTTGCACTCCCACCAGCAGCGTATGAGTGTTCCCTGCTCACCACATCCTCTCCAGCACTTGTTATTTCTTGTTTTTTTTAGTAACAGCCGTTCTGAGAGGTGTCTGGTGATATCTCATTATGGTTTTGATTTGCATTTCCCTAATCATTAGTGACGTTGCATATCTTTTTTTTTAAATGTCTATTTAACTCCTCTGCCCATTTTTCTTTTTTTTCTTGCAGATTGGCACCTGAGCTAACAACTGTTGCCAATCTTTTTTTTTTCCCTGCTTTTTTTTTCTCCCCAAATCCCCCCAGTACATAGTTGTATATTCTAGTTGTGGGTCCTTCTAGTTGTGGCATGTGGAACGCCACCTCAACATGGCCTAATGAGCGGTGCCATGTCCATGCCCAGGATCTGAACCCTGAGCCGCCGAAGCAGAGCGTGCGAACTTAGCCATGGGGCCGGCCCCGCATATCTCTTCATGTACCTGTGCTGTGTTCATCTATTCTTCTCCCCAGTTCAGTAAGCATCATTATATCATTAGTTTGTACTCTATCAGGTAGATTGTTTATCTCTGTTTTCTTTAGTTCTTTTTTAGAGGATTTGTCCTTTTCTTGCATCTGGAATATACTCCTTTGTCTCTTCATTTTTCCTACTTCTCTGTGCTTATTTCTATGTATTAGGCAGATCAGCTACATCTCTCAATCTTGGAAATGTTGCCATATGTAAGAGATGTCTTATGGGACCCAGCAGTGTGCTCCCCTCTTGTCACCCATACCAAATGCTCCAGGGGTGTTCCCTGTGTGCGCTGCATATGCTCTTCTATTGTGATGGGGCTGCTACTGCTGCAGGCATGCAGGTAGGCTGGGTTGGCTCCTGGGCGGGCTGGTTGTGAGACCTGCCCACGTGTGGCTGATATGCCACATTATTAGGTAGGGCAAGCCCCCAGCATGGCTGGCCTCGAGGTCTGGTAGTAGACTACTGCAATTTTGCTGGCAAGTGAGTCAGGCCCCCAGTGTGGCTGGTTGCTAGGCCTGGGGGCACACAACTGCAGGCTCTTAGAGTGAATAGCTGTATGGCCCTGTGGTGCTTGGCTGCCTTGGGTATGCTGACGGGTGGGGTAGGCCCCAGGAGCAGTGGCACATAACCATTTCAGGCATTGGTAGGTGGGCCAGATCCCCTGTGTGGCTGTTTGCAAGGCCCAGGGGCACAAGTCAGCAGTGGGCTCATTGGTGGGTGGGGCTGGCCTCTGGGGTGGGCTGCCCGTGCTGCCCAGCTGCGCTTAATTGCCTTGGGTGCTTTAGTGGGCAGGGCAATCCTCTGCACCAACAGGCTAAAAGGATATTAATGGCACCTGCCAGTGTCTATGTCAGCACAGCTAAACTAGGTCACTACAGTGGCTGCCGTCAGTGACTCGGTCCCTGGAGGGTGGGCCCTGCTGCCTCCTGCTTCTGCCTGAGCGCTCCAAGCTTAGTAAGTTCGTCTTTTTTACCAATGGACTATGCACTTTTCTGTCTGGTGTTCTTGTGCTGGTTTCTGGGTTGAGTGAGTCTGTGCACAGGCCTTTGATGAGCAGGTTTTCCTTTCCCTAAAGTTCTATAGTTTTCCTGGGTGTATTCTCCGTTGATTTTCAAAGCCAGGCATTTTGGAATCTCATCTCCCTTGCACTGAATCTAAGGGCTGGAGTACCTAACGCGGAGCTCAAATCCCTCGCCCCTCTTGGGGGAGCTCCGCACCTTTGCCATCGCTCCCAACTGTAAAGCATCGTGGCTGGAGTGTGGTTTTTTCCTCAGCAGGCCTGTATCTGCCTCTCCAATCCCTCTCAGTGTTGTCCCTTGTTGTGGGGGTTCTTTTTACCCAGTTTCCAGATCTCTCTCAGAGGAAATTATTCCACAGGTAGTTGTACGTTTGTTGTGTCCATGGGAGGAGGCAAGTTTAGGATCCTCCTATGCTGCCATGTTCCAAACACTCTTGTTTTGAATTATTTTAAAACTTTATTTTTTAAAACTTTTTGTTAGAAAACTTTCAAACACATGTAAAAGGGTAGTATAATAACCCCCCACATACCCATGACCCAGCTCCAACAATTATGAACTCATGATCCATCTTGTTTCACGTATATCCCTTCTACTTCTCCCACCAGCCAAGACATCACATCATCCGTAAATATGTCTGCATGCATCACTAAAAGGAGAGAACAAGCCAAAAAAAAAAAGACCATAATACCATTATCACAAAGTTAGCATTCATTCTTTAATACCGTCAAATAACCAGTTCAAATTGCCATTTTTCATTTTGTTTGTCTATTTGTTTTTTTGCTTGAATAAGGGTGCAAACAAATTTCACAGTTTGCATATGATTGATTTATCTTTTAGGTTTCTTTTAATCTATAAGTCACCCCTCCTTCTTTTCTTTATTTTGCAATTTATTTGCTGGTGAAACTGGTCATTTCTTCTGCAGAGTTCTTATGTTTTGCACTTTGGTGATTGAATCTCCATGATGTTGTTTAATGTTCTTCCATCCTGTATAATTTTTGTAATTGAATTTTGAGACTTGATCTGCTTCAGGGTCAACCTTAGGCAATAATGCTTCATAGAGAGTGTTGTATATTTCTACCAGGAAGCAAACAAGGTCTACTTGTTCTGCCTTTTCTTGTATTTGTAGCTACTGATGATCATTGCCTGAATCCGTTATTTCATTGGGCAAAATATTCAGCAATCTTAATTTTTCCCTATGTATAAAACTTAATTTTTATCACCACGCCCTTGTATTCATACTAGAGAACATACGTTATTATGATACAGTGATTCATTCATTTATTAAATAAGATGTATTGAAACCTTACTAAATGGAGGGCATTTTACTAATCACTGGGTATACAAAGATGGCTAAGAAACAGTCCCAACAATTAATTAGCCAATAGGCTGGCAAATGAACTGGAACATAAACAAAAGTATTAAAACATGACAATCACTAAAAGGAGAAAGGGTGACTTCATGGAGAAAATAATCAACTGATAGGCAATTTGGAATTATTGTTAAGACTCACTGTATGCTTTTTTTTTTTTCTTTTCCTGCTGAGGAAGATTTGCCCTGAGCTACCATCTGTTGCCAATCTTCCTCTATTTTGTATGGGAGCCGCTGGCACAGCATGGCCACAGATAGATGAGTGGTATAGGACTACACCTGGGAATTGAACCCGGGCTGCTGAAGCAGAGCACACCAAACTTAACCCCTATGCCAGCAAAGCTGGCCCTCACTGTGTGCTTTTTATTTAAATAGTTTTAAAATTTTAAAAGTAATTTTACCACTTTATAAAAAATAAAAAAAAATTTAAATGCCCATATATTAGTCCAACAGTACAACTGTTATTATCTTGTTGACTGTTTATTATATTTCTATTTTTATATGTTAAAATCTTAATGCATGTAGTTTTATATCCTGCTTTTCCTCAAAACACTTCATATACCAAGTAGTATCTATTTTGCCAGTATCTTTAGGACTATCATTTTGAATGACTAAATAATTGATATTCATTTCAATGGATTAATTATATTTTAATCATTCATCTTTTATTGGGTATGTATTTTGATTCCAATTGCACACTTTTATAAAGAATATTGAAATAAACATCTTCATGTGTATAGCTGTTCACATCTTTTATCATTTCTTTTTGAGAGATGAACAGAAGAAAAATACTTAAAGCAAATATTTTAAATTTTGTTATATTTCTTGATATGTATTTCCAAGTAGATTAGAAAAGTAATTTTTATTTCTTTCAACAATATCAGTTTCACCTCAACTTATTTAGTTATAGATATTACTATATTTCAAAGAATTTGCTGGTGCAATAGGCAGGAATAGTAAAAAAAAATAAAAATAAAAATAAAAAATACTGTTGTCTTAATTCCTAGTGTGTTTTTGAGGAAAGCCTCTACGCCAGTGTTTCTCAGGTCCATTCCCTTTTTAATTCATTTCCTCTCTAAAACAACAAACAAACAAAAAAGTTGAAACTCAGCTCCCTCCCTATTCCCTTGAGGAAATGCTGATACTGGGCTGAGAAAATATTTTTTAAATTGTACTGTCTGATGTTTATATCGTAGAAAAGAACATTTTCATATTTCAAATATAAAATTCAAGTGTATAACTTAATAGGCTTTTTCAAGTTATATCCACCCACAAGCAAACATAATTAAAATATTTACTCCGTGAAACAGAGCCCAGAGTTTTGAGAACATGGCCTTTGGTATAGAAAACCTAAATGTAAATCCCAGCCTGCTACTTGATAAGGATTTGACCTTGGGCAGATTACTTAACATTAGTAATCTCAGTTTCTTCACCTGGAAAATGGCAGTGAGAATATCTAATATTCAGAGTTGAAAAGGCTAAGTGGAACATTTTAAGTCACCTGGTACAATGTCTTGCACTAAATAAATAACAGCTTTTGTTTTTCTAGAAACAGGGTTATTTCTTTGGTAGAAATGAAGTAAGAAAGAAAAAAGTTACAGGCAAATGCCTTAATATGGGGATAAAATTCCTTTCTATTGAAAGGTTTCTAACTCAACTTCACTGTCTGCCAGCAATATTTTAAGACGCATCTTACTTTTCAGAGTTTTTCATCTTAACGGCGAAAGAAAATTTGAGACACTAATAATTGTTGTGTATCAAATTTGAGCCACTTATTTAATATATTTTACTTAATTTAATCCTAGAAAAAGTTCGGAGAAGGAATAAAGTTTTGTGTCTTCTTTTTACAGATAAGAAAACTAGGATTCAGAGTTTACACAATTTGTTTCCCAATGAGTAAGATTGAGCACAGTCTATGTGACCCAAGCGTTCACCATTTGCTCTGTCATTTTCCAGAGTAATAATGGAATGGGATATTGTTGATAGAATAGGCCTGAGTGGGTGCTAACAGGGCCATGTTAGGGAACAAGTATTCAGAATGTCACCTCTGGTTTATGGCTGTTAGGGATGCTCTGCCACCAGTCCCTTGTCTGCCTCAAATTCCTTTCTTCCCTGTTTAACATAAATGCCCCTTTCTCAGAGAAGCCTCCCATTAGCCCAACTCCTAACACCTACCCCCACCAGGACATGGTTAATCTCTGTATTACAGTCTCTTCATCTTTCTAATTAGCGCTTTCTACAAACAGCTCTTTAAATAATTTTGTTTAATGCTTATATCAACCACCAGATTATAAAATCCATGATAGAAGAGAGTATATCTATCTTACTTATCACCATATCCCTGGTCTTTGACACATGCTAGGTGCTGTAGAAATAACTGTTGAATAAATATGCATACAACTATATGATTAAACATACTATTTAAATTGTGCATTTTTTTAAATTATGGGGAACTAGACCAAAAATAGTTGGGCACCACTGCCCTATAGTATTAGCTTAGGTGTACATAAATTCTATGAAACAAATGAAAGAATGTGATAACTAAGGAGTAAATCTCTTAATCAATCAACAAACTCAGTTTCGGGGTGTTTTAAGAGTATTGATTTTTTTTTTTCATGTTATTGATGCCATTAAAATGTTATGAGTTAATTAAATTCTATTTTCTTTCTTCTCATGGGTTGATTTTAGAGTGGCTATAGAGCAATGACATAATTGGATTCAATGTTATCTGTCTCATTGCAATCGGCAAAAGAAAAAACATGCTGGATACCTCCCAGTTACGGCTAATGAGAAAAAAATGAGCAAAAATTATAACCTTATTATCTGGCTTAGAAAAAAACCATTTATTGACCTCCAAACATTTTTAGGAATTTAGTAGTTATTGAATACATAGGCAAGACATATGACCTGATACTCTTAAGTACCCACATTTAATTTTGGGGGTGTATGGCATCGTCTTTAACAGTACGTCTTCTATTTTATCCATATTAATGAGTGAACTTTGATTTTATAGGTTGTATATACTTTCATATCCATATTAGTTGAAATAAAACTTAGCTAGTGAAGCCTTGTCACAGTGAATTAAGTACCAGCCTAACATCCGGGAAATCAGGCTATGACTGCCTACTCTGTGCCTTCAGCTAAGTTTCTGACTTGGGCTTTAGATTTCTTTCCTATTAAATGGGAAGTGTTGGCTGCTTAGGGAGAGATACTTATAAGTTTGATGGAGCTCTAGTTCAAAAGTTGAAAACTAGTGGTCTTTGGGCCAAATCCAGCCTGCAAATGTGTTTTATTTGATCTGCACGGTATTTTAAACATTTTTTTTTTGAAATAGCTGCACCCCCAAAAAATGCAAGATTGCTTATAAAAGTTTAGATTTAAGACTTCTTATGAAAACTCAGAAGACATGGCAACGCTGAGCCAGCAGTTGTCTGGGTACATTAGCTGAAACTGAGGACCTGAAAAGCTTCCTTTTAGATGGCTCCCTTGCCATTGTCTCCACTAATCTCTGTTGTCCTCCAGACACCAAACCCAAACGTCAGGTAGCAATCTTCAAACCACTTTTTCCTTTTGCTTTATTGCTTTTTAGAAAAAATTCCTGACTGCTAAACCATTTACACTGGTTACATTTCAGTTTTCTATCCCTGCTTTAATTGAAAGACTAAAGAACAGAGTATAACCAACCTTGCTAGAAGCTTATATTCCATTGGCAGAGATAAAGGAAGTTTTCCTCTCAGTAGGTTGATAACTCATGTTCCAATGGAATATCATCGTTTTGAGAGAACCTCCAACACCTTGAGATGTAGAGCTCCTATTCCTGCTTTTCTGGCTTGTCCTCATGTCTGTTTATCCTTAATGCAGTGTCTCTAATGACACTTACCTCCTGGCATAAGATACCCTGCCCTCTGCATCCAAATCATGCTGTACTGGACCCCAAAACAGGGTTTCCTGTCAGATGATTTGAAAAAATTTATTTGCACTTTTGTAATAACCTTCACAATAAACATTCACATTCCCAGTCTGACAAACCCGATAATAAACCAACTTCGAGTTCAAAGCTTACAGAAAAATGCTGCCATCTAAATATGAAAGAGGGAGTCTAAAGGTGAAATTTTCCAAGCCTTTAGTGAGTTCTAGAAGTTTCCCAGGTGTCTCAAAACACACCACAACAGCACTTCCCTCCCCTATCTAGAACTGAGGCTTTTTGTGTATTTAAAATGAAATGGAAAAATAAGGAAACATATTTTTTTGAAATACTCATGCCATTGAGATAAGGTTTGTTTAAATGGCCAGAATTATCTAGAGAAACAAGTCAGTTCTCTTCATTTGTGTATAACACTGTTTCATAGAACGATTAACTATTAGAATTGAAAGAGACATCTGAGAAGTCTTCTGGACCAAGCTTCTCATTTTATAGATGAGGTCACTGAGGTTCACAGAGGTCAAGTGCTTTGCTGACAATCACCTATTCTTGCAGAAACCAAAGTCTTGACTTTCAGCCTTGCGTTCCTTACCTTCTTAATGAATGTGAAGAAAGATGTCTGTAGCTTAATCACCTCTCCATTGACAGACTGGCATTATGGAAAGAGAGAAGGCCACATTCCTTAACATTGGGCAGAGAATTTCATTAATGTTATCTTTTAAAAACTGTTACTGTCAAAGGCCATACTGGTGGCTTTGGTATTCAAATAGGAAATCTCATCTTACTCTACCTTTTCTTGCTTTATTGTGAATGAATGAGAGCCTCAGATTAGTTTATTTTAATTAGGATTTACTTTAATTGAGTAAGGACAGGATTAAAGCTTACCTTGGAAAGAAAAATAAAAGATTCTTTGTCAATTGCGATGTATTTTTCCCAGAGAATTCCATTTCTCCCACTTAATAGGAGGAAGGGGATTGTTTTCTAGGACTAGTAACAGGAACAGATGTGCTTTTCAAGGTAATTGCTTTCCTAAACTCTTCAAATGAAAGCTGAAAATTCATCTGAATCTCATTAAGTGTAAATATGCTTGTCTTAAATAAACTTTCAGCTATTACCTTGAAGTTGAAATAGACCTCTGAGTTCAACTAGTTAATGAGGGCTTGATTGGGGTAACTTAAATTTTAATTTTAAGGTTATAAAAATGTAAAGAAGTATCAGCTTCATATGTAACTGAACCCTTCGAAATACCCATGTTGACTGGTCTGTTATTTGATCCATTTGCTTTGAAAATCCATTGTATTTGGAGATGGATGTTTGGTTTTGTTGCTTTGTGGTGTTTCTTTCCTGTATTTTTTAATTACCTTGCTTATTTTATGCTAGTAAAATGGCGCTGTATCACTCTTATTAGTGTTTGCAAGTTGAAGCACACATGTGTCACAGATTCTGACAGTAAATAATTAAAGTATTTAAATAAACTTGTGTATATGCCACCGTTCTCTGGTTGAGCAAATTTGTAGAGCAAGATTTTATTCTGATCTATAATTATAGCTGCCAGTGACTGGCATGATCTTTACTGAGTCAGATTAATTTACACATTAAGCAGCCATCTGTAGAAATTTTCATAGTATCTCTTCTGAAGTGCGATATATCACATGGGAATTCTGAAACTACCCTGGCCACTAGGGAGCTTTTAAGACCAGGGTTGTCGACTTACAGTTATGAACAAATTGTTCCAGACGTTTACAGTTTTTTTCCTCCTTATTACAAGGTTGCCTAATGATCCAAAAAAAGCGTACAACCGTTTGGACCCCTAATGACAGAGCAATGGTAAACTGAGAGAATTCTGTTTTCTTAAAAAGAATGTCCTTGGCATTATGTTGAATAACTTAACAATGGTTATGGAGTAGACAGTTACTATCACTTCCTTTGAAAAGGATAAATACCACCAGTATTTGGGCCACAGTCGCAAACTACATTGTAAATCTATCAATAGGCTTTCTTAAAAAGAAATAAAATGATCCTCTGTTATTGCTATATGAAGCTGATCTAGAAAAGGGCAAAATTATTTTAATGTCTGAAACAGAGATGTCACAAAAGGGATGAAAGGTGTTTTAGACCCCAGATTCTTCATTTCTATAATGTCGCTCAAATTAAAAGCAACATCCATGCAAAAATTGTTTCAAAATTAGAAGTGAACATTGCATTATTTTTAGATAGTTCATTTATGGGACATTAAACAATTGGGAGAAACTAGCTCAAACTATTCAGAGCTGCTCAAATATCATTTATTTAAAGTGCTCTTAAAACATAAAAACTTCAGCCTCTGTAGTGCACACTGGTTGCCTGTGAAGTCCATGGCTGGGAAATATATTTCAGATTTGTGATTTACCCATTTATCCTTTAGCTAGAGACATTGTAATGTATTTAGAAAGAAAGTAGGAAAGAACATAGCAGAATGAAAGCTCATTAATAGCACAATCAGGAGCTAGTGGTATCATCTGTTTAGTTGAGAGATATTTAAATAAGATAGAGGATTCTAAAATTTTAACTAAAGAGAGATTTCCCATTTACACTAAACTACTCCTTCCTATAAATCATTTTCATTAAGTGAACCACTCAGAGTGCTCGCATAAAGAAGTGAGGAATCTAATAGAGCAAATGGACCAAGAAAAGGGTTTTTGAAGAAAAATACTTGGGTGAAAGAAGAAACTCTTACAGCATGTTTCTACTGCATAATTTTACCAGGCTGAGACATGAGTAACAACACTTCCTGTTCTCAGTCATGAATTGCTTTTACAACATGTACTTGAACAATACAATAGCAGGTAGGAGCCAACACTTGCATTGATAGAGATGAGTTTTATTTCTCACGGAGCCCAGGCTATACAGACTCTAGAACAGTCCATCCTATCGCTGTGCTGGTTTTCTATGTGGGCCTTCCACGTCCTGAAGGACAAACACACATGTAGAACTGATTTTTTTTCTTTTTACTATTCATACTTATATTGGAGACAAATGACAAACCCCAAACAAGTTTGCCTCTTTTTAATTAAACCCCCCCCAAAAAAGTGTATAGAATGTTTTTTTATGTTTCATACACTAAGGACCTTAACTAAGACTTGTATGTTATCTGGCCAAGCTTATTAATTGCTGACACAGAAGAGGCATAAAATAGAAATAAGGCTCCTAGTTTGTCAACTCTAGATTTCACTTGAGTTCATTTGAAATACATCTTACTTATCACTGTGTTTCAAAATAGAAAATTGGTACAGAAATTAAACTCTAGTTGCACCTTGATTACCTGAGGAGTAAGACAAACTTGATTAAATTAGTTATTTCTGGAAATTATTAGTAAAAACAAATATCAAAGTGTGTGGAACCAAATTAAAGCATGGACTTCACATTGATTTGTAGGCATTGTGCCATTTCTGATTAATATCCTCTCTCCTTTAGGAAAATTGTTATACTTATACTGTAGAGCATGTTTCAATCTAGGTGGTGGGGAAAGTGTTTCTATTCTTATTTAAATAAAATAGATTCCCAATCTTAAAGCCAAAGAAGTACATTTGTATAATCCACTAATCAAATGAAGATGTACACATGCTCAGTTTGGCCTATTGAATCCAAATAATTCTCTGGAATAAAGAAGATCAAACTCAGTAGGGCATTTGGCTGTCTTCCCAAATTACAAAATGAAAATAGTTCATCATCTTCATGGACAAGAAGAGAATCCCCTCTTAAAAGACAGAGCTTTTCAGCAATCTTCTCATTACACTTTGTCATGGCACTGGTGGAGGTCTTGGCAAAGTATAGAATAGTCACAGAAAAGATGACACTGTATTTACATTATTTTATTTGTAATATTGTACCCTACTTTTAAATATTGTTCTTTTGGTCAGAGTGATAAAGCTGCTGGCCGTGTTGATATATTCACCTAGCTTTTACAGTAGATCTAGGAAAAGAAGGTGTAACAAGTCCATGAACTCTTTGCCTAGAAGATCAAAAACAAACAAGCAAACAAAAAATCGAGATAAAAGAAAACCAAACTTCAGTTTCCTGTAATGCCTAATACTTTAAGAAGTAAGAAAAGAAACATATAGAACCTACTGAATAACTATGTTATCTCTTCCTGAAATCATATTTGAGTTCAGCAACTTAGAAACTGCAACAATGGCAGGTCAGAAAAACACTACTTAAGAAAACAGCATATAATCATATTGACTATTTACTACCTCTATTAAAGCTTTTGGAACAACAACAGTCCTGGGTTTTGCTAGTTATTAAGATTGAGTTCCCCAGAAAAGAATTGAGAAATACGCTAAAATTTTGTATCATCTGGCAGGTGTATTTAGAATTAGTAATATTGGATCAACTACTTTCCTATTCAACGTTGCCAAAGTATGAATAATTAATCCTGGCCTTATTTTATCAGCTTGAAGTAATCATTGTATGAAAGTTCAATGGATATTGCATTGGATCAAAAGTTAAAAGTGATTCCACAATTGCATTCTCAGGAATTCACGGGGTCTAGACAGAATCATGGAAGAATCAGAAGACTGTGGTAACTCATCTACCCAGTGCAAGGAGAGAAACGGATATTTCCAGATAGTCATATTCTCAAGATCCCAAAGATGTCACCCATCTCTTCTCCAAACCATTAGTAAATGCCCTAAAGGAAAAAAAAAATAGGTAGGTTTATTTAAATTTTATTTAAAATAGAGTTTAAAAAAATAATTACAGCGGGCAAAAAGTACCTTTACAATGGAGAAAACAAATATCACCAATAATAGATCAAACTGACATTATATGACTCCTAGTAAGATAACTGAGCAGAATCCATCCCCAACCATGTAGCATTCTTACTGCAAATGTTTAATTCTGAATTGAAGCATGAGATGCCAATTAGATAAATGCAATTATTATACCACAAAAGCAGCTGACTTGGGTTTTTCAAAAGTTTCAATATTATACGAGAATTTTTTTAAAAGACAGGGCAAAGTTTTCAATGTGAAGAGACTAAAGAGTTATGACAGTTAACTGTAACATGCAATCCTTGATTGGATCTTGCTTCAATATAACAACAACAAAATAGCTATAAAGGACATTATTGGGACAACTGAGGCCATTTGGTAAAGGACTGTACATAAAATAGGACTATTTTATCAATTTAAAAACCCTTGAGAGTTATAATTATGTAATTATTGTGATTATGTTGGAAAACATCCTCATGCTTTTTTTCAGTTCTAATTTTTGAGAGCTACATACAGAGCTATTTAGAGTCATGGTTTATGCAACTTATTTAAAAATGGTTCGGCAAAAATGTGTGTGAATATATGAAGAATATATGGGTGTTTATATTATACTCTTCTTTCAAATTTGCTGCTGGTTTGAAATTTATCAAAACAGAAAGTTGGGGGAAAAGAGAGTTTTTCCACACATTTGTAAATTGTGAGGTTGTTACTGAAAGTTCGGTCTCCGAACTCAGTGCCAATCCAAATGAGAACAGAGTTTTGGGTGAAAAGGAAAAAAAGGGTTTCATTATTTTCTTTGCCAGGCAAAGGGAATACCAGTTGGTTAATGGCTTAGGGACTTCTGGCTCTCCATTAAGAAGGGGATAAAGGGTTTTAAAGTTTTGCTGCTTGTAGGGAAGGGGAGCCCGTGACCTTGCTGGTCAGTGCTTTCCCACCAGACTGTGTTTGGCTTTGTCAGACTGCTAGCAGAGAGGGTAGATGATGAGATGAGGGAATCTGCAGGTTAATGTCCTTGGTTGTCTGCCTTCGTGCTAGATGGTGGATTCTGGTGCCAGGAAGCCGAGGAGTTGGGCTCTGGGAAGCTTCAGTTTCTTGATACTCTTTGGACATCGGTTTCCCTGTAATAAACTTCAATGACCTGTGATTAACAAAAGATTTAGTGTGAGCCCAGTGTGAGGCCAGCTAGGCTTTAACAATTTGTAACTTCTGTTTGGTTGTAAAACTCAGAGAGTCAAAGGTTAAAGAAACAGATATTTTCATATGAGTGTAACTAAAGAACCAGGGAAAGAGGATGAGTGCTTTTGGTTTTAACCCCATACATGCTGGGTTCAATGTAGGGGAACTGATATCAGGGCTGGTATTAATTAAAAGCCTATAACAGGGTCAACTCACCTCTAAGCTCTAAATCTTTTTTATCAGAGGAGTTTTCCTGAGCACTTAGACTCGTTGAGCAATGTCTTCAGTGCCAACTATGAGTTCTAATTAATGTCATATGGAAGGTGAAATAACTTACAATTTATCCTTGGAGTGTGAAAAATTCATGAGCTTTGAAACTCTCCTTACTGTATCTCAAATGCAAAGCTCTGGACAATGCAGAAACAATATGTGATAGCAAAATATACGGAAAGCTTTTGTGTTGGTAGTAAGAAAGATGGAATCAATAAATGTTTTAAGAATATTGAGAAGCACAACATAGGGCAACATTACCTGGAGTGACCATCAAGAAAAAAAGCAGTGAAGATGCTAGATGAGTGGTAATCCTTTTTAGGTAAAAGTACTAAGCAGCTAAAGGAATAATCTAGGTCTAACATATGAACAGATCCAAGTCAGAGTGCTGTGCGTGGTATGTAGCAAGTTGTAAATAGATATTTCCTGAATGAATTAATGACCCTATTAGAGAAAAAATAATGATCACATACCATCACTCTGAGTTACTGTTTATGTTTTTACTCACAAGCCATACTAACAGTTATTAGTGTGGGGATTGTTTTGATTTCCCATATAAAAATAAGCATAGGAACTTTTTACTGTACCTGCCATCAACTTTCTCTTGCCTCTGCCAAAATGCCTGACTGTGAACTCTGGGGTGAGGGAGCATTTCCAGAAGGAAGAAGAACACCAGTAGAATTGGTTCAAAATGAAATTGCTGTTACTTTTCTCATCTCCCTCTAGCATACTGATTTTATTGCCTGTTTATTCAAAACTCTCTGATGTTTAGGTAAATAATTAATACAATATGCATTGTTATTTTTGAGTGGGATATCAGGTTTTTTCTTTGGTTCAGAATTAACAGAAGAGCCTTGAGGCTCTTGAGGAATAGAGGAATAGATATCGAAAGTTTTGTGAAATTTTCACTGTAGTTTTGTCAAGAGTTGTTCAAGGGTAGTGTAATGGGCAAAGTAATTAGAAATAAAGTCTATAAAGCCCAACAAATCTCATAAGACAGACCCTCATAGCAAAAACAGTTTCACAGGGAATCCAGTGGAAATGCACACTGTTGGATATTGTCAGCTACTGGATCTTACACCCTCTAGGAAGGGAATTCTGTAAACATAACTGAATTGCCTCACTAAGCTGATACTTTGAGTTCTGTTACCATTGGGAAATGGTGTCTTCTCCAATGACTACGAACTATCAAGGTGATGTGTGTGCCACACATCTTTGGCTAACTTTCAATGGGCAGCTTTTTAAAAAATCCATTTCCCATTAATTTCCATCTAATTCCAGGAAGGTATCAGAGAGTATTGATGGAATTTTGCAACTAAAAGATACTGAAAGAGGAGGAAGTGGAGGCATAGAGAAATAAACTGATTAGCCTGAGATCTAGGTAATGGCAGATTCAGGACTGCCAAAAATTCAAGTCTCTGATAACCTAGTTCAGCGGCCTTACTACTGCACTAAACTGTCTTGTCAATACCTTTGTTCTTCGAGGGTCCTCTCTTGCCTATAATGATTTATTGCTCCAATTATTAAATTTTCTAAGTATAGAAATGAAGAAAAAGATTATCACTGACTTTGACTTACATAACGTGGGAAAAACCTGAGCAATGAAAATTGAAATAAGGAATTAAGTGATTACAAATTATGGAAATTTCCAAGCATGTAATCAAGATGGAAAGCTCGAATGTTAGCATTTATAGGAAATAGTATGAAGCTATATTAGTGACTAACATAACCAGATTCTGGCAAGTACTATGAAGGTGCAATTAAAGTCACTGATTATTTTTAAAACACTTACCTGCCTTAGAGATACTAATTTGGCAGTGTGTCTAGTCAGGAAATATCCTGGTAGGAGCTAACATGAAGGTTAGAGGGGTCCCTGAGTGATCTTACTCCACAGAAGTTGCGGAACAAAATATAAATGTGACAATTCAGTCTGTGACTGTCTAATAGGAAAAAACTGTAGAACCTAGCAACAAGTTTGGTTAAGAACAAAATTGTAAAACTAGTTTTTCTTTCACCGACTAGTTTTCTGAAGTCCAGCTAACATGAATTTCTCTACTCGAAATCTTCTCTATGACCCCACCATGCTCTCCACAATGATGACGATAGCGTAACACTTTTATTGCACTTCACAGTTTTCAAAAACGTTGCACTTCATCTTCACGACAATATCGTAAGACCATATCATTTTACAAATGAAGGAACTGATTCTTGATGAGGTTAAATAATTTGTTTTAGACGACATTGCTAAAAAATGAACAAAGCTGGAACTTAAAAACAGCTCTACTGAATCTAAGCCTGAGGAAAGGTTTTTCTTTTTCTCCCCACGTGGCCATCCTGTTGAAATACAACAGTAATGATCCTTTGCCCTTGAAGGACGCCAGACTATGACCAGAGCAAGTAATTGCCCCCACGTAAGAGCTGAGATTCAGTGTAACCAGAACCAAATGGACACTGACAGCGCAGTAGAGAGAGGGAAGCAAGATCAATGGAGGGTGATTGGAATTAGACATAAATTAGAAAATGGTCTATTTTCCCCTTTACTTAATTTATAACAGTTGAAGGAGGTGGGTGATAATCCTAAAGTTTCTCTCTCTTCCAAGGCAAAACTATAAAACACAAAATATTTATCAGACATTAAAGAAAAAACAATGCTTATTTGTATAACTGGAGATTATAAAAGAATTTTTTAAAATTTTTAAACTTGTGCTGAATTTATTTGTGTACAGTCTCTACATGGGTTTAAAATTAATACTAAAAATAAGAGAAGATAGTTGGCTAATAACACTAGGATCCACTGATTCAACCAAGCTGGAGAAATAGGAGTTGGATTTTTTCTTTCATCTCCCTTAATGGCCATTTTAAATCAGTCTCATCCTTAACTCCATTCAAATTTATCTTAAAACTGTTCATTTCAACTATTCCCCTGTCAATATCTTGCTGTCTTAAGGCTCGCATCATTTCATTCATTAAAAAATTTAATTATTGAGAGCCTGCCCTGTGCCCAGGCTCTAGGCATTTTTGGATATATTACTGAACAAAACAGAAGATTCCTACCTTAAATTCTAGAAAGAGAGAAGGACAATAAGCATAATAAAAAACTAAATTATCTAGTAAGTAGAGCAGGATATAGGAGCTGTGATTGCTGGATGGAGCTAGATGTTTGCAATTTTAAATAGGGAGGCCAGGGAAGTTCTCAATAAGAAGATGATGCTTGAGCCAAAACTCAAAAACAATGAGGGAGCTGATCCTGCATTTGTAGGGCAAGGATCCTATGATGAGAACATATCTGGCATGTAGGAAGATCAGCAAGGATACCAGTAGGGTCAGAATGGAGAGAGCCATGGGAAGAGTAGTGAGAGAGGGTGGCCAAGCAGGTGACAGGAGCTGAGCTGGTACTCTATTGATTGTAAGGATTTTACGCTGAAAGATTTGGAAAATCAATTACAAGAGTTGAGCAGAGAAGTGACATGACTTGATTTGTTTTTAAAAGAAAGTTCTGGCTGCTGTGTTGTGATAATATTACAGGAGGCAAAGATAGACCAAGAAGACCAGTGAAGAATTTATTACAGAAATCTAGAAATCCATTTCTTGTTTTGCCTATGAAAATAAACTTTAGTAAGTAAGCCCCGGTCTATATGCCTTTCAATCCATCCATCAGCCTGACATCAGTTATTTCCTCAACTACAAGTTTGATCATGTGACTTGCCTATTTTAAAATTTCAATGGTTACTCCTTGCCTACAGAATTATGTCCAACCTCTTCATAGAAATCTCTTCAAAATCTGACCCCAATCTATTTTTCCAGATTAATCTCCAACTCTTTTCCCCACCCCTGACGTTTCTGCTTTAGTTATAAAAGGTCAGCTGCTATTTCCTGAATGTGCCATGCTCCATCATGCCTCTGTGCCTTTGTGCCTGTCGTTCCCACTGGTCAGAAAGCACATTTCTTTTTTCTGCCTAGTGAACTTTAAAGTTTCTTATTGAGATTCAACTCAAACACGATCACTTCTGTGAAGGCTTCTCTGACTCTCTGTTGCAAAACTAACTCTTCCTTCACTGCCTGCCATTGCCCTTCATCTGTGTCCCTCCTGTAGCACTTAACTACATCAAAGTTATTTCTTTATGCACCCACCGCCTGAATAGACTATGAGCTTTGTGAGGGTAGAGAACATCACCTAGCTGCTTTTATATCCCATGTCTCGAGTTATAGCCCATGACAGATTAGTATTGAATAATTGTTTTCTGTTAAATGAGTGAATAAATGAAAATCATTTTTAAACTGAGATATACAGCTTTACAGATCACATGCTTAATAGTTATTCAAACATAAAACTGCAAAGTTAAGCCCTTAAGAAATTTAGAATGGCATAGTGGAAAAGAAAATACTTCACACTTTGTATATTTACTTTCAGACACATTTGTTAAACCAAATTTAGTGAAAACCTTTGTCCCAGACCTATGTTCTTGGTAAATTATAAGTTTTCTGTCAAGCTCCAGTTCAAACGGTATCTCTTTTTCAAATACTTCGTTGTTAACTGGCCCGTGCAATTACTACAGATACAACGATAAATAAATAACATTTTCTGACCACAAAAACTTCGTTAACAGAAGAGTTAGTCGTACACGAAACAGCCACCTGGGTAAATGAGGGATGGCTTGCAAATCACTGGGGAAGGAATCACTCAAAAACTAGCTACAAAAATGAGCCTTCCATATGGGGAAGGAAAGAAATTTCCTTATGAATTAGTGATCTAAATGAGGAAGAAAATTCTAAACTTCTATGAACATGTAGACGAAGTTTGTTTTTTGGATTTTTAAATTTCAAAATAAGAAGAATACTTTAAATAAGATATAAAGATTAAATAAATAGAAATTGCTAAATTTCACTATAGCAGGATAATAAAAGATTAACATAAAAAGAAAAGATATCACAGTAAATGATGCCATAAACTAACTTAAATGACAAGAGATTAGAAAAGATTTTGACAAAATTTGTGACCAAAAAAAGATTCGTATCTAGAAATATGCAGAGGTATTACAAATAAATAAGAAAAAAACAAACACTCAAATAGGAAATGGGCAAAGGATATGAGCAGGCAATGCCCAGTAGAGGCAACCGTGTAATCTCCCTCAGAAAACAACCTAGACCTCGGAAATGCACTCTTTAATATAATAATAATGACAGCAAAATAATGATCTTAACCATAAAATTGATATTCATCTAATCTTTTTTAACTGCTAATCTTCAAAGCACTTTTCATGTATGCAAACTCTATTACCAGGCATAAAGTATAGTTTTAAGAATTTGGTGCAAGTAATTTCTACATAGCACAGCATTTCTAGGTTCTAAGTGCTATTATTATCCTCTCTGAGGCAGAAAGTTCTTAGGTAAAAATCCTACCTTAATAGTATGAACTGTTTTTGTGTATGTAGGTATATAAGACTACACACAAACAAGTCTATATGCTGTTTTGGTGTATATCTATCTATCTATCTATCTATCTAGTAAAACAATAGAGATGGAGATGAGAAATATATTTAACAAATCATTTTTGTGATTGCCTCAGGAAAGAGGAAGGACAGGAGCTAGGGGCAGGAAGGATACTGTAAAGATCTAAGTAAGATCGTATCGCTGCATTTCCTTAAGAGTAAATTCCAAAGTTCTTGCAAAGGCTTATAAAGTCTTACACGACCTGAGCCACTTGTTTTCTCTCTGTCCTATCTACTACGCCTCTCTCTTGGCCAACTCTACTCTGGACATACTGTCATCTTTCCTGGTCTCAGAATAACCCCCTCTCTGGGCCCTTTCACTGGCTCTCTGTTCTGCCCGGAACATTCTTCCCCGTGTATGTACGTGGCTCATTCTCTCATCTCATGAGCCTACCAAAACTCACTCATCCCATAAAATAGCAAATCCACTCTTACCCTGGTGCTCTCAATCCCTCTCTTGTGCTTCTAGCTGATAAAACTTATATCCTTCTAGTATACTATGTAATTTATGTATTTATTACGCTTATTGCTATTTTCTGTCTCCCTCCACTAGAAATAAATTCCAAGAGGGAAAAGATTTTTGTCATTATCATTTACCAATGTAGCCTCAACACCTAGAACAGCACTTGTGGTTCTTAGCATTTACTTCTTGAAGGGACATATATATCTATATACAAAATTTACATATAATTTGTATTTATATTTATATTCTATATAATGCTTTACTAAAAGGGTGAAGCAAATATAACACAGAGTTCACAACTTTTACTTCTAGGTAGCCTGTGTATGTGAGTGATTATTTTTCTTTGCATTTTCTAAATTTTTAAAAATGTTGATAAAAAATTAACTATAACACATTTGAAGACTATAAATATGTAAAATGGGATTAATTTTCTATTTTTGGCACTTAAATTACATGGCACAAAAAGAAAAACCTGAAATTATTTTTAATGAAATATTAAACTCCCAACTAGTTATTTTGCTAACGTGAAGGTCCAGCTAGCTTTCCTTTTTATTAAATTTGTGTATTATTTATACTACACATTCTATTATGCAGCTTAAGTGTATGAAGAATAGGAAATTATATAAATTTCATCAGAAAGTAATTTGGTTTTTGAACTTGGATGTTTTCCCTCAATTTCATGACTTAAAGAATCTTCTAAAATAAAAGCTTGGAGGAAAGTGGATATTTTTTCTCTTATCCATTTAAACTTGGACTTTTTGGATGAATAAATAGAAGACGAGAACTAGTTATCTCCAATTTAAAGAATTAATAGAAGGACTTCTATAACATATAGAGCAGTGAATTCTTACCTCACTATAATTACAACCAAAAAAAAGGAAGGATTAACTTCAAAACTAAGCCAATTTCCGGCATCCAGCAAGGTAACTTTTCTGAAAATTGTATCATATCCCAATTTACTTGAGTGGAGAGAGCTAGAGATATGCACACTTCCTTGTGAGGTCTAATGTACGGATATATAACTTTAAAAGTATGAGCCACATTACAGCCACATCAGCAGGGAGTTTACTGGACTGGCCACATGCAGGGCATTTATGAAAAACTGAGTGAGAAAATCTGGGCCCACTATGGGTAAATTGGGAGGACAAGTTGAAAAATCTAAGTTCAAACAACCAATAAACCAGATGGCTCAGAGGGGAATTTAATTGTTATACATAAAATTTAATATGGAACAGGCACCGTTAAGGTAAGTTACTCTTAAAACTCATAGTGTAGCAGGCAAACCTCAGTGATTGGGAATCTCAGGGTATTCCTGCATTTCAGATAGAAAAATCCCATTGTTCAATGGCCTGCCCACTATCTGAACAAACAAGGAGAAAGAAAAGGGTCATAAGAAAACACCAAAATCAAAATATTCTTATTTCTGAGAAATAAAGTTTAGGGGGGAAAAAAGAACTTTATTTTATCCAATTTTTCACACCAGATTTCCTATTGTTTTATATTCACATGTAATTGCAATTTACTTTAATGACAAGTTGGGACTAACTAAGAAATTATAATAAAAGAAAAATGAAGTGATATTTATATGGATAATAGTAACCTTATTTTTTTTCTCCTCAGTAGAATGTTGATTAAAATATGAAAATGAAGAAGTTAACAGAGCTGTGAAATTTAACTTTATGAATGTTCAAATTGCTTAAGATAGTTGGTCTTGTACCATGCTGATGTAACAATGCAACAGGAAATGCAAAAGCTTACTTCTGAAGAAATGTGTTTATGGGTTTTATCATCCCAGAAACATTTGGAGAAGAGCAACAAATCAGGCTCATTTACATTTTTAGCCACAAATCTCTATGTGGAAGCCCTGGTTCTTATGATCTGGTCCCAATAACGTGTAAGTCACAAGAAGTCCTTTTGCTTAGACTGTCACAATTCCATATGGCATCAAAAATAACGTGTTCCCTGGACCCACATGCCTGCTTCAATTTGGTCCTAGGTTTCTATCCAAAGACAGTTAATCATAACATGATGAGAATTAAAAGTTCAGTCCCTGGAGAAGTATGTCACTTGAATATAAGCCCTTCTATCCTCTATGTTCTCATAAATCTACATCAGTGTGTGAGCATGTGCACGTGCACACACAAACACACAAACATTAGGGCTGCAACCAAAATTTCTTTTTCTATTAATGAAAAGATGACAACCACCCATCACAAATAAACAATACAACATGAACTGAAAATTAACTGACCTTATGGGAGCCTCCAGAAGATCTTTTCTCTCTTTTGCGTCTCTTCCAATAACTTCCCCTTCAAACACTCTCCCACCCACATTTTCCTAGGTCCATACCTAGAGAACAGTTTAACACAAATTTTCAAGAGCGTTTTCTGAGCTAAGCGCTACTGTTTAAAGCCACAGAGCAATTCACTTTCTACGTATGAAGATAATTGAACTATACCTAACTTTGGCCTCCACATTTATTCACAACAAATTTCCTGCCTTTTTCTCTCTGCCTTTCCAGAAATATTTATTAACTTCCTCCTAGATGCCTCACACTGTTCTCAGCTCCATGCAGTTTAGTAACCCAATTGCTTTCATTCATTTCCAATGTCCTTCAAAAGGATGTGTGAAGTGAATAGACACAGGAGCACAAGTTTCAAATTCTGTACTACCTAAAAACTATTCACTTGAATTCTTTTTTTGTTCTGAATTCTGCATGAGTTTACAGGGATCACGAAAGTAGGAGCACATACATTTTTTTAAAAAAAGCAATAGAAAGAAGTGTTTTATGCAAGCGATTCAGTGGCGATTGGCCAGGACATGTCCACCCAGAGCCACAGTCGCTTGGACACTCCTGCTTTGTCTTTGTAGGAGCTGCCTTAGCTAATTACTGGCCAGCGAGAATGGAGCAGCTCCCCCAGCCTGCAATGAAGCCATGGAGATAACACCACCACATTCATTTTCTCCATCGAGCTTTTTAAGGAACTCGGGACAGGTTCTTTGGGGGAGAGGGCAAAGGAGCAGAATTCTTGTTACTACAGCCCATCTGCAAAAATAACTTAAGAGAATTTTCCTTAAAGAAAAATTAAGGAGATATTGAGTATATAACCCAGATTTATTCTTTTTTTCCAAGGCTGAAAAATTGTAAGAATTTCTGACTCCACCAATTTTTAGAAATTTAAAAAATATAGATATTAAATAAAATTATATAACTAACACCTGTATTCCAATGATTCCAAAATTGAAATTACTGCAATTTTTTTCAAATTTGTTTATATATGTATATATCAAATTCACACATATACAAATATACATATAGAAATATATATGGAGAGAGTAATCTATCTATCTAGAGAATTTTTTTAAGCTTTAATTTTTACATTATATAATCTTACCATTTTTTCCCCCAATTTTTTATTAATAAAAAATTACAAAAAGATGCTGTATAATTCTCCCTGATCATATGTGTGAATGTCCCTAGGATATGTACTGTACATAGCAGTGGAAATTTTGTGTCATTAAGTATACTCCTATTCAAACTATTATTTTTCACATCACTCTCCAGAGTGGTTGCATCAACCATAGTTTCAACAGTGTTTAAGAGTTTCTTTTCTTCACCTTCTTTGGTCATTTTAATTTATTTTTCTGTAGATTGCCTATTCATATATGTTGCCCATTGACTTGTTGCTTTTTTTTTTTTCCCAACTCATATTTTCTCTACCATGACAGTTTCCTGGTTCTGAAGGGTTGCTTCTCCCAAACATCTGCAATATCCTACTGTTCTCCACTCCAGCCTCACACTCAACACCGTCACATGTCATTTTAGTGTAAATCACATAACATGGTCAGGAAATGACAACACAGACACTTCCTAATCTGGCATTACTATTAAGAGAGCTTTTTCATACTGTCCCTATACAAGTACCATGAAGCCCATATTTCTGGACCAAACCTCTTTTAGTTTGAGTTCAGAGTGAAAAGAAATGCTAAACAGGGACTTGGAAGTCCGTCTTATATGTGAAGTTATTCTCAATACTCCAAATAAAAAATTTATGCTCCCTGGACCCTCCTATCATATAGTTACGTGCAAGGAAATTAGAGAAAAAGAAGACAGAAAATGCGGTATATCAAGTAACAATCAGCCAGGAAGTATGTATTTGAAGAAGTAAAACATTCTTAAGTTAATTGCGATAAAGAGCATAAATAATTGGAACCATAAATTATGTTGATGATACAATAATTAAGATCTGAAATGTGAGCCATCATAGGCTGATGTGTTTTTTTTTCCCCAGTTAGTGTTAAATGGCTTGATTTTAGAAAGGGTAATCCTGGAGCAGACATGAGGTAAGACCGGTGTTGGGCACAACAGCAAAGCATAAGACAACCAGGAGTTAAAACAAGAAAGAAACAGACTGAATTTCCCACTGGAGACAATTGTATTAGCCTTATCTAAGTTCTCTAATTCCTTAAAAATGTGGTAAGGTGAATAATTAACAAACCATTTTCAAGGTGAGCAAGAAAATAACTATTTTATCTCCAACTGGTGTGATCTGGTTCTTAAGCTCTTAACCTGCTGGGTGGTGAGGAAGGGAGTAAGGACTTAAAATTGCCAAGTGAGAATAGCTCTGACTCTTCAGGCTCAAACCAGTCTCTTTGAGTACAGTCCATCTTTTATGGGTGAAAATTCAGTCTTTCAGGATTTCTTCCTATCCTGCTCCTATCTATCCAAGATGTCAGGCAGCAGAAGAATGATGTCATACACACATCTGCTGTGAAGTTCAAGCTTGTGGCCATTTGCTTCTGTGCATGAGCCCTTGAACACCATGAATTCTTCATCAGGACCACAAAAAGATATTGGTCCTCTGATCCTCCTAAATCCTCTACATAAAAATCCTACATGTGTAGGCTATGAGGAAATAAGAATGCCACTTTTTTTTTTTTTTGAGGAAGATTAGCCCTGAGCTAACATCTGCCTCCAATCCTCCTCTTTTTGCTGAGGGAGACTGGCCCTGAGCTAACATCCATGCCCATCTTCCTCTGCTTTATATGCGGGATGCCTACCACAGCATGGCTTGCCAAGTGGTGACATGTCCGCCCCAGGGATCCAAACTGGCAAACCCCAGGCCGCTGAAGTAAAATGTGCACACTTAACCGCCCCAGGAATGCCACTTTTTGATCATTTACCTGAAGTACATAAGCCTTTGCAAACTCTTTGCTATGTTGAATATGGTACCAAAATAATCTTGTTGCTCTAATTGGTATATCCATCTTTTCCAGAGTTAAGCCTCTTCTTGATTTGCCCTTAAGAGAACATTACAGGGGAAAATTATTTAGGAGGAATAAAAAGTAAATGAAGTTAGTATTTTCCAAATATTATCCCATTATGGGATAAAAGAATTGACAATAAAAACCAAAGTCCATAGTATAATATTTGTAAGTTTTGTAAATATATATATATTTATTATACTTTTGAATAAACTCTATATAATTTAGTTGTAACATTCCTAATTTAATAGAGTATCATTTTTTTGTAAAATTTCACTCCCTTTCATTGTTTCTATAGATGAGAGGCTACAGCATGCTGGCCCTACAGTGTCTTAAATATACTTAAGCCATATAAAACTGCAGACTTCTATCTTCGTTTGAAAAAATCAAAAATTAGGTATATTCAGGCTTGAATTTCCTCATGGAACAATTAGTTGGCAACTTTCCACGTCATTGTCCCCTTGGTCCATCTTAGCCCTCTCCAGTTGTTATTTTCTTTGTGACACAATGACCATTTTATTTGTTAATGATAACTGCATGACCTCTGTAGGCAAATGAGTCTGCTAAACATGCTTGAACTAGATACATAAACTTAACATGGCCATAGTTGAATTGAGTAGGCTCTGAGTTATTCTGAGTTATGATCACAATCAACGACCCAGAGCCCAGAGCATGCAAAATAAATATGGAACACCCTTTGCTGGATGCTGCCTGTGCCAGGCTTACTTCTGTCAATGTGGCTGCCACCTAGAAGTTACACTGGCACTGACAGTGGCCAGTTGCCTCAACTCTTAATTCTAGACCTTCTCACACTTCTTGCCCTGACACAGAACCAAATCTTTAACAGTCTCTGATTCCCCTATCCCAGTTATAAGGTCAATAGGAGTGTCCCAGCTAGTAAGGTTTGCACGGATCTGGGGTGTAAGACAGAAGAGCTGCGATGTACAGAAAAAGAGAGCAAACAACAAATGGCATCCAAATGAGATCGTAAGAACAAAGTCACAAAAACAGGCCTGAATAAAGATCTAGAAGCAAGACAAGTTGAAAGAGCCAAGAAGTTCTCAAAAGTCAAGACAGAAGAGAAAGCATGAACCAGCAGGCTAGACCAGTTCTAGATATGTGCTGGAGGATGTGCCAGATTTTGACCTCCCACAGATAACTGGCGGGTAGGCTGAATCTGTACAGAAGGCCTGGGATGAAATGGACTGAACTGGAACCTGGAATTTGGTTTGGCACTGGAATAAGGCAGTTGAAAATCTCCCTCTGACTTTACCTATCCTCTGGATTTGTGAGGCAATTTCACAATACAGGACAGCTTAGAAATATGTATAGGAGCATAGAAAGGCAATAAGATTAAAACATCTAAAGTGTATAGTGCTCATAATTTGAATAATCTGAATCCATGTCAAATTATAGATACTTCTGCTGAAAACAATTGTGTGATATGTGGTTGTGTATTTTTATTCAGCAAGTATTTTCTAAGAACTTAAAATTATGCAAGATATAAAGAATGAGAAAAAAGAAGAGTTCTTTAAACACATTGGAAGAGTTTCCCTTTAGAAAGTTTATAATCCCTTTTTTGGCAACAAGATATGCATCTGTTTAGGGTAATTTGAGGCCTGCAGTAGCAACTTACCATTATCACCGCCCTTCTTTTAAATGCCAAGCACGGTGTTAGTTGCTAGAAGTGAAATGTCTTAGTCAACCTTCAAGGTAAGTAAAAGAGACATCAAACAAATGAGGGAACTGAAGAGCTTTTTGGCTGGATTATCTTGATAGCTTTCCTAAAGCTCAGTTCCATATCACCGATAGCCTTTGTCACTGTTGGAAGAACAGTGCCTTCTTCCAACTGTTTCTAAGACATGCTTCTGATCTTGTCACTCTCATTATTCCCTATGAAAAAGTTAAACTTCTTAGCCTATCATTCAAGGTACTGCAAGATCTTTTGCTATACAATACAGCAATAATTATCACCTGTTTCTTCCATTTAAAAACTCTATATTCCAATGTATTCCACAACTCTCTTCTGCCCAAACAGCTTGAACTTCCAGTAATTGAGCATTTGCTCCATGTTTACCCATTTAAGGTATGCCCTTTTCCCTTCTGCTTAATAACCAAAGATTACATATTCTCCAAGTCAAAAAGAAAAAATGAAATAACAGTTTTCATAAAATCTTTCCTGATTCTATAGTCTCAAATAATCTGTCTCTGCCATGAACAATTCTCTCTACATGAATTCTTCTGTAACTTAACCCACTCTACTTTTGCAGCATTGTGTGGCCAGTGATGTGCACATTTAGTTGCTAATTGGTTTTGTGGCTGGAAGAGGTAAAGGGAGAGGAAGATTGAAAAAATGAATGCTGTTGGGATGGGCAGCTGGAAAGCAGGCATTGGAATCCCAGGGAGATTCTAGCAAGAATGATCAAGGTCACTTAATCTTCTCTGAATTCAGAGTTATTAAAACCTTTTGGGATGACCCAGGATGACCCTAAACTAGGTCTAGAGACAGGTTAGAGCAAGAGAACCCTTAAAATAAAACTATTATGAAGTTCCTGAGCTTTATCTAGAAGTTACGCTGGTAACAACTTCATGATAGTTCTGAATCTGCAAGACAGTAGGTTTGCTTTCTGGTGATGTGAATGTGTAAGTAAGTATAAAAAGATATATCATTGGAAGTACAAGCACCAATTTGGAAATTTAAGTTGAAATATCCTTTTCTGAGGTAGCATAGACAGTGGTTTCTTCTTACCCTGTAAGTTAAAGAAGTTTTGCAACAAAGACAGAGGCAGCAATGAAAGCAGATAGCTCAATTCCACCTACCTTGTAATGATATCATCCAAAATCGAAGCAAGAGAAAGCAAAGAAACTCTGTGTGCGGAAGCTGTATTAAAACTACAGGTGTTCGGTGTCGATGGAGGACAGCTCTTTGGAAGAAAGAGATTGTAGAGACTCTCTAACCTAAAGGAGGTACAATTTAGTTCAAATATTCAGCAAACATATTGGAGACAACAGCAAGAAATAACCCTTGTGCCCTCACTAAACACCCTAGAAATTTCTTGGAATCTCGAGTGAAAAGGGATCTAAGGAAAAGGAACTGGACTGGATATTAATCTATGCAAGTATGTCCTTGATGGGCAAAGTTCTTAGGAATGGCGTCTGACATCTCAAGGAGTGTCTATTTTTGTCCCTAAGGAGGTAGAATGTAAAAATGGCCCCAAATCCTTTCCCTACTTATATTGTAGCTCCTTCCATCAAGAAATGAATCGGCTTGGCCATTTAACTTGTGTTAGCCAATAGAACATTAGCAAATGTGACACAAGCAGAGGTTTGAATAGAATTTAGTGCTGGCATTTTTTTTCTCACGCTTAACGCTCTTGGAACACTACCATATGAAACAGCCTGGGCTGGCCAGGTGGAGGACAAGCCATCTTGTGAAGGAGAATTGAGGTCCTCAGGTTAAAGCAAACTGCAGATGTATGAGTTATCCTAGATCTACAGCAGCTGAACCCAGCCAAAATAGTCAATTCCTGAAGTTATAAGTGAAATAAATCATAAGTTAAATAAATGGCTACTTTTTAAAGCCACTAAGTTTGGGGGAGATTTATTACACAACAAAAGCTACCTGATATGGTAGTTTTTGAAAACAAACATCTGAATCATACAATTATTTATGCATATACCTCATCTTCACTTCTAGACGGTAAGGAGAGTGTGGCCAGGGTTCATCTCACACCATCTTTTATTTTTCCATAAGGGTAAGCATCGTGATTTGCAGCAGAGAGAAGAATCTCAGGAATCAAAATCTGTGGTTCAGATAAATGATATATGAGGACAGCAAGGGCATAAATTCATCTAGGCAGAAGCTTAAATAAGAGTATTAGATTCTATATTTGGTTCTGGTGACATTCCAGACGTATTTACCTGTCTATCTTAATCTGCACAAATCTTAATCTATACAAATCTACACCTTTCTGATAAGAAGTATCTGGTAAACTTTTCAAGGTCACTCCCCTAGCCTACCTGCTACTTGTTCTTAAGTATTCTAGGAAGGGGCATTTCTTCTTAGATGAAAGGGCATTTCTTCTTTACAGATGGCATAGAAAGCACATGACTCCCTCCAATACTTGCTGCTTTTAATGTGTTTTAATAGCCAAAATAAAGTGTGATGGTTAATTGTATGTGTCAACGTAACTGGCCTAAGGGATGCTGAGATAGTGGTAAAACACTGTTTATGAGTGTGTCTGTGGGGGTGTCTCTGGAAGAGATTAGCATTTGGATCAGTAGACTAAGTAAAGAAGATTACCCTCACCAATGTGAGTGGATAGCACCCAATCCATTGAGGGCCTGAATAGAACAAAAGGGCAGAGGAGGAGCAAATTTTCTCTCTTAGTTGAGTTGGGATGGACATCTCCTGCTCTCTAACATTGGCACTCTTGGTTCTCAGACTTTTGGACTTAGGCTGGATTACATAACTGGCTTTCCTAGTTCTTCAGCTTGCGAAGGCAGATTCATCATTGGACTTCTTGGCTTCCATAATGATGTGAGCCAATTCGTATAATAAATCTCTCTCTCTCTCTTTATGTATATGCATATAATATGTAATTATATATTATTTATATATAACATATATAATTCTGTTTCTCTGGAGAACCCTAATACAAGAGCTGTGCATAAAAGTTGTTCCTTTACTTGACCCATAAGCTGTCAGTACCCTGTGTTATTACCTTCCTGAATGTTCTCTTTATTGCCAACACAAACCAGTAAAGCCATTTGAAGTTCTCTTCCTGCTAGGCCTCTGAGGAAGAGAATTTACAGAAGAAAGCAGCTTTTTTCAAAGTAAACCAAGGATTGCTGACCAGTTTCCTTCATTAAGACAACATCCCTTCAGCCCTTCTCTGTCTTGGTTGGCACAATACACATACATGCACATACACAGTCAATGCGTTTTGGTTTATAGGTCTGCATGCTTCCTTGTATGTTTTACATTTTTTTTAACATAATGTAAACCCACAACTTGTTTAGATATGACTACTCTAGAGATTATAAGGGAGGTGTTTTATAAACGTTCAAATCTATGTTATACTAACACGCATGCTGTTTTGGGAAAACAGCTCACTAGGCTGCAAAAATAGCATGATGCTTGTTTTCTAAAATATATTACCTAAATTACTATTAATAATAACATGACAAGATAATTAACACCCGCATAGCATTTTTCATTTTAAGAATACTCTAGAAATATTAATTGTATAACCTCTTCAACACCCCACTTCACAACTCAAAAAACCAAAGCAAAGGTTAAGTGATTTTTCAAATGTAAAAATACCCTGCATAGAATTTAGCAAGATGCCCCTGATGCCCCTGACTTAACCTTAGACCAAAAAGTGATCTCTCTTTTTCCTTCATATCTAGGATCAGGAAGGCGTTCGTGGCATTAATATAATACTCCACTACCAGCCATGATAATAGTCAATAGGCAATCTATTAAATTATACTCAGATGCTTCCAGAAAAAGAAGAAAGCGTAGTGAGAAATCAACCAGCAAGATAACAAATTCAAATCTGAGACTTTTCCATTCTATCTTCAATTTGTAAGTGCAAAAGAAATTCTGAATACATTTGTTGGTGGCAGATGCTATTGTCCTTTCAACTCAGTGCAAAGGAGGGCAATAGTCAATAAAGTTAGGAGGGGAGGACAAAGATGCAGGTGAGGACAATACAGAAGTTGCAGACCTCACAGATACGATTATAGGCCAATAGATATGCAAAGGTGACACAATTTCTCAGTGATGCCATTCTGAAGGTGGCACTGAGTAACCATTATTTGCAATTCATTTAACTACTATCTTTTTCTTTGGCTTCTATCTTAAGAAGAGTTATTCTGTTCAATAGAGTTAGCAACACACAAAGTTGGATGACACCTAGCTTTTAATGCAAAATATGAGCTCTAGAGCTTGAGAACAAGTCTGTACAATTAGTCCTATTTAATAAAGGTAGCATAAGCCTGCAAGCTGGTAGTGTGATTTTTGTCATATTGTATAGGTGCAACATATTAAAACAAACCACAGGTTTTTAATATTTTGATTAAGGATTCTTTTCAAAAGCGATCAGGCAGGACTCTGTAAAGATCTCTAAAGGAATAATACTTATAACATATAGAAAAATAGATGCTCTTATTTAGTGAATTAGGAAAGTAGTCTCAATGGTGAGATGTAGAAATGATGAGATTCAAAGCAGGGTAGATGATAGAAACAACATCAAAGCTGGGAATTACATTAATTAAGTCGTACTGGCCTGGTGGAAAATATACTATCACTTGTAAATAAGGCAATTTTATATGCATAAGAAGTTGGTATTATAATCAAAATCTTTTAGTGTCTTTACTAATTTAATTAAAATTGTTGGAAATATATATTCAACACTTTGGAATTATCTTGGATCTTTTGAGTTTCAATATCTGAGAGAGATCAATATTTATTTGGATAAAATATATAGACCATAGTCTTTCTAGAATTATGGTAGACTAACTCCCCTAAATGACTCTCCTGCTGGCGATGAGAGGAGCATGAAAGAAAAGAATGCACAGAGAGAGGCCAGAAATGATGTGAAAATAGAAAGTTCAGGATTTCAAATAAACTCTAGATAACTTGAGCTCACTTTGATAGCTGTGGGGCCTTGAGATAGTGAACAGAGCCTAAAATATAAGGCCCATTGAAGGTGAGAAGTCTTACAGGAGACCGTCTCATAAAGCTGAAAACCTAAAGGGAAATACTTTCAATATAAATGAGAAATAAACCCACCATTCAGAAGGGAATATCAGAACAATGTCCTTTGTTGAAGGGAAAAAATAATCGACTCTGAAAATACCAAAATTCATGCCTCGTGTGGTTTTGTATTTGAAATTCATGGAAACTCTGTGGCCTGGAAAAGCTCTAAATGGTCCCAAGTTGACAGTGTACACAAGCTGCTGGTAGTAGAAAGTATATATCCTCTATGAAAAATAACTTTAACTCAAACCTGAAGTAAATGTCTTCAGCTAAAGATCCGAGTAAATTGAGTACTCACTGTCAACAATGACAAAATACAAATTCACTAGGCAACATGAGTGAAAACAACTCAAAATAACTGCGACAGACATAGAGATGTGCCGCCCAGGACTCCCTTGGGGGAAGGTTGTGGCTGCCCACCTCAAGGGACGAGGTCAGCAAACAGCTTCTTTCAGGGTCCACCTCAGCTTTAGAGAGTAGCCTTGTTCCTGAGGCAGCTTGCATGTGATGACAGAGAAGGCAAAAGTATAAGACCCAGTCACTTCTGCCCAGGACTACTCCAATGGGCAGGATTTGCTCTCCAGCTCCTCGTCACGTTGGTTGATGTTTGTGTGGAGCCTGCACTGCAGTTTGACTTCCTCTCTTTGCTCTTCTACCTTTCTCCATGTGTGTGTATCTGCGTGTGTGTGTGTGTGTGTGTGTGTGTGTGTGTGTGTTAAATCAACAAGCTGATTCTAAAGATCATAAGGAAAGGCAAATGCCCAAGTATTGCCAAGACATTCTCAAAGCAACTTAATGAGGAAACCAGATGAGTGGATCAGCCCTATAATAGATCAAAACTTATTATAAGGTTGTATAAATTAAGACCCATGCTCTTCAACCACATAAGACAAGTGAAAAAGAATAGAAAGTCAAAGAAAAAGAGACTGGTGCATATATGGACGCAATTTATCTCATAGCCATCATCATGAGTCAGCAGAGAAAAAAATGGATTATTTAAAATTTGGCATTGAAAAAGCTGTTTTATCAAAAGGAAAAAAATTGACTTGGATCTCTACTTCAGAGAATACGCAATTTCAGGTGAATTGAAGATTGAAATGTAAAAGGAAAAACTATAAACTTTTTTGAAAATTCTATATCGTAGAATATTTTTAGGACCACATGATAAAAATCGATTTCTTAAGAAGACCTATCACACACATGAATACATAAAAGAAATTTTGAAAACCTACATTATTAGAAAATTGAGGAATTCCTGTCATCTAAGGATGATGTCCATGAAAACATCAACACTTCCTGGGAGAAGACATTTCCAACACACATTACAATGAATTCTACATCAGTAAGAAAATTACAAAGAGTCCTGTAGAAAAGTAAGCAGAAGACAAAATGGTTTTCCTCAGGAAATGAACACAAACAGCTCATAATAAATGAAAATATTCTCAATGTAACGACGAGAAATATGCAAATTAAAACTACAAAACAGTTACAGCCACAATAGGCAAAAATGTAAAAGCCTGACAATATCATGTTAGAAAGTATACCAAGCTATGAGAATTATCAAGCACAGTTGGCACAAATTTAAAATTGTTCAATCATTTTTGAAAACAGTTAGATACTACTTAGCAAATTTGAAAATAAGTATACCCTATACTGTACCCAGTCCACTCTTTGGAAAATATCGTAAAGAAATACTAGGATATAAGCAGCAATAGATATGCTTTTAAATCTGCATAGAATCGTTATTCATAATGGCAAAATATTCCAACCCAAATGTCCATCAACAGGAGAAGGACAAATATATTGTGGTATATTTATACAATGAGAAACTATACAGCCATGAAAATGAGTCAATTATAGCTACTAAAACCAAGCTGGCTGAATTTCACATTCTTAATCCTGAATGAAAGCACCCACAGAAAAAAGCATATAACATGATTTCTTTCGTATAAATGTCAAAAAGATGTAAAACTACATATTATATACATGCTAAAACTGTAGACAAGAAAAATGATTAATACGAAATTCATGCTTGCAATTACCTTTGAAAAGAAGAAAGGGTGAAATTATTGGGGAAGGACACACAGAGGGCTCCTAAGATACTGATAATTTTTTTTAACCTGAGCGATTTAGATGGATGGACAGGTGGATGGATGGATAGATTGATAGTCATTCTATTACTATTTAAAAAGCTATACATGCATATTTTGGGTATGGAACGTTTCAAACAAATGAAAATACGTATTAAACCTACATCCTTTACCTGAATGCCTGGTAAACATACTGGATTTGAAGCTAGGCAAGTAAATCTGTGCTCTGGCTACTCCTTTTGCTGTTTGGGGGATGTTTATTCAATCTCTCAAAGTGTGCTGTCTTCATCTGTGAAATAGAATAACAATAGTATCTACTTCATAAAAAATGTAAAGTTTAGGGGCTGACCCAGTGGCCGAGTGGTTAAGATCACGCGCTCCGCTGCAGGCGGCCCAGTGTTTCGTTGGTTCGAATCCTGGGCGCCGACATGGCACTGCTCATCAAACCACGCTGAGGCAGCGTCACACATGCCACAACTAGAAGGACCCACAACGAAGAATATACAACTATGTACTGAGGGGCTTTGGGGAGAAAAAGGAAAAAAATAAAATCTTTAAATAAAAATAAAATAAAATAAAATAAAAGCTTAAATAAAATAGTGCATATAAAGTACTCAGCACAGTACCTGCCAGATAGTACTCATGATGACACATTAGCTATCATCATCATCATTGCCACACTGCATGGAAAAATGAAAACATATAGACTTATGTTAGAGTTAGACATACCCAGGATCTAAAATTGAACAGACTGCATGACCTCAGATAGTTTCTGTTGTCTCTGATTCTCAATTTCCTCATCTTTAAAATGGAGGCAAAAATACTTAGTTCATTTGGTAAAATGAGGACTAAAGGAAACAACGTATATCAACTGCCCAGCAGAATGTCTCACACACGATAGTGCTCAGTGAGGCATAATTCCTGTTTGAGCAGTACACTGCTATTGTCAACAAAGTATAGCAATGCAGGGAAAGGCTTTGTAATATATCAACAGGGCTAGGCTGAAATCCATCTTCCAAAATCCCTTTCCTGTTTCTGGTTAAGGTAGGCCACATGAGAGATTCTTCTGGGAGACCTGGAGTGTGGCAGTGAAGCGGCAGCATTTTATGGCCCCCACCCGTTTGTGATGATACGCTGGCTCACCTCAGTGTGATGCAGACTAGACCTCCAGCTGCTCCACCTTCCCCTGCATCTTCCTGTAGCATTTCTAACTTCTGGGCCACGTGCACGTTTTTAGCTCCATAGTGAAGGGTCCAGCTTCTGCAGGACACCCATATCCTCAAGGTCAGGGGCAACAAGACTGACATGAGTTGTAACCCATCCCAAGCCAGCTCATGCTGTGGGCTCGAGCTTGTTCTGCTGCCCCCACTTTACACCCATCTTCCTTTTCCCACTGCCTGTCCTGCAGACTTTAACTTCAGCAGCGTCAGATGCAAAGACAACAGTCTTACGGAGACTGCTTAGCCAGCTCCCACAATTGTAGAAGGTAAAAGCCTGGTAAAAAAATCCTGCGCGTGTGTGTATACACACGTACATATACGCAATAATATATGTGTGCATTTATAGCATATAAATACAGCAACGAAGATATATATAGCGTGTGTGTGTTTATATCTTATCACTTGTACTTCTCTGGTTGACTTCTGATGGATACATTCCTTATTCTCACAATTTGTGAATAATTGTTTTTATTTACATGATTACTTCTATATTCCAGACTAAAAAGATAAGCCTCAGCCCATGTTAGTAAGAAGCTGTAGAGACATCTTATGGAAATTCTGAGTAAGACGTAGTCCAGGTGGGGTAGGATGAGCACATTCTACCACCTTTATGATGAAGGAGCACTTATGGATTTGGTTGAGCATTTAAATTATGAAAAGTTTATATTGTGAATCAGCCTGTCTCCAGCCCACAAGTGTTCAGGAATACCACCCTCAAGCATCCCTTTTACATTGGAAAGTACATGGTCCATATTTGAACAGATTTTTCACGATGCCTCCCACCAGCATTTTCCTTTCTCAGTTGTGTTTCTTGTGCTTACCTTCAGCCATTTTCCTTGCGGACGACATGAAATGGGAAAATGGAAGTTTTGGAAATCCAATCTGTCTTTCATCCAGAAGATAAGTGTTCTGTGTCTTAAAACCAACTTCCTCTTCTATGCTCAGCACAGATGAAATCTGGAAAATTTAGTGACATAGCATGAGTCTTTTATGAGTTAGGGCATCAATTCTATTGCCATTGTGTGGTATTTCTTATGAAATCTTAGACCTGGAGAGAGTCATAAAACTAATTTAATCCCACCTCTTCATGTTACAGATGAGGAAACTAGAGCTTAAAGAGATTACTGTCAAACTTGCCAAAGCCACATAACTATTTAGTGGCGAGTTCCTAAGGAAAATGTACTTCTTGTGCAAACTGGATATCCAGTGAGCTTTTTTCCTCCCCTGGAGGCACATGGTAATTCTGGGAGAGCTAGGGTTTTCAGATTTCTTAACAGAATATGACCAACAAAGGAATCTATGAGGATATATATTTATTACCCTTTCCTGAAGTAGGTAACATGGATTTTGAACTTTTTTGGCATTCCAACAGCATTCAAGATGGAGAGGAAAAGCCTGGAAAATTTAAAATAATTCTACTCCTACTTACTTTAAAGTTCATATAGTTACATTAATGATATTTGGCATGTTTGTGGTGGTAAACCTGTGAAAACTGGTGAGAAAAAAGTGTACATTTTATCGGTTCTCTGTGATTCAGAAAACCTCCCTCTGATGGTTGAAGATTTAATAATAGCAATGAGTACTTTTCTATTCTCTAAATATTTCATTGTTTTTATAGCTTGAGTAAAACCGTTTGCTTCTTAGAAATATTTCTCATTCTTTTTAGATTGTGAACTCAGTTGGAAAGATGCTAATTAGGTCATGGTTGTGAAGTGTCATTCCCATCTGGGATGGGACAGTTTTCCACAGCCAAAGACTGAATTCCAAAGTTTGTCAAGTCATGTAAAAAATAAATGTCTCTGAGATACATTTAAGAATGAATCAGGGGCCGCCTGGTGGCCGAGTGGTTAAGTTCGTGTGCTCCACTTCAGCAGCCCTGGGTTTCACGTGTTCAGATCCTGGGCACAGACGTGGCACCACTCATCAAGCCATGCTGAGGTGGCATTCCACATAGCACAACCAGAGGTACTCACAGGTAGAATGTACAGCTATGTACTGGGGGGCTTTGGGGAGAAGAAGAAGAAGAAGAAAAAAGAAGATTGGCAACATATGTTAGCTCAGGTGACAATCTTTAAAAAGAAAAGAAAAAAAGAATGAATCAGAGTAAATTCAATCTCCCTACCAGAAAAAAATATACACGCTCCATTTCCATGCCTCACCACCAATTGCCAACCTCCCCTTCTCCCTTGATTGGCCACATATGACTCACAGAGGCACACACACTCACTTCTTATCTACTCATATTGTCAGAGGAAATAACTGAGCATAGTGCCTGGTGGTGTTGGTAGTGATGGCTAAGAGCATAAACTTTAAAGCTGGATATAATGGAGTTCAAGTCCAGGTTGATAAATTTACAAGCTATGTGACCACAAGCAACTTACTTAAGCTGAACATCGGTTTCTTTATGTTTAGAATAGAAACAATAATAATACTCATATCATAGAGTTGCAGTGAAAGTTAAATGAGGTAGCACATGTAACGCACATAGCGTAGTGCCTTATGTATTCCAGCCAGAAATATTTGTTTAATAGCATATTTCAAAAAATAAGTAATATCTAGTCCAAAATTCAAAATATTTCTTTCCTTGATGGCTCTTCTTGGATTAGTTCTACTCTTTTTGTAAATTGACACAGACTAACTTCTAGGTTTGCCTCAGAGGTGATTTTGAGATTTTTCAAAGAATGGTTTAAAAAATAAGAACCCTCTTTAGCTGGATGACTTACCTATGATCTCTTTATCTATGAAATGAACGTGTGAGAGTAAATTAACTCCTTTAATGGAATGGTATTATCTTTTCCCATATTCTGTTACTAGTTCCATAACTGATCCAGTCCCCTCAACTCACCTTAACCAGGAAGCTAGTAAAGAGGAAAACATTCTAGGATAAAGGAGATGCACATTCTTGGTGGGAGAAAGGGAGATACTGAATATAAGAGATACTGAATGTGAGAGAACTAGAGCTGTGGGATGAATTAGGGTCAGAAAAGAGAACCTAACATTTCCAGGAGATGAGAACGAGGAAGAAAATTGTCTTTCCAAAAAGGAAACCGAGGATGATAAGATTAAATAGTCGACCTACCAATCAACCCATTAATCTTGAGAAGAAATAGTGGATGAAGAGGAGTGAGTTTAGGATAAAAAGTGTTTGGGGATGGAATTTGACAAAAAGGATAAGATGGGGAATATTTGAAACATTTTTTTTTTTTTGAGGAAGATTAGCCCGGAGCTAACTGCTGCCAATCCTCCTCTTTTCGCTGAGGAAGACTGGCCCTGAGCTAACATCCATGCCCATCTTCCTCTACTTTATACATGGGACGCCTACCACAGCATGGTTTTTGCCAGTTTGTGCCATGTCCACACCTGGGATCCAAACCGGCGAACCCCAGGTAGACGAGAAGCAGAATGTGAGCACTTAATCACTGCGCCACCAGGCTGGCCCCTGAAACAATTTTGAGGAAAATAAACCATGACACAGACAAGGATAGTAGAACTCTGGTCAAAGAAGCTGAATTTGGTCCCGACCTAATCGGAGTGGCTGGCTCTTTTTGTAACGTAAGGTTTAGAAGCCTAAGCAGAGATAGGAAAGCTTTGGGGGTTTTCAGAGTTGAGGATCCCTCTGGTGCAATTAGCAAAGCGTCAGCATGGTGAGAGACAGTGAGCTCATCACCGCAGTGACTCTGACGTCAGATTTGTACAGATGAAAAACCACTGGTTCTGGGTTCAGGAGCACAGTCATCTCAACAGAAATTGTTTATTTTTCAGGGACTTATTTGGCTGGGATGCTAGCTGATTCTGCCTTCTGTATATCATGACAACATGGGTCCTCAACTGGAGAAAGCTATTGGAATCAGAATCATTTTCGATTCTGTTCCATCAATATACACCGATTAGAACACAAGTCAGTCACTGCAGATGTGCTGGCTTGCGGCTTTTTCACTACTTCAAACTTGCTATTCCTTTTCAACTGAAGTGTGTGTGTGTGTGTGTGCATGCATATGTACCTATCTGTTTTAGTTTGCTAGGGCTGCCATAATAAAGTAACAAACTGAGTGACTTAAACAGTAGAGATTATTGTCTCACAGTTCTGGAAGCTAGACATCCTCAACCTGGGTGTAAGCAGGGTTGTTCCCTTCTGTTGGCTATAATGAAGAATTTTTTCCATGCCCCTCTCCTAGCTTCTGGTGGTTTTCTGGCAATCTTTGGTGTTCTTTGGCTTAAAGATGCATTCACCTCAATGTCTGCCTTCATGTTCGCATGGCATTCTCCATGAGTTCATGTCTGTGTTCAAATTTCTCCTTTTTATAATTACACCGGTCATATTGGACTAGGGGCTTACTGCATGCCAGCATGACCTTATCTTAACTAATTATATCTGCAAGGATCTTATTTCCAAATAAGGTCCTATTTTGAGGTATTGAAGGTAGAACTTCAACATATGAATTTTGGGAGAACACAATTTAACTCATGATACTGTCCATGTATCCGTATGTTTATATATAAATATGTGTCTGCATCTACATCTAAATCAAAATCTATCTATCCAGAGTTTCTGTGTCTCTCTGACTACTATGTGTGTATGACTTTCTAAAAAACAAAATTATTTTGCAACATTATTTTTTTCTATGTACTATTTCTTTTTTGGTTAACTTTCTTCTCTGTTTACTCTTAAATGAGAAGCAGAAAACACCTCTAAAAGAAAAGTCATTTTGATCTATAGACTGTACACATTTCACTCTTAGTTTCCAGACACAGAATGGAAACACTACCCATTCATTTTAATAGAGATGATTCAGTATAAAGAATTATTAATTAAATATTAAAGATGGATATGCAAAATGCAAAAACTAACTATCTCTGAGATAGCAATTTCAGGAAGTAGAAATGATTTCTAGAGCTGGGGGAACAAACAAAGGGATTGGAATTATTAAAACACAGAATGTAGAAGACGGGGCCCCATGGCACTGAAACCTGGCTCTCTGAGAAGCGGTGCGGCTCAGCTCGTGCTGATATCTCTGAGTTTAGAGCTGGAGGCTCAGTGGGTTAGGACCCAGATTTCTGAGGAGAGCACAATACCAGCTGTTGCTGGGAGCTTTGAGGGATGGCTGGACTGGTTCTCTGAGCATTGGAAAAAATCACAGACTGAAATCAGCTCCTGTTACTGGGTGAAGAAGGAGTGTTGCTGGGGTGACATTAACAAGAACAGGAAATAGAAACAGGTGAAGGCAGCAGGCAGAATGGGACATGTTCCTCCCATGCTGTCTCCTTTCAGCACTCTTTGGCAGAGCGTATCAGAGAGCCTACTGACAATGCAGAAACATGTTTTCAGAATTTCAACATCACAAAGCAGAATATGGAAGGGTGGATTTGAAGCTGAGAGACAATAAGTTAATATGTGGAACAGTGCAGGAGGTATAAAAAACTCTAATTTTTTACCGAAATTTCCCTTGAAGGGAACTTTTCATACCCTTATATCTCCAAACATCCTTTTTACTGATGTCATAGGCCTTCGGATTGACTCTTTACTACTCCAATCCTACTTTGACCTGCCACAGACCAGCTCTCCTTCTCAGAGCTCACACCTTACTGAGTGACTTTCAGAAGTCTCTTCACACTACACCTAATTAGAGCATTAGGTGAATACAGCAAACAATCAAGGAAATAATGCCAAGTTCCAAAGAACGAAAGATATTCCAAACCCCCTCTCTTACCCCCTTGGGCAATTTGCAGACATAACTCCCTAGGAGTAAAATTAAATTTGATGCAAATACCTAGAAAATGGTGAGTAGTAAATGAAAATTAATTGGTTCCACTAAACTTCTCTCAAGTTTACATTTCTCAACAACCTCACCACTGGGTGTTAGCAGATCTTCTAATTGTTGACTCTTGGATAGATATGGAAATGGTATTGCGTGATTTGCATTAGTTGAACATCTCATGATAGGTTCATTGGCTATTTGGATGATCTAACCTTGATGTGACCAATATTGTGCCTGTTTCTTTCTAGGTAAGATCCACTTAGAATTCCATAATGCTCAATGATAACTTGATAGACTGACAAATTGTATATCTTTTATTGACAATTATGTGTAACCTAAATACTAGGATTGGCAACAATTCTACCAAATTTTCGCTGGAAAAATCTTGAGTTGAAAGAGAATTTTGGTATGGATTATTCTATAGGTCTATAATCAAAGAAGAAAAACTATCCAAATCCATTTATAATTGCAAACTCATTTTATTAAATGGCAACCATTTAGTGGAAGATTAGGGAATAAGGAGTGAAGATGCCATAACTCTCTTACTAAGGAACTGCCTTTATTTAATGACTAGTAAAGACTGTCTATCTTCTTATCTGCAATTTAGGCTGGATAAAAAGTGACCATTTCCACGTTAAATCCTTTAAGCTCCTTGATATTAATATTTCCATTTGAGAAGAAAAGTGGAGCAAGAGTCTCCAGGCTACCATAAATAACAATATAAATTTAAAAAAAAAAATACTGCACTCTGGATGGAGAGTTCTCTGTTCACCAAATAGCAACAAAGTAGAGACAAGCAGTGGTCCTATGCCTATGGGCAGTGGATGACCAGCCAATCTTCAGGCTCAAAAACTTTTTCCCAGAAGTCAAATAGTTTTATAAAGGCAATGAAATAAAATTTCAATTACAATGCAGAGGAAGTCACATAGATGATTATTAAATTCAAACTGCCTAATAAAATTACTTTTATAAGTGTTAGTAGATCTCAATGGAAAGTTTGAGGCTATCAGGGCTAAGAATAATTCTGTATGTTGGCATGGTCATTCATGATATGATTCTATGAAAGAAATTGGAAGATCTCAATTATTGTGATAACCAGGTAAGAAAATCATTTTTTTTTCTATCTAACATTTACCCCTATTTTGTAGAATTCAGATTTATTTTCTTGGATGTAGAAACTCTATCTGCTAGAAAACATTTGGTGAGTTAGTTTAAGCTAAATAACCATGATGGGAAGAATATTAACTGCCAATAGTGTTAGTCTGTGTCTTGAGAAGAATCTTCTAATCTTTCCCAGACTATTTACTCTAATTAATTCTTCATTTTTATTTCCCTCAGAAAAACTCAAAGTGTAGCTTATGCCACCTCCAACATAGGAATATTGCCTTAACCTCAAATATAGATAGACTCACTGGTTTTCCAGATTATCTCCTTAAATGCTACCTCAACTTGGCCATCTCTCTCAGCCTTATGTCTTAGAGCAGTACACTATAGGAAAAGCTTTCACACTACTGGCCGTTCCATACTCTTTCATCTCACCAAGCTAACAACGTGCAAGTGCAAGACCCTTCAGAGCCTTCAATGGTGTCTCATTAGCATTTGACTCCATAGATGCCTGCCAAAGTCCTGGGTAATTGCTCTTAGGTTATAATCACAGATGCTTGGAATAACCACAACAGTGTCTACGTAAGTTGTTATCTGAGAATCAGCTGCTTCTGCAACAGTCAAGAAGCAAGCAGGAACTGCCTCTAGGCCAACATATTGATCTCAGCATAGAACCCAGCATAGAACCTGGAATATCTATGCTTCTTTGGTTCCTGTGTTATGTTACGTTGGAAGAAAGGTGAGAAGAAAGAGTTTCTGAACTAGTCAAATGCTAATTCTAACCAGTTTTTAAAAGAGCTTATGTTGTGGCCCTTCTTTTCTTTAACTTACAGTTATATAGCTTCGTTCTGTTTTTAGATGAATTGGATACAAACTCACCTGCAACACCAAAAAGGAAGAAACGTAAGCTTTTCTATAGTGCTGACGTGGTTTTATATCATGAGCTAAGAGCAACCTCAAGAGGCAATAAAATCTTTTTGGCTAATTACTGTCAGACAGAACAGCTTAACGTCAGCTCCACTGAATCTAAAATGGTTGTCTCTGGCAGGAGTTCTTAGATTTTAAAATGGAAACTACCACTAAATAACTGCATCCCACAAGTCAACTCAGCCTCTTACTTAGGAATGCTCTTTGTAGCCGACTCCTCCACGTAGGCCAATCAGCTTGCAGCACCACTGAGAAGCGGGAGGAATTCTGATCTAATCCTGAATTTTTCTTATGGAGAAGATGTGTACACTTTTAAAATATTTTAGGTCCAAATAAATTGCTTTATACAAAGCACTCCGTGCTAATTGAATTGTCATCCAAGCTAGTGTATTAACAGTTCTTTCTCTGGTAAAGCATCCCGGATTCCAGCGCAGAGATGGGACGACCCTCCTTCCATGAGTGTGTGCGTCAGACTCTTAATGTGCACAGGGAAGGGCAGTGCTGCTGTCTGATGTTTGAATTTTCCATGGGGATGGAGCTTTCTGCAAAGAATAACACATATTTCTATAATTTGATCACTGAGCATGGAATTCAGTCTCATGTCCTCTACATAAGTTTACTAGAAGGTAAGATCCCAGAAATCTCTTAGTTTGACTTCTTCTACTGATGCCTTCATTGTGTTACAATTTCACGTTTTGCTTTGATTTCCATTAAAAGTCAACATAAAGAACAACCACACAAAATATAATTGTTGACCTTTAGCCAAATTATTGTTGACGATATTTTCTATTATGTGCTCAATAAATATTATCACTTTTAGGAGAATCTACATGATAAATCCTTCCATTTATTTAATGCTGGGAAAGAAAGAGTCTCAACAAATGACTGTATATGCTTCCATTAAAAGAAAATAGTGACCATAGCATCCTTCTTGCTGGGAATCTGAGAGCTAATGTGTTAGAATGGAGTAACTAGGTTTCTAATTTCCTGATGAAATTGACTTCTCTTCCTCTAGAAAGTTTCTAATTTCTGAGCTATAATTTTAACTTTAACCTTTAATGCTTTATATGAATTCTACATAAATTGCTTCCAAAAAGTTTGAAAGTAGCCAAATGTTATTTATGACTTATTATAAATAATTATTCATGTAAATAAGTGATTAGTAAATCGCCTTCCTGTGGGACTTCCTTTCCTCAGTTGTGAAATACAGCTGTCCGCCCTTATCTGCAGGGGATACATTCCAAGCCCCCTCTGGATGCCTGAAATTGTACATCGTAGCGATTCCTATATGTGCTGTGTTTTTTCCTATACATACATACCTATGATCAAGTTTAATTTATAAATTAGGCACAGTAGGAGACTAAAAACAATAACTAATAAAAAAATAAAATGATTATAACAATGGGGCCGGCCTGGTGGTGTAGTGGTTAAGTTTGCATGTTCCACTTCGGCAGCCTGCGGTTTGTAGGTTCGGATCCTGAGTGCAGACCTATGCACTGCTTGTCAAGCCACACTGTGACGGCATCCCACATATAAAATAGAGGAAGTCTGGCACAGATGTTAGCTCAGGGACAATTTTCCTCAAGCAAAAAAAAAGAGGAGAATTGGCAACAGATGTTAGCTCATGGCCAACCTTCCTCACCAAAAAAAAATAACCCAATTATACAATTATAACAATATAATATACTGTAATAAAAGTTAGTGTAGATCTTAGCAACCTCAGTATGTGATTTTTTTCTTTCCTTATTAAGTCAAGAACTTTCACCTTTTCACTCAAAGGATGCAGTTTATGGTTTCTCTTTGGCATATCCAGATTGCCAGCATCAATACTCTTGCACTTTGAGGGCATCATTAAGTCAAACAAGGGTTACTTGAACACAAGCAGTGCGATACTACGACAGCTGATCTGATAACTGAGACAGTTACTAAGTGACTAACAAATGGGCTGGCAGCGTATACAGCGTGAATCCTCTGGACAAAGGGATGATTCACTGCCCAGGCAGGGTTGGACGGAGCAAGATTTCATCATGCTACTCAAAATGGTGTGCAATTTAAAATTTATGAATTGTTTATTTCTGGAATTTTCCATTTAACGTTCTTTGACCATGGGTAACTGATACCATGGAAAGTGAAACCACGGATAAGGGGGGACTATTGTATCAATGAGGATCTCTTCCTTATCTGTATTATAGGATTGTTTAGAGACTCAAAAGAGATTTAAAAATAAGAGAGTCTCTTTTGAATGTAAGGTTGTAATTTTTAATAACCATTCTTATCACTACGAATACGCTTGAAATTTTTTCTTGCTACCCCCAGATTTGATACTCATGTTCATCCAAATTATTCCAAAAGCCTCTTAACTCCCTGAACTCACTCTCTTTCATCCTCTTCCAACATCATCACCCCAGCCTTTTCATCAGTGTATACTCTTTTCCATCTTTATATACACATCTTATAAATGCCTATTTTGGAATGCTGCTGATTAGAAATATTCCATTTTTTTTAGTTTTTCTCTTGGTTGCTTCTGATTGTTTTGCTTTGCTGTAAATACACCACCACCTAATTTTGTCCAAGTTTGTGCAGAATCATAGACATGAACATCTTTTCTTCAGACAGGCGCATCTCACAATGCTTGCTACCACTCCTCATGTTATTGCCCCTATCTGCACTGTCCTTTAGTGCTTCTGTGACTGGCCAAACCCTACCCATATTTAAGGCTCAGCATAAATTCTGACACCCCAGGAACATTCGTCTACTATCCTAATCTCACTATTATCCCCCTTCTTTGATGTTCCATAGCACTTATTCTCTGCAACTTGTAATATTGTGTTTAACTAAGGTCATACATTTTTTTCACAATAGCCTCTAGTATAAGCACAGTAAATAAGCATACAAAGCTTAACTAATTATTATAACTAGTTCTATTGAACCATAATCATTCCTTTGGTTTTATCATTTGTAGCAATCTGCAGGTCTTTATTCTTTCATGAGTGGTGTTTGCCTTATTCCACACTACTTCCCCGGCATATAGTTGACATATAGTACATATTCAATAACTGTTGAAGGAAAGAAAATGGGCACTGGCTCCATACTCCCTAGATCAGTTGTTCTCTATCCTTAGTGGACATAATAATAATTTTCATGTTGAAAACTGAGAATCCAGGGGCTGGCCCCGTGGCCAAGTGGTTAAATTCGTGAGCTCCGCTGCAGGCGGCCCAGTGCTTCGTCGGTTCAAATCCTGGGCACGGACATGGCACTGCTCATCAAACCACGCTGAGGCAGCATCCCACATGCCACAACTAGAAGGACCCACAACGAAAAATATACAACTATGTACCGGGGGGCTTTGGGGAGAAAAAGGAAAAATAAAATCTTTAAAAAAAAAAAACAGAAAAAAAACTGAGAATCCAGATTACCAACCCGGAGTTAGTAATTGGGATGTGTGATGTGGGACCTATGACTATGATTGTTCAAGAAGCATTCCAGGAGATTCTGAGAGAGGGGATCCAAAGTTGAAGAAAGCCTCCTCTAGAAAAATAAAGTTTAAGTTCGTTTCCCTTATGCAATCTCTCTCAAACTTACCTGTTAAAACAGATTTTCCACTATTCCCTTTGCGTTCAAAGTACACTAAAGAAACAGAACCACGTATTGTTGCATGGGCAGGACCATTATCGCTCTAAAGCACTTTGAACCTCAACTCCTCCCCCTGCACACTCAAGGTCTTACCTTTAGAGACCAAATCAAAGGCTACCTCTTCCAGGAAGCCATCTCCTATTACCCCCCAACCCCCAGTGGACACAAACCAGTTCCCTCATCCATGACCCTGACTGAGTCTTTCTACTTAGTGCCAAGATTAATGCTTCTGATTGTTTCTCCTATTTTAGACCGTCAGTTCCCTGAGGACATGTTTTATGCCTTTCATCTTTAATTCCCTGAAGTGTTGTCACATTACATGTGTAAAATTGTTGCTCAGTAAATATTGAGTAAATTAATCAAAAAAGCGAGCAGTTTCTGATGTTCCTTCCCAGATTCTTTTTACTTCAACGCCTTTCCCTCCTCTTTGTGCCCCAGACATTGACTCTCTGCCCCAGGTGATTCGGAGTATGAAGTGGTTAAGCAATAACATCCCAAGCTCCTTTCTTCAGGCATGTTTAATGTTGCTGCGTAGGAAATGGCAAGGCACCCCTAAATGGGAAATCTGTTTTTAGTTGTCTCCAGCAGGAAGTGTTTCTTCCACCCTAGAGATCGGCTCACTTCTTCCTTTCACCTCCAGGTGGGAGAAAGAACACAGACATGGCGCAGGCTGGAGAGAAAGGGCTGCAGGGCCAACTTAGAGACAAAAGCTAGCCTCTCGGTGGGTTAACAAGTAAAGTAGGCAGCCCGCATTTTGGAAAGAAGCAAGACTTCCTTACTGACTGAATGCAAAGTTAACTTTAAGCATTTGCGTTGCAAAGACTAAGAAGCCCAAATCAAGTGGTGCAGAGGACTGACGTCAGGAGAGCAGAGAAACAATCTGCAGAACAGCTCAGAAGTCAGATCAGAGGCCTCAGCTACACCGAGGAGTAGTTGCTACTGGATGTTCAGTGAGTCAACCTCAGAACTTCACCGCAGATATTTCAAGATTATTACATATATTTATGCTTAAATAATATATGCATTGAAAAGTACTAGTCTCATTAAAAACCTCCTTAGAGGTTGTCTTAAGCCCAGAGCTATAAGATCCTGGGATATAAAAACAGGACAGAGAGGACATCATGGAATTATCATAAATAAGCTTCTGACTGCCCAGGAAGCGCAAACTAAGCGAGCAGCACCTTAGAGAATTTGTCCAAGAATGCTGAATTAGGTCTAAGAATGCTACACTTGACCTTTGCTGAGCTGAATTTTTGACTGTGGTGGGTGTCCCTCATGAACACCAAGACTGCTAAAGGATAATGAACATTTGAACTTATTTTCTTCCTTTTTGGTACGCTACCATTCAACTCCTCATTTTCTTGGTAAGATCATTCTAATTCCTTTCTTTCTGTCCCATAAAGCAAAAATAGCGATAATCCTAGTAAAACAGCAACTCCAGTTCATATTCCATAGATATTCCGGTAGCTTTTAACTTAGAAACAGACACCATTTCTCTGATGCCAACTTTTCCACCCCCTTCCCCTCATTAGGGATCTATCAGATCTGCAGAGCACAACCTCTCACGTATTAACACGAACCGTGTAGCATTTCTTTTTCCAAGTGCTTACTCGTTGACTGGAAAATTTAATGAAACACTCACCCTGGCATTGCTACCTGCCTTTTGTCACTTTGAACTGATAATGCAACATACACCTTTTTTTTTTTTTACCACCTCTGGATTCATGGGCTTTAGCAGCTGCTGCTGGGAGCTTGCTGTGAGTGTTAAGCAGCTTTAAAAGCCTTGCTGCCTTGGTGTTAACTTTCAATAACTAGAACCGAGACAAGAGCCTGGCATATTCCTCTAATGCAAATGCTGAGAAATTTCCTTTATATTCACACACTCAGAGTCCTGTTGATAAATAACACTAGAGCTCAAGCAAACCGTCGCCAAAATAATCTACCCTATGACAAAATGAAGGCTGCAGAGTCATTGAGATATTAAATATGAAAGACCTCTAGGATTTTTTTACAGCATTCTCTAGAAGAGATTTATTAGTAAGTCCTGTCTTTATGGTAAATGATGCATAAATAATGGTAAAGGTGAATAAGGAGAATACAAGAAAACTCACATAGAGAGCCTAAATTGGAAGAGAGCCAGCTCTTCTAAGGGTGAATGATTCTGCTCACTTGTTTAGTGTATGTCCGCCAGTGATGGATGCCAAATTGCAACATTTTAGAATGCTGTTTCTTTCAAGGAAAAGAAAGAAGCTTGTTCTCTAACAAACAGAGCTTCTGGCTTTTGTATGCCAAAGGATATTCCTTTTCTATTTCAGGGAAAGGAGCCCTAAGTTAAAGCCCCCTCAAGTTCATGCTTTTGCCTATGCACTCATTGAAATCCAAGAGAATACTCTGCTCCCCAGGTCCCATGGCCTTTGTATCACTTTTACATAGCAGAGTGACAATTCCAGGTAATTATAGAAATAGTCATACAAATAATAATCTTGGTATCAATCAAGCATCGACAGCCCTCTTAGTTCTTTCTGGACTATTTTTATGCTGTTTCTAATGGGGCTTGAATAGAATATTCAGGAAAAAATGTCACTTCTTCAGAGACAGCAAGGCCCTTTCTGATGAAGCCCTCTGCAGATCGTCTGTTCACTGGAGGGGATCTCGTCTGCAGCTTGACAAGGACCTGTGACATTACAAAGGAGGGCAAGGAGTGGCTTGCAACCAGCTTTACCGTTTGCAGAGCTGGCACAAGTTGAAAAGTCATTGCCTGTGTCTTTTTTTTTCTCCCTGCAGTGTCTTTTTCCTTTGGCTTGTCATTACTTCCATAATATACAATTTTGTTCTCTGTTTGTAATTTTCTGCTGCAGCGATTCCAAAGTTACAGAATAGTCAATTCTTGCAAGAAAAGAAGATGTATATATTTGAGCTGGCTTATTTGAAAGTTACATTAAGTTTCACTTCACTTAATTCAGTCTCCCAAAAATCTCTCCACTGACTGGTGAAGCAAGATGCTCTGACCTGGCCTGGACAGACTCCACCTTCCTCCTTCTGGGCCACCTCGCTGGCTTGATCCAGGCCTAAGGCAATTTGCATGAAAAAAAATTCAGTGATTTTTCTAAATTGCTCTCCATATGGTGTGGTGCCAAAGAAAAATCAACAAGTTTTTGCCTTCGCGACTTGAGAGAGAAAACTGTTTTATTTTATTAAATGTTAGACAAAATTGAATAAAGTTTTCCATGATAACTCTCAAAGCTGATATTAAGTACCTGAACAGATAAGACCATGATAAGGTCAAGAAAGAGGATATTTAAACATCTGTAGGCTTTTTTTCTTGCTTCTTTTCTCTCTTTAAACTTAAGCTTTTAAATCTTGAGAGTTCGTGTCCAATGCCTTGATCCGAGATGATAAATGAACTACCGAATTGGAAGAAGATGCTGCTATTATTTTAACCAGTAAACTAGCTCAGGGTTAATCTGGGTGTTATTTAACCTATTGAAAGTGTTTTGAGTGAACATATGGTTTCTATTGTGAAATCAAGGCACAGTTTTAACTATGAATATAGATAATTACCCTTTGGACTTTAAACATTTATATGTGTCACGTTGTGTCAGAGCATTTTTCATGGTCAATAGGTTGAAAGGTTATAAAGTTGAAAATGAAAATCAGTACTTTTGAGTAAAACTACATAGCCTGCTCAAATAACGTAATTCACTACTGCTCTCTCTTGGAAAGAGCTAGTAATAACACTCACAGAACAATCATTACACCCACGATAGCTTCGATGGTAACTGCAAAACCTGACTTCAGTTAAAAACCTAATCTTTACATTTAGAAATTCAGTCTATACATATATATTTATGAATGTCTCAATGATCATTTCATTAACTGAATTAGAGATGACAGATTATTTTTTCTTAGCATAATGGAAAGAAAAGGAGGACATATAAAAGTTATTTTAAAACTTCATATAAAATATTTCCACTGAAATTCTGATTTGAACACTTAATAGAAATGTAATCTTTGAAGAGGTATTGAACTTTCACAGCAGAGTGCAAATTTTGTAAATCGCTCAGCGTGATCTCAATACTTTATGCCTGAAAAACAGCTCCTTGAAATAGAATCCGACAATATTGCGAATACGCGCAGGCCTTCTCAGTGGATGGAGACTGTAGAGTCCCATGAGCGTGACCCTCTTTGCAACATAGTAACAGCAAATTGTCAAACTCTCAGGAGAGAGAGAAAGGCGGAGTTTGACATGCTTTTTGGCAAATGTGTATTTTTTAACTAGTGCCACTGAAGCGACTAAATATTAAAGAATTCTTCTAGCGCAGTACCGAATTGGCAGAATGTAGCTATAAACATAAAACTTATTCTCACAGTAGTAGTATTTCCAAAGTGGTATTACACTTCAGACTCCCTGCACCCATTTTGCCCTGGCTGGTGATGATAGCCCTGTCGTACAGCAGATGACTTCTTACAAACAAGAAAAGTTTAAGGCAATTGCTCCTTCTATTCTCTTACCTTTCAAATAACACATTTCTTGAGACAAAGACAGTGTCTTGAGTGCCTTCAATTTTATTAGAATGAGCAGGCACACGCACTGTTTGTGACATGAGCTTTGTTTCTCAAATTGTTTGGAACCGTTGATATCAAATGCCCTTGTCTTTTTTTTCTGCTTGAGGAAGCTTGGCCCTGAGCTAACATTTGCCAGTCTTTCTTCTATTTCGTATGTGGGTCGCCACCACAGCAGAGCGTGATGAGTGGTGTAGGTCCACGCTTGGGATCCAAACCCACAAACCTGGGCCACCGAAGTGGAGAGTGCTGAACTTAACCACTATGCCACCTGGCCAGCCCCTGCTGAGATCTTCTTAAAGCTCTCATAGCCAGTGTTTTATAGAATGTTGTCCTGCAAGATGCCAAAGAAAAATCTGACTAATGATGAAGGCCTTTGAAAAATAAGAGCTTGTGACAACAATATATGCAAGGTTTTCATTATGCTAGACTGTCACCCAATTCAAGGACAAGTGCACAGTCTCTTTTGATAAACATATTGGCCTTCATTTTCTAACAATAACACCATGTAAGCCCCTAAGTGTTGACCAGTTGTATGTGTATGTTATTTCCACCTTTAAAATTAAATTTTAAGATTCTTACATTTGTTACCATTGTAATCAGAGTTCTTTTCAGAGCTAAGAATGTGCTTCCTCTAAGAAAACCATGACTCTAGTCAAACAAATTCCACACAAAAAGATAAATGTAACAACTGAAGAGACTGTGATAGTCTCTGAAAAATTATCAAAATCATTCTTTAAACCCATCCACAGTGACGAGAACTATGTGAGAAGTATACCTCTGCTTATAATTCAGGTCCCCCTTAAATAGAGGATAGAAAGGACAGAGAGATTGGAGTGGGGTCAGGGGAGAATCAGGTTCTCACACAATGTTGTCAATAGGGGGTGAGTGAACAAAACAGTCGTTTATAAAGAAATCAAAAGACACTATTCTCCCAGCGCAAAATTATTTTCTCCCCCTACCAATACACATACACTTTTTAAATTGCCTACTTATTCCACCCCTCAAGGGCAAATACACACTGAGGGGATAACGTGTTTTGAGGCACTGACGTTTAAAAAAAGAACTCCATAATTAACAATTTGCAAGCCTCTGAATGCACTGTATATTAAGGAGAAAAATACATATGTCATACCAATAACATGACGCTGAACTATTTTATGCCACATTTTTGGGGGGATTTTAAAAATAATATATTTAAATAGAAAAAGGAAAGATTTTAGATGCTGTATAAAGCATAGAATATCAGAATATTTATAGCTATTTTACTCAATTGTTTATATGGTAGGTCCTTTCATATAATTTTAGAATTTGCATTTTTATTATGCATATAAATCTTATTTTTCCAATAATCTTATGATATGCCCACCTGTCCTAAAACTGTCAATTTTTGACAAATGGAACTATTTAAAAAGGATATATCTAAAACTTACATTGTTGTCTGTGATGATAATATGTATAAGATATTTTTAAGTAAAATAACAGATTAATACTATTTCATCTTTAAATATTCTTTATGTTTTTATAGGAATAATGTTTATATTAAGTTCCCAGAGTTCCAATCTTCCTTTTTTCTTATATTCATAAAATATTTAAAGTATTTTTAATCTAATATATCTCAATTTCCACTCTTGAAAGAGCAAGAAGATGAAAAGAACATAAAAATTTTAGCTCAGGCAGAAGGAAATGTTTCCTAATGAAAGTGTAAGCTACCTGAATTATTGTAAGAAAATCGACTTATGTATTCTTCCCTTAACTTATTAATATTAATTATTTATTAGACCCTGCTAATTAAATGAATGTGTGTACACAATATTCGTAGAATAGTGACCTAAACACAGTACATGGTCAGTATGTCTCAACTGATATTATTTATTTGTTAATTCATGTATTCAACAAGCATTAATAGAGCTCCTACTATGATATTCAGTGGTAAACTAGACCAACGCTGTATCCCCTCATAGATTTCGCAATCTAGAATGTATTGTATACTTTCCCTTAACAGATGTCTTTTTTTAAGATAGATTGTCATATTTCTAGCATAGCTCTGGAGTACTGTTGCAGAGTGATGAAGGAATATATTTAATGGCCTCATCAAGACGCTTCCATTCACAAGAGTCTTCACAAGTTCTAATGAACCACTTTCAAAAGTAAAGTTATTCACTTCACATTCCACCCAAGGTCTGGCAGCTACTCATCATAATCTGGAACTCAACATTGTGCTGTTGAAGTAAGCCAGGGCTCAAATCAAAGTTCACAAGGAAAACATACCAGAAGTTGGTCTCAAGCAGTAGTTGAAAGACCTGTACCTACTTATGAGAGATGGTAAATTGGTCAATGAGATCATTTCCATAAAGTTTATAAGCTTCTTGGAAACGCAACGATGGACAGATACCAGATATTTTAAGAAATATTCTTGTGCTTTCGGATTTGTTTATAAGGTTGACCCCATTATCTAGGCTGAAAGACCCAATTATCTGATATTCCCAGTGCTTGCTTTCCTTGGGGAGGGAAGTGACAAACTGACTTCTAAAATAGTCCTTATTACTATTTTATTGAATATTGAAATATTTATTAAGAATTCATAAAAAAATATTAACTAAACTGAAGGAAATTCCTGAAAAAGACTTACACCTGTGAAAACACATAAAGCACCCATGACTGTGGTTCACACTCAGCATTTTATTTTACCACTTTCAATAATATTTGCGACACTGTATTACGTCATAATCTGCCTGTGGCTTATCCCATGAGGCCAAGAATAAGAATAAAGAAATGAGACTATGTTAAGGGCGCTAAAACAAAATTGTGGTTAGTACCAGTAAACGTCTAAAACAAAAAGACATTTTATGAATTTCTTCAAAGTTCTAGATATCATGACAGTAATGCTGAAATCATTTCTGGGGAAAAAGAAATGAGTGGTATTGATGTTATGTAAACACTAAACTATTATTGTTCTTTCTTTCTTTTGAAACAAAATTGAGCTGGATATAATTAGAGTAGTTATTCCAGAAGGCGTGGTTAATTTCAAAATTGGACCACCGCAGGCATCTCTCCTATGGCAGTTATTATGCCTATGAGAAAGCTTTCATTTCTTCTAATTCATTTCTTTTTCTTCTAATCTTTTAGATATTGATAGGAAGTAACACACATTCATAACTAAGACATGATTTCAACCTCTCACCCCTACAAAACCAATGTTCAATTCCTCTCCGAGACATCTCTCCATCATCTTTAACAGCAGATGGGTCTGCTACTCAACTGGGGTAGCAGCTACTCAACTGGAGGAAACCTTGATACTTATCTGTACAGCCCCCCACCCACTCCATGTACTAAGCATAGAAAGAAAGATCTAGAAATTATATGAGGTCATCTTGTTTATCCAATGCCTGATATGACTCATAAAGGGAAATGTCCAAAAATTGGGTTTAAAAAATGCTGAAACAATTTTAAAACAATATGTAGTTTACAAAACACTTGGAAGTCCACTAACATTCTGGTGGATGGAAAAGTCATGACATCAACCACTTGCCCAGGTTTGAATACCAACGCTTAAGTTTATCAGCTGCATAGCCTTAGGTGACGGATCTTCAATTTTCTTGTTTGTAAAATGAGGATAACAATGTTTTTCACAGGCATCTGTTATGGTTACTGCTTGTAACCATCCCATCACGGGTGCTCAGATTATTGCATTATCCCCATTTTATAGGCAGTGTAGTATCACTATCAAGCAGAGTAGCTGGAAGATGATATCGCGTGCTCGACCAAATGCTAGCATGTTTTCAGTCTCTACATTTAGAAAGTACATGCACATATTATTTGCTTAAACTAAATAAAACATTCTAGTCGAGATGGCCTGAAATTAGTTTACAGCATCAAATTCAAGCTCTAAGGTGTATTTTAAATATGTCAAAATATAAATATGCCACCCTCTGCATCAATCACTACTTTTACTCATTTAGATTTCTTGCCCGATTACCTTAGTCAAAATTGAAAAAGTAAGTGTTCACGACACTGTTAAATTAAAATCAGGAACACCACCAGAAAATGGTCTGCAAATTGTGTGAAAACATTGTTGTTTCTGATCTCAAAAAAGTGTTCACTCTATAAAGGATAGTGGCCCTTCAAGCTAACCGTTTCCAAAGTGAATGGAAGAACAGGGTTTAGTCTACATATACATGATAAATTATGCATGCAAATGCTTTCTTTTCTTTTTTTTTTTTGCTATTATAAAAGAAGAGAGTCTCTACAAAAAAAAATGCATAGCTAGTGCCTAAATACCCAATTTGCTTTTATTATTACCAGAACTGTGCATATAAATGAATTTAGCAGGTGGGCTCATTGCACCTGTTTTTCAAATGACAGTTCTTAGTGAACTGTCTTAGGGAAACTCGTGCAGTCGTAAATATGTAGGGCTTGTGTCAATTTCAAGACAACTGGCCATGTCCTGCTCAAATGTTAAAGTACGAGATTCAGGTCTCCTTCGTGTTCTTTAGTATATGAAGGGGTCTGTCAGGGTTTACTACAGCAAGGAATTATAGACTGTTTAAAAAAAAAATCTGTACAAATGAATCTTTTTTCCCCCTTGCTCTCACTAAGAATTCTACACAAAAAAGTGAATGGGATAAATTAATATCCATCTCAATTTCTACCCTTTATATACCTAAAATCCATGAGCCATAGAATTTAACTCTCTTAAATTCTGCTTTACTTATTATCCCACTGCTTTATTTTTTCCTCTTGAGACAGACCTAGAGAAATTGAGTGATTTTTTTTTCCTACATCACACAAATAACTAGTGACTTGGGTACACTCAGCTCTCTAGACATCCAGCTCAGTTTTTTTTTGTTTTTTGGGTTGTTTTTAAATTATATTTACACCAGTAGATTCATCTGGCAAAAAGTTGGCCTGAATTTGTTTTTATTTAATAAGATTTCCTAATTGATAATAAATTTTTATACTCTTCCTCAAAAGTTTACTTTTTAAGACGTTTCTGAATGCTGTGAAGAAATATAGTTTTAAAAATGTGTGCCACTTAATTCCTGTTAATTTTCCATACCAGATGGTTTAAGAATTTGATTTATGTGCTCACCTTCATGTGGCCTGCTGACTATTAGATTTTATTTTTAATCTGAGGACACGTTTTTGTTCATCTCAGAAACCTTCCCTACCTTTTCCACTACATGAAATATTATTTCTAGGGAGAAAAAAATGTCAGAGAAATTTTCATGTTATTGAAATTGAGCACGATTTGGTGATTAATTGCATTGTTCTCATTACATTCTCCGCCTGATGTTCGGGGCTCATTACTGCCCTGTGAATTCAATGGAACAGGAATCTCAACCAGGTGTGGGTTATTAAAGTGGCAGTGCCCAATTTGAAATTTTTAAAGAAGATGTATCAAAGTTGATGTGCTTAACTATGTTCTTCTTCTAGAAAGAAAAGTAGTGCTTGCTCAGGAAAATCACTCACATCCATCATGTGACAAACGGATTCAAAACTCTTCTTCCCTTGGGTAGAGCAGGAGGGAATCATATCTATAGTATATTCCAGAAGCTTTAAAACTGACACGGGATCATAGTTTATTAAAAAGCATACATTTTGGTATCTATAAAATTATTTCTCACCTCTTACAAAGGAGATGTTTTCCTTCACTTAGAAGAAAATAAAAAGTATACACTGAAAGAGTGCATGAGGTGAGTAATAGTCTCCAATTACAATAAATTTAATCCCAGTCCTAAAAAACAATTCCTTAAGTTTTATTTAAGCTAACTAGCTTAAAGATGAGCTAACTTCTTCAGAAAGATGAAAGCATGCTCAAAAATCAATTGAAAGTGAAGTTTCATTAAATTCTTCATATTTAGGTAGTTCCACTATTACAACATCAAGGGTGGACTCAAGTGATAGACTTGGGCATTACAGTAATGCAAATACATGTCAGCTCCAGTTTAGAGAGATCCTCACAACCAGCTGGTCGTAATTTCTGGCTCTTAATCTTAGAGCAACCTCAAGTTTGGCAGAAGTCAGCTAATTAAAGTAGATGGACATAAATTGAGAGTTTGGCGGGAAAATATTATGTTGCATAGAGTTTGACGGTTTATAAAGCAATTCCTAGTCCAATCCTACACAATCTCTCTTTGAGCCAGGTACAACGGTTCTCATTTTACACAAAAATAAACTCAAGTTCAAAGAGAATAAATTTCTTGCCCCAGTCTTATATTTCAATGGTAAATGGTAAAATGTGAATTGGAACCCTTCTCTTCTGACTTTCTCATTGCTTCTACATAGACTGTTCATAAGTGGCTAATGCAATTTTTTGCAAAGATATATTATTGTTTGAGTTTGTAATTGGCACATTTGCCATCATACTGCCTCCCACATGTGTACTGAAAGACAGTGAAGAGTCAAATTATATTTTGCCGTGATTTCTCAGCAAATGGGGACTGACAAAGAAAACCAGTGAATGGCTCTGTGTTACCAGGAAAGACACGGAGAGAAAAGAAATAAAGCTTAATCAGAATAAATCTTGGAAAAGCATTAGTTTTTATTAATTTTTGTACAAATTAACTTCTTCCTACTATTGATTATACAAATTTATGTAAATTGACAATGAGGAATTTCTATTAGTTAAAAAGAGAATACTGGTTGGTAGAAACGAACCAAGATTTCATTTGGTCTTGATTATATTTCATTAGATGAGCTGATATCACAGTAGATTGCCTCAACAGTCATGACAGAGAAGGAATAAGATAGGGAGAATACCAAGTAATGGTGGAGAGGGGAATCTATTTAGAGGAAATTGAAGTTTTGAGTACATGACATTAAAAGTATACCAGGCTTTCGTTAAACAACTACTTGGTGCATAGTAGAATACTGCTAGTTGTTATACATGAAATTTGTAGCTTTTTCAGTTCCAAAATGGTTGAATATTATCCATTTTGCGTGGCTCAAATTACCTGTGGAAGCAGAGGCCACATAGCTCAGGCTCTGTATATTTGAGCCTGAGAGAAAATGCGAACGCATATCACAGCTCTATTCCTTATACACTATGGGAGTCAAGTAATTTATTTAATTTTTGAACCTTAATTTCTTTGTCTATAATATGAAAATAGTGATAGTAACTATATCAATGGTTCTTGGGGTTGGAGATAAATAAGATTATATATGCCAAACATTTAGCACCATGTCTGGCAGATATCAAAGACTCAATAAATGCTAACTATTATTATCATAAGTCCATGTATACCAAAGCTCTATAAAGCAATTGGGAGAGAAAAAAATGATGCAGAATCAAGTGCCAAATTGGGTAATTGTTATTACAAATACAGAGCAAGGAACTAGATAAAATACACTGGGTGGAGGAGGATTTGGAAGAAATCCAGAGAGTCCTTCATTAAAGAGATGGCCCTAAGCCAAACTTGGGTCTTCAAAGGCATAGGATCTGACAGAGAGCAGATAGGTGGTTGCCAGAAACAAGGGTGGGGAGGGGGTTGAAATGGGTGAAGTCGAAAGGTACAAACTTCCAGTTATAAAATAAGTCATGGGTATGTAAAGTACAGCATGGTGACTATAGTTAATAATACTGTATTGCATGTTTGAAAGTTGTTAAGAGGATAAATCTTAAAATTATCATCACAAGAAAAAATATTCTGTGACTATATATGGTGATACATGTTAACTAGACTTGCTATGGGGATTATTTCACAATATATGCAAATATCAAATCATTATGTTGTACATTTGAAACTAGCATAATGTTGTATGCCAATTATACCTCAATAAGAAAAATAAATAAGACCTATAGGATCTGGAAGGCCTGGGGTAGATGACTCCAGTTAACGCAGCAGCAGAGAGATCCTAGATATTGCATTTGACGGCTGGGAAATCAGCTGTCTGAAGAGCTGTGCACATAAGTGTAGCCAAAAGGAAGTATATATTGAGCACAAACTTTGTGTCAAGCACTGTTCTAAGTGCTTATAATTATCACATCGAGCGACTGTAACAATCTCATGAAGTAGGTACTTTTACTATCTCCATTTTACACTGAGAATAATGAAGTGCAGAGGGGTTAAGCTAACTGCCTAAGACTGTACACTCAGCTAGTAAGTGACATGGCTGGGAAATACCCCCGAGTCCATGTTCTTTATCAATAATCCATATGGTGTTTTATGTTTCTGTGATCCAAAGCTACAGCATTTAGCTAAAAATGGCCCCGTGTCCGAGTGGTTATGTCTGCGCGCTCCGCTTCGGTGGCCCAGGGTTTTGCCAGTTTGGGTCCTGGGCACGGACATGGCACCACTCATCAGGCCATGCTGAGGTGACGACGCACATGCCACAACTAGAAGGACCCACAGCTTAAAATACACAACTATGTACCGGGGGGCTTTGGGGAGAAAAAGAAAAAATAAAATCTTAAAAAAAAAAAAATGTTCTGATGTCTGAGAGGATAGTAGCCTTTAGCAATAGTAAGAAGGCTATCAGCTACCTAAAATTCAAATTTTATCACATCAGACTTGTTCTGTAGAATAAAAAATATAGCATTTGCTCAGTTATAATTTGACGAACCCAGCAAAAAAGAAAAATTTGAAAGAATCTATAAAAATCCCACCTACACTATCTTGGCTTTATAAAAGTCTGTGGATGAGAAATCATGTTTATATTTTCTTCCTATGAAATAATAACTATGTGGAAACTTGGGTGTTGGAACTCAGCTACATCTGAAAATGGATTTCATATTGCGGCTAAATCTCTCTGCTTCATCATTTGTATTTCATCCAAACTTGGAATAATTTCTAGTTCATTTATTTTGTATAGAAAACTTACACTAAAATGATACTTTAAATATAATGGATGGTTCAAATATAGAAAACCTGCAAAGTTCTATTGAGTTCTCAAATAACTCCTGATTTTCCAGATGCAATTTGTTCAATTTACCCTTATTATCCTCACTTTCTCTCTCCAACAAGAGGTCTTTAGGCCATTTTATGGTCCTATGAATATTAGCACTTCTAATAAAGGTTGGATATCAAGTGAGAGAAGGGGAAATTTAAATCAGCCCATTTTGCTGCTGCTTTATTAGTTTCAATCTGAATCTTTTGACTGGGGCAGAAAATTAGCAGCTCTAATAGAAGTATGATTTATTTTTGATATAACATATCCAATTTTTGCCCTTTCTTTATTCAGCTCTATTAAAGAGTTTATTTGGTTCCATGGTACCTTAAACCAGCCTATGCGAGGGCATTCTCTAAGAAGCATTACGTGAGTTTATTAAAGGGGTCTGTGCTTTTGAGTGTTACAGTGAGTTATACACAAGGCTGCCACTTGCAAACGGCTTACCTAGCTCCAAGTCAGCAGCAATTTCTACCCAGATTGCATATGATGATTTTTTTGTCTTGTGACTTCTTAGAATTGTTTCCATTTTTTCTTCCTCTCCATTTCTCAACCTTTTTCAGTGTCCCAGCTCTTCTTACCTCGCCTTGTTTTTGCACATTCTCTCTCTGTTTGCACTGCCCTGTGCTCTAATTCTCAGCCTGGCATACACTCATGAATCTGTCAAATGTCTGCTCAATTAGTGCCTTTCCCAATTAGCCAGGATATTGACTGTTCTCCCTCTGTGCTCCCACAGGATTCCATTCATACTATTTGTTATTTATCATGTTTATCTCCCGCATTACATCAGAGTTCCTTGAAAGCTTAAAAAGCACCATATGATAGCTCAGTGTCTGGCACGTAGTAAAAACCCACAACAGGTTTTCTGAATAATAGTTAATATAGCTAACATGTTTGAGAGTTTCCTTTGACAGCGTCAATCAGGCAACCTATATGCATTATTCATTCACTCCTCAATATGACTCCATGAATTAGGTACAATTATTATCCCCATTTCAAATGAGGAAACTGAGACACTGGGAGGTTAAATAAATTGCCCAAGGTCACTCAGTGAACAGGTTGCAAAGCCAGGGATTTCAGCCCAGTAGTGACTTCAGAGCCTGTGCTCACCATGTATGGCCCTTCTGAATGGACAAAGAAATGAATGAGTCACTGCATGATTGAATTGTATGTTTAGACCCTGCTAATGCATAGATGAACATTCAGTAGCCCCATTTATTTTCCGAGCATATATTACATGCTAGAAACAGAAGACACAAATGTTGCCTTCAAAAATTTTTTAAAAATAGACATTATATTAATAATGGATAAAAGCCTGGTATTCTTATACTAGAAGCAATAGGGACACAACAGTGAGCGGTAGGTTCCACACAATTTGAAATAGTAACTTCAGGGATGACACTTAGGTCTTAAAAGGTGAGAAGGTTGTTACCAGGTGAGAAATAGAGGAAGGGAAGATCAGACGCAGGTGACCACAAGAGCAAAAACATCAACGTTCACATCAAGTTAAACATAGAAATAAAAATAAATAACATTGACCACCAAAAAACATTCGTTGTAGTTCTGTTACATGGCAAGATCCACCCACCATTCATGCTCACCCTATTTCATCAGATATATATTGTTTTTCCAAGTTCTTGATATCACTGGATCATCTTATTAACTTTGAAGGATGCTCAAGTCTTTCACATCACAAAAATAATGAGTAAAAAAGTATTTATTGAATTATTTCATTTATATGAAATTTCAGAGCAGATCAAATTATTCTATGGTGGAAAAATATCAGAACGTGGTTGCCTCTGTTCTCTGGGGAGTGGGGGAGTATTTTCTGGTTAAGAAGCATGATTTAGTAAATAGCTATCAATGTATGTCACATCTTCAATATGCATTAAGTAGTAGTAGTGACAGTGACATTCTTGTTTTCTTCCTGACATTAGTGAAAATGTCTTCCGTGTTTCCTACCTAGATAGACTAATAGATCACTGGAGAAGAAAAAAGGAGTCCAAAAATTGAACAACATTTATATGGCCAATTGATTTTTTGACAAAAGGTGTAAGGTAACTCAATAGGAAACAGAAAGTCTTCCCTAAATGGTGTGGATACAGGTGGATAAACATACGGAAAAATGAAGGACAATCCTTCTTTCAAAACATATTAATTTGAGAGTGATGCCAAAATATAAAGGAGGAAATTATAAAGTTTATAGGAGAAAACATAGAAGATGATCTTCTGGTTTTAGGAAAATATTTCTTAGACAACACACAGAAACGAAAAACATAAGACAACAAGATAATTTATAAATTGGACTCCATAAATGGACTTCTCCCCAGAAGCTATTGCTAAGAAAATTAAAGGGCAAGTCACAGTTAGGGAGAAAACATTCATAGTGCCTATATACCTGGCAAAGAACTTATATCGAGAATATATTAAAAACTCCTACATGTCAATACTAAAATGACAAATAGAACCAATAAAAGTAAAAGCAAAGACTTGAACAGATACCGTACAAAAAAGCCTAATAAGCAAAAGGCTAATAAGAATATGAAAAATTGGCCAACATCATCTGCTATCCCAGCAACGCAAAGCAAATCGATAGTGACAGACCACTTTAAATGCACTTTAAATTTTAGAATCACTAAAATTTAGACTATCAACAGCAAATACTGTCAAGCATGAGGAAGGACTGGAACTCTCACGTGTTGTGGTGCAGTGTAAAGTGTTACAACCACCTTGGAAAACGGACAATGTCCTGTTATCAATCATACACCTATCCGATGGTCCATCAATTCTACTCTTTGCTAGTTACCCCCCCAAAATGAAAACACCTACATAAAGAAAAGCTTGTTTATTTTGGCTTTATTCATAATCCTAATCTAAAAAACCCAAATTGCCATCAACTGGAAAATGCGTAAGCAAATTGTACACTCATACAAATAACTATCTAGCACCAATAAAAATGAAAGAACTTGGACTATAGAAATGAGAAGAAAGTTGATGCAGAAAGGAATATGAGAGAATTCTCTCGGGTGATGGACGTGTTCTCTATATTGATTGGGATATTGGTACTTGTAAATATTCTCTTAATATCTTTGCATTTCAACGCACGTAAATTTTACCTAAATGTAATTTTGCCTCAATATGAAGCACACAAAATATCAAAACTTAATATGCATTAGAATCCTCAAACATTGCTGGTAGGAATGTAAAATGGTTCAGTTGCTGTGGAAAAGAGTTCAGAGTTTCCTCAAAAAGTTGAACATAGAATTACCATATGACACAGCATTTCACGTAGTACGTATATACAAACAAATACATGTACAGGCATGTTCATAGCAGCACTATTCACAATAGCCAGAAAACAGCCCAGATGTCCACCAACAGATAAATGGATAAACAAATTATGATATATACATACAACAGAGTATTATTCAGCCATAAAAAAGAGTGAAGTACTACATGTCACACATGGATAAATATTATGCTGAGTGAAAGAAGTCAGACACAAAAGGTCACATATTCTATGATTCCATCTATATGAAATATCCAGAATATGTAAATCCATAGAGACAGATACAGTTTGGTGGTTGCCAGAGCTGGGGGTAGGTGGGAATGGGGAGAACCTGCTTAATGGCTGTGGTGTTATATGTTGGAGTGATGGAAAAGTTTCGGAACTAGACAGAGGTGGTGATTGCCCAACATTGTGAATATACTAAATGCCATGGAACTGTTCACTTTAAAATGGTTAATTTTATGTTAGGTGAATTTCATCTCAATAATTTTTTTAAGGGAATGTACATCAACTTTATCTTGCACTGTGTAATTAAAATTTCTGAATATACGCAAACCTTATTGTATTGCTCTTTGCTTTGTTGTGATTTGCAGATATTGTGGTTTTACAAGACCCTCCACTAGCAGAAAGATTATACTCACTGAAGGCTCAGACTTTGGTTAGCATGTTTTAGCAATAAAGTATTTTTTAATTAAAGTATGTACATTGTTTTTTAGACATACTGCTATTGCACACTTAAGAGACTACAGTGTAGCGTAAATATAACTTTTATGTGCACTGGGAAACCAAAAACTTTGCGTGACTCACTTTTTTTAAATATTCAATTTACTGCAGTGGTGTGGAACTGAACCTGCAATATCTCGGAGGTATGCCTGTAGTAGTAATGAATGTCTAAAAATGCGATGTACACAGACTTTCCCAAATCTGAGAATCTAGAATTCTCTGATGATTATATTATGGAGAGAGAAAATATGCTCTTAAATGTTTTAACTTTTTATTGAAATAAAACATTTATGCAGAAAAGTATGTAAAAGTACAGCATCACGAATTTTCTTGAACTGAACATGCCTTTAAACAGCCCCAATATCAACAAACAAATTATGATCCTATAGAGCCCATCAGATCCTGGGTGTGGACCTACCCACCACTTGTCAAGCCATGCTGTGGCTGGTGTCCCACATATAAAGTAGAGGAAGATAGGCATGTATGTTAGCTCAGGGCCAGTCTTCCTCAGCAAAAAGAGGAGGATTGGTGGCAGATGTTAGCTCAGGGCTAATCTTCCTCAAAAAAAAAAAAACAAAAAAAGCAATGCTAGGTTGAGTTGCTGGCCCCATAGCTGAGTGGTTAAGTTCATATACTCTGCTTCAGCTACCTGGGCGTCACTGGTTCAGATCCTGGGCACGGACATACACTGATCATCAAGGCATGCTGTGGCAGCATCCCACATAGAAGAACTAGAATGACCCACAACCAGAATATACAACTATGTACTGAGGCTTTGGAGAGAAAAAAAAAAAGAGGAAGATTGGCAACAGATGTTGGCTCGGGGCCAATCTTCATTACCAAAGAAGCATAAAAAAAAAGAATGCTAGGTTGCTAATTTCCCCCCTGCCCAGTACTTTAAAAGAAGTGTTCCATTGTTTTCTTGCTTGCATTGTTTTCAGCAAGAAATTGGTTTTAATCCTTATGAAACATACTTCTCTATAGGATGTCTTTTTCTCTTTCCCCTTTTGTAGTTTTCTCTTCATCCCTAGGTATAAGAAATTTTATTTTTGATGTTCCTTGCTATAGTTCTATTTATATTTTTTGTCTTAGGGTCCACTGAGTTTATTAGATCCCTGGGTTTATAGTTGTTATCCAATTTGGAAATTTTTGGACATGAGTTCTTCACATTTCTCCCCAACCTCCTCCATTTCAGAGACTCTATTTACACAAACACTAGGTCTCTTGAAGCTGTTCCACAGTTCACTGATGCTCAGTGCATTTTTCAAGTCATTTGAATTTCTGTGTATCATTTGGATAGTTTCTACTCCTTTGCTTTCAAGTACATTAATCTTTTCTTCTGCAGTGTCTAATCTGCTGCTAATCCCATCCAGTATTATTTTATTTTAGCCATTCTATTTTTCATTTTTACAAGTTAGATTTGGGTCTCTTTCATATCTCCGATTCTCTACCTGCTTTTTGAATATATGAAAGACAGTTGTCAAAGGTGTTTAATATCCCTGGGTTTTAATTGTAATATCTGAATGTATCCTCAGTTGGTTTCAGTTGCCTGATTATTCTTCTCATGGGTTGTATTTTTCCATTTCTTTGCATGGCTACTAGTTTCTGATTAGTTTTTGGGATGTTCGAAGACCCAATTTCCAACATGGGGAGGGGTCCACACCAACTAATAATTCTCAGACACCAGCAGGATGTCCAAGAATACAACTCAATTCTGACACTATCTACCTAGAGATAGCATCAGATTCCACAAATTAAGGATTCAGTCCTACTCCCCCAATTCAGATGCCAGTCACAAACCCAGGCTGTTATCTGTGCTTCTGACTAACTGGCTACAGACTGAAGGTCCCAACAACCCACTCCTTGGACTTCAGACTCCTGTTGCAAGTCTAGGTTGTTTTCTGTACTTCTGAGTGACTGGCTAAAAGCCAGAAGTTCCCATGACCCCCTCCCTGGCTTCAATTAATTTTTTAGAAATGCTCACAGAACTTAGAAAAATGCTTTACTTGCTAGGTTATCTGCTTATTATAAAAAGATAGAACTCAGGAACAGCCAGATGGAAGAGATGCATGGGGCGAGGTATAGGGAAAGGGTGCAGAGCTTCCATACTCTCCCTGGGTGCGCCACTCTCCCAGCACCTCCGTGTGTTAACCAACCTGGAAGCTCTCTTAACCCCGTCCTTTTGGGTTTTTATGGAGGCTGCATTACACAGGCATGTCTGATTAACTCATTGGTCGTTGATGATTGATTTAACCTCCAGCCTGTCACCCTTCCTCAGAGGTTGGGAATGGGATTGAAAATTCCAACCCTCTAATCTCAGGGTTGCCAGGAATATTATATTTTAAAATGTTTATTTCTGGGGCTGGCTCCATGGCCGAGTGGTTAAGTTTGCGCACTCCACTGTGGCAGCCCAGGGTTTGGATCCTGGGCACAGACATGGCACTGCTCGTCAGGCCACGTTGAGGCAGCGTCCCACATCCCACAACTAGAAGGACCTGCAACTAAGATATACAACCATGAACCGGGGGCGGAGGGGCGGGGTTTGGGAAATAAAGCAGGAAAAAACAAAAACATTGGCAACAGTTCTTAGGGCAGGTGCCAATCCTTAAAAAAAAAACAAAAAAACAAAAAGGAAGTTGTTAGCCTAGGTGCCAATCTTTAATTAATAAATAAATAAATAAATAAATAAAATAAAATATTTATTTCTTTTCTGTGCTAAAATTTTTCCATATTCTTTGACAGATTTTAAATGCATTTTTATAGTCTCATGAGATTATGATATAATGACTTTTTAAACATCCTGAACCAAAATTTCACGTATCACAGTAAGAAGATATGAAGCTGGACTCATCATAGAAAACATCTTCAATGGAGTGGTTTATGGACTTTTCACAATTAAAAAACTCAATGACAATCAATTTTTATGAGTTTTAATGATGCAGAAAGTCATTGTTCATGTGGCTTGACAACGAAAATGACAATTATGGTTCTCAAATCTACTTTAATTTTCAGGATTTGAGAAAATGAGAAAAAATTAATTTGTGGGTACTTCTCCCACAGTGCTCCAATCAAGTGAATAGTTTAGCCATGGAAATGATTACTGAATTAGGCATTGTTACTGTCTAAGTGGATATCAAAACTTGTGGAATAGTCTATCTAAACTATAGGGCCAAGCTAGGAATTTATAAACAAATTTCTTAAAACTCAGGAAATACGTGAGAAAGTGCTGAGGAAACGATGATGATTCACGTTTATTAAATCTAACTAATGATATTAGATTATTTGATTTGAGGTCCAAAGTATGCAAGGAAAAGTACCCAGTCCTAATTTTCTGTTATTTTATGCCTGTACATATGAATATATGCATTTATTTATCATCTCTTGGTCAGCAGGAGTAGTTCTGAAGTACTATTTTATAAAATGTGGGGTGTGTAGTTTATCTACTGATTTTTTTTGGTATAATGAGAGTTTTTCTTCTATTACTGTCATGTACTATACTGTCTAGTACTGTCATGTACTATATATTTATATATATATATATATACATATATATAAAATACTTGTGTTACTGCTTCTTTTTTTCGCACTTCTATAGATATTCTAGCATTTACGAGATTTGGAGGTTTTAGCCTTTGCATATAATCTATTGTTTTCTTAGGCACCTACATGATTTTTTTCTAGGTCATGAAAAGTGAAATATTTTATGAGATTGTATCTATGTGTGGAATACCCCTCTCCCTGAGGAAATTGTTCATGGCTTATATTTATATTTATTGCTTCACTTTCAATTTCCTTGTTTCTTTCTAAGATAGACATAACATTCAAGTTAAATTTCACTTCTTTATCATTAATAGTTTTCACCTTTTCCTTCATCAGATTCACTTTTGGCCATTCTCTCTTCATTGTCAGGGAGCATTTCATGTTCACTAACCATGTCACTAACTATGTCGCTAGTGTCAATTCTTTTAAAAAAAATCTTTCTGATGCTTATTTCATTAGGCTCATGCATTTTGTTTATTTTTGTCCTTTTTTCTGTATCACTCACTTTTGTCTCAAACTGATTTTTTAAAAATCTCAACACAGCTTAAACTCTCCTTTCTCTCCCATATCAGACACCATGTCTTTGTGCATTCTAGTGAGTACATTCTTCATGCAGCACCCAGAGTAATCTTTCTAATCCACAAATCTAGTCATGTGATTCCCTGGATTAAAATTCTTCAGCTATTTTCTACTGCACTTAGCAAAAACACAAAGAAACCAAATGTCTAAAATGGCTCTGCACAAATTTGTTCCTACCCATGTTTCTATCTTCATATCCAGGAACTCTTCTCTTTTTCAAATGCTTTTACATAGGCTTATTTAACATGAAAACTGCATTTCCCTAGGCATAGCATCACAATAACATATTAATATTTTTAACAAGATATTTAATGTCTTGCACATTGAACTATTAAAATTCAAATGCTCATACGTTATTTTCATGGGAGTTTTATGATGCTGAGTGTTTATTAATTGGAAAATTTCCAAATGTTTTAAAGTGCAGACTCATACTTCTCTCATAGAACTTGTGTGTTTGCTTGAGTGTTTGCTTGTGTTCCTCTCACAAGCAAGACTGTTCATAAGACACTGAATAGACTGGCAGCCACTGGTATGCTTCAAAAAGTGAGATTGAAAGTGACATGATGGTGAACCCAGGTCTCCAGAATGTTTTTATCTGTTTCTGTAGACTTTATTTTTTAGAGAAGCTTAAGGTTCACAGCAAAATTGAGGAGAAAGTACAGAGTTCCCATAAATCCCCTGTCTGCATATATGCTCAACCTTCCCCATTGTCAACATCTCCCACCAGAGTGGTACATTTGCTATAACTGATGGCCCTACAATGACACATCATTATCTCCTAAAGTCTGTAGTTTACATTAGGTTTCACTCTTGGTAGTGTACATTCTGTAGATTTTGATAGACGGATAACGACATGTATCCACCACTATCAAATCATATCATACAGAATTGTTTCACTGCTCTAAAAATCCTAATGCTCTACTTCCCTTCCCCCGGGCACCATTGACTTTTTTACTATTCCCCTTGTTTTGTCTTTTCCAGAATGTCATATGATTAGAATCATACCGTATGCAAACTTTTCACATTGGCTTCTTTCACTTAGTAATACGCACTTAAGGTTCCTCCATGTGTTTTCACAGCTGATAACACATTTCTCTTAGGTGCTGAAAAATATTCCATTGTATGAGTATACTACCGTTTATTTATCCATTCATCTACTGAAAGACATCTTGGTTATTTCCAACTTTTGACAGTTATGAAAAAAAGCTGCAATAAATATCTGTGTAGAGGTTTTTGTGTGGATAAGTTTTCAATTCATTTGGATAAATACCAAGAAGTGCAATTGTTAAATTATATACTAAGAGTATGTTTAGTTTTGTGAGAAACTGCCAAACTGTCTTCCAAAGTGGCTGTACCATTTTGCATTCCCACCAGCAATGAATGAGAGTTCCTGTTGCTCCACATCTTTGTCAGCATTTGGTGTTGTCAGTGTTTTGGATTTGGGTCATTTTAATAGGTGTGGAGTGATATCTCATTGTTTTAATTTACAAATCCCTAATGACATATGATGTTGAACATCATTTTATATGCTTATTGGCCATAAGGATATCATTTTATTGAGGTGTCTGTTCAGATCTTTTGTCCATGTTGTAATAGAGTTATTCATTTTCTTAGTGCTGAGTTTTAAAAGTTTATTTTGGATAGAAGTCCTTTCCCAGATATGTCTTCGCAAATATTTTCTCCCAGTCTGTTGCTTGTCTTCTCATTCTCTTAATATTGTCTTTTGCAGGGTAAAAGTTTTCATTTTAATGACATCCTATTTATCAATTATTTCTTTCATGGATCATGCCTTTGTTGTTGTATCTAAAAAGTCATTACTGAACCAAAGTCATCTTGGTTTTCTCCTGTATTATCTTCTAGGACTTTTACTGTTTGCATTTTACATTCAGGTCTATGATCCACTTTGAGTTAAGGTTTGGGAAAGGTGTCGGGTCTGTGTGTACATTCTTTCTTTCTTTCTTTCTTTTTTTTTTTCCACATGTGGATGTCTAGTTGTTCTAGCACCATTTGTGGAAAAGCCTATCTTTTCTCCATTGTATTACCTTTGCTCCTTTGTCAAAGACCAGTTGACTATATTTATGTTCATCTATTTCTGGGCTCTCTATTCTATTGCTCTATTTAATATTCTTTTGACAATACTACACAGTGGTGATTACGATAGCTTTAGAGTAAGTCTTGACATTAGGCAGTGTCATGTCTATCACATTTTCTTCTTCAATATTGTGCTGGATATTCTGAGTCTTTTGCTTCCCCATATAAACTTTAGAATCAATTTGCTGATATCCCCAATATAACTTGCTAGGATTTTTATTGCAATTGCATTGAATCTATAGATCAAGTTGGGAAGAACTGACATTTTGATAATATTGAATCTTCCTAGCCAGGAACATGGAATATCTCTCCATTTATTTAGTTCTTCTTTGATTTCTTTCATCAGAGTGTTGTACTTTTTCTCATATCGATCTTGTACATATTTTGTTAGATTTATACCTAAGTATTTCATTTTGAGGGCATTCTAATGCAAATGCTACTGCGTTTTTAATTTCAAATTCCATTTGTTCATTGCTGATATATAAGCAAGAGATTGACTTTTGTATATTAACCTTGTATCCTGCAATTTTACTATAATTGCTTATTAGATCCAGAAGTATTTTCATAAATTCTTTTGGATTTTTTGCATAGACAATCATGTCATCTGTGAACAAAGGCAGTTTTATTTCTGTCTGCCCAATCTGTATACCTTTTGTTTCCTTTTATTGCATTAGCTAGGACTTCCACTACAATGTTGAAAAGGAGTAATGGCAGGGGATATCCTTGCCTAGTTCCTGACCTTAGCAGAAAAACTTCTAGTTTCACACTAGAAAGTATAACGTTAAGTGTAGTTGTTTTTGTAGATGTTCTTTGTGAAGTTGAGGAAGTTCCCCTTTTATTAATTAACTAATAGTTCCTATTCTATTCCTAGCTTGCTGACAATTTTTAATGGGTGTTGGATTTTATCAAAGGGTTTATCTGCTTCTATTGCTATGATCATGTGATCTTTCTTCATTAGCCTGTGATGTGATGGATTGCATTCATTGATTTTTGAACGTTGAACCAGACTCACATACCTGCAATAAATCCCACTTGGTTGTGGGATTTATCATTTATTTTATACACTGTTGGATTTGATTTGCTAATATTTTATTGAAGATTTTTGCGTTTATGTTCATTAGGGATATTGGTTTGTGGTTTTAAAGTCTTTTTGTAGTTTTGGTATTAGGGTAATGCTGGACTTAGAGCATAAGATGGTAAGTATTCCTTCTGCTTTTATTTTCTTTAAGAGATTGGACAGAATTGGTGTAATTTTTTCCCTAAAGTTTTGGTAGAATTCACCAGTGAACCCATCTGGGCCTGGTGCTTTCTGTTTTGGAAAGTTATTAATTATTGTTTTGGATTAGGAAGGTTATTAATGATTATTAATCACTAATTAGTTATTGATACAGACTTAGCCTAATAAGATTACCTATGTTTTTTTATGTGAGTTTTAGCAGATTGTGTCTTTCAAGGAATTGGTTCATTTCATCTAGGTTGTCAAATTTGTGGGCATAGAGCTGTTCGCAGTATTCCTTTATTATCCTTTTAATGCCCATAGAATCTACAGTAATATCCCCTCTTTCATTTCTGATCTTATTAATTTATGTCTTCTGTCATTTTTAAATAGTTAGCCTGACTAGAGGTTTATCAATTTTATTGATTTTTTCAAAGAATCAGCTCTCAGTTTCATTTATTTTCTGTATTGATAGCCTGTTTTCAATTTCATTGATTCTGCTCTAATTTTATAGTTTTTTCTTCTGTTTATTTTAGACTTAATTTTTTTTCTACATATGCAATACTTTAAAAATATTTAGACATTTGACTTACTCTCCATTTTAGAAGTTACCTGATATTGCCAAATTGTGCTATAGGTATTAAGAAAACCTTCATTCATTGAATGAGAGCTGTATCCTATTCACGGCATTGAAACTTGATTTATATTATTTTGTAGATTCCTGATAGCAATCTTTCAAGGGCATACATTGTTATTCCCATTTATTAATGGAAAAACTGAGCCTCAGAGAATTTAACACAACTATGACAGAAAAAGTAGGGTGTTAACTCATCGTTGTGATCAAAAGCTATTTTGTAACCAAGTTTTCTATGTATACTGCTTTGTGTAGCATATAAACTGAGCTTTATAAGATAATTATTCAAATAAGTGTTCTGTAAACCGCTAAAAATATTAGATTGTGGCCCTAACCTTTGTTACAAAGAACAGCTGACATTTATTACAAACAAATTTTATGACAGATATTCACTCATTCACATCATCCCCACAATAGTCTTACAAGATCAGTTACCCCAGGTTTACAACCAATCAAAAGGAAGTCCAAAGAGAGATTAAATAACTTGCTTAAAGTCTGTCACTTTTAAACTGCAGAATTTATAATCAAACACAAAGCTTTTCTTTGTAGAACCCCTGGTCTTAGCCACTAAGCTGTCTAATTACTTCAGCAATTGCTTATTCTGAATATGTGAATGGCAACAGGAAGCATTTGCATTATATAAAAGTTTGTATGCAAACTGAATAATTCAAAACAGAAAATCAACTAAATTCACCTAAAGTCATCTGAAAGTCCTTAGATAGGTCTTATCCAATTTATCAGTATAATAATCATTTTAATAACCAGAATAGTTACTAGGTTTTGGTCCTTGAAAATAAAGACAGATGAAAAGGAACAAATATTCTTTTACCATCTCTTCTCATTAGTATTTTTGGATTACACTTATGCAAAGAAAATAGAAACATATTTTGAGTAAATAGAAGATAATCTATTTATCTCATAGCCAATAGGACAATTAATTTAGGAAATTGACTCTCTAATAAAAGGAAATATTTCTCTTTTAAAGATCACTTGTTAGTTTATAGTGCTTTACTATTTTGCAACTTGATTTTTAAAGAGCCCTTTTGTAACTCTGAGTTATCATTACCGTGAAACACAAAAAGCATTTCTAAAATAAAAACAGCATTTGGAACACATCTGTTTCAATGATACACTTTAAAGAAATTTGCATCTGTTGGAATCTGATGGCTTGTTTGTGTGTTGCTTTGAGAAGATGCTCTGCATGACTCAAAATTAGCCTGTGTATCAGGAGAGATGGGTGTTGCCATGGTAAGTACACATTTTTTAATTGAACAGCAAACTAATAGGCACATAAAACCCAGATAACTTCTTGGCACATAAATTGCCTCTCCTGGGGCTGCAAGTAAACATATTCCTCTTCTGAATTATTTTGCTATTTTTTCTGCGGTTTGTTTAGATAGTAGAGTCATACATCTCCTTTTGCATTCTGAAGTCTCCTTTCCTCAGCTACCCAGTCATTCTCACTTCCGTTCACTAACAGAACCACAGTTTTCCTACCTCTAGGAAGAACTACTTTGTGTACAAAGAAGGCATTAAGCTGTTAAAAGTTATGCAAACCCATGCTCTGATTTCTAATGAATATCTGGAACATTCACATCCAAAATGTTATGAGGAAGTGATAGTAAATATGGCTCAAGAAATTCCTCATTTTCATTCTTGAGTTCCCCATAAAACAGGGATAGCTGCAAAAAGTGATTAAAAATGAACACATTCAAATTTTACTAAATAAAAGTCGTTAGTTAAATTTGCAAACCCAGAACCAACTTGTTTTCTCAGAAGTCTGGTATTTATATAGTCTTCTCTCCTTAGCCTTTCTTTCCTTCCTTACACCCCACCCCGACCCCATCCAACCCAACTTACCCCTACCGTCCACTGACACAGCAGTAAAAGCTTTTGTCCTTTTATTTTTTTGGCTCCACTTGTAATATTATGGACTCACATTTCCTTATTCATCCTTTGCTTCCAAAAGGAAGGCCCTTTCATGGCATTTCACAGGTGATAGAGCAATTTGCAGGATGGCGCTCTGCCTCCCTTTCCCATTTTGAAGCTTATTTTTTCGGGTTTAACTTTAATCACAATAAAGCATGTGGAGAAGACTGTCATTTGGATTCGTATCCAAGTTATTTTTGGAAGCACATTGACAAATTTTTAAGTAGACATTGTATTTTACAAAGAATGCTCTTCTGAGATCACTCTGCCTTGAACAATAAGAAAATTCAAGACTACGGGAGGCGAGCACAACAGGATATCCATAAGTAACAACGCCTACTTATCAACCAGGGGGAGCTTAACAGACTTGTTCCTAACTGTGACAAACAGTGAGCAGAATTTTTAGAGAGGCTGTACACAGAGAATGAGCACAAAAGATAACTCTGGAAAAGATTTGGTGCCGTGCGTTAAGACAGCTTCCTGGTGCAAATCAAGAGTGATTTAGAACAATAGTGACCGATCGTTTTCAGCAGCTGCCTTGAATTTGATTCTACAGCCTTGTAGAGTTCACCCACCTTTGTTTTCTCACTTTGATTTCAGAGTTCATTTTTCACGATGTTCATTTTTTATGATGAAAGTGGACCTGTCTTGAAGGAATAGATGAATAGTGCCTTGTGGGTTCAAAGACACCTTCAACGGCTTGGAACAAAAGGAAATTATTATACAGATCAAGGGACTACATGGAAATGTTTTTACAGATTTTAAATAAAATATAAACAGCTGTTGAGAGAAGCATGGCGCAGAAACAGTTGTTACCAATCCATTAATAATCTGAACACAAATTCGATCGTGTTCATTATGTGTACCCCACATTCCTCTATGGGGAAAACAGTCAGATTTGAATGTGTGAAAAATGGATTCAACAGCAAATCAGAACAAATACAGAGAAAGGAAATGGTGGATCAAGTCTGAATTTATTATGTAATTTTCTTGAAAACCAAGTAATCAATATTTTCTAGCTATGTAATGAGTGGTACTAATAGCGATCGCCTGCTTTTATTGGCTACCATTCAAGGGACTGTCAGTTAAATGATGAAACACTCTGAGGAACTCTTTCCCCTTATCTTAAATTTCCCATGCTAGTAAAACGCAGTCTTGCTTTCTAATGAGGAGCATTCAGTCTTTCTGGATAGTTGCTTATTAAAACAGAAAAAGTATTGTTCATTTCTCCTTATAATTCACTCATCTAAACTTGCTGTGACTTAAGCTCTCCTAGTGGTATATCTCACCAAAACCTTCAAGATCCCTTTAAATTGATGTGTGCAATCTATAGGGTGGAAATAAGTAAGAGACTGTGGAACTTTTTGTGAACTCCTTTTTCAATTGTGAGATCTAGAGCCTAAGTAGGAAGCGATGATGTTCCACTGTGCATTGACACACCTAAAAGCAGCAAAAAAGTTTCACCAAAGCAACTTAATTATTATCAGTTATAGTTGCACTGATGTCACATGATATAATAAAATAGAGAACATAGAAATCTGACTAAGAAAGACTACATAAACTTCTTAAAAGTTGGAGCATGCAGTTAATGAAGGGCATTTGGTCTTAGAGTAAAAAGACTAGGAAACAAGAGTGCACAGAGCAAAGGGAACATGTGTCCTTCGGAATGACTGACTTGCCTTTTGGGTATTCTTATGTTCCTGCCGAAAGCAAGACCATTCTTCTTTTGTAAGCGTTCTGGAACATAGCTATTGTATGTTAAACTAATTAAGCAAGGAGGCCATTAGGCTGAGGTGGTTCTAATGCCTCAAGCAGCCTACAAACCAACCCCAAACCTAAGCCTGAAATGCCTCAAGGTTAGGAAATCAAAACCTAAGGACAACCACTCACGAACAGCCAACTAGGCTTTTCCAAATAAGGCAACCCCTTCACTACAGCCAAGCAAATAATTTCCTCGCTTTGCTTTGTGTCTTCTCTGTAGAAGTCTTGCCCCTAGCTCCTGTCAGTGGGGTGCTCCTAACCATTCCCGGGTTTGGCATTGCCTGATTTAAATTGATTTTTGCTCAAATGCACTCTTAGAATTTTAATGTGTCTCAGTTTATCTTTTAACATCTATCAGCACGAAAACAACATTTGCTATAACTCTATGCTTGATGGATTTCCTAACAAAAAGTGTTTCTCAAATTAGACTCCTTTGGAATACACTAATGAGTATCCTATCCTATCCAACAAAAGCCACTTGACTTGTAGGAATGCCCTTACAATGAAATACAATGTGCACATAAAGAATCCTAATTGAGGTAGGAAATCCATGGGAGTCTAGGAAAACAGACCATAAGAAATTAATTTATTTTTTGAATAAGCGCAAAAATTGGCTAAGATGTATTTATTGAAGGCTTTGCATTATGATTATTAAAATATCACATGGATATGGTATTGAAACATCTTCTCCTCTACCTATTGAATAGGAAACAAAATCTTATTTGTGACCTTACCAAAATGTTTGTATCTTCTCCTAAGCTACTTTTATAATTTCTTTCCTCTTCAGGTTTACATCTTTCTAATGTTTTCAGTCATCTCTTATGAAAAAGTAATAATAAAATGACTTTTAAACAGAAAATCTCTTTCCTAAGGAGTAAATAAATGGCTTTACTTTGTAAGTAAAAAGAATCTGTGATATGTTCAGGGGTGACCTAGCACATAATGAAGGAAGAAACATATTTAATATGCTCATTAGTGGTATTTATTAGCATACTTATGCTGGGAAAGAGTGATTATTCAGGAACAACATTTTCATCAGGCAAAATACCCCCTAGAGAGCCTTTTTGTCCCCAGGATGTCCAAACATGAGGCATGTTAACATCTGAACAATGGTATTTCTAAATAAAGTAATTAACAGGCATATGTGTCCTGACAATCTAGACATCAAAGGACAAAAATTTCACATCAAAATCAGACAATAAAAACATCAAATCGGAAAGGGCAGCTATTGTTGTCCTAGAGAATCCGGCCTGCTGCATTTTTAAAGTGTAGTTTTAAACTGTTATCCTGAGTCAATATTTGTTTTTTTCTCAATGATTTCCATTTGAAATTTTCTGTTTACAAGTCAGAGAGATTTTTCTCAATCTTTCTGTTCCATGGTCAGCCTGGGATTTGGAACTCAAACTGCATCCTCATCAGCTCTTCTCCTGGCCGTTGATAAAGATCTGTAATTACAAGGAGGTCGAAGATTTTCCTGATGATGTCAGGAGGCAGAACACCATCTCCCCTGACCTTTCCTAAGAACACTGCTCTGCTGTGCCGCCAGTCAAGGTTTCATACGTCAGGAAGCCAAAAGCAGGGCTGGAAGGAAGAGAAACAGTCAGCCTGCTTCTCGCTCTCCCGCACAGCACAGCCAAGCTGCACAACCTTTGTCGTGTCCTAGAAGAGCAAAGCTCCATTACTTGCTAGCTTTGCTTTGTGTCCTAGAGTCAAATTTTCAGGTTGGAGCCAAATTCTAGATCAGAGCCCATCTGTTTACCAAGGCTAATAAAGTTGGGTTAACTGATTTTGATGATTTTGTCACACCTCGCCCTTCTCTCATTGTCAGAGTCCCCTCCCTCTGTTCATGAGAGGCAGTGTGGGGTAGTGGGTAAGGTCATGGCCTCTGGAGCCAGACTGCCAGGATCCATGGCTTGGCTCTGCCATTCAGCAGCTATGTGACCTGAGACAACTAACTACTCCTCTTACACCTCATTTTCTGTAAAATGCGGACGAGTACTTATCTCTGCAAGTGGCTTTTAAGGATTGAATTCATAAAACAGCTAAGAGGACTTAGAGCAGGGCTTTGTATACAGTGAGTGCTATATATATGAAAACTCTTGTTGTTGCTATTATTATTGCAGTTATTATTAATATTACTTGATATTACCTGTAGCAGACACTGATATTTGGCTCACTTAGCATATGTGCCTATATCCTTCTAGATTCCTTTCCTTTACTATGTAGGCTGGAAAGCTGAAAACAAATTTCACTAACTCCCTTCCAGCTAGGCTGCAGGCTTAGGATCAGTTTCTTCCAATCAATGTACCTGCATAACGTGGCAGCTGGTCAAACGGAAGTCAGATATTCGGAACAGCATAGCAGAATATTGGCATCCAGGCCAGCCATAGGTTCCTAGGAATTAGTATAACTTCATGGTCAGTTCTCGTAGAAGAGTTTCATGATGTGGTTGGGCATTTTCTTCCTGGCCATAAAAAACAAATCTGGTTCCCTGACCCTTCCCCATGGATCATAAATTATCATCTGTGCCTTAGTAAATCCATTCCTGTTTAAACTAGCTGGAATGTGCTTTGCCATCTGCGATAAAGAACCCTGGCTGTCATATGATATCATTTAAGGCTCCATGGAACAGTGTGGCTTTCTCTTGTAAGTGTGACTACAGTGCGGCAAGGTTGTGCCTCTCAAACAAAGAAGAGGGACCACTTATACATGTGACAAATCTGCTCCAATGATTGCAATATGTCCACATTTCTCTCCCTGGACTTTCTGTTTTCTCCACTGTTTTCCTTTTACCTTAGGCCAGATCAACATGATCAGCAAACAAATCCATTGCCCAATTTTGTGTCATTGGAAAGAAAAATTTCAGTGTAAACAATCTAGACAAAGTTGGTAAATTCTTGATTTATAGATGGTCTCAAACTTTCCAGAAATTTCTGGTTCCATTTCCAACCCCACCTTTTTTTGAACAGCACTTCAAGGCTTGTATTAATTACTTATTCACTTAATCACTAAGGAGTCAAGATTGTTCTCAAGGAATAATACATCAAAATGGCCCAGTTAGATAAGGGAGGAGCTGAGAACAAAAAAGTAGGTCTTCTGGTTTCTTGTCCAGAACTGTTTTTCCTCCTTTTTACTACCAGTCTAAACCAGACCCAGAGTTAGCCTCAGTTCAGGGAGAATCTGGTTGGGAAAATAGTGCCACATGCTTCCAGACTCTTTATGTAGCAGAGACTCAGTTTTAACTGAAAGCTTTTTAATAGACTTGTATGATCATGGACTAGCTGGGAGTATCATAACTCTCACCATAATACCGTGGACATTAATCTAAGTGACTGCTGCCACTCTGATTAATCTAATCTACTTAAATCATAGTCATTTTAAATATATATTTAATTATGCTAGCATGAATAGTAATAACAGGACTCAATATTTAATATGTATTATATTTATAGCAATTACACTTCATATCAATTGATCCCTCAGGGTATCTTATTTGTGATTTGCAATGCAGAATTAGGAAGGTTGTCTGATGGTACCGCAAATGCATCTAGGCATTTAGAAAGTAAATTTGTTCGAAGAGCCTCCAGAGTCTTTGGCATTCTGTCTGTCTGTGTTGCCCTCCCCGTCCCAACCCTTCCCTTCCCACCCTCTACAATTTCCTCCACTCCTCAAGTGGAAGGTATTTTCTGCTCCACGTAGTTGTTGCTCATCACTTCAGCTGGATGTGATTGTTCCCACAGCCCTATTCTCTTAACAACACATATGGAATTTATCGAACGCTGCTGGGTATTGCAATTTGTTGTCTACTTAATTTTACTTCCCCATCAGAGCATTAACCAGATCCAAGGAGACATATATCAAGTCTTACGCTTCTCTTCTTGAATCCTCAGAATGTCTGGGGCTTTTCACAGAGACAATAAATATTTGATGAATAAAGAGGGTCACAAACTCAATCACCTGTAAGGGGTGTCTGGTCAACACGACTGAGTGTAATGAAGCCTCACATAAGGAATCCGGATCTGAGCTGCTTGTACTGTGACCCAGCATAAGGCTGCTACACACATCACCTCTCCAATGCTGTAGGGGCTTAATGAAAGCAACGCAAAGCACGTCCAGTGGTCATGTTAAGCCCCATGCCTGCCAGGTGATGTCCCCAGAATAAAAGACCAGTCAGCCTCCTTCTCTATAGTAAATATCAGCCTAGAAAGTTAAGTCACTTTTCCTGGGGATTGAGTTGATTTTCTTTTCCCCTTTGATTTTAAGTGAGGGGTGGGTGTGTAGAGGTTGGAGGGAGTCATACTCATTAGTCAATCAACGGTTTGGCCTTATTAAAAATATGAGAAATGTTACCTTATTATAGATTCACATCTTATAAAATGATTTCTCCTACATCGTTTACTTTCAACAGCTCCATTTTTTTATGGATGAGAAAAACCAAGGCTGGGGAGAATCAAGTGTCTTGTCCAAGTTCATGCATGACCAGGATGTGGTGAGGATACCACTACACCCAGAATATCAGATGCCTACTCCAGGGCTCTTGGCACGACACTATTCTACTCAGCACCAGGATGTTCTTGTCTATGTGCCCAGGCTCACACAGAAGTGAGAGGCACTTCTTGTTGAGAGAGGAGTGAGTTTTCTAGGGTTTGGGATTTTCTTTACCCTTTGTATATTTTTTCTTTCAATTGACATATAAGATTCTACATAATATCACGTGCTTATTTTCCATGCAATTATCTGCTATTTTCCATTCACCAGTTTTACGTGCATGTTTGCAAATGATGGCAATTAGCATCTTCAAGACTTTTTATCCACTTTGCAGTGCTTATCCTAAATTCAAAGAGATAGAAACACACACAAACAGACACACCGTAATTTACCTTTCGGTAGAATGTCTACATCAAATAAAACAGCAGCCAAACTGAAAATTCAAAATTTCATCTACAGCTAATGAAAATTAAATAATCTATGATAAATACCAGAAAGGATCAATAGAATCTGTGCTATTCAAACAGTGACTTGCAGGTGGTTCCATTGGCTTGGTGTGTTTTGGAGGTTGGTCTGCCAACCCAACTTCCTCTTTTCAATGGACTCGTGTAAACTTTTCAACATAGGAAAGCAGTCACTGTTTTATTCCCGTGCTCAGTCTATCTGGTGAAGAGTGACATGGACAAGCCTCCCTAGAATCTAACTTGCTGAGGGACCGAAGGAAAGGATCAGAAGCCATGGTTCCCAATGACTGCCGGTGTGAACCTGCTGCTCTGGAGGGTCAACCTTGTAAGACAGAGAGGACAGGGGCAGGCGTGGGGCAAGGGGAAGGGATACAGGGCCCCACCCCTCCACCTGCTATCCCCAAGTTTGCTTTCTGCCCCTTTGCTTTTAGGAAAGACCTATGTTAGTACCTGTTTTTGCTAATAGAAAGAAGTCCAAAGATTTCCACTTTTACAAAAAAGGGTGAAAAGCCAAAATAGCATTTACTGTTTGTTTTGCAGAGAGCCATTACAGAAGCTAAGCAGCCAAGCATACTGTCCTATTTCAAGGCTTTCACATCAGCCATATCAGCCACAACAGATGAGGAACCTCAACCTTCGACATCCGGGCAGGCAAACGTAGAAGGCATAGACGTTAGTGAACTGCCCGGCCTGATGGTTTCAGATGACAATGAGATGTTAATAGACGACCCTCTTCCTCTCTCTCCAACACCCCAGTCTCCTGTACCTGCCACCATCCCAACCTCCGATGACTCAGCCTAACACACCATCATCACCATCGTCACCGCCACCACCTCTCAGCCTTCCAGTGTGCTCGCGGTCTTCCTGATTCTGGTAAGTGAAACTATTCTGTGCATACATTATTTCTACTTTATATGGGATGTGTCTTTATCATAGCATTCTTACTTTTACTATATGTTAGTGTTATTTTAGCTTTATGTGTTATTTGGAATGATTTGGTAGATTATTTTTGGGGTCTGGGAATGCTCAAAAATTTTTCCCGTGTAAATTAATGGGTAATTGCTTCTTCGCTTTCCACCGTTTCAGCTTATGAAAGATTTCATAGGAACGTTCTACTTTCAGATAGCGAAGGAAACCTGCATTTGTGTGCTGTCACCTTCTCAAAGTTTTGCTGTCGTGAATCATTAACACTGGATATTGGTTACAGCTAATGCAAAAAGATGAGGGGTGGGAGAAAGGAAAGCTGTGAGAGAAAAGTTGGGCGACTCTTGTTACTCACCAAATTTGCACCAGTATTCATAACAGTTTCATCACACACAAGGAAAATCATTTCACCATTTTGGTTTGCTAGCTCTTGACAGTTATATACCTGTCAAGCCTGAAAGCTGAATTGAGAAACAGTAGCAGAATGGAAGGAAAGTGAATATTCTGAAGGACAATGGATCTGTCATTGCTTACATAAGTGACCTTGACAATGTGACTAAACCTTTCATAGACCAGCTACAAAATGATATCTAAACAATTTAGTTCTGGGTATGTTAACTGTAGTATTTTGTTTGTATTCTTCCACTTAAGCGAGTTGAAAAAGGGCAGAAGGGAGATTTGGATTAATATCTGTTGGTTCTGTGATCTCCTATATAAATTTGAGGGTTACAGACAACAGCAACTCAGGGATTCATATTTGTAATTATAACTGAATTCTTATGTTGAAAGAAAGCTAGTTTTATACTAACACAATTTTGTAATGAAGTATCCTAAAATGTCACACTCAGAAAATCTATTACAGATGTTGGTACCCTGAGAAAAGAAAAGGGGAATATGCTCATGTTTAATTCTGCCAATCACACATTTTCCTCCAAGAAGTGTCCACTGCAGAATGAGAAGCTATGCAAAAAGTAAAGATTGCATATCTGTATGGAAATGTAGTACAATAAATAGGAAAACCACTCTGATCAGTCAACCATTTATGGAAAAGAGGTTTTTAAATGTTTATAAGAAAAATCAAGATTACTCAGATTTTTAGTCTTATTACTGGCTAATCTCTAAAACGTCTATTTCACTATCCTTGCAAAATCGGTTATTGGTAGCATCTTATGCTAGTATTTTAAAAGGATAAACAAACACAAACAAGTCATTATAACGTAGATACTGGAAGCTTGGTTTCAGGAATGAAATATAACTTAGACAAGAATAAAACTCAAAGGAATAAAATTGGTTGTGCCAATTGATATTAATAATCTGTACCTCATTGGCACATCCCACAACACCACTTTTCAGAGCAGAGGGGAACAAAATTTGACCATAAATGAAAATTGATCCTGGCACACTTTCCTTCCAGTCACTGGATAGAAGTTTTGCTTAGAATCAGTCTGGAGAATACAAGAAAAAAAAGCAAAGGAGAATGCTCTAGCCTGGGTTAGATTGAAAGTCAGAGAGAGGAAATTCATAGAGGGATGCATGACTGTGAATTAAAAGAAAGAAATAGCCAAATAGTAGCAAAGAAAAAAAGGAAAGAAATAAAAGAAAAATTATTTGCATTGTCTAATAGATAGAGAGAATGGTACAATTTTTGCCATTTGTAATAGAAATTTTAGGAAACCAAGAAAACTTCTTACACGAAGGTTACCTTCAGCCATCTCCCAAATGGGAACTCCACAGTCAAAATGATGATTTTCTTTTTTTTTTAGAAAATCATTTACTGAAGGCTAGAAACAGAGAAGTGACTGGAAAGTTTGTGATATGTAGTGAAAGGGAAACATCAATTAAAAATTGTGTTCACAGAATGTAGGCCTGTTTGTAATTTGGAGCCGGGAAGACAGCATGATATGCTGCATCTTGGAATATTCTTTTCCGATTGGGTAAAATGTGAATTTTTGGAAGTAGAATCCTGTGAAATAACTACTTTATCATATCAAAGCTGAACTAAGGCCGCTTCTTGATCCATTTAGCTCACCCTGAGTGGGAGCATAGATAGAAAAAAATATTTTACATCAACCGTACAGTTAATCATTTAATATTTTTCTTTGCCCATACTGAAATTCCCTTAGCCACAGTCATGCTCACTTCTGCCTCGTGCACCAGTTCATGGTCTTCCACACGGAAACTTTTCTACACCTTTGCTTGAAACAAATTACATTTAGTTCTAAAAGTCCTAAATAAACAGTTTGTTTATCTACTTTGGACTTATCTTTATTATTCAAGACTTGATGCTTGTCCACATTTTCATTTTCAATCTGGCAAACTGTGGAAATAAAGACATATTCTGTTCTTTATATATCTCAGGATCTGTTTGGCTCAATAAAACACTGATATCCATACTTTGAAGACAAAAAACTCCTCAAGGAGCTTGGCTAATTGCTAGTGACATGTAAAAAGCATGAAAGGCAATACTATTTTCTTGATAGTTTTTGATAAATTTTTTTTTCTTTACATAGCTAAAGAAAATACCTTTATCAAACTGGTTGCACAAATCCTTTCATTGGAACACATATGGTTCCCTTGTTAAGACACTGTTCACCCATATGAACATTCACTGATTTATTCCCTGCCAAAAGTCTGTGGGTGTTTCAACTGTCATGTATCTGGCAGCATACCACAATACTTCACTCTGAAAACTGAAAGTCATTTAACATTCATGGAGATTAAAAGCTAGCTGAAGATAGCAAAGCAAGACCAGAAATGTAGTTAAGTGCTTAGTGGAATTTGGTGTTTCTCATTTATTACATGGTCTTCAAAATAAATGTGTGGGTGGAAGAGATGTAGATGGCATGTTAATGATATTCACATATCCCAAATTAGGAAAATTGAAACTACAGAGTCAAATTTATATACTTTGTGTCTATGTGATTTAGGGATATAATAAAGACAAAAGAATCTGAAATCTTGTTACACAGAAAAGTGAAATAGAAGATGAAAGTCAGTATATCTAGGAAGGAAGACAGGAAAAGCCACATATATTGTAAAAAGAAGGAAACTGGGAGCTATTGATCAAAGTGTCATAGAGTAGTACATGCAGATGATTCCACAATAGAGCTGGATATGATTTGCTGGGAGATAATATCATTATAAAATCAATTCACATTTAGTTCTCTGCCACATGGTAAGATCATTCATCTTGTAACACTCCAATTTCTGAAGTCACACTTGCATGAGCAGGCAACGAAGTGGAAAGTGAGGTGATGTGGACAGTCAAGACAATTATCTAAATAATTCGAATTGAAAATATCCACTTTCTTTCATTTTGAAAATATTTTTAGATACAGTGAAAAGACTTCGACTTTCTGCTTTCTTCAGGTCTCATATTTGAAGATAATTCTTCCAGAAACCCTTTACTGATACCCCCATGATGGCATCAGGGGCTTCTGCTCCAAACGTTTTCTTAGCATCTGGAAATGTCCCAGTGCTTTTCACTAACTGTAATTGCCTCCTTATAGGTCTAGATCTCATACTGAAGACGCAGATCTCATGACAGGCACTTGATACATATCTGTTGATTCAAGAAGCTTGTGGTTTGGAGTTAGAGAGACATGATATTAGAAAGACTAATTCTACCATTTCCTGTAAAACCTTGGAAAATGTATAGAAGCTCTCTTGGTCTCCATTTCTTCATTGTTAAAGTGGGAATGAGAGTAATTATTTCTCCCAAGATAGTTGTAAGGAGTCAATGAAGTAATGTACAAAATCCAAAAAAAAGATAGTGTCTGGCACATAGCAGGTGCTCAATAAATGCTAGTTTCCTCTAACTTCATCTGTTTTGATAGCTGTATAATCACCTAATTAAATATTTATAGGAATAAATACATCCATTGACAGCAAGATTGAGAAAAGTAAAAGAAATTCAAGAACTTGTTCTGCCCATTCTGTGTGCTTTTTGCCGTCATCTCTGAATTCTCCTCCCTACCTGAATCTGCTGCCTTTCGGGATCTTCCAGTTGCTCAACCCCATCTCAGACACTTCAGTTGACTTCATCCTTCCTTGAACACTGGCAGGGGATTTGAAGTGCAGAGTCCTGAGTTACCATTTTGACATTTTGAAGCCTTCAACAGGTCACTTTACCTGCCCGAGTTTCAACTTGCCCATCTACAAAATAAAGAAAACAACTCCTACTTTGACAGGATTTCCTTGGCTCCTCTCAATTAACAAACAAAGCAGGAAAAGACAGGCAGGATCTCAGTTCTCCTGCAGCTTAGGCATTAAACCAACTTTTGTATGAGCCATTTTCAATAAGTACAAAGTACAATAATTACAAAGTGTCCATTGAACGGGGCAGATATGTGTATGTACATTACACACACACACACTTTTATTACATATATAGCCTAATCTCAAAAGTGGGGTGTAACATAAGTGAAAGTGCTTTATGAGCTGACAAACGTATATAAATGCCATATATGAATATTATTATTAGTCTCAGTAAATCTTCTTATTTCATTTCTTCCCTTATAGCGCCCATAAAAACTCCTTAGTCTTGTGTCTCAGTCTCCATCTCTCTGTAAACATCTGTTAATATTCATTGAGGAATAAAGACCTTCAACATGAAAGGACGTAAGAGGCCGCACCGTTAAAGGGTCGCATCGCTTTGTAGGAGATGCTGAAGCAGCTTCTCTCTGAGATAGTTCCTATTAGGTAAACTCTTATTGGTTCCAGTCAGGTTTCATCACTCCTTGGTTTTTCTGGACAGTGACTTATCTCCCAGAGATTGCTTACTCCTTCTCGGCCTTGACCACCAGCTTCTCTTTTTCTATCCACCTATAGATTTTCACACTGTCAAAAAGGGCCCACTCTCATTTTTTGACTCTACACCTGGTTCTCAGCCCACTTCCAGCTAAGTGTCCCTTGACCATGATTCAATTTCATTTCCTAGTCTTTTATGTGCCAGCTACTCTTCCTCCTCTGTGTCCCTCTAAAACAGTGGGGCCTGGGGATTTCAGTACCAGCTACGGCTGATCCCCACACTATGGCCAATCTTTGCATTAGTCCTCTTGGGTAGAATATTCTTATTTTAATGGAGATTATTTTGAAACTTGGAACTTAATTTTCAGTCATGTAACCTGCTGTTCCAGAAGATGTATCTGCAGAGCACGGCCTTTCTTTCACCTCTAAATGAGTCCCTAAGGAAAGACGTCACTCTGCCATGCTTCAGATCGACCTCGATGCCTCTTCTTTATATAAAGAAAAGAGAACGCTTCACAAAAGAGACTTCGTGTATAATCTTGGAAACAAATATTCTATAGACCATCCAAGATTAAAGACACTTCAACATCCAGGTGAGCAAAGCAATACAATTTTAAAATCGTATTGACTAAACACTCTATTAAATCTTTACATTAGTTTTGTAACAGAGCATGAGAAGTGATGAATTTCAAATATACATTGTAATGGTTAAACATTAGATATAACAATCAAATCACATCCACCATGTTGTCTGAATTGTAATGTGATCTCATAGACTTGCCTCGCTTTGTTAGACCTGTACACGCTTCTCTCTCACTCACTCTTCACCATTTCAGGCTCTTAACACACTTTGCCCTTGGCCCAGACTGTTGCCTTGATCATACATAATTTAGTCATCGCTCTGCCCTGGCTTCTTCAATGCCTGACACATAGTAGGTGCTCAAATATTTGTTAAATGAAAAAAACACATTATCTATTATGTATAAGCAAAGAAACAGATTGAGAGATTTTTCTCAAGGAATCAGAGCAAGTACATGGCAGGACTCAAACCTTGCTCCATCCATATTGGATTACGTATTTTTTTTGTTGCTGTGTTACATTGACTGGTTACCACGGTTCCTAATACTGAATAGGATTTTATAAGGAAACTCCTCATTTTTAGATCTTCAGGCTTTTACACCTAGTGTTGTAAAGTTCTGAAAGAAATCACCTGGTGAACTGTGCGAGTAAAGAAATTTAATAATAGGCCTATTATGAAGTAAGGCTTTTCATCTCTTTTCTTCCAAAATTCAACAATTGTGGCTAAAATATTATTCAAATTATATTTGAAAATACCACTAATGGAGTAATCCATTTTCATCAGTTAATTCCTCTGAATATTAGCTGGGGTAGAGAAGGCTTTCATTGATACACCCAGTGACCATTTCTATTGGGAATGAAAAGGCATGAATATTTGTAATAAACTGTTACTTCCATCTGATTGAAATAAGCCTCAAACTTACTGAGATGGTTTCATAACCACCCCTATACACACACATACACACACATACACACACACACACTGTTGTTTCAACTCTGCAATAATTACATGCCCTGTAAAAGGTTTTCAAGAACAAAAAATATATCTATATTGGCAGCTAATTATACTGATTGGATTCTTTTCCATTGGTTACAAAGGAACACACAATCACTATAGAAGATTTAGAGGACCAAGAACGGCAAAAAGAAGAATCAGTAAAATATCGTTCCTCCAAAACATACCTACCATATATATATCAATATTTATATAGAGAGCTTTTTTTTTGCAAAATGAGAATCACATGTACACAAATTTTGCACTAGACAATATAGAAAGCACATTTTTCCATATCTGTAAATATTCTTCTATAATATGATTTTAATGATTGGAGATTATTATATTATATGAATATATCATATTTGTCAAAATATCAATTATTGATCATTAAGATGTTTCTGTTTTGCTATTCAAAAATGCACTGAAAAACATTCTTCTACATAGTTTTTTTCCTTATCTGAGATATTTTAAAGACGTATTTCTAGAAAGTAAATTATTATATGAAAATGTTAACATTTTTTAATATTTGTGACATATCACTAAATTGCCTAAAGAAGGGTGATACCATTTTTCTTCCTGATACATTATAAATTTCTACACACTAGAAAATTTAGAATCTTTCTCCTTCGTTGCCATATGTCCAGCATCCGGTATAAAGTCAGTAATATGTAAGTTGTCCAATACATATTTGGTGAATTATTGAGTAATAAATGAATGAATGAAGAATGAGGTAGAGTAGGAGAGTAACTCTTTCTAAAAGAGAAAGCCATTTTTTTTCACAGAATATGTTTGCTGTAATCAGTTACTTTATCCATAAAAGGAGAAACATTTATGTTAAACATGTTAGACACTGTCCAGGTGACAGAAAAATTGTATCAACACGTGAATGTTCTGTCCTATCAATTTTGCTAGACTGTAACATGTTTATGGATCATTAACTTGTTCAAATTTATCAATGACTGCTCCCAAAATGCTCCTACTCTAGTGTTATTTTTATCAATAAATAGTATGATTGTGCCTAATTATACAGACCCCCAAATGTGGAAGTCATTCTTCAAACCATCCTCTCCCACCCTCATTTTCATTTAATCACAAAATTCTGTCAATTTTACCTCTTAAACGTCTCTCATCTCAATTTTCTCCAGCTTTGCTGCTACCACCCTAGTAAAACTTCTGTCATAGCTTGACTGAACCTTAGAAATTCTTTCCTGGTTAGTCTTTATTCACTCTTCTCATTCTTCAATCCAGAGCAATCTTCACGTTGCATCCAGAGCAATCTTTTAAAAACGAAAATATGGCTATATCAATCTTTGTTTAAAACCCTTTTACATCTTATTGTTCTTAAAATAAAGATCTTCATTGGCATGCTAATAGAAAGCACTGGCAGAGCAAAAACTCTCTCACTAACCTATCATGTTCCATTATCATTATTAAGCCCACCTCCTGAGACTCTGGCCTTCTTCAAGGCATCTGCTTCAGGATATTTGCACATGCTGCTTTCTACACCCACAGCACTATTTTCATTAACTTCTACTCTCTCTTTTATTCATGTCTTTTCATCCTTTAGGATCAGTTGAATTCAGTGTCTCAAAGAAACATTTCCTGACCCCAGACTATATCAGATCTTCCAGTTACTCTCTTAGCTCCCTTTACTGTCCTTGATACTTCTTAGCTAAATTGGAATTTCGTAACCATTTATGTAATTAACTGTTTTGTCTGTGTGGTCTGCTTGAATGTGAGCATCAGGAGGGCTGGAGCTGCGGTTGTCTTTTTCATGCCTGTACCTCCAGCTCTGGCTCACATAGTTGAAACTCAATAAACATATTTTTAATGAAGGACTAAATGGTAAACAAATGGGAGACATTTGTGAGGAAGTCTGAGTAACAGTGCTTAATTTCAATTAAGTTTTCAAAAATAACAATTAGCTTCAGTAAGAAAAAAAAGACATCAACTTTAGTTATCACAGTTTTGATGGTCTATCAGTGTCCAGTGCATATCTCTTATTAACAGAGCTCTTGCCAAAGAAACTGGTTTTCCCAAGCTGAATTTTGAGCACAGGTACAAATTTGCTGTTGATATTTTAAATTATTCCACTCTGACCCTGAGCTTTTGGATTCTAAATGATATCCACTCCAGATGCCTTGAAATCTGACTGTAACATTGCTTGCACATCACCTCATGACCTTTGCTCAGCCAGTAAATTGAAGTTTTGTGTCCCTAGAGTTAAGATGGAATAAACTGGAAAACAGAGTTTTCTTCACTATTAGTTCTAACCTAATCTTCTTTCTCAGGAGATTCACCTCAGTTCAATTATCACATCCAGGAGAAGATATAGGTTTAGCTATTTGTTCATCATCTAACAATTTCCAGTGGGGTCATTGATATCCACCAGCCAGAGCCACTGACCACTGAACCTTACCAGAACCCAAAGGACTGTACAATAATGTGGCATGTGAATTGTGCCTTTTTATGTTCATAATTTAACTTTTTATGCTTCTCAAATAATAGTTGCCGTGGCAGTTAGTTGACAAAGTTGATTGGTGCTTTTATCTAAAAAATGTAACGTCATTATTTGATGTCTCAGATCGTATTCAAATCCCATTTTCACTATGTCCATGCCCAACTAGAAGCAGGTGTGATAGTAAGATAGCTCCATTAACAAGAGAAGAGATTGAAAATATGTCTAGGTTTGACATATTTTTAGTAGAAAGAGAAATTGTTTTTATTTTCAGTCCCTCCAAATAGACTCAGTCAACTGGTTTAAAAGAAAGCTGGATTTAACCAGTAACCAGACCACATTTTCTGTTGCCAAATTACATGGCACAACTGTTTCAAGTGCAATCATCACAATTGCGGCTTAGCGTTGTTTTTCTAACAGGGGCTCTCATGTAAGGATCATGAACTATCATGTGCCCATCACTGCCCCAAGAGTCATCATGTGAACAAGATTATTTGATAAAGGTGTGAAGAATTCAGCATCAAGCGAGGAAGCAAACAGCTAAGGGACCAAGTGAGATAGAAAAATACTCTCCCCCAGCCCCAGGCTACAAGTTGCTTTCTAAACACAGAGCATGTTTCTCATATTCTAAATCAGCAGGGTATACAACCAAACATCAAACTTGGAAAACAAACATCTTCTCCTTATTAAAGCATAAAGAGAAACATCTCCCTGGAATCCGGTGAAGCTTTGCTACAACAAGCTATGGAGCCTTAGTTGCTTTGATTCCATTGTCCTGACAGTGCTTTTATTATTCCAACATTTTTTTCTTGAACTAACCTGTCCATTCAATTCAGCAAATAGCTTCCTTATTAACAGGGGCAGGATTGTACAAACCCTGTACATCTCCCCAGCATCCAGCACAGTGCCAAGTGCATATTAGATGCTCAGTAAATATTGGAATAATCAGTTTATTCTACCCAAACCTTGAACTGAAGTGATTATATGGCGATATGGCGAGGTAGAAAATAAGCTTTCCTCTGCTCCTAGATTTACTATTATTTATGTTAACACTCCAAATATTATATCTTTACTCTAAATGTGAATTACATTCTTTATAATTTCAATATTCACATAAAGTTGGTTAATTAGTAAAACTACCCTTTTAAGACAATATCTTATTTAATACAAGATTTTATTTAAAAATCAGGAGAATAAAATCTTGTGTGTCCATCATGTCAATCAAGGACAAGCTGGTTGAAACAAATTTCTCAAGAGAAAATTAAGGAGAGTAGCTTTTCCAATACTCTTTTAAAGATTTTTTTTTTTATTTTTTTCCTTTTTCTCCCCAAAGCCCCCCGGTACATAGCTGTATATTCTTCGTTGTGGGTCCTTCTAGTTGTGGCATGTGGGATGCCGCCTCAGCGTGGTTTGATGAGTGGTGCCACGTCCGTGCCCAGGATATGAACCAACGAAACACTGGGCCGCCTGCAGCAGAGCACACAAACTTAACCACTCGGCCACGGGGCCAGCCCCCCAATACTCTTTTATTACATCTTTTGATTTAGTTGTTTCAAATATAACTCTCTTTAATACAAAACTCTTTGTAACCAAATTTCTAATGCTATACCTCAATAAACACGATACCAATGCTGTACCTCAATAAACACGATACCAATTTTAGATTCTGAATGGCTTTTATTTTCCCACATTTTTCAGAATATGACAATAATAAAGTTTTGTGTGTGTGTTTTAATGGTTATTAGTCTCCTTTTTAGAGTTTTCCAAAACAAAATTTGAATGCCTCCTTATTTTGCAAATGATTCCCTGCAGTTCAGGGTTTCATAAAAAATCCTAAGCTTACATGATGCTAGATTTTTTCTTTCACATTGGGCTCTGGTGACATATTTTCAGGGCTTTCAATGTCTTCTATTTGTAAGCTTCACCTTCATGTTGAAGTTTACTTGAATCCTCTTTAATGCCTGAGGATTCCTGGCAGCTTATATTTGTATGTATAAAAGACAGGCCAAATCTCCATAGGAGAACATTCAAAATAGGAACAAATGTACCCCTGCTTACTTTATGCATTAAACATTTTCTCCAAATATTTCAGGAAGGAGAGTTTTTAAAAATTAATATCCTTAGTATTTTAAAATAATGTTCTTTAGTTAACTATTAATTTTTCATATTATGGCAATTTAACATCCTTGGAGATCTGGTGTCTTTATAAATTCCCTTCTATCCTTCTCCTATGGAAACTTTTTTCCTATGAAATCCTATAAGATATTTTTTTCTGAATACAAATTAATTTACACTCCATGATTTTAGTTTAAAAGCCCAAAAGTTTTAAGTTAATAAAAATTACAGCAAATCATGTGTGCCTTTATTAGTTAAATTTAAATTAACACAGATATGGCCATTCAACGTTTTTGAGAACAAACGAAAAAATTTAAGATGCTTTAAAATAGTCAGGCCCATATGAGGTCTGAGGCTGTTAAAAACTGGAAGAGTTTAAAAGTTTAAAATGTTAACTGTAGGCAAACCTCAATACAAACATCTGGAGTTACTCAATAGACTTGCTAAGAAATGTTGATTTTGCACCTGTGCATGTGTGTTTTCACTTCTGTGAATCATGGTTACTCTCGCCTTTGCTCACAGACTATTGCACATTAATGGCACCATTCAAACGCCATCCCCAGCTAGAATGGTGTACTGCCATCCTCCACCGCTCACAGTTTTCTTGACACTCCTCCATCAGTCTCCAAATCTGACTGGATACTATTGAATCCAGTTGCCTTGTGACAAGTTTCTCACTTTAGGACTCAAGAACATAACGGCCCAGAATTTCTCCCTTGCCATCTTTAAAATCAATAATCTTAAAACAATCTTATTGCTCCCTTCTGAACTTAGGGCCAAATCTATATTCCAGCTGGAGCCAAATAGCCACACAATACACCACAAATACACATCATACACACACACACACCCACGAAAATTTTTAGCCATAGTTTCTCCTTGTGTGGCAATGGGGGTTTCAATCATGTAACTTCTACATGGAGAAACCTGAAGCTCTGGGTGCTTATTTTTTATGAGCATTGGAAAATCATTAAAAGTGTTTCTTTGGACAGCCATAGGACATGGCAGATTTTCTGTCCTACTCCTCTTTATGCAGTTCCATCTTAAATTGTATCATTTACACTGGGGGGAGATGGGATTCTTAAGGTTACAAAGAAAGAAACGAATATTTAAGAAGCCCGTAGAGAATCACAGATAAGACAGTTGAAATTTACTTAGACCCCATGTATACAAGATTCTATATAAATAAATTAGGAGATAGAAACAAGATAGGCAAAATATCACATCTCCATCCTGCCTTGTCAATTCCTACTGCTTGCTCTTCTTTTTGTTTCTTTATAGTACTTGTTAATAGTATGGATTTATTCATTTATTCATTTATTGTCTCTCTTTATGCAGAAAAATGAAAACCTTGTAAGAGTAGGGGCTTTGTCTGTTTGTTCACAGCTCAATTTGGTCCTAGAATAGCACCTTGTACATTCTATATATTCAGAAGATATTAGCATAATGAATGAATGAATGCAAAAGAGAAAAGATTCCTAGTCAAAGGAGGCCAGCTGACTTCCTTTAACAAGGTTGGAAGGATGGTGTCACTGTCATAATCTTTCCTTAGAAAGTGTAAATGGTACATGAAGACTAAATCTTGCAAGAAACATGGTTCTGTGTTTGCTAAAGCAAATCCCTATTTACTGCCTGGGAAGCAGAATGAAGCAGGGCAAGAAGGACTTCATTATTAAGCCAGAGGCATTCAACAATGCAGTGCTCCCTGACACTCCTGAAGTCAGCTTTGAACATGAGAGGTGGGAGTGTAGAGCTCATCTATACAAGAGCTGATGATCCATGATTGCATTCTAGTAGAAAAAACAGACTCAGAGTTCTATCTCAAATAGGAGTGAGTGCTCAGTAAATGTTAGCAATTAGTATTAATATCATTACAATTTTTATTATTAGTTACACAATGTTTATATATGTATGTATTTATCTATTACTACGTAGAGTGGTTAAGGGGATCAGTTGGACTTGGTTTCAAATCCTAGCTCTGCCATGTACCAACTGGTGACCGTGGGCAAGATACTTGATTTCTCTGAACGTAGCATCCTCATCTATTTCCCTGAATTTTTGTAAGTACTAAGAGACATAATGTATCACAGTAGTTTACCGATGTCTGGCATAATAAATAGTGATGGTGATTATGATAGCAATGTTGATTCATACAAATTAAAGTCATGTAATGAAACAGACTAAAGTGTCAGCATATATTAAGGAAAGTTATCTTCCCAGGCAGAAACATAATTTGTGAGAAAGACCTTAAGAAGACCTACATTTCTTTCTAACTCCTTGATATTATAATGCTGTGAAAGTGGATGATATGACTCTAGATGTCACTTAGAATTATTGCAGCTGAAAGAACAAAAAACAAAATAAAGAAGAGAATATATATGCACTGTTTTATGAACAAAACACACAAATATCTAAAAGAATTTTAAAGATCAAAAATATTTTAACAATAGCACAAAGTTGGTATTTTCAAAGAGATCTCAACATAAAAATGCTTTGCCTCTAGGCCTTGAAAAATGTATTTGGCTCTTCCTCCACTTAGAGTTTGTTTTAAGGCTCGAATGTAGACCAATGAGTTTACGAATGGTCCTTGTTTTCTCCTTGTTCTCTGAGCACTGATTTTTTCCCTGGACTGGTGAAGTTTTGTTGTATATTTTCATACTCTCCAAACACACATATGCTTGCACATTGATTATATTTTCAGTCAGGCAATATATTATTTTAAATAGTCACTGGTATATAGTACGGTTTCATCAGATACCCTTTCTGGTAATAATAAAATACACATCCTGGAGAATACATCAGTAGCCCTGCCTGTGAAGCAGCCTAACCCAAAGGGAGCTGCATGCAGCTATCAAAACTTAAAATACAGATGCCTGGGGCTGGCCCCGTGGCCGAATAGTTAAGTTCCCATGCTCCGCTGCAGGCGGCCCAGTGTTTCGTTGGTTCGAATCCCGGGCGCGGACATGGCACTGCTCATCAAACCATGCTGAGGAAGCGTTCCACATGCCACAACTAGGAGGACCCACAATGAAGAATATACAACTATGTACCAGAGGGCTTTGGGGAGAAAAAGGAAAAAAATAAAATCTTTAAAAAATATATATATATATAGATGCCAGCCTGTGGCATAGTGGTTAAGTTCAGCACCCTCTGCTTTGGCAGCCCAGGTTCACAGATTTGGATCCTGGGCATGGACCTATACCACTCATCAGCCCTGCTGTGGCAGCAACCCACATATAAAATAGAGGAAGACTGGCACAGGTGTTAGCTCACAACTAATCTTCCTCAGCAAAAAAACAAAAACAGAAACAAAAACAAAACACTTTAAAGTATACAGAATAAAACAGAATCTCAACCACCAAAGTGGCAAAGACATTGGTTGTGTGGGGACCTGGAAATGGCCACCCCAAAATATGTCTGTTTGGCATGATGATTATTTGAGGCTGGTTCCTTTGCAGATAGGAAAGCAACTGAAAAGTAGAACTTGCTTACCCTTTGTAAGAGACATTTACATTGTAAAGGAACTCTCCATCTGTAAAGATATCTCCCTCTCTGTACCAGGAAGGGGAGATGACCTTCTCTCTAGAAACTCTTAATCAATGCCAAAGGCAAGGTCTTAAATCTGCATAATAATCTTATTCCTGTCTCTGGTAACCTCCTGTAACTGACTTCCCTCCCCCTCCCAAAGTTGGCATTTCTTTAAGGATGAAGCATCTTTCCTTAGGCTAGGGACATTTCAATCATATGTGAAATATCCTGTTTGGGGGTGCACTCTGTGCACTCCACTTCTTCGGTGCCCTTTCTTCCTTCGGGAAGAAGGGCCCCGGGCCATGGTCCTCATAAAGCTTTGTTTAATTTTCTCTTGCTATTCTGTCTCATGTGAATTTAATTCATTCTCCAGCCAGAGGAACCCACATTAGGTAGAGGAAAAGTCTTCCTCCCTACAGTTGTATAAATACATTCCCAAGGATTAAGTAAGAGTTCTCCCTGCCCATCTGGATAGATGACCATAAAGGAAGGAACATAGTTTTGAAATAAGTAAATTCTCCCTTTGCTGTTCTTCACTTAACATTCTGTATCTTTTTAAATTCCTTGTCTCCAGTAGCCACAGACTGTACCAGGTCTCCTAGTTACCAAAGACTGCTCCCGATATAAGTCCCTCAACAGCTCTGCCTTCTCTGAAGAGTGCCCAGACTCCAGGGGTCTATATGCACCTGTGTCCCTTGCCTTTCCAGCATGATTGCTGTCCAACCACAGATTACCTCAAACCAGCACTGTTCATATCAGAGCGTCGATGAAAATAATCCATAACCAATCTATAAATGAAAATTTGGGTGAGTTTATTCTGAGCTGAAATCTGAGGATCATGGCCCGGGGCCTTTCCTCCCAAAGGAAGAAAGGGCACCAAAGAAGTGAGGTGTACAGTGTGGTTATATACCCCCCATACAGGATGTTTCACATGTGATTGAAATGTCCCTCCCACAATAGTCACAAGATTGCCCTGTCAGCACAGCGCTTGATGGACAGAGCAGGTAGTGGGTCTGCTCTCTCGGAGGGCATAGCAGGAGGCAAGTCTATTGTCTTGAGCTGGGTGGTCACAGGTGAGCACAGCAATCAGTTCCTAGCCTAAGGAAAGATGCTTAATCCTTAATGAGATGCCAATGTTGGGAGGAGGAGGGAAGTTGCACTTTTATCTCAAGGGCCTTTGTTCTTGCCATAGGGAATCTCTAAAGCAGATATACAATGCATGCTCAACAGCCTCGGTCAGGCCCTTTTGGAAAGACAAGGTCAGGCCGAATTAGGTTTACACAAAATGGCTTCCTCATATACTCCAATATATCCTATTACTTGCCATTTTTATTTGTCAAGAGAATGGCAATGTCTGGCCTGTGGGCCAAATCCAGAGCACTATCCCTTTATGCAAGTGAAGTGTCATTGAAACACAGCCACGTCCACTGATTTATGCATTGTCTGTGGTTTCTTTCGCACTACAATGGCAGAGTAAGTAAATACCATGGAGACTGTATGGCCTCCAAAGCATAAAATATTTACAAGTTGACCCTTTACAGAAAGTTTGCTGTCCCTGGATCATCACTGCACTTGAATCACTAGACCCATCCTCTAATTTTAATTGCAGTTTCTGCCTCCCAGTCTGCCTCAATCTGGTTCTGATCACCTCAGCTTTGGGACTTTTACCTCATCTTCTTCTCTGACTTCCTCTTTGCCCCTTGGACATGCCATCGGAGTCAACTCCTCTGCAGTGCACGTGGCTCCTCTCTTCAACTGCAATTCATACCCATTAGAATCGGATGACTTCCATCCACTTGGATGTCAATCAAGCTCTTCCAGTCTGGCTTCTGCTCCTCAGCTTTGACCCACACAGCTGATATTCCTTTTAGATTCACCTGTTCCCAAGGATAAGACCTCTGACAGAAGTATTGAATGCTAATACATTAGCTCTCTAACTTAGCATATAAAAATGTAGAAAAACAATGCCAACCTGATTGTCCCTCAACCTATTAGATTTTTCTGCTTTGAAACAGTAGCCAGGCTTCAAGCTGTGGTGTTACTTTTCCAAAGAAGAAATGGCAAATTAAATTTCTTTAATGTGTAGAGACCCTCTAAAAAGAGTACATTTAGAGGTATCCAGGGACTTTGGGCTAGAAAGGCACTGTCTTTCCAAGTTCACCTGTGGCTCCCTCGTTCATCATGGTGTTCAAGATACTGCCACATTTCCACAAAATGTTGTGTACTTATATTAGAAAGAAACAGACTAAGGCCTATAAGAGGGAAACCACTAGTCATAGACGCATTCATTTTGATTAGGTCTGAGTTCTGTTTGCAGCTCAGAAAAAATATTTGTTTGGGGTAAACTCACCAGAGTTTACTATATGCATTATTTCCTGTAGCAAAAGACAGTATACTTGAATTTCACCAGTTTCTGGGAGCTATGAACTGTCTTGCATTTCTTGGTAGAGGTTTCAACCTCAGGCAATTTTTTTTTTCTTTTTATTAAGATTATGATAGTTTACAACCTTGTGAAATTTCAGTTGTACATTATTGTTACTCATGTTGTAGGTACACCACTTCACCCTTCGTGCCCTCCCCCTACCCCCCTTTCTCCTGGTAACCACCAATCAGTTCTCTTTGTCTATGTCTTAACTTCCACCTATGAGTAGAGTCATACAGAGTTCGTCTTTCTCTATCTGTCAGCCAAATTTTTTTATAGGAGGAGAAGTTTTAGAAGAGAAAAGTCCCGGGAGCCTTTTAAATGATTATCGTGACCTACAAATACCACTCTGATTAATGAGTTTTCTAATAGCCATTCCCTGATCCCTCTCTTTAGACATGACATTTACTCCCAGACAACAACTTACTTAAAAGTTTCACCAAAACTTAGAGGGAAAAATAGGCAGGGCATGAAAGGGCTTTCATTTGAGTATTTGTCTTTTTCTGAGAGTTATCGCCAGTTTGTACAATGGCCACTCTCTTCGCCTGCAGAGTCCCTTCTCTGGCGGTATCTCATTCATTATTTATAAAGCACATTAGGATACTTTGAGTGTGGAAGATGCTACAGAAAACCAATTCTCTTCTTCTTATTGTGTTAATCCTGGATTAAAATTAATGAATTTTATAGCAGAAAGAAAATGAAATAATACATAAAGCTAATATGGCAAATACAATGGAGTTCAGAAAATTAATTTTTAATTCATTTCACTTTGTAACTTCCAGGTTGAGTAAGATGTGATGTCCGCTTTTATTCTAATATTTCTATAAACCTTGTGGTAAAAATCATTACAGTATTGGTCTATCTTTACTAAGATAGCAATGCTGGAGCTGTCCAGAGATGATATATGGATTTCACCACAACAATGAATCAAACTGCCCCAAGTCATCAGTGTACCCTTTATTCCTGTAATGTCTGTGTTCTGCGCTTTCCCATCTGACAACTTCATGTTCAAGTTATTGGGATTGGAAGTTATTTTCCAACATTAGACCCATGTCATAGGGAAAAACATCTAAACCCACGAAGTCTTGCTCAATAGGCACTTGGAGCAAATATTGTTAAATATAAATAGGGAGCAAATATAGGCTAAAACAAAATGAGATTTCACCCAGCATGTGACTTCCATAGTACATTTTGTGCAAAATATTTATGGCTTGTATCGCTTAAGGTGAAGTAGCTTCGCCACTTTAGGCGTCATTTCTTGTCATCTGTAATGTGAGGGGTGGATGATAAGAGACCAGAGATGAGACTATACAACACTGTTGTGATAATTAGACAAAAGTGTCTTTCTCTGGATAGATGCAAACATTAAAAGCACAGCTTGGTTCAAATTAGAAGAAGGCACTCTTTATGCTGGGCAGATACAACCCTACATCAGAGTAAAAGATTTGGCCAACAGAATAGAAATTTGATTTTATTCTTCATTTTCCCCTTTAGCTGGACACTCCTGTGCAATGAACAATCTGCAGAAACATGTCTGGTAGCCCTGGATAAGAGTTGGAGAAGTAGACAGTCTCCAATTTCATCTCTCCCACCAACTCTGACTATAATATGAAAGCATAGTGTTCATAACAAAAGAACTTATGATCAGACCAGACATGGAAAACTGTTTACATATCTGTATTCCAAAGAAGATACTTTGACAACCTAGAGAATACATCTACACCTGGTGTAAAATAACTATAGTGGTAATGGTCAGTAACCATGCCATTTAAAAGGAATGGGTAAAGGGACTGGAAATTCTTAGCATGACAAAGGAAAGGCTAAAGAGAAGTGAGAAAGAAGAAGCAAAACAAGAAGGTGAATTTTTTTTCTGGATACAAATAACAGCAAGGTAGATTTTAATATAACACAAGAAAGAAGGTTTAATAGAACTCTTCAAGCATGGATTAAGTGAATTCCAGGAATACCAAGCTGCAAATGATTAGCGGTGTTCAAAGTAATGATGGATGGTCACTGGTTTGGAATATTTTATAAAGAATCTATTTACTCAAAAGGAGATCAATTTTGTGAAAATACTATTTAACATTATGATAAATACAAGGGCTTTAAGAGATTACAATTCTGCCCGACAAAATTTTTTGAACACTTATATTCCAAGCTCTCTACCATCTGCTAGGAATATGCAGATGGATAAGGACTCGTCTTTATTCTCAAGACAGAACAGAACATAAAGATAAATATATATTCAACTAAATATACCATCAATATCAATAATACTATTAGTTCTTTAGAAGAAATCAAAGAAGGCTTCTTGAAGTTTTTAACATTTGGTTGAATCCTAAGGGAAGACTGGGCTAGAACTTCCCAAAATTGTGAACAACAAGAAAGAAGACATTGGTTGGACAAAGCTAGGTGGCTTCCTAGGTAGGAGCCTACAGTTTAACACTTACCTTGACAAGTTCACTCTTATCCAGTGACCAGTGAAAAAAACTATTTGTTATCTTACTCAATTGACATTTATAGAATACCCTACACAACAATAGGGAATATACACACTTTTCCTGTGCACATAGAAAATTTAGCAAGATAGGCCATATCCTGGACTATCAAAGAAGTCTCAATAATTTAAAAACATTCAAGGCATTAAAAGTATGCTCTTTGCCCACCATGAAATATTTTAGAAATCAAAAATGGAAAGATCTCTGGTAAATTCCCAAATATTTGCAAATTAAATAGCATACTCTAAACAACCACAAATCAAAGAAGAAGTGAAAGGCATATTAAAAAGCATTTTTGTCTGTATGAAAATGAAAACACAATATACCAAATTTGTGGGATGCCACCAAAGTGGGGCTTAGAGAAATTTTTTATAACTAAATTCTTATAATAGAAAAGAACAGTATCAAATCAATGATCTCAGCTTTTACTTAAAGAAACTAGAGAAGGAAGAGCAAATTAGCTTCCAAGTAAGTGGGAGAAAGGAAATAAAGAAAATTGTGAAATCAGTGAAATAATTTTGAAAAAGAGAGAAAAGCAATAGAGAAAATTAATGGAACCCAAAGTTGATTATTTAAGAAGATCAATAAAACTGATAACCTCTAGTCAGGCAGATCAAGGGAAAAAAGTTACAATGTACGGAATATGAGAGGTGATGTTAGTACAGATTCTACAAATATTAAGAGGATAATAAGAAAATACTTCGAATAAATTTATGCCAATAAATTTGCATCTTATGTTAAATGGTGCAATTCCTTGAACAATACAAACTACCAAAGCTTACTGGAGAAGAAAGAGATAGTCTGATTAGCCCTGTATTCCTTCAAGAAAATGAATGAGGAGTTAAAGCTCTTCCCATGTCATCTACAACTTCGTATTTACCTCGGTAAGTTGACTGTTGTCCAGGGGTCCGCTCTTCAGGTTTACAAACTGATAAAAATAGATCTTATCATTGTCCAAATGTTGAGAAAGTCAATTCACATTAAACAATTTCATTTGCTATGTGGGGCAGAATCTTGAATGTCTTTTTCCAGCATAAACTACAAAAGAAGCCATACTGGTAGATTTCTTGGTGAGTGTGAAATTAGACAAAGTCACTTGAGAATTCAAATGATGCCTTCTTCTCTACAAGAGTGGAAGAGCTGCCAGGAAGTTGAAAAAAGTTCACATCAGCCTAGGAGGCTGGCTTTGCCCCAGGGAGATAATTGGCTGGGTACTCAAAATATTTGCTTTCTTGATCCTCCTTTTCTATGCTTCCAAGGTTTATAAATACCTCTTCTGGTAATTATATTCTTTCTTTAGATGTAGTTGTATTTTATCAAGTCAGAATAAGGTTTCTCAATCTCGGCACTATTAACCTTGTGGGCAGGATATTTATTTGCTAGCCAGCCCTGCTGGTCTAGTGGTTCATTTCCCAGTCAGGGAACCACACCCTCTATCTGGTGGTTGACATACTGTGGAGGCTGCCTGTTGTGATGCTGAACGTTATGCTGCCAGCATTTCAAATACCAACAGGGTCACTCGTGGTGGACAGGTTTCAGTGGAGTTTCCAGACTAGACAGAGTAAGAGGAAGGACCTGGTTACCATCCATGAAAACCCTATGAACAGCAGCAGAGCATTGTCTGATATAGCGCTGGAATGTGAGAGGACGGGGCCAAAAGACCAGTCAGAGTTCCACTCTGCTGTACACAGAGTCGCTAGGAGTCAGAGTTGACTCTATGGCACTAACAACAAATTAATTTGCTGTGGGGGCTACCAAGCGCATTTTAGGATGTTTACCAGCATCCTGACTTGTGCTTATTGGAATAGCTCTCCCTCAAGTTGTGAAAAACAAAAATGTCTCTAGACATTGCCAAATGACCCTTTGGGAGGAAAAATGCTCCCTTTGGAGAATCCCTAAGTGAGAGTCAAGTATTGCTGACCTGGTCTCTACCTTTAAGATAACCCTGCGTACCCTTCTTTATTATCATGTATTATTTTGATTTCAGACTTCAAATCTCTGAAAACGGTATAATTTCTCTTATTTTCTTATCCTCATCCTCCATGTTTCAACAATAAATAAGAATTTTCCTGTATGGAAGGACCAGTGAATAGCTGTGAAGGGCATTTCAATCAGAGAGATCAAGGTGAGCAAAAGAATGTGGAAGCAATGTATACTCGGAGAAAATCCAGGGCCAAGGGAGATTAGAGTGTATCTGACAGGCTTAAAAATCTCCTTGATGTAAACGTTAACCTCTTTGATTCTGTGCCGATAAATAGCAATAATTAACATTGAGGTTTAAAACATGACAGGAAGAATGCCAAGAATTTAATGTTCATAATGTCATGCAATCCTTACAGACCCTAATGACATAGACTATTATTATTCCCATTATATACATGACAAAACTTAAGTAATTTAAGCAAATACACATAATAAGTAACAGAACTAGTTTACAAACTCATCTTGTCTGCTTCTATAATCTGAGTTCTAGACATTATGCTCTTACCGGCATGGATAAGCAAAGAGAAATAAGACAATCTTTCAAGCTCACAGTCTAGGAAATTCTCAATAATCCAGGTTTATCTTTACATGTTTTATCCTTTTAGAATAATCATTAACTTTCAATTTAAATAAAAATTAATTACAAAATTACTCTGTAGTTTATTCATTTTCTAAGCCTTTACCGTAACATATCCCCTGAATACCTATGTCTTTGAAAATTTTCATTTCAAATATCTTGTTTCTAAAGTCACTTGTAACCCATCATATCTGTGAAAAGTAAGAGGTAACAATTGGGGGAAAATGTAGTGACGTCACTAAGCCTACAGTTCACAGGCCACAGAGAATGAGCCAGCTCTAGTCCAGAGGCAATTGCCAAGAAAACTATTGACACAGAAAATTATTTGCCAAAGGCTTAAAGAAATATTTCAGTTAGACTGGAAAGCAATGACAGTAAAGAAAGAATGTGTAATTTTATATTCAGATGGTTTTCTATTACTTTGTTATGGTCGTTAAAGGTAAAACATCTTTGTGTTCTCTTTTGCATTATTTTATGAGACAAATAGGTTGAAATAGAAAAGATTTTTTTTCATTCGCATTGATGTGAATGTGTTTTTATCACCTTAAACTATCTGTTGTTTACAACTGAATCATAGAAGAGAAACAAGGAAAGGCATCCCACTGAGACAAGTATAGCTCAGGTCCTCCGTTCAACAAGAGAAAGGCTATCTGTGCAAATACCCAAAAGATTTTTGACTGGCAGACTCCTCTCAAATGTGTGGATTTGCATCACAAGTTATATGCAGGGTTCACCAAGTTAGTGCCAGCTTCTGTCATTTTATCCTCTACAAAGTATGGCACCTGCTGACAGTCCTGGTAAAGAGGAAGAAATGATCCAAAAGAAAAGGTCACTTTTGTTAAAAAAAATCCTGTGAGGAGAAACTTCTTTCTATTTTGCAAAGCTTAAGGTCCACAAAAATTCTGGCGGATTTTTTTTTTTTTTTTTTCAGAAAAGGCAAGGAAGAATGTAACTGATATCGAAAAAGTTAAAGAATCTTCTGTGCGTGTGTGTGTATAATTGTATGCCTTTCCTTCAAAAATGTTTGAAGAGGCTACCAAAGAAGTTATATCAGATTTTATGGCTATGAACAGGTACAGATAATGCCCTTGTCTGCAGGTTCCTTTTGAGAAAACAACTTCTTTAGTTCACGGATGCCGCTGTAATAATATTCATTTATTTAGCATTTTAAAGTTTTCCCCTGTCTCAGAGTATTATTAGTAACAGCTAAAATAGAGGCCAAGTTAAGGCTCTTTCCCAAGATTCTCTAGTGTTTAGTATGTAAACTCCACCTGCAATATTGATATAAAATATAGGTTCTTGAGTCTTATCTCAGAAGATTCCAGTTAGTACATCTAGCATGAGGTCCAGGAATCTGCACTTCACAAGCCATCCAACTGATGAGTTGGTGGCAGACCAAAATCTGAGAAACATTTGTGAAAAGAGCCCAGCAGTATGATATAACATGTCTAAATTATCAATTGTTTAGGAAGTAACTATTCCCTAAGGTCATAAGGAAAAAAATCATTTAATATTTCTAAACAGAAATTGCAAATAAAAGAGAACTTAGTCTGAAGGCCCTTAGATCTAGAAAACCCTACTTGTGGATAATGTCAGACAGAACCTCCCCTGCAACAGCATTCAAGAAAAATTCAGCCACCAGCTGGGGGGATCAACCAACAGATCAAAGGCAAGTCATCATGAAATCACAATATACCCGGTAGTAATTTATTATCTTTTCTAAAAATCACAGAAAGAGCAGTCAAGACAGTCAGAACTCAATCTTAATTTTAACATCCTCTTCTGAAATTCTTGCTTCCTCCACATCCCTTCCATAACCACGACAAAGGGCTGAGAAATTATTTGAATGAAGATTCTGCAGTACAGGTTTACTTGCACTCTCTTTTCAATGCAAACCATGTTGAGTCAGTCAACTTAGCTCTTGTCTTGCTGATTTTGATTCTTGTCTAAAATGGTCTGGGAAAAATAAACCTTATTACACTGTTTGTATAAGAGGAATTGGTACACGTATTTTTTAATGGATTGTGTTTGTGACAAGAGCTTTCCTTTACCACTTGGTGATTTTAAGACATTTCCTTAATTGACAGAGAACTAGTTCCAGTGCCATCAGCCATCTAAAGAACACAAGAGAGTTATACTCTCCTGTACCAAGTCTTACATACAACCTTCCAGAACACTTTACCTACCACAGCCTAAAATAAATTATGCCTGAAGGAGATCATGAGGCTGGAGAGGCAGCATGGCACAGTGGGTCAGGACATATATTCTATAGCTGAGTTGCTTCAGTGGAATTCTTGTCACCAGCCTGTGACATTGGTCAAATTACTTACCCTCCATGTGGAGGCTAACAATTGTACCTTTTTATTGGCTAGTTGGGTGGTTACGTGACTTAGTACCAGTTAAAGGGCTTACCACAATGGCTGGGACATGGCAAGCACTACTTTATTTATTTAACAGCACTTACATAGGGCTACATGCGCCACGGGTGAGGAAAATATGAGGGGATGGCTGAGAGAAAGAAGATGGTCTGTTAAATATAACTAAACATATTGAATGTTTTTATCTACCCAACACAACGATTCTATCACATCAATTCCCAAATGGAAAAAGAGAAGAGAAATGTTTCAGTATTTAGAGCGTCTGACTCCAAATAACTAGTATTTTGGCTGAGACAGAATGCATGAATAATAGCGAGAGAAATTCGAAATTTAAATGTTTAATCAGACATTTAAAAAATTGAGAGAAAGGAATCTAATGAGATTTAAGTAAAGACAAAAGGAGTAATTTTAAGTGCCCTGCTAACGGAGCAGAGCAACTGTCTCTATCACACATTTTGTGCTACGCCCGCTGTTCTGTGGAATACCTGCCAGTTGCAACTGAGGAAGCCTCAGATCTTATCAAATGGCATATAGCAGGTCCAATGTCACCTAGCACATGGCACCTTTTCCTGAGGCGACAGGCTGACAAGCTCCACGTCAGTTTAATGCAGTCAATGGGAGCAGTGAGAAAGAGGACACTGATCAAGGAGTAATCAGCCTCTATGAGGTCAAGAGACAGGTGAGAGTGAATGGGGAGGGAGATAAATGTCACTTCCCAGCTTCAACAGAACACGTTTAAATGACTTTGCTTATGGTTATTGCTAACTAGGGATCTGGGATGGGTTGAATAAGACGTGATTCTCTCCCTGTACATGATATAATAGCACAGATGGTTCATTTGTAGAGATGCGGGGGAAAAAAAAAACCCAAAGCACTTAATTTTATTAAGTTCAGTTGACTTCACTCCTGAATCTGCAAAATTTGGTTTGAAACCTTGTGAGACCCAACTTTCTTGTGAGATTTCCACGCTTTCAGATTCCACTCAAGTGGAAAATGAACAGCCTCTCTGTCAGCAGCACGGCACTTCTGCTCAGGGTAAGTCAGGGCCATGTGGGGTTGAGGGTCCACGAACACCAATCCCAGCATACTTTGTTCAGTTTTACACACCGTAGTTCCAAGGAAAATCTGCACCCCCCCAATAATGAAGCTCTTGCTCCCTTTATTTTGCTAGAAATGGCTTCATATCACTTGTACTACATTGACACCCGTCAGTAGCCCCTTCTGTTCCTGAAGAAGCATTTGCTGTGGAGTAGCAGAGAGAGGAGGGCAGTTCATGTAAGAGAAACAGAAAGCACACAGATAGCACAATGAGCAAGATTTCTGGATGAAAGCACTTGGAACGAATGATACCGCATGTGATAAAAGCACTATCCCGAATCAATACTCAGAGTGAAGTACGTAGAAAAGAAATACATCTCTTTAAGCAGCGATTGTAATATTCATCTTCTTCCATTTCCTTTCCCCATCAATACTTATTTCCTCAAAAATTGCTGTTGTAAAATAACCACTAAATTTTCTCACACTTTCTTCCTTCACTCTCAGGTTTTCAAAAGACACTTTAGCCACAAGACCTGTCTACTTACCCAACCTAACACCACAGACGGTCCATTTGTAATGATGCACACACATTGGAACAGTAATGAGGGCTCCTTTCTGAAGAAGGATATTGCAGATACTACTAAGTGTAAACAGCTTTGAGCAAATGACAATGTATCTCATTGTGCACGTGAAAAGCCTACCACTGTGCAGTGACTCAGGCGGGAGTGAAAAGAGAGAATAAGCTGAAGGAAAAGGCAACAGAGGAATGTCAAGGAATGTGGAGGAATGGGACCATTGAGCAAATGGCCTTCCCATGTGAAGTCCATGAATAATCCTGACCTTTTCATGTCCAGAGATTTCTATCTGAAAACGCATTCTGGGCTTCCTTTCTAGTCAGGGCCCACAGTAAAAACAAGCCCTTGAATAAAGTGACACTTTCTTTTACTAGGTAATCCAATTTAGAGTAAGGGCTGCTTCTGATCCTTAAAGTTGTTTTAACAGAATTGTTCATACAATGCATCTTTTAGGTAATTGAATGATGTTTGTAAAGTAGTATGAAATGAGTCCCTTTTTCAAAGATTAAGCAATTTAATGAAGCAGATTTAACTAGATTGATGTTTGGTTCCCCATGACAACATCTTAGGAAAACACACTTGCTGAGATGTAATGTTATGTGTTACTACTTCCAAGAGGGTTTCTGTAAGATTCACTTCAGGGAATGTTTACTCTGGGAGAATATATATATTACATTTCGCTTTTCCAAGTCTTGAAATTTTTGTTGTTGTTGTTTTGGTGAGGAAGATTGGCCCTAAGCTAATATCTGTTGCCAATCATCCTCTTTTTCCCAAGGAATTAACCCTGAGCTAACTTTGGTGCCCATCTTCCTCTATTTTGTATATGGGATGCCACCATAGCATGGCTTGATGAGCAGTGTGTAGGTCTGCACCTCGGATCCAAACTGGTGAACCCCAGGCTGGTGAAGGGGAGCACTCGAGCCAAACCAGTCCCTCTTGAATCTATTTTTTGAAAAAAAATTATTGTGAAAATCTACGTTCAGAAACTAGGAGATAGGGAAGTGTTCCACTCAAGTATTAATGCACATACAGAGAGTCAGCTCATGAAAAATGCCTATGTACACATTTCAACCAACTCTACAGATGCAAAGACATAGCTTTTAATGTGCATTTTGACAAAACTACATCTTGAAATACATAGATGTAAAACAATAAAATATCACTTTTTCTATTTCTCATTACCAAGGTTATGGGAGGGGAACAGGACATTGAAAGGATTGGGGAAGTTGTTAATTGTACATAAAAAGAATGGTGGGTGGAGCAGTTAAGGATCTGTGAAAGGTTTTGTTTTGTCTGTTAAATTTTAAAGAATAACTAAATTTATTTTTAAAACCATTGCTTTCTAAGGCTTTGCCACAGTAGGCTATCTTAGAAGTCAAAATATATATTGAATTTTCTGAGGAAAAATTGAGCTTTTCTCAGTACATTTGATGTGGCTTTTAATAGACAATAGAAAAATATTTAATTAGAGTTACTTGACGTATTCTTGTGTTTTAAAATGGGTTGTTACAGAAATTATACTCTAATATTTTTATGGAGATAAGCTGGAAGGAAGTTATTTTGGACTAGAGCCAACACAGAACACATGGACGAAGGTCTGCTTTTTTGATAAAGGTAAGAAATACACACTGCAAAGGTCAACATTTTTTTTCCTTTTTTCCAAAGGTCAGATGGTGTTATATTTATATTGCTCCTTTAAAACTGTGATTAAACATTTTTATTTGTACTGTCTCTAGCTGTTAATCAACATCTGGGTAAAACGTCAGAATCACTTTTCATCTTTCATAAGTGCTTCTGTTACAACTCAGCAGCTGGGTAAGAGGGACTCAAAGGGGGCGGTGTAGACTCCCGCCTTCCATTGTGGGCGCCGCGGGCCAGAGAAGGGGGCGGGGCGGGAGGGGCGGGAGAGGCCTGGGGCCTAGACCCTCACGACGCATTTGACCTAAACAAGGTCAATCTCGCAGCATGTTCGGCAGACCCACTTAAAAATAGTCCCTCTAAATGATTCACATAAAGCAAGAATACACTTAAGCCTTTGAAAAAGACAGGTGATTTTAATGGCTCAGACTTTAACTATGACTCAACAGCATATTTGTTGACTTTTTTTTTTTTCAATGTCAGGAAACAAGACCAGGATATAAGACAGCAGTTTAGAGCCTGTAATCCTGGCAGGGAACAAAACCGCAGAGTCCTGTTTACGCTCTGGCCTCTGACTCACCAAGGGCCAGCGGACAACTGTCTTGCTTCTCTTTGCTTAATGTTTCTTCCAGGAAAATAATAGTCCTGGCATAAGAAACCATGTCTCTCAAGTGGGTTGCGAGAGTTCTTTAGTGAATGCTCAAAGGGTAGTCAAAAGGTAGAAACAAGCCTTTGTAAAAATGCAAGGTAATATGATAATAGGTTTTAATCGGGTAGGATGAATTACAGACTTCTGAGTTCATTTTAGCAGTTTTCCCCACGCCCTTTGCTATCACTGACTGACAACCTCTGAACTCTCCTCAGGGCTGATCCTGGAGGGGACACGGCACACGCTGTTCAGCCAGGGGAGGTGTTTCCCACCTCGCACGCAGCCTCCAGAGCACCCTTCGCGGTACCAAAAGAAGTAATTCCTCTAAATTCTTCCTCAGTGGCCTAAAAAAGTGAAATCTTCACAGAGATAGGGTAGAACGTCTGAAAATTTAAGGTGAATAGTAGCAGATATCAGGTGGCAAAGTTGAAACTTGAAGTTGTAGTCAAATCAGGGGAGATGCTGAAGAAACATTTACATTTCTGAAAATGCCTTAAAGCTTCGATACTATTTTCCACCAGGAATAGGACTGTGTAAGAGTTCAAGTCTTTGGAACAAAAGAGGTCTTAACAATCGTTTGCCCTTTAAGCTACAAAGGAATGCCTGAGGAGGGTCACGTTCTCAACCCTCTTGGAGAGGAACTTGGACATCAGTGCGGCCCTGAAGGTTAGAACGATAAAGCGCCTCTTGTGCACACGACCAAATGGCTTATCCTATGGTGGTTTGAGGTGAACGTCTTAGAATCTAAAGAAATACTTTCCCTTTAAGAAACTATTTTACGAAAATGACAAGTGAGAACCTTTTCCTGCCATTTATCTTTTCAGCCTGAGTCATGATATATTTCTTCTCACAGGAGTTCAATTTTAGTCAAAATAGGATAAATTATACATCTTGAGGTGGTCCCCAAACACAATTCAACATCCCAAATTATTTGTCAGTTCACAAAATGCTTCCCACTCTTTCCTAGTATCAGAAGTAAGAAACATCAATAATCTCAAGAATTATGTTATCCACATAAGCACGCTAATTCTGTTCGGGTGTCAACTAATTCCTCTTGGTTGTAGTGGACATGTGCTAGTATAATTAACAAGTATAACTGCAATTCCATTATAGCAGTATTGTACTTAAAAACTACAAATATCCCAGGAGCTGTCTCTAACCAACTCTAGTAGTTACCCATTACCAGCTAAATTCATGCCAATTTATTTGTACACAGTCACTGTTGAATCAACACATCCACAACATCATGCGATTGGAAGCACCAACTTACCCTAGCTGTTTGGGCATCAACTAGAAGATTTAAAACTATTTCTAATGAACACACCTTGTTCTATATTACTTTCACATCCTAGCGGGCTTGCTGGAAACTGATATTGGATCTTTGGGGTAGAAAGAGTTGAAGAAAGCATGTCATTGTTATTTGTGACTTGAGGGGCAAGTTACAACACTAAGTCGAAACATCTAGAACTGTGTGCAGTCTGATCTGAACAAGGAAAGTTTTCTTTAAAGCCATAACAAATTGAAATGCATGATGCCAGGAAGAGCAGTATAGTGAAGAACAAGCTCGACAATGACTTTCCTTTCACAGCCAGATCGAGGACAACCTGCCACCATCGTTACAAGACTGAGTGGACATTTACTTGTTTAAGAGAAGTAAATACATCCAGACACTTCCTTCATTTCATGCGTCCTACCTCAGCGCCACAGATTTGACTCTTTTTCTGCCAGTCAGTTGACCATTATTTATAAAATGATCCTGTTATTAAACCCCAGCAATTCTTTGCTTTAATCTTCTTTACTTGTTCAATCCAACATAATTAAGAAGAGTAATAGATTTGACTTTTGGTAGATGCATCTAAAAGATTTGTCTCTTATACTAAACTTGCTACAGGATGAATAGAAAAGGATACGAGGATCTGCAAGGACCTTTTGATGTGACAATTAGAGGAAGAGGCTGTAAATGCACTGGCACAAAGGAAATGTGCTAGGATATATAGAGAGAATAACCAGGGCCTAGTAAGATTGCTTGATCCCTGGATCAAGCTTCACCTGAAGCAGAGATATGGCTATACTTGGGAGTTATGAAAATCAAAAAATAAATTTCCTTTTTCATATGCTAATTAGAGTTTTTTGTCACTTCTTTGTCACTTTATAATTGATGTTTAATTTTATTTGTCTTCACAGTGACCATGTAGTGTAAACATTATTATTTACATTAACAAAAGCAGGGAAACTTAATCTTAGTGAGGTGAAGCAAATTGCCTAAGGTCACAAGTTGGTAAATAGCACAGTTGAGTTTTGAAGTTGTCTGCCTAACCATAAATCTCAACTTAAACATTGAGAAACAAAATGCTCTCCTAAAAGAAGGGGAAAATAATGTGATTTTAAGATCAGAACTGCTTACAGCTGAACTGTCACCTGCTTTTACTGGCTTCAAGTATGTGGGCAAATAATCCTGTAATACTGCAACAAATATTATTCAATAATAAAGTCATGAAACTTAGCAATAGTATGTATAAAGACGTGTCATATGATTCAGTTGTGCTTTATGTAATTTATACTTGTTGTAATTGTCATACCTTCCTCCCAATAGTAGAATGAATCCTAAACTGACATGTTCCTCTCCCTTCCCCCGGCTTGTTCTGGACTGGATATGACTCATTCTGTTGATCTTAGCTTCACCATAAGTCTTCCTAAGGAAAACCTGTTTTGATTAATATTTAAAGTACCATGGGGATTGTTTCCTGTTTTTCTTGAGCTGTCTACCCCCTTGCCATTATCTCACAGATGATTTGTTAGGCATGCAGGTTTGTATTGTTTCTGATACTACAAGGAAAACAAATAGAGCAGTGTTTTTCAAACTGTTATACCCAGGAAGCTGGGGAGAGGAGTGGTCGCTACATACCGAGTTTCTGAGTACTATTTCATATTTAAAAAAAAAAAAATGCTCAGGTTCTTTTTAGAACATTTGAAATTCTTTTCAAATTATGTTGCCTTTAAGCATACTATGATTTGGATTCTGTCTGTCCCTCAGATATTAGCGTAATAAGAAGACCAGAAAACTAAGCAATACAATGTAATCTATACTTTGCTGTTTGACCTTGAGTAAACAGCTTAATATATCTGATTCTTAGTTTTTATTCATCTGTAAATTGGAGATAATAGAGTACAGTATGATAAATTTTACATTATGGATGTGATGATGATGCTAAGGGAGAGCATTTAATCCCTATCTAGGAGAAGAAGAAAGATTTCTGAATTGATATGATAGCTAATATGAGTTTTATAAGTCAAGTATAAATATATCTGAAAGAGAGGTAGGGGGAAAGAGTAGGACTGCTCTTGTTGAGTGTACCAAGTGCAGAGAAACAATATATTTAGAAATCTTGTATGAGATAAAAATGTAGGGAAAATACATGCCTAAGCCTGTGGTGCATTAGTAAATTGCAGGTACTTCAGGAAGTGAAAAGGCAGGAAGTGGATGATAAACCAGGATCAGCAGGAGACTAAAGATTTCTTAAAGCAGATTAAAGATCTCAGATCTCTATCTTCAAGGGAAGAAGGAGGCATAGAAATATTATAAACAGGTGAGAGAAATGATTAAGTTTGCATTTCTAAACTATCACCAAGGTGGCAATGTGAAAATGGATTGGACGGACCTAGATTCTTCGCTACGGACCTAGATTCTTCGCTACACCGCAACTTGATGAGGTGAGGGAGGTGATTTACAAAAATAATGGAGGCTCCTAACTTGGTCCTCAGGGCAAAATGATGATGCTAGTCATTCAGAAAGTTACATTCTGGAGAAGCATTAACAGCTGGTTGGTGAAGAGACTCCTTAAATTTTTATTCCTTTCATAGTCAGTCATTTTGTAGTAAGTAAATAATTTTTTATTTTGAAATTTCAGTATTCAAATAATGGACATTTTCTGGCCATTCACTTCACCTTCACTGATATTATATGTTTAAATATACAATTATTGAAAATATGAACAAAGAAAGGATATAAAATTAGAAATAAGTAGAATAATAACAGCAAAAAGAAAAAAGTAGGAAAATCTTGTATTTTGGGAGAATTTTTTAAAAATTCTAAATGACTCATTGTCAAAGAAGAAATCAAAATAGAAATTTTAAAAAAAGAATTAAATGAAATAATTCTTCATGTAGAAACTTCTAGAATGCTAGAAAATACTTTCAATATTAATGAACTAAACTTATAACTTAAGTTAGAAAAAAACTACAAAATAAAAATAAGAACATGGAATAAGTAGAAGGATGCAGCAGAGATTAATAAAATGAGATACAACACACAATCAAGTAGAACAAAGTTAAAGGTTTATTCTGAACCAGTGGATAAAAATTAAAAATCTCTAGTTAGATGGGTAAGAAAAAAAGAGAAGAGGTCCACATACAAAAGTAGGAATAAAAATGAAATTATAATTGATCACTGGTGTTTGAAAATGAAACATAAACGTCTTTATTTTTCAAAACCTGAAAACTCATATGACATGGACAAATTTCTAGAAACATATAACTAAATAGGCAGTGCAATGTGGCAGTTTAGAGTTTGGATTTTGGAATCAGCTGCCTGGGTTCAAATCCTGCCTCCACAATTTTCCACGAGAGCACCTTGGGAAAGCGATGGACTCTAGAGCCTACTTTCCTCATGTGTTAAGTGGAGACAGTAATAGTTCCTAAGACCAATAATTTCAAAATAGATTAAGAAGAATTGGAATATTTAATAAGCCTTATATCCAACAAAGACAGGAAGTCAGTAATTTAAAAAACTCTCCAAAAAAAAAAAAACTATCCATCCTAATACCTTTCTGATAAGGTCTACCAAATACAAAAGGAAGAAGTCAATCCAATTTTACCTTTTTTCTCTCTTTTTTTTCTTTTTTAGCTAGCAGAGAAACAGGAAAGATTCTCCAACTCAAATTATGAGGCTAGCATAAAGCTGATACCAAAATAAGACAAAGTTAGAATGAGAAAGGAAAATTATACCCATGAATATAGATGCAAAAATCCTAAATGAACAACAACAAACAAACACACGGAGGCAGAGATTGGACTGGTGGTTACCAGAGGGGAAGGGGGGCGGGAGCAGGTCGAAAGGGGTGATTAGGCACGTGTGTGTGGTGGTGGATTGTAATTTGTCTTTGGGTGGGGAACATGAAACTGAAATATAACGATGTACATCTGAAATTTATATAATGTTATAAACCACTGTTACTGAAATAAAAGAAAACAAAACGAAAAATAACAAGATTAGGAAAAAGCTCCTATATACACAGCACAGAGATGAGGCAAACATTTCCAGAGCTGTGCTGTCCAATGCAGTAGCCACTAGTTAAATGCATCTATTGAGCATTTGAGATGTTGCTAATCTGAATTGAGATGTGGGTAAAAAACACACCAGATTTTGGAGACTTGGTACAAAAAAAAAATTTATTTCATTAGTAATTTTTAAAAAATTGATTACAATTTAAAAATATTGAGTATGTGTTATAATGATATATTAGGTTAAATAAAATATATTATTAAAATTTATAAAATCTTAAATGAAATATTAGCAATCTGATTCAGCAATATGTAAAAAGATAATTTGTTTTCACTTAAGATGTTCAGGATGAAAAATATTAGTTTAACACTACAGATCAATTAACTTGATCCACATATATATGTCAACATATATACTATAGTAAAACATATATATAATATATAGTTTTTTATATATGATAAACTAGAGCAAATGATGCATACAAAGGTTAAATATTTAAAAGCATTGTTTTCAGCATCAAGTACAAGTAAAGTCTTATATTCAACTTAATCTGCTGAGGGGCTCTTTGTCTGGATAGTAAACTAAAACGTGAGTTTACCTAAGTTTACTAAGTAAGTACTTAGTAAGTACTTACTAAGTTTACTAAAACAAAGAAATAATAGAAAGAAAGCAAAAAAAAATTTCATTATTTGTGATATTATTATCTACTTAGAAAAAAGTATGCAACAAATTTTATAGAAAATACAAGAAATACCACAAATTAATTATTAGATTAAATGAGAAGATTTAGCAATTGGTTACAAATCAATGCCCAAATACCAAAGTGTATTGCTAGGGCATATAATTTTTCAAACCCAACAGATTGCAAAAGCAAAAACAAAAAAAAGATATCTAGATATATAAATATTATGACTCATAAAATTCTGAGACATTATTCAAAGCCATTAAAGAAGGTTTACTTAAATGCTCATGGATTAAAAGTTTCAATATTACAATGACAATTCTCTCAAAATAATTTATAAATGTAATTCAAATTAAAATGCAAGCATGTTTATATAGTGGTTGACAGTTTAACTCTAAAATTTGAATGGAAATGCAAAATGTCCTGAGTAGCTAAGGCATTTTTGAGAAATAAAGAGCAAAGTAGAATAGATGTGTCCGGCCAACTATAAAGACATATTACGATGGCGATATTAGTATAAGGATAAAAAGATAACCCATGGAGAAAATAGGAATATGGAGATTCAGTTTATGATAGAGTTAATATTGCACACAAAGGGGGAAAAGATAAACCATTAAATAAATTGTTTTAGGACAATTAATAATTCCTGTTGGAAAAAATGACATGGCCCCTATACCACACCATAATAAAATATCAATTTCACTCAGATTAAATAATTAAATATAAAAGATAAAAGTATAAAACCTTTAATAGAAAGCATTGAAGAGGGTGGTACAGCAGTTGCACGTTCAGTTTCTGCGGCCCGGGATTCGCCAGTTTGGATCCCAGGTGCGGCCATGGCACCTCAAGGCAAGCCATGCTGCGGTAGGCATCCCACGTATAAAATAGAGGAAGATGGCACGGATGTTAGCTCAGGGCCAGTCTTCTTCAGCAAAAAGAGGAGGATTGGCAGTAGATGTTAGCTCAGGGCTAATCTTCCTCAAAAAAAAAAAAGAAAGAAAGCATAGAAGAATAAGTTATGATAACAGGATTTATTAAATATGTTTTTAAAAACAATTCATTAAGGAGAAGTTGGCAATTTTAACCATAGTAATATTTAAAACTCTTACTTATCAGAAGATATAACAAAACAAGATACAAAATGTAGAAGGTATTTACAACACATGATTAATACAGGTGATAACGTTTGCCTGTACTTACAACAACCTAGATTATAATGTTGGCCTTTTCATGCTTATCGAAAATTATCGTTGACAGTTCCATGTAACTTTGATTTTTAAAAAAATGGAGCCAGTACTTAAAACACTAAGATGCTTCTGGACAGGGATGGTTATTAAAAAGGGCCATTGGCTAAAGTTAGGAAACCATAGCAAAAATCCAAACTAGAGAGAGACATTGAGAATCACAACAGTGAGAACTGTTCATGGACAAGGCATCAGTCAGAGTCTGGGCAGAAAAAACGGTTGGCTACTCAAAAAGGTTAATTGAAGAGTGTTTAATGAAGGACCATTATCAAAGGCGTGGGCTGCACAGGAAACCAACAAGCAAAAAGCCATTACCACCCCTAGTCCTGAAGGGGTTAGGGGAGGGAAGAATTACCTGAACCAGATAGAGTCTGATGGGATTTTGTGGTTTTTGTAGGAAAATAGAGCTATTCCAAAACTTGTGCATGGCAGGATGAGTCAGGAGGACAATATCTTTCCTTCTACCCCTCACTGTCCTACTTATGTCTCCTGTTGGCTGAAATCAACTAAAAGAGGGCAAACTAATCCAGTTAATTTATTATAAAGATGCCAGCCCTGTTCCCTTCTTCCCCCAACAGGGAGAAGCAAGGAATGTCCAACAGAGGTAGTAAAGTCCAGAGACGGCTGGTATACCCCAGCACCCAAGAATAACAGTAATCGTAGTAAAAATTATCATAACCATGCCTTACTGAAGTGTTAACACTTGACAGCCTAGAAAGCACCTGCACGTATATGACATAGTTTATCTCTCAAAAGTCCACTAAAAGAATTATTACCGTCTCCATTTCACAAATTGAAAACTAAGGCTCAAAAATGTTGGTACTTGGCCATGGACACATAATTCAAAAATTAAGGAGCTTTCAATTCAAAAGACTATGCAGGCTTCCTGAAATATAACCTGGTATGTATTTACATTGGGTTGGCAATTTTTATGTAATGGATTCCTTTGCTCACTTCCTCCTTTCCTCACCCAAAAACATGCACAGTGTTGAGTAACTTTAAAAAGATTGGGGTTTGTTGACTTTGTGATGACCTCTGAGAGGAAGTTTTTTAATCAGAGAGGTTTGAATGTGAATACTGGACCTACATAGAGAAGTTGAGTGACTTTTCCCAAGTAACTGGTCTTCATATGGTGTCTCACTTCACCAATGCTCTCTGTTTTCTCCCTCATTCTCTGTTTATAGAGAACTCGTTAAGAATGTATATTCTAGAGTCAAACATTTGGGGTTCAAATCATAACTCTGCATTTACTGTGTATATAGCCTAAGAAAGTGGGTTATCTCTGTGTCTCAATTTTCTTCTCTGTAGAACAGAGTTCATTATAGAACCTTCTTTGGAGGAATATTGTGAGAATAAATTTAGATAAGTCAGGTAAATCCCTTAGAAAGATACCTGGCATATTTTAAGCCATTATTATGGTTTTATCAGCATTATCATTATCTGTATCATTACTACTCCAAGATTACCCCTATGGTTATATTCTAATCTCCCAACAGTAAAAAGTTACTTCTTGGGCACCAATTACTCTCCATCGGTTGTCCCACCCCCATTTTCTTTCATAGCAACACTAATAGAGTTTTCTATAAACTGTCTCCACTTCCATGTCTTTATTCTCAACAATTTCAATTTCAAGCATGTTTTCCCAAAGTTACCCATGACCTTTATTTGAACTAAACCTGGTAATATGTTTTCTGTCTATGTCTTTTGTAAACTCTCACCAGAATCTGATACAACTGGGTTCTTCCTTCTTTTTTTGACCGTATTACTCTAATCTCTTCATTCTTTAGCTCTATATTAAATGTAACTTTCGACCCTCCTATCAAAGTTTCCCCAGTCATTCTACAACATTACACTACTATTTCCCCATAAAACTTATAACATCAGAAACTGTCTTAATTTGCTTTTTTCTTTTTAGCTTGAGCTCTACTAGATTGTAAGCTCCACAAGAATAAAACCTCGTCTATTTCAGTCATTGCTGTATCTCCAATGCCTTGAACAGTGCCCAGCATATCATAGGCACATATTGGTTAAAAAAATCGATAGAGTGAATGATATAACACGTAAACAGACGTCTGATACACAGGAAATACTTAAGGAATGATCGTTTTTTATCTTTCTATTTTATGTACATCTGAAGGAAAGTTATTGATGGTTTGTTTAGTTGAATGATCCTCTGCGTGGTATGATTAAATTCCCAAACATAACTCCAAAATAACGGTGGACCAGCATTCTCCCTACTCTGAACTGCCGTCTTTTTATGTTTCTTTCTTTTCCCAGTCAGTCAGAAAATGCCGTCCTGTTTGAGTCACCAGCTTTTTCACAGAGAATTCTCTCACTAGAGCACTTGGTTCTTCCTTTCTTCTAGCCTTTCCCTCCTATAGTCGCTGTGCCTAAGAAACATCACTCCTTCACCCAGGTGGACCTGCTCCTAGCTTGGGTCTAGTCTGCCAGATGTTTCCCCATAGTCAACGATGCTTTTTTCAAAGGACCCATAGTTTCTCCCACCAGTCTCCTTTCTCTTAGCAATGTCCATTCCCTCACAGAGGTTCATACTTATTAAAACTGCAATAATGGACACGATTCAAATTCTCTTCCACAAAATTCCAAAGACCCATGTAAATTTAAGAGTATGGCCCGGCATATGTTCCAATGAACATTCTGTGACAGGTAAAAGAATTCTGAATCCATTCTGTAGCAGTTAGGTTTGTCTCCCACAGAACACCGAGGGGTGGTACTACTCAGCTCCGCCACACTCTGGGCTATGAGACTCTCAGCTCTGGGCCCCCAAAACATGCTACAGCAGGACTGTAACGATATCTTAAAAATCAGTCACAACAGTAACACACTCAATCATTTTTATGAGAAAGAAGTAAAACTGTTTTAAGAGATTGAATCGACCATTTGTTTGAATTAACTGATCAACAAGAAAGAACTGACTATCAGATGGACTGATCTGGGCACTTATACAGAACACTATAATTTTCAGATCACTGTTACATACATCATTTCATTTAATTTAGTGTTATGATAAAGTTAGAACCACCAAAAGCTATTATCACTAGAAATGGCCTAAGTTGTCATCTACTCCAATTTCTTTATTCCTATAATAATGATGGTGATAATGACACCACATTACTGATTTGAGTTATCTCATCCTTTTGTAGGAAAATTAATATGTTTTTAAAATTAACTTTAAAATTGACTTTGACTACCCAGTTTTCTTCCATCTCAGTAATATTGTAATCCATGTCAATCATTCTAGATACATGATATTCTAGCCTATTTAGGAGCAGATTTTTAAACTATATTCTCAGAATATTGTTTAAATTAAATATGGGAAGAAAAATGTAAATTAGAAAATTTAAAATACGAAGATGCAGTAACATATTGGCAGTTGTCATCCATGTATTATCTTCTATTTGAAGACATGGCAAATGCACAGAACTTGTACCATATTCTGCAAACTCTGATACAAAGCTTGACATGTGCTAAAATGTCAAATCTACCAATGTCAGTTACTCGTACCTTCTTTGGAAGTGTATTCATTTCCTTTTTATGTCAATTTTCTTTCCAAATACTATTTTGGAAGCTTCATAAGGTATTCATGACCAAAAGAATTCTATTAATTTTTTTTCCAGTAATGTCTTATATGGCTTTATGGAATCTGTTCAGAAGAATACAAATAGTAAGAAATGTACAAAAAGTTTTGTCATTGTTTTTTATACCAACTGCCTATCCATAAGAGAGAAAATTTTAGCTACAATTGGCAACTAATACCAGGGTAACCATGGAGTCATCCAGTAATACGAAATGCTATGGCCAATTAGTATTGTCACTCGAACTCCCACATCCTTACTGTGAATCTCCATATGCCAAAAAGACCTTTTCTGGGGAAATCTGAAAGGGAGCACAAGGTTGAAATCTGTGTGTTTGATTGTTGCCTTGACTGAGGGGGTGGGTGTTTGGTCAGCGTATGTTTCATATTTTAAGCAACTTCTAGGAAATTATTATTGTTATTATTATTACTTTTTTGCAAGGAAAGATTCTTCCTGAGCTAACATCTGTTGCCAATCTTCCTCTTTTTTCTTTTCTCTCCAAAGCCCCAGTGCATATGATTGTATATCCTGGTTGTAAGTGCTTCCAGTTCTTCTATGTGAGCCACCACCACAGCATGGCAACTGACAGATGGGTGTTGTGGTTCCATGACTGGCAAACGCACCGAGGCTGCTGAAGCAGTGAGAGCCCTGAACTTTAACTACCAGACCCTCAAGGCTGGCCCAGGAAATTATTATTTTGTTGACTCTTAGATGCCAGGGTTGCAAAAGGCTGGAAGAAAGCATCTGCTACATTCAATTGTTCTCGCTCAGGTAATAAATCACAACCCCACTGTATGGATGAAGTGGTTGGGCTTCTGAGGGCTCAAATGCTTTGAAAAAAATCACACAGTTAATAAAACTACAAACAGGCACTTCTGTTACTGCATTTAGTATACTGTCATAATTGCCTGTTTAGTTCTTATTTATTGATCGCCTTCAAAACACTTTTAGCACAAAAGAAGTGCAGATAAACAGATCACATGTATGTTTATTACTTTTGAATCACTGGCTCCTAGTACCCTGCTCAGCACATAGTAGAAGTTCAATAAACATTATTGGAAAAAAATAATAAAGAGTAGAATGTTAGTTCCCATACTTACCATGAAATATTCCTCATGTGTGGGCATGAAAAGGTATAATTTTAGTTCAAAATTGTGAATGACACATCCTATTTGCATTTACTAGAGTCATAATCAGGTAATTTTTAGAACAGGACGGGACCGTACCATATCATATCCCCAAAAAAGAAAAAAAAAAATACTAAATTTAATTTTTTTAGTTCTTCAAATTACACAATGGAGTATGAAAATTGAAACAAAAAATAGATATCAATACTTACTTCATCTCCTTCAATGGAGCCCAAATGAGGTTTTATTTCTCCAGGTTGTTGATACCCTTTACGAATAGAATCTAGCAAAACATTTTATAACCTCTTCAGGAAATGTTTTATTTCCCTTTCTCTTGCCAGAGGAGTTTCTTTCTGAGCCAGAGCACTCAATAGAATTCACGTTGAAAATTAACTTCAAAAGTATCGCACTTTCCTACCATCATCATTATTAAAGGCCTCTAGGTGCTGAGTCCTCAACCTCTTTCAGGTAGGAAATTGTTCAGGTCTTTTTAACAGATTTAGAAACAAAGGACCAACAAATCCATCTATAACCTCAAAGACCTATCTGTCAGTTGCAGACTGACAGGTCTTTGTTTTGCTTTGTTTTGCTTTCCTTTATCCTGAGGGCACTAATGGCTGCTAATAATTGGGACATAAAGATAATCAAAGAAGAGACACAAACAGCATTATATATTAGCAGAATACCATCAGACTGCCCTAAGCATCGTTTTTTCTCATCTCCCACTAACATGCATGGGTTTACATAATATGTTCCTTTCAAATACAACTGTCAGAAAATATCAGACCAAACTGATATTCTTTAGTATTCAGGTGGTCACTCATTCTGCCAGAGAAGAATGGAAACAACATATTAAAAGAGGAACTTTCTTGTAGAAAAAACCTATTCTTTTAGCATACACTTATTTACCAGAGCTCTATTATTATATGAAATATCTCGGGTTTTGAATAATCATTTATCAGATCAACTTTGTAGTGATTTTATCTTTCACCGAGTGGAAATTCATTTGCATTCACAAACTCATTGTTCTGTCTGGTATGTTCATTCTAAAAAGCAGGGAAAGAGGGAGGAGGAGAAGGAAGGAAAGAAAGTAAGGGAGAAAGAGAGATGTCACTTTCTGAAACATTTCATTCTGATGCACAGATGATCAGGTTATTTTTAGGCCTGTTTCTCTGCTGTATAATCCATAGTGAGCTTCCCATATTTTCTATTCTTATAATTTAAAAAGTCTCAATTTCAGTTGGAGCAAATGACCTGACACTTCTAGAGAAAATACTTGAGTAGCTTTTAGTTTTGAAGGCAATATAAAAAGTTTGCATAAATGTCTGTATAATTGATGAAAATTGCTCAGCAGTTTAGCTTTCTCCTTGAAACATCTGAGGAAAATATAATTAAAAATAATAATAGAACCCTGATATTTGATTTTACACTGATTGCTAGTTTTTCCCCCTTTAATTTAAATAAACATGAAGCATCGTGGGTCATCTCATCTCCACGTCTCTACTCTGCTACTATAGATTCTAACAGCTGATCTGAGGGTGCATTCTTATAATCAAAGACAAAATAAAATTTAACTAAAGAGATTTCTCTTTTTCATTAAAGACTATTTTAATGGCCTCAATGGAGTAAGACCAATTTTTCTGTCTTACTTTGAGATTTCTTATTTGAGGCTAACCTAGAGCAGACCAACTAAATGAGAACTTAATCTTTGGATTTCTTGGGTTCTCCTGTGAAGCATCTCTTTTGGACAGGCCATGATATCTCAGATCCAGTCTATTCTCAAACTCTTCCCTTTATTGTTTTCTTCCTCTTTAGTTACTGTCTTAGCTTGCTATTGCTTCTCTTCACTCAGTCATTGCTGCAAGGAAATCAATCATTATTCTACTATGATTCTCTCTCTTGTTGCTGGCCATTCACCAGTAGTTTTCCTGCCACTGCCACCATTGCCATGACCACCACAGGAGATCCTATAAAAGGAGAGGCTTCTCCTGTGACTACAATTCTTTTGGCCAACTCAATAAACGATGGGTCTTTTAGCAGTGTAGGCTTTAAAAAGCTGTATTAGTTTTCTATTGCTGTGTAATAAATTGTCAGAAACATAGTACATTAGAACAATACACATTTGTTATCTCAGAGTTTCTGTGAGTCAGAAGTATAGACATGGTTGGCTGGGTCATCTGGTCAAGTTCTCACAAGGCTGTAACTAAGATGTTGTCTTAGGGTGAGCTCTCATCTGAGGCTCAGTGTACTCTTACAAGCTCACATGATTATTAGTAGAATTAATTTCCTTGCACCTGTAGAACTCAATGGAAGTTTCTTCTTCAAGGAAGGTGGAAAATGTCTCTGACTTCAGGAAAGCCCAGTTCTTTTAAGAGTTCACATGATTAGGTAAGTCTCTTTCAGGATAATCTACTTTTTCATTAATTAAGATACAACTAATTTGGGACCTAATCATGGGAGTGATAATCCATCATATTGATGGTCTCATCCAGACTCAACAGGAGAGGGTTATAAAAGGCATGTACACTGGAGGGTGGGCATATTAGGGGGCAAATTAAAATTCTGCCTACCATAAAGGGCATCCTTCATTTTCACTTCATAGTCTTTATCTTAGGCAGTTTGGGACAAAAAGATGAATGACAATTAATCTCTACTCTTAGATAGTGTGTTCTAATTTGGAAGTCGCATGAAAAAAGATTAAATAAAGGCAGTGGGATAAGTATTATGATAAAAATAACCCGAATGTAACAATTCAACAAAGGAGGAATGCTAAGCTAGTTTGGAGGAGGAGAAAGAAATAAGGGTAAAGACCTAAAGAGGTGAAATTCTCTTTAAAATTTGAAGTTCTCAGAAATGGTAAAAGTTGGTTAGGTTAAAAAATAGGGGAAGGGGACCAGCCCGGTGGCATAGTGATTAAGTTTGCCTGCTCTCCTTAGGCAGCCTGGGGTTTGCAGGTTTGGATCACAGGCACAGACCTACTCACTGCTCATCAAGCCATGTTGTGGTGGCATCCTACACACAAAATAGAGAAAGATTGGCACAGATGCCTTGAGATTAAGAAATCGAAACCTAAGAATCAATCACAGCCAACTAGGCTTTCCCAAATAATGCAACTTCTTAAACTATAGCCAGTCAAATGATTTCCTTGCTTTGCTTCTGCCTCTTGACTGTAAAAGTCTTTTCCTTATTTCCTGTTTGTGGAGGGCTTCTAACCACTTCCTGTTTGGTGCTGCTTGATTTGACTCAATTTTTGCTCAAACTCTTAAAATTTTTAACATACTTCAGTTTATCTTTTAACAGTATAAATATGTAGCATCTCACAAAATACTAGCAATTTCTCATTTTGGTAGAATGTAAGGTAGAAGGCAGGGAATGGAAACAGTTAAAGCATACAGTGGCATTATGTTGAGAATATTGAATGCCATTGTATAGCATTACACATTATTCTATCATGAATGGGAAGCTAGTTAAGAGCTTTTGAGGGAAATTATTATTACATTTGTGTTATAAGAATGTTATATCATCTTGATGGCCATGTGAAAGAGGCTGGACAAAAGACAACAGGAAGACATGTTGGTAGGCTTTTGCAGCTTTTCAGGTCAAAGATAATAGGGAAATGAGGTAGTACAACCAGTATTAGAGACGGGAACGGGAGGAAGAATAGTGAAAGGTTGAGGAGGAAAACTTAGGTGAGACCTGGTGATTGCTAACAGTGAGAGAAAAGTCCAAGCAAACTCCTAGTTTCTCATCGTGGCCACTGGGTCCTTAGTAGTGTACTAAAAGTAACAAAAAGCATGGGAGAAAGATTTATTGGTCTGGGCTGGGGGAAGAAATGACTAGTGCAATTTAAGAAAGTTGATTTTGAGATTCTTGTGTGATAGCCAAATACAATATTCAAAAGACAGTTTTACATATAAACTGAAGCATATATGTAAGACTGAAGCATAGAGAGTATTCAAAGATCTAGACTTTAGAGTCAGCGGCACATAAATTTTATGATAATCATATTAAGATAGATTAAGATTGGATAATCATATTAAAATGCCCAGGAAGAATATATGGAGTAATAAAAACTGTGAGCTAATCATTGACTCATGATTAAATGGAGGGAGAAGGAAGAAGTACCTTCAAAGCTATTAGAAAAACAAGAACCTAAGAACTAGAGGAAGTTGGACAGAGAAAGATCATAAGAGTCCAAGAAGGAATGTCAACAGTGCCATACAAGACTGGTGTAGAATAAGATAAAGACTTTGCCATTAGATATGATAATTAGAAGTTCATTCAGTAACTTCATTAAAGAAATTTAATGGAGTGATGAAGAGAGAAAACCTCTTGAAATTGTCTGAGTGATAACAGAAGGTGATGAAATGGAGACACAACTGGAGATTATTCTTCAAGAAGTCCACTTAAAAAGAAAAGAAATTGAAGGGAAAATCTAGATAAGGCAAAATTTTAGAAAATGTAAGCTTGGAATATTTTTAGGTTGCATGTAACAAATCAACAGAAAGAGAAATCAAAGTAAGAAAGAAAAATAATTCATGGAAAGAAATCATGAAAGTGAAAATGAGAATTAAGAATACTGATAAAGGGGATTGATCTTGAGAAGCAGAAGTGGCATCTCATACTGAGACTGATAGAAGCAGAGATGGTAAAAATATAAGGTTTCGTTAATGGAGTTTAGACCAGACTACTCCAACTTGTTTGTTTCACTAAAATAAAAGTGGGATCGGGCTTAAGGCTTTGTTTAGAAGACTTGATTTCGGTAAGTTTCTGAGAGGAATGAGAGACGGGGTTTAAGAAAAACAGAAAAATCGTGGAAGGGCATTGAGGATCCAGTTGTACATCACATTTAGTATCTTGTAATTCTGAACAGAACAAGACAACGAGGTGAGTTTTTAGATTAAGGAAGTAGATCAAGTGTAAAGGACCCTCTTAAGGTTATGAATTTAAAACTACTCCTGTCAGCATGTTTGCATGTTTATATCCAGCTACATTTAGCCACATTGGTGCAGCAATTAAATAGGCAGAGACTTGGAATAAATCTGGGGCATTGGGTTCCATTGTCTTATTCCTATGTTTTCCCCTTAGTGCTTAAACAAAAGATTCAAATTGCCACCAACAAAGCTGCTAGTATTCAAGTGCATTCATCTTTAAAGGCTGGATGTGACATCATCCAACTGATTACTACCTCATTTCTACAACTTGTGCTATTGACTCTTTCCCCTAAGTGTGTCTGGAATCTATCAATATCTCTCCAATTCCAAAGCTGTCACATTGTTCATGGAACCACTCTCTCTCCCATAGTCGAATACAATATCTCCTAGTAACTCTCTTCATATTCACCCTTCTTTGTCTCACTTTAATTATGAAGTATTATAACATTCAGAAAACTATTGAGAATAATGGCGAGTATTTATATTGTCATATATATTACAGAGATTTTAAAGGAAAAAGAGATTAAACCATAGCTAAATTCTTTTCTACTTTTTTCAAATTTCATCACTATCCTCTCCTTTCAAGAGGTGAACACTATCCTGCATTTGCTATTTATCATGTCCATATATGTTCTTTAAATAAATTTACCATATATTCATTAGAAATTAAAATAAATGAAAGCCGTTTTTCAGATTTTAAAATTATTTAAATGGTATCATACGTCACATGCCATACTAGGCTTTATTTTTAAAAATATGATTTAATTTACAATAAATTCAAACACATGAATTACTCAGGTATATTTAGGAAAATATGTAAAATATAGCCGACATTGAAATGAATGAAGAAATATTTTATGTTTGTGAATTGGAAAACTCAATGTTGCTAAATGTCAATTCTCTCCAACTTGAGCTATAGATTCAACACAATCCTTTTCAAAATTGCAACATTATTTTTTCAAATACAAATTGACAAGATGAATCTAAAATATGTGCTAAAATGCAAATGATCCGAAACAGCCAAAACAATTTTTAAAAGAAAGACAAATGATAGGCCCATTATCATGTTTCAATATTTACTACGTATCTAGATACATTAGTCAAGACTATGGTACTAGAAAATAGGATAGACAAAGAAATTAATTGAACAGAATAGAATCCAAGAATAGATCCACATTTGTGTGGTCAATTATTAACTCAGAATATGTCATGGATCTAACAATAAAAACTGACGGCATAAAACTTCTAGAAGAAAATCTTTGCAATCTTGGGTAGGCCAATGTTTTTTAGGAGACAAGCACAAATAATAAAAGAAAAATTATAAAATGAATCTTCTCAAAATTAAAAACTTTTTTCTTTAAAAGATATTTTTAAAGAAATGAAAGGCAAGCCACAAAATGGAGGAAATATTTTTAATACCTATATCTTAGAATTTGTGTTGAGAATAAATAAATAATTCATAATGCAATAATTAGAAGACAAATAACTCAATAAAAATGGGTATATGTTAAACACTTTATAAGAGAAAATGTATGAAAGATCAAGAAGTATGTAAAAAGATGTTCAACATCATTAGTAATTAGGAAGATGAAATTAAAATGATGGTGAGATTACAAACTTGTTAGAATAGCTAAAATTAAAATAACTGACAATATCAAGCATTGGCAAAAAGGTGAAGGTACTAGAATTCTTATAGCTTTTTGGTGGAAGGAAAAATGACACAACTTCCATAGACAATGATTTGGGATTTTCTAATTGCAACATACCTCTACTATACAACTCAGAAATTCTATTGGTAAGTATTTAGAACAACTTTATTACTAATAGCCAAACACTCAAAACAACTTAAGTGTCCATAAACAGGTGAATAGATAAACAAAATGTGGTATATCCACATGGAATACTACTTAGCAGCAAAAAGGGAAGAACTAGCAACTCACTCAACATTATGAATGAATTTAAAAACCATTTTGCTGAATAAAAGAAGCCAGACACAGAGTACGTACTATATTATTCCAGTAATGTCAAATTCAAGACAGTGAAATTAAAAGGAAAATAAATCGAGATATAAGCATACAATTTTACTAAGTTAGCCAACATAAGAATTTTAAAACAACAATAAAGCTTTAAAATTTGATTCAGGAAAAGAGGAAATAATGACTAGTGTGAGTCAGTAAATCTTCATCTTGCATTGCACATGTGAAAATTAAGATTAATAAATAAATATGTATATTTTTTAAAGTTATAGAGAAAAACAGCCAAGGATTTAAAGACTGAAATAGTTATAAAAACGTTGCTCTGAAGAGCACACTTGGAATGAATGTTTTAAGGAAGCAGTATAGCATATTTATATTAGAACTTGCCTCTTTTTAATAGACTCTTCACTACTATTTAACTCTTTTCTCCATGGAAGTGTATTATATGATTTTTAAAGGCATTGCTCTCAATAAATGATTGGTGTTTTCTGGCCTAGTACATTCCTTCTCTTGCTTTCTTTCTTAAGAGTAAGCTCTGGACATTCGCCCACACCCATTGTGTCTTGTTTTTATTAAGGAGTATTAATCCTTGCTGTCCAGAGAACTGAACAACAACCCCCAAATAACCTTCACCGTTTTTCCCAAGAGGGCTTATAAGGTATTTTTACGCAAATAGGATTCCATGTAGCCTTCTCTCTGTAACCTTGTGTTGACTCATAAGAGCTATATCCCTTTCCTCTCCCACGTTACAAAATTAGAGCCCCATTCAATATAGTAAGCCATGGAAATTCCCAGGTACCAAAGGCAAAAAAGCAGAGTGGGTGTTTTAGGTCTGAGGCAAAAGCAGTGGTTTAGTCTACACATGCAAGACTATAGCTGAAGAATAGAAATTTGATTTAAGCACGCATGCAATCATAGAATGTTAGAATTGAAAGAAACTTGTTGGGCTCAATCTGATTCAACTGTGTTTCTCTGGTCCTAATTATACGTCGTTTTCCAGTTTTACTTCAGCAAGTATTAGAAATTTGCTTTTAGATCTCAATATATATTCTCATCTGAATTTCACAATAAGACACAAGTTCCAAATGTGCAGAAAAGAATGGGTTTAATTCTTTTATAGAGCTTCAGAAATAATTGTTTTACATACTATTTTTGACATGTATGAACCCCTGAGATTGTTCCAAAATCCCTAATAATATTGTCATTCATGCCAAATTGCAAACAGTCATTCCATCTGCAACTAAAAGTATGAGGAAAAAAATCTAAAGATGTTAACCATAATAAAAATTTTAAATGCAAAAAACATTGATTAAACACAAAAGTCTTAAACAATTTATCCATTGAAAAGAAATTATTTCTGGGTTTATTACTATATTCTAATAGAAACAAAATAGATAAATTGGACAGATTGTAAATCCACATTAGAAAGAATAACTCTTATGTATAAATGTTAATATATGTGTATAAATTCCAACTGAATGATTAATTATTTCTAAGAATGAACAAAGAGACATTTAGTGTTCAGACTTCATCATTGATATCCTTTAAAATGATGTTAATTAAAACTTAGAGGAAGATTCCTATGTGTTTGTTCTGAGTCCATGGTGGTACCTGAGAAGAGTACCATCAACTACTATTCGGACCTGCTTCTGAGAAAGATGAAAGGTTTTGGTGATGTCCCTCTCTCTTTAATTAGAAATTCTATTTAATTAGTCACTTTTTAAACTTTGACCCCCAAGTCCTAGTCAAGCGCCTGACACAAAGGTCTAATGACACAATAAATGCCTGATGAATTACTGAATGAATAAAGAAAATCGAACACCTTTAATTTTTTAATTGGAAGTTCTTCACACCTAAATTATTCTCTGAAATAACTTAAGCACCATCAGTAGTCGTATTAGCTGTCATAGAGCTTCGAACAACATGAAATAAAGAGAACTATAGGAAAAAAAATTCTACTTGCCTGAAAAGTCAATGGAGCATAAATTTCCATCTTTAAAATCTAAGGATGGTGAATTAATCTATTAATCTACACAAATTAGCTTTTCATCCTTCCTGTGAAATGAATACAGTAATAATATTGATAACAAAAATACTGTTAAGCAGTTATAAACTATATTTTGTCTACATTCCCAAATAGCCAGATAATTTGAATGCAAGTAGATGACTATTTTACTTTGCATTTGCAATGATTAGGTTTTTATAAATAGCCACTGAAAGATTTAATATAGTGGGGGTTAGGAAAGGGGAAATTGTTAAATGTTCAGTTTATAAATCGCTAATCTCTTCTATGGACGAATCAGCACAATTTTATCAGAAGTTTTTAAAGAATTAAATTATAAGGGGCAAAGTTTTCGTTATCTCCTTTTCAATATTCAAAATGAAGAAATAATTTATAAATTTTATTGCAGAAACTTTGACCACATTTAAAAAAAATCTTTCTGAAAGGTGAATCAGTTGACAGATAAGAACGTGAGCTTTTCTATAAGGAATATATTTTAAATTAGGGCTTAGATTTATCTACAGCATAGTTTTTATATAGAAATGCAAATCTGTAGATTTCATAAATCTTGTGGAATTAATAACACTGTGAGAATATTTTTCTCTCTGGGTGTATTTAAAAATGTCAATTTCATGTAAATGTCCATTTTGTTTTCATTTTCAATGGTAGAATAAAGACAGCATTTTACAAATCAACAAATCTCCAAAATAATCACTATTGAGAAGAAGTCTAGCATAATATTAATAAAGTGAGATGTCTACATACTAGGTAAAATGACATTGGCTGTGGTTAAACATCACCTTTATTTTTGTAGTCACAGAGTGTAAAAATAGGAGGTGGAGATGTTCAAAAATTCACCCACTGAATATATAAATATCATTGAGAAAAACATGTTAGGTACATTTCACAAGAACTGTCTGAGCTTTAATCACATATGGATAGTAGAAACTCACAGTTCATTAAGTGAGATTCCATTTACTTTGAAAACATGTAATAAGAGGCTTGTGCCAGATGCACATTGATTCAGGTCCTAAAGGCTCATAACCAAAGACATTCTTCTGCAAGTTTGCCCAGCGGTATTTTTAGGTATATGCCGTATGCTAAATTCATTCTGTCCCTGGGCATTTTGCCTAAAGACAGGTATGGTTTTTCAGTTCCTCCTTCAATTCTGTGAGCTATGCAATTTCTTTTCAGTAAATTGCCCTTTTTGCTTACGTTATCTTCAATTTTGTGTAAATTAGACAGAATTTGTTTCTGATTGCTACCAAATAACCATAACAGATATCAAAATCAGTAGCAAGAGCAGCTTGTGGGCAACATAATCTTGGAAATGTAGAATATTTGGAATTCATTATTGGGTTGAGATGAACCAATAGATTGAAATTTTGGTTCATAGCCTTTTACTTCCTTTGTTGACCTGAAGCCATATACCTACCAAATGTTAAACTCCGGGTATCAATTTTTGTGTTAGAATTCTTTATTTGCTAATATTAGAGATAAATTGTCTTTATTAAATTGTAATTAATTGGAAAGAAATGTATAGAATTAAAGGAGGAAAAGTTGACCCACTAGACTGAAGAAGGGGCAGGAACTAGCATCCTGTCTTCACCAAGTAAACTTTCTTTTTTGATATGCACTTCTTGGCTGTGATTGGGAATGTTGGAGACTGAATATTTGCTAATAGTATGTAGGAGAGGAAAAAGTATTCCTTGACCCTCTCAGGGTCCCTGGCTGGGTCTGAAAATTAAACTGACAAAGACAGATTAACAGGAGAAAAGCATATGAATTTTTACATGTATATGAGAGACTTCACAAGAGAATGAAGACCAGAAGAAGTGACCAGAATAGGAAATTTTTATGCCTTTTAGACAAAGAAACAATAAATTTGTGAAGAATTGTCAAGACAAAGGTGTCTGGGCCAGGGGTAGTAAATGGTGTAGAAGTAAGATGATAAGGATTAGTTTAACAAAGTTTGTTTCTCTAGATTTCCTGGCCCCAAATTCCCTTTCTCTGGTGATAAGCAATGTTCTTCCTTCTCCTGGTACAGGGAGGGCCCTTTCATATGGGACTTTTATGGCCTGTTTCAGGGAAGAAGAGTGGGAGTTCAGGAGTGTGTGTCAGAGTGACTTTCCTGCTTCTGTTGTGTTCTAAATTCCTTCAGCTTAAGGAATTTTCCTTAAGCTGTTTCATATGCAGTATTTGGGGGCAGCATATCCTGATCCCCATCAAAGATACCAGGAAATGCCCATCAAAAACCAGGTACTATCAGATGAACTCAGTGGTACCACACCAATAGATGACTTACACTCAAACAGCCCTAAAAGCACACATGTGAATGAGAAAGTTGTTCCCTCTAAATATGTGTTACTATTTTCATATTGCCACCTGTCCCACAGCCCACAACCATGGCCCCATGAAGAGTTTCCTATGACTGCATGACTGAGAGTGAAAAACGTCTAGCCTCATTTACAAAAGGCCCAATGAGCTGTGCCAACGCTAGTGGAAAGTAAACTGTTTAGATCTTATAATTTCACCAAGGAATGGCCTTTGAGGACTAGAGAAAGTGATATTCTTCCAGTGAACACAAAAATATGTGTTCATTTGTTCTCCACTTTGCCTTAAAAGTGAGATGACCATGCTCAATTAGATGTTAAGAATCTTGGTAGGAGCAAGAGAGGAGGATTAGACAAAAGGAGATTCCAGAATAGAAAACTGGATCCTTTAGAATAGATCCAGAGATGGAAAATGTCAGTGTTTGATCCTTTCCATCCCACCCTCCATTCCCATTAAAGAAGAAGGTCTTAGTAATCAGGTAACTAGTGAAAACCTTCTCTGCATATTATTATCCTTTTCACTCAACCACAAGGCCAACTGGTTATTTAATCGACACATCACAAAGCAAACATGCACAGAAGGCAATGCATTAACTAAAAACAGGTATTTTCCTTCAACACTGACCTGGTTATTCTCATTGCCAAGCTTTTGATTTTCTAGGAATAGAAAGTGGTTTTAAGTCTCTTATATGTCAACAAACTTTCAGAATATCTGGTGTTGGGTTGATTAATTGAAGGGGGTAGAAATTTGCCGTCACTGGAACAGTGCCTTAAAGTCATTTAGATTACTCTGAATTTGGATTTGTTTGTGTACTGAATTGAATATTGTACTCCCAAAATCATGTCCACCCAGGACCTCAGAATGTGACCTAATTTCAAGTCGCATGTAATTAGTAATTACATGTAATTAGTTAAAACGAGATTATACTGGATTAGGATGGGCCCTAAATCCAGTATGACTGGCATCTTTATGAGAAGAGGAAAATTTTGACACATAAACTATGACATTATGGTTTATAACAAGGAATATATGTTTGGTCTTCATCCACTGTTATTGGCATGTAGCTCCCAAAGCCATTGTGATTTCCTATATAAGAGCCATAAAAGCGTCTTTTGTTATAATACTTATGTTTGCTCCCAGTCCTGAAATGGTTCCAGAGAATGAAAGGTGAAATGTTTTGTTATTCATATAAAAAGCCCCTTTCAACCACGTCTGAGTTTATGTTAATAAGGTGACTTTTGGAAAGCCCCTAAGGATGGGAGCTTGTTGCCAGGGGAACCAATAGTGTGAGAAGAGGCTTGGAAATTTCAGCCCCAAGCCTGGAGGTGGGGAGAGGAGCTGGAGGTTGACTTAATCCCATATGACCAATGATTTAACTAATCATCCCTGGGTAATGAACCCTCCATAAAAATCCCCAAAGGATAGAGCTTGGGTTGGTGAACAAGTGGAGGCACTTCCTACATACCTTGCCCTATTCATCCCTTCCATCTGGCTGTTATGGTTATATCCTTTTATGGTAAACTAGTAATCCAGTAAGTAAACTGTTTTCCTGAGTTCTGGGAGCCACTCTAGAAAATTAATCGAACCCAAGGAGGGGTTCATAGGAATCTCCAATTTATAGCCAGCTGGTCAGAAACACTGGACTTGCTTTTGGCATCTTAAGGGGAAGGGAGCGCAGTATCGTGGGACTGAGCCTTTAACCTGTGGGATATGACGCTATCTCCAAGTAGACAGTGTCAGAATTCAGTTAAATTGTAGGACAGCCAGCTGGTGTCCAGAGAGTCTGAGAATTAGTTGGTTTGGGAACAGAGAGAAAATGTAAAGATAGAGACAGAGATTTTTGCATCTACAGCCAAAGAACACCAAGGATTGCTGGAAGCGCCAGAAGCTAAGAGAAAAGAATGAAACGGATTCTTCCCTAGACACTTCAGAGAGAGCATGGCCCTGCCAACTCTTCAGATTTCTAGCCTCCCGAACTGTGAGAGAATGAATTTGTGTTGTTTTAAGATACCCAGTTTGTGGTACTTTGTAGGAAAGCCCAAGGACACTAATGCAATTTCCCTTCCATAGCAGATCTCTGCTGCCGTCCTCATCTGTGGATTAAACAAATCATAAAATTTTTTCTGGGCAAAGCGTTCCCTTCATCTAGAAAGAAGCGCAAACATCGTTTAGTTCTTGGAGAAGTTGTTGTAGCGGCTGGGTTGTCTCTTACTGGAGGAAGATGGAAGGCATTTTTAGTTGTGATGGGTTAGTGTGGTAAGGAAGACTAAAGAAGAGTGCATTGGGGAGTGTTCTGTTTTGTGAAAATTGTAGAAATAAGCATAAAAAAAAGGGCCTTCAGTGTTTATTATATAATACTGGGTATAAAATGAGAAGAGAATTGGTTTATTTGCTTTCCAGAGATAATTTGATGATTGAGGATTTTAAATTATGTTGCCTTTTTCTGACAAGCATTGGATCTCCATGTTCTCAACCAAGTTCCATTGAAATTGCTAAGATTTGACATAGAATGAAGGCTTAGCAGGGCAAATAAATGATAAAACAGATGACAAAGAAACTACAGGAGAGGAAGTTTTAGAAAAATAAAAAGTAACCTTAGGGAAGTTGCTGGAAGAAATAGTCAAAGCAGAATAGAGACTGTTTTTCACACAGCACAATATAGGCATTTAATAAATGTGAATATGTTTTCATTATTACTTTTCTCTTGCTATCATTAATGTTACTAATTTATGAATCACTGCAAACTTAGAAAATAGATGGTAATTGTAATGCTTAATTAAACCAGGCGAAGTGCTGCTAGAGTAAATGAATAAGTAAAACTTCCGAGTTCATTTTATGAAAACCTCAGCAGTTTTATGTTATTAAAATCCAAAGCAGTAGAGGTTTTTTCTTAATAGATAAATTTTCAGTTTTCCTACATCAAATGTGGTGTTAGTCTCATAATTCACCTAACCATAACCTGGGTAACCAAAAATATGTATTTTGGCACACTGTTATACATTCATCCTAGGTTCTACAGAAATTAAAGCATATCAAAACTTGTGTGATTAAAATAGTTCAGAAGGAAAAAAAGAGAATTGCAATTTAAACAGTATTCAAGGTTTTCTGCATTTCATTATTAAACTGTATTTTTTTAGAAAACGTATTTCAAGGAAAACCAGATTACAGGTTTATTTATAATTTAAGATCTCATCCTCCCAAAGATATAATTATATTGTAGCAAATTACTTATTATAAAAATACTTCACATCTAATGAGTACTTCCTATGCGCAGGGCACCATTCTAAACTCTGTTCATACATACAGGAGCTCACTTATGCTCACAGTTCAATGAAAGAATTACTGATTTTATCCTCATTTTGCCAGGGGAAATTGTGGCATAGGGAGGTTAAAATAACCTCTGCAAGGTCATAGGAAATTGAAGTAACATTCCTTAATATTAACTAGTTAAATCTATGTAGAAAATAAGATTTCCCACAAAATTCACAATCTAACAAGGATTTCTCCAACTATGTTCTACTTTCCCATTAGAAAGTACTAGGTAATGTAAGAGGAAAACTCCATGAACACAAAACATCAAGAGATGTTGGTTTAAACAAAGTTAGTTGAGTGCGTATGTGTGTGTTGTATATGTATAGGGGTGTATGTGCTTATGTTTGTACACCCTATACATATCTCTCTATATTTACATAGCTATATATAGTGTGTGTGCATGTATGTCTGTGGTGTGTCTGTGTGTAGGTGTATAAAGACTTTAGTCTTTAATAGGCTAATGGATACTGGATTCTTCAAAATGAGGATACAGACAGTTATTTAGTCAAAATTTTGAATTCCCACTACATTGTAGGTACTGGGCTAGGAACTAACAATGCAAAAATAAGAGGCATACATTGTATTGACTACTGCAGAAGTCATGTATGAGGGCCATGAAGAAATATAGGTGTAATTTAAACATATAAAAAGCAATCTCAGGAAAGGCTTGGAGGAAATGACATTTAAGGTTTTTGAAGTAAAATTAGCAGAAGAATGAGTTACTTAGCCAAAAAGAAGGGAAGATATTCCATGCAGAAATACATCATGTGTAAAGATGCTGAGGCAATTGAGAGAACGGGAGATTCAGATAATTATGAAAAGTCCAGAATACCTAGATTAGGAAGACTGAAAAGATACTGCTAGAAGGTGAGCCCAATAAACTTGACCGGTTCAGAGACTTAGTGAGATCTGATAAGGATTTTGGATTTTATTCTAAGTGTAATCAGCCAATAAAGAGTTTTTAGAAAATATATGCCAAAATCAATTACCCATTATGTAAAGATAAAGAGTACTTGCCACTTACCTCACAGTCTGCTTTAATACTACAGGTCATATTCATTCTGCCTCCAAAGCATATTTTGAATCTATTTGCTTCTCTCTAGCCTATTGCTACTACCCTGGTCTAAACCACCATCCGCCCTTTCTTAACTTTATTATATCAGTTGCTTGCCAACTGGTCTGCTACCACTTTTCCCCACCCTTCACTTTTAGCCTTAGCTCTAGACCCAAAGATAATTTCAACAAATATATCAGAGTATATCCTTCCCCTGCTTAAATGCCTCCAGTGACTGTCCTTTGCTAATAAAGTACCAATGCCTCCCCAGGGCCTTCAAGACCCTTCATGCTTTTGTTTCTATCTAATGCTCTGATCTTGCCTATCCTTACTCTAGAGCCTTTGTACTTACTACTCCTTCTGTCTGTTTTCTCTTTGGATACCCTGTACTATAAGCATTACAAGGGCATCCAGGCAAAGGGAGAAGCAGATCAGAATTCATTCTCCAACAGATAACAGAAGATTTGTAAAATTGTTGCTTTGTCTAGTTGTATCATCTATTATATATCTAGAACTCTGCCAAGAAGTACTTAGATAACTCAAAGTTCCAACTATTTCAGACAATTTAAATAGAAAACATAAAAACTGACACCTTATTTTTCTCAAGGGAAAAACAAAATTTGAAATTAGAGAATACATAAAATTTATAATTATCTCAAATTTCTATTTTCCTTTTCGTATGTAAATATGTGTATTGGGGAAAACTGAGTGGTTTTTTTTTGAGCGAGAATTAAGAACTTTAATTCCCTAGTGGATGAAATATTAATACTAAGACATACTTTCCACTGCCCTTGTTAATTATGATGTCTCACTCTTAGGACTTTAAAAAATGCTTCTTTAAAACAATAGATGGATTGCTAATGTCCTTGAATGTGTCTCTGTACAGTGGATGCTGTGATCTGGGTGTGGTTCCTGAGTTGATTACTCAGTCTAGTAAGTAGCATATTCTGTAAACAAAAAGCTAACACTGTCTGCACGGGCTGTATTTTTGACTGTTTATAAGCTACAGGAAACCAGCTTGGCCCTAATTTCATACACTATTCAATAGGGTGGAAGCCAAGGGAGTATGAGCTAATGTGACCTTTAAATTCACTCCTATGATATCAAGCATCAAATGAAAAGTTTTTGGAAGAGGTGAACTACCCTTTAATATCAGTAATATGCATCTTTTCTGGTATTAGTAAATATAGCTTAGCAATTTTGGAGTTGTTAGTCTTACCAACAGAAGTTGCCTCAAATTCATGGAATATGTTTATGCAAATCTTGTAAAGCTTAAAATTGTAAAGACTACTAAAAGTACTTACAACCTAGTCATCTAGATTGGTGCTCAAATTTAATATAATACGCTATAGTATGACTTTTCACAATATTATTTCTAATTATTCTTTATTTTCACTTAGTTGCCAGATTCTTCTTAATACTTTTCTTAGAAACTTTTACATTATTAGATTCCACTATTGCATTCTAAATCTGTAAATTTGATACACCCATATATTAGTTACAATATACACGCCTATATTAATAGGCATGTAAAAATGTCTAAACCAGAGGATGAATTTTCTAAGGAAATATTGGTAATATTGATGGGTCAATGGCTATGGCAATAATGTTGTTGCCGCTTACTGGAAAAAATATAAATAAAGAAACAACAGCAAAAAATGCCCAAACCATCAAATGGCAGCTGCAGACCTCTCAGGGAGAGCTGAAATTTCAAAGCAGAAAACACTAGAATATCACTTACATTCCAGGTAAACATATGTGAGTAACAACATGCAAAAAAGGCTGTATGTCTGAGAGGAAAAAGTGAGCCTTTCTTCTATCTATATAGAAAGAGATAATAACACATTTATTCCAATCCTAAAATGAACCCATGGCAACAATCATATATTTTCCCTACATTGAAAAATATTATTTTTTTTTAACGTGGCTCCAGCAAATTATCAAACCCAGCAAAAATTTTTAAACAATTTCATCAAAATGCCCTCATTACACTGGCAAGCCAATTGCCCTTCTGGTGATGGCAAAAAAAAAAAAAAAAGGTAAAATCAGAAAAATTCTAATTCAGGAATATAAGTATTAGTGAATGCAACAGAGAGATGATTTTTCTTTTAATACATTTATTCAAAAACATTTTGAAAGATATATCCCAAGATTGTGCCAGCTGGGTGTTCAGAGAGAAAAGATTGTCTTTAGACTGTAATAAAAAGATTCTGCCCAATTTTTATTCCTAGGGGTGGTCACTCAGCAGTCATGTTTACGTTTGACTCTGCTCCCTGACTTTAGCTGATTGAAGCACTGGTGAGTTCTCAGTCCAAGCTGGAATCAGCAAATTCTCTTCTCAGCAAACTTGAGACGGCAGTTGAGATATTCTCTATGTTGCTGGAACTATAACATGTGGACTCTTGAGCTCCAAGGTGGCCATATGTATTTTGTCATGAGGCTAGAATCATGCCCTGCTGGTCTACCAAGACGGAAAATACTGAAGTAGTTGAATACAAAGAAACAGACAATGGAGAGAAAAACCTCCCTTGGCTTCCGTTAGATTTTTCAGATCCTTGTTCCTGTTTTCCCTGGTGACTTGCGTACCCAGCCCCTGGGTTCCATTAAACATTTCTAAATCTTAATATTAGAATCCTCACATTTCCTGAATCCAGGTTGTATTGTTTTCTGTTAGTTGCAATCAGAGTTAACTAACACAAGGACATTTTAGAGTAGTGTAAAGCCAGAATACTAAATCCATAATTACAATGCAGGTTCTAAGTGGTCAAAAAAGCACATAGAGGGGATTTTACCCCAAACTAAGCCAGAAAGGATGAAAGGTGTAGGGGGCAGGGTAGAAGGTAGTGATAAAGAGAAAAAAAAAAATGTTCCTGGAGTGAAGGTTGTCATGGATTTGATGCTTGGCCCATATGCTAAGAAATAGAAAAACAAAGCAGGCACAGGAAAACATATGCAAAGCCTGAGAGTGCCTATGGTTGATATAGACTTGATTTAGGATTCTTCCTGTCTTTCTAATGCCTGGGGAAAGACTTCCAGGTAACAATTCCTGTGAATCAGAGGGGCTCATTTTGTCTCAGGTAAAATGAGGAGGAGCACAGAGAAAACCACATGTACACACACGCACAATCTTGTTTGCCAGGGCATCAAGCCAATTTCCAGAATGGTGGCTGCTAATTCAGTATCTTTATTTCTTTGAGATGCTACAGATACACAAAATTGTTAGGTCAGCATAGGTGTTATCAAAGGAAAATAAAATGCCTACCAACTTCATTAAGATAAACTTTGTCATTGGTGTTAAAGAAGTAAAATCTGTTTTTTTAAAATGCAATTAGTCAACCTCTGTAAGGAATGTGATTTCTGTAACAACTCTATACTTAGGAACTTACCTACTTCTACTGGTTGTGGATTTCCTTTGCCTTAGGCTTTCTAATTAGTAGGTCATTATGACCAAATGTCTTTCTGCAGGTTCTCTCCAGGATTCAAGGACTCAAGTTAGGTGCCATCAGGTCTGCTGTTAGTCAAAGGTACCTGCCTGGATGTCACATCATCAAAATTTACCACTACTTCCCATTTTCATTCACAAAAATGTAACGCCACAGGAACATCAAAAGCAAAATGAGTCAGCTTTTATAATTTTGTCAAATTTCACCATGCTTTTGTCCCTTCTGATATGAATATACTGTTTGGAGGCCAGAAGTTTCGTTCCCAAAAGAAATGTGGAGAGTAAAACAAACAATCCAAAAACAAATAAAAAGACACCTAAAAAGGAAAATGAAAACAAAGAAAAGAGTGAGCCTACTAAAATGAATTGAGGGGGTCCACATCCTCCCCATGGTCCATGGAGGTACCAAGTTCTTTGACCCCAGGAATCCCAAAATACTGGAACGACCCCCAACATGCCTATGCTGTTTCCTCTTTATGTAAAAGTAACCTGATGTGGGGAAATATATGCAGATCCATTATTTGTAATATTACTGGCTCTTATATCATAAAATTTTAAACCTAAATAATTCTTAGAAATTATGTTTTAGTCTCCTTATTTTACCAAAAATGTACTGGCAGCCTAGAGAGGTTAAGAGATTCTTGCAATAGTCTATGTTTTCTGGTCTGCCAGAGGTCACAGCTTATGCTCCAACTATGTCATCTCTGGACTTCTGTAATAACCCCCTTAAAATTTGTATCCTTCAATGATCTCTCTCCACTAAAAAGCATGGCTATAGGGTAATTAGCATAAATTAAAACTCATCCTCTACCATCTGTAGAGCTTTTTACAAAGTTCTCCTCTGTCTTGTCCTACCCAGAAGAACACTAACCCTATCTCACATTTGCTTTAAAACTCCTTCTTTGGGAGTCTGCAG